>NC_140663.1:161488191-162736524 GCF_054131305.1 Coturnix japonica
CAGCTTTCTTAGTTATTTTACATAGACAACATAGACTAGATTTATAGCATTAATAAGTTGTAAAATAAAGGAATATGGCCTCACTTGAAACTAGCTGCCCAACCCACCTATCTGTTACAACCACAGAGCTACTGAAAACACTGCTCACCTATCATCCAGCTGGTCTAAAAGACCATCCCAGATCTTACTTGAATCCTATTTGGTATTTATGTATTTAGGCTTTTCATTATTTTTATTATTATAAATTATTCTGTTCAGGCAAGTCACTGTATAGAAGATTCATAAAAATCATCTGGGTGGAATTATCACTATAAAATCTAGAAACAATTCTATAAGCACATATTGCAAAGTCAAACCTCCACATTTCAGAAGTCTGTACCAATCAGGAGTTTGACATTTATTTTTCTTGCTCTCATCTTCATAGCCAGTTTTAATTCTGGGTTGCATTGCAAAGGGGGTGAGGGTAAATGAAAAAGGGCTTGAATTATGATTTTAAAAGTGATTTGAGAGCCCTGATCCAGGTCTTCTAATGGTACCGCCAACTATACTAATGGCAGTATCATTTTCTTAACGGAAGATTTCACATCATGAGCATCACAAGATATGTTACTTGAAAAGCCAAAGATGTTTCAGAAGTCAAATCATAGAAATAAAAGCTCGTATCATAGATACATCTATTACTTTAGACACATGAAGACACATTTATTGGAACAAAATCAAGAAAGTGTGCTATGCTTACCTTTGAGAGTTCCATTCCTGGTCCACACTGTTTGCAGAGAACACAGTTCCCAGTGTGATCTCTAAATTCTTGTTCTCTGCAATCTCCAGTTTCGCAGATTACCCTACTTAGCTAAGAGAAAAAAGCAAAAAAAGATGAACTTTATTTCTGATTTATATGTAATTTACATAAACTCTAAGCCAGAGAAATCAGGTCAGTTAAAATATACTTACAAGCAAATGTAACTTCATGCCATGCTAATATTATATAGATAAAGTGGACACTTCAGACTCCTGAACTACATATCTACACAGCATACTGCACTAACAGATTGGCACCGAAATAACAGTACCAAGAAATGACATAGATGAGCAAGCTCATGTTAAAATTGAAAAAACACATTATGTAGTTGTCTAAATAGGTTTGAGTCTTCCAGACTTAGTGATTACACACAGAAGACACCACTCCTGTGTCTGACATAATCAATTATTTCAACACTCAACTTAGAATAAAGCTGAATTACATACTTACCAAATACGCTAGTAAGATAATAAGCATCTTCAATTTGTCTTCTCCTTGTAATCCTTTAGGATCCATTTCTTACAGTTAAACCTTTACTCCCCACATAAAAAGAAAAAGAGATTTAAAAAAACATCATTGTATTTCACCATTGTTTAAATTTAAATCAAGTACATATCTTCTAGCTTAGCTATCTATTCATAGTATTAAAACACTTCTGATAGATTCAAGGCAGCTAAGTAACTAACACAGACACATACATATGCATATTCAGTGTTAATAAATAAGCGCACAATAAATTCAGTTAATAGAATGATGACACTTCTGTAATAAAATGCCCTTTTTAAGAAGATAAGGCAATACACATGTAGTTTCTATGGCCTTAATTCTTAATTTTAAGAGACTGCTCCCAGTCTAGATCAGGGAACTTCAACACACATCAAATAAAGATAAAGAACTACGACAAGCATAACAGACATAAGAAAATGGATCAATCATAAGTAGAACAAATCAGGTATTATAAGAAGTGCCACATAAGTGTTACAACACTTGATTTCACATTTCCCAGCATTAAAACCCATGCTAACAACTTCTAATTCATAGGAAGGAAGCGTACATCAATGGCACTGTTGATATATTTTAGGAGTCAAAATTTTATTTTGAAGTTTAACAAATAAAATCTAAAGTCTGCTCAGAAAGGACAGAGCAGGCAGAGAGGTGTTGTCAGGCACCCAACAAGAAAACCAAGATTCCATTTCTGTAGGTCTTCCTCACCCAGTGATGGTACCAGTCAATGGGTCAATAACATTCAACAGATTATACGCGTGTCAACATGGGTAAAAAGACAACATACCACCAACTAACAGAACTACAAGTAGATGCAGCATCCTATAGAGGTTGCTTTTTCAAGTCTGAGGGATAAAACAAGCACACAAATGTGAACCAGGAAATCTTGGAAGGAGTTCTGGATGACCCCAATACAACAGTTTAACATAACACATACCATAGAAGAAATGGAAAAATGGAAAAATACAACAAAAAAGCCTTATTATTAGGTGCGCTGAACTGGAATAAGAAGCTGACAGTATCACAGTATCGTGTGGGTTGGAAGGGACCTTAGAGATCATCGAGTCCAACCCTTGGGATTCGAGCCTCCTGTGTAGCAGAGCGGCACTTCTACCACTTGCGACACAGGGGGGATTCGAACCCGGGCCTCCGGTGTTGCAAAGCAGCATTCCTACCACTGCATCACCGGAGTAACAAGTAAAATTAGATATGTAGGAAAAAGTACATAGGAAAACCATATAATTGCTAGGAATATTAGAGAGCAAAGGGTAGACAGACAGTAAAAAATATTGTTAAACAGAAGTTTAAAACAACAAAAAAAAGATGTTTCTTATCTATATTTGAAAAGAGCAAGACAGCTAAAAACACACATCTTATCCACTGCCTGATTAGTAACTGAAGGTCTGCTGAAGTCAAACTAGATTAGACCAAAGACAAATTGTGAGACTTTGCACCTTAGTGACCTGTAAAAGAGCATCAGGGAAGAACTGAGTGTTACTTCAAAGAATGATAAAGGAATTCTTACCGACTTCTTGATACCACATAATAGTATTCAATAAGGAAAATATAATTGACTACTTCACACACTTTACACCTATAGAAAGCAGAGCTTCACATGGTTGTGCAATTAGAACAAAGCTGTAAATGTAACTGAGTTGCTTAGGAGGGATTCACTATCAAGTGAGTATTCTACGCGGAATGAGATGACATGATTTCTTTAGCAATAACATTAAGGAATATAAAACATAACAGCTCTAATTCAATTATGCTCATCTGTATAGTACTACAGAACAATTTAAAAAGGATTCTTTATAGCACTGAAGTATGTTTTATATTAAATTTGAAGATTTACTTGTAGAAATTGGTGGGTGACGTAAAAAAAAAAAAGTATTACGACAAGTGTATGTTTATGTCAAGTTGCATACAGTATTATCAATACAAATAGTATCAGTGAGCTGCAGTAAGCCTGATGATGGAAAATATGAAGCCATGGCAAAAGCAAAACATTTGTAATGTACTTCAAGTCACCTGAAGTATGGAAAAAAAAAAAGGAAACCGAGAACAGCCTGATTTACTGGCCAGGAGATTCAGGACTTGCCTCAGTACTGCCATTAAAATATGTTCGCCTTATGTAATGAAGCTACGTTCATCCTATACATTTTTCCAGTGTGCAATAAAGTGAACATTTAATATTTTAATAAAGTTTCATAGCATATAGGCCAGTTATTAAAAATCAATATTGAAACAAGCTAATGACACATTTTTGAGTTTGTAATATTCTGTCGCCAGAATTGGATTATAAAACAAATGTCACTTCTTAATGGAAGGTGATACAGAATAACAAGTTGGTCACACTGGTACTTAATTATACTTCTGTAACTCAGCTTCTGAAGACGTATCTGTTATAAGATAGTTTTATTATAGCATTTACCTCAAAGACTTACGATACTGAAAGCACATGGAGAAGCACACTGTACTAAAACATATTTTGTTGATTTAGGTGTGGAAATTTTATTGCAACTCTGAAATATTTTCTATTGAAAAGAAAAATCTACTGCCTTTATAACACTCTTGCCAAATCCAACACCTTCAGTCATCAAGAGCTCCAAAACCCAGAGGAAACCTCTAAAAATCAAGTGTTTTAGAGCTGGCTTCAAACCGTCATGGACTTCTCCAACTCATCTACAAAGTTTAGCGTGCTTCAAACAGAATCACAGAATGACCCGGGTTGGAAGGGACCTCAAGGATCATGTAGTTCCAACCCCCCTGCCTGGCAGGGCCACCAAACATACACATTTACTAGATCAGGTTGCCCAGGGCCCCATCCAACCTGGTCTTGAACACCTCCAAGGACGGGGCATCCACAACCTCCCTGGGCAGCCTGTTCCAGGGCCTAACCACTCTCCTAGTAAAGAAAACGTGTTGACTGATCACATGCAGAGTGCGATCTCACAGCTTTCAGTCTGTGATATAAGATAGCTTCCAGAAACTTCATAATCATATCTTTTAAATACAGAACTCTGGGCCTTAAAATTTGGTGAGCTTGAGCAGGTTTAGTAGCTCTGAGACACGTATCTTCTAAAATGATTTGAACATATGAATGTCAGTGGTATTATATCATGGAAATGCTGATCGGAAATAAGCAACAACAACAAAAAATCCACAAGGACAATACATTGGCTATAACACATGAAAAATAAATTAACTTATATACTATCAAGAAAACTCACAGTTAAGAGTATGGGAAAAAGTTACTTTCCATGATAACACTTAAATAAACATAATACAAATGGTTAAAGCACATTAATAAATCATTGTACTGAAAGCAAGTCCCCAAGGAGACATAACTCTGCCAGCTGCTTGTTTCCTGTTTCTGCCTTCAGTTTTGTTATAAGCCCCAACTCAAAAGCAGATGCTGCAGTACTTAATAGCAGTTTGCCAATGGGTAAATTTGTCCTTTCTTAATACCAAGTGCCAGTACACTGATGTAAGCTGGACAAAAGCTATTCATTTGTATTCAAGTAAGAAGTAATGAGATGAATGTTTTGCCTCTAAAATATGCTCAATCAACATATTGAAGTCAATACATAGAACCCGCATTAAGTGGTTGTATGGTTACAGTACTGTGCGGGGGCTACTATACATTTGTACAACGAGGGCAACATTAAACCAAAAGTTAATAACATACAATAAATGAATTGGGGAAGTAAGAATTTCCAGCCTCCCAGGATCCTACAATGCAATACCCTCCAAAATGTACGCCTACATGAGATGGTGACCTACTCAAAGCCTACTCATCAGGATTACATTACAGCCTACCAGCAGGTTTCTTATGCATATAGGCATGGAAACTTTGAAGTCAATGCCATCTACCTTGTAAGGGAATCTTTATAATGGGTGAATAGTTCCAACTTCAAATTTGCTTAAGTTGTCTAGATCATCCAAGTACCAGAACTGATTTGACATTCACATTTGACCACCACTTTTCATTCTTTCCATAACACTGACAAAGAATACTCTATTTAGTTCTGGATAAGAAAGAGGACTGAAAACATAATCATGTCATCTTGCCAACAGAGGTCTCTGGCATCTGATGAATAGGATCTGTGCTCCCTTCTAACCACCCTGCTTCCCACCTGCAGCTGTCAACTTCATGCAATAAAATGACAAGGAGTGGCAGATGGCTTTAGCAGAGTCAGTGCCCCACGGGCAAGAAACAAGAGAAGGGAAAGTACTTATGCTGCTGTAATGATAGAGACAAAGGGAACAAGCCAGGGACAAGAACTTCCACTACAAAGCTACACACTGTTATTCTGTCTCATGCCTCTAGAACACCTTCTCTTTCCACCCTGCCCACAAGCCTTGTACTCTTCCCCTTTGCAAAGTAAGCAAGGCCTTGTCCAACTACATTTGCTCCAGCTGCTATGAGATGACCCATGTGGAGAAGAAGAAAAATAATAAAAAATACTGTTAATCACATTAAATATTGAATAAATCCACACTTTTTGGAAATGGCCAGACATGAAATTGTACAGAATTAAGAAGCTATGGAATTACTCATACATTTTAAGATGGGGATAGTTAAATCAGAGACAGCAAATAGAAAGCAGGAACATGCCTGGCTACAGAAAACATAAACAGTTAATAGTCAGGGGGCAGAGAGAAAAGAGGTTTGCACTTAACCAGGAAATATTTATGCCCTATATGCTTTCACTGAAGCACCTGAGTTTGCAGGAGTAATGATAGTGATTTAATTTTTCCCCCACAATTAAAGAAACAAAACCAGCACTATGGTACCTTAACCATTATATACAGTACCTACAGAATGCACGTATTCCAGTGTATCAGGAAGGGCACAGTCAGCAAAACTAGAGAATGATCTGCATAACTCATCCCTGTTTTTCTACTTGAAAGCGATGCTTCCAATCTGTGCTGATAAAGCGATGCAAAATAGCTCATCACTCATGTCCTTCAATGTGGAAGAACAGACTATTATTAATTAGAAAGTAGTGCAAGATATGGTGATGGGGTGATATTTTTCCTTCACTTAAGCAACACCTTAGAGAGGGTTCAAGCCTGAGATTTGGATAAGAGGTGCTAATCCCACTGAAGTTGATGAGACTACTCATACAAGTAATGACCAATTCTGCGCTTCAAGATTAAAGCTTTTGTCAACAGAGTTGCTTCTTCTGTTTAATACATCTCATTCATCTCAGTTTCCTGGAGACACCAAGGTTAGGCTTCATTTGTACATACCTGAATGCGTGAAAAAGCAATAGAATGAAAGAGGAATGCCATTATTACATTCATGTTTCATTAATCCTGAAGCAGACTAATGGTTCCTTTCCAGAGCCGCTTTTAAGAACCATAAAGCAGTAAGCTGGTTAATACAGTAACCACTGCAATGCCAACATGTCACATTTATCCAGCAACACTATAGCAGTTTTGTGTAGCATGCGATGCTTTAGAAAGCAAAGACAAGTAACTTTCTTTCTCTTTTGTTATGACCACAAATGCAAGTTACAGAAATTGGGGTCTATTGCCTCCTTAACTGAAGATTTAAGCATCTTATTGCTGACCTAATAGAGTAAACCAGTGCAACTCTCTAAAATAGAACTAAACATTATTGTAATTACTTATGATCATTGATTTCTTAACAAAATCAGCTTATCCCTATCCCTTGTGGTTACAGTATTACACAGAATGGCTTGGGGTGGAAGGGACCCCACGGATCATGAAGTTCCAGCCCTTGCAATTCCACGATACTTGCTAAAACCATCTTTGCTTACACAGTGAACAGCACCTGGTCAGTCCACCCAACTCGCCTTACAAGCGATGCTGAAGGAGCACTTGAAAGGGGTTACGCAGCAGTTAACAAGCTGACTCCAGACTGAGCCAATCTGCCCCTCCCGCTCACATCAAACACTACCGGACCCCCTTTGTTAACGTAATAAAGCATCCGTTTAGAGTAGCCACGAGCATGAGGACAGGGAATAAATATCAGGTACCGAGATTTATCAAGGGTTATCGGGCCCGGCGCTCAGCCCGAGGTCAGATGAATGGAGACAGACATCACGAAAGGAAGTTAAACAACCAAAGGTTTTTCAACAGAGCCGTAATTGCTGCTTTCCATCCCTCTCCCAGCCAAGGGGAAGGTGTCCAGCTCCTGCTCCCACTCCAGCCCCTGTTCCCACTCCAGCCCCCGCTCCCACTCCAGCTCCGAAGCCGTTCGCAGCGCGGTCTGAGACACCCCCCCCCAGCTCCGGCCGTCCGCATCGCTCAGCCAGGTCACTGCCTGCATCTGCGGCGCCTCGCCTCGCCTCACAGCCTCCCTCCCGCCGCTCCAGACGGTGATACACAGCTCTCTCGGACCCACCTGCCTGCTCGCCCCCGGCGGGACTGCCGGAGAGCCGCTGCCCAGACCCGCTGCCTCCCTCCCGTCCTCTCGCTCTGTCGCCGAGGCAACGCCGCGCCGCTCCGCTCCGTCCCGGTCCGGCCGGGGGGCCCGGCTCAGGTGACCGCAGGCAGCCAATCAGCGGCCACACGTGCCCCGTTGAGGCGGGGCGGGGCGGGCGAGGCGGCGGCGGGGTCGCGTTAAGCGGGAGTCGCGTGCGGCCGGTCGTTCTGCCGCCGCCTCAGAGGGCGGGAGGAACCGTGATCCCGCCTCGGTGATGTGGGAGCTGTTACCAGGCGTCGAGGGGGAAAAACAAAATAATAGCACACAAGCCCTGCACCTCAGGATTAGTCCTAAGCATTCCTCGGCTCCCCTTTATCCTTGTTGCGTGGAGAAACCAGGCTGTACCCAGCCAGGCACCACCTGTAGCTGCGGAGGTGCTGTGGTAATTCCCTGTGAAGTTCTCCCCGCAGCACTTAGGTGGGGTCTCTTTGCCTGCTAGCTGAAATGCTTTGCCACTCTGTAGGCAGCCAAGCTGTGGTGTAACGCCAAGCACGAGCACCCAGCCCTTCACAGAGAAGAAACTGTTCAAATTCACTAAAAAATTGTTCATATTCACTAAAAAAAAATGTGACTTACTTAAAAAAGATGTGACTTACTGCCACTTGTGTGGTGAATGAGGAGCTGGGCTGGCATTAGAACACTCCAGCTTTGGTGACACCAACCTTGGTGTAACAGCCTTGTGAGGAATTCACATCAGTACTTTCAATTTAGAATTAAGAGATTAACGCTACCACCGCAGCCCAAGCAATACTATGGATACACTGGGAACTGAGGCAGGGTGTGGAGATGGTGAGCAATCAGATACACTTGGCAAGAAAGCGTGTTCAAATTAACAGTTTTGGGGAGCTTTTCACAGAGATAAAGCTTTGGAGTTTGCCAGCTATGTGGACTTCTCTAAGACAAGTAGTGCTTGTTGTAATACAGCAAGTTGTTTGTGAGAAGATAAATGGTTGCAACAAAATGAGTTGTTTTCAATTAGAGGGAAAAAGAGCTAACTCAGAATTCACAGGGCTCTTTATTTAATTATCTTTTAAAGGGCCTGCAAAGACGAGTTCTGTTTCAGGCCTGCTGCCAGAAGGAGCTCTGTGAAAGGCTGGAATGTCTGCGAGGAATGGCACGTTACAGCAGCGGCGGTGCATCTGTTGTGCATGGCAGCTGCTGTGCAGCACTGGGCTCTCTGCATCCTCTTGGTATTTACAGACAGCTGCTTTGAATGTTATGTTTCTGTGTGAGCACCTGTAAAATATGCTGCATGAGTCCTTGTTGGAGTCACTCCGTGTGTTTCAGGTGCTCGTTTTAAAGGAATACAGTTACACAAGTGTGTTAAAACATCCCAGAGCTCTTAAAGTGTTGACTAAACAGTGAGGACTACCACAGAAAGAAGCATTAAGACTTTCTCATCACACAGAGGTTTACTACTGCTATGAATTAAGAACAGTGAGGGCGATGGAGTCTGGAACACTGACGTGTGTTTAAATCCTTGTTGGAACATGTAAGTGAAAATGGATGGGTTAATTTCATTCACCACTGAAAGATGATGAAAATTGCAGGCCTTCTTTTAAATTAGAGTATTTCTTCTAAGGAAATGGAAGTCAGTGGAGAGACTCTCACTACAGCAGAGAGAGCAGAGAAGAAGTATTTGGAAGGTAGTTTTTGCTGACCGCTTTGATAAGGCTAAGTTACGTGACATATCTGATGTGGAAGAAGAAATTGTACAGCAATAGGAAGTTGTTATCTCCATATCTCAAATGCTAACACAGCTCCCCTAGTCAACTGTGAGATAGATCTACTCTTGTTGTGACAGCTGCTGGAAACTGATGTCAGTATATCTGTACAATGTCTTTTGATAGTCTTAACTGTTACAAATCTTAAAATATGTTTATGATGTTATCTAAGACACACTGTTTGGAAATGGCTCTATTTGTAATCAGAAATCGCTCATGCTTTTTTTTTTTTTAATAAATAAATTATAGACTAGTCTGATTTGCTTGAACTTTGTCTTTCTGAAGTCTTAAGCCAGAGGATTAATTCATGTTTATACAGCACTTTGTAAACACAGCCATAAGCGCCAAGAATTATTATTATTTAATCTTTAAAAGTCAGATCAATGAAAAATTGAACTGTCAGAGAACTGCTTTTGGAAACAACAAAAATGCTGAAAATCCCCTGCTCCCCCCTCACCTCCCTCCCCCCCCCCCCCCAAATATGTCCAACTCTGCTTTCATTTCAGTCTCACATACAGACAAAGGAAGATATTTTTCAGTTTAAATAGGTTAACACCCATCTGTGGGGACTTTTTACATAATGAATATATATATATATATATATATATATATATATATATATATATATAGTATTTCTTAAATGCAGTTTCAGGGACTGAATGTTACAAACATGTTAATGTTTCAGTCCATCAATGTAACCTATCTCATTAGCGCTGTTACTCCTGTGAGCAGCTTTACTCATCTGTGTGATTGTAGGGTCAGATCCTTACAGAGATAATTTAAATGTATTTGACTTGTAGCTATTTTGACTCCTGGGGAAAACTAAAAAAATCCCTTCACTATGTTTTGCTTCTTTTCGTTGCTTCTCTCTCCTACTTTACAGCCAGGTAAGGTTTAGAAATGCTTTTCCTCAGGAAATAAATGTACATGTTAGAACACAAGCAGCAAGCAAGAGAAGTCTGGAAAGGCGAAGAAGCTCGTCATTGAAGTATAGGGCTGCTTAATAGAATTAGTGCTTGAAACTGTCTTGTCAGGGTTACAGGAACATCCTCAAAGACCAATTCTAAACTTTGCTTTGGCTTTGCCTTCAACAATACTTTTCCTTGACAGCTATACACACATTATTCATGCAGTGCTAATTACTTTCCTGAGAATGTAATTGACTTGTTAGGTTAGAATATAAATTAATTGGTGGTATAGAAAACTAAATGATACCAAGTCAAGCCTGGTCTTAATCTGTCCCTGGCATATTATCTCGTGATATTAAGTACATTTTAAATTTATATACACAAATATACTTTTAATTCGAATGAATCAGAGTTTTCAGACTAACTGATGAAAGATGGCTGCATTCATCTGGAAGTGCTGATAACTTAATTTTATTCATAAGTGAGCAGACAGTGAAAATTTGGTTTTGCATGTTGCTATAGTGTATATGAAAATATACATGAAATATGAACATCCTGAAGGTCCGGAACTGAAATCCCCCAAAGAATGGTATCTTAGCAGTGCTTAATAGCTACTAGTTATGCTGAATTTTACTTGCATTTTGTTAATAAATGTACTCCACCCTTACACACATCTGACTGGGGATTTAAGCACAGGTATTTGGAGTCAGTATTTCAAGAGAACTCACTATCCACCATTAAGGCTTGATGTTCAGAGAGCTCACTGTCTGGAATGTTGAACTTCCTTGCAAGTGTGACCCCGATTATGGGTTCCAAATTCTTCTGAAAATCTAAATTACCTTTAAATACCCACAGAAGAAACTTGAGTCTGATTTTCAAAGCCTGGCTCCTGCTACAGAACCACTCACAGATTTGGCCCACACTCATAAAACCCGTGGCCCTTTAAAGTGCAAATATGCAGTGAATAATCCCAATTCTTCTAATGATCCTTTTCAGTGAGTTTCTGAAGTACGTGTCTTCTATTTTCTTAGACAGAGCCCACATTTGTAATATGAAGTTGAGGAGCAATAAAAAATATTTTGAGGTAAAACTGATTCACTGAAATAGTAAGAAAACTTTCCTGGAATTCTATAAAACCAAGTGTTTGCTCTAGATAAGCTAAAGATTTCTTTAATATCCTTATTAATATGACATAAAATATCTATTATTATGTTAAAATGTTAATATTATTATTAAGATTTCTTTTTGTATCTGATAGTTGAACTAACACCTCTTTTATGTTGAAACTGGAAAAAACTCCCTTTTGTATGTAAGGATGTGATATTAATAAATACAGTTCTAATATCTTGTGGAATAGGACACCTTTTCATCTCAAGTAAGCAACCAGTAGGATAAAAAGTGTTGCTTGAAGAAGGCAGGCTTTAACAAATACACAGAGAGCAATAAATACACAATGTGTGGGAAATATGGCTGGCCTTTTCCTAGAAAATAAACATTCCTCCAAGTCCCGTAATGCTCGTGTTCCAATTTCACTTTACAAAACTACAGACGGCAGAAAGGAGCAGTGCACACAAAACTATTATATACCCATCAACACCAAAACCAAACCTGATTTAGCTTCAGTTTTCAAATGCCTGCATTTTCTAGATGCTTTTTAAAATATACAGTCTGCAAAAGTTACGAATAGAGATAGCACAGAAGTTATATATTTTAAACTATGTACACCTAATGCTGTGCAGCATTATGTGAACTTCAGAATCTCTTAAAGTCTCGCAAAAGAAAACTGCAAAAAAAAAGTACAAAATCCAGTACCTGTTATATGGTGAAGTCTCCCAGTGCCCAGGCTTTCTGCAACTTAATTTCACACTGCCAGAGCTTCTGTATTAAATGCTTTTACCTCCTTAAGAAAAAAAAAAAAAAAAGAAGAAGTATGTCAGCACAAGCCCAGACGAAACTCCAAATCCGGGAAAATAAAATTAACCATGCAGATCAAAGGCAGACGAGCACTGAGACCAAATGCCTGTAATCTGATCAGTGATCAGTTGCCATACATCAAAGGCAGTGCTTTGGAGAGGAAAAAGAACTCTTTCTCTCTCTCTCTCTCTCTCTCTCTCTCTCTCTCTCTCTCTCTCTTTTTCTTTCCAGCAGGTAGCTGTGCTGTTAAATTCTGCCTTTCAGGACTCCTTTTGTTAAAAATCGATCACTGGTTTCTTTCCCCCTTTTCCTTTCTTGTGCTGGGAGAATGCACATGATTCTGACATGCTTGGAGTTGAGTGGCTGGATCTGTAGCTTTTTTGAGTTCCCAAGCTGTGTTGTGGATTGTGTGTTGGAAGCTTTCCCCAGTGCCAGCGGGTTCCGCTTTATCCCTTTCATCTCACTGAGCTGCAGATCCCATGACATCATTCAATGCTGTGGGACTGGTTAGAGAGCTATAATACAGCCCGTGGGGGAATTCAGCTAAAGAGCAACAAGAGTTTGCATGATTTCTAATCGGGTTAGTCCATTGTAACAAACCCAAGGCTCACTTCAAAGTTTGAGTTCCATTAAAGTTTCCTCCCAAGAAGGCAGAATAGTGTAACTATAAAGATTTCTAAAAAAGATGCTTTATAATTTTGTCTGCTACAGGAAGTTACAATTTTCCATGAAGTTCTGGAAGTTATACACGTAGATCAGCAGCTGTAACAGATGACAGAAAACTCCTTCTGCTTATCTCTTTAGAGAGGTTTGCAGGGGAGGAAGCGGTGTGTTTTGTGTGCTGGAATTGGTGTTTTACTTTGGTTTTGATTTTGCATTGGCAAAAGCAAGCACAATAGAGAGTGCTCTTACTCCCTGCTTTGTGTGTTCACTGCTGCTTACTGAGTGGCCTTTGCAAATCATTTATTTCAGCCTGGTTCATCAGTGGCTTATGATTACTTTACAGAAATGAGCCATAAAGCTACAGAAGCTCAGAAGCTTTTCAGTGTGAGAGAATTTTTTTCAGCTGAGATGGATTCAAAGTGTTCACCAGCAGAAGGAGACCTGGAAGGAATAAAAAGCTATTGGCAGACCTCCCCTGTTCTGCTGAGTTCATAGCCCCAGAAACTGCTGAAGAATTCTGTGCAACCATGGGAAAGCAGGAGAGTTCTCAACACAGGGCAAACACATAACAAATGGACAACAGAACTTCATTTATTCTGACTGGAGCTAAGTTAGCTTTTGAGGCAAAATTAGCCATTGGCAAAGGGAATAACTCAGCTCTCTGTGTTTCAGCTGCTAATAATACATACAAATATCAAGTAGGATGGCTTTTAGGATAACTGGTCGTACTGAAGATATCACTGCAGCTCCTGTAAGCATATATGTTGTACTTTGGGTATGCCACATGTGCAGATGCAAGTGATACTTGCACATCAACTGGTAGCCATTGCTAGAGCCCTGCAAATATTTGCATACTGAGTCACTGAGAATTCATTCAAACGGCAAAAGTAGAAAAGTAAAAAATGAGGAAATACGGTTGCACTGCGCATTAAGTGTCAGAGTGATAAAGCAAATGTCTGGATGCAATTCCTTGCCCTGCATCCTGCCTGGGGCTGGAGCCTCCTGCCCTGGCCCCTGACCCCCTGGCAGCTCCTGCTGCTCCCCGCACAGCTCAGCCTGCCTCCCTCTCCCCTCTGCTCTCCGAGTGTTGCCGCCGCTCTCTCTGTAGCTGAGGGAGCCTTCTGCTGGCTGCCTGGTGTACTGTGGGCAGCGCCCTGCCGATGGAAAGCGCTTCCAAAAAGATCCTTGTAAGAGATGCTCTGTAATGTGACCTTGTTGCTGGTTGGACATGGTTTAAATACTGTTTGGGATGGGCTTGCCAGCTAAAGTTTTGGGGGAATGTTCTGGGAATTGGGATGGAGGGGAGTTGTTGCAGGTGCTGTAAATAACAGAAATAACCCTTTTCTGTTCATTTCAAAAGGAGCTTTTCTTTTAGAACAGCAGTCTTCACAAAATGCACCTCTTAGTTCTCTGGGTTTTTAGTAAGAGCAAGTCCTGAAGGTCTGGTAGAGGTCTTTGATCTTTCTTTTGTACATATCAGAAAGAGAAGAGAGGTTAATTATTACCAATTTAGCCTTTAAACTTAAGCATTACATTCTGTCTTTATGACACTATTTTTCACAGCAAAACCTGGCAGCTTGAGCAATCTGCCACTTCGCATTCCATGTCTTCTTCAGAATTTGACCGGAAATATGTAGTAATAGCAATAATAAGAAATGAATATTTTTCCAAGAGTTGATAATGATCTTCTCTCTGTACATAAAATGAGGATGACACGTATACTGTGATTTGTGTAAGGCACACGACAGACATGGATGAGAGTCAGAAGCAGAATCTGCATAATGTGACATTGGCTTGCACCTCCTGATCACCAGCTCTGCTTCCCCCTGAGGTTACTAATCCAGGAAAGCATTCAAGCACAAGCGGTCTGATGAAAATCCTTTAGACTACTCAGTACGTGTTTGATCATAATCACTGAAATTGGTGGGATAGAATCTGAACTAAACTTACTGAAACCGAGTATTTGACTTCTGGTTAACTTCTAAAGGATTTAAAAAATGTTTCTAGAAAAACATTCTTGTGTTTTCTCTGTGAAATCAGAGTGAGAGGTGTCTCTGGAGTCCTGCAGAAGGAGATGCTGTCTTCATCATTTGATGAAGACACTGAACTTTTCTAAACTTTGAAGGACTTTTCCTTGAGAAATATTCAGGGATTTTTTGTTGTTTTATTTATATCCTTTTTATTTCTACTCTGTTAGGACCTCAAGCTATTAGGGAAGTTGCTTCATCTTTCTTCTAAGGATCAGGCAAGAATTAGACAAGGCATGTAAGTTAGGCAGATAAGATCCCATTATAGGAGTTTCTAGGAAAAACAAACCAAGCTAAGACTTCTGTTAATGTCTACAGAGTTGGATCAAAACCACCAAGGATAGAACTTATTAGGGATATTGCTTAAATATAACAATTTTTTGGAAAAATTCTTTGAGGGAAAAGCAATCAAAGCTGTCAAAGGACTGCCAAAGGCTGCACAACCACTTGTCCTGTGTTTAAAAGAGCTATTCTCGTATAAATAATGTACCTACTCTATCATATGCATCAAATGCTTTACCGTGTTGTCTTCCATCATGTCATTGTACTTCTGTGTCCTCTTCTGTGCTTCAGTCTATAAGAATTCCAGCAGGTTCAAAGAAGATGTCAGAAATCACCGTAGGGAATGCAGTGCCACCAATGTGGCCAATTCAGTACCATGCAACCATGATTCGTGCTAACCACAACCTTTTTAAGTATGGCATAGACACTGAATATGCTATCACAGATGTCAAGTCTGCAGCATCAGAGCAGCTGCAAGCTTTCATCATGTACAGGTAGATAAGGTGCAGTTACATCTAGATGATCAACTATGGACTACCTATTTCAAGAGACTGAAGTCTATTTTCAGAGTCTTTTGTGCCAGGTCAGCACTGACTCTGAAGCAGCGGTTGTCATTTTGGGTCACAGAGGTAGTCAGAAGTGCTGATCATCCTCCTCCTAAAGTATTAAAGGGTTATCATTCCATGAGGCTCTTCAGTCCTGTGGTCAGGAGAGATGCTTTAGAATGCACAACATGTGCTCATGCACGACAATACCTGTTCCTACCCCATCACATGTTGCTGGTACAGGTTTTGCTGATACTTACTCCAATGCTTCATGAGTGTGCTTACAATGACCTTTAGAGTAGGAAGGTTAAATAGAACTTCAACTACAGCACTTTAGGCAGAAAACTCAAGACCTATGACTGGCTCACTTGCCATTACTTGCAACACTTTGCACAGTGACATGTCTGAGTCAGTTCTAGCTTTGAATATAGCCCTGGCAGTTTCTGACTTTAGGGGAAAAAGACCTATATGCCATTTATATATGCTGCACTGATAGGTTATAGGCTGCATGACTTACGAGGTGCTTGGGTTTGTGTCTCCTTGGTCCTGAATTTTCTTTGTTGTTTCCCTGTGTTTTTTATTTTTTTTCCCCAAGACTCTTTATACAACCCAACTTTGACTGGTTTCCTTAAGAGTAGCCTGAGATCTAAGAAAAATGGAGGTTTTTTGTTCTTGGCTTACCATGTGAAACACTGTAAGGGAAGCCTCAAGGGCATTTCCACAGCTAGATAATGCAGGTGGTTGGGAGTCTGGCTTTGAGGTTGTCCTCAAGGATAATGGAGAAGCACCCTGTAGGAAGTATTAGTTAATTCACCTGTGACTGGGAGTCAGAAGTTGTGGTTTTATTCCTGGTTCTATCACATGTGTGTTACTTGAGGCAAGTTGCTCTTTCTCACTGGATCAGATCCTTGGTTGTGTAAGTTAAAACTAAATCAAAGAAGCAATGGCAGCTCAAGCTGTACACCCATCCAGTCCCCCCTGGTATATTTTCCTATGTCTTTAAAAATTATGTAAAGATAATTATTTGTAATATTATACTTCAGATAATGCAAAACAATTCTGTATGAATTCCAAACCAAAAGAAGCTTCAAAAGTCTCTGCATTTAAAGGGAACTGTAGGCATCCCTCAGGCATTAGTGCACTTCTCATTAGACTGTGTGCTCACTTCGCACAGCCTTTAGCTGTCACATACACCCAAGAAGTGAACTAACAGCATGAGAGAATTGTGTCTTTGTAATTGTTCTTCAGGATTTAATTAAGTGAAAATAGGAAAGTTCTTACTTCTGTTACATCAGGTTTCTCACTTGTACTGAAAATGGTCCATTGTGATTTTCTACCTGTTGTAGTGACTGAAGCTTTGTACCAGCGCACAAACTTCAACCACTTACCATTCTTTTCAGAGGTGCTGGTTGGGTTGTATCAAAGAGCTGACATCCCCCCAGGCTATTGGAACACTGTATCTTGTTCTTCTCCACAGAGCGGTTGACTATCCAACCTTCACTTTCCCAGCATGCTAAATTCTCAGTCAGGTTATGTCGTGTTTTCCTAGATGTTGCAAAAAAAAACTTGTTTAAAAAACCCTCAGAACCAACCCAAATCTAATTGCTGTGTAGAAGAGGCGAAGAAAGCAGGCTAGGTGGGATGGAAGGGAATGGAGAAACAAATCAGATATATGCAATTAGCTGATCAGAAGGAGAGATCATAGCTGGCTAGCTGCCTAGTTGTTATCAAAACACATGTTTAGAAGTATTCCCCTAAGGCAACTCCAGCAAAACATTTTCTGAAAGACCACGGAGCTAGATTCAGCTGAAAAGAATGTTCTTATTCTAGACAAAGTGATGTTTATAAATAGCTGTGTCTGATCACAAGGAGACTGCAGTCACACGAGCACATCTCTGTCTTCAAACATTTGTTCATTTTGGCCCTTTGTTTTCACTTTGTAGTCCAGAGTTTTACCCATTTAAATAAAACACCCCCACTCTATCTCTCAGATCTTGTATCACTTTTCCATCGCTCTTCCCTTTTTTTTTTCTGTCAGTCTTCACTAGGATTAGCCCTCTTTCCCAACCTCCCCCTCCACCCCCCATCTAATCAAGAACAAATTAAGAACAAGTTTACTTGCTGTTTTATCTGTGCTTCATCTTAAAATATTTTCTAAAATACAATTTTATACCATAGCTTTGATTGAGTTACCTATTTTCACAAGGCATAAAGTTGTAGAATCGTGGTAGTCAAAATACCTGTAAGTTAATACCTCAGCTAATCCCACATTGTTGCAGGGGTGTTATATCAATACAGATCTGCTAATGATACAATTCCTCTGCTTTATTGTTACTTCTGCACCTGAGAGCTCAGTTCCATGTGAAGTCCCACACTGCTTATATCGCATTCTACAATCCCAAGCATATACACTGCAAGCACAAACTGTAATTTCATTCTTGAGCACTTTGAGTTCCTTACTGAATGACTGAACTGTGGGTATTTACAGCTTTGCAGTTAAGACCCCGAGAGCCCAATCTTAATGACTCAAAAATTTATAATCATCCCCAGAAGTGTAAAATGGAGGATTCTTTAAATTCCATCTCTATACCAAAGCACTTGTATGTCTGAGTATTTAGAACTGAGACAGTCAGCTGGTTTTAAGTGCATGCATATTTCTGACTTGGGACCCAGCCTGTATGTTATTATTGGAGATTCTGGTGTAAGAAGGATCTTTCCTCAGATGATGATACAGTGGCTGGCTTGTAAAGTAGCATTAGTATAATTTTTGTGTAGGTCTATTTAAGTTAAAGAAAAGACAATGTACAAATTGTCACCACTCTTAAATAGGCGGCTTTGAAAAACAGCGCTATTGTTAAGGAGTCATCTAAAAGAAATAGTAACCATGTCTATCCCTAAGCAATCCTCTGCAGCCCCAGCTGCAATACATCATTTTTTCACATATGAAAGAGCTGACATTTATTTATTTTTCATTTTTTATTCCTAGTTATTGATGATAAACTATATCTTCTATTTATGGTGTGACAGCAGCTGCATCCTACTGTCTGTAAGAAATCTTCCATATTAGCCGGATCCATAAAAATGCCAAAAGAATAAGGAAAATGATAAACAAAAGAGCATAAGACATAAAAAGAATCAGGCTCAGCCAATACTCACTGCCAGCTCTTTAAAAGCAGATGTTCTTTCTTTGACGTTCATCTGTTTTCAGTATGGAGTTCTGTATCTAGTTTGATGCGCGTTTTCTAGCTCATGATTTAGAAAACGATCATATACTTCCCCTAGGCATATTTTTGCACTTTTCTTCACCTTAAAATTCTCTGTTTCTTCAAAAAATAAAGAGCTATAAGAAAAAAAAATAAACAACAAAAAACTTGAGAATAACTGAAAAACAACACATCATAAAAATGAAGAAATGACTTGGAAAAAGTATTCGTGGGTTCTAATAATATCTTCAAAGTAATTATGCAAGTGATGTGAAGATAGTTTTAATGTTTGGATTGGAATGATTGGATTGGATGATAATGACTGGAAAAAGAGCAATGGCGTGAAAGGACTACAGAAAACATTTTCAGGAGAATACTGTGATAACTGTTTATCTTAGGAATATTGGGAAGATTCTTCTTCTTCAGCCTGGAGAAGATAAGGCACAGAGGAGACCTCATTGAGACATTCCAATACTTAGAAGGAGGAAGAGTATGGATAGATAGCGATTGGACAAGGATGAATAGTTTTAAACAAAAAAGAAGGGAGATTTAGATTATACATTTGAAAGAAATTATTTACTCATAGGGCTGTGAGACACTGGCACAGGCTGATCAGAGAGCTCTGGATGTTCCATCCCTGGAAGTGTTCAAGGCTGGGTTGGATGGGGCCCTGGACAGCCTGATCTGATGGGTGGTAACCCTGACCACGATGGGGAGTAGAGACTGGACTACATCTGAGGTCCCTTCCAACCCAAGCTGTTCAATGTTTCTATGATTTGTAGTCAACACTGCTGACTATCACCTAATGCACATGAATTCCTTACAGATATTCCACTAAGAAAACTGTTCTTAAAAGCCCATTTATTTTGTAGAACTTGTGTGACCCGGTGGCGCAGTGGTAGGAATGCTGCTTTGCAACACGGGGGCCCGGGTTCGAATCCCCCTGTGGCGCAAGTGGTAGAAGTGCTGCTCTGCTACACAGGAGGCTTGAATCACGGGGGTTGGACTCGATGATCTCTAAGTCCCTTCCAGCCCGCATGAGACTATGATACTATGAACTTGAACGTGCATTCAAAAATATTTTATTTCTCTATTTATTTTCTCTCTCTCAAAATGTTGAGATGTTGAATTAAGGGTCTTTATTTATATGCTATATTCCAGTTTCTGATCTATTCCATGAACTTTAGCATTAAATACATATTTTTATCAAGGAATGAGATGAATTTTAAAGAAAGGTCAAAGCCATCAGAAACATAATACCCCTATTTTTCTGAAACTTAGCATCATGCTGTATGAAGCAATTCTTCCTTTTGTTTTCTCTGGATCTTGTCGTTTTTTGATCCATTTAATATCCATGAGTTCTTGTAACAAAATAAACAGAGAATACTTGCTCCATACCAACACATGGGATTTTATTTTTAGATTTGAACAATGTTTGGTTTTTCACCCTAGAAAATACTGTTATGAAATTGCCATCTCTTTGGCACCAGTGTTAGTACAGCAGCCCAGTAGAGATTTTACTTGTGCAGTAGGGACAGAGGGTAGACATTCTTTGTGTTCTCACATTGTTTTCTCTGTCCTTTGAAATAACTGCTTCTCTCCAGATACTCTGCATTCATCAAAGAATCTGTGTGTTTCAGATGGGGAGAGATGGAGGGCATTTCTGTGACAGAGGAAATCCAGACAACGTGAACATAGAGGAGATCTCATTGCTCTGAGAAGCAGTCTGCTTTGCAGCATGCATTTTGCAGTGTTCATTTGCAAAAGATTTAATAATACTGAAACACTTATGGCTCTATGATGCTTACTTGGTACTGCTATTACTGCTAACACTTATTACTGCTTCAGGAAGAACTTATGGTGTATAAAAGGATCTCTCTGAGAGTGACTTGTTCTTTTTTCCTATTAATCTTTGCCATGTTTATTAACTTAAAGTGAATGAAGTCCATTATTTCATCAGTTTTTATTGTGTTTGAACCAAACTTAATGTTTCCTCTGATAATAAAAGTATTCAAACAGCTACAAGGCCTGCTCCGCACATCTGTGCCAATGCTACGTTCTGGTAAGCAGCAGCTACAGGGACTTCTGCAGCACAGGTGAGGTACAGCAATGCCTTGTAGTCTTAGTTACCAAACTAAATTGTGTCACTAGTCCAACTACTTCACAGGGCCTTACAGAAACACCTGCTTGACTTTCTGTTTCACATATAGGGAAGTATAACTTGATAGCATCTTATGGTGAGTAGAATACCTAAGTCTGTACCCAGGTCAACTTCACTCCATGCTGAGGCAGGGTCATAAACAGCAACTGAAGCTCTGGCTTCCTCTCCAGAGAGTAAAGGAGAGTGGCTGATAGGAGACATGCAGATTATGCATGAACAAGGCATTGTATTGACACCAGCTGCTGATGTTAGTAGCTATGTTATCTCCTGTGTTCAGCAGTAATCAGAAGCAGCTTTGCTAATGTAGAGCTGTCAGGTTGCTTGTATCTGGCCTGCAGTTCTGTCCCCACAGAACAGGGCTGCTAGGTGCTACCTGCAGATGTTCTGATTGTGAAGGAAAAAATATGCTACTGGGAGTTTGGGAGGCAGTAGTGTCTGTAATTTGTCCAACTTGCATGAGCACTGCTGATGGACAACACCTAGCAGCTGGAGCAATCAGTAATGCATGTGCCCTTTGTTTCCCCTCCTGTCTTTGCTTGGTGTCCTTGCCTATAACAGGGGTGTTGGAATCTTATGGGTCCCTTCCAGCACAAACCATTCTAGGATTCTGTGATATATAATTCCTTCTAGAAGGAAAAAAAAAAATGTATTATTTTATTTCATTTTATACCTCTTCATCAGCTATAGAAAAGAATGAATGAACACCAGTAAGGATGCAGCAATAGGACATCAGATATCTCTGCGACTCCCAGGTCTGAGGGACAAGGGAGATCTCTCTACCTCCGGGCTAATGCTCCAGACAACTGTTCATTGTTCATTCAAGGAGTTCAACCTGTTTTCTAGTGCCCTGATTCACAAAGCCATGTGCTGAACGTGGCAGGAGATCTGATTGCAGAAAGACTGGTTACTTGATGATGATAGAGCTTTGGCTGATGCAAAAAAAAATGTTTTGTCCTGTAAACCCAATGAGTGGTGATATGTCCATGAGTCTTCATGCTTATAGGAAATATCTGTAACTGTAAAATAGGGAAAAGGCTGGTTCCTGGTGTTAGGAACAGCTTTGGGAGCCTGGAGGACACCACAATTGCCTTAGGGAGTGGGAGATGCTTGCCATGGAGAAATGGATGGAATGGGTGGATTGAGCACAAGTAATTTGACATATTCTGTGTGATCCCATATAAGCTTATTTCCCTTCTTATTTCTTATTTCTTTATGCTGATGGGTGCATGCAAACACATCCTGAATGCCATCATATAGTGAGTTCATTTTCATTAACTCAGTATATTCCCAATAATAGCACACACTTTTTAAAGAACCAATGCCAGCTGCAGACATTATTTTGCTGCAGAAGACTTCCAGCACACAGCAAGTCAGTGACCAGACTGGTGGGTAAGCACAAATCCACAAGTCTTGAAATGTGTTTGACAATGATAGTAACCCAGATTTTATCCTGTATTCTTGCTGCAAAGACTTGGAGCCTTTTTAGGTCAGAACGTGGGCTCCACCAGCTGAATGGTGACGATCAGAAAGACTTGGCTCAGTCTATTTGCACATGGATGCTGATGTAGATATGGGTGAAAAGAATTAAATCAACATCAGAGAAGCTCTGTGGAGAAAGACCTGGGGGTCATAGAATCATAGAATCACAAGTTTGGAAAGGACCTACAAGAGCATCTAGTCCAACCATCCTCCGTTTACCATACCTACAGAAAACCACAAAATCATATCTCCTAGATCCCTATCCAGACGCCAAGACATCCAGACCTGTTGTTCCTGGTGAACAACAGGTTGGCCATGAGCCAGCAGTGTTCTCCACTCCAATTCTGGTATCCTCAGTTCCAGATGAACAGGAAACTTCTATGGAAAGGCCAGTGGAGGGCAATAAAGATGATTAAGGACTTGTAGCATCTCCCGTATGAGTGAAGGCTGAGTAACCTGGGTCTAACCTACTTTGGTGGGGGGGTTGGATTTGATGATCTCCTGAGGTCCCTTCCAACCCCTGTGATTCTTTGATCATGAAATTGTACAGAGGATTACAAATGAGTTTTGTTTTCATAAAACATTTGCAACAGAGAAAATCTGAAAAATATCTACAAGACCTGGCAGCATTACCCTTATTCTAAGAGGGAATTACAGATAGTGAGATAATAAATACCCTATATTTCTTAACAAAACAGAGCTTCTGGTGTTTCAAGCATCCCTGAGGATCCTCAGAGCAGTACATAGCATTATATGTTGTCAATGCTGTGCCTTACCCCAGCATTTTCATACAGTGTTAAAAGTTTATATTTTAGGCAAGTTGGAGCGTTGGAGTGCTGGGAGCAGAACTTTTTCATGGACTACATCAGTATAACTAATTATAAAATGTATTGAAAATTTAATTCTCTGAAAGTTGTGTAACACTGCACTTCTTCTTATTTTGATATTCTCAGCTTTAACATGACTATTCCTTGACATACAGGCTTTGGAAATAGAAATTCAACTTGCAATAAGAAGAAGGAGAGGGTAAGCCTAGCATTTTGGGAACCGGTAATCTCTCTGGTTTAAAAGGCTGCCTTTTAATTAAGGATCTGCAAACAGTAATTTTCAACCCTATTTCACAGAAATGTAATTCTGTTCAAAGCTGCCCTTGATATGATTAACCCAGATATTCCTTTCAGCTCTTTCTCTTCTTGCTGAAGCTGTGCAGAAACTAATTTTGAAAGAAAATGTCTTGTGGATATGCTCCACATTTGCTGTTCATTGTATCTATTTCATCTTCATCTTCTGTCATTAGTATTTTGTGCTTCCAGTAAGTGATTCAACTTAACCACTACCTCCTGCAGAAGCTCAAAATTAAACTCTAATTTTAATTTACTTCCCTTTGATTATAAAAACACATCAGGTTAGTTTGTAATTAAAGATAATGATGTTGTTTGCTACCTTGTGGCAAGAAGTTTAAATATTCCATGACCAAGGAGATGTAGAAAGGAGGGTGGCAAAGACAGCAGAAGTTTCTTTTTAACTCTCTCCTGGCATGAAGATAACAACCCCCCAGCAAATTTTGTATGCAAACAGAAATCTGGGAGGTGGTAGCAGCTGTAGATCCTCTGCAGGAGCAGAGAGGGAGCACAGAAATGAGATCATGCAGAGTTTGAGGCCCTCCTGGAGGAAGTCACCTCCCTTGAAACTGCTTGTGGTCTTCCAACAGAGGCAGGAGGAAGGGCACATCATGGGGTTTGGGCCAGAGCTGTGTTTTAAACTAAGCTGAGTGTAAAAGTCGGGTAGGAAAATGCTGGTGTTGGCAGGAAATTGGCTGAGGCTTCGGTGAAGTTTACTTTGAAGGACTGTTTGGTGGAGTAAATCCTTACAAAGAGGTAGAGTAGCTCCTGATTGTGTTAAGCCACCACAGTCATATAGACAAAAAGTGCTTTGTTGCTGCTTTTAAGTGGCAAAGGTCACCAGTGAATGATCTCATTGCATCCTCATGACTGATGTCAGTATCTACTACAGACAAATGCATGAATCAGGATTTTTAAGCCAGAGTTTTGTCTAGGTTGATTATCTCTTAAAAAGATAGTTTTGGTATCTGAAAAAAAACTTTCCTATATATTGGTTAATTACGTCTTCACAGAAGGGGAAGGAATGTAGAGAATGAGGGTAATCACATAACTACGTGATCACAGCTAATTATTACTGCATTGAAAAGCCATCTATCCCCCAAACATGTATGCTAAAAATTGACCTCAGACATTCCTGCTGCTTCAAATCCCCAGTGCTCAGCAATGCAGTGAGCTTGTGTATCCCCGGGGAGGTTTAAATTCCAGACTATAAATCCCAGTGCATAGGGATAACTTTCTCTACTTAGCCAAAGAAGGATAAAACTTAATTGGCATTTTGAAGCTCACTGCTATTTCATCTCCTTTCTGCTTCATGTGTGCATGTATTTAGTAACAGTCTCACACAAGAGCTAATCCATCACAACGGGATTGTTTTTACATGTGAAGTATGCTGACAATGGTGAGAGACAGCACAGGAGTGGGGGACAAGAAAGTCTTCTGCACAGCCATAAAGAATGAAAAAAATCAGTCTCTCCTGGCTGTGAGGGTTAAATATTTCACTTTCTGGACTTGTGTCATATACTGAAGACTGGCAAATTCTTTCACTGTGTTTGAAGGGCTTATTAAATAAAATTATTATTTGTTTTGTGAAAATATCACTATATGAGAACTCAAAAACTTGTAAAAACCTGTTACAATAATGTTTTATCTGCAGATGTTACTTTTCATAGAAGGCAATAGCCCAAAATCACATTTAAACTCACGTTTGTAATATCCTCTGTCTTGCTTTCTAAACATTTTTTTTTTAACAGAGATGTTGCTGGTCCTGCACAAATGCATTTGGACTGGAGAAATGGAACATTAGTCATAATTAACTACATGCTATGTTTTCTGAATACAAAGAGCAAGAGAAGTAGAATTGAACACTGACTGTTGAGAGATTGAAGAGAGCAAAGGAACTCAAATATTAACTTATCTAAAGAGGTCAGAGCCTCCCCTTTGAAGTACGTTGGCCCCAGCAGCATCAGCTACAATGCTCCGGGGGATACTTGTGAGGCGATGCCATAGCTCAGTCATCCTTAGTGCAGGAGAAATGTACAGCAGGTAACAACAGCACATGGACTGTCCATTTCCAAAATAAAAGAGGCATTAGTCATAAAACAAGTCAGGTTATGTGTATGTTAACACTGGGAGGTATGATTGAACTATGTGTGGTCATCTTGTGATAACTCCTGTCTAGCTACCATAAAGCTCAGTACTTGTGAGTCTTTGGCAGCACTGCCCTTACATGACTTTCTTTGAAAATTCTTATGTACCTGGCATTCTGGATTTTGCTGAAGTCAGTGCTGCCACACCATTATTGATGATGCTTTCCAAACTGGAGGAACTAAAGCTATCCAAGCTCTGCCTATGTAGGATACAATTGTACCTTGCTGCAGTGGTACTTTGTTTCATTGACTTTTGCATTTAAAAAAGGCACAATGAATGATGAATTATGTCATGTCAGGGAATCAGGACCTTGCCCATTTTTTATACCATCACAATATCTGAATCATTTTAATAAATTCTCTGCACAAAAAAATGTGGTTAACATTGAGAGTTAGCTAATAGATAAAGCAATATATAAAATTATATGTTAATCATAATCTGTAATATATATATTTAAGTATCTAGATATCATTTTCTGCACAATGCGGCAAAAGAGATAAAAGGATTCTCCCCACATGATGATGATTTTTCTTCATTTTATCAGTTGCATAGAAGATTAACATGTGGTGATTAATCTCAAGGATTTATAATATTTAAAAGTATTCCTTAAAGTCGACTCACTATCTCTTTGTCCTTTTGAAACTCTGTCTACTTGCATTAATAAATACCAGTACTACAAAGTTTGATTTTGTTGGAGAACTTGGTTTTTCCTTGTCCCAGCAAGTTGTACTGAGACGTGTCCCACAGTATTTAGAGGCACAGGACTGCTGAATTTTATGCGAAGATTTCCTCTCCCTTACTTCAAACTATCCTGTGTAAATGGTTGATAACTGGTGTAAGAGACCCAGTGACCGCGATGCCAAATCTTCTGTAATTCAAGAAGCATTTGGACAACATTCTCAGAAATAGTTTGACTTTTGGGTGGTCCTGCATGGAGCCAGAAGTTAAAGTCAGTGATCCTTTTGGGTCCCTTCCAACTCAAGATATTCTACCTGTGATTCTAGATTTCTAACCCCTCGCCCCCAAATTCTTTATAGCTTGGCACTTGCCTTCTTATCAAATCCTTCTGTGTGTTGCCTGACTCTCACAGGAGGGAGTGCTGCCAAGCTTCTGACATTGGCTGGTGTCAGGTTCTTCAAAAGAGAGCACAAAGCCTTGAAACAGTTGGTTATGGTAAAAAAACCCACAACACAACAGCATGCAAGAGTTCTCACAAGAAATACTGACAGCTACAGGTTGGCTTCTGCTGGAATTCTTAACGTTTGTGTAATTCATAGATGCAACAACACATTTTGCTTAATGTAATATCTTCAAATATTTTCATTAATTGAAGGGGTTATGACAGAGTTTCTTTTATTAAAAAAAGCACTTGTCCAAACAAAAATGCAGTATGGTGTAAATTCTGAATTATTTTTGACCTCCTGGCATCCTTGCCTTGCCATGTATAGTAGAAATTCTTGGATTAAATGCTCCTTTTCCATCAAATGAGAGTTAATGAAGGATGTCATAGACTGAAAACAAGACAGAATGAAGATGCTTACCTCTATTGCGCAGCTAGCATTGAAGAAACAACACAAATGTTATAAAGTAGAAGATGTAAGGGGTTTAAATCTAATGAACTGAAACATTTTTAAGTTTAAAAAGTTAGCATGATTTTTTTTCTTTTCTTTTCTTTTTCTTCTACATATTCATTCTGAACTATGTAAAACAATGCATTATTTTTCTGAAAGAAATGCTTATTTTCCTACTTTAAATTGTAGATTTGAAAATGTAAATTTTCACTTCAAAGTATGATCTACACAGTGTGTTGAAGCACGTTTTCACTTGTTTCCCAGTGAGTACCTACTCCTCTCAGTAGGAGGGCAAGATATAAGATACTGTGTGCAGAATTAGAGGGCTCTACAATTTGTATGAACAGTCAGTAGTGTTCCCATATTTTAAGTCTTGTACTTCCTGATGGACTTCAAAGTCTATCTTGTTCTGCCTCCTCATAGTGTAACTAAAGCAGTTACTGGTTAGAATTTCTGAGCATTACAATTGATTTGTGTCATGTATGTTCTCTCAGTGCTACTGTCTGCTAGCTGTCATTCCTCTGGCAGGAATTTGTTACCACTTGTCATGGTGGAGATACAGTTTCCTTCTGAATCTGATGCTTTGCATCCTTATCAAAACTGGAGACATGTCATGATTCTGTGTTTTATCTTTATGTTTTAATTCACCATTCGGAGTCTCGTGCCAAAATCATTTCCTGTAACTGAGGTCTATCTTGATGCAGACAATTGTAGTTTCTTATTTTACATGTAGCCTTCCTCTTTTGCATGCACATTTAATTGAGTAGGAGGTGGAAGTGTGCATAATCTGATGTAGCTGTTCTATGCATACACCTACCTTTTAAGACGATGTTACATGCACACACAGGTGCCCTAAGATCAGAAGTCTTAGGCAGGTTTTTCTGGGTTATCAAAATGCCTTGGGTTTCTCCTTCCTGTGGTAAAATTATATGAGACATTATTGGTTAGGAAGTGTATGGAAACCTCCTGAATAATTCTGCGAAGGTGCATAATACTTCATTTGCTCTTAAATTTTCTCAGAGTTGCCTTCTCAAGCTGGGCAGACACCCCATGTCCTTTCTGGTTCATTGGGAATCACTTCAGATCACACCATTTGTGCTTATGTTGATAATGTGCTGCAGGAAAGCATATTTGGACATCAGAAACAGTCTGACCACACTGCTAGATCTGTGGAAAAAGCCTTAATCCTGGGTTCTGCTTTGACCTATGGAGGAAGCCTTAGACCCTGCCTTCAGCATCTGTAGTATCTTCTCCTGAGGTACCCAAGGAAGGAAGCAGAGATATCCCCAAATGCCTCCTTTCCAGGGCAGGCACATTTTGGGTGTGGAGTGAAGAAGGCCTCATGTGAGGAGTTCCCTGAAGGCATTAAAGTGGGCTGATATTTCCAGCATATTAGGAAATCATATTTGTTTGATGAAATCCTGGCTAGTTTGATATTCATAGTGGTTTCATTTCTCTTGCCCTTTCCCACCCTACCAAGGAGCAGTGATTAAGAACCATTTTTTGCTTGATTGCTTTTTAATTTTGCATCTTTAAGTGGTGAAACTAGATAAGATATGTCAAATGCATCATACAGCTTGTACTTTATAGCTACTCAGCCATTTGGGTTCACAAAAGCCAAAAGCATCAGGACCAAAAATGATATCTGTCTTTTGAACACAGATTTGTTCAGACATTCACCCTGCACTGCAGATCTTAGTGTGAGTAGAATTGCTTTGCCATGTGGTTTGGAATCCCTTGAAGTTTTTGAATGCACACAGGAAAAGCACAGACACCCCATGGCAAGTCCTTAAAATACTTCTACATAAAAGGGTAAAAGCTGTCTTGAAATGCACTACCAACAATTTTCCCCCTTTGAGCATATTTTAACAGCACCATGTTTCAATTGCTTCAATGCTGTAAGCAATCACCTGCGGAAACAATTTTCATTTGGTTGAGGGGATGACTGAAATAGCAACTCACTTCAAAAGAAAATATTCTTGAGACATTCTGTCCTACAGAAATTCCTTGAAACTGGCATTCTTGACTTTTGGGACAGTGAGATGTCAAACTGCTGGTGCATAAACTGGCAAATATTCATGTGTGCACACATAGTTAGGGATATAAATACCAAGTGAAGGAAATTCGTTTTCATTTATTTCATTGCATATGGTATTAAATCATTCTGTTGTATACATTTTTTATGCCAATTTCAGAAAGAAAAAGCTGTTTTTGTTTGTTTGTTTGAGTAGATAATGTGCTGAAAGTGTGTAGAAAAACATCAAGAATGAGAGGAAATTAAAGTTATGGTAGATGAACACACTGGGTGTGAGATGCAACCAGTTAACACAGGGCAGCTAAACTATGTCCACAGCAACCAAAGTGCTGAAAAGTAAAATAATTATCATAGAACAAAAGCTCATGCTCCTATTGATATAAAAATAGCTTAGAGAGCCAATTTGCACATAGCAAATAGAACTTCCCAATTAAATATGAGAGTAATTATGATAATAATGCTTTGAATTGGTAAATCTTTTTAGTTGAGGATTCTCAAATAGCTTTAGAAAAGAACGGGTCAGAATTATTATCATGAGAATAAGAAGAGAGGACAAAAGAGCTCGTAGAGAAAACACCCATTCAAAATCCTTTGGCATATTCTAAGAACAAGATCAGATGCGTAAACGTAGAGGAGTTGCTATAACCATGTTGGAGTGGTAATTTATGGAGAGAATTTGTTGTGGAATTCACCCCTTGCTGCAGAATTGTTTTTTCCATTCAGAGGGTGCGTCCACACTTGTGAAGCTACTGGAATTTATTGAAATAATTACACATGAAAAATTTGGTAAATTTCCAGAGGAGCTCCCAGCCCTAGTTTTAAATGTTTCTGGCCCTGATGCTTGAGAAAATATGTGGTTTTATTTGTATGGTTGTATGGAAATATAGTTGTCTTCCTGAGGTCACAGAGTGAGCCAGAAATAATAATGAGGGGAGATGTGATTTGTCACGTACTGGGCTTGTTGAAACTTATCAAGGCAAGTCCATGGCACAGTGAAGGTGAAATGTAGACCAAAAGATGCAATAAAACCAATTTGCTCTCAGCACAGATGCAGCATTAGTGAATGCTACACTACTTTCTCCTAAGTTTTAGGTCTCTTCTGTCAACTTAAACACATGCGCTGTAAAATTTGGGGTCCTTTATGCAAAAATGACAGCCAGCTTCCTGCAGAGTACACAAAGTTGCCCTTCTCAGTGCCTTGGGAAGAAGGCTATCTTGCTGGATAGAACCATACATGCTTTCAAACCCACGCTGCTGTGGTTTAGCATAAGAACCTCACACCCTACAAACACTTACATGTGAGTAACTGTTGATACTGGTGAAATAATTGTGCTGGATCAGTTAGGTATGAGGTGAAACACTGAGCAGAAAGCCTCAGAATTTACATTATCTTGATACCGTGTAGTCTCCAGAAATATTTGTAATCCTTCTTTCCCTTCTGAGAAGTAAAAAGTTTGATTTTAAGCACGTGCACATATGTGAGAAGTTACTTAAAACATTTGGTGTACTGGGATGGGAAATAGTGATTTACTGATAGAATCCATTCTGATCAGTTGGGCAGGGAATCCGTCCTCTGCAAGAAGAACATCCATCTCCTCCCTCACACCATGCTCTCTTTTAGAAACTCTTCTATGTTCATTATATTTGCTTCTTCTTTTATCTTATTAGTTCTAATTTTGTACCACAGTTGATTGCAATTTTTAATGCTGTCTGCCTGTTTATTCTTTTTTCCTTGAACTTTTCTTCTAGCGTGTAGGTCGCTCTGAAAATAATGCCTCCTATTTATTTCCATGGAAACAGCAACAGATACAAAGAGCAAAATAACTCTGTTTTATAGGGCAAATTATCAGCTACAAAACACTATTTTTCAGCATAGTCACCACCGTGGCCTAAGCACTTTTACCAGTGATGAACAGGAGCAGTAACATGTTCTGGGGCTTTTTTGAACCAGCAACTTCAGATAATCAGGCAAGGAGTTGGTGTGTACACAGCAACTTATTTTGTTAGCAAATCAGTTCACTCATTCTTAAATTCTCTATGAATCTCCAAATAAAGGAATCTGGTCCTAGGTTTGAGACACCAGTTTAAAGGCACTAAAGTCAGAAGTAGCCCTTCAGTTGATGTCAGCAAACTTTTTTTTAGGATCTGACCAGTTCGCCTTAACTTCTTCCTATCAATTATGTCCAAAATGGAAGTAGCAGTGAGTTTCTGCTGGAGATGGTGTTCTCTGTCAACTAAAAGATGCTTTCTTGTACAGATGTAAAAGAATATAATCTAAATGCTCTTCAGAGTACGAGATGTTCTGAACCAGTGATATTTTACAGTTCAAAAACCTTTGATGCACTTTTTAGAGCCGCTTTTGATACGTATCAAATGTCAAATTTTTCAGAAGCTCCAAGATCTCTCAGATAAATGTCATTATTTTTTTTTACACCCATAATTATCTTAATAGATTAGGATAAAAGGAGATTAAACACCTGTAATAGAAATATGTAATGCTCATTTTGACTTCTTTTGGGGGAAATTCTTTGGGGATTTTTTTAATTTAAAATAAAAAACATATGTTTTTAAATACAGAAACAATAGATTTTATTTCTGTACTCCTTTTAAGAATATTTAAATATTTAGTGTCTAGTCTGTGCAAAAGATAATGTAAAAATAATTCACAGTGCCCTTAAGTGAAATTATGTTCTGTCATGTCATATGTGGAGATGAATAAGTAGGAAGAAGTATGATAAGGACAGATTGTGAAGGCGAGGTAGTCTGGATCATTTAAGAAACCTATTATGAAGTAATATTTGGGCACACTGAAATGTTCCTCTGCTAAAAGGAGTATTCAAGAGTGACTACAGACAAGGGGCCTGGGAAAGACAGGATCTAGAGTTGACTTGAGTATCTTTTATCTGTGCATCAAGGAGGTGAACTGTGCCCAGAGAAGGGCTGTAGGATTGACCACAGTCCTCAAAAGCATGCCTTGAGGCTAAGGAGTCAACAAACGTGTAAGTTCCTATATCAAAACCAGAAATGCACTGTGAATGGGCTTTTTGAACTCTGAAACAAACTAGGCTTTAATAGCATCCAGTTGGTACAAGATGAAGCAGATAAACGTAAACTACAAATAAAGCACACATTTTTAATGGAGATGTTAATTAAACTCTGGTACAATTTACCACGGGTTGTGGTAGATTTACCAGCACTGGAATCATTTAAATCAAGTTCAGATGTTTTTCTGGAGGTCTCCTTCAGCTGAAAGGGAGTTAACTCAAGGCATTCCTTTTGGCTGCTATTATTCAGAAAGTTAGATCAGATGATCTCAGTATTTTCTAGTCAGGCTAAATATTAATCTATAAAAAAAACTCACCTTTGCATGTATAGAATGAGAAGAATTAACTATAATCAGAAAGAAAGAATACATCACCAACAATTGTGAACAGAAGGCAGACACAGAGAGAAGCAGGGGCTGGAGCAGGTGGCCAGGGACATTGGTAGTCAAACAGTTAAACATGTAAAAGGAACCAGAGGAGTAAAATAGCTAATTTAATAGCATGAAAATGGAAAGCAATAAAAACCAATTTTATTCTGGAAAAAAGAAAAGCACGGGTTTTGATACTCTCACGGGGAATAACTGGAGGGAAGAGGAGAAGTGTATATATCAGACACATAAAGATAGAATAGTCAGAGATAATTTATTTGTTTCACTGAGTGACGTGATTTAGAGCAGTCATTGGCATGGGTTGATGGCTGGACTAGATGATCTTGGTGGTCTTTCCAATCTCTGTGATTCTATGGTTCCCTGAATCTACTTTAGAAACAGATAGGAAAATAATTGTTTGTTTCTTTGTTCCTTAAGTGGTGGTGATCATGGCTCACCACAAGTCAGTGATATGCATTAACTACATCAAATAGTTTTTACAGAGTATAACGGTATTATGTTTTAGAAAGCTGTTGAAGTTCCTATTTGCTGCTTAGAGGATTAGCGTATATAAGACTTTTCAGCACATACTTATTTGGTGAGATTGCAAGGTTATGAAAAATCTGAATTATCTTGTGTGCCAATCGTTTATTTCTAATGAGGTATTTTCCTTGGAATTTATTTAATCAACTCTGTAGTATCCAGATACATTTACTAAGTATAAGTTACAGTGGCCTTATTCTAATGTAGTAGATTGCTTCCTGGTGATTGTTACTAACTTAACAGTTGCCAGAAAAAGGGCGCACAGAATTGGCATAGCAGTGAGGTAATAATGGTCTGATCTGCTTTTAGCATCTGCAACCAAAAGAATGCAAAAGTAGGCCCAAAGCAAGACTCTGAAATAGCACAAAGCATGATTAAGTAGTGGGGCTGGTCAGGCTCGTAGTTGAACTCTGTGATCTTGAGGTCATTCCCACCCTAGATGATTTCATAATGCTGTAAGTCTCTGGGTTGCCTGGTCATGGCTCCGTGCTCCCCATTTACCACTGCTGCTCTTATAGAATTCTCCAGCCAGTCCTTTTCTGCACTGGGACAACGGGAACACACTCTATCACTTTCCATGGGATTGGCCACTTGGAGTGTGGCATCCAGTCTGCATCTCTGGAGATATCTGATGTTTCCTAATTTAAAATGCTGATGAAAATACACAATACTTGAAGTTTGCAAAGAGATCCTCCTCCAACCCCAGCTTCTATGAAAGGAGTTCAGAGTAACAAAGTTGTGGTGCTTGGAAATTAGCTTTTTAAGATAATCATTGAATCTTTAAATAAATTTATAGGAAAGCTTTAAAAGAGGCAGCACTTAGCAAGTCTTGAAAGTCAGATTTTAATCCAGGCTCTGGATCAAAGGCACTTCTGCTTTGCAGAGAGCAAATTACATCTGTGTGTAATAGGCAGACCAGCAATCGCACCCTGCTGTGGCAGGAAACATAGCCCCAGGAGGTGACCAGCTGCTTTTTCCCCAGGATGGGTTGCTTATTTTGTCCATGAGACTGCCACGCAGCAGCAGACATGGGAGAAATGGGAACAGCCGTCTGCTCCCACACCTCCTCACCCAGGGATGTGGTATCTGGGGAGGGCTGACAGTGGTGATCAATGCCATTTTCCTCTTTCACTCTCCATAGAATCACAGAATCATAGACAGAGTAATTAAGGCTGGAAAAGACCTCTAAGATCACCTAGTTCAGCTGTTTACTCGTCACCCTCATGCTCACTAACCACATCCCTGGGCTGCCTGTTCCAATACATTACCTCTCCTTCTGAGAAGAATTTTTTTCCTAATATTCAATCTGACATATCCAATTCCAGCTACAATCTGCCTCCAGACACCCAGTTTCTTCTAAAGAAATGAGGTGGGAGCATAAATGATATAAGCATAAATCACAGTTAATTCGCTTGGTCTTTACTTTTTGTTCAGTAGCAGAAAAGGGCTACTTGGGGACCTACATAGCATGAAATGCGTGTCCCATGGGGCAGGGATCCTGTGGATGTGGGACAACATGAATGGCAGCTGTCCTTGCTCTGCAGTAACCCTACAGCACTCATAGAGCCTTGAACTTGCCAATGTCTGATGCCAAGTAAATGGAAAAGCGAGTGGCAGCCATTTTCTACACCCATGTTTTCTCTGTACCAACTCTGAGAACTGAGCATTCTGGATTTATGTGCCCCCCCCCCCCCCCCTCCTCGACAGCGTTGTCATTTCACAAATCTACTTCAGGAAATGTTGTGAATACAAGCCATAAAGACTTTGCTCTTTTCAAATGCCAAACTGTGCCTGCAGGTAATATCCTATTATAATTTTTTCTCCCAAAGACTGAATTTTTGCATATGGGAATGCCAATGAAGGGGTGGTTGTAACTGCTTTTGGGACAGCACTGTGACCTGCAGCAAAACATATGCAAAGCGAAAGCACCAAATTCTGGTGGCCAGATGAACAGAGGAGAATACGCAGCTTCCAAAAGCACAGAGCAGGTAGGGCATATGCACAAAAAATGCTGGTTTCTTTTAAAAATGAAGATGAAAGTTGACATCTGGAGGGCTGAGAACTGCGCAGCCGATAAACCATTGTACTGTTGCAGCTGTTTGTGTGAAAGCTTGTCAGAAAAAGAAATGTAATAAACGCTCGTATTAAAACCTGTTTTCTTTACCCTTTGCCTTTGTGCTGGTTTTCAGGGCATAATGAAGACATCCTTTAAAGTCTGAGGTTTTAAAATTAAGTAATTTTTTGAAATTATGAACATAAAAAGTCAGACACTTTGAAACATGCAAAACCAGATGACATTTTTATTTGCATCTCACTCATACAGAAAGAGTTTAATGGTTTGCCATCAGGTGGGGCTGGGAAAGAAAGAAAATCCTTAAAGACCTTTTCTGCATGATGGCAATAAAAAGGAAAAAGACGAGACTGTGTGAGGAGGGGGTGCAGGGGTAAGGAAAGCTGAGGGAAAACAGGGAAACCAAAAAGCTGAAACAGAGAAACCTCGTTTTAGTGGGAACTTTTCCATTCTGCAAATGCTGACACATTTGCCAAGTTTCTTCTTCTAGTTTCAGGGCTTCAAGACTGAGCATTTTAAGGAGGATTATTTCTTCATACATGCCTGAACCAGAAGGATGAAGTTAGCAGTGCTTACATTTTCATTAAACCTTATGTATTTCTCATCACACTTCACAGATCCTTTATTAAATCTCTCTTTCTTTCTGTTAGGAGTTTCTTTGCACATTCACAGCACCCACGTCTGCAGAAGTTCACTAAAGTATCAAATCTACATTCTTCAGTGAATGATATTATATAAACCTGATTACTGAACAGCAGGATTTGGATCTGTTTCTGCAGAGGAAGATGAATAGGCTCATGGAATCATAGAATGGTCTGGATTGAAAAAGACCTCAAAGACCATCCAGTTTCAACCCCCTGCCATGGGAAGGGTCACCAGCCACTAGACCAGGCTGCCCAGAGCCACATCCAGCCTGGGAAGCCCAGACTTCAGGCCTCTGTTCCATCATAGTCAGACAAGGTTTTCCTCCTGTGCATGGAGGGCACTGGGCCTGCAACCAGAGCTGGTTCTTCTGTCCAACACGGGGAGATGGGAGTGCATGGAAGTGGTCTGTGCAGCCTGGTGAACAGACTTTGTAAAGCCAAGGGGAAAACTGAATGCTCTGTGCAACACAGTGTGCTGCAGATGACCCACTTTCTGCCAAAAGAGATCTGTCAGGGTTATAAAAATCCTAATTGGATTTGCCTTCACAAAGAAGGCAACGTGTGTTCTCTATGAGAACTTGGAGTTAAGGCCATAGCAGCTTATTCTTCCCCAGCCTGAGTTGTCCCTATCACTCACTGAGTTGTCCTAGGATATTCCTTCTATTGTAATAAGAAGAGTTATGACCTTATCACAAAATCTGTGGGGTATTTCTGAATGCTGCCAATTGTCAGCCCAATTTTGGTTAGAACTATCAACGTGTGAATTTTGCACCACCTACTGGTAGATGGACTTATTTCCAGATGACGAGGCAGGCGATTTTGCCCTGTGAGATGAAAACTGTCCTTAAAATGATCGGGATATTCATCTCATTAAAACATGCAGCTATGTTCTGGGATAATGTTCAGCTCCTCGTCATTACCTTGTTAATGAGCCATAAATGGTTTTGAGTGATAGCAATACAAGGCAGATTTGAGAGCATCATGTAGCACGGGGAAGCAGCCATGCATGGGAAGTTGCCTTGAGCTGCTGGGAATTTTTGCTGCTGTTTCTGTTCCACTTCAAAACAGTGAAATCAGAGGATAAAGACTAAAATTTGTCTTGGTAATGTTTGAGCTTGTTACTGTTTGTTTTTCATGTCCTAGAGCCTACGAGATGCTTTGTGGACAGAAATACAGTGTCACATATGAGAGTGGTATCTTAGTCTTCAAATGCAAAAAAGTGCAGATTCATTTTCTCTGCTTTCATCCCAGCCTTGACTGGCACCTGGTGGTACAAACATAAAATGGAGAGAAACTGAAATGTGGAGAAAATGAACTGAAAGTTATTTCAGCATATTCTCAAGGTTTGGCTCCTGCTTCTTCTTTTGAGTCATCTTCTCCATTCTCAGTCAGTAATTTGAAGGCTCAATTTGAAGTTCCGCAACATGGAAATCATCTGAAGGTATCCGAGATATTTTATTATAGACTTTGCGTTCAGTTTGTAATTTATAGCTTTTCCTGCTGTAAAAGCAGGATGTCTCTTACATCCTCTTCCCACTTCACCCTTGTTGACCCAAGAGGTAAGGAGTTACAGCTACTCATGCCAGCACATCCAAGTAAGCCCTGGAGCAATGCACCTGCATCTCTTACCACCTTCCCACCCTCCAGCTCTCTGGAAAAGTGGAGCAGCAGGATTTGGTGAAAGATGCTTTACACCCCTCCACCAAATAGTGAGCAGGAAAAGACACTCTTTCTTTCCAGCCACCCTCCATACGCTGACTCTGCCAGCTTTTGGATTACTCTTTGTTATGAGCAAAGACGAAATTAAGTTAAAATGAACTACGTATTATTAAACAGGAATTGTAACATTTGAAAATCCATCTCATTGTAGATGATCACCAGATTGTTTGTTCTTTGTATGTTTTATGGCTACAAAATCATGGATGAACATATTCCCCTGATAAAAGGAGAGGAGGGGGAGAAGGCCCTCAGTTCTGTTTCACCAAGAGACTACAGACCTCTAAACTGAGGTACTCACGGTGAAGAGGGCACAGCTGTGCAAATAGAGAACCACAGATTCTCCCCAGATGCAATGGGAGTAAGCCAACAGTATCCTGGGCTGCATATAAATAGGGGTGGCCAGCAGGGAGAGGGAGGTAATTGTCTGCCCCTCTACAATGTTCTTGCGACACTCCTGCATCCAGATCTAGGGCCTTCAAAAGAATGTGGAGCTTTTGGAGATGGTCCAGATGAGTGCATGAAGATTATCAGAGGCCTGGAGCACTTCTCTTATGAATAAAGACTGAAGGAGCTGGGCTTGTCCAGTCTGGAGAAGGCCCTAGGGAGACCTCACTGTGGCCTTCCAGTATTTAAAGGGAGATTAAGAGTGAGGAAAAACAACTTTTTACATTTGTAGGCAGTGATAGAACAAGGGGAGATGGTTTTAAACTAAAAGAGGGGAGATTTAGATCATAATTCAGGGGGCAGTTTTTCACTGAGAGGGTGGTGAGGCACTGGTACAAGTTGTCCTGGTACAAGAGAGGCTGTGGGTCCCCCATCCCTGAAGATGTTCAAGGCCAGCTTGGATGGGGTCCTGTGCAGCCTGATCTAGCACTTCATTTAGCAGTTGGCAGCCCTGCCCACGGCAGGGGGGTTGGAACAAGATGATCTCTGAGGTCTCTTCCAGCCTAAGCCATTCAATGATTCCAGGTATTTGGAATGTGAGCCAGAAAAAGAAACTGAGATCTGTTTTTGGCTACAAATAGTAGATCTCTTGAGTGCTGGTTTTTCTCCGGCAAGGGTGAGCTGGCCTCCAGGTCTCTCTAAGCAGGTTAAATTTAGGCATGAAATCTAAGCACTTTAACTGTTTTCCCAGTCTTCTGCTGTGCTTCATTGATGAGTATGTGAGAGTCTGGCCCAGGATCCCAGTTGTTAACAGCTGTTAATTTGTTTGCAATCTGGGATAATCTAATCCAGTCTTCTCATGAAATTCCAGTGATTATTTTTAGGAAGTTGGGTCTTACACCTTCTAAGGAGAGCACCGTTAATGCTTCTACACGACATGAAAATGTATAAAATGGACACATCACTAGTTCCCATACAATGTATGAACACAAACATTGTGTAGGGGGCATCTTTGGTATTTTTTGGGAGTGTATATCAGGGAGAGATTTAAGGCATTGTAGGTTGGACCTAAGATGGAGCAGACCTCATCTGAGCAGGTCATGAGGAGATCCTGCAGCAGGTTGCTGAACTCTGAGGGCCCAGGGAACAAAATAGAATATATCCTGCTCTCCCCACTCTTGCTGGTTAGTCTGTCTGGCACTGCTGTGTACATATCACAACTTTAGGTGCTGAACACTCCACTGGGCTGTATGGGATCTGATTTGGGGCTAAGGATTTTGGTGTGTGCCCCAGTATCCAAACGTCAGGAGCAGGCTTGCTCCACAGAGATGCTCCAATCATGGCTCTTCTGACGGGTTTGTCATCGATGGGTATTAAAGTTACAGAGTCAGAACAGAAGCACTAAGTGTCCTAAGGAACTGTGTTACCAACAGTGCAGTGTAACTGAGCTAACATCCTTGCCAATATCACTTTTTATTTAAATTAATTATTAGTATTACTTAGGATTACAGTGGATACAATAATTACACTGTGGGCTCATTTCATGTTAAGGGGCATTACATTCATTGTGGGCTCATTTCACATCAAGCAAAGGAAGAGCATATTGATCATGGCATTAAAACTTTACCTGAGAAGTGTCATCAGAAATACCAGGTTTGTCATTCTATGTATATATATAAAGGAACGGTATTTACAATTTTTAAAGCCTTTGGGCTAACTCACAATACACAGTATCTAATTTCATACACCAGATAGGTGCTTAGTAAAGTTTTAAATCAATTATGCCACTGTAAAGTATTAAAGTTCCAAGGGCTTAAGATCTGTAAAAAAAGTTTAGATGCAATCTTAAGGGAAAGAATGAGGCACTTATGGCTTCACTTGGAACTGTGCTCCACAGTCACAACTTATTTGAGCGCGCTGCCCTCAAAGATAAGGACGTTGAGGAGAGCTGGCTACTGTTCAAGGATGCCCTCCTGGCAGCACAAGAGGTCTCCATTCCCCTGATTAAGAAAGTGGGCAGGAGAGGTAGAAAACCGGCATGGCTCAGCAAGGACCTGCTAAGAGAACTGAGGGTGAAGAAAGGGGTGTACAAGCTCTGGAAACAAGGCTGTGTCACCCGGGAAGAATACAGGGATGCCGTCCGAACTTGCAGATGTGGGATCAGGAAAGCCAAGGCGCGGGCAGAACTGAACTTGGCGAGGGATGTGAAAAACAACAAGAAAACCTTCTACAGGTACATTGGCCAGAAGAGACAGGCCAAAATGGGCGTGCCTACTCTGGTAAATTTGAAAGGAGAAATGGCTTCAACAGATGAAGAGAAAGCTGAGGTGCTGAATGAGTTCTTCACCTCGGTCTTCACTGGTGGCCAGGATTCTAGTCTTTTTCACGTCCCTAAGTCTTGCACCCCCATACCTCCATGTGGGGACCAAGGAGGTAAATCCCTCCCCACTGTAAGGGTAGAGCAAGTCCGAGAGTGCCTCCTTAGACTGAATGAGTATAAGTCTATGGGGCCAGATGGCGTGCATCCCAGGGTCCTGAAGGAGCTGGCTGAGGTGGTTGCTGAGCCGCTCTCCATCATATTTGAGAAGTCGTGGCTGTCAGGTGAGGTCCTGGATGATTGGAGGAAGGGTCACGTCACTCCCATTTACAAGAAGGGGAGCAGGGACAACCCGGGTAACTACAGGCCGGTGAGTCTCACCTCTGTGCCTGGGAAGATTATGGAACAGATCCTCCTGGACAACATGCTTGATCGCATAAAGAACAAGCATGTGATCCGAGACAGCCAGCATGGCTTCACCAGGGGAAGGTCATGCTTAACTAATCTTGTGGCCTTCTATGATGGAGTGACGGCGTTGGTGGATGAAGGGAAGGCGACCGATGTCATTTACCTGGACCTGAGCAAGGCCTTTGACATGGTCCCCCATCACATCCTCATCTCCAAATTGGAGGGAGGTGGATTTGATGGGTGGACAACTAGATGGATAAGCAATTGGTTGAAAGGCCGCAGACAGAGGGTGGTGGTCAATGGCTCTATGTCCAGGTGGAGGCCGGTAACGAGCGGCGTCCCTCAAGGGTCTGTCTTGGGACCGGTGCTCTTTAACATCTTTATTAATGACATCGATGAAGGAATGGAGTGCACCCTCAGCAAGTTTGCTGATGACACCAAGCTGAGTGGTGCAGTCGATACGGTGGAGGGAACAGATGCCATTCAGAGGGACCTTGACAGGCTGGAAAGCTGGGCTCGGGTGAACCTAATGAGGTTCAACACGGCAAAGTGCAAGGTTTTGCACTTGGGCCGGAAGAACCCCAGGCACCTGTACAGGCTGGGAGGAGTTGTCCTTGAGAGCAGCTCGGCTGAAAAAGACCTAGGGGTCCTGATAGATGAGAAACTTAACATGAGCCAGCAGTGCGCTCTGGCAGCCCGGAAAGCAAATGGGATCCTGGGCTCCATCAGGAGAGGGGTGGTCAGCAGGGATAGGGAGGTGATCGTCCCTCTCTACTCTGCTCTTGTGAGGCCCCATCTGGAGTACTGTGTCCAGGTGTGGAGCCCTCAGTACAAAAAAGATATGGAGATTTTGGAAAGGGTCCAGAGGAGGGCCACAAAGATGATCAGGGGGCTGGAGCACCTCCCCTATGAGGACAGGCTGAGGGAGTTGGGTTTGTTCAGCCTGGAGAAGAGAAGGTTGCGAGGTGACCTCATTGCAGCCTTTCAATACCTGAAGGGAACTTACTCCCAGGAGGGGAGTAAACTCTTCGAAAGGGCTGATAATAGCAGGACTAGGGGAAATGGTTTTAAGTTGAAGGAGGGAAGATTTAGGTTGGATGTTAGGGGAAAGTTCTTTACTAGAAGGGTGGTTAGGTCCTGGAACAGGCTGCCCAGTGAGGTTGTGGATGCCCCGTCCTTGGAGGTGTTTAAGACCAGGTTGGACAGGGCCCTGGGCAACCTGATCTAGTAAATGTGTATCTTTGGTGGCCCTGCTAGGCAGGGGGGTTGGAACTACATGATCCTTGAGGTCCCTTCCAACCCGGGTAATTCTGTAATTCTGTAATTCTGTAATTATTTCTTTCTATCAGTCACATCCAGAGACTCGGAGCTGCAGTGTAACCACCATGAAAAACTGCCTGCTATAAGCATGTATCTAAGAGGGTTTTGATAAACTCTTTTCATGCTAAACTGCAGGGATCTTATGGCTGAAGTGACATTGCAGCAAGCACCTCCTTTACTTCCGTTTTGTCCACTTAAGCCACGTAGAGACTAAAATATTCTTTCACTTAAACCCTCTGATTGCTGGGAGTGAGCTAAGGAGGGCTGGAGATGAGACCCTCCCAGCCTTTCTGTCTGCTCTGCTGAATGCAAAATCCTTCAGTTCCCTTTTTCTACAACCTTTTCTTTTAGTCCAGGATGAGATATATACAGCCATCTGTGCCAGGACTGAATTTCATCCATAAAGACCAGAGGAAGAAATAATGCTTTGCAGGTTTGTATTCATCAACATCCTTGCTGGTATTCTCTGATTTGGGGCACACAAAATGCTCACGCTGGTCTCTTCAGATGCTCTCAGTAATAGGTGTTGAACTTGTCAGGATAAATTCACGCACCACTCATTCCATGTGAGTACACTTCACTTCTGCATACACAAAGAGGCACTGAAGAGAGTTTATTATTAAGAACAATAAATTATTCTACATTTTCTTATCAGGTAATATGAAATCAAGTAGCTGTCAAGACATGTTGGGCAGATATCTACAAAAGCAATGGTATCTGAAGATCCACAGCAAAAAGGAAAACATTTGGAAGGCTTTCAGTCAGCTTGCAGCAACTGCAAGTATTGCTTTGGAGGAAATAATGAACCCATCTAAGGGTCTCTCTCAGCACAGTATCACCAAGTTATTCAGATCACAGATCACAGAATGGTTTGGGTTGGAAGGGACCTCAAAGATCGTCTAGTTCCAACCCATTGACAAGGATGCCAGCCACTAAATCACCCACTAGACCAGCCTGCCCAGGATCCCATCCCACATGGCCTTGAACACCTCCAGGGATGGACTTGTCAGAATTTGTATTTGGCTTCTCATCTGGATATATTCCCAAAAACGGAATTGGAACAATCAGACAGAACTGAGTCAGTAAGTCATCCACGCAAGAGAAATAATAAAATAAACGATTAAAAATGGTGGCCCTATGTTTGCAAAAACATATGACACCAGGACAGTGCTGAAGTTGCTTTGGTATTACTAACTTTATTTTCTCTTCCATTATTTGTATTCAAATTTTACAATAGGTATAATATGATATGCAAGATTAAACTTCATTCTAGAATTAGCCAATGCCCTGAAGTCCATGCTACAAGTTCTTCTATTTGTATAGGGCTTGATCAGCTGTTCTATCCCTGCTGTTTCATAGGTAACAAAAATGAGTGTGTGTATACTGTATATATACGGTATATATACAGTATACTGACAATTGACAACAAAGAAACCATCAAGGAAAAAAAAAAAGGATTAATGCAGCAGCAAATGCAGTGAAACAAAGGCATCTCACTGGTACACAAGGTTTCATACATGTCAAATGGAGTTCAGTTCTTCTTTAATTATTTGAGCATATTTTAATGCATAAAAATTAAGGTTTTTTGCAGGAAGGCGACTACTGAAGGAAAACGAGTATTTATTTGCATAAAGATGGTTTTGCCCTAATTATTACTTTAATTTTTGTTGTTAGAGACAATTTTGTCTGCCATTATGTATGGCAATGATTTCTACTTGGAAGTTGCAACACCTTCTTGAAAAAAAGCATTACCCAATATTGTAACAATGATGAGATTCTATTTCTCCACCGATGTTCTATGAATTTAATTTATTGTACTTATGAGCAAAACCTATTAGAGTTTCAGAAGCATTTAATTTGTATATGTATTTATTCATTTTTGCCAGACTTACTGATTGAAGGGATATTAATGAGCCATATGGTAGGGACATCAGCACTATACAGATGCCATGTGTTAGCTGAAGGAATCAGCTCTGGGCTGTCCATACAGTGAAGGATGAAACGTCATCACATGCCTTTTGCACATAGGTACAGACACCTGTGTGTGGTAACAGTACCCTCTCTCTGCATTGTCTCTTATATATTACTTCAGTTGCAGTAAAGCCTTTCTGCAGAGCCAAATGGGCTTTACCAGAACAGCAGGTAAGGTGTTTCCCAGTGTAAGGACTCTAAAGCTGTGCTTTGTACATGTTCCAAATCTTCCTTTATCTCATGAAAGGGACTAATGCCTGTGTGGTCAGTTGTCTCATCTATTCCTGTTCTCATTTGCTTGCTGGGAAAACAAATGACTTATTAAGTATGTGCTAAAGGAGCCATCAAATGAGAGAATGTACAGGGAAGAAATGCCTTTAGATGGCTACAGTTTCCTTCCTTTTACAGCATTTAAATCACAGTGTTTTGTCCTTTTCTTTCCAGCCCAGTAAATGGTGAGCTTTGAAAACGATATCCACATTAACTGTGAGGCTACTATCAGTTCCAACAGCCAGGGCTGCTCCATTCAGAAGGGTGCTGAGATGTATTGTCTAAACAAATAAGCATCAGGTCACGTTGTGGAATGGGCCAAGTTAATCAATAATTTAATTACCAGTGACCTCATTTTCCTACTTCCAGTTGAAAGAGAATTTTTGTGTTCTTACATAAGTTATCATTTATCCAACTTCTTACAGATGGATTCAGATGACCCTTTTCCTGCCTTGAGGATGAGATGAACTTAATCCAAAATTATAAATGAAAAACAGATGTCTAGATATACATATTCCTCTCCTCATAGCTTGCATTGCTATGCAATGGTAAATACACTTGTATTTACCCCAAATACGAAACATTTTCTGCCAAAAGTTTAGCTTACCTCCAATGGAGGTGTGTTGCTGTGGTGACAGCTGCAGCAACAGGACGCAACTGTTAGCAATGTTTAGAAAAGCTGCAAGCCCTTTCAAGAAGGCCAATGTTCACGTGTTGTAGCTATTATTATTGTTCGCTTTTATTGGGAAAGCAGCTGGCTGGAGGTCCAGAAATAGAACAGGTTTAAAGCAAGGCAGAAAATCTCATTAGCATCTAAAAATAAGTCATCTTCCAGGATGGAATTTGAAAAAGCCAGTTTTTATGCTTTTGAATGCCCTGTGTTATTCCTGTTGGATTGCTCTTCATAGAATTTTAATAAGAGCTCTTTGAAATTGGACTCTGGCTGGAATGTTTCTTTGGCTTTAAAGCCCACATTTCACATGCAGTTGTTTTAGTTAAAATAAAAAAGGAAAAGAAAAGCACCTGGATAAGAACAGGTGGTGCAACACACATTTCTTTCAAAGCATTTGGGATTTATGTGGTGTGTGGCACCACAGCCATCCCCATATTAAGGTGTGTTGCGGAGAAGCATGCATTACATGTACTCAAGAGATTAAGCTTCTATTTTAACTGTTCTTTGATTTCTGACTGTATGATATTGTTCATATAGATGCACTAGCACATTGCACCTAATTATTGTGGATACTTATTATAATTCTGGCTAGAGATCCCGCTAGAAATCAGTGTGCTTGTTCCTTGGCTCTCAACAAGGAAGTCAAGAGCCAACCCTTGCTCCAGAAAAAATAGCAAGTAACAGAATCACAGAATCACAGAATGACCTGGGTTGGAAGGGACCTCAAGGATCATGAAGCTCCAACCCCCTGCCTGGCAGGGCCACCAAACATACACCTTTACTAGATCAGGTTGCCCAGGGCCCCGTCCAACCTGGCCTTGAACACCTCCAAGGACGGGGCATCCACAACCTCCCTGGGCAGCCTGTTCCAAGACCTCACCACTCTTATAGTAAAGAACTTTCCTCTGACATCCAACCTAAATCTTCCCTCTTTCAACTTAAATCCATTTCCCCTTGTCCTGTTAACATGGAGAGCACAATGGTAGCACCAATACCTCCACTATGCTGATGAGAAACCTGAGTGCAGGAAAACGTAAAATATTGACCCAGAGAAACTAAGCCTATGTCTAGACACCATAGTGGGGGAAATGTGAGTTTCTGAGTCAGAATGTGCACAAAGGCCATGATTTGATCACATTTTGGATGAAAGTTGTGTGTGTGCCAGCCATCCCCCACCGAGTTGCCAGTCTCCATAGGTAGGACACAGGAGATGTGGGAAGGGAAGGCAGGAGCTAAAGCAAACCCCAGCAGCTGCCCACTGTAGGCAGTCAGTGAGCTGGGTGCAGGCAGGTTAGCAGCTAAATGAGCTAAGGGCAAAGACACAGAGATAAAAAGTAAATCCAACCTTTGCAACACCAGCTCCCCTGCTTAGGTGAAAAATACTTTATGCACACAAACATTTAATGAGACTGAAATGCTCATAAGATTCTCAGTGCACAGGAATGAATTTTAAATAGGCTGATGGGGAAATCACTGGAATAGTTCCACTATTGTCCAGATCTATTTTCAGGTTCCTGGGAAGAGCACGTCTGTACGGCCTTCCTTTTCAGTGCACAGAGACACAGAAGAGATTTGTTGGACATCTTGGAATGTGAAATGTTTATTTTAAAGACTAAGAGAGAGTCGTACAGCACATCCTGGGTGGGTCACTGATGAGCTGTTAGATGTTTTAACGTTCTGAGTGTACTGAATTAGAAGATGCTTCCAACAGAGAATACAGTCTCTGAGCACTGCCTTTCTTTAAACCCCAATACGGCTTCAGTAGCAGTAACCATTTAAGGCCATGAGCCTCCAAATAGAGATAATATGGTCTATTACCCAAATACAGTCTTTATTACCTCTGCCCACCAATACCGCCTTTGTTTGTATTTATTTATGATCTGCATCACTTTTGGTATAAAGGTTGGTAGATTTTCCTGAAAGTTTTTATGATAAAACTATTGCAGAATATGGACTATTTTATTAAAGCTCTGTGAGCATCTGAAGCCAAAGCCTCACTGTTAATTGAGCCTCGAACTTCAATACAACTGTAGGATTTATACCTACGCAGCTAATCACTTTTTCAGCAAGCACATCACTTCCATTTAAAAAACCATCTTGAAATGTGTAAATTCACAGATGTTAATGATTACACACATGTTTTCCCTTACTGCTTCAAAGCCAGCAAAGGAAAGGTTCTGCTGCAATTTGCACAGCGTTGATGAGAACTGGATTAATATCAATGAAAGAAAAGACCGAATTCCAAGACTTTTTGCTCTTAACAGACAAGGAGATATTTCTGGATGTGTTTGTTTTGGATAAAAACAGACTTGTCTTGCTGTTCAGGCAATGGGGCAGCAGGGGAGCTGCTGTGAATGTGAAGTCAAAGGTGTGCAGTGTCAGGGAAAAGAGAGAGAACCAAAAAGACCTTCTTTATCCCATGGCAAGGTCTGGCTCTTTGGAGCAGAACCATTGTCTGCATCTTATGGGAGAAAATGAGAAAAAATAAAGAGTAAATAAATTGTTGGGTGAAAATACTCATTGATATCCATTTTTAGACACCACGCACATTCTGCCACAGAGATTTCATCCATGTTCTCTGTATCTTTTTACTTCGCTTTGTGTGTTTCCATGCTGATATACATATCTTTAAAAAGGGTCATTTCCCCATTTCTATTGTGATTCCGGTTCCTGTCATCATCATCTAAGCACTGAAACACAAAAAGAAGTATACAAAAGCCCCACTATACAAACATCTGTGATCCCCAAAAGTTTATTGACCTGTAGAATTGTGTGCTCTATGAATGGAATTCTCATATGCTTTTCTTTCTTTGAAGCTGATGTAATTGAAGCTGATGTAAACATAAGGGTTTGTTCAAGTCCTTTCTTCACGATGGCAAAGATATTTGGAGAAGTCTGGGCTCCTAAACTCCCATCTGTGGTTGTATATAAGCTCTGTGTTGTACTTTCCACTTACATTAGAAGGACTCACTCAGTCCTAACAATTTTCAGAACTTTAAACACAAGTGGATGAGTACAGCTTTAGCAGGCAGGCTTAAGGCATCTGCTTCCCAATTTTTTTATCTATCATAGAATCATAGAATTACCCAGGTTGGAAAAGACCTTGAAGATCATCAAGTCCAACCACAGCCTAACCAGTACCCTAACTCTAAAAACCCTACACTAAATCATATCCCTCAGTACCACATCCAAACGGCTCTTAAACACAACCAGGCAGGGCGATTCAACCACCTCCCTGGGGAGTCTATTCCAGTACCTAACTACCCTTTCTGTAAAGAAGTTCTCATCTCTGCAATGGTTCCTTTAAAGGAACCATTGTTTTCTAAGAAGCAAAGCATTTTAAGTGGAATTTAATGTGTGTACGAACAGACATGCAGAGAAGTATTCTTCCAGTCTCTGTGATATCAAAACTAAAAGCTGGTGTCATGGCTCAGGGTGGTACAGGGAGACATCTTGCTGACACTCCACATGAGCTGTAGCTGACTGCATGCCTAAGCTACAGCACGGTCCCTGCAGCTTTCTACCCCAGTATCTCTCCCACCTGCTGCTAACAGGGCTCCGGGTTCACCACAAAGCAGTTTTACAGTGGTGACCACTGTCCAAATGCCTGAATCACTCAGAATCAAAAAATAACTCAAATTCTTTCCATCCACATCTTTGATCTGGAAATTTACTTCTTTCTTCATTCACTCTTTAATGACAGGACAAGATTTTTGCCTTCTAATCAGCCATTTACCATGTTACTTCATTCCCCCCCTAGGTGTTCTGTAGTTGAGGTACTAGCATTTATGACTAGCTGCATGCAAATACATGCCCTCTGGTTTGCGTATTACACTGCATCAACAAGGTATGTCACTGAGGCATCTTTCTGGGGAGCATTTGTGTTCAAGTTAGTTCAGCAGTTTCACTTGGTAATGATGCTGCACATACAGAGAACGCTTTCTATTAAGTAGGCTTTAGGAAGGCTGGGAAAACCAGCATTTAAGTCCACTTCTTAATCAGAAATCACAAGCTTTGAGGGGCTGTAAGCAAACAGGGTGCTTTGTCATAACAAGGTATTCAAGCTAGAGCTGCTCCCTTGCTGCACTGCTCAAAGGTGCAAGAATGTGATAGGGCCCCATCTCTAAATGATTCATCATTTAGTGCAAAAAGGCTGTAGGAGAGTTCAGTAGGAACCTGCAGGAGATTTTGGCAGGACTCCGTATATTCACTGTCTGTCCAAGTGGAGCTCATTGGAGGACTGGGCCCCAAATGGCCTTCTTATTGTATTATACCATGGGCAAAGGAAGCTGAGGACCAGATTTTCAGACATAACAAAGAGCAGCATTATGTGAACAGACAGAGGGTATTGAAGGGAGAGGTCTGATCCTGCGTGGCATTTTTACAGGTGCTTAATTTCAAGCATGAGAAAAACCACACTGCTGTCAGTGAATTGCTTATGAACTTAAAATTAAATGCATGCTTTGTTGGATTAAGGCTGTAGTATAATCTTGCCAAACTTAGCCCCCGGTTCTTTCTAACTGTATGACTAGGCCAACCTGTTCCTCACCATTCCCTTGTGCAATGGCGATTAAAGTGCAGTGAGTGGCTCCCTCACATGACTTTGAAAAATCAACCAACAAAAACATTTGTGTCACCCATGGAGATGCAGCGCTGACCAAAGCTATGAGGGATGCTAATATGTTGCCACCTGCATCGCTTTTTCATGTCATTAAATATTGCAGTGTGTCACTTTCACTACCACAAACCATTAGTCATGCTGGCAGCTCAGCCGGAGGTACCCATGCCTGAAGTCATTTGGATGCCAACCAAAATGCAGCTCAGGATATGCTTCAGCAAAATCATGGCAAACGCTGCATGGAAAGTCTTTGCTCGCTAGGGGAACCAACTGGCACCAAGAAGTTTGTGCTCACATCTTTATTTTAGAAACAGCTCTGGGGGTAAGTGAGAGTAGCTGGGTTTACTTGAGGTCTTATCCGAGACAGAGAATTACCTTAAGGGAAACCTCCGTGGTGGCAGCGAACATTCACGGAGCGACAGTGCTGCTCGTGGGGCTGTGGGGACCTCTCGTGGTAAACACCCGACCAGCAAACCCCGGAGCTGTCCCCTGCTGTAAGGCAGCACCTTGTCCCTGCTGAGCGGGGCGGGAGAGACAGAATGAACACGAATTACAAGAAGAAATAAGCCATGCAATGACTAGTGCTTGATGTCAGCGCTGGGAAAGTCATACTGCGTGAAAATCCATGCTTTTATTTGTCAGCCATGGATACAATTTCACGATTCTATGAAGACCAATGTGATATCACTCTTTCCCTGCTCCAGGAGTTTATGTGGCATCCAGCCTAAGCTAATATACTTTGCCTCTCAGCAGAGCTTAATAGAATGGGTTTAGGATTATGCTAATCTCAACTAACTCAGCTAGCAACATAACTTCTTGTTCAGAGCATAGGAAAATTGAGCTATGTGTGCTCCAGTGTCCCATGTGAGTGTAATACATAAGTCCACCAATAGTCATGGTCAATTGGCTCTCATGGAGCTACTGCGTGGGAAACAGCACTCTGATAAAGTGCAGTGATGAAAGCCAGATGTTACTAAGGACAGAGAGAAGCCAAACCTTTGGTGAACTGATACATCCTGAAGAGATGTCAAAATTCTCCCATTACAGATGTACACATTTTTACGTGCGTTGCAGTCATTTCTTGCCTGTTTATGGATATGCTGCCCAGAGAGAACATGGAGTCCCGTTAGAGTTCTTCACCTGGATGTGGTCCTTGGCTCTCTGCTCTGAGTGTCCCTGTCCGAGCAGGAGATGGTCAAGTGAGCTCCAAAGGACCCCTGCCACATCAACCTTCCTGCAAGGCTGTTATCTACCTGCATTACTATCAAAATCCTATGATTCTAAGAGCAAAGGTATTTCTGAAGATCATGGAGAAGTCTGATCTTCACCCACTTAGGGATGAGTTTCTATATCGATTGCTTTGGGCCCTGTAACTGACTTTAGCATGATGAGATGAGAGAAGAAGAGGAGGAGGAAAGATGGAAGAAAACTCCATTTACATTCTAACTACTACAGAATGCTACAGAGGTCAGAAAGAAAAAGCTACTGATTAAAAAGGCAAATAACTGAAGGTGAACAAGAATTTCACCATGAGAAGGTTGTCTGAGACCAACATGCTTGTTTACCTCACAGACGAAATGGGATGTAAGAGGCAAAGCTGTCTGTCACATAGGTTATGGAACATGGTTGTCTGAGAAGAAAATACTTCTTAACTTTGTGCTTAGGGATCAGTTTGTGTTAAAAATATAGAATTAGAGTGCAGAAAAAACATGCAGAAAAGGAAAAATCTCATGGAAAAAAAGAGTAGAGCTTTTCTGGATGATAAATGAGAAGTGTCCAGGAGCCTAAAAACCTCTTCTGCTACCTGGTTGTTTACCCATTGTCATTTCTGATGATCAGTCACAATTTTTTCTTTACTTTCTTTTCGATGAACAAACTAAACAGGATTAACCTCTCCACTGAAAATGAACATTGTTTTTCTAATATTTCTGCTAAGGATTTACAATGATGAATAGCAAGATATATATTTTGGAACACAATATGTAGGATTATGTGAAAATCAAATATATAGATTTCATAAACTTAAGCTGTATCTTGTACATTATTTCACTGTTTATTACAATAATAGATCTTTTCTCTGACTGCAGGATGGAGGCAGTGTGGGCTCAGTGGGAGTGCAGTCTGACTATTGCTGCTAGTTTGTCTTCAAGACCCATTTTAATAGCCTTCCTAGGTATTAGCTAGGTATTAATACCCTAGGTATTAGCTAGCACTACTGAGAGGAAATATTTTATCCTCATGAAGGAAATACCCTTTTGTAAATAAGCCGAGCCTGGATGTAGCACAGCTCTCAGATGGTTGCTGGAGAACATTCTGCAAGTTCTACTCATTCTCCATTTTTCAAACACTTCCACAAATCCCTGCTGCAGTAAACAAAGAAAATAAGCTCATAGCAGGAAAAGCTGAATCATTATTTGCATTTCTGTTCAACACAAAAGAGGTCATGCTGGCATCCTTCCAGACAGAAACTACACAGAGCGGCCACCTTAAAGTGAAGAATGTAGAAAAGGTTAAAAAGGGAATAAATGAAATGAGGAGTAAGAGTTTAATGAGGCCAAATGCCTCTCCTGGGCATTTTCAGCGAGAAATTCATTAAAGAGCTCGGGAATTAAATGCCTGAAAGATATGACTGCCATCTACAAGAAGGGTCATAAGGAGGATCTGAGGAACTACAGGCCCATCAGCCTGACCGCAGTGCAGGAAACATTATGGATCATCTTGTGTGAGATCACATGGCACGTGTGGGACAACGAGGAGGTCAGGCCTGATCAGTAGGGGTTCATGAATGTTGTCAGTGTAATTTGTGCCTCTCATACATAAACGTAGAGCAGCAGCATATAAAGATACTGGAAATCCTATCTGTTCAGATTCCCAAAGGGATTTTTAGTTCTTTGCCAAAGGCTTTTTAGGAGATGTATATACTTACAGGGTAAGACCGCATGGATAAGTGGATACAGATAGTTGAAAGTCAGAAAGTAGCAGTCAATAGTCAAAAATAGTCAATGTATGCTGTGGGAGATGGAGAGGTCAGCTCAGCCTCATCGAATATCGACTCACTGATAAGGAGGCTCTGGAAAGGAGGCAGAAGGTCTGAATAAACAGGGGTGTTTGGTACCTAGCCACAAGATAAGCTCTCTGCTTGTTATGGAATTTACTTGCTTTCTAGCCAATGGATTGTTAGTGGAAATGTACTGAATGCGCATGTTAGAACATAAAAGGCTTGCTTAAAGAATAAGCAATGATACACAAGATGATGCAGAAACACATCATGATCATGATCATCACAGCAATAAAGAAATCTTCCTGTCATGAGAACCTTGTGTTGTGTTGCTAACTCGCAAACATACACTACATACATTAATACATATTTGCAGTATATAGCATTTGTATGCATATATGTGCACTCCACCATGTTCCTAAGATGCAGTGCAGATGCAATGCTAAGTTTTGCACTCTGCTGAGCACTGCTGTCCCACTACCTGCTATGACATGGCTTCAGCTTCTGGTACACAGCTGCTTCATGTGTTCATGTGCTTCATGTTCATGTGGCCACTTTCCCACTGAACCTGTGCTGAGCTAACTGACTTTCATGGCCTTTTTACACTTACTGTGGAGTTTTGCCCATCAGTGTTGCCAGCATGAATAGTAGAAAAAGCCTGTATCCTGGATTTCAACACTTGGTGTTGAAACCAGCTCTTCAGTTCAGCTGTTCCCACCTATTTCTAGGACACAGAGAGGGCTGTGTGCATGTCAGTGGTTAATGCATCAAGTGCCCTCTGTAATGGGGTCAGTCAGGCTGCGTGGCTCCATCCGGGCTGTGTGCCATGGGCTGACAGAGCTGGCTTTTGCATTTTAGTGAGAGAGTGAATGCATCGTGATCATTGTTTTAATTTCCCTGCCTGGAGTTCTTACTTGATAATCCAGTCTTTTTATGACTTCTCCTATTCAGATGAGATATTAATTTTTCCATTGCTGCGGAGATACAAACACTAAATTTTTTTTCATATGATTCCATGAATACGTGAAACATGCATGTGTATGTTTTAATTATAAAACATATAGTTAATGAAAAAGAAGCAAAGAAACTTGTCAAGATAATCTTAGTTTGCATTCAAATACTGAGGAGCTGTACAGTTCCACAGTGTTGGTAGTATTGTCACAGCCTGGGCTGCCCACGTTCTGATCACACTGGCTGCAGAAGATCAGATTGGTGTTTTAATCATCCAAATGGTGATAGCTTGGCCCCACTGACATTATAGTCATTGCACAAACTGCCCAGGCAAGATGGTGTTTTAATTATCCTGAATCACGGTCTGGAAATATTTAATATTTCTTTAACTTGTCAGGTATGCCAAGATTTCTACCTTAGATACCATCAACTGTAAAATACAGGAAGCACCATTTTGATTTAAGAGAGTATCAGACTTGAGAGCTTAGGAGTGTTTGCACTCACTGTATTGAATATTGTCTCTTTCCCATCATTCTCTCTCTATCTCTCTCTCATTTTATTTATTTTTTTTCTTTTTAAACATTTCTTTCCCTCCTTCCACTTTAAACCTCACGTGAGTCACTTGGACCACACTGTGGTGGAATGTTTGTTGATCCAGGCATTACAATATTGTGTGATCTTAGGACAACAACTAACTAACACAGCCCCAGATATTTAACTTCATATCATAGAGTCACAGAATCAGAGGCCTGTAGAGATCGGAGGGGACCTCGAGAGATCATCAAGTCCAACCCCCCTGCTAAAGCAGATTTCCCACAGCAAGACACACAGGTAAATATGTTAGAAAACTTTTCTTTTTCAACTGATACTTTAAAAAATCAATTCAGATCATCACCAGTCCTATTTATTGTTACATGTCTTTCATCAGTTATCTGCTTAACACTCATCTGCTTCAACAGCTTCTTCACTGCTACACAGCGCACATCACTGGCAGATGGAATTAGCAGGAAGGTTTAATAGCCAAGCCTCATTTTAGTCCAGCTTTACTTTAGTCTGGGAATGCATGGTGTTGGGAAGACTGATTTGGAGGAAATTGCCAGTTTTCCTGTGACAGCTTAGAAGTGTGACCTTGCAGTGCCTGGAAATCTTAATCAAATAGTTTATGATTTTGAGCTCTCATTACAAAATAAAGAATGTGGTTAGGATATTGAATTTTGCATCATATTCCACATAACAGCTAGGACACCTCTTCTAAGATTTTCCATAAAGTCAAAGAAGTTAAAGCTCCCTCATAACAGCTGAACTGGGTCTGTCACAGAAATTAAACACACAGTGATTTGAGGAGGATTTCAGCTCACCTCACTCAGGCGCCCGGGCTGTGTGTGGATGATGAAACTCTGTGCTCAGCATGGAGAGCTTTGCAGTGGCACGGGGGCTGAGCATGGACATGTAGTCTGGAATTCCGGCTCTCCCCAAGTCATTAAGGGAGAAGGAAGATGAAATGTGAAAAGTAGAGAAGAATGGTCCTGACAGGGTACTTTTGTGAGCCATTAGCAATGTGGGCAGTCCCTGCAAGCAACTGCCTGCACTCTGTCTATGTCCAAACTTATGCCAGATGAAATGGCATCAGCCACTCTTCTAGTCTGATTATGATTTCCACAGCTGGGATGGTGAATTCATCAATTAAATGTCTATTGTTGCCTTTGTTTCAGAATGTCCCTGGAGGGGAAATTCAACCTTCACCTGCTTCCCACCAGGAAGCCCAGCTGCTTCTGCAGCCCCAGCTTCCAGACAGAAGGCTGCCTAGGCTCCTTTGTAGGAAGATCCTTTATAAACAGTTCTCAGACCTTTTCTTTCTTTCTTTTTTCTTTTATTTTTTAAATTTTATTTTTTTATTTTTTTATTTTTTTATTTTTTTTCCCTGTAGAAAGTGAATTTTTAAGGAGGGATGTGATTCAGAAAGGATTTAAGCAATCCATGAGAGTGTGCATGCTAAACATTCTCAATGTTTTCTTCCCCCATTGCCTCTTCTCACTATCATGCTTTCCTTGGCTCCATTCCCAGCTCCACAAGGACTCTTTTTCCTTATGGTGTCTAACACTGATGCAAAGATGCCATTGATGCCACCCCACTGCCCTGCATAGCTGATGCCATCACTGACCTGAATGGCTGTGGCCTAGGTGTGTGCCTCACTTGTAGCCAGGCCATATGCCCAGCATGCCATCGCAACAGAAGCAAGACCCTGAGCAGCTAAACTTAGGAGTGAGATGACAGCTGGATGAGATCATTGTGCTGTAGGAGCTTATCCAGCGGCCTAATGCTTTGGAGGCTGGCATGGCATGTTTTCGTGGCCAAACAGTCTAGTCTGCCTGGTTACAATGCCCTTTTGTTTACTTGAACTCTGAGAGGATTTCATACAGTGATCAGGGAGAACTTTGGTAGAGCTGAGATGTAATCACCAGGAAAATATGTTTTCCCTCGTCTCTGTGCAACAAAATGCAACAGGGTAAGGCCAAATTTCATGTTTACTTATGTTCAGCACCTCTTGACCTTCATAAACAGGGCTGTACCTGTGAGGATGCTGGCCTGGTAAGCTGATTGTATGTAAACTCCAAGCGTTATGGTAACACTTAATTTCACTTCCTATTGGAAATACTTTTACAAGAAACATTAAGGAAAAGTTCCTTAAGAGACTGCTATCCTTTAATAAAACCCTGCAAATACTCCTTAGTGTTTGCAGCATTGCTTTAACCTTCAACGTGATAGAAGTCAGCCTCAGCTTCTTGGCAGGAAAACAGGTCTTTTTTAAGCAAAAGCAGCAGAGTCATAGTAAAGTCCACGAGTTCTTTAAGGAGGAGCCCTCTGCCTGTACAAAGCTGCAATACTGTTGTTTTCCTCCTCTCAGTGGCTGTTTTCTGCACCTTTGCAGATATTACTCCGTAGACAAATGAGTTCTGGTTTATCTTGCTGTGGCCAAGGACTGCAGAGGGAGTTAGAGCACCAGGCTCCCTAGAAATCCCCAGTTTCATACTTAATGTGAGTCCTGAAACCTCTGTGATGTGCTACATTAGTATAATATTTTAAAGGGAAATGGAAAGAAATTGTTTGTGTTTCTGGCAGTGGGTTGCTGGGCCACGGGCATGGATACCACTCTGCACTGACATGTGGAACACCAAACAGCAGGGCTGGCAAGATTAGAAGAGCATTCAGAGTTATCTCAGTTTCCCTTGGAGGACAATCTGATACCTTAACATGGGTGACTGGCAAGTGAGAGAACAAAAAACAAAACAAAAAAACCAACACAACAAAACACCTTAGAAATGCTGTAAATAGTACAAACTTCATTTCCATTCAAGCTCATGTCTGAGAGCCCAGAGGCTTCTGAGGTCTGCTTTATGAACTGGAGAGGAATAAGAATTGGAATGCAAAGTACATAAGGAGCTAAGCTTTAAAATGTGTAAATGATTCAAAATGCCCCAACACAATAAAGAGAGAGCAAACTCAGGGCACTGCTGGTAATACACAGAATTCTGAGTCTTGATGTAATCGATGCTGAAGAAACCAACTTGGGGAGTCCTAAAGAGCACAAGCATTGCACACTTCTGCAGAATAAAGGGGTCCAAAGCAGAATAGCTATGGTGATTCCTAAGGCTGCTCCACAGACAAAAGGTTTTCAGGGGGACAAATTGTGACCATTTTAAGTATAACACACACCTCTAACACAGCAGAACAGCTCAAAAATGAAATCAATAAAGAATGTGGCATTTCTGCCGCATGAACTGAGAAATAAAAAAGCAGAAAGTGGAGAAATTGAGCAGCAAAATGGTGGCAGTAGATGAGAATGGAACAAAAGAGAACAAAACTCCAAGTTAGCTGTGCTACAGGATGTATTTGCTTCAATTACGAGGTATGCCACGAGTGTTGGCAGTCTGTATCTGTAATATCGTCCTGTATTAGTCAACTCCCCCATGCCTGCAGTTTGCATTGTGCTGCTGAAACATGAGGTCGGATCATATCTCTTTAAAAGAAAAAAAGCAAAACCCAGGCTGGGAAGGGGGAGCCAGAGCTCTGCTGCATTGGGCTGCTCCCAGACACAGAGGCTGCAGCAGTGGTCACGCATCCCTCCGCAGCTTGCTGATTTTGCAAGAGGAGGAAGAAGGATCATTTTGCGGTCCAGATGCTGTCAAACACAAGCAACCAGTGGAAGAAATGGCACAATGAGCAGACAAGCATGTGGAAGCAGTTTATGAAGGAATAGTTAAACACACAGCTTTGTCCCAGCCGATGCTGTAAGTATGAGCTCAATTGCAGATCCAGCGGTCTCTGTATCTTTCTGTGGGAGATGTTTTACGGGCATCCTGATGCTTTGGGAGGTATTTCACTGATATTGTGGTGCTTTTAGCACTCACATAATAGTGCATCGAGCCAAATAGCAGCATTTCCTGCATCTTGACAGGGTTTTCGGGTGACTCATGAGCTGCAGTACGCTGGCAGGGTGGGTGAAACATAGGGCTCTGCATAGGAACATGTTCTCTGTTCCGGATGGCTCACCCGGGCTCCCCGCTGCAGCCGTGCAGTGCTGCAGTACCACCCTGTTTCTGCACCGGCCTTTGGAGCTCAGTGCTGCCTTCAGGCACAGGGGGACACAGTACATTATTTCATGCTACAGTGGCTGACCTAATTTTCAGAAATCTAACAATTATTCATTATGCAACCTTACTTCGCACACAGTGCCCTGTTCTTAATTTTCCTTATGTATGCAGTTGTAGAAAGCGTATGAAATTCCAAGAGCTTAACATGGTACCTTTGGGAGGCTGGATCCTAATGCAGCTCTATGAGTGCGCCAAGTATGATTATTATTCACAGGAATGAACATTTTCCTGCCTTTTGTTCTCTCTCTAGCTGAGGTAGATATATGCTTTTTTAAATGCAAACATTTGTTCTTATGGAAATGCAGTGTTTTGTTTCCTGGCAGATGATTTGATACCTTTTGTTCCCCATCTGCTCCCAGGACCTAAATCAAGCTTTAGATTTGGCTTTAGTGCCGGCTTTCAAATCAAATTCAGAAAGCAAAAGCTGTGGGCAAGTTTATTGCAATCTGTTTCTGAGGAAATTGTTTGGTATCCAGGCTTTTTTTTAATTATTATTTTTTCATTACAGTTAAAATTGTCTGTGCAGCAGTGTGAAAAACTAAGTCATGAGTATCTTCCTCATTCTTTATAAGAATATTGTTTCTGCTTTAATCTGCCTGAGTATGTGTAGGGCTGTGCTGAGTTGTTCATAAGCGAAGATTTCCATCTTTTTGATGGCCCCTGCAGCTGTACGTTGGTACTCACCAGCTGCTGCAGGACCCCCAGGGAGATCTCACTCCAGCATCAGGGAGGTGGCAGAAGGGGGGGATGTGCTGAGCAGCCCTGCTGGCGTGTCAGGGAGGGTGAGTAGGTGATGTAAGGAGTCATCATCTTCTGTGCATCTCTTCTGGGACCTGGCAGAGCCGCTGATGCTGGGAAGTAAATACTCTCTTCTGACCCTGTCATGCTGGGGACATGCCGCCCATTCACTGAGAAACCCACAGGGATCTTTTCTCATCGGTGCTCTCGGTGTTGTCCTCACCTCACAGCTCTGTGACAATTCATTTGCAAAGCAAATTCTTATTGCTTGCTAACCAAAACTGAATTATAAGAGGCCCAGTTTAGCCCTTAATTAGCTTATTGAAAAACATCATTACCTAAGGAGTGGCCAGAAGGAAATGTGAATACTGAGGCTGTGGCATTGCCAGTGTTTGCTCTTGTCCCTTTCGTTCCTATGCAAGGATTGTCACCAACACTATGTAGCATCTCTGGTTAGAAATAGAATTTTCAAAGATGAAGAGAGTAATCGTTTGCTTTGTCATTGTGCAGGTTATACGAATACAAACAGAATACAAAAAGCCAGTCCCACGTAGAGAATTTCTGTTCCCACAGAAAACGTGCAGGACCATGACATAATTTAATTAGATAAAATTGTTTTATAGGCTGCTTACTGTTGTGTGAAGGCAGTGGGAAAAGTTCAGCTCCTGTGTACTTCCATTGTTTTCAGTAGAATTACACTGGGGTGGACTTGGCATTTTTGGGGCCAACTGGAAAAGCATTTCTTTCTCTGAACCTTTTACTTGATTGTTTTCCAGCTTCTCAGACATGAATTTTTATGGACTTCAGGGCAACAGGCCAAGATTCATACAAAAATAAAACGAAGGACCTCAGATGCCCAAGATCATGCTTGCTTGAGGCTCCATGTAGTCAGTGGAAGCACAGGAGCGATTCCCAGAAAACTGACAGACCACATACCTAAAATGAGCTAGAGGTCATTGCGCTCACAGTGACCGGGGCTTTGAAACAACTGCATTACATTTTACATTAAAGTATATGATAGTGTAGGTTTTTGTAATCCAAATGCGCTTTTTCTTGAAGAAATTTTACATTAAGTGTCTAGCTGCCCAGTTTGTTTAAACTCTTAGGATAATGCACAGAAATGGAAATGCATTAAATGGAAATTAATGGAAATGCATTTTCCATCACTTTCTTAAGTATGCATGTCAGATTTCCAAGTATTTGATATTTGGGAAGATTTAATCTTTGTAGAAATAAGTATTGAATTGTTCAGCAGTAATTTTTGTTACTTATGCAGTCCAGCAATTACTTCTGCCTCAACTAAGAAATACAAGGTGCATGTTAATTTGTTGCAGCAGCTTTTTTTCTGTTACTCATATTCCAGTTTTTCACATCACTGTGTTACTAATGGCTATACATGCATTTTGGCTGTCTTGAACTAAATCTTTAAACAAAGTGGTCTAATTTATTAGCACTTTCCTAGTTTTTTTGGCCATTTCAACAGTTATTCTTTGGAATTTTTATCCAGAGCTGTGTAAGGAAGATTTCAGTCTGTCTATGAAGACCTAAATGTAGCCATGCACAAAAAACCCTACAATCTTTAAGTTGGCCCAGAAATAAATGAGGCTTAACTGTTTTCCTTAAGCTTACCTATAGAAATTTTCTCCACCAAGATGAAACCAAAATAGATGGGTGATGATTACACTCAGGACATGGTGGAACAGCTGTTGTGAGCTTCTCTGGTGACCTCTCAGGAGGGGATGAATATGCATAGGCTCCTCTTACCTGTAAGGTTCAGCAACTTTTTCCTTACAGAGAGTATATCTAGTTGCATAACACAGAATCATTGAATTGCAGGGGTTGGAAGGGACCTCAAGAGATCATCGAGTCCAACCCCCTGCTAAAGCAGCTTCCCTACAGTAGGTCATGCAGGTAGGTGTCCAGATGGGTCTTAACTGTCTCCATAGAAGGAGGCTGCACAACTTCTCTGGGCAGCCTGTTCCAGTTCTCCATCACCCTTACCATAAAGTTCGTCCATATATTGGTATGGAACTTCTACATTCCAGTTTTAGGCCATATCTCCTGAGGCCGTATTTCACCTATCTGAAATGAGACAGATGGCAGAAAATAGCTAAGGCCTGAGTTTATCCCTGGGCATCCACAAAGAAGGAAATAGTAATGTTAGTATTTACATTACCAGTTTTAGTTAAAGCTTTTATTGAAGTAGCTTATGCCTCATGTAATTATTTTAGGATGAGCTAATATGCCTGGCTGCATATTTGCTAGTTATATGTGGTACATGCTGAAGCTTTGCGACATTAACATAAAAATCACATTCACGTTTTAACCAGTGTAAACTGAGATCTTCGAGAACATGACAGCAGGTTCAGAGTGGTCTGGTATGCTTTACAAGCAGGCACCAGCTGTCGTCTTCTTGCATAAAATCACACTATGAAAAAGCTGCAAATGTCAGGAGATGTCTGGAAACCCCATGGGACAGGAGGAGGATTGGAGCTTTGTGCTCTCAATCCTTTCCGTTACCACTTGCGCTTCCCCCATAAACTGCCCCATCTGAATCTTTCCTTTTTTAATTCTTTCTTCCATATAATTGTTTTTCTCCCTCTCAGGCCAACTGCTGCATGAATTACCACTTCTGATCTACCGTCATTATTTTTTGTAACGGCAGTAGCCCTGTCCTGCCTCAGTTCCCAAACAGCATCTCACATTTCTCCTATTCCCCGAGGTTGGATTTGGAGGCACTGACCATACCTGGGCTGCAAAATAAGAAAGACAGGGAAGAGAAACCTGCCCAAGCCCTTAGTAATCTCCTTTGTGCTTGGTGGCACAGCCAAGCTCATGCCTAGACTGGGACCAGCGTGAGCATATTGAGCCATGGTCTCTGGCAAGACCTGTTCATTGACAAGAGACAGAGCAGGTGGTGTGCTGTAAGGTGATCTTTGCACTGTAGAGTGATGTGGACCCTTTTCAGGCACTAACAAGTAATTCTGACCTTGTCATGTTCATGTTGGTCTGGCACCGGAAGCCTGTCTCCTGATATAGGCTTTGGCTAGGCCAGCAGTCCTGTGCCCACAACAGTGCTGATCCACTAGAACAAAGCAGACTTCAGAGCTGAAGAACTTAAAGTGATTTTTAGTTTGCTCTGGACAGATGTAGGTCTGTCAGTGTTGAACACACCCCTTTAAATTGTATTGGTTGTTTGATGTTTATCCAGCATTTGTATATGTACACATTGGGACTTCCTCCAAACAACAGTCAAGTCATCAGCTTGGGACATACACAATTATATGCAATAAACTATTTGGCTATATATGTTACAGAGCACTCTACTGCAGAAAAATGGATTATTAGACCTGAAAGGGCTTTTTCATCTTTCCTAAAAGCCACAAAAAGTGATTTATTTCATTTTCTCATGAGCTCTGATGAGGATGATGTCAGCCAAGTTGTATGTGCTCTGTGTTATAAATAATAAATGAGAATGACCACATCTCTTTCTCTAATGCATTAGTGTTATAGCTGGATGTAAAAGGCAGCAGCCTGCTCTATATGGGAGATAATGGAATTGCTCTGATGTGACTGAAAGTATTGATCTTGGGGGCTCCTGCCTGACACCCTATGTCTCAATCTCTATCATCTCCCTTACCATGTTGTAAAACCACAAAACACCTGGAAATAGGAGAACAGAGTCCATGTTCTTTTTGGTCTCTAAAATTTAGAATATACAAATCTTCTAAAAAGCCTTTCAGTGGACCTTCGATCCTTAGTTATTAATTTAACAACTCCAATCTGAAATACACTTCTCTTTTCCTTCTTCCTTTCTCCTGCAGTACTTGCAGAGAGAGCTTTGTTGTTGTAAGCTTCTCATTAATCATAATTTTCACTAATAGGCTGCTGCTTAATCAACTAGTTCCAACCACTCTGCAAACACTCATGGATGCTTCTTTATGATACTCCTGTAGCTTAATATAGTTGCTTGTGAATAATGCTATTTCTGTTTCGTGTGCTAAAAGATTCCTGCTCATTTCCATCTTTCACCATTCTAACATTCTTAATTAGGAAAAACAGCACTGAAATGACTGCTTAGAAAACAAAATATCTAATTGGGCATGTTGTGAAGCAACAGGAGTAATGGAAGAGATGTCAAATCTTGTGCATGCCAAATCTTGGCAGAGCTGTCCTAAGAATATTTTTAAACAACAGTTGTTGTCATGAATAACAGCTGCTAAACATGCTGTATTTCCATGCTTTCATACTGATTTGCAGCAACTGCAAAGGAGTTAACTATTCTCAGCTTTGAAAAAATTTTCTCCTCGCCATTTAAATCCTGAATCCAGCCAAGCCTGTGTATTAATTTTCTTGCTTCTGCAACATTTGGCATTCCCAGACGTAAATTTTCAGCATAGTGTGTCTCAGTTTAGAGATGAACCCTCCTGCTTACAGAGGAGATGTTCATATAGATAAATTATCTTGTTAAAAGCATGCTAGTCAGACAGAAAATGCCACGCCATTTGTCTTCAGTTTTGGCTGACAAATGGCACAGATGGCTGTCATACTCTGTCCATACTTCTTTAAGCATGTCCTGATCTTAAGAGCCTCTTCCAGCTGCATTTAAATAGGAGCCAGCTTAGAGGGCCAGGAGAGAAGGCAGTAAGTGTGTTTACTTCTGATTAACATCAGTAACTGAAAATAAAGTTCAGCCCTGTAACAATTGCTTTAGGGGGGTTTATCAGTTGGCCTAAAAAAATACTCTGTGTCAGGTAGATGAGCAGCACTATGAGTCACAGTGTCTTGGAATCATCATGGTTAGAAAAGACCTCCAAGATCTTCTTGGTGCCTTTCTCACTACTGTGTCCATTGCTGAAGACACTCTTTTTACTCTGCAGAAACATTTTATTGCCTGTAATGTGGAACTGTATTGCAGGAGGAACACGATGCTACCTGCAAGTCATTCCCTGTATTTTCTTAGTGATTTCCTTTGTCCTTAACAGGAGTAGTGAAGGTATACAGCATTAAAACTGTGAGAGTAACTTTATGCTACAAAAGTAGGATTTTTGTGCAACTTCACTGTCATTACTTCAGGCCTTTTTGACCTAAAAAGGGCCCTCCCCCAAACGTTTCAAGAGTACAGGATTGCCACATGGAGTAGAGAGTCCCTACCAACTGGTGCTAATGGGTAGGAAATTGTAGATGGCTTTATTTTCTCCATGCTTTTCTGCATTACTGTTTCGTCAAAAATATCCTATAGAACTCTATTTAGGTAATAAAGTATGAAAAGTAGTCAGTCTTTTAGCCATTCAGGTGTTCTGGCAAGTCTGTAACTTGTAACAAGTATTGTACTATGTTTCTAGGCTAGGCATTAGGTACTGCGACTCTTGTTATCTGGGAACTGTGAATGACTGTCCTAGGAAATTTCCAAGACAATTAGAAAGTCTCTGCAGTTCAAAAAGGCCAAGGAACATTTTACTTGTCTGCTATAACACCTAAATATCTAAATACCAAGTACTAACCACTCATACTGGTCAAACGTTAGGCATACGTTGTGGTAAATCTGATGTTATGTGCTTGGCCTTGATAGTTTTGTCTCTGAGGCAGCCAGACTCCAGAGCACTTCAGAGAGGGAGGATGGCACTGAAGAGGGCTTCTCCTTTGTTTCCACATGTAGCACTGGCTATCAGTGTAGGTTATATATATGTTCCGTAGGTCAGAACATAAATTAAAGGTCCTCATTTTGCAGCTGCGGCCTGTTCATTTAGATGGTGTTATGTGTTTGCAGACTGCTGCTGATTACTTGACTCCTTCTAACAGGTGCAGGTGAAGTACCCTTATCTTAGTTTTGATAATTTTCCGCAACTATAACAAGCAAATACCTACTACAAAATATTTAGCTTCCTGCTTGAAATCAGGCAGTCCTGTGCTATGTCTGGGCACAAGGCAAACACAACAAAATCAACATCAACATTGAAATTCCCTGCCAGCTGACTGGACAAACTTATCTATATTAGGTTACTAGATAATGTACTGAGCCTGCAATTTGTTCATATCATCATTCTCTAAAAGCCAGATCATCATATTACACACTGCTGTGGGAGTGATCTTCTGTTTTAGACTACACTAAAACATTTTTGACTTAATGCCAAAAAAAAAAAGCATCTGTTTTTGCTTTATACTCACACACTTCGCAAATTCGAGATGCATGAGTGAGCTCTCTTTTAAAATAAAGCTTTGTTGCCACCACTGAGGCATTCCCAAACTACAAATGGAAGATTATTTCATTTTATCCAGTTCTGAAGGAGAAATTGGGTATGTCTTCAGGTCAATGAACTCAGTTACCACCAGATAAGAGGGCAGATATAAATTTCAGTGTTGAGAGCTTTTCCCCACCTTTCCTAGCTGCCAGTTTCTAGATACTCAAATTTAGATGCTGTCAGCTTAGATGTCCCAAGTGATTTCCAGGGCTTGGCTGTGCACTGCTGGGTTGGAAAAGATCTCCAGGAACAGAGCAGTGCTCTGATGTCAGAGGCTGTGAGATCCTTCTTTGGATAAAAGCTGATCAGTCTCCAAAGCCAATACTTTACTCATTTCTACTCTTGGAAGGCTGCCTGGGAACCTCACTGCTTTTTTGATTCATTCACTATTCTGGGAAATTTAAACTTATGTATTTATATGCTCACATCCTCTAGTATTTTAAATAGCTCTTCTTTCCTATCCGTGCACATCCAGTTATTAGATTTTCAAAAAATAATCTTACCTGTACTCTGCTATCTTCTCTTTGATTCTGTCTGGGTAAACAGGACAGTTTCTCTTAGTCTCTGCTTAAAGGATAGGATTTTGATTCCCTTAGCTGTCCTTGTGGTGATGGAATCAGGCTTATTTTTTAAACTGTGAGGTGGCATCTTTCCTTGTATATGTTGATTGTTGATTGTTTTAAATTGATTGATCATTTTTGTCTGCTTTAGACATTTGAACATAGACAAATACTTAATTATTTGTTAACATCCAAAACAAACAATAACATAAATACATCATTCTAAATCTGCAAAATGCGTGTCAGGGTTACCAACAGACTTAACGCATTTGTTATGATAATCTTTTGTGTACAACACAGTAAAGTGCCTCTATGTGGCCACAGAGGATATCTGTTTTCCCTTGTATTTCAGAATCAAAATCAGAATGATTTTACTAATTCAAACAAAACACAATTAAAATAAAGATGAAGGGAAGGAAATCACTGGGGAAACTTGCTCCACTTTGGAGAACCATGTTGTCTCCACTCTGGACTGACCACTTCTGATCTTGTATTGCAGCTGGTATATTTATCCTGAAATGTATTTTCTGTACTAAAGCTTTGTTCCTATCCTGTCCTTGGTGTAGTTTCTCACCAGGGCCTCATGAGAAATAACTGATTGCCAGGTATTTCATGAACTCTTGTACAAGCAAGCCTGCACAGATCAATATGTTGCTGCCATGGGCGATGCAGACAAGCTCAGGTACCAGAAATTGTATTGCTGCCTTTAGCCCAGAGATAGCTATGAGACTAAATGCATACTGCTTTACAGAGAGCAGAACTTACCGATTAAGCTGGGTATCTCTAAATGGCATCAACTTTTGCAGTCAAGCCATAATCCATATTTATGCTATTTTTTTTTTTCCTCTGCTTAATAACCACATTGTTCCTATGTTCAGTTTGTTTGCTAATGCAGAGCTCTTCTAATTTCTGCACTGTGGTTTACAGATAGTCTCAGTTTCCTGTTTCACTGGAAAACTCATCAAATGGTTGAGAACTAACTCTCAGCAGGGCTAGTTCTCCTTCTTCTTGTCCTCCTGTGAGGCACCTACTGCTTTCACTTTCAGAGGAAAGATCCTCACACCTCTGGGTTTCTGGAGAGCAGCAGTTCTGATGAACATTTAAATGCTTGGCCTATTTTTGGCCAGCTTTTTTCTCCAGCTGTTAAGTGTTGCTCAGAAGTCACTCTGAAACATCCACATTGGGTATCTAAGATCACTTCATCAGAACTCAGGTAAGGGATTCTTTATGTATAGTTCAGCCACACAGTCCCAGACAGTTACTGTAGGATTATTTGAATACCACAGAATCTGACTGCAAATTTCCCGTGTTCCATGGTGTGGAGCAGTGGTGATCACAGCCTGATGTCCTCACATAATGTTGAGCTGTGTGGAGGTACCAGCTTTATAGTGAGAACCACGTGGCTATCAGCTATGCTTGCTGCAGCAGCTGCACTGCTGGGTTCTTGTGCTCTGTTTCGTCTGGTTTTGGAGCTACTTCACCGTTTACTGCTGCAGGCCATTGTTTTTTTTTTTTTTTCTCCTATTAAAACATAATACTGAGATCTAAACCAGCTGTAATTGATTTTTCATGCTTTTCTGAACTTCTCAAGAAATCACTGAGGAAATGTGAGTGTTGAACTAAAATGTTTTGGTTTCAATCTGCAAGAAAACTGCATAACTTAAATCTTTTATCTTGGTGATCACTTCCTTTTTGCAAACAGTTCTTGGTGTACTTGTTTAGGTAGACACGAACACATAACTTTCTGCACTGTCATCTGGCTTGTTATATGTGCTTGATTTAACGCATTACAAATACTCTCCTTGGAAGATGTGGGGAGATGGGGCCTAACGACTTTCAGAAACAGACTGGATCATTGAATTCATGGACTCACATATCACTGCCACATTGTTATTTTAGCTACCCCTCAAACATAGGCTCTTTGGAAAAATCCTGCTGTCTGTAGCAACTATCCTAGACAAATATGGTCCTCTGCTCTCTGTGGTTTATTTTTACAAATTTTTGGCATAAAAATAAGTCTTATTTGATTGGAGGAAATAGTCTTAAGTTGTGCCAGAGGAGATTTAGATTGGATTCCTTCTATACTACAAAACTGCAGTTATCTAGTTGCAGGCCCCATAGTCCCATATAATAGGTTGCTCTGGTAGGCATACATACAGATCTTGAATATCTCCACAGAAGGAGACTCCACTACCTCTCTGGGCACCCTTACCATAAAGAAGTTCTTTTGCATGTTAGTACAGAATTTCCTATGTGCAAGTTTTAGGCCTTTACATCTTGTAAAGATGATAGGTCACTATGCACCACCAAGAGCTTGGCTTCATCCATTTGCCTCCCACCTCCAATTAGAATTTAGTAGAAGCATATACCATATCACCTCTCAGTTTTCTTTCCCCCAAGCTGAACAGCCACAGGTGACTGAGCCTTTCCTCAAAAGGGAGATGCTCCAGGCCCCTTAACATCTTTATAGCCCTCTGCTGAACTTCTGCTAGGAGATCCTGGTCTTTTTTCAGAGGGGGAGCCCAAAACTGGACACAGAAGTCTAAATGTGGCCTTATCAGGGCAGAATAGAGGGAGAAGATCACCTCCCTAGACCTACTGGCCATGTTCTTTTTAATGGCCAGGATCCCATTGGCCTTCTTGGCCACAAAGGCACGCTGCTAGCTCATGGACAACCTGTTGTCCACCATGACATCCAGTTCTTTCCCTGCAGAGCTCCTCTCCAGCAAGTCATCCCCTAACCTGTACTGGTGCATGTGGTTATCCCTCCCCAGGTGCATGACTCTACACTTGCTGTTAAACCTCATCTGGTTCTTCCCTGCCCAACTCTCCAGTCTATCCAGGTCTTGTTGAATGGCAGCACAGCTTTCTGGTGTGTCAGCCACTCCTTCCAGCTGTGTATCATCAGCAAAATTACAGAGGTTAGACTTTATTCCTTTATTCAGGTCATTAGTGAAGTTGTTGAACAAGACCAGACCCAGCACCGACCCCTCTGGGGAACACCGCTAACAACAGGCCTCCAACCAGAGGCATTAATAATTAATTAGCATTAATAATATAATACCAGTAGCATCTATGGTGATGATGCCATCAACAGTACTAAAGAACTGACATTTTGGAATGCTTTTAGTTTACTCATAAAATTATATGTAAAAATGAAAGAATGAAACACCACATTTTGCACAATAATATAAATGCAGAAATGTATACTTGTGTGATGACACTGATTTATATTTACTGATGGCCCGGACTGCACATTTCAGTTACTGGGCTGCACCAAAGCTGTCAAGACAATAAACATATTAAAGGCACATCTACTCCACTGCCAGCATTTCTAGTTTGTTGGAATGTTATCATATTACAATGTATCAGGTCTGTCTCAAATTTCTACAGGACAGCTATCTCTGAGAAGCAACTTAGTATATTTTTGTCATACTTGCAGTTGTGTGCTAACCTTGAATTTAGTTTAACCTTTGATAGAAATGAATTTAAAACCCAGCTATTATACTATGCATACACAGGAACAATTTGCATTTAAGACATGCTTATTTTCTCAGATTATTTATTTATTTATTTATCTTCGACTCTTATCTGCTTTCTCAGGAATGTAAGCTCTATAAAAATCTGTTTCAGGATTTCTTTAATGCTCTATGAGTGAAACACTAGAGTTCAAATTTTCTGAGCAGTTACATATATCATTTTTCATAAAGTCTCACTTCTGTATAAATTACTGTAGGCTGTTCTGCATGTTTACCTTACTCTGTCCACAGTATCCAGCAGCGAGAGTTCTGAAGTTCACGTTAGAGTTCACGTTTTTGACATAGTGTGGAAGTTGTGTAGCTGCACAAAGAACTGCCAACCCATTTTGTGCTCATTTTTGCTGCAGCTAAGGATCTGGACTCATTCACCCCTATTGCATTGAGTAGGATTAAACTATGAGCATTAAACCTGTCATATGCTCCTGCCTAACAAATCCAGGAAAAGGAGGAAATTTAGTAAAACAGTGGGGCCATTCTGCATTTACAATGGCATGTAGGAGATTAGAAATTAGCTCTGAGGTGACCTCATAATACCTGAGATTGGAGATTAGACCTCAGGAAAACGTGGTTTTGCATCTGCTAGCACTGATTTATGAGCCTTCACTTTTGCCAGATATCTTAGCTTTTTTCCTTTTAAAGTGATGCATTTTATGTTCATGAGCTTAATACACAGGAGTGAAAGTTTTTAGCATGTGTAACAGTGCCTATCTGCCTGTATTTGCTGTTAAAATCATTCTTGGTGGAATCAAGCTGGATGTCACGTTCATGGGATATGATTAAATTGTACATTCTTCATTCAGTTTACACATCACTAGCAAAGCATTTTTGAAGGAGAAAGAAACATTATTATTAAAAAAAAAAAAGTGCTTTTCTTGCATTTCCTTTACTTGTGGACTCTTTATTCTCATTATGCTGTAGGCAAAACTAAGCATTTATTAAGCATTGTGATAGGACCCCTACCTATGGCTTCATATCTACAACTAATTGCAGGCATTTGTAGAACTGAAGATTGTTTTTACAGATTGACTACTAAACATCTTCTCTTCTCCAAAATTCAAATAAAGACAAAATTCTCCAGTAAAATTTGTTTCCTTTTAAAAGCTAATGAATTCTGTCATAGAAAACTGAAGTAGGCAATGTTTGTAACTGTATTTTTTTTTTTCTAGGGGAGAGGCATGGTTGTGTTTATACTAATGAATTAAATGAATGGTGTCAGACATTGGGGCTGAGTATGATGTGAAGTTACCAGGTAGCCTACATGGCAACTTCAGGCAGTGAAGAAGAGTAAGGTCAGGAAGTCAGTGTGCCAGGGTCTTTTGATGCCTGTCTGACAGCCAATTTGTCTCTCTTTCTTACCATGTGAGACAACATGGAGATGAATTTGTCAGAGTCTTTCTAGGAGTGTAAAATGATCTGGTAGCAAACTGATAATGCCAAGTGGTCACATCCATGCAGGCAAGGCCAAGTTCCGTCAAGGACTATCAGAATGATTTGCCAAGGTAGAGATGTCACTTCACATGATGATTTAGCTTAATCTGCTGCTAATTAATTGAGCTTAAGTTTCCTTTGAGTACTTTTAGACCTATCCAAGGTATTGCCATCAAATATCCTACAAGGATTTTTTATTTTTCTAAGGCTATGTTAGTACAAGTAACACGTCAACAGCCAGTCACATATGTACTATTTGAAACAAAGGGATTCTCAGTGTCCTACGATAAATACTCATGGCAATTACTGACTTACTGTGATTAGAGATTTAGCTAGAGTCTCATCAGCATGCAGGTCATGCACAGTGGTTTGTGCAAAATCATGCACAAAATCACAATGAGTTAAAAAGCTTCTCCACAGCAACATAATAAAGGACAATCTTTGAAAGGCCAAATCTAGAAATAGAGTAGTGTATGAGAAAATGTGTCACTCACTAATTGTGGAGAGGCTGTCTCTTAAATCATAATTAGCTTTCTATCGTAAACCTATTTTTACTTTTTCCTTCCCCTACAAAATTGAAGCTGCTCAAATAACTTCTAGTGCTTTTTAGGTATGATTTTACTAATGTTTATTTTTTAGGGGAAATAGTATAGGCTGGCCTGGTCTTCTAGCAATTGATGCATCAGAGTGCCAGAATCCTCTTGTGTTTAGCTTTCCACTGCAATCTAAATGCTTTTCCTTGCTGCTCTCCTCCCATTGGCAACTCATTAATCAGCAGAGCTGCACTGGTTTCATTAATTCCAGAGGAAGTTCTTCATACCTGTGCAAATGAGACTGGATTTCATAGAATCACAAGGTTGGAAAGGACCTACAAGATCATCTAGTCCAACTGTCCTCCCATTAGCATTGCTACCACAAGCCACTAAACTGTATCTCGTAGCTCCTCATCCAGACACCTCTTGAACACTGCCAGGGATGGTGACTCTACCACCTCCCTGGGCAGCCATTCCAGTGCCTGACCACTCTCTGAGAGAAAAAGATTTTCCTTATGTCTAATCTAAACCTTCCTTATGTCTAATCTAGATCTCTTCTGGTTCATCTTGTGGCCATTTCCTCAGATCCTGTTTGTTGCCTAGGAGAAGAGGCTGAACCCCTCCTCATCCTAATCTTCCTTCAGGAAGTTGTAGAGTGAAATGAGGTCTCCCCTGAGTCTCCTCCAGACTAAACAACCCCAGTTCCCTCAGCTACTCCTCATAAGACTTGTGCTCCAAACCCCTCACCAGTTTCACTGCCTTTCTCTGGACACGTTCCAGGGCCTCAATGTCTTTCTTGTAGTGAGGGGCCCAAAACTGAACACAGTGCTTGAGGTGCAGCCTCACAAGTGCTGAGTACAGGGGGATGATTACCTCCCTGCTCCTGATGGCCATACTATTTCTAATGCTGTCCAGGATGCTGTTGGCCCCCTTGGCCACCTGGGCACACTGTTGGCTCATGTTCAGCCGAGCATCAACCAACACCCCCAGGGCCCTTTCCTCTTCACAGTCATCCAGCCACTCAGTCCCAAGCCTATAGCGCTGCATGGGGTTATTGTGGACAAAGAGCAGGACCCGGCACTTGGCCTTGTTGAACCTCATCCCATTCACCTCAACCCAGCAATCCTGCTTATCTAGATCCCTCTGAAGGGCCTCCCTACCCTTGGGCAGATAGACATCACCTCCCAGGTTCACGTCATTTGCAAACTTACTGAGTTTTAGACCTCATCTAGGTCATCAATAAAGATATTAAACAAGATGGGTCCCTGGGGGGCACCACTTGTAATGGGTCTCCAGCTGGACTTAACTCCATTAACCACTACCTGCTGGGCATGGCCCTCTAGCCAGTTCCTTACCCAAAGAAGGGTATACCTGTCTAGGCCACGGGCAACCAGTTTTCCTAGAATACTATGAGAGACTGTGTCAGAGGCTTTGCTGAAATCTAGGTAGACTACATTAAAAGCCTTTCCCTTGTATACCAGTCTGGTCACCCAGTTGTAGAAGGAGATGAGGTTGTTCGAGCACAATCTACCTTTCATGATCCAATGCTGGCTGGGCCTGATCCCCTGGATGCCATGCATGTGCTGTGTGATCTCAGCCAAGATGATTTGCTCCATAACTTTCCCTGATACTGAGGTCAGGCTGGCAGGCCTGTAGTTCCCCAGATCCTCGTTACAGCCCTTCTTGTAGATAGGAGTCACATCAGCAAGCCTCCAGTCCTCTGGGACCTCTCCAGACAACCAGGAGCACTGGTAGATGGCAGAGCAGCTTGGCAATCATCCCTGCCAATTCCCTCAGCACCATAGGATGGAGCTCATCTGGTCTCGTTTGCATGACTGTTGCTTAAGTCTATATCTCTTCATCATGGAACTTTTGTTTGGCTAGCATCTTTACAAAGAAAAATTTATATTTAAGACTTTTAGGAACATGTTATGTCAAGCTATGTTCTCTGTGATCATGCATTCAAAATTCATTTTCAGTCCATATCCTTTGATACTTGTTAATTTACTGAAGAGATAAATTTCCAAATATTGGGAAAAAAACCCTCAGCCCACCAATTCTAACCTCCTTTCTCCTTTGCCATGTATATTTCAATATCATACTTAAACATTAAACTAGATTTACCTTTTGCAGTTTATCCAGTTGTTTCCCTTTCTGGGTCAGGAAAAAAGGGCTTTCTGCATTACTGTTTGAAGAGAGTTATACACAACTGCACATTATATGAGGACTTGCAAATACCATCAGAGGCTCAGAGATGGTTTACATTTGCACAGATGCTGAACATTAATGGAATACCAGTCTTTCTCCCAACTCTCTCAGACATACTTTCCTTTGGCAATGACTTTCTGCATGTATTGAATGAAATGTTTTCTGCTGTCTGACAGCACATGCCTTGCCTCATTTATAAATGCTCCTGCTGCTACAAAAATTTTGTGTGTCAGCTTGAAGGAATTAACTCCTGACTGTATGGGCAGCATAGGGTGGATGTTGACCTATACCAACTGGGAAGGGGGGATTAGATGGGAACACTCTGAATTCTCCCTATGGAAATTCACTGCAAGGTAATTAATCTCTTCCTTTAGTTTCAAGTCATTTGAGTAGACCGGTAAAGTCCTTCCCCATTAAGGTAATGCCCAGCCTGTTCTTTTCCTCAATGGAATAATCTTGTGTCAAAGCTATAATATATTATAGAGTCTTTTTTAGCAGACACCAATGCAAGGAAGAAATTGAAAAACTTTGTAGTTATTCTGTGTACTTACAGCTATATATGTTAGTTATTGTATTGATTGCACGATCTGCCCTTCATGAACCCGTGCTGGCTGGGCCTGATCCCCTGGATGCCATGCACATGCTGTGTGATCTCACCCAAGATGGTTTGTTCCATAACTTTCCCTGGTATTGTATTGGAAGAAAAGCAGAAAACCTCATTGGTCTTTTTCAGTTCTCCACGTGCTTACAAGCACTGTAATGCAGAAGGCATTTTATAATTAGTAACATGACTCACTTAATACTATGCCCTCTGAGGAAATGACTCTCCATACTCTTCAGTTTAATTCTCTGTCGTACTAACGGTCCACACCTTTTCTCTTGTGCCTGTTCTTCCAGAACTCCTGAGCTGATGTTAAGAAGTGGCTTCTCGCAAGTGTGAGGGGGAAGACAAGTCAAGACTTTGGCCTTCACAAATAATCTTCCAACTTTGTTTCCAGAAGAAAGGAAGAAAAAGCAGAAACAGAAGCCGTGGCACTCCTTCTCCAGAAAAACTATTAGAAATCAATCACACAAATGCATCATCTTGAATTCAGTTAAAAAAACCACTAAGTGAGACTTTGCTTGAGTCTGTTCTTGATTATGAGAAAGGCAAAGTCTGTAAACAATTAACACCGAGTTTTAGAAGAAAACTGGAGAAGCAGCAGATGGTGAGATATAAAACAGTCTTTTGGATTTAAGGGATGGAGTGAAAACTAAGCTGAGTTTGGGCTTTCCAGTGTCCACTGAAGAGGAGAGGATGAGCCACAAAGAAAAGAAGACTGAAAAATCATCTTCTAATTTATAAATCCAGAATTTGCTTCATGTTTCTATTGGGAAGATATCAAAGAAGAAGAGACAATGGAGATCAAGGATAAGAACAGGTAAATAATTTAATTCCTCTAAGCTTTTTTATTTTTATTTTTATTTTTTTTTTTTTTGTTAGGCTAATATATTCCTGCTCAACCCCCTATGGTCCTCAGTAAGATGAGCACTGGGTTTGAAACTTGTTTAGAATGTGTTTTTTAAAACATGCTACATTTAAATTTAAACAAGTGAGATAAATTGCTTTAGTTATAAAATCATAAGTAGGTATCAGGTTCTGATGCATTTACATATGAATTATGCCCATCAAATCAATGAAAACTGCTTTAAAAAGTTCCTATGAGATTCATAGTCTGACCTTCAATTTACATGTAGAATTCACTTTCACTACTGCATTTAAAAAAAAGCAAAAACAAGTGAAACTTCTCTTCTTTGTATTTCCAAGCAGTATGTTATGGGGAAAAATGGATAATCTTGCTAGCAGCTGAAAAACAGCGTGAGTTCTTTGCGTAGACAGTGTCTGAAAAAAAACTAGGAGATAAATATTTATTTGGATCTTAAACTATCTCTGGAAATATTATTACCATCAATGCACGAGGGGATGACTGCCTCCATTCCTTCATCCTCATTCAGTTGCTGAGCTGCTCTCCATCACATTTCCAAAATCCTGTCTGTCTGGTGAAGTCCCCAGAGCCAGGAAAAAGGGAAATATTACTCCCATTTTTAAGAAAGGGAGAAAGGAAGACGTGGGGAACTACAGGCTGGTAAGCCTCACCTCTGTGCCTGGGAAGATCATGGAGCAGATCCTCCTAGAAGCTATGCTAAGGCACATATAAGTCAAAGAGGTGATTCGAGACAGCCAGCATGGCTTCACAAAGGGCAGATCTTGCTTGACCAATATAGTGGCCTTCTATGATAGAGTGATGGCTTCAGTAGATGGGGAAGGGGCGATGGATATCATCTAGCTGGGCTTCTGCAAAGCCTTTGACATGGTCTGTCACCACATCCTTCTCTCTGCATTGGAGAGGTGTGGATTTGAAGGATGGACTGTACGATGGATTAAAAATTGGCTGGCTGGATGCAGCTAAATGGTTGTGATTAATGGTTCTGTGTCAGGGTGAAGGCCAGTCATGAGCGGTGTCCCTTAGGGGTCAGTCCTGGAATTGGTGCTCTTCAACATCTTCATCAGTGACAGACAATGGCATCAAGTACACCCTTAACAAGTTTGTGGATGATACCAATCTGGGTGGTGCCGTTGATACATTGGAAGGAAGGGAAGCCATCCAGAGGGACCTGGACAGGCTAGAGAAGTGGGCCCATGTTAACCTAGTGACTAATATGAACTGCTTTTACAGAAGAGCATCACTGATTAAGCTGTAGATGGGTTTTGCTGCAGTATCAAACACACAGAATTACAGAATTGTAGGGCTTGGAACTGATCTCTGGAGATCACCTAGTCCAACCCTTTGCTAAAGCAAGTTCCTTGGAGACCCTGCTGCGTTTAATCTCATTTTTACATATTCACAAAAATCTCTGACCACTGAATTGCTTTAAACTGACCCACGATGGCAGGAAGAGAGTGCAATGGGTGAAATGCAGTGGGGAGTAGGAAGCTGGAAATACTTGACACCTTTCCCATGCCCCTTCATGTAGGACAGAACATGGAAGAGCAGCCTCTGGCTCTTGAGGGTTTCTGCATATAAGCTAGAACTCAGAGCAGTGTTCGCTCGAAAATACCACAGCTTTGGAAGTGGACTTGTCAGGCAAACCAAGAGTCCCTTTCACTTCTTCTTTGTGTTTTCCCAGAAGGGAATAGCCTGCATTGTTTCTTCCCCTTTCCTTCCCATCCTTTCACAAGGCCTTCCTTGCATCTCATGTTTTTACCTTTGTGCCACCCATCTATCTCCTGTGGTCTGAAGGATAATCTATTATTTGTCTTTTTGTGTGTTTTAAAAACACGCAAAGGAGGTAGAACTGATAGAGAACAAACAGAATCTGTTAGAATAATTTTTTACTTAGAGGATGGTGATGCGCTGGTACAAGATGCCCAAGGAGGCTGGGAATGTCCTACCTCTGCACGTACTCAAGACCAGGCTGGATGGGATTCTGGGCAGCCCGATATAGATGATCTTTAAGACTCCCTCCAACCTAAGCCAATTACTGGGTACCATCCACTTATTTGATGCACAGACATACACAAATACTCTAATAGGCCCTTGAAGTTGTGTGTTGTCATAATTTTTGAAAACTGCACGAATCTTCTTTTTGATACTTTGATATTTTATCCAGATACACAGGGTTCTGTTCAGTGATGCCCAGAAAATATTCTGAAACTCTGGAGCATGATCAGATGTAGTATTCAAAAGTAATCCTCTAGAACAGAGATGAGAAATACTTCTTAGAATGTGTAATCTATGTGTAATCTGGGGCTCATTTTACTATTATTGAGTGGATTTTTCTCACTTTAAGTATAAAGATTGAAACTTCATTAAGTATTCTGAAATGAAAACAGGAAAACTGTCAATGTAGTATGGAGGAAATGCCCGTGATAAACCGATTCTTTGTGTCCCATATAGAGGCCTGGACTGGATTCATTGTGATACTTTGGAACATACTTTAGACACTGAAATCAACATGCAAATTTAACCTCTGGTTTTTGGTGTTGCAAAGTTAAAGTGGGTGTTCTAAATCCAGTCCTCCTGTTGTTGCCAAAGGCTGCAAGAGAATAACTATTATTAAAATATGTGCCAACAGCAGTCCTTGAAACACTGCAAGAACACTTAAATCCCACTTAAGGCAGTTCTCTGAAGAGTAAGTGGAGTAATGGTTACTCTACTGTAGTTAAGAGTAAAGTTAGGTCTTCTCTAAAAGAAAATAATGTGAAGTAACCTCCCAGTGGTAGATCTAAGAGGAAGTTTTACTTACACATTTGAGAAGATTTTGAAATTCTTCCATTTATTAGTGCCTTCTTGCTCTGCTGTTTATTAGCAAAACACATACAAGTTTCACGGTCTCTTAAGGACTTCCCTTGACATTTCCTCAGTGCCATCAAAGAACTGGCTTGAACATTAAAAGAAATAATTGGGAGAGTAAAAGTATTATTTGGAAATAAATGCTGTCCTTGGCCCCTCTGCACTTAATTCATTTGTTTGTTATTATTAGTGTTTCAGGAGTGTTCCATTCGTATAATACTTGGGCCCTGGAATGTATGTTTAGAAATACATCAACTTGCAAATGGAATAAGAACACTTTCCTCTAGTTCTTGCATATTTACTAGGCCATGATCATGCAGCTATTTGGCTTAGAAGCTGTCTATGATAGTTTCATACGAGGACTGAAGAGTAGGAGAACTGATTCAAACTTACTGCACCTAACTAAATTGAGACAATTTCAGCAAAATACTTCAATTTTTGTAGCAGATTTTTGGGTAGTTAATAATCAAGTTTGCTTTGCTGGCAAAATTGTCTTTTGTCAATTTTACTAGATTTAATTGATGCCTGTTTAGTGATTTTGGATAAGAAAAACATAAAAAGCTGTTTTCTGTTAATGAAGCTATTCAAATAAGTAGAAACTTTCCACTCTCCAGAAAGAGGTGGTTTCCCAGTGAGTAGCACATGTGTCATCAGCAAATAACATCAGCCAGTGATAGGTTTATACTCAAACTTCTTGAAAAGCTAAGCAAGGATATAAAGCAAGCTGTTGGCAGTGACTGCAGACCAATGCAATCTATAGTCTCTGGCTAATGGGAAATATTCATGATGTAATGTTGAAAACATCTGTTAGAAACACTTAAAGAACCGGGTTTAAGAATGAAGTTAAGGGCTTACTGTGACAAAGAAATCTTTGGCTTTGTGTTTCCTATGTGCTGTCTCAAACAAATGTAGCTGTTGAGTGACATCTACTTGCTTGCCAGCACTGCAGAAAATTTGCTGCATTGGATGATACTGTACTGCAGCGGATTTTCTCTTATATCAGAAAGTGTACACTATTTGTCTCTCGGTATTCTTCCATTTGAAGACTCTATTCTATCTTTTTGTGCACAGTTATAAGTAAGGACTGGGCTTGAATCCATCTCTTTCTGCTGCAGCACTCTTATTTTAAATTATGTGAATATATGATCACACTGCAACGCAGACTTTTCTGTGGGTAAGGGACATATTACTATGAAAATATATTCCAATTTGTTTGATAAAACACTTTAGTACTGCTGAGACTCTTTCCACTTCTTTTTTCTATTGTTTGTCTGCTCATATATAGGTTATAGGTTATATGACCTTATTCTGAGCCAAACCCAACCCTTGTGTATGGCCATAGGAAAATTTCTGTTTGTGTGGTTTTAAATCCAAATACAATCTTTGGATGTGGTATCAGTTTGTTTGTTTGTTTCTTTTTTCTTTGCTACTGAGATCAGTGCCTTCTCTTACTAGAAGTTTGTCCCAGACATGAATGCTGCTACTGGCTACAGTTTCAAAAGCCACACTGAATTCAAGGTTTATTTCATTCACCAATTTTGTTCCATCTACATACTTGATCATTGCATCATATAGGGTAATTCATGCTTTCTCTTCATTATTACATTTTTGTCCTTTGAGAATTCTATATGGACTCCAAATGGATGTTCTCTGCGATATCTCAGATCTGAGATGAGATTTAGTGGCCTCCAATTCCTTTCAGCATCCTTTTAGACCTTCACAATGTGCCTTGCAGTCACATTGGTCTGCATTTGAAGACTCTGGTGAATCCCATCTGTCTATAAGGACCTGAGTAGTTGGATGTAGTGCTCAGGGACATGATTTAGTGGAGGGTTGTTAGGGTACTACGGTTGGGTTGTGGTTGATCTTTTAAGGTCTTTTCCAATTTGAGCGATTCTATGATTCTGTGAACTTCTTAGCTGTAGTTCCTAATTGTTGCTTAGTTCTCATCCCTTGGCAGCTCCTCTCCTTCTCAAAATGTGTCAGAGATTGGGAACACGCTTTGCTCAAGCAGCGAGTGCTTCAGCTGTTTCCATGCAGATGGGCATTAAGTTGTTTCCCCTATCCATCAACATCCAGCTTGGGATTTTACAGAAATTCCTTTTGCAATGAGCATACTGCAGTCACTGAGCTGTGGTACAGGCTGAGTGAAAACAACTGCAGTGCAACCACTGCATCCTTTGCTTCTGCACCTTGAGAGGTTGGAGTAAGCTCTATTTCCACAGGTTTTGTAAGGCACGAGGACTTAGCACAGGCCCTATGGGATAAAGTGGATGGTCTTTATCAGTAAGCACTCATGATCACGCAAGTGACTGACAGAAAAAAACGAGGTTTCCTCCTGTGTTCCGTATCCTTCAGAAACGCGGGGTTTATTAACCCTAAGACCGCTGGGCCTGGATGCTGGGCAATACGTGATGTGGGGAGACACTGTAGCTTAAGGCCCCGTTTTCTCCTCCTCCTTCCTCTTCCTTCACGGCGCAGAGCTGAGGACCAGCCCCTCCCGCCCGCCGCCGAGCGGTCCCTCCCCTTCCCCATGTGGGGAGCGGTGGTGGCGCCTAACGGTCCTTTGTGCGCTGCGGGCATGTGAGTGGCGGCGGGATGGGACAGGACGGGTCGGGTCGGGTCGGTGGGTACAGGCGCTGCCACAGCCTCTTCCCTGGGGCCCGCCGCCCCACACCGCACCCCGGCCGGGACCTCCGGCTGCCGCCTCGGGCCTCCGGGTCGTGAGGGGCTGCGGGTGGGCTCTTGGGCAGCGCTCCTCAGGCGGTGTCTCTCTCTGTGTTGGTGCAGGCTGGCCCGGGTCACCGTCCTCCATGGCTGCCTGGGCTGCAGGACGTTCGAGCTGCCGCTCTCCGCGGATGTGGGTGACGTGAAGGCGCGGATCGACGCGGAAGCCGGCTTCCCTGCCGCCCGACAGCGGCTGTGGCACTGCGGGAGAGAGGTGAGAGGGGAGGGCATGGGGCTCCTTGCCCGCCTCCCGGCCAGGTCCCGCAGCACCGAGCCTCAGGGCGGAATTTGAGGTGTAGGCACGTGGGAGAGGGGGATGAACGAATGACCTTGTGCTGTGGAAAGCATCGACGGGAGGTCATGGGCTCAGTGCTGCTTGGTGAGCTGCTTCCGTGCTGCCTGGAGCTGCCGGCGGGGTGGGATGGGGCTGGGAGGGAGGGCAGGGACCTGGGCTGCCTTCATTGTGGCACAAGGATGCTCAAAGCGTGGAGAACCGAGTGATAATAGTTGTATTGTTCAAGGAACACCCTCTCTGACGTGTTTTAAGTTTTGAAGCCAATTACCCGTGTAGTACATATTTTATTTTCTAGCTGGGTTTTTCTGTCCTTGATTTTGTGCTCTTCAGGCCTTCCTGTTTTGGGAGAAAGTGGCTCATCGTATCACTCTCTAAAACCCATCTGGAAGCTGAGATACCAGTGCTGCTCTGTCTGACCCTGACCTCTGTGTTTTGGCAAGGAGCAGTCAGTAAGCAGGCTGCAGTAACTTCTAAAATACATGTTTCAGGTTAACATATAGAAATATCAATGTGAACAGGCATGTCCTGTACTGCAGGAACCTCAAAAATCCTTCTGAAACTTTTGAGTGCTTGGTTATTTTATACTTTAATTCTTTATTTTATTGCTTTGTCATTTTTACTATCATAGCTGCTACCACATGTTAAAAAATATCCAGTATTTCTTTCTCACGTAGTGCCTTATAGAGTCATAGAATCATTAAGGTTGGAATGATCACTAAGATTATTAAGTCCAGCCATCAGCCTGTGACTGCTCTAAACCATGTCAGTCAGTACTACATCTACCCTTCTCTTGTATACGTCCAGGGATGATGACTCCACTACCAACCTGGGCCTACTGATGCTCTGAAGACTTCTTAAAACTGATGCAATTGAAAAGAAACATGTTTCTAATTAGTGTTTTAGAATTATGGCAATGTGCTGTGGACTGGAACTTTTTGCTTATTAAATGTATCTTGATTGTAAGCATCCCTGTGTGAGCACTTTTTCCTAGTGATTTGTTTTTAGCCACTGAAGAGAGAAAGTAGAATCATAGAATTACCCAGGTTGGAAAAGACCTTGAAGATCATCAAGTCCAACCACAGCCTAACCATAGGACCCTAACTCTAAAAACCCTCTGCTAACTCATATCCCTGAGCACCACATCCAAACGGCTCTTAAACACAACCAGGGATGGCAATTCAACTACCTCCCTGGCAGCCTATTCCAGTACTTAACTACCCTTTCTGTAAAGAAGTTCTTCCTAATATCCATCCTAAACTTGCCCTGTCACAACTTGAGGCCATTTCCCCTCGTCCTGTCACTTGTCACTAGTGAGAAGAGACCTGCCCCACTCTCACTGTAAGCACCTTTCAGGTACTGGAAGAGGGTGATAAGGTCTCCCCTCATCCTCCTCTTCCCCAGACTGAACAGCCCCAGCTTCCTTAGCCTGTCCTCTTAGGGTTGATTCTCCAAGCCCTTCATGAGCCTTGTTGCAGAGTATTTGTGTTCTTCTAGCTAAAGCCAGGCTTCGTGGTATAAGTATGCATGGAATATAACTAATCTAGAATACATACGCTGCAGAGTGTTTTGACTAAGATCTGTTTTTCTGTTTCAGTTGTCTGATGATACCAAGATTGTAGATCTTCAAAAGTCTCCGAATCAAATTTTTCTAAAGCTTCAGTCAGAAGCATTGAAAGGAGGAGGTATGAAAAATACTTGTCTCTGTTTATGAGCTTGAAGGTCCAAATGTTTTCTAATGCAGTCTGTAGTTAATAGAAATTATTTCATCTTTAAATGGGAAGCAGTATTTTTTCTTGTATGTTGTAAGCATCCATTTGTTATTACAAGAGAACGAAACATGATAATGCGTGAAGAAGGAAGTCCTTTTCATGCAGTTATTTTATTTGGTGTGACAAAAAGGCTTCATTTCTTAGTTTAGTAAACCACAGATTTACAGACTGATGAATTTCTAAAAATCACCTGTGAAAATGGACTGTGGTTCCATGAATGAAACATTTTTCTTTCTCTTGTTCAGTATATGGCTGCGATAGACTTCAAGTAAACATTTTTTTTTCCTCTTTCTAAACTGTTTTGTTGTTTATTTTGGTCATACAAGTATATGGGGAATACATTGTAAGTATTTCTGTGGAAATCCCTCATGGAAAGGAGAAACTGTTGCTGTTTTTTGTGCTTGAATATTTGGATGTGAAATTTTCTAAAGAGATACCACTGTAAGGATTCTGTGTTTAGAGAAAGCCCTTAACTTTTCCTAGCCTACAGTGCTTATGTAAAACAGTCTCAAGGATCTGAGGGCTTTAATACCAGACTTCTGTGTGCATGAGTTCTGAGACACTTTTCATAGAGCAGGTGATTCAAGGTGATTCTCAGCAGGTAGATCTCATAGTCATCACTTTTTTCCACATTGATGAGGATGCTGCTGTGTTGTTTTTTTTTCCTATGTTTGTTAGTTTTTGTCATTTTTTTTTCCCATAGTATATGTAATGTGTGTTTGCATATGTATACATTATTAACAAATACACGCAGAAGGGAGAGAGAAATAACCATTACATTAGCAATTTTGAAGGGAAGCGATAGGTGAAGACATTAGTAGAGCTAGTTTTCCTTGTGGCATTACATCTACTGTTCATCTCAAATTTTGTTTTGGGGAACTGCTCTTTAGACTGGAGGTTGAACTGGTGAGGTTTGATCCTTTCATTCTATAATAGATCATTTCTCTTAGAGCAGGGGCTAACTGTGGGGTTCACAGAATGCTTATTCACCAGAACTTCAAAACTGGTCAGTAGCTTTCTGAGCCTTTTCCTCCTGCACTGAGCACAGGGAGCACCCACACTAACACCAGGCCAGCACCACAATGTGCAAGAACAGGAAGTTTGTGCTAGAGACAGCGTATGCTGTGTGAGTGCATGCCGGAAAGGATCATTTCTGGCTGTAAAATATTTAGAGCCCTAGAAGTCCTACAGTTCAAAAAGTAGTTGTCCCTTAGAAGTTGCTGTATTTGAAATTTCAGTAGCTGGGAATTGGGATATAAATGACGTGAAGCCTTAGCTATCAAGTTTGTTTCACCTAGATTTGAAACCTCATACTAACATTAATATCAACTGCTTTTTTTCTTTTTCTTTTTTGGGTGTTATAATATCAGATCTTTAGTTAATGTAAAACAAGATTTTAAGTAATTGGTATTTTTTATTAAATTTGAAAGTAAATGCATATTAGAATAATACAAATTTTCTTTGTTTGTTTCTGTTTTTAGGTCGTTTCGGACAAACAACTCCACCACTTGTTGATTTTCTTAAGGATATTTTAAGAAGATACCCAGAAGGAGGACAGATTCTTAAGGTAAACAATAAATGGTATTTTTAGAAGAAATTTATGTGCATGACATACTACTATCAGCTTAATGCTTTTTGGCAAATCTTTATGGAAGATTTGAAATGCTGAAATTTGGCTTCATCAGATAATCATTCTAGTACAGTAGATAGATATTTCTATTTCTGTAAAGCAAAATGGGTTGTGATTTTTTTTTTGTTAGTCTCTGAGCTTGCTTGTCATCAATACCATTAAAATTAAGAAAAAAGAGATAGATAAAGTGCAGATGTTAATTTATGTCATGAGATCTTTTGACTTAATTATACGTTATTATTATTATTATTATGTTAATGAAGTACTGCATGTAGTGACTGTTTGTCACGGTTTGAACTAAAAATCCACCTGCGTCCGTGACAGGGGGCCGTAGGCCCCGGAGGGGCCCTAGGCCGAAAGGAAAAAAAGTTAATTAGGAAAAGAAAACAGCGGCAACGATCTAAGGAGGCACACTTATTTACTAAATACTATATCGAAATACAGGATAACACAATATAATACAATATAATTGAAATTGAGCTAACGAATCAAGCAAAATAGGAGAGAGAATGAGTCCCGTAACCGAGAGGCCTACTGTGAATCTAGGCGAACGGCTGAAGGCTCCCACACACTCCCCTGAACGCCAGAACTCGAAAGACGTCAGTCTGTTCTGCGACAGAGTTAATATAGAGTCCAGGTCCCGTGACCTATCGTGTTGTTCCCTGGGAGATGTAGTCTTCTTCTGTAAGTTGCAGATTCAGTAAAATTATTCATGCTTAATATGATGTTATGATGTGGAATACTGATAGCAAAAATTACAAAATTATTAAACCATGACATTCCACCCCTTATTCTACATCATTACATTATATTTATACATACTTACACACTTATATGTATAATTGTGAATAATCAGCAACCTTATTTTTTCTCAACAATCTATATTTATTCCATACAAATCCCTAAGTTGAGAACAAAACTCTATAACCTAATTTACTATTTATTAATTTTGAGAAAATGGCAAAACTGCCAGAAAAAGGAAAACATGTCAGCGGTAGAGGGGAAAGGCAGCGCTAGTAGGGCGTCCCCCACATCAAGGTGCACTCATCCTTTCCCAGCCACCACAGCAGATTTCCTTTTGACTTATACTTCTTTCCATGTGTGCTCTACACATGCATGGCCAGTGCAGGATATAGAGTCCAGATGGAAAACTTGCTTACAGAATGCCTAATTAAGGTATATAGAGAAAAAGTGTTTCCTTAACATTAATCCACTCTATCTTAAGTCCTATACCTAATTGAACTATTCTGTACCTAATTGAAATATTTTCTGAGCCTCTACCTATATATCTACAAGAAAATCATTGGCTGCACTCCCCCAACATCAAATTCCCTTGTGGTACACATTGAACATTCCCATTTTTGTCCATCACCCACCATGTGCACCCAGGTCCCTGGGCAAAGACAGTACCCCGGAGAGGTTTGCCCTTTCCAGATGCTGGAAGGACCCAAACTGTTTTTCCCAACACACTCTTTATGTGTACTACAGGAACCTTATCTCCCTCCACAGTACGTAGGGAGCTGGATTGGTTAGGACCATTACGATTACTAGATCCTCGAGTGTTGACCAACCAGGTGGCTTCTGCTAAATGGTTCTCCCAGTTTTTATACGTTCCACCACCCATTGCTTTCAACATAGTTTTCAATAACCCATTGAATCGTTCAATCTTACCAGAAGCTGGTGCATGATAGGGAATATGGTAAATCCACTCAATGCCATGATTTTTGGCCCAAGTGGTTACAAGGGAATTTTTAAAATGGGTCCCATTATCTGATTCAATTCTTTCCGGAGTGCCATGCCGCCACAGGATTTGCTTTTCCAACCCTAATATGGTGTTTCGGGCGGTAGCATGGGGTACTGCGTATGTTTCGAGCCACCCAGTGGTTGCCTCCACCATGGTGAGTACATAACGCTTACCATTGCGAGATCGTGGCAAGGTGATATAATCAACCTGCCATGCCTCTCCATATTTATACTTTTGCCATCGCCCTTCCCCCCAAATAGGTTTCATCCTCTTGGCTTGTTTAATTATGGCGCATGTTTCACAATCATGAATAACTTGAGCAATAGCGTCCATAGTTAAGTCCACCCCTCGGTCTCTGGCCCACTTATATGTTGCATCCCTTCCTTGATGACCTGAAGTCTCATGGGCCCACCGAGCTAGGAATAATTCACCCTTGTTCTGCCAGTCCAAGTCTATTTGAGCCACCTCAATTTTGGCAGCTCGATCAACCTGATGGTTATTTTTATGTTCTTCAGTAGCCTTACTTTTAGGCACATGAGCATCTACATGGCGCACCTTTACAACAATGTTCCTTATTCGGGCAGCAATGTCTTTCCACAGTTCAGCAGCCCAAACAGGTTTACCCTTTCGTTGCCAATTATCATTTTCCCACTGTTGCAACCACCCCCATAAGGCATTTGCCACCATCCATGAATCAGTATAAAGATGAAGCATTGGCCACCTCTCCCGTTCAGCCACATCTAAAGCCAGCTGAACAGCCTTTACCTCTGCAAATTGACTTGATTCTCCTTTACCTTCAGTGGCCTCTGCAACTTGTCGTGTGGGGCTCCATACAGCAGCTTTCCATCTGCGATGCTTCCCTACAATACGACATGATCCGTCTGTGAACAGGGCAAATTTCTTTTCATTTTCTGGTAGCTCATTGTATGGTGGTGCCTCTTTAGCACGTGATACCTCTTCTGTAGGTGGTATTTCAATTTTTTTACTCTCAGGCCAGTCCATGATCACTTCTAGAATTCCAGGACGGCTGAGTTTTCCCATTCGAGCTCGTTGAGTAATTAATGAAATCCACTTACTCCAAGTGGCATCAGTAGCATGATGGGTGGAGGGAACCTGTCCTTTAAACATCCAGTTTATTACTGGCAAGCGAGGTGCTAGAAGAAGCTGAACCTCTGTCCCAACTACTTCAGAAGCAGCCCGAACCCCCTCATACACGGCTAAGATCTCCTTCTCAGTCGGAGTGTAGCGCTCCTCAGACCCTTTATATGCTCGACTCCAAAATCCTAGGGGTCGGCCTCGGGTCTCTCCTGAGGCTCTTTGCCACAAACTCCAGGTGGGACCTTTCTCTCCAGCAGCAGTGTAGAGGATGTTCTTCACATCCTGTCCCGTCCGTACTGGCCCCAAGGCCACGGCACGGGCTATTTCTTGTTTTATCTGCTCAAAAGCCTGCTGCTGCTCAGGACCCCATGAGAAATTATTCTTCTTCCGTGTTACCTGATAGAGAGGGCTCACTATGTGGCTGTAGTTTGGGACATGCATTCTCCAAAAGCCCACTACTCCCAGAAAAGATTGGGTCTCTGTTTTATTTGTGGGCGGAGACATAGCAGTGATTTTGTCAATCACATCTGCTGGGATGTGACGACGTCCATCTTGCCATTTTATGCCTAAGAACTGGATTTCCTGGGCAGGCCCCTTCACCTTGCTGCGCTTAATGGCAAAACCAGCTTTCAAAAGAATTTGGATTATCTGTTTCCCTTTCTTGAAAACCTCTGCTGCTGTATGGCCCCACACCACAATGTCATCAATATACTGCAAGTGCTCAGGAGCATTACCCTGTTCCAAAACAGCTTGGATCAATCCATGGCAAATTGTTGGGCTGTGCTTCCACCCCTGGGGTAAACGGTTCCAGGTATACTGAATACCTCTCCAGGTAAAAGCAAACTGTGGCCTACATTTTGCAGCCAATGGGATGGAAAAGAAGGCATTAGCAATATCAATGGTGGCATACCACCTAGCTTCTTTTGACTCCAATTCATACTGGAGTTCTAGCATGTCTGGTACAGCAGCACTTAATGGAGGTGTGACTTCATTCAGGCCACGGTAATCTACCGTCAGCCTCCATTCCCCACTGGTTTTACGCACTGGCCATATGGGGCTGTTAAAAGGCGAGTGCGTTTTGCTAATCACTCCCTGATTTTCTAATTGGCGAATTAGCTTTTGAATGGGGAGCAATGAGTCCCTATTGGTGCGGTACTGCCGTCTGTGAACCACTTTGGTGGCAATTGGTACCTCTTGGTCTTTTACCTGGAGCAACCCCACAGCAGAAGGATCATCTGACAGACCAGGTAAAGTTGACAGCTGCTTAACACCATTTGTGTTTACAGCAGCTATCCCAAAGGCCCATCGATACCCCTTGGGATCCTTGAAATATCCCATCCTAAGGTAATCGATTCCCAGTATACATGGAGCCTCTGGACCAGTCACAATAGGGTGCATTCGCCAGTTTTTACCAGTGAGGCTTATTTCGGCCTCCAACATAGTCAATTCTTGGGAACCCCCAGTCACTCCATGGATATAAATTGGTTGTGTCCCTTGGTGACTTGAGGGCATTAGGGTGCATTGTGCACCAGTGTCCACCAAGGCTTTATATTTCTGTGGTTGAGATGTGCCAGGCCACTTAATCCACACAGTCCAGTATACTCTGTTGTCCCTTTCCCCCCCCTGGCTGGGGGCAGGGCCCCTCTATTGTTTACCTCGGCGGCTTGCAGCAACTGGAACTTTCCCCCGTTTGGAAGAGTTCACCTTGGTGGTTGTTTTGGATTGTAATTCTTTCACTCGTGCCTGAAGTGCAGAAGTGGATGAGTTATACCACTTCTTTATATCCTCCCCATGATTACTCAAGAAATACAACAAAGCAAAACGTATGGTCTTATCATTGTCGTTTGCTTGAATACGAGGTGTCTTATCGTTGTCATTTGCTTGAATACGAGGACGTCTCTTTTTTATGGTTGAGATTTTCGATGATACAGGTCGAGAGGAACTCATGTTGTTTAGCTCTCTCAATAGGCGATCGTGGAAATCCTGGTTTCCATCATCTGGTACCACCGTGGATTCATCTACATCAGGCACATTAGCCAATTTGTCAATAATATCACTTTGTGTTTCCTCCACTTTGTCTAACCTTTCTACTATTTTTTTTTCCCATTTGGACAATGGCTGAAGTATAAAGCTTAACTTCTGTAGCGCTTATAAATAACTCAAGCTCCTGAAGTCTGCTAATTAGCTCATTTACAAGGGGCTTTCTTTCCCCTTTGCCATATACCAATGCAAGTGCACTGGCATGCTTTTCTGGAGCTGCCTTTGTAAAGTCACGCCACATTTGTCGTGGAACGTGGACTGCTTCAGGATCATGTAATTGGTTTGGATTGTTACGATTGAACTGGGGGCTGTAGAGCATTTCCACCAGAGCCCTTTCTCTCAAAAATTGGATACCTTTCTCCATATCAGTCCATTTCTTTTTCTCAGGCTCCAAGTCCCGTTTAAAGGGGAATCTATCTCTTACCGCTATCAACATCCGCTTCCAGAGGGTGTAGGACTGATTTTGGCATGTGCCTATACCTCTGTCCACACGTGAGTCCCTGGAAATGCTACCCAGTTGGCGAGCTTCACTGCCATCGAGCCACGCACTGTTGGCACCATTGTCCCAGCAGCGAAGTAACCAAGTGACCATATTTTCTTTTGGCTGACGTGTGAAATCCTTTCTCAGATCTCGAATTTCACTCAGTTTAAAAGATCGATCAATAATGGTCGTAATACTTTGCTCACCTTTTGCTCTATCAGGAGTCCCAGGTGTTAATGTTGGCAGCTGTGTTGATGAGGCTGCCCCATCTATAAGTTTGGACTCGAGAAATTCTCGTAAAGAAAATTTAGCTTTTGGCTCCTCGTCTGACTCTGACCCTGACTCTGACGCTTGTGTTATTTCCTCCAGGCGACCTTCCTCCTTCTTCCTCTCTCTTAACTTTCTCTGCTCCTCTGACTTCTTCTCCTCCTCTAACATCTTCTTATACTGCTCTAACAACCTCTGCTCCGCCGACTTCCTCTGGTCTTCTGACTCCTCCTGCTCTCCTGAGTCCCCCTGACCTCCTGAGTCCCCCTGCTCTCCTGAGTCCCCCTGCTCTCCTGAGTCCTGCTCTCCTAACTCCCTCCGCTCTTCTAACTCCTTCTGCATTTTCTCTATCTGAGTTGAAACTCGTTTTGTTTTTCGCCCTCTTACAGGGGCAACCAACATTGTATCTGGTGCCCCCGGTGGTTGGTTAAGTTGGAGTACATACGGTTCAGACTTGAGGGTGTCGCATTCCGCCCTGAGGACGTTATAACTAGACTGGAGGGCGTCGTGCTCAGACTGGAGAGCGTCGTAGTCAGACAGGAGCTCGTCGTACACAGACCGGAGGGTGCTGCGACTGGCTTTGAGGGCGTTGTAGTCGGCCTTGAGGTCAGTGTACAACGAGTCAATAGAGTCATGTTTGACCTGGAGATCGACGCACTTACACAGGAGGGCGCTGTGCTCGGACTGGAGAGTGTCGTGCTCGGACCGGAGGGCATCGCGCTCAGTCTGGAGAGTGTCATGCTCGGACCGGAGGGCATCGCGCTCAGTCTGGAGAGTGTTGAGCTTGGTCTGGAGGGCATTGTGCTCGGTCTGAAGAGTGTTATGCTCGGACTGAAGAGTGTTGTGCTCGGTCCGAAGGGCATTGTGCTCAGTCTGAAGAGCGTTATGCTCGGACCGGAGGGCATTATGCTCGGACTGAAGAGTGTTGTGCTCGGTCTGGAGGGCATTGTGCTCAGTCTGAAGAGCGTTATGCTCGGACTGGAGGGCATTATGCACAGACTGAAGAGTGTTGTGCTCGGACTGGAGGGTGTCGCAGTTGGATTGGAAGGCATCATGCTCAGTCTGGAGAGTGTCATGCTCGGACCGGAGGGCATCGCGCTCAGTCTGGAGAGTGTCATGCTCGGACCGGAGGGCACCGTGCTCGGACTGGAGAGCGTCGTGCTCGGACCGGAGGGCGCCGTGCTCGGACTGGAGAGCGTCGTGCTCGGACCGAAGGGCGCTGTACTCGGACTGGAGAGTGTTGAGTTGGGATTGCAGGGAGCTTTTCTCATCCCAAAGTTTTTCTGCGTCAGCTCTAAGACTCTCTTTCTCGTACCAGATTGAGTCTCGTTGGTACAGGAGATCTTTTCTCTCAGCTTCAAAAACTTTTTCTCTCTCTACCTTCTCATCCCAAAGTTTTACTGCGTCAGCTCTAAGACTCTCTCTCTCGTACCAGATTGAGTCTCGTTGGTACAGGAGATCTTTTCTCTCAGCTTCAAAAGCTTTTTCTCTCTCTACCTTCTCAGTCCAAAGTTTTTCTGCCTCAGCTCTAAGACTCTCTCTCTCAGGAATGGTATTGACTAAGGCCCAATAAGCATTAGCTAGGCCCAAAATCATTTGTGCCTCCTGAGATCTGCCTGAGCCACAACATTCCTGCCTCAAATATGCAATCAAACTCTCAGGATTCTTCAAGTGTTCAGGAGTGAAGCTCCATAACACTGAAGATGTCTGTCCTTTGAGAATCTCTTCAATTCCCTGCCACTCAGTATTCTCTGGTTCTAGGGAAGACTTCCTCCGGATGTTATAAATCCAGATACTGAGTGAGATTATTACAATAATCAACAGTAAGATCAGGGAGATTAAGAGTGTGGCCCACTGATCATTCAAGAACTGCATAAAGGATTCATAGAAAGAAAGAGGAGCACGCTTAAAAATCACCATTTCTGTATAATTAGTTGCATTAGTTGCTCCCTCTGGAGCTGTATACAGATACGAAGTGAGCATTGCTAACCATGCTTTCAATTCATTATACAATTGTATAGCTCCATAAGAAAAAGTGGCTAGCTTAAACATGGCCCAATATGTTCGGAGCGTCTCAAAAAAGGAACCAATGGCACACAGTCCCTGGTAAAACAAATTTAGTAGAGAAAACATCTTTTTTCCTCCAATAGAGAGAAAAAGTAAAAGAAAACAAAGCTCAGCAGTGTTTATAAAATATACCGGAGTATTGGCAGTCCGCCTGGACTTTCAAGGTCAAGCTCGCAGGTGCAGAATCGCAAACACGAGATAGCTCCTTAACAGGGAAAAAAACTCGTAGCTCTGTTAAAAGCTAAAAGAGCAACAGAAGAAAACACAGAAAAAAACAGCAACTCAATATGCCCGCATTCTCCACCAAAATCTGTCACGGTTTGAACTAAAAATCCACCTGCGTCCGTGACAGGGGGCCGTAGGCCCCGGAGGGGCCCTAGGCCGAAAGGAAAAAAAGTTAATTAGGAAAAGAAAACAGCGGCAACGATCTAAGGAGGCACACTTATTTACTAAATACTATATCGAAATACAGGATAACACAATATAATACAATATAATTGAAATTGAGCTAACGAATCAAGCAAAATAGGAGAGAGAATGAGTCCCGTAACCGAGAGGCCTACTGTGAATCTAGGCGAACGGCTGAAGGCTCCCACACACTCCCCTGAACGCCAGAACTCGAAAGACGTCAGTCTGTTCTGCGACAGAGTTAATATAGAGTCCAGGTCCCGTGACCTATCGTGTTGTTCCCTGGGAGATGTAGTCTTCTTCTGTAAGTTGCAGATTCAGTAAAATTATTCATGCTTAATATGATGTTATGATGTGGAATACTGATAGCAAAAATTACAAAATTATTAAACCATGACACTGTTGAAAGCGTTATCCTGAACTGGGTGTTTTTCTTCCTATCTTGTCTTGATTTTAAATGATGTAGAACTGGCAATATAGATTATTTTGGTTAATTTCGTAATGTACCTTATGGATTAAATATATTGTCATAAAGTGTAAAACTGAGAGCTTATTGCTTTAAAACTCTATACTAGATATCAGTGAATTTGTTACACATTTATTACTGCTCATTGCTGCCAATAATGAATTAGAATCCAACCTCATCTTGCTCATCTTGCAAGCAACCCTTTTATTCTTGTGAATGATTGCAGAAAATTTATGTTGTATGTTATGTTTTGGTGTGATGTGCTTACCTAGACAGCTTTTTGGTTCAGCTAAAAGATCTTCTTATGCAAAAGTTAATCACATGTACCCCCCCACACATGGGCATGTATCTGGTACATTTCTGGAGACCTGATGTTCACTGATGATCCTGTATAAATAGAGTATTTTGTGAAATTCTCATTCTGCAGGTGTTTTTAATTGTTCTGATGAGTCTATGGAAGATAATACTAGATGGATATATATTATCAATCACTGTAGTTTATAATTAGCATAGTGAACTACTTCATTGACATTTCAGTTATTAGATTTTTCTATGTCTCTCACTGCTACTAACATTATTAAACAAATACTCAGTCTTAATAAAAGTCTCTTTCTACTCAATGGGCTTTGACTGGTGACCTCTCTTGATTTCATTACTTACAGAGATACTGCTCAGAAATGTCTTGCACCTCATTGCTGTGAACGTTGACTTAAATTGAATTTAGTTAATGCAAAGAAGAATGCTGTATATTACCCCTTCACATCTATTTGCCTGATATCTGTCTCACAGTTGCATGGTCTTAACAATAAACTTCAACTTCTTTTTTTCTTTTTTTCAATCTTCTTCTGTCTTGTATTCTTTTGTGACTTATTGTATAACTCTGACTTGGGAAAATAGTTCTTACATTAACAGTTTCGTAATTTACTTCTGAAATGTATACATACTGGTTGTGTGTGATATTTGAGCTCCAAATTCAAATCATGGTTATGGTATTTGAATGTTTCTTTTATAGTATTATAGTTATTTTCTACTGCTTCAGTTGGAAAGCCATGGCTACAATATGCATAAAATTACTGTGTTACACCTTATAGTTGTTTGTTTTTGTTGTTGTTATTGTCAGGAACTGATTCAGAATGCAGAAGATGCTGGTGCCACGGAGGTTAGGTTTTTATATGATGAAACTCAATATGGAACAGAAACTCTGTGGTCCAAGGACATGGCACAGTATCAGGGTAAATACACTTAGTACTGATTTTGTCTATTCTTCGGTATATATGTGGTTCTATGATTTTTCTTTTTCTTTTTTTTTTTTTCTTTGTGGAGTTGACTATATTGGGATAGCTCCATTGCTGCTTCAACCTTGCTAGATCTTTTGTTTAAGTTCTAATGCTGATAATTCTTTTCCAAAGGAAATTTTTAGTATTGAAGGCCATACTGTCCTTCTGCAAGCTGTCAGTTGCAGTTTTTGAAGTTCTTCCAATTATTCTGCTTAAGAAAGTCTTCATGTTCTTCTTTATTCTAAGACACTTTTCCTAAAGATACGTCTATGTCTAGGTTTATTTCTCTGGGAAATAGTACCATGTACAGTGGTAAGTCTTAGCTCATTTTTGCTACTCTTCTGCTTATACCTCCCTTTCATCACCAAGGATAATCTGAGATCAGCTTGAGTTGTTGCTTCCCCATTAAATCAGCAGGCACATAGTTCAAAGAAATGCTTTCTCAGGGTTGTAAATTCATTCTCTAGAATTTTTCAGCAGTGAATAGTTTTATTCTGTTATCTTTTTAATGCTTGTCTATTTATTTTAGGGCCAGCATTTTATGCATACAATGATGCAGTTTTCACACCCGAGGACTGGCATGGTATACAGGAAATTGCTAGAAGCAGGAAGAAAGATGATCCCCTGAAAGTTGGAAGATTTGGGATTGGCTTTAATTCAGTTTATCATATAACAGGTAAATTCAGTAGATATTTTCATTTTAAAATACTGCCATTTAAAACATTTAAATTACGTATTCAACAAGGATGTAATACTGTCTATATGGTATGTTGTAAGGTCCTTAGCAAAGTTTATCTGAAGAGTACTGATGTTTTTCTAAAACGCCACAAAGGCATCTTTTTTATTTTGAAGATTTGGAGAATTTGCTTCTTCTACTAACATTACTGTGTACTTAGTCCCTTATGCTGAAATGAACGTTCTTCTATGTTATTATTTCAATTATGTGCTGCAGTTCACATTATAGAAGGCTGTAATGTAGGGTGGATATACAAGCAGAAGCATGTAGTCTTAAATGGGTCACTGCACCAAAACTTTTATGCAGGTTCTTTATATAATAAGCAGTGATGTTTATTTCATGCTGAAAAGTAATGGAGAGATTTATACATGTTTACAGTTGAGAAACATTTTTCCAAAAAAAATTCGTGCCACACCAAACCCTGATAAAAATAAAAATAACTTCATTAACTGGGAAAATTAAGTATGGAAATATGAAGGGAATTAATAAGACACAAGATGTTTTCTCATCACATTTTATTTAGTACAGCATACAGAAAGTCTTAGTTAAATTTAATACATTCAGTGGTTTGATAACTGGGATGTTATCATTTTAAATGTGCCAGCCTTTAAGATCTGCCATGTACGAATATAATGGGATATATTTTTAGCAAAGTACATTTTCTTAAACAGCTGAGGAAAAACTCCACTTTATCTTGCTCTCTATTTGCTAAAATTCAAATAGTTGTATGACTATATATTGCAGAATTGGGACGTGGTTGTTTCTTCCTGTCAATAAATACTGAATTATGTTTGAATGTTGCTAGGTTCATCGTTTTAGAATGTTGGTGTTTCATGCTCTTATTAAATTCCGTCTATAAAACTATATTTGAAAATGCTCTGTTAGGGTTATTAATATATTTTGGTTTTCTTTTATGCAGATGTTCCTAGTATTTTCAGTGGTGACCAAATTGGAATGCTGGATCCCCATCAAACCCTCTTTGGACCTCATGAATCAGGCCAGTGTTGGAATCTAAAGGAAGACAGCAAGGAAATCAATGAACTTACAGACCAGTTTGCACCATTCATTGGTGTGTTTGGCAGCACTAAGGAGACTTTTAAGAATGGAAACTTTCCTGGTACATTTTTTCGCTTCCCGCTTCGATTGCAGCCGTCCCAACTGAGCAGCAATGTTTATGACAAGCAGAAGGTTTTGGAACTGTTCGAATCCTTCAGAGCAGATGCTGACACAGTATTGCTCTTCTTAAAGAGTGTTCAGGATGTTTCATTGCATGTTAGGGAGGCTGATGGAACTGAGAAACTGATCTTTAGAGTGACTGCTAGTGAGAACAAAGCCTTGAAACATGAAAGACCCAACTCTATAAAAATCTTAGGAACAGCAATAAGTCAGTATTGTAAGGGAGTTCCAAGCAATAGCATAACGTGTGTGACATACCATGTAAATATAGCTCTAGAAGATGAGAGTGTTAAGGATGCACAGAAAACGTCTTGGTTAGTATGTAATTGTGTAGGTGGCCGGGGAATGTGTACTGAACTGGATTGCTTAGCAGATGACTTGAAATTTGTTCCTACTATTGGAATAGCCATGCCTTTATCATATAATGAGAAGGATAAAGGAGCTGTAGCAGACTTCTCAGGAAGAGCATTTTGTTTCTTGCCTTTGCCTCCAGGTGAAGAAAGCAAAACTGGTCTGCCAGTCCATGTTAGTGGTTTCTTTGGTCTCACAGACAACAGAAGGAGTATCAAGTGGCGAGAGCTGGATCAGTGGAGAGATCCAGCAGCTTTGTGGAATGATCTTCTTGTGGTGAATATTGTGCCAAAGGCATATAGCACCCTTATTTTGGAAGCTATCAAACGAATGGAGACTGAGGAGAATTCAGATTTTCCATTGTCAGCTGAAAGAATTTATGGTTTATGGCCTGATGAGAACAAAATCAGGGTTCCCTGGAAACCAATTGTAGTACCTCTATTTAAAGAGCTGCTTCAGCATACAGTTATTTACTCAGTGAGTAATCAGTGGATGAAAGTGGAACAGGTGTACTTTTCTGAAATGGATGAGAGTTTGGAGTACACACAATCTGTTCTCAACTACCTCCAGAATTCAGGGAAGCAGATTGCCAAGGTACCAGCAAATATTGCTAGTGCAGTGCATTTTACTACTTGTACTGTTAAAGCTGTGAAAAAAGTGACTCCTGCAGTTGTACGGCAAGTGCTAAGGAAATCTGGACACAGTGGACCTCCTGAAGAAAAGCTTCACCTCCTTCAGTTTGTGCTTTCTGATGGAGTGTACAGTGAACTCATTGGATTGGAGCTTTTGCCACTACAGAATGGAAATTTTATTTCTTTTTCCTCATCTGTGTCAGAACAGGATATTGTTTACATAACCTCAGAAGACTTTCCCAGGTATACTTAAAAATTGCTTTATAGTTTAAATGCTAAAGAACTTCAGACTGTTACATACTTACTAGCAAATAAGATGATACGCAGCAGCCTATAATGCAATGAAATACTGCATGCACGTAACTCAATATCTGGATTAATGCATATGTATGTATGTATATGTCTCATTTGAAAAGTTTGAAAGCTACTTGCTTTTATAACTTTGTAAAGAATGATGTGATCTAGGCTTTAGCAGAATGCCACAGGACATACATCAAATTAGGAAGTACATTAAATTTAAAGGTTATGAGATAGCTTTAGAGATGGCTTTTTTTTTCTGTTACTTGTAGTTGTTCCTCCTTGTCTCCCATTTGTGTGTATGGAGCCACCCCTCCTTTTCCTTTCAGTCATTTTCAGATTCTTGTTGGTAAGCTGAGGAGCTACGGGGTAGATTAATGGACCTCTGTGGACTAAGAACTGGATGACTGGCAGAGCTCAGAGGTCTAGTTGGAGGGCTGTGGCTAGTAGTATTCCTCAGGGGTTGGTGCTGGGTCTGGTCTTGTTCAATGTATTTATCTGGATAGAGGGATAGAATGAACCTCGGAAAGTTTGCTGATGGTACAAAGCTGGGAGGAGTAGCTGACAGAAGGCTGTACTGCATTTAAGGGCAACCTTGACAGGCTGGATGTTTGGGTGGAGCGGAACCTTATGAGTTTCAACAGGGACAAGTGTAGAGTTGTACATCTGGGGAGGAATATCTACATGTATCAGTACAGATTAAGGGCTGCTATGCTAGAAAGGAATTCTGTGCAGAAGGAACTGAGTGTCCTGGTGAACAGGTTGATCATGAGCCAGCAGTGTGCCCTGGTGGCCAAGACGGCCGGTGGTATCCTGGGGTACTTCAAAAAGAACATGTCCAGCAGGATGAGGGAGGTGATCTTCCCCCTCTGCTTTGCCCTGGTGAGGCTACATCTGGAATGCTTCCAGTTAAAATAGTCTTAACCAATGTCTGCACGCAGACCAGTGTCTGAATACAAGGATTTTTGTGAAGTCCTGGATTTACATGGTGTAATTTTTTCTTCTTTCTGATAATCTTTGAGACATAAAATGTAATTTTACTTTTTTTTCCCTTTCTTTAAAATACAAATAGATGAAAATAATATTAAGCTATCTTTTTCTATCAAGAGAAGCTTATACATGCTTTGAAAAGAAGAATAGTTGGAATATATAGCTTCTTACTGCTCTCTTTCCTAAGTTCTTATTTCCTTTTTTATAGGGAAATGTCCACTAACAGCCCAATATACAAGTGATTATATTGCATGCAACTATTACCATGATGATTACCATGCTGGTAGTTTCTGTATTGAAGCATACATGAATTAGGTGCTTTGCTGAAAACATTTATTTATTTTTTTAAATGTTGTGTTAGATCGCTCTTTCCTGGCCTTGAAGGGAGGTTACTTTCTGATGACCTGAAGCCTGAGGTTCTAGCTGCTTTGAAAGAAGCTGCCAAAAGCAGAGGTAATGTCTTTTGTAAACTCATACTATGAAATAGATTGCTAATTGTTGAACAGACTAGTTCTGAACTCAAGTTTTCTTCATCTTATTTGAAACTGAGTTCACGTTGGTAAGCTGATCATCTCAAAAAAACCAAAACCAAAACAAAAAACAACTTGAAGTTGTTGTAGACTGAACTGTAAGTGGCATAAATGAAAATTATGAATGAACAAAATGGGAAGACCTAAAGTTATATATAACAATAGACAATATAAGAATTAATAGGAGATATCTCAATGCAAATTTTTTACATACAGTATTCGTTCTCTTAACATGACCTGAGTTCTATGTTACATGTCTTGGCTATTGCACATAGTGATAGCATATGTCATTTTTAAATATTTTTTTTTTTTTAATATTATGGATCATCATTTACCTCACAACCACAGGTGATCACATCCATGCTTTCTAAAGATGCATCAATAAAAATCCAAACAGGTGCATCTGGCTGGATACATGCTGTAGTCCATATCATTTCATTAAATATTTCCCAAGTCTTAATTTGTAACTTTTGGTTGTGTGAAAACAGGCCTACGGAAATTGTTCTGATCTTTATCCAAATAGTTTGTTTACCAGAAAACTTGCTGCTTTTGTAGATATGATGCTTCTGTGTTCAGTTGCTTTCAGTGTTAATTTTTTGCCTTTTTTCTAGACATTGTTAGTTTAATTTACATTTCTGCACTTGCATCTCGTTATGCATTTGGTAGGTAAATTTGAATTCTGTCTCCGAAGCCTTTGTTCTTCTTTCTCCAAACAAGTAACAGTTCAACTGTTCTTTTTAAATAATATATATATAGTGAGTTACTTTATTCTTCAGTCTCTAGAAAATGTGCCTTTAAGAAAAAGATTATTGTCTTTCTCTTTAAATTATCAATTTTATCAAAATTCTTATTTAAACTGATCAAGATGGCCATAGTGGGATAGATGGGTGACAGATCATATGGAGAACAGGAAAAAAGATTGAAAAATATTAGTTCCTCACAATGATACCTTAAATTGGTTTTTGAGGTGTAGTGTCTTTTTCCAGGTGAGTTTCACAAGACAGTTCAAAATTGTGCTTACATAAGAAACAAAAAAAAGCAAAAATCACCTGAAACGAGGTTTTGGCATGCTGTCAGCTTAAATGCATTGTAAACAGAAAGTGGAGATTAAAATGAAAGAAAAAAAAATGAAATAAACCAGTCACTTTGAGAGTTCTTTTAGGACATTCCTTTAATTTCTGGGTTGGTCAGTGAATCTGGTTCCTAGAAACATCTGAGTTGCATTTGAGTCCTGACTTCCTCCTATCTTCTTTGTTTAACTGTTTCTTTGACCTGCATTCTTCCAGGGACTTGTTCTTGGTTGGTGATGTGTCTCTTATTGATTAGAAGGGCTTACTTGTAATATTTATGTAGAAATGTAATTTTCTAAATCTAGAAATGCCTGAGGACTTTCAGGTGACCTTTTGTGAGTTTTTGTGGCCTACTTTTTATTCTACCTTCTCCTAAATTGTGTCATTCTAGATTTTACGTAATTGTAAGAATCACAGAGTTGTAGGAGTTGGAAGGGACCTTTAGAGACCATTGAGTCCAACCCCCTGGCAAAACAGGCTCCCTAGGCTGGCTTGCACAGGTAGATGTCCAGGCAGGTTTTGAACATTTCCATGGAAGGAGGGTCCACAACCCCTCTCTCTGGGCAGTCTATTCTAGTGCTTTGTCACCCTTACTGTGAAGAAGTTCGTACATATATTTGTGCGGAACTTACTGTGCTTCAGTTTGTGGCTATTTCCCCTTGTCCTATTGCCACATGCCACTGAAAAGAGTTTGGCCTCGCCCCTTGGCCTCCTCCCACACCTTAGATATTTATAGATGTTGATCAGATCCCAGTCTTCTTTTCTTAGGACTGCACAGACCCAGGTCACTTAGGCTGTCCTCTTAAGGGATTCTCCAGGCCCTTTATAATCTTAGGGGATCTCCACAGGTGATCCCTGTCTTTTATGTACTAGGGGGCCCAGTACTGGACACAGTACCCCAGGTGAGGCCACACTGGGGCAGAGTAGAGTAAGGCATACCCTACAGTACATGCTTTTAAGATCTTGCCTCTCAAGATAGTGTAACTAGGAACTATATCAGAGAGATTCCCAATACAATTGCAGAATATGCATGTTTTTGCACAGTTTCTTTGGGAATATAGGTTATAGGTTTGTTTTTGTTTTTTTTCGTTTTTTTTTTTCCGAAAAGAACCAAATATTGTTTTTTTCTCTCCCAAGATATGTACTGTATTTTTGTAATTAATAATTGTTTCAATATTTTCTGTTCTATATGTTAATATGTAATTGACTAGGTGTTTTCTAAATGAATTTGATTATATTTTAGCCCAGCAGCTTCTCTGGGGATTTTCAGGTATGGCTGTTAACTAAAAATGTACTGGTTTGTATTGAAGCTTGGTTTTTGTGTGAATTTGATAATTTGATTAGCTATTTTCATTACTTACACCTCTTTTTTTTTTTTCTTCTTCTTCTTCTTTTTTTTTCTTTTTTTTTTTCCCCCTATAATAAAACCTGCAAAACAATCTGGCAAAAGATAGCTACCAAAGATAATTATGAACAAGGTTGTAAATACAATTTGTTCTCATAGCGCATTAAATAGAATACATATGTCTTTGGAGTGCTGAGGTGAAAGGAAACTTCATTTTTTTAAAGGATCTTACTACCCATCTCTTGGCAAACAGCTGTGCTATTTAGAAGAATGAAAGATCTGAAACTGAGATGTCTTGATTCCATTTCTGTCATTTATTTTGGTCATTGGGAGGGATTTGTATTATTGTGTTCTGTATTCTGTTCTTAGCCACAGACATTCTTTACTTTTAAAATATAAGTTGTCTTAATGATAAAGATGTAAGTGTTAACATTCATTTCATTTATTTAAAGTACTGACAATAAGAATAAAAGCATATACATCTAAACTTAGTTTCAGCACTCCTTGCATGACTGAGTTTTGCTTGTCAGTTTTTTAGCACAAGGGCACCTGATTTGCTACATTTAATAAATAATCTTTAAAAACTATTGGAATCTTTGCAAGTATAGGAAGAAAAATAGAAGATTAGGTTCTTACTTACCGCTAGGCAAATAAGTAGTGTACAAAATCAACTACGCAGGAAAATAAGTGTAAGTTTCTACTTTGACAGCAAATGCATAGTTGCTTTGTATGCCTGAAGGCTTTTGTGTCAAACTAACAAGTGCAGTAACTTATTAATAATTTTCAATTTCTTTTCATTTTTATACTAATATGGAATGTATTTGCTTTTAATTAACTTTTAAAAACAAGAGTAGTTGGTATCTGTAGTTCTATTTTGCAGTTTTCCCCAAAAGAGAAGTTTTGTTTCTAACTTCCAGAAGCACTTTATTATGCAACTCTGCTCTGATTCTCATGCCATTGCCCTTTTGCTGTAATTTCAGGAAGGCCATGTACTCAGCTGCAGCTTCTGAACCCGGAAAGATTTACCCGGCTAATTAAAGAAGTTATGAATAGTGTGTGGCCTGGCAGAGACATGGTCGTGCAGTGGTATCCAGGTTTGGAAGACAATAATCACCCATCAGTTTCTTGGCTTAAGATGGTCTGGAAGAACCTCTATATGCATTTTTCTGATGACTTGAGTGTTTTTGATGACATGCCACTTATCCCTAAGACTCTGCTGGAAGAAAACCAAACATCGTTAGAACTGGTTAGATTTAGGAATCCGTCACCTATCATTCTGGAGGATGAATCTGAGACTCAGCTTCCAGATTACATAGCTGATATTATTGAGAAAGTTGGTGGAGTTGTGCTTAAGAAGCTGGACGTTTCAATCCAACATCCACTTATAAAAAAATATGTGCATCCACCATTACCAAGTGCTGTTTTACAAATAATGGAAAAAGTGTCCCTGCAGAAACTATGCAATCAAATTTTGTCATTACCGTCAACACATAAGGATGCTCTTAGGGCATTCCTAGCTAGTATGAATGATGTAAGTGAAAAAGAAAGAAGAATTATTCAGGATTTGCTGATATTTAAAAAAATGGAGAAATCATCTGATGATGCTGTACCTGTTTATGCTGGGCTAAACGGTAGTAAGGTATTACACCACACTGCCAAAATTCCACCTGGTCTAAGATTTTCTGTTCCAGTAATTGACAGCAGTGATGAAGCTACTATTCGCTTAGCTAACCTGCTAAAAATTGAACAGCTAAAGAGCACAGATTGCTTGAAGTTTATTATACAAGACATAAGAAGTGATTTTTATTCATACGATGAAACAACACAGATAATGCAATGGGTTCTTGAAAATCTGACTTTTTTGAAAAATGAGAATATAGATGTGATAGATTGGCTGGCAGCACTGAAGTTTATTAGAATTTCAGAGGAGAAGACAATGACAGCAAATGAGCTCTTTGATCCTGAGGTGGAACTACTGCAAAACTTGTTCTATGCTGAGGAGGAAATTTCCTTTCCTCCTGCTATTTTCACGTCTTCAGATATTCTTCATTCTCTGAGACAAATAGGCTTAAAAAGTGAAGCCAATCTTGAGGAAAGTGATATTATGAGAGTAGCAAACAAAATTGAAAGTTTGCATGCTAACTCTAACACCGATTGTGAATTACTGGTAAAGAAAGCTAGAACTCTCCTGATGATGTTGAACAAAAACCATATGCTGCTTCAGTCATCTGAAACAAAAGCAGCCCTGAAAAAAATAAAATGGGTTCCTGCATGTAAGGAAAGGCCTCCAAATTATCCAGGATCCTTAGTCTGGAAAGGAGATCATTGCAGTCTGTGTTTACCACCAGAGATGTGTGATATATCTCATGCAATTTTAGTTGGATCCTCAGTTCCTCTAGTGGAAAATGTGCAGTTTGATATAGAAAAAGCACTTGGCATCTCCACAAAACCCAGCATAAAAGCAGTCTTAAAGCATTTCAAGGTGGTGGTTGATTGGCACAGTTCTAAAACTTTCAGCGATGAGGACTATTATCAGTTTCAGCATATCTTGCTTGAAATTTATGGGTTTATGCACGATCATTTAGAAGAAGGCAAAGAAGCTTTTAAAGCCTTGAAATTTCCCTGGGTTTGGACAGGTAAAACATTTTGTTCGCTCACACAAGCAGTAATAAAAACAGTACCTGACCTTGACCTCCAACCTTATCTGCATTATGTGCCAAAGACTATGGCGAAGTTTCACCAGTTGTTTAAATGTTGTGGTTCAATTGAGCAGTTAACACCAGACCATGTTTCTATGGTCATTCAGAAAATATATCTAAAAAGTGAGCAGTCTCTCTCTGAACAAGAGAGTAAACAGAATCTTCACATTATGTTGAGCATTATAAGATGGCTATACAGTAATCAGATTCCTGCAAGTCTTCATACACCCATGCCACTGTACAGTGGCAAAGTTCCGTATAAACTTGCAATGAAGCCAATTCATGAGTGCTGTTACTGTGATATCAAAGTTGATGATTTAAATGATTTGCTTGAAGATTCTGTTGAACCAATAATTTTGGTGCATGAAGACATACCAATGAAAACTGCTGAGTGGCTAAATGTTCCATGTCTTAGCACAAGATTGATTAATCCAGAAAATATGGGGTTTGAACAATCTGGGCAAAGAGAGCCTCTGACTGTAAGAATTAAAAACATTCTGGAAGAGTACCCTTCAATTTCAGATATCTTTAAAGAACTTCTTCAAAATGCTGATGATGCTAATGCCACAGAATGTAATTTCCTGATTGACATGAGGAGAAATATGGATATAAGAGAAAATCTCTTGGATCCAGGAATGGCAGCGTGTCATGGTCCAGCTTTGTGGTCATTCAATAACTCTGAATTTTCAGACTCTGATTTTCTAAATATAACTCGATTAGGAGAGTCTTTAAAAAGGAGTGAAGTTGACAAAGTAGGAAAGTTTGGACTGGGTTTCAATTCTGTTTATCATATCACTGATGTTCCGATTATTTTGAGCCGGGAATTCATGATTATGTTTGATCCAAATGTAAATCATATCAGTAAGCATATTAGAGATAAATCTAATCCTGGGATTAAAATTAACTGGAGTAAACAACAGAAGAGGCTGCGAAAATTTCCCAACCAGTTTAAGCCATTCATAGGAGTTTTTGGTTGCCAGCTACCACTGACTGTAGAATCACCTTACAGCTACAAAGGAACGCTTTTCAGACTCTCCTTCAGAACTCAGCAGGAAGCTAAAGTGAGTGAGGTCAGCAGTACGTGTTATAATACAGCAGACATTTATTCTCTTGTGGATGAATTTAGCATCTGTGGTCATAGACTGATAATATTTGCTCAGAGTGTAAATTCAATGGTTTTGAAGTACTTGAAAATCGAGGAAGAAGATCCTGGAGTGGCACAAGATGTTGTCACTATTAAAAAAAGAGTTTGTTCTTCCAAAGCCTTGACTGGACCAAATGTAAGTGTTTTGAAAGAAGCAGCTAAACTAATGAAGGTCTGCAGCAGCAGTAATAAAAAGCTTCCCACTGAAACACCAAAGTCCTCCTGTATTTTACAGATAGTAGTAGAAGAATTTCACCATGTATTTAGGCGGATTGCTGATTTGCAGTCTCCCCTTTTCAGAGGTGCAGAAGAAGATCCAGCTGCTTTCTTTGAAATGGCTAAATCAGGACAGGTAAAAAGGTCAGCTGATGAACTGCCACAGAAGACAGTAGATTCAACGACATGGCTTATATGTTCTTGCATGGACACTGGTGATGCTTTAAAATTTTCATTACATGAAAGTGGACGAAGACTAGGTCTTGTTCCCTGTGGTGGAGTAGCAGTGTTGCTGACTGAAACCCAGGATCAAAAGTGGATTGTGAAACCTAATTGCAACAACGTAGGTGAAGTATTCTGCTATTTACCTCTACGAATAAAAACAGGCTTACCTCTTCATATAAATGGCTGCTTTGCAGTTACTTCAAACCGGAAAGAGATCTGGAAAACAGACACGAAAGGGAGATGGAACACAGTATTCATGAGACACGTTATTGTAAAAGCCTACATAGAAGCGCTTTGTGTTCTCCGTGATATGGCAATCAGTGGTGAGCTTGTTGACTACAGTTACTGTGCAGTATGGCCAGATCCTGATTCAGTTCACGATGATTTTTCTGTTATTTGTCAAGGGTTCTATGAAGACATAGCTCATATGAAAAGCAAAGAAGGGATAAAAGTGTTTTCTGATGGTATCTCTTGGGTTTCCATGAAGAATGTAAGGTTTCTAGATGACTCAATTCTGAAACGGCCAGATGTTGGACCATCAGCCTTTAAGATCTTTTTGAAGTACCTTAAAAAAACTGGTTCCAAAAATCTGTGTGCTGTGGATCTCCCTTCCTGGGTTAAGACAGGATTTGAAGAAGCAGGATGCAAATACGTATTATTGGAGAACACTTTCTCTGAAAAGCAGTTTTTTTCTGAGGTGTTTTTCCCTAATGTTCAAGAGATTGCTGCAGAGCTGCGTGATCCTTTGATGCGTTATGTTCTTAATGAAAAACTTGAGGAGTTTTCAGGAATTCTTCGTGTTACTCCATGTATTCCTTGTTCTTTGGATGGACATCCATTAGTTACACCATCAAGACTGATCCATCCTGAAGGAAGAGTTGCAAAGTTATATGATGCTGAAGATGGAAGATTTCCTTATGGCACCACTCAGGATTACCTTAACCCGGTTATTTTGGTTAAACTTGTTCAATTAGGAATGGCTAAAGATGATATTTTATGGGAAGACCTGATAGAACGTGCAGAGTCAGTAGCTGAAATTAACAAGGTAGATCATGCAGCAGCTTGTCTCAGAAGCAGTATTATACTGAGTCTTATTGATGAGAAATTGAAGTGTAGGGACCCTAGAGCTAAAGAATTTGCTGAAAAATGTCAATCCATCCCTTTTCTTCCTTTCCTTAGCAAACCAGCAGGTTTCTCACTGCACTGGAAAGGCAGTGATTTTCTGCCTGATGCAATGTTTTCAGCAACTGATCTTTTCACTGCTGATCATCAAGATATAGTTTGCCTGATACAACCAATTCTTAATGAAAATTCCCATTCTTTTAAAGGCTGTGGTTCTTTGTCATTAGCTGTAAAAGAATTTTTGGGTTTGCTAAAGAAACCAGCTGTTAATTTGGTCATAAATCAGTTAGAAGAAGTTGCAAAGTCCTCTGATGGCATTACATTATATCAGGAAAATATCACCAATGCTTGCTACAAACACTTACATGAAGCAATGTTACAAAATGAATCAACAAAAGCTATGATAATTGAGCAACTGGCAAATTGTAGCTTTATTCTTGTTGAGAATGTATATGTTGATCCAGCAAGAGTGTCTTTTCACTTGAATTTTGAAGCAGCACCATATCTCTATCAGTTGCCTAACAAATACAAAAATAGTTTCCGTGAGCTATTTGAAAGCATGGGTGTCAGGCAGTCTTTCACAGTTGAGGATTTTGCTCTTGTTCTGCAATTAATAAATCAGGAAAGAGGGACCAAACAACTAACAGAAGAGAATTTTCAGCTTTGCAGGAGAATAATTAGTGAAGGAATATGGAGCCTCATTAGAGAGAAAAAGCAGGAATTTTGTGTGAAAAAGTATGGAGATATTTTGTTACCTGATACTCGTCTTTCACTTCTGCCTGCAAAATCTTTGTGTTACAATGACTGTCCATGGATTAAAGTTAAAGATACAACGGTTAAGTATTGTCATGCTGATATTCCTAGGGAAGTTGCAGTAAAGCTAGGAGCAATACCCAAACGTCATAAAGCTTTAGAAAGATATGCATCCAACATCTGTTTTACTACCCTGGGAACAGAATTTGGCCAGAAAGAAAAATTGACAAGTAGAATTAAAAGCATTCTTAATGCCTACCCTTCAGAAAAAGAAATGCTAAAAGAGCTCCTTCAGAATGCAGATGATGCAAAAGCTACAGAGATCTGTTTTGTGTTTGATCCTAGGCAGCATCCAACTGATAGAATATTTGATGAGAAATGGGCACCGCTTCAAGGGCCAGCACTGTGTGTTTACAACAATCAGCCCTTTACAGAAGATGATATTAGAGGAATTCAGAACCTTGGAAAAGGTACTAAAGTAGGAAACCCCTGTAAAACCGGACAATATGGTATAGGCTTCAATTCTGTGTATCATATTACTGATTGCCCTTCTTTCATATCTGGCAATGATATACTTTGTATTTTTGATCCTCATGCTAGATATGCACCAGGTGCAACATCAACAAGTCCTGGCCGTATGTTTAGAGATTTAGATGCAGATTTCAGAACACAGTTCTCAGACGTCCTGGACCTCTACTTAGGAGATCATTTTAAACTGGATAACTGCACAATGTTTCGGTTTCCTCTTCGAAATGGAGAAATGGCCAAAGTATCAGAAATTTCCACAGTTCCATGCTCAGATAGAATGGTCCAAAATCTTTTAGATAAACTGCGCACAGATGGAGCAGAACTCTTAATGTTTTTGAACCACATGGAAAAAATTTCTATTTGTGAGATAGAAAAAACTACAGGAGCATTGAATGTGTTGTATTCTGTACAAGGAAAAATCACTGATGGAGACAGGCTGAAAAGAAAGCAGTTCCATGCATCTGTAATTGACAGTGTAACTAAAAAAAAACAGTTAAATGAAATACCTGTGCAACAGATTACTTACACAATGGATACTGAAGACTCTGAAGGAAACCTTACAACTTGGTTAATTTGTAACAGGTCAGGCTTTTCTGCTATGGAAAAGGTATCCAAAAGTGTGGTTTCAGCCCACAAAAACGAGGACATTACTCTTTTTCCACGTGGTGGGGTAGCAGCTTGCATTACTCATAATTACAAAAAGCCCCACAGAGCGTTCTGTTTCTTACCTTTATCTTTAGAAACAGGGCTACCTTTTCATGTGAATGGACACTTTGCTCTGGATTCTGCAAGAAGAAATCTGTGGCGTGATGACAATGGAGTTGGAGTAAGAAGTGACTGGAATAACAGTCTAATGACAGCACTGATAGCACCAGCTTATGTCGAACTGCTGATTCAGCTGAAGAAACGTTATTTTCCAGGCACTGATCCTACGGTATCGGTGCTGCAAAACACACCAGTTCATGCTGTGAAAGACACTTTAAAAAAGTTCTTATCTTTTTTTCCAGTTAATAGACTAGATGTTCAGCCAGATTGGTATTGTTTAGTGAAAGCAGTTTACAGTTGCATTTATGAAGATTTGAAGCGTCTTTTACCTGTTATGCGAGCTCCAAATGTTGATGGTTCTGATCTGCATTCTGCTGTTATCATCACATGGGTTAACATGTCTACTGTGAATAAAGGTCGGCCATTCTTTGACAATCTGCTACAAGATGAATTGCAGCATCTCAAAAACACAGAATACAACATTACAACACGGAAGTCAGTAGCTGAAAATGTTTATAGACTAAAACATTTACTCTTAGAAATTGGTTTTAATTTGGTCTACAACTGTGATGAAACTGCAAATCTTTACCACTGTTTGGTAGATGCAGATATTCCTGTCACCTACGTCACACCTGCTGATGTCCGATTATTTTTGATGACATTTTCATTTCCAGACTCGAACTGCCACATTGGAAAATTACCCTGTCGTCTTCAGCAGACAAATTTGAAACTCTTCCATAGCCTCAAACTTCTGGTTGACTACTGTTTTAAGGATGCAGAAGAAAATGAAATCCAAATTGAGGGCTTGCCACTTCTTATTACCCTTGACAATGTTTTGCAAATTTTTGATTCAAAACGACCTAAATTCTTAACAACATACCATGAACTGATTCCATCTCGCAAGGACCTCTTTATGAACACTTTGTATTTGAGGTACAACAATATCTTACTTAGCAGTGATGTAGCAAAAGTCTTTGATATCGCAAGTTTTGCTGAGTTGTTATCTTCTGTGCTGCCCAGAGAATATAAAACTAAAAATTGTATGAAATGGAAAGAAAACTTTGCAAGTGAGTCTTGGCTTAAAAATGCCTGGCATTTTATTAGTGAGTCTATAGCTGTTAAGGAAGAACAAGAAGATATCCAAGCAAAATTTGATGGTGTTGTTGAAACTTTGAAGGACTGGACTTTGCTTCCAGGTGTAAAGTTTACTGTCTCAGCTAATCATCTTGTTGTTCCAGAGTGTGATGTTCTGCTGCCTCTCAGCATTATGCATATTGCTGTTTTTCCAAATGCCCAGAGCGATAAAGTCTTTCATGCTTTGATGAAAACAGGTTGTATTCAGCTGGCGTTGAACAAAATATGCTCCAAAGATAGTGCTTTAGTGCCTTTGCTGTCAGCTTCTACAGCAAATATAGATAATCCTTCAAGCATTCTGAAAGCCATACAGTATATGGTACAAACATCATCTTTTAGAACTGAAAAGTTAGCAGAAAGTGACTTTGAGGCTCTCTTAATGTACTTCAATTGCAATTTATGTCATTTGACATCTCAGGATGACATTAAAATTTTAAAGTCTCTCCCATGTTATAAATCCATTAGCGGTCGATACATAAGCATTTCAAAATATGGGACGTGTTATGTCCTCACAAAAAGCATCCCATCAGTGGAAGTAGACAGATGGACACAATCAACATCATCAGCTTTTCTTGAAGAGAAAATACATTTAAAAGATTTGTACACTGTGCTTGGCTGTGTCTCTGTGGATGATCTTGAAGTGTACTTGAAACATCTTCTGCCAAAAATTGAAAGTCTGTCTTACGATGCAAAGTTAGAACATTTGATCTACTTAAAGAATAGGCTAACTAGCATTGAAGAAGCATCAGAAATAAAAGAACAACTCTTTGAAAAGCTTGAAAGCATATTGATCATTCATGATGCAAGCAATAGATTAAAACCTGCTAAATATTTTTATGACAGGACTGTAAAAGTCTTTGAGGTTATGCTTCCGGAAAAATTATTTATACCTCAAGATTTTTTTAAGAAACTAGAACAAATTACAAAACCAAAAAGCCAAGCTACATTCCTTCCATCATGGATAACTTTTCTACGGCATATTGGATTAAAATACATTATTTCACAGCAGCAGTTATTACAGTTTGCTAAGGAGATCAGCATGCGAGCTAATACAGAAAATTGGTCTAAAGAAACACTGCAGAATGCTGTTGATGTCCTCCTTCATCACATTTTTCAGGAAAGAACTGATCTTTTGTCAGGAAACTTTCTGAAAGAATTGTCGTTAATTCATTTTCTTTGCCCTGAACGAGCTCCAGCAGAATTTGTTAGATTTCATCCACAGTACCAAGAAGTTAACGGAACACTCCCTCTAATACGATTTAATGGGGCACAAGTGAATCCTAAATTCAAGCAGACTGATGTATTACAGTTGCTGTGGACTTCGTGTCCCATTCTTCCTGAGAAAGCGACACCTCTAAGCATCAAAGAGCAAGAAGGAAGTACTCTTGACGTGCAGGAACAACTTGAGCAAGTTTTAACTATGCTGAATGTTAATCTAGACCCTCCTCTGGACAAAGTTATCAATAACTGCAGGAACATTTGCAATATAACAACTGTGGATGAAGAAATGGTGAAAACTAGGGCCAAGATCCTGAGAAGCATTTATGAATTTCTTAGTACAGAGAAAAGGGAATTCCGCTTTCAGCTTCGAGGAGTTTCTTTTGTGATGGTGGAAGAAGGCTGGAAGCTCCTGAAGCCTGAAGAGGTAGTAATAAACCTTGAGTATGAGTCTGATTTTAAACCTTATCTTTACAAACTTCCTCTAGAACTAGGTACTTTCCATCAGTTATTTAAACATTTGGGTACTGAAGATGTTATTTCAACAAAACAGTATGTTGAAGTTCTAGGACGTATATTCAAGAACTCAGATGGAAAGCAACTGGATCCTAATGAAATGCGAACAGTTAAAAGAGTAGTTTCTGGCCTGTTCAAAAGTCTTCAGAATGATTCTGTCAAGGTTAGGAATGACCTTGAGAACATGCGGGATTTTGCCCTTTATCTTCCCAGTCAAGATGGTAGGTTAGTAAAGTCGAGTATCTTAGTTTTTGATGATGCACCGCACTACAAAAGTAGAATCCAGGGTAACATCGGTGTGCAAATGCTTGTTGATCTTAGCCAGTGTTACTTAGGCAAAGACCATGGTTTTCATACCAAATTGATAATGCTGTTCCCTCAGAAATTGAGACCTCGCTTGCTTAGCAGCATTCTTGAAGAGCAGTTAGATGAAGAGTCTCCCAGAACATGTCAGTTTGGAGCTTTATGTTCTTTGCAGGGAAGATTGCAATTACTGTTGTCTTCAGAACAATTCATTACAGGGCTTATTAGGATTATGAAGCATGAAAATGACAATGCTTTTTTAGCGAATGAAGAAAAAGCAATAAGACTTTGCAAAGCATTACGGGAAGGTTTGAAAGTTTCCTGTTTTGAGAAGTTACAAACAACATTGCGAGTTAAAGGCTTTGCTCCTATTCCACACAGTAAAAGTGAAACGTTTGCTTTCCTAAAGAGATATGGAAATGCAGTAATATTGCTTTATATACAGCACTCTGATAGCAAAGACATAAATTTCCTGCTAGCATTAGCAATGTCCTTAAAATCTGCAACTGACAACCTGATTTCCGACACCTCATATTTAATTGCCATGCTGGGTTGTAATGATATTTACCGGATCAGTGAGAAGCTTGACAGTTTAGGGGTGAAGTATGACTCATCTGAGCCATCAAAACTTGAACTACCAACACCTGGCACTCCTATACCAGCTGAAATTCATTACACACTTCTTATGGATCCAATGAATGTCTTTTATCCTGGTGAATATGTTGGTTACCTTGTTGATGCTGAAGGTGGTGATATCTATGGATCATATCAACCAACTTACACATATGCAATAATTGTACAGGAAGTAGAACGAGAAGATGGTGAAAGTCCCAGTTTTCTGGGAAAGATTTACCAGATTGATATTGGATATAGTGAGTATAAAATAGTGAGCTCTCTTGACTTGTACAGATTTTCAAGACCTGAGGAAAGTTCTCAGGGTAGGGATAGCACACCCTCTACCCCAACTAGTCCTACAGAATTTCCAGCTCATGGACTGAGAACAATTCCACCTCTCTTCACTGGTAGAGATGGCCACAAAACAACATCCTCAAAACATCACTCTCCAAAGAAGCTAAAGGCAAGTTCCTTGCCAGAAATATTAAGAGAAGTGACATCTGTGATTGAACAGGCTTGGAAGCTTCCAGAATCTGAAAGAAAGAAGATTATTAGAAGGCTTTATCTTAAATGGCATCCAGATAAAAATGCAGATAATCTTGATATAGCTAATGAAGTTTTCAAACATTTACAGAATGAGATTAACAGGCTAGAAAAGCAGGCCTTTATGGATCAAAACACGGACAGAGCCTCAAGAAGGACATTTTCATCCTCAGCTTCTCGATTTCAGTCAGATAAATTTTCATTCCAAAGGTTTTATACTTCATGGAATCAAGAAGCAACAAGCCACAAATCAGAAAGGCAGCAGTATAAAGAAAAGTGTCCGTCTTCCACAGGACCATCTTTCTCGCAACGCTTTTTTGTCCCACCCACATTCAGGTCTGTTGGCAATCCTGTCGAGGCACGTCGATGGCTTAGACAGGCCCGAGCTAACTTTTCAGCTGCAAGAAATGATCTTCATAAAAATGCCAATGAATGGGTATGCTTTAAGTGCTACCTTTCTACTAAGCTAGCCTTGATTGCTGCTGATTATGCTGTGAAGGGAAAATCAGACAAAGATGTAAAACCAGCAGCCCTTGCACAAAAAATAGAAGAATATAGTCAACAACTTGAAGGGCTTGCAAATGACGTCCAGACTTTGGAAGCGTATGGAGTAGATAGCTTAAAAACTAGATATCCTGACTTGCTTCCTTTTCCACAGATTCCAAATGATAGGTTTACTTCAGAAGTTGCTATGAGAGTGATGGAATGTACTGCCTGTATCATAATAAAACTTGAAAACTTTATACAACAAAAAGTGTAAGAGATTTGCAGACTGTTGTCAAGAGCTGAGGTATTTTATGTGATGAGACGCAAATGTGATTGAGCAGATTACTAAATATCCAAGGGGTTAAATATTGCAAAGTGATTTAGAAATATGGTGCACAGAAGTGGATGGCACTGAAGTGCTTAGAATTTAAATTTATTTAAATAAGATTTTTTTTTTTAAAAAAAAACCAAAAACTGAGCCTGCTGTATAAGCAAACTGTAAAGCATATTTTTTAAAATTTCCAAGGAAACAGTGCAAAAATTAACTGTATGTACATTATCATGAGTAATTGGCATATTACTGAACTGCACTTTATGTAACCAAAGCTTAGCTTTCTGTTAGATGGTCCTGTACTTGTTACTCCTTGTTAGACTTTATTTCATTTAAAGCGATGTTTCCAAGAAGGTAATATCATTATTCAATGTGTGAATCCTAATACTGGATGTACTAGGAAAAGTGAGGTGGGATGAAAGTTAAAAAACTTTGGAGACAATGCTTCAAAGCTTTTCTGTTTTCTTTTGTGTTCTGTGGACATTCATGTCAGTTATAGTAATACTCTTATCAGCTGGATCTGATTATAGATTTGCTGCAATATCACTTTGTACACATATAAAGGATTATTTAGTACCTGTGAACTGGTACACAGTTATAGTCCTGAATGATGATACTTGACTTAAAATGAAACTCCATGTCATGCATTGATTGCATTTTATTGTAAAATAATTATTTAATGTACGTTTCTTTTTTTCTTTTTTTTTTTTTTTCCTAGAATCTGTCATCTGTTGTTTAATGAAAATTTGCATGTGGTTGATACAGTGTTGGTGACATTATTATGTAGTGTTTTTTGATGATTTCTTTTGAAAACCACACACCAAAACTCAGCTTTCATACGTCTAAATGCTTGAGTTTCATTTCTTCCTGTATATGCCTTTGTCTGTGTACATACATACATATATTTTTCCACAAACAAACATTGATAATAGTATAATTCAGTACCACAGTTTTGGCATACAGTAAACACTGGGTTTTTTTTTGTTTGTTTGTTACAAATTTAAAGTACTGCAATGTAATGCTCTTATTTTGTTGTTCACTACAGCTCTTAAAAAGCCTGGTTTTTAGTTTACACTTTCTTTTATAGTTTATACTAGTTCTGGTAATATGCAGTATGTTCAACATTAGCTATTTGTAAAAAAAAATTTAAAAAAAAGAAAAAAAAAGAAAAAGGAAAAAGAACATAATGTTGAAATTAAGGATAATGCTAAAATGAAGGCTTTTTCTTTGCTGCATCAGCAATATTTAATGTGTTCATCACTTTCCAGTGACATGCTGTTAGTATTGTTTACTTGGCAGCACAGTGAAATTGTAATTTAACCTAGAGAATGCAAAGAAAAATAGACGAATGAGCTTGCAGGGCTGATGCAGCTGTTCGTTGATGACGTTTTAAGTAAAAAAAAAAAAAAACACCACAAAAGCTTCATTTTTTTTTTTTTTTTCTCCTGCAAATTATAAAGGGCTTGTTCTCTGAAAAATTATGAAAAATCTTGCAATTAATGGTAGTGGGAAGAAATTGGATGTTTGGAAAACAATGCTGCTTCTGGTAGGGAAGCCCTGTCATTATTTTTGCTATTCAATATTAAGTGCCATAATTTTAATAAAAATGCAAACATAATTCAGTCTAATGTGTCTTGGTTTTATAAAGTTTGCCTATGATTTCAAGCTTTGTATTATATAATACAGCGTCTCTTTTAAACTAATTCTAACTGTACAAATACTAATATTAAAAAGGAAAGATGCATTTTTTCTTGCAATGACGTTAAGAATTTCTCAAGAAATTGTACATTTTGCCTTTTTTTTTTTCTTTTTCTTTTTCCAATAAATAGCATGTAAGTGAACCACAAACTCTTGTGTGCTGTGAAATAAATCAATCTAGTTAATTCCCTATGTTATTTGAAACATTCCTTTGTGGCTCATTGTTATTTAGTGTGTTGAGTCAGATGAATAATTTTCAGGATAAATATAACAGGAGGAAACAGTTCTCAGTGTGTTTTTCATTTTAAATGGACTTAAAACATAAGATAGTAGAATTGTTTGGAAAAAAAATACAGATGAACTTTCACATTTTTAGCTCAGTCTTTGAGAAAGGAAACCTTTAAGGTACAGGGCTGTGTTTTGTAAGCTCTACCAATACTATGAGCCTTTAAGATGGCTGTGCAGAGCTACTGAGCTATTGTGTTAGTTACACTGGGTGTGTTATCAGCTGCAGGTGATGTTACAAAAAAGATTTTTTCAGACCATAGGAATCTAATGGGTCTAAATTAAGTTTATTTGTTGAAAGAAGGTGAGCAAGAAAAGCTGAATGACAGAAAAATTATTTTATTGATGTTTTGATGCCATCTGTAAGTTGCAACTAAATTTACGTGTGGATACAGAAAGATGTGGAGAAGAGGATGACTGAATTGGAAGTCTCCATTTTCATTTTCTTAACTCATTGTGACAGGTACCCTAAATAAAGGAACCTTCTGGAAACCTGAAGTGGGTTCCATCAGTGCATTTTAAAAAGGCAAAACAAACAACAACAACAACAAAAAATTATGCTTCCTTTTGGCTCAACTGGGGAGCCTTGAGAAATGCACTATAACATTCCTGTTTGGCACGGATGCCCTGAACAGTATTGTGTGATGATTCTTAGTAAGGGTAGAAGTAAATGTTAGCAGGTACGTATGTTTTGGAAGAAGTTTGGAAGAGTAATGCTTCCAATTTATTTTGATGGAAACCACAACAAGCACAAGGAAGCAGACAGAGCCTTCAGCAGGGTCTTTCTTTTGTGGCTGGACAAGGGGAAATGGTTTCCAATTAAAAGAGGGGATGTTCAGACTGGATATAAGACAAAGTCTTTTACAATAAGGGTGGTAAGGCACTGGCACAGGCTGCCCAGTGAGGTGGTGGATGCCCCATCCCAGGAGATGCTCAAAGTCAGACTGGATGGGGCCCTGAGCAACCTGATCTATCTGTAGGTGTCCCTGTTCAGCACAGGAGAGTTGTACCAGATGATCTTCAACAGTCCCTTCCAACTCAAAACAGTTGTCTGATTCTATGACTTCTGGAACAACCTGTGTAGGTGTCACAAAAAATATACAAGTAGTTTTGTAGATTACACAGATTCACAGGAGCTGAAAGCTATTTTCAGCCAAGTACACATCCACATTCACCTTGTGTGCTTTTTGAAGCAGCTATAGCAGTCCTGTACCTCAGGATTACAGTTTTAGGTATAGGAGGGGTAACTTGCTATAGGAAACCAATTGAACTGTCAATCATTAGCTTAAATCTACAGAACTTTGGTGGTAGATTTTTGGTAGACGTGTTGCTATATATCTTTGTGTGAAAGTTTCAGAAGTTTTCTTCTCAACAGCATTAGCTCCTATTTGAAAGAGGATTGTTAAATAGTGTACATTATGCATTCTTGGAGTCTTGAGAAGATAACTGTGTTAAAAAAATGACAGCATCCATTTAAGGTGAGTTTCATCCAAACACAAAAGGAGAAGCAGGTTTTTCAAAATGTATAAAGTTTATTTAAGAACTCAGTTTTCAGTTTATTCTCTCCATTTCCTTTTGCACAAAGCTTTATAAAAAAGATCAACAAATGTCAATAATAAAGAACTGAAGCAGAAACAAAGACAGCTGGGTCTGGGCTATTATCAGTAAGTATTTACTATCATTTGACCTTTTTATTTTTCCAACACATAGTAATCTCAACCAGCTATAAGAATTGCCATAATTAATCATTATTCTTTTTTTTAGGGGGGTGGAAATATGCCCTAATGCAGTTCACAATGCTGCCGGGTGGTACTTTTTAGTTTCTGTTAGTCTCTAACTAGAGAGACTACATTACACTAACTAGTCTCTAACTAAACTCTTACTAGAGTTTGATTCAAGGAGAAACAATAATCTATAAGTATTTAAAATTGATGGTAAGTTGTCCGTATGGAGATGTTAGATATAATTTAGTAACGTATGAACTACACTGACAATTCAGGTGATAGTGTCAACTGACTGCACTGTGATAACGTTAGCATAAGCTTAATTTCTTCACTAACCAGAATTAAAAGAGAAAAGCCCAAAATGTTCTTCAGTGACAAAAATAATAATAATATTGTTATCCATGCTTTAAAAAACCCTGTAGTTTTTCTGCTTACAATTTAAAAAATGCAGTTATGTTTTCAATATCCATTTTGCAGCACAACAAAAAGAAGAATGAAGTATAAAATAACAGAGAAAGACAAACGTGATTTGGATAATGGCCCAGCTCAGGGCACAGCAGATCTCTGCACTACTCAGAATTCACCTCTGGACTTAGGCAGGTCAGAAAGTATGCTCTGCACAGAAAGGCAATAATTACTTCAACATTTAACTGAGGTGTCATAATGCTCAGTATTGTTATTTTCCTACTTTCCTAGGTTTACACCACAGCTTTGTAAATGTTAACTAAGGCAGAGCAACTTCAATGGACAAAGTTGCAACAGAAACTGCTTCCAAACACCCAGCATTTTAGGCATTAGGTTACTCTTGTGAAATACAGACAGGCTGGATTCAGTCCCTTGCTCCATATTAAGTGGCAATTCATGTTTGAAAATATGCCCACAAAGCGGAAGCTTAAAATGAGTAACTCAAATTGCTTTATTTTCATGGGCAGCAGAATAGGTATATATATGTGAATAATACATTTAATTTCAGTCTTTGGCTAAAATTTAGATATTAGGAGTGGTAGATTGGTAGTTTGGTACCACATAGAGATGTATATATGATCTTTCCTTTCAGAATCATAGGTATGAGGAAAACTCGGATGTCTGAAGCTAGATGGTGACTGAACTCTCTGAGGACTTTAGTCTCTGTTTCACTGTTGGACTGCTTACAAACATTACAGCCCTCCAAATTTCTAGCAGTGGACTGCTGTCCTTTACTTACACAGATTTTCCATTCAATGGATAAACAAAGGCTACTCTTAATTTGGTCTGCAAGAATTTGTAGGTGGAGCTGCAACCACTTAAACTGACTTTAAAGAAATGCCAAAGACATGCTTCCGTTAAAGCCTGTTTCAACTGAGGGCTTAGTTGCATTATTCAGTAGTAGAGAAATATTCCCCTCTTTAGAGACAAGAGCCCTGGGCTCAATCCTGGAGACAGATCCCTGAGCCCTGGCAAAAGGAATTTCAGTCATGGAAGCTGTATGACTTCCTGCTTCGCCCTCAGGCATGATGTTAGCAGTCATGGGAGACCTTTATTCATTTGCCTCCCTGGACTGAAGGGACACAAAATTTCAGCTCTCGTGTCTCCTACCTTTTCCCATTGAAGCTCTCCTAGTTTGCATGAGTTGGTTTAATAATCATTATGGTAAATAGACTCCAAGGCACTATGTGATAGCAGCTCCTACTTGGGAGAATATTAAGTGTATACAAAACAGCATCAATGGCATTGAAATACTATGAGATTATTAAATACAAATTCTGCTGTCTGGAGGTGTGCAAACAATTTATTAGTGTTCAGTGCAACACTGTACAGGGGAATGAGTCTGCGGTCTCGTTTCTCTTCAAGGTCAATAAATGGTCTCTGGGCTCTGGTGAGCATTTACTTGATATCTAAAGTCCTAATGTAAAAAAAAAAACCAAAGAGTAGTTTTACTCTCCCCACTTGTGGTGGAGTCCCAGCATCAGAGATATCAGTCAACAGCTGCAGATGGAAATGGAATAGTCCTCATAACTGAATCCTGTGGGCTGCAAAAGGATTTTTTTTCCCCCACCGCCCCAGTGATTCCTTGCAGCAGACAAACTGGAGCCGCATTAACGATTATTTCTGTCCAGATGGCAGAGCAATTTGCCTTGTTGAATTAGCATGTCCTAAAATTAAAAAGGCATTTTAAAATGAGTGTGGTGGTACAGGCAGTACAACTATTGCTATTATAAAATATACTGACATACTTCAGTGAAAAACTTTGAAGACGCAGCAAGGTGTAAAGGACTCCTGGAACTTTTGCATTGGTTAGTGAATCTTAGTGATAAGCAAATCAGCATCTATGTTGCCAACTCAAAATAGAAAGCTATCAACAAATTAACACCTTTTCCACAAGACTTATACAAACAGCACATCTTTCATATTTTGTGTTATTGCAAGAACAAAATTGCATAGACCTTTTTCTGGCACTGCCTGAATTCCCCCAAATAATGCTCTGTCTTATCAAATAGTTCAAGTAGTTCACTCAGTTTAATGTAACCCACTAATGCCGTAAGTGTTTACATGTAGTGAGAGAAAAAACCCACAGAGCTCAAAAATATTAGCAATTACATAATCATCTGACCGAATAATAGTTCAGCAAAAAAACCACTCCTTTTATTGTTCCTTACGTTCTCTGTCAGGCTGTTTTCAAAGTGTGACTGCCAGAATGTATCATCAGAGTCAAGTTATTCTTCTGTAGTTGAAATGCCAATTGTGCTCTCCTTTCCCCGTCACCCTGTAATCCAGAGCTGTAGACACAGGTTTGTTTCCTAAACAGTGGTACTTTGTATTTAAAATGCTGAAAATTCCACTTTCAGTCGATGCTTTTTAGCGTTAATATAAAACTGGGAATCGCAAGGGCGTGTGCTGCCTGTTGTGGTGCTTCATTGGCAGACCCGGCTGTACTCCTGGCATGTGGAACCCAAACCAGCCACTGACAAGTAAAGTTTTCCATCTGGGCAAACGCAGATTTCATACAGTCCCTGGGACACACCGGGACCTCCTCTTGTACCCTCAGGCAGCTTAGGCAATCTCACCGTTTCTGCATCGAGCAAAAGCTGCATGGGAGCAAGCAGGACAAATGAGTTTGTTAAAGGTAAGGATACACTAAAGTGTGCCATGAAAAGAAACTGACTTGCTGAGGCAGTCCCACGGAATCATATAATTGTTTCAGTTGGAAGGGACCCTTAAGGGCCATCCAGTCCAACCCCCTGCAGTGAACAAGGACACCTATAGCTCCGTCAAGTGTCTCCAGGTACATCTAACGCCTATCTGGGCAGCCTATGCCAATGCCTTACCACCCTTACTGTAAACAACTTTGAGGAATATACCTGAATATCTTCTGCAGAGCCTTGTGCCTTGTTCAGTGCTACTGGGGCTGGGGCTCTGCTCTGGCCTAGAAGCTCTTGGATTGCCACATCCAGGCACTATGGATCAGCTGAGTGCAAGCTGCACTTCTCTAAGTTCATACAGTATTACGCCAATCGATACTATTATTTAATCTCAACCATAATAATTAATAAGTAAACAAATAATAATAAATGATAAGTAATAAATGTCTTCTCTTTGGCAACTTTAATTTAACATTCCCTTGCCCAGTACCTCAGGAACTTAATTAGCAGAACTTGAGAAAAGATTTGAAGTTATTCATTATTACTAACCACAGCCGTAGAAACAGAAGGGCTTGTACTCACCACTCCATCACTGCTGTGCAGTTTGATGTCCATCTGGGAAAGAGCTTCAATATTCCCTGCTTGTGCTTTGATATTAATGCCTCTTGGTGCATCCATGCTCAGAGATCGAGTTGGTGACTCCAGCCTGAAAGCAGAAGGAAATCTGAAGTGGTGCATTCTCACACATCCCTTTAACTTGAGAAGTAAGTAAGCTTTGAGCAAAGACCTCATGGATCAAACCCAGAGTCACAATAAAGATGCAGCTGCTTTCTTCTTCAGGCAGACTTGAAAATGATTTAAAAACACTGAATTATCTCTAATGAAAAACACAGCTGAACTCATAATACAGATGTAAGGTACTATTTCAGAGCTGGCTTCAGATTGTTTCAGCATCACTCATTTATTGAAACTCATTTTTACACTGAATTTGTTTTCATTTGTGAATATAGAAAACAGTACAATTAGTGCAGCCTTTAATCAATGAGAGTTTTGACATTGCTGCCAGACTAATTTCACTCCTTGTGTACGTGTTACTTAACTAGATAACACCTGAAACTCAAAAATCAACAGCTTAGCTTGAAATAATTACCCATTATAGGAGTTGTACCCCTCGGTGCCAGCAGATGGCAGGAAGGCACCGTGTGAGCTCAGCCCTCACCTCGGCAGGGTGGCTGAGCTGGGTGAGATGCTTGCCTAACAGTGAAGGCCTTGTTTCTTCAGAAGTGTAATTTCCACAATAAGTCGCATGGATAGGAATTGTAATTCAAAATCATGACAAGGAAAGAAAAAGCCCAGATGTTAAAGAAAAAGGGAGACATCACTCTGAGTAAGTGACTGAGCTGACTTTGAATATCCCTTTGCAATGAAGGGCACAAGACTTCATCAGCCCTTAGACCCGAACTTAAAGTCACTTAAAATGATTCATTGGTCACAGCCTTGAGGTCAGTGCTGCACATGTTCAGACTTCTGCAAGCTTCAGGGTTTGGGGAGTGCAGCAGTGTAGGAACTCATGCAGTCTTGGAAAGAGATGCTTCAATATGTATGTATTTGAATAGAGCGCTGGTAGTGTTTTAAATGGCCACTAATAACGCAAAATGACTTGGGTCAGTCAGGGAGCAGATACACAAGTCCATACAGATAGTGGCTGATAAAAAAATGTCAAGATCTTTCTCCTAGGAAATAAAAGGAAGAAGAGAGTAGAGGAAGCTGAGCAAGAGGCAGATGCACGTCCCTCAAAATTCTTGGCAAAATAGAAATTCACCTTGTTTGAAAATGTGAGAAGATGCATAGAAGATATGAAGGAAAGATGGAAGTCCTGGAGTTTGTGGTCCATTGGTAGTGTTTGAATTCATGTGGCAGAATGATGAGGGAATGTATTTCTACCAATCACTTGATACTTTTTACTATTACCCTTTTATTATGTGCATATAAATCACATTTAATGAATGGAGTGAGGATCTTTTTCATCTGGAGAAATTAATCTGTGTAATGTGCTGTTCTAAATGAGACATCTGTCAAGTCTGTGTCTCCTTTGGGATAACAGACTCAGGATTTAGGAGTGGCTGCTGGGTGTCACAATAGCTATCAGGGGTACATTAGCACCTAGTGCAGTGCAGGAGGAATTGATTGGAACCATACAATATTTGACGCCAAGGACATAACCCACATTCTGTGTGTTCTGGGTTGTGCTCTGGACTCGCTGTAGCCTGGCTCTGTAGTCTGAAATCCAAAATGAATGGCTTTCAGGCTAATTTCTAAAAGCCATCCTGTTCACATGCTCCAACCAGTTCCACGATGAGGACCAAAACTGTGGGCAGCTGGGAGATTTCCCTCAGAAGTATCTTCCTAATTTGAGTTGAAATCCTCATGTAGATTTTTATATAAAGCCTGAAACAATGGACAAAAAGGATGGGAGGTATTGAAATTATTAAGAAACTGGCATCTCTAGGGCCAAAAAATGTGAGCTACAAAGGATTCTGTGGGCTTAGTTGGCAGTGGTTCTCTTCACATGCCTGCTTTCAGCTTTGCCCTTTGATTAGTCTGAAGGCAGTCTAACTCACCAGCACTGCAGCCAGACTGCAGCCAGAGCACACACTAATTACACAAGAAAAAGAAACTGTTAATATTTTTAAATGGAATTTTAAACCTTTCTCACTTCATAGGGAAGCAAGATTTCTACTGACATGAGCTGGTGGAAAACGTTTTCTAAACTGGAGCTGGAAAGATGGACAGCAAGCAGCACAGTTCCAACCTGTATTCACTTATCTCCTAGCAATGTTTTGAGATCAGGCCAGTGAAGAAGGAAGTCAGGTTGTAGGAAGAATATGACTGCCCACAGCGATGGATCTTGGTGTTCTGCCCCATGGCTTTTGGTTGTTCGCCAGCCAATCCAAAGGCAAAGAAGGACAAGATGGCATGACTGAGCTCTCAGTCTCAGTGTATGTATCACTGCTGCCTTGTTTTGTTTTGTTTTGTTTTGTAAAATTATTTTCATTGGAATGCCTCCTAAAATTTCATCTCTCTGCAAACAGGAAAGGCGACTTTCACAGCATCTTCCAAAAACTGCATACATAGTAAGGACATTCAACAGAAAACTGTTAGCTCTCACTGAGCGTCAAAGAATACCAAATAGTAATGACTCATTCAATCTTCCCTGATCATTTTCCTCACAGTAATGAAATCACGGTAGTTATTCTGTCAGGCCTTGGCACAAAACTCTGATTTTGCATAACTGCTGTAAATCTTTCAAATGTGGACTTTTTTTTAAAATTTTTTTTCCCCAGAAAGACTCCTCAAATCATATCTATTTCTTCATTTAAAGGTGGACTGATTGCTTCCTACCTGAATGATGCTGTATTCTATATTCTTCCATTCGGTTTGATGCTTAAAGTCTTAGTGTCACTGATTTAAACTAAATGAACTGTAATGAACAAAATTTGACTGAAAAACAGCATCAATTTTCCCCAGTCAAGTCCATTACTTGGTCGATGGTTATATTATATCATCCCAGTTTTTGTAACTTAGTTCAAAGAACCAATTTTCCAAGAGTTAGTGCTTCCGGGAGTTGTCTGCATTAGCACACACATTTGTTTCAATAAGACTAATGTCAGCATCTACAGCTCCCTCATACTGTATCCCAAGTTAGTCTATCATTTACACCACAGCATAATGTATCATGCAAATCAGTATGAAAATATAATCACAATTATCTAAAAGGAAAAAAGAAAAAAAGAAAAAAGCATATACATATATACATGTATACATGTATACATATATACATATATACATATTTATGTATTTTTTTTTCTTCCAGCTTCTTCCAAGTGCACTTTGTTGCTTCATTTCACACTAATTCACAGGAAAAATTAAGACAGCACAAAATGCAGCTTACTAGCAGGAAAATACTTCCAACTCTAGAACACCAAAGCTAATTCTCTGTAAGAACACTACTGTGCTACTCATAAAAAAGAGAATCACCAGTGCCTTGGGAAAATACAAAAAAGATGACTGATAATATGAGAAGAAAAGGAATGGGGTACAACTGAATTCAGAGCAAGATACTATGAAGGTGCCTGTTTAGAGCTGTGCATTACATACATAGGAAATGAGCTAGGGAAAAATTGTCTGGAATGAAAGAGCTGTACATAAATCAAACGTTTCTAGTAATTATGAAACTTGTTTTTTATTAACTTCAGCGGCACTAGACTGCAAAATCATGGAAAAAATTGTTCTAACTTGTTTTTAAGAATTGCTTTTTTTTCCCCCCAAGTCTCTTCTGCTTACTGGTTAAATGCATTAATGAAAACGTCATTTTGGGAGGCCCTATCATTTTATCTGCATTTACTTGGGAATCTCAGCATGTAGCAGGCTTTGCTGGCAGTTTGTAGCATCTCTGACCTGCAGAACATAAACACATTGTAATGCACTGAAACATCTCACATACTTCAGTTAGAGCTGGGCTACTCAGAAATAATCATATGAGGATATAGTATGTTCTGCTGTCTGGTAGTCTTTTTCCTTAGGATGGTAAGGCTTTTATTATTTACACAAACAACACACATATATATTAGAAGTCCAAATGTGTGAAACATGAGCAGTTTTTGATAATATTGAGATAACTTCTTAATAGTAACACAGGACTTCTGCTTGGCACCTGTAAAATTGCTGCAGGATTATCACTTACAATTCGTTCACGTTCATTCCCTGTTGAAAATAATGCTCTCAGGTATTTATATCTAAAATTAACAAGGTGTGAAAGTATGGTTACTAAGCTTAAAAACAGCCTCTCAAAAAAAGACAAAAACTAAAACAAAAAACCCACAACCACCTCTATGATTTTTTCACCAAGCTAGAAAGAAAAGGCACTTATTTTAGGTAAATATGATGGTGTCATCACTTTCCCCAAAAGACAAAGTTCTAGCATGGTCAGGGCATCCAAGCTAATTATTATATGTCGGAAAGACTAATTACCTTGTTGCTGTTAGCAAACAAGAGTCAGTAATTGGCAGCATTTACAAGTCCTAGTTACAAGGCTATGTAAAAAATGATTAACACTTTCAATGAGTTCCAGGAATACAGGGGTTATAAGTGGAAAAAGCTTCACTCTGGGATTTGAATACAGCCCCGGATGGTTTGTGGTCTTATTACATCATTGTTTCTCCTAGCAAATTTTCACTTCTTCAGAGGTTAACCAGACATGGCACAGTTGGTAAGTGTGTGATACCTCTGGACAAATGTAGCTGCCTCTAGTAACAAGGATAGGGCATCCCCTGTGCACCCTTCAAAACAAATGGAGAGAAATAGGCACTCTAGAGCTTCAGGACTATTTTATGTGCCTCTCTTGGGATAAAATGTATAATTCCCTAATAATACTTATTGCTTTCCACAAGGAGGTGGTGAGTTCTGGTGTCTAAAGACGCACTTGAGATGCATAAATGAGTTGAGATCAATTCCACCTGAGCTATCTATCCAAGCAGTTTTAAACCCCCGGAGCCATAATCAAGGAATAGTAATCTCTTTGAGAAAAGAACTTTTGTGGTTGGTTCATAAGTAAACCTACTGATATAAAACTATCAGAGAGCATCCAAAGGAAGGCTAAAAAGATGAAGAAGGATGTGGAGGGCGAGGGATGTGAGGAGCAGCTGAAGAACCTTGTATGCTCAGCCCAGAGCAGAGGAGCTGAAGGGAGGCCTGATTGGTGGCTGCAGCTGGAGTTGAACTCTGTGGTCCTTGTGGGACCCTTTCAACCTGGGGTATTCTGTGATTCTGTGATAAGAAGAACCCTTCCCACTTCAATGAATGAACTGTGAATGAGCCATTCTCCTTGCAGAGTGGGGTGAATTTTAAATCTGGATGAGCTCCTACGATGCATCTCTTTATACTGGTCAAACAGGTCCTTTATGTTTGGACTCTGTTATGTGAATGCAGGTTGAATATACAAATTGAGTGGTAACCAGAAGCATGTGCTGAACTACAAGCTGAATCACAGAAAAGAGTAACACATTTAGGATCCTCCAAAGTGTCAACCAGATGCAGATTTTTATTTTTTTCAATCTATTCCATACATAGAAGAAATGTGATTGCTTTTCTAATAAATACCTCTATTGATTTTTACCTTATGTTCCCTTATGCTAAAAATGATCAAGGATAAAGGGCAGATCCCTGAGATGCTCCATTCCTTTTGGATTGCATTCTTACATGTTGTGATTGTGGTTTTTAAGATGTCAGCAGGTCAGTCTTTCAGCATATTTTCCATTCCTTTAATCTAAATGAATTTTTCCTTATGTTTTTATTTCTTAAAGTAATCTACATTCCAAATTTATACTCTAGATCTGAAAGGAATGGTGACAGATGATTCCAGTAAAGTTCAATTATGAGATTCTGGAGTCAAGGTAATTGTGAAGCATAAGTACAGCAGGCACCAACACTGCGTACAGCTTAGGGATGATTTTTGTGCACAACTACAATTACGAAGCTCAATCTGAATAACAGATGTTCCCAGTTCCTAAGGTTTTGGTTAACAGAACTTATTTTGTGTAAGCAATATGAAAGAAATATTCCTGTTTCTGGAACAAGTGCACTTACATATTCCCTTCAAAAGGGGAATAAAGACTGATTTTTATAAATACTGAGTTTTAACAATACTTTTAAAGCCTATAAAGGCAACATTTTTATGTTTAAATGTTTGAAACAATGTTTTTAACCTAATCAAGAATATAGCAGGTACAATTATTACAGTGTGGTTATTTCTTTATTAGCACTCCATGCATCTTACGTTCTGAGATGCTTTATTCCTATTTGTCCACTGTCACTCAAACCAGAGATATAGAAGGAATGAGAACTAAAGATCAGAACTGAGATATGATTAAAATAGAAGTTTCCTTCAAGACATACAGTTACGATAAAGAGTGGTAAGCAGAGCTAATTCAAAGAAGCTTTTCAGGATGACCTCAATTTTATGATGTGCTGACTCTCTAGGTAATTAAAGACGACCAAGAGCTCAGTGAACATGATTGAATCAGGCACACCACAGAGGTTTCCAGCATGGTTATCTTTCTCAAATAACGTTAATGACTTTAACTTGTTCTAAAATGTCACTTCGATATAATAAGACTATTTGTATCACTGCTGTAAAAATCTGGTTAGTATTTTCATTAAATTGTCTTCCATGCTGAAATGTGCCATGCCTTTCACTTTATATACTTTATCCAATGTATTCTTTGCATTGTATAAGTATACAAAGATTTCAAGACACTTGAATTCTTCACTATGTGCTATTCATAATGTCCATATGTTCTTCTCAAGTGAAGAGGTCTTTGCTGACAAGGAGGTCATGAACTTTCCCTCTTCCAGTTCATTAGCACAGTGGCAGAATGTGCCACAGTCTTCATCCAAAGCCTTTGGGATAGGGGAAGGAACCTGAGAACTGTACTGTGGGGAACCACTGTTATTAGGTAATGCTCCCCTTTCTTATTTTGGATTTGCCACAGGCACGTGCTTATAGTGGGAGACTCCTGCTTCATGCTCCCTTGTACTGGCAGCTAGGTAAGTGAAAAATAACAGAAGGGACTCTATCCAGTTTAATGCTGCATCTAAGACCAGTGACAGTACGATCATAGACTTACAAAAAGAGCTCCAGGTGGGCATCTGCAAGGCATCTATAACTGTGACAATTATAATGAAGCTTCTGAGGTAGCCTGCACTGTGGTGGAGTATGCTTGTAAATCAATCAGTTCTGGGTGAAATGATGAATGACCCAATTTTATCTGTATGTATTTCCAATGGAGGCTCAAGCTGTTCCCACTAGCACATGGATGGCTTTCATGAAGTGCTGAATTTGAGCAGAAGTGTGTTCAAAGTGAAGCAAGACCTCTCAGCAATCAAGACCAAACTCTCAGCCTGGAATCAGCAGCTGACCTAGTGCAGAAGAACAGGCCTGGGAGATTTCAGCATAAAAGCAGCAAGGATCCTGTTCCGCTGCCAGCTTTGATATGTTATGCTACTGAAAGCTAATCAAATTAAGGTCAGATCTAATCTAAAGAAAGAATCAGAAGAATAATGAGAGAAGCATGAATAACCTCATTAGGAAAGAGAGCGCACTGAATGGGCCACTCCCAAGAGTGCCAAATGAGACCATTCTGCCTGGTGTAAAACTCATCAAAAGGAATTTAAGATAACAGCTGTGTTTAGGTGAATGGATAATGACTGCATTCTCTGGTTTGGTTACTGTATGTGTATTACCGCATATGTATTGTTTGTAGTCCATGCATATGTACAAGGGAGGCTCCAAAAGCAATGTCTCCTATTCATTATGTCTACCACCAAAGTTAAAGGTGGATGTTGGCAGTATGGTATTCTGTTACATTCTGTGTCTGTGAGACAGATGTCAGAAGAGGGACAGTCTGACATGGAAGTGACTATAAGGCAAAGGTGTGTCAATGAATTCCTCCACATATACAAAATATCACTCACTGACATTCATCGATGCTTGCTTAATGTATATGGAGACAAAAAAGTGGATGAATGGTTGGACTGGACAATCTTTTAGGTCTTTTCCAACCTTGGTGATTCTGTGATTCTATGTGAGCACAGTGAGGTGGAGGATAGTGCATTTCAGCAGTGATGACAGCGATGCGAAAGACAAACCATGTTCCAGAGAGATATGCAGAGGTTTATGAGCATAGCATGCAGGATCTTGCTCGTTGCTGGTGAAAATGCATAGCTAATAATGGTGGCTATGTTGAAAAATGGTGTTTTTCAGCTGAGAATTTGCTCTGTTAAACAGTGTTATTGTGCTCTTTGTAGCTTTTGTAGTTTCCATGGAAATAAATAAAAGGAATTACTTTTGGAGCAACTACATACATGCCTACTAGAAATAAGTGCCCTTAAATAACGCAATAAAGATGGAGTAATTAAATAATGGGGAAAGGTCATATTGACAGATACAAACTTCAGGGTATATGAGAAAGTTTCAATGCTTTGAAGTACATCTCCTTGAGTTTGGAGTTTGAACAGTACATTGATATTCCTGCTGAAGGGAACAGATCACTCTTTTACTCAAAGAAAAATGAGTACGTGGGCTTTTCCCTACTACTAACTTTTTTATAACACACTAGGGAAGCATGACTAACATATTCAAGTAGACATTAAATACAAACTTATGCAGAAGATGTTACAAACACAATGCCTGAAAAACAAGAACAAATCAAATACGACTTATACTGTCTTATAAAGACAGCACTTTGAAATACTGACAAAGTTTATGAGAAATGACATGATGGACTATTGGAATTAGGAAAAAAAAACAAAAAACAAGCATTGTAATTTATAAACTCAATCCCAAGATGATTCAAGAGCATGGGTGCACAAAAACAGCTCGCAAACCATGATGGAGAAAATATATTTCACCTGGAAAATTCTTTTCACTGTAAGATTCACATCTCCAGGAAAAGTCAAGGTTTAAAAGGTCCGATATGAAGTACTACCCAGGTCTGTGCTAATTAAATAGTTTTAAATATCTGAGTCAGAAATGTTTTTGAGAAGGTAATAAATGCGATGTCCTCTACCATCCCATCCTTTTAAACCAACCTTTTCATAGATTTGAGTTCATCAATGGAATGAAAAGAAAATCTTTTATGCTACCACAAGAAGCATTTGACAGCATTTTCAGTTAATGTGAATGCAGCATAATGTTTGAATGTAAAAGGATGAGTTGTAAATTAATGCCAGGGCTCATAAAATTATATTACAATAGAAACATCTTGCTAGGCAAGGAGCAGAGATGCTTTACAAATACTGACTCCTAATTGTAGATTCACTGTCCCATTATGTAATTCATTCTCTTCTGATTGACTGGGCTTCTGATTTGCATAATGGATGCAAATAAAATCTCTGTTCTTCAATTAGTCAAATGGTACTTTTAGTCAATTAGCACGGTAGCATTAGTATTACAAATATGATTAAGCAATTATTTTGTGAACGTTTTTACCCTGATTGGCTTTTAAACATCTCCTTTAAGACTTCCTTCCTAAATCTTCCTAACAAAACCCCACAGAACCAGTTTCCACTTCTGTCTTTCTATACACCTTACCCATAGAAAACCTATTCTTTGAGGGCAAAAGGAAACAGTATGAATGGTGAAAGGATAAAAGTAAATCTTCATAAAGAGTCAAAGAGAAGCAGTAGCCATAATACTAGAACTATTGGATGCCACAGGACATAAGTTAAAACAAAAAGGGATGTATTGATCATATTTAATTTGAATACATACATAGGAAGGTTTAATGGCAACCAACCAGTACAGCAACTTGCCTTAAATTAATGCTGCTAAGTATCAAAATAACTGAGCTCTCAAACTATCAGTATTCCACAACATGAATATCAAAAGCTAATACATTTGTGATTTGGTGCTTTTTAGCTTTGGACAGAGGTACTTCTGACACAAATGGCCATATGAAGCAACTCTTCTTAAATCATTTATTTCTTTATTTTGTTATGAATATCAATATAATGTATTTGTTTTAATTGAAGCTGTTCTCTTGGAAATACTGAAATGTTCTCAGAAGATTTCAGCTCATACACTGTTAAATATAGCCATATTCTGATAACATTATTTGCACATTTATAACCATGCTCTGACAAAAGCTGACTCTCACTTTCTGGAACAGTGACATCACTCCTGCTATAGGACTTATCAAATTCAAGAAATGTATAATGATGTGGGTCACTTTTGGACTTGGATGTAAAGCCTCGGTTGCAGAACTGGCAAAATACCACAGATTGACTGTACTAACAGTGATTTCCCATAGGACTTGTGCTCAGAACGCACAGTTGCTTGCTGTCAGATATCCATATGTGGTAAATATGTGAACAAAGCTGGTACTCATCCTTGAGCACTATGTTTTATATATATACATATACATATAGTTATACATATACTATTAGGCATAGTATATGATTGGTTAATAAATGGTATCTTATCTAGACATAAGAACTTTACAACAGCAACTAAAAAGTAGGCAATGTTATATCTAGGGATGCTTCAATTGTGAAAAGCAGAGTTTGTTACTTCATACCACTTGAAAGGGAGGGCAAGAACATCCTTTTTTCTTTACAGGTGAGTCATGAATTCAATCTGTAAGACTGAAAAAAGTTCAGTGTGCTTCCTTCAAACTACAGAATTAAAGGACAGTTACTGACCACAGTATAATTGCATTGCTCTGTCTCCACTGCTTAGCTATAAAAAGATATGTTCTAACACTTATCACAGTGTTTCCAGAAAAGCGGTCTATCTTGAAATTCAACATTTTGTCTGTAAAGCCAGCAGAACGTGTAAATCAAGAAGGCCATTCGTGTCAGCATTGTTGGTGATACTGTCCTAAATCGGAACGACAGTGGATGTTCTCTGTTCCCAAGGCTGCATGTTGTGGCACTTGATATCACATTCATTATTGGCATGACAATAGGATCAAATGCACCCTCAGCAAGTTTGTGGATGACACCAAGCTGTGGGGTGCGGCTGATGTCCAAGGGATGGGATGCCATCCAGAGAGACTCAAACCTGCCTGAGCAGTGGGCCCAGGAGAGCCTCATGAGGTTCAGTTAATGGAAGTGCAGGTCTAGTACCTGGGACCCAGCAACCCCCATTATCAGTACAAGCTGGAGGATGTGATCACGGAGCACAGCCCTGCCAAAAAGTACCTGGGGGTACTGGTGGATGGGAATCTGGACATGAGGCAGCAATGTGTCCTGTCAATACAGAAAGCCAGCCATATCCTAGGCTGCATCCAAGGCAGTGTGGCCAGCAGGGCAATGGTGTGATTGTGCCCCTCTGCTCTGCTCTTGTGAGCCCTCACCTGGAGTACTGAACCCAGATGTGGAGTCCCCAGGACATAAGAGATACGGACTGTTAGAGAGTGACTAGAAGAGGGCCACAAAAGTCATCCAAGGGATGGAATGTGCCCCCAATAAGAACAGACTGAGAGTGCTGGGGCTGTTTGGTCTGGAGAAAAGAAAGCTCCAGGGAGACCTGAGAGCAGTCTTTCAGCGTATGAAGGGGGACTGTAAGAAAGAAGGGGACAGACTCTTTATCAGGGTCTGCTGTGATAGGACAAGGTGAAAAAATTTCCAGCTACAGGAGGGAAGATTTAGATTGGACATAAAGAAGATTTTTACAAGAAGTGTGGTAAGGCACTGGAACAGGTTGCCCAGAGATGTGGTGGTCCCTGGGGACACTCAAGGTCAGGCTCTGAGCAACCTAATCAAGCTGTAGGTGTCCGTGTTCATTGCAGAGGACCAGATTACCTTTAAGTGTTCCTTCTTACTCAAAGATTCTGTGATTCTATGAAAATAGCAGAAGATTAATAGATGGTGAAAGTATGAAGATAAGACTTTGGATGAGCAAATAGGTTCTATTGCCTGTAATTACATAGTCACTATCTTAAACTGGAAAAGAAGCATTTTTTTCAAAATAAAAATAGAAAAATATTACTTGAAACTGCATTTAAAAAAAAAGCACATTGAAGTGCCCATCAATTGGTATTTAACCTGTATTTCAGTGTGGAATTCAACAGAATATTTATAAAGTATTACAAAATTCCTATTTACTGTTGAACTTGTCTCAGCTTTTTTGCAATGGAATGCATGGATCTTGTTTACACTGACATTTAAGGTTGTCCTTGAAAATAACATTTTTCCAGCATCACCTTTGTAAATTGCTCTCATCTGTCAGTATCTTAACTTAGCATCTGCATTGCAGACAAATGCGTTCGCTTCTTGCTCCTTCTAAGGACCCCTTCACAGAATCACTGCCATCTCTGCTCTCAGACTTGACATCACTTATGGGTGGTAGAGACAGTGACATAGATAAAAGATAGAGACATTTAATGGTCTTCCAGGACATCAGTGAGTGTTACACACATTACACAGCTTTATGCACTGATATTTGACATACTTCTTTGGGTTGAGCTAACTTGGTTTCTAGCAGAGGTGGACAGCAGCTTTAAGGCAGACATCAGTGTTGATGTCACCATGTAGATACGACTGGTTTCAAGTGGTGTTCCCCAGAGGTTGATACTGGGGCTAGTCCTATTTAATATTTTTATTGCTGACTTGGACAAAGGGATTGAGTGCATCCTCAGTAAATTTGTAGATGACACCAAGCTGGGAGGAAGTGTTGAACTGTCTAGGGGTTAGAAGGCCTTTCAGAGGGACCTGGTCAGGCTGGATCACTGGAATGAGCCCAGTGGGATGAATGGGACCAAGTAAGTGCTGGGTCCTGTACTTTGGCCACAACAACCCCAGGCAATGCTACAGACTTGGAGCAGAGTGTCTATATGACTGTGTGGAAGAAACAGACCTGGGGCTGTTTGTTGATGCTTGACTGAACATAAGCCTCAATTTCTGTGTTTGTTTTTGATCCCCTTGCTAAAAGAAAGACACTGAAGCTCTGGAGCATGTGTAGAGAAGGGCAATGAAGCTGGTGAAGAGTCTGGAACACAAGGTTGTTCAGTTTGGAGAGGAGAGGGCTCACTCTATATATAGACTATATATAGACTCTCTCTACAACAGCCTGAAAGGAGTTTGTGGCAAAGTAGAGGATGGCTTCTTCTCCCATGTAACCAGTGGAAGGACTAGAGGGAAAGGCCTCATATTGTGCCAGGTGATATTCAGGTTGTTTGTCAGGAAGAATTTATTCTCTGAAAGGGTGATCAGGAACTGGAATGGGCTGCCCAGGTGGGTGGTTGAGTCTCCATTTCTGGAGGTGTTCAAGAACTATTTAGTTCTTGTACTTTGATATTTGTGGTAGGTGTATGGTTGGACTGGATGATTTTGGAGGTCTTTTCCTTGGTGATTCTATGATTCCTTGACATTATAACAATCATTGCTATATACTGTAAATTCTGAAATAATCTGTATTACCCACAATTTCAAGTCAACTGAGCACAGAACTGAATGGGATTTTAAGTATTACAGTTCAGCTCTGTCAACACATAGCAACACGCTAGACCAAAATGTGCTTATTGTTGACAGGTTAATATCATCAAACAGATAAGCTGCCAAATAAACTTGACCACGAAGTAGAACATTATAAATATTTTGAATTAATCTCAATATTTTCTTTCAAATGATACATCAAAAACACATGATAAGTGTAGGATAGCCATTGTTAAATGTAGCTTAAAACAGTGTGATTGATTTTAAATGACATTCAAAGAAGAATTTGTCCTTAAAAAGTAAAATAGCACAATGGCTATTGCATAAAACTATTAGCTTTAAGCCTATTGAAATATTATTAATTGATAATGTATCCAATTAAATTTATAGAGAGCTTCTTGACTGTGTAATTAAAAATTTCTATGTCAGAAGTGCTCATACTTTATCAAGACTGAGACAATCACAGGAAATGAACAAAATGAGACCAATCCCTACAAAATCAATGTTCATTATAATGTAGAACTCTAAACATTGCCCAAAGCTTGTCATATCCAAATTCCACTACAGTAGAAGAAAGTGGAGATAAACATGCAAAAAATGAACATCCCAAGCCCATTCTGTCTTCAAATGCAAGTACATGATATCTCACTGTAAATTAATGTTGGATATCAAGAAGAAAATTAGAAGAAGTGTCTTAATAAAGTTTCCCTTTCATTTGCCATTCTTGATTTGAAAATTTGGTCACCAAGATACAGTGTTCTTGATAGCTTAAATCATCTTCTGCTACTCTCTGATAGTCATCCCTACAGGAGAAGGAACGCTAAGAAGAGAAATTATGATAGAAAGTAGTAGATAGCCAACGTATGAAAGGACAGAAATAGAACTGTAAAGAACTTTTATTCATTTAATTCTTATTTGAAACAACTTGTTAAGTGAAACAGAAGACTTTCTTGAACTGAATGCAGGTTGAGTTGAGCTCATAATCAACATATTATAAACTAATTTGGGATCCTCCAAATTACAGAGTAATGCACAAAGAAATGCCATCCCAGGATTAAGGAGTGTTAAGTCATTAAAGATACTTTATAGAGATTTTCTAACCCCAAATTGTTTTTTAATTATATAGAGATTTGCAACTTTCTAAATGTTTCTTGCTATTTCTTGCTAATCTGTTTCCTCAAACTGATAAAGTTTCTTGAAATTTTTATCACAAGTCTATGACTGACTTCCAATAAGCAACTTCTATTTCCACATGCAGAGAAAGTCACTTATGTGTTCTGAAATTGTAAAATCAAGGTGTATAGAAAAAAAATATATTCAGTATATGATGTGGCTTTAAATATTCACCACTGGTAATAAATCATTGCATATAATGCTTCAAAATTGCAGACCAATGTAGGATTTTCTTAAAAAGCATCAATTTTTCATATAAAATGGAATTTAGTAGTGATTCCATACATTTTATTATAAATCCCCTGCTATGAAAAATGTGAGTGCATATACCAAACGTAGTTATTAGGCTTCTGTTTTGAGGCATAAATTCTTACCTTAGCTGTTTAAAAGCTTCTGCCTTCACGAGCGGTGTTTCTACGGAGTGTTCAAAAAGTGCTCCTTCAGGCCCTGGAAAGGAAAAACCCACTGTAAATGTTCAACTATTACCAACAGTGAGAGGGAATTATAGCTACTTTGAGAACAGAAGAAAATACATAAACATCTATTAATAATTAATGAAACAATTATTAAATAGATACTGTTTTACTGTATTGGCTGGAACTACATAATACAGAGTTAATGTTAAAGTACAGGTGTAAATTAATAAAAAGATGTTTAATAAGTGTGAATACAGACAAATATTTTACTACTTCCAACAATAACAACAAAAAAATTACAGACTTAATCACATTAATTTTAGACTATAGCACAAAAAAGCTGGCATGTAGTTTCATCAGATTTCCTACTGTTTTAAGTCAGTTTTGATATATGCACAATGCTATTAATGCATGTAAAATGGTAATGACCGTAGGATCAGATTGTTTAGTTCTTGAAATAACAGTAGTTTCATCCCAACACAAGAGAAATGTTGATTACCTACATGAGGGTGTTACATGCGTAGGTGGCATGTAGCAGGTCAGCCAAAGGATTATTGCATTATTATAAAGACGTAGGAAAAATATAATCATTGCTATTAATATTTAGCAAAATTTTTGTAAATAGATATTCACATAAATATGAAATAACTTATCTAGCTATCACAGTAATTATCAAGTAATAAAAGGTAAGTGGAGTTTAGTAGTTTATCCATATGAACACGCTCTGCTACTATCTGCTACTGCTGACTAATTCACAGAATGACAGAACTGAAGGGGTTGGAAAGGAACCCTGGAGATCACACAGTTCAATCCCTTGCTAATGCAGGCTCCTATAGTAGGCTGCACAGGAAAACATCCAGGTGGATTTTGAATATCTCTAGGGTAGGAGACTCAATAGCCTCTCCGGGTAACTTGTTCAAGCACCCTGTCTCACTCAATAAACAATGATGTCTAATTAAAATACATGAGTCTATAACTCGTGAGTTTGTCTCCATATTATGCATCGCCAGCATGGATAGACTCTGTGTTCTGCCTGCTTTTCATTTAATTCGTCTGTCATCTTTACAATTCCATACAATAGCTACAAGCTCATCACCAGCTACCTGTATTTTAGAACTGATTAAAGTGGATTTAAAGGTTAAATGTATAGATATTTCTATCAGTGGTTTGGTGGAAAAACATGAGAAATTCAGTTTCACATATATTCAGCTGAAAGTCAAGAAGCTGAGGTACCAGAGTATGAAAAGTGATCATGAAATACTCAGATCCCATAGCAGATTAATTAAACACCATCTTCTGCACTTCCTGCACCTTCTTTATTTTTATTTTTTTTTGTATTCAGAAAAGCACTGGTTATGACATTATTAAATACATCCATATCTTTAAATTGCAAATGAGATGACAAGCTTGGTTGATAAAGGTAAAAGTATACGCGTAATAAATTTCCATAGGCATTTAGTTTGACGCTACATCACATTTTGATTAAGAGATTAGAGCAACACAAATCAGTCCAGAATGCATTACATGGATTAAAACTGGCTGATGGGCCTTAAATGAAATTGCAAACAGAGAACCATGAGTGAAGGAATGTGTTACTAGTGGGGCCAAATATGATGTAACATTTATTCATGGATTTAGATTTTAAAAATGATGAATTCTGATGATAAAGCCACTGTCTGTGTAAGAGGGAATTAGAAGGTTTGTTTACATATTCCAGAGTGTGCACATCTAAGAAAAATTAAGACTTTGTCTTCCTGTGAGGAAAAAGTATTCATTAAATAACAACATTAAGTATGACACACATACTGAAGAAACTCACCTCATAGTAATAGCTTTTGGAAAATGGCCTAAATTGATTTATTGTGTACTTTAACTGCTTTATTTTAAAAATGTAAATATAAAGAATATGAAAGCAAGATTTTCTTAATGAGAGGACTGAAGACAGCAGGTTTCATTAACACCTGCAGCCCACAACACACACATGCCATCAACCAAAGTCTGTCTGCCTATTTAAGGTCTAATAGAATGTTCTTTTAGTTACATTCTTAGCTTCTGAGCAGAAGCATTTAAATTGAACACAAATCTTTGTATCATGTTTTGGTATTAGCTATTTTCACTGAAAACCCTCCCACATAGCACGAGGAAACCACTGACAGTGGTTTGGTAACTCCTACCAAAGGAGGTAAGTCTCTTGTAGGTATGTGTACACCCCAGTACCATGTGCAAGATCACATACCTAATGGTGTGTCAAACACTGCTAGATGCTCATTTAAGTATGTTAACTCGGCCAATGTATTAAAATGAGCTGAATGAGCCACTGAGCTCATCCTAAAGAAGACTTCATGCCCTTCAAAGATTCTATGAAGACAACTGTACTTTGTTAGCAGAAGAGATATCTGCCTAGGTGTCCCCTTCAGATGGGAGCCAAATCATGCTGCAGGTTGCACTGGCTGTTGACTGAGGGTCCAGTTCAACTGTCTGAATATGGACATCTGGATCTGTGGGGTATCCAAAACTCTTTGTACATCACCACTTTTCCCATGGATTTGGTTCTCTTGGAAGAAATGGGAAATACACTGCAGCAGTTTCATTCTACTACATGTAACAGACAATGACTGGACAGAAATAGCATGAGGTCAAGTATACCAAACTGTTGGAAAATGACAGTTTCTGAGGTGTTGGGTTGGATTTGTTTTTTCTTAGATTTTTTTTTTTTTTTTCCCAAAACACTATAAATCACTGACATTGGTTCTCTGCTACACTGTATTTAAGTTTAAAACTACCAGTTTTTCTTATAAATTATTGCTAACCTTTTCACAATTCACATGAATTGTAGAATCATGGAATCACAGTGTGGTTTGGGTTGGAAGGGATCTTTAAGCTCAGCTGGTTCCAACCCTCTGCTACAGGCAGGGACACTTCCCATTAGATCAGCTTGCTCAAAGCCCCATCCAGCCTGGCCTTGAACACCTGACAAGTAAAATCAAACAGTTCCCCATATTGCATATAAAAAAAGGCAAAATGTTCTTTGTGTATTTTAAACCTGATACAGTCTGTTTCTGCATAAACTTTCCAATTGATCTTATTCTCCATCAAAAGATGTTTCAAAAATTATCTAAGTGCACAAAGTATTACTAATTTATCCTCCATGGTAACAGTACCATTTAAATCACAATTTTAAAAAATTAGATTGAAGCATAGCAGGCATGAATGTCTTCTCACTAATATTAATTTTACACTGAAATAACCTCACTGACTTAGATGGATTCATTTTATAGAAATGGATTTATTTTACAGAATCTATGATTCTTTGATTCTGTGATTTTTTAACTTGTACTACAGTGTAAAAAAGAAACAAGCAACGTTTGTTTCTGCGATATCTACTAAAGCAAGCAATTATCCTCGTAAGATTCATATTGACAAGTCAAAATACATCTTAACATAACGATTTCTATTCATGTACAAATGATTTTACTTACTTTGAGCAGAGACAGACCTTTTCTCAATCAGTTAACAATTATGCAGTTTTTCATATCTTTGTTAAACATGTTTTTCTATTAAAGTTTAGCCTCCCTTGGGCAAACAATAATCATTTGATATGGTTTCCTGGTTAAACAAAGTTGTATTTTCAATTAGGTTAAAAAGTAAGAAAAAAAAACCTTAAGATAAAACCTTCGGGCATAAACAGAATTTATTAACACATTTATTATAACTTAACTTTTGCTTTGAAACACGAGTCATGTGATTACTATCACATCCATAGTTATGCACAGTGAAATAATATAAATCGATCCATTAAAATTAAGACCTCAAGATTTCAGAGGGTCAATAATTACCAAAAATGATATTGCAATAAAGTTAAAAATATTGAAAATGTAACTGAAAGCAAGTTACATGATTATTTCAGTATGTTCTTTGATGGAGTCTTCCAGATAAAGAGAAATCACACACTGACATATCTGTTTTAATGCACCCTTACACCTGGAAAATGAAGGTTGACTTTATCAGGTCATATGAAAGGAAACAGCTTTTCGTGTGACAGTTTTGACATCGTACTTTTAAATGAGTACTTTGGTGATTTGTAGAAATAGCCTAAAGCAAACCTGTCTTTTGATAGATGACATTATAAATACACTGTAAGTATTATACTGGCACATATATCCTACACACAGAGCTGAAATACAGTGGCTTTCACCTTGAAAGAAAAAGCCATATAAGAATACCAGAGTCTAAAATGTTTTAAGAAATACTACAACTGATTTTTCAAATAGAAATGTGCAAGATTTTTTCAGCCTCAATTAGATGTATGCACTGAAAATATTAAATAATTTAGAAAAAAATGCAAGTGCAGTTCCAATCAGAAACTGTGCTTTAACACAGCAATAAAGTAAAATACATATATAGACATATATGCATTCTTACATCACGTATTACTTTTCCCTTAATGCTTTTGATTATTTATTGAAAAAGTCAGATATGCAGTTTCTAATAAGCTAAATCCAGCATTTTTTTTTAACAATGGCTCATTTTAAAATGCCATTTTATTGTGTTATGCTTGTGACTATTAGTTGGGCATTTCTTAAATTGTTACAAACCTGTGACTCGAAGTTTATCTGTGCCAATGACAACCTCATTTTCATCCACTGTAAAAAGTGGCTTGCCATCCTTTGAGTTGATCTGAAACTGTTGGCCGTGGAATTCTACCATTTTAGGACCTGCAAAACACAGTAGAGTGACAGAATAATTACATCAGCTTTCTTCAGCTTCCCATATAAACTTAATTTAGTGAACAGTATTAATGACCATGAAGCATTCTGATAGTGGCCCTGTAAGTACCAAAACTGAATACACATATTTACATTTTCCAATCTGTTGTTCAAAACTGTGCCCGCAGTCATGCTATCAAGTTGGGTTTCAAGACTAAATTTAGGAAATCCCTCTCTCAGAGACAGACATTTTCATTCTTGATGTTGAAGCTGCTGAGATTTTTTGATCAGTGTGAGTGGTTGTTCTTTTTTTTTTAAACACAGAAAATAATTAACAAAGTAATCCCTTTTGATTAGGGAAGCTCAAATGCTTTAAAACCTAATATAAGGGCAGGACCCTCAGCTGCCAGTTTAGCTCTGTGTATATAACAAATATTACTGCTCATGTTCTTAGAGGATTTTCAAAAAGCTGGGAGTGTTTTCAGTTGGATTTTGTGTGCAAGAGTCTTTGTGCATCGCAAGATCCTAAATCCAGTAAAACATCCTGTTCTACAGTTTTTTCTTGGTGAATAAGTATAGACTTAGGCCTTAATATTTCTCATTTTAAACAATTAGACCAGTTAAAAATTCACATCACATTTGTTTGAGTATCTGTTTAATAGAGTCATCATCAAGTTCTACATTCAGAATTTAAATTGTAGATGATTGTAGATAATGCTCTTCTCCAAAGCACATGGCTTCATTTCTGGAATTGTAAAAAGGGCTCAGAAAATATCTTAAGTGAGAGAAAAGGTGTTACTCACAGGCATTTTATGCACACAAAAAACCAGTTGTAGATAAGTAGAACAAAGGTGGTTCCATATTAATGCTTTACCAGAGAACTGTGGTTCTTTTATTTCAGCTTCTGTCCAGAAGCAGTAATGAGACTGCTCATTTACGAAGTGTAATCTTTTGTTTATCCAAACAAATAGAAGACTGGTTGTTATTGTCTTTAAACACTATTGCAATGGTTGGTTCCTCTTTTCTTCCCTGCCTTTCATCCAACACCACAATTACACTGTATAATATGACATTTTGGGATACACCAAACTAAACCTCTCCTATCTGACACGACAGAGGTCAGGTGATTCAGGTATGCTGAGGACACAGTGGATTTAGGAATGATTTTCTGTCTCTTTTGTTAAGATGCCTCACACAGTATAGAAAGGAAGGTATTGTTTGGAACTTTTGTATCTTGCATAAGAATGAAACCCTAGAGACCATCAGCTTTCATAGTCCATAGCTAGCTGTAGAACTAATGGAGAAAAATTGTGCTTACCACCATGTCTTCTGATCCTGCTTATCATTGGAGCTCATTCTTAAAATCATGCAGTAGGCGAGATAGAAATGTGAATGCTAATTTGATGGCTTTGAGAATGTTAGGTATTTTCCTTTTCAGTATTCTATGTCTTTTGGTAGGTCTGGAATGCCTAAAACCGTTTTGTTGTTGTTCTTGTTATCTAAGAAAATTTACTGTTTAAAATAATTTATAAGGGAGTGAGGGTCCTAAAGATGTACATTTTGGTCAAGTACCATAGAGCAAATTAGGTGCCCAAGGCCTTCCACAGTCTCAGTTCTAAGCTGTGTAAAATGTAAACATTTTACAGTATGTGAAATCCTTAAAATACTAATTAGAAGCTGACATAAGTGCATCTCAATTACTGTGAATGCTTGCAAAAAATATGGAGCATTATCTCTAAAATGCAACTCAATCACTAATTTATATTTAATTGTTATTTATTTGCAAATGATCACAAAAAATTCATGATATTGATGAAGACTCTGTATGTTTAGGGGAAATGCCATCTACTGATTTCGTTGGTACAAAGGCAATCACCTTTGAAAATAAACTGCTGAGCCTAAATAGCACTATCTCTGCTCTTTCCTTCTCAGCACTTGGGTAGATACAGAAGTTTTCACTGATTATAAATCACTGGGGAAAGAAAAAAGTAAATTTGAAAGAACTGAAGAAGTGTGGCATGATTTGCACCAGACCTAACTTGATCTTATCTACGAGTACATTTATCTTATCAATCTCCTAATTTGCTGGGTGTATTTCACAAGCAATCTCGTCAAAAGAAGATTTTTTGTGCCTCTCCTTGCAGGAAATGGAAAGAACTGCCTCAATCAGAATGAATCAAATAATGTAATTTGTACACCTTCATATTGGTAGAAAAGTGACTTATATATATATATATATATTATTATGAAATGTAGATTAATACATTTATACAAATGCATGTACACATATACACATGCTATATAACTTTTGCTCAAATCCTTTGCCCAAATAAACTTGGCTCAAATTCCATTTTCTCTCAGCTGACCAAAGCAAACAGAAACAGTCAACACAAACACGTGTTGTTCAGACTGACTTTTTCAGCCATCCTATCTATTTAATGCCAACTTCTGGCATGGTGTCCATAAAGAACATCATACTGATAAAACTAGAGCTGATGTATTTATTAGTTTAATTAATCTAGCCCATGTATACACCGATCTCAGATCCAACAGTAATTGGAACAAGGCTGAGATTCAGTCCTTCTACTCCCAGCTAATTGTTCTTAACCTTAGACCACATAATCATATTTTTGGTTCCTTCTCTTTTCTATTCTATTAATATCTGATTATTCCTTTCAAAGCAATATATTTTAACAGTAGAAATGGGGGGAGTCCTGCTCTAAAATAATGAGATATAGGAAGAAAAGCATGCTCAGAACAGAAACACAAGGAAAAATGATATTTATTGATAAGTGCTCATCCTAGATGAGCTCCAAGTTCTAACAAGCAAATAAATTAGAAAGAGCCAAGGCAAAGGAGTCACATGCACCTCCAATTTCTGTTAATCTATGTTCCTTGGCACAGCCTAGACCTGTACCACACAGAGACCTCCAGACAATGTATGGCTGGGTGCTGCTCTTCCCAGACAGGACAGATGAAGCTCTCCAGCTCTGGAGGAAAGAAGGTTTAGTTGTACAAAGAAAGTTATGACATGCCATCTGCTTCTACAGCAAACGATGTGTCCTGGCCTGTTGTGTTTGATGCCTGTTGCTCTTAATTTGTTTTTCTCTGAGGAAGCTACAGGAATCCAAACATTGAATTTAAGCAAGCAGAGGGGCAGTTACATTGCATCTAAGATGGGTGCATAGTGAACTACATATATTATATTTTAAACATAAAAAAGTGTGACAAGTAATGAAAGTATTCATCCTCCACTACATGCATTCCTAAAGACTCTAGACTGGAAGCTGTCTGAAAAACACCAACCAATGGCCTTCTTTATGGTGGGTTTGCATCCAGATTTTTCTGGTCTTTGCAAAATTGAGTAAATCTTTAACAAAAGCCTTTAGTTCCATGGCTTTCTCAACACAAATGCCCCAGAAAAGTGGAACGAGGACAGTCCATTAAATAATCCTCATTATGGAAGAATGATATGGATAACAGGTTACTTACTTTAAATCTTTGGATGGTATACTAGAGTAAGACAAACTAAAACATATGTTTCAGTCCTAGGAAGGAGACAGCTCAGTACAAATGAAACAAATTTCCAAATCCCAAAAATAGACTTTTAAAGAAAAGGAAATATATTTATTAAATGAAAAGTAGCACTAGATATATTGCAGTAACACTAATTGTATTGTGATCCCCAAAGGATTAATTTTTAGTGCAAAATCAGAAACCTAATTCAACATCTGAAACATTATTTTTTGATTTTCTACTTTGCCTAGCACCCTAGTATGATAACTACATGTAAGTCAAGTAATGCTATTTAATTATGCTTCTTGTTAAAATCCTACAGTCTAAACTGTTACACGACTGAACGCAGGCTGTAGAAAGCAGTTGAATTATTTTGCCTTTGGTGCCAGAGATGTCACATGAATTTTTAGGTGAATGGGTTATCTTTGCTGTTTAGGATGACTAATTATTGCCCATTGCTACTTTACACTTCCTCACATGCATTTCTGATGGAGAGCTCACTGATCATCACATCACATCACATATGTCTTGACACTGAGGATGCCAGCGTAAATGATGAAAAATGGTTTCATGACCCTTTAATAAATGGTTTTATTCTAAGGCATGTGACCTTTCCAGTCGTTCCTGTAGTGCATCGCCATAAATCTCTGCAAATGGGAGCACTGCTAAGTTGTCTTCCTTTCTGTTTCTTCTCCTCACTCCTCACTCTCTTGGCTGGTTTTCCAAAGAGGGAAAGTCTTATGCTTTGTAATTCCATTTTGAAGTTCTTCCCTTCTGTTGCTACCAAACCTTTGAGATCCAGTGCAATATAATGCAGAAGGATCTTTTATCAAAAAGAAGGCTTATAATAACTGCTAATAACACAAAGACTTAACATCAACAAAATTGGTAGTATGTTGGCAAATTCTTCAAATCCAGTTAGTTCTGCCTAGAATTAAGCAGTTCTAGTCTGTCTTTAGATTTTATGGAAGAAAAAGCTTTCAAGCACCGAGCTTTTTAAACTTCAGATCTTTCTTAGTCTCTTACCATGTGTGACTTTGAAAACTTATGGCTGTCACCTACACTGTGTGGTTCTTTCTTCTCCTACCACCCAGAATCATCAAAGTTTTGAATATAAGCAAAAATCTCGTGCTTTGGGGTACTGCTATGCAATTGAATTTTTTTGTTAATTATTATATTAAAACACCTTATTTAAAATAAGATCTCATTAAAAGTGTATTAAAAATGTAATACTCCTACAGATTCAGTTCTAGCTCTGTAAGTAATAAAGTACCAATAAACGCAAAGCCATTACATTTAGAGCCATAAAATTAATCAAATTTTCATATGGAATGGTATAGAAGTGCTTGGTAATCTTTTATTAGAACAAATGCATTATTACAAAGTACATGTACTATGTTGGATATATATACATTTTATCTCCATATCATGCAACTCTTATCAGCTTAGAAGCACTTCCTATAAAGGATATAAGCACACCTAATTGCTAGCACTTCTTACACTTTGTTATTCTGTACAGTTCAACAAAAACCTTTGAAAGATCTTTGAAAATCTGGTTCTGAATGATCAGCATGAATACTAATCATATATACACTTGCAACCCAATCTAGTATGGTTTAGGTGGCACTATTTCTCCTTCTCAGTATGAGGTAACTGAATGTCTTTATACATCTGAACATTTTTATTGCCTTGTTTAAGTAAAAAAGGAAAATAAAATCATGAAATACATGATTGTAAAATTTAGTACTGCAGGTAGAAACAACAGCAGGAACAGAATAACAGTGACTTGATCAAAAGTATATGATGTCATCATTTCTGTTGTAATTCCTTAGCAAAAACTTTAATATTCTTTATAAAGATTATAGTTTAATTCTATAAAGTTCTTTATGTTTTAATTCTATTAAAGAATACCTTATCTTCTGTATAATGAGTAATTGTATTACCTTTTCTTCCTCCAGTTATTCTTATAAGCTGTGGGTTAATTTTCATAAGATCAACCTAATATTGGCCTTTAAGATTAGTGTCTGTGTATGACTGCTGGATCTGGGCATAAGACTCAAGGTGAGAGAACCAGTTAAACAGAAAGAGAATGACTCACAGATGTTTAGTGCCATTATGTGTACTGCGGTATGCCCAGACCAGCCTTTAGCTTCTTAGAGATGCCCTTGAGTACCTAAGACTAGGGCTAGGTCTGAGGTCTTTAAGTGAACTTAGCCCTTGCAGAGTGCCAGCTGAAGACAAAGCCATAGACAGATGCAAGTCAGAAGGCAGCTCTGGAGTTTGCTTCATCCAACTGCCAGTGCACAGCAGGACCAGCTTGGCTGGAAGTTAGCTCAGCGTGCTCAGGTATAATGTTAACACCTCTAAGTAAAGGCTGTCCTCCCTGGGCAACCTATTCCAGTGCTTAGACATTTTCATAGCGATGTTTTCCATGCTTATGTCCAGTCACACTTTGTCTTACAGCAGCTGTTGCCTCCTGCCATTGTTCAGTTTATTTTTCTGTGTGAAGAATCAGGCTCTAGCCCTCCCCTGGGTAGCAGGAGGCAGCAATTAGAAACCCCTCTTCTCTGCAGGTCAAAGTAAACATCACCTTCTTCAGCCACTTATTTTTCATGCCATATCAGTGACTCCCTCTGTGTGGAAGTCTCCCAATTTGCTGATAGCTCTGCCATGCTGGAGGAGGTGAAGTCGAACACAGTATTCCAGCTGTAATCTCAGGAGTGGGATTAATGCAGCCCAGTATGCTATGAGACCTCATTGCCACAAGGGTACACTACAGATACACGTCTGACAGTTCACTAGGGTGGGGGCTCTTTTTCTGCAGACCTGATGTAGAAAGATAGAAATCTTCATTATTTTTTGGCTGCTAACTGCCACTGAGAGTCGAGTCACCTTTAAAAAGAAAGCACTGTTTCACTTTATACCAGCATTTCAGATACACTTAATTATCCTAATTCCATAAAAGATTTTAGTCACAATAAATTTCAGCTATTTTAAGTTAGCCTTTATGAAGTCATCTAGTGTTAAACAGTGCCAATAATTCAATCTTCTTATTACTTTAAGGGACAAAAGTACCGATTCCTCATATTTAGCACTAACTACTATCCTAAAATTCTCCCCGTGACTTATGTTAATGCTTACTACATGATAGGAAGCAAAATATGTTGTTTGGCATTTTAAGTTTACTGAAGACTGCAGAAGTGGAGGAAGATATAAAGCATCTAATAATTTGATTTTCTTCACCTATTTTGAATTCCTTATTCCCATGAAGATAAAGGAGGGATGGAAGGAAACTACTCGGTTGAGTAATTGCTCTCTGACAAGAGGAAGGTATACATGATCTTGTTCTTTTCCCATATAATAATTCACATAAACACAATTTCCTAAATGTTAGCTTCTTTTCAGAGCTAAACTATCTTGACTTACACATGTGTTTTTCTTTCTTCAAGACACAAAAGAAGGAGCAACGCAGGACTCAAATCCTCTTGGACAGGTTAAATTTCCCCTAAACTGTGAAGCTTGCATATTTAAGCAACTACCTGATTGATTAACTTTTAGAGAACTTTAAAGTTTGGTTTAAGTTAGCTTTGCTGACCCTGAAGATCATCACATATTTCTTTACAGAGGTTATTACATTTGGGGCCAACATGTCAATCTGCTATGGTAAGCACCTCACATAGGACATAAACACCCATGAATGGTATTTTCTTTTTTCAGAAAAGAGTATCATTCAAGCCTAAATATTAAACTGGTTGTAATGACTAAATCACCATTTATATATATTAGCTTTTGTGGAGACATACTCAGCTAGCTTTAATTTAAATGCACACTGATTACCACTTAGTATTTCCCATGATTTCTTCTAACATTTTCCAAAATTATAACCATTTAAATACACAGTTGCCTCACAAAAGTCTAGGAGTGTATGCATTTAATATAGAACAGAGACACATCTGTCACATATTAAACAGGAAATTAGGAAAAAAATTATCAGCCACCTGCTATTCTCTAAATTTTGCCTGATCTGAGTCAACTAAGCTTCCCTTTTAAATAAAACTGGAATGTGTGCCTCAGTATGATCAGATTCATTGGCAGCTAAAAGCATTATACCCTGGAGGTAAAAAATCCCTACTTTCATCCGCTTGGAACAAATAATGTAGGTTCTTGATCATAGGAAGACTTAATCACCTCAAAAATACTTCAGTGAAGCTTGCAATTTATCTTTCTATTAATTACTCCTATGTTGTATCTTTCCTTCTTATAACCCAGCTGGACAGCAATTAAAGTTGTGCAAATAATAATCTTGCTGCAGTACAAAGATCTTCAAGAAATATGTTCTGGCTTTTATCTTAAAGATAAGAAAGAACTTATTTGGACAAAAATGAAGTTTGTAATGAAAGCCTTCTGGGAAAAGTAAAGAAGGAAAAGCTAAATGATTTTACAATGCTATTAATTAACTCAAGTTTATAAAACTAGCTTCAGGGTTTTCCCTATAAAAACACCATCAAGCTCCTCTTCCACACATCATGCTTCATTAACACTGTTTTCTTCCTATTATGTCTCTAATGAAAAAAATACCATTGCTTGAGAATGAAATATCAAAACGCTGATAGAAAAAAACAGTAATAATTTGACATTGGAGAGCAATAGTTTACAGATGGCAATTAACGCCAATGAATCCACATCTGAGGTACTGACAAACACCTGCTTCCACAGAATGTTGTTCCTGCCTGAAAGAAGAGGGTAGGTTGGCCTAGTTGTATATGAAAAGGGTCTGTAATTCTATTTTCAGACTGCATAAGCCATTTTGAATTTTACCATATTCACATGCTTACACAGTATTGCTGATTTCATGTTTCAAAGTGCAGAACAGCTTCATAACATAGTTATCAAAATCAATTCCCTCTAGTTTTAATAATTTGAACTGAACTCATGGCCTGAAGATACTGACACCACTGTTTCTTGGTGTAAATCACGGGTTTCCAACTTTTTTGCTTGCCTGTGTTACACAGAGTGAAGAAAAATTGTCTTGGGCTGCATAGTTGCTCTGAAAGTAATGCCTCCTATTTAATTACATGGAAATTACAACAGATTCATGAGCACAAGAGCACTATTTGATAGAGCAGATTCTCAGCTACAAAATTCATGTAGCACAGGAATTTTTTCATCACAGTCACCACCATTAGTTGTGCATTTTCATCCGTGATAAACAAGGACCTCCCTAATGCATTCCAAAATACCTGTACTAGTGGAGGCAACCTACTCTTGCCACAGCTAAAATGCACCATCCACCATGCTACTGGACTCACATCCACTGCTTGGTCTCCTTAAACATTCAACAATCCTTGATGAATGCCAGCAGGTGACAGCTTTTCTATATGAAGGAACTCAGTGTTTGGTTGTTTTATATTCTTTAATTTATTTTTTATGCTTTTTAATATTATTACTATTTTTTTTTTTTTTTTTCCTGACAGGCTGTCAAACATATTTGCTTTCACTGAGGCTTCTGAAAATCAGTGTAATTATGGAACAAAGTGTAAAACACAGCAAAGTCTGCAGCATTCATAAAGAGCCACAATGTCCACATAATTTCAGCAAGATGTATGGCAAGATGTATAAGAATGTAAAAGCTTTAAAATAAGTGCTCTAAGGATAAAATAAAAGCTGCTCACATTTGAAGTGATTCATGACAGAAACCTTGTTCATTCTAGGATAATACGTGTTATTTTCATGTGAAGAATTCCATGGAAACTCTTCAAGATTAGTTTCACATCTCTCCTGTGACTGCTATTGAAGATACTATTAAAATCACATTTAGTAAGTCATTAAAATATTTAGCAGATCATCTGAATCACAATCTTCTGTAAGTTAAAAGATATTTTTGTTATGATTTTATGAGTGAGATTATATTCTCATCTTTGGAATGATCTCAAACTTATGCATAAGTCTGCTTCTCTATGGTAACTGTTCATACTGACAAAATGAATGGAATATTAGGCAATTTCAGTGCGATGGCAATTGTTAAAGGCATTGATTCTTTAGCAAAGGCTTGTGCATATGAATTGAATTAACTACACAACTATTTTTCAGAATTCTTATAGGGGAACATCATCTTATATACATACATTTTGACTGGCTATGAAGAACAGCTCAAAATTTCAAGCAATTTGTAGATAGTCGTTTACTCTGGTAGACTGTTGCTTGCCCAGGTCACTGCTGCTTGACCGCATCTTTAGGTATTAAGATTTCTTTACAGTATTAACACCTCATTGGCCATCCAGCACTTTTCATTCAGTCTAAAATTAGTATTATTTAATACTAGTAATATTTCATGTTAGTATTTACACTGGTGCGAACTACCCCAGTTATCATCATTTAAGACCAATTATTAATGAATTTGATAAACAGTCAGAAAGAAATTACTCTGACATGAATAAATTTCAAGTAGTATGTAAATACATTTTCATCACTTTCTTTTGATATACTTTGATTTTCTCAGGCTCAGATTGTTATTCAGCTCTCTTACCTAAATATATACTGTAGCAGGTCTGAAAAGAGCAGGCCAAAGTGATGTCAGAAGTTCCCTGCTTCAGTGTTGAACCTGAGATGCTTTAATAGTCAAACTTCCTTTAAGAGATTTGAAATGCAGGTCTTGTAGCTTAAACCCTACTCTTTCCTACTCTTTGCCTAAGCCAGGTACAGCATGCCTGGACAGCACCAACTATTGGGCATTCCCTTGAGAACAGTTTAAGAGGCAGAAGATCACAAGATAAACAGAATCACAGAATGGTAGGGGTTGGAAGGGACTTCCAGAGATCATTGAGTCTGACCCCCTCCCAAAGGAGGTTCCCTACACCAGGTCACGCAGGCAGGCGTCCAAGCACATTAAGGTCTGATACTAGTTGCTTTGCTAGGCTTCATTTTCCAAAGGTATGATCCATACTCAGTGGCCAGCACAATAATAAAAATAGTTTTCAGTAAAATATGTTGTGTACACTACATTCAGCACTACATTTCTCTTTGTCAATAAGAATGACACACTACAGGTGACTATTTCAAACCTCAATTATAGTACATCAGTGCCTGTATTTTTTCCCTGCAACTCTTCTTATTCTTAACGCAGAAATATCTCCATGAGAAGTGAGAGATCTTCTTCCTACCAGTGGTAAGTCATGTTTTTAGCTTGAAATATGGAGGAGCATTATCTCCACAGGGGCACAGTTCTCTAAGTGCGTTGTGAGTACAGTAAAATATGGTAATAGAATTGAGTCTGGCAGAAACCAGAACAGCTTTTTTCCCTTTTATGCAAAAGCACCTACTAATGATGGGGTCACTCACCTGCTAAGCACCTACACTCAATTCATAATATTCACACACATTTACATTACAACATTCCTTTTGGCAGTTCTAGCTCATGCAGGTGGGACACAGCTTGTCAAAAAAATCATCAGGCTTTTGGGTTACTATATAACAAGATTTTATCAACAAGTTTTGCAAATTGGACAGGGATGAAGTTGGACAAATTAGTGTGGTGTTAAGTGATCTGCTCTGCAGTCAGCCCTTCCCAAAAGCAATCCTGAGAACTTCTCATCAGTCAGGATGGGGACTGGATCTCAGCACAGGTAAACAGCCAGTGCCACGATGTGAGTCCACAAACAGAATGGAGTGGAAAAATCACCTGCATATATTCCTCATCACTGAAATTTTGACCATGTGATATGTAAAGTTTTGATCATGTAGTCACTGTTGGTATTTATTAAGTTGTAAGCAAATTATTCAAATATGGCCCAAACAATAATAAAAAGAAAATCATGTTTAACTATTCGTATCATCCAAGATCCCTAGAAGTATTTATAAAAGTATTTCTAAAATAAGTGATAGTAAGACTTACCCACGTTTAATCTGCCTGTGACTTCTCCATTAGAGTTGCGAGCATTCACAGTCACATTGTGAGTAGACTGGAGAAGCAGTGATGAGTCCTGAAGTATGGAGAAAAAACTACAGATTCAGCAGAATGCTTAGAATTGTAAACAATTCTCAAAATACATAGTCTTATGTTTATATTAAATCCGTCACTGAAAGAGCTTTGCAGTTACAAAATCATCCACAGATGTTATCAAATAATTTGGACAAACATTTTTGATTATTTAAATGATAACAGATTTAAAATAAGAAAGCAATTATAGAAAACATTTCCAGTGGCCAAAAGCTACAATACTGGGCTGATGAACATGAATGATAACATATTATTTCTTGGGAAAAAAAATTGTTTGAATATTACATTTGCTACTTTTCCATACACAACAGAGACTTCCTACAAGGTCAAAGTATTAGGGAACATGTGATACAAAGAGGGTATTAGCAAGCTGCTTGTTTGTGACCTCAAAGTGCATCCTTGTTCCCAGATAACCAGTTGGGTTTCTAATTGCTGAAATATTGTAAATCATGCTTAGAGCTTGAGTTAACCTGATAATTTTGTACACATTTTATGCTAAGTATTTTGCTGTTAAAACTTACCCAGTAACAGTGGTAAAAGCCATGTGTGATTTGGAGTGCAATTTAGATATTTTTATTAAAATTAATGTAGGAAGATGTAGTAACTGCTCAAAAGAAGTTACTAAATAAGCAAGACAAATGAAATGTGCTTTATAAATTGTAACACATAGCAGTTATTAAATCATTATTGATTCATGAGTTATGTCGGCCAACAAAGATCAGGTAAATATATTATGTTTAAGTACTTATGCTAAATCACCCACAGAGCTGGTCATCTCTGTTAAACTTATTTGACTGCTGTCCATTTAAAAAGTGAATTATTCTTTTGTTATATTGATTGTAAGTATGAATAAATGACATTGTAGACCTGCAACTTCCACATGTTGTTGACTAATTAAAATCTAGTAACATATTTCTAAATGTGAATCTTTCATCCTGCTATGAATATGTATAAGATAAAATGGAATGGTATTGCCCACAATGCTGTGTTGGCATAATGAAGGCATAAAGTTGTAATAGGCTCCAGAGATGATGCATAGCAAGTTGATTTTCTGCTACATATTTTCTTAGCACTTTGGAGGCCTCATTAGGTGAGAAAAGCTGTTAGAATATTGCAAAGAGAAAACACTTAAGGCAAGAGAGAAAGCTGCTATGATAGCCCAATTCTCTAACAGATGAACTTAGTAAAAGAAGCCATAACAAATAAGCAACTTTATGATAATAAATATATAGAGTGACACTCAGGAGAGCAAGCTACAGGCAATTAAGCCTCTCTGGAGGCTTATGCTCAATCGAGTTTAAATGTTTTAAAAACAAGGAAGCAAGCTAACAAGCAAGCAAACAAACAAAACCCTGATGAACGATCAGTTCATAGGGGGCAGAGACATCCAGTAGCCTCCAGGCTCTAATTAATACATGCTACTAATGATCACGATGGGTCATTAGACAGCTAAGCGTATATTAGATGCTGCCACACCTCTTGCTTTCCATATTGTACTAAATCTACTAGAAGATGGAAGGAATACTAAAAGAGCTTAAAGGGCAGCTGAACATTGCACAAGTATTTTTCTGGGCAGAGGAAATAAAGTACTAGCTATGTTGGTTTTAAAAAGTTACATGTCTTATTGGATAAACAACCTCAAGGGAAATTCATATAAGCACAGTGTTCTCACTGCTTATGAGGCAGAAGAGAACACAATATAAGAGACAAAGTGAAAATACAGATTTAGTAATGGGATCTCTATGTCTAAATGAACTGTTCTTCCTACTGGAAATATTTACTGCAGAAAGAGAGAAAAGGAAAAGCTTAATAGACAGAAGGTACACTGGTACCACTTGAATTTCGGTCACGGAGCATTTCAACAAACTCATTCGAAACTCTGCATCAACTATGTTATCTGATACATTTATTTAATTTTTCTCTTGCTGTACTGATTCCAACGCTAACTATCTCATTAGTTACAGAAGTCTCAGACCTGAATGAGACTCATACCATTCCTTTCAGTGACCTGGTGAGGATGGTTAATGTGTCTGATGGAATGAAAAAGTCAAATTTGGCTTTTAATCTCATTGAGAAGGCCCTTATTCTGTGAAATGTCCCACTGGTTGGTTATATTGTTCATTACTCTTTGATGAGTTTGGATGACAGAAGATATTTCTGAAAAGTATTTCTTTTTGTTGGCAAGAAACCGATATTACTCTCTCAAACTGCCAGTATACCTATGCAAGTTTCAGTATTCATGTAAATAACTCAAAATGAATTCAGGTTTTTCTTCTTAATGAAAAATTCAGTACTCCAATTGAAACTTGCCATACAACACTCTTACACACTTAGACTGTGTTAAAGTCAATATCTGCTTAAGAAATGCTTTCTTCGACCAAGTATGCTATTCATATTTTCCCTCAATAATAATACAATTTTCTGTCTATGTAAGCAAAATTGAATCTGAAATCTTTCGATTTAGTTATGTAGATTTTATAAACACACATATTTAAAGTGTCACACTTTTAATATTGCTGCCCAAGATCTGGCAAAAATTGAGTTTATTAGAGAAATAATAGTTTTTCCTATGAGATCTTATAATTTTATATATATTTAAAGAGTTTTATGAGCTTTTAATGAACGAATAAACAAAACAAGCAGTTTCATGGGGTAGCATGAAAGAAAAACAGTCTCAGTAAAAATAATAAATGTTCTACACACTCCTAAAATTTTAGCATCACTTGTGTACATTGACCTTTCCAATTCATTTTTGAGCAGTTTTTAAGCATATACCTAAAAAGAAGTTAAATCTGCAGCAATATCTGTTCAGTAACGCAATGATCATGCTTGTAAAATATTTATTGTATTCTTGCATCGTACATTTAATTCAATGTTCATATATATCTAAAAAGCATGGAAAATTTTGTGCATATAGTATATACTTCATTAATATATATATATACACATATATACATTATTTTTTCTCAGACAGGTAACTAGACTTACCATAAACCCAACTGTTAATTATTGCATTAATTTTATTCCAGCACCATATAGAACAATTATTTGCTTACCACTCGAGAATGGATTTCTTTGGCATAAAGTGGGAATAAGAATTCAGATTCTCCCTCCAAACGAAGGCCTTCTTTTGTAACACGTAGATGCCCCATTCCAGTCTAAGGAGAAGTAACAATTATGTGCATTTTAAAACTGTTACTCTATTTGTTTATTTGTTTTCATTTCATAAACTGAACATTTCCAGAGCTCCCTGCCTCAAACCTATGGATAAATGTACTCACAACTCATTTAAAATGGTCAGAATTTCTCATTTATTCCTGGAGCACTTTTCTTTAATGAATTCTAGCTTTCAAGAAACATTGAAGTAGGTATTTTTAAGGAAAAATACAATTTTGCAGTCATTATCTCAGAAGGAAATGATCTCGTACTGCCTGTGCTGAAGTATCTTTAGTATTTTCCTTCTAAACATGCAATGAACAATAAAGTTTTACACAAGGCTCAAAACCAAATCTTATGGTCGGTCACAACTCATCATCTATCAGTGGTACACTTCAAACAGGATGCAATACTTCTAAGCCTATTGAAAAGACAAAGGGAGATTTATATTTGCATCTGTTTTCAATAATGGATTAAAAAACAATAGTTTTTTCTTTCTTGAATCTATTTATTTCTCTTCTGACTGTAGGCTCAGGCTCCACCTCTCACACTATTACATTCCTTTCTGTCACTTGCGAGTTTTTGTACTTTCCTTTCTCTCCAAGTCTCCCTCCCCTATCAGTTTTAGCCCAGTTCCACTTGCTACCCTTTCCAACCAGTTTAAAACTTTTCCCTTCCTTCACCACAGAATTCTTTACCACAGAACTGATAATGTGAAAAATGAAGACTTTCAGACTTCCCACAGGTATCACCTTCTTCATTATTACCTTATTTATTATTTTATATGCAAAGTGTTAAGTAACATGTATAACCACAATTCAGTGAAAAATACTTGGTAATTATTCCTTTATAGGGTTGAAGAGAGATGAAAAGAAACAAGCATGGCTTATACTTTGTAAGGTAGGAAATACTCATGTTAGCAGCTCATTCCACAGAAGAAGATTCCTTTTCAGCATGGATTTATTTAAGGAAAGAAGCTTTTAAAATAGCTATTTATGGAACCTGTTATTTAGTTTCAAGTATTTTACTGCTTTGAAATACGCAACGTACTGACTTTTCACAATGGCACTAGATCCAATTTCTAAATTCTAGGACACTGCAAAGCTTTTAAAAAGTAGCTAGTATAAACTGATACATCTCATGAGGCGAAACTAAAATAATGCCCATGATGAGCCACCTATGGCTTTTGTAAGCACAATTCCTAGGCACCACTGAGTGATATAGGGATATGTTTTTCTGACTTGAAACACAGAACAGAGATAATTTCAACAGTATAAAAAAACAGAGGTGTTAAGGCAAACCGTTTTGAAAAATAAGAACACATCAGAATTTTTTAAAGAAATACCATAAACAAAAGCCCTGAATTTAATGAACTAAAGGTAAGATCTGATTATCTGCTCTCATCTCAAGTCTTTTCTTATTAGGTGAAAGGATATTATAATAAACTTGTCCTTGAATAAAAATATTTCTGTTGACTTGAATGTAAGTTAGATACAGACTGATGCAGTTATATCACATGAGAGGGAAAAAAGTGAATGTTTCATTAAACAGAATAGATGTATGGCAAACCTGCACTCCTGTTATCCTGATGGTGGTGACTATCAATGCTTGATTGTGCCAGTCTTGAGCTCTAACACACCATTGTGCATATCATCCTGAGACTCCTATGCTGTCTACTTACCTTCACAAAGGTTCACATTTGCTCTCAGCAAAGCAGGTACTAAGCTATATAGGAAATGGTAAAAAAATAAAATGGTAACTCTCTGTAGACACATAGCAGATTTTGCAGATGCTGCAAGCTTACTGATATGGGAACTGCTGGCAGCTACTAAAACCTTATACAGGGAAGATGCAATTCAGCATTAATGTTCTCAACAGTTATTCATTTCAAAACTGTCAGATACTAACTGGTCTAACAGTATGCCTTCCAGAGCAGTAAAAGACTTTTTTTATTACTTGAAAATGCTCCTGAGTAGGTAAAGACTTATAGAAAGAGAGACGAGATTCTATAGTAAATGTAAGCTCTGAGAGTATTCAAGCCCCATAAAAGCTCACCAAAAAGTTCCTTGATTCAGAACCTTGATGTAGGATATCTGACTACTATTCAATCAGTTACCTCCATATAGGTACTCCAAGCTGTCTAAAATAAGTAGTGACCACCACTCAAATCTTAGGTAAGGAACATTTGCATGGGAAGACCATCTTGGATGGACTGTCATTCTCTTAGACTCTGGAACATGATCAATGTGAAACAATTTTCATCTGAAATACTAGGGAAGCAGTTGTGTTCTCCACAAAACTGATAGAAATGTTCAGAATGTCCACAAGATCTGGAAAGGTCCTTCCACTTCTTCCAGAGGACGACAAAAGGATAGAGTCCCTCAAGATCCAAAGGACCTCTAAAATGGTGAGATGTGGATTTGACAGATGTACAACTCAGTGGGTAAGGAATTGGCAGGATGGTTGCACTCAAAGGTCTGTAGTCAATGGCTTGATGTCTAAGTAGAGATCAATGATGTGTGATGATCCTCATCAGCTAGTACTGGGACCAACACTATTTGTATCTTCCTTAGTGACATGGACTGTGGGATTGAGTGCACCCAAAGCAAATCTGCAGTGCCAAGCTGTGTAACCAATACTCAGCATACTGAAGGTGGGGGATGCCATCCAGAGGAAACTTGACAGGTTCAAGAGGTGGCCTTATATGAATGAGGTTGGGTGCAAGGGTATATGGGTTAGAGCAATCCTAATACATGAATACAGGCTGGAAGATGAGTGGATAAAGAACAGTCCTGTGGAGAAGGACTTGGGGGTAGTGATGGAGGAAAAGCTTGACATGAAGCAGCAGTGTGCCCTTGCACCCCAGAAAGTCAGGGCTGAATCAAAAGCATGACTAGCAAGGTGAGGGAGGTAATTCCCCCACTTCTGCTTTGGTTTTGCAGGTGAAGATCCACCTACAGGACTGTATCCACATCTGTGGCCTGCAGGATAGTAAAGACATTGACCTGTTAGAGCACATCCAGAGGAGGGTCACAAAGACGATCAAGAGGACTGTAGCACCTCTCCTATTAAGAAAGACAGAGAAAGTTGTAGTCATTTAGACTAGAGTAGATAAGGTTTTGGTGTGAAATTTATACACAGCTTTCAACACTGAAAGGGAGCTTAGAGAAAGGACGGGGAGAGACTCTATCAGGGAATGTAGTGCTAATATAAGGGATAATGGTTTTAAAGTAAAAGAGGGTAAATTTAGATTAGACGTCAGGAAGGAATTCTTCACCATGAGGATGGTGAGATACTGGCACAGGCTGCCTGGAGATAATGTGGATGTTCCATCCCTTGGAGGTGTTCAAGGTCAGGCCTGAAGGCTTTGGACAACCTGATCTAGTAGGAGATGTCCCTGTATATTGCTGTGGGTTGGATCTGAACAGTGTTTAAGGTCCCTTCCAAACCAACCCATTTTATGATTCTATGACCAAGAAGGTCACATGTAAAGAAGAGCACATAACTTTGGGTATATCAACAGTAGTAACAAACAGCTGTAACTCCAGGGCTCTTGCACTTGTAATGGCTTGCTAAGATGAGCACCATGCAGACTATTGCTTAAAGATTCGGAAGAGAATCAAACATACATTCAGGATTTATTTTACAAGCCAATGTAATAATATAGAAATCTGCTGTTGTAGGCATGTGGCCCTTAGAGATGAGTTTAGGCACAAGGAACTTTCATTCAGTTTATAATGTTTCTAGACATCTAAATTCAATCAGTAACCTTCATTTTCCTACCAGCATATAAACTGATACACATCTGTACTCAATATACGGGAAAAAAATCTGCTCTTATTGTATCATATCATCAAGGCTTCTGCACCTTCTCAGCTTGTTACACTCAGACTCCTCTAAGTAAAGGAAAATAAGCTTGTGGTCAATACAGTAGTTAAGAGATGTAAAAAACAAACAAAAACAAAACAAACAAACAAACAAACAAAAGCATGTTTTCTATTTTTGGGAAGAAATAAAATACTGGAAAGAAAAGCACATCCATATATTAGGATGGCTGAAACAATAAAATCTTTAATTTAAATCAAACATTTGTTTTAACATACACATCTCAAATTTAAGTATTTCTTGTCTCAGGCTTCAGTTCAGCTTCCCATATATTCCAAGTTTTCTTAACAAAAAGTCCACACAATAATTGCCAATAATAATATTCAGTTCAAAGCAGATTGGATGCAGTATTCCCTTGCAGGTAAGTACTTTTTCTTACTTACTGGATACTTAGATTGTATGTTTAGGTCAACCCAGGGAAAGACCTTGGCAAGTTCGAACTGAAACACCATTTGTTGTGCCCCAAAGGTAGCTCAATTAATGGCTTTATAGATCCAGCTTTCACTGCAGTATTTCTTGCAGCTATTACTATTTAGAGAACTTGCTTTGCAAACAAGACTGAACTGTTTCATTGAGATAATAGGGCTGTGGGTAGAGATTGTTAAAGAGCAATCAGCAAAAACAGGATTGGTAATGAATCTGATGAAACTCTCTGTTTGACTTACAATATCTATTTTCGTGCTAAGTACGTGCTTGGTATAATAACATTACGGATGCCTCATCTCATTTTCTTTTGCAAGGACTCTGTTTCCTAAGCTCAGATAGAAAAGGTTATCCAACTTTTGTTCTCAGATGACAATGGAGTCTTTTCTGTCAAGAATACTGGTCAAATCAGAGTGGTTAGCAACAGCAAGCATTCTTGGTACAGAAGTTAATCCCACCTGACCCACAAAATGCTGGATAAAGATTGAAACGCAACTTTCAGACATGCTTAGAATGACAGCTGGTAATATTCCAATATATCATGATCTAGAAAAGTAAATGGCCACTCAGAGCTCAAGAGTTTTATAAGGAAGCCTATGGAAGATGCCAGAAACATTTTTACTTCATATAAAATAGAATTAATATTTATGATGCAGACTTTTGAGATAATTTTCTGTAGTAACATGTAGAATAGCAGTCCTTCTGAAATAAATATATTAACTACAACAAGTATTGCTCAAGAGGGGAAAAACAGCTTCTCAAAACAGTTTCAGGTCGAGCTTCATTTTCTTTTTTAGAAAGGACCAAGTTCTTCACTTCAGACAGACAGTTCAAAGCTGGATAATTGCTAATAAAAATCCCATTACATCCGGCATTATATTCTCTGTGACTGATTTAGTCAACTTTAGAAATACATGCTGCTGTTATGCATATTTATTCATGAATGGAGTTTTCTTTAAATCGACTAATTAATCTATAATTATAACATTTACAATCATGAAGCTTAGCCAAAGAAAAGGAATTAGATTTCTTCTATTTGTAAAGCTTGTCAAAGACTTTTTTTTTTTTTTTTTTTTAATTTTCCCTGAATAATACATTTCTTGAGTATCTCTGATGAATAAGGGATATTTGCATGGTATACATGATTACAGAGACTTTGGATTTATCCAGTAATGTAATCCTACCATTTGTACTAGGGGACAAATCATCTTTGGGTCTCAGCACCTTTTGTAAGTACACAGTGTCAGACATCTCCAGCCTGACAGAATCTGCTGTCTAAAGAGTCGGAATGACAAAAATGTGAGATGAGAAAAGGACAAAGAGACGACACATCTCTCAAGAAGCCCTGTTGAAATCCATGTGAAATGAATGAATTAAATATTTTATCTCATGTTTCGTCTTGAGGCTATAATGAAGATTCTAAATTTATATACTAATATAAATGGCAATGATTGCAACTAAAAATAATTAATCTCTAATAACAACCCAACCCATATAGATTTTTTTTTTTTAATATAAAAATAAAACCACCTTCTATAATGGTTCTCTATTGACATTATTGATAAGAAAATTGCTGTAGTTCCTACAGAGTACAGTGGGAATCTACTTCTTTTTCAATTTTTTTTTATCATAGTAAATCCTAGTGTGGAACTGACAATAATACCTCCTTTACCACAGCAGCATTAATACAGCTAAATGTTATGAATTAATAATATCGTAACTTAAGATGTATATCGCATACATCAATTATACCATATGTCAAATAAATAATAGTAATGACAAAGAAATGAAGTATGAAGTTGAAATATGAGAGCTTTTTGAAATTCTCTTTTAGTTATACTTAGAATTTATTTGACAAGTGGTACAAATTCTTGCCCTACTCTGTATGATCTGATCACACGTTTACAAAGATACAACACTTTTTTTTTTTTTCCTTCAATTTTGGTTAAAGATGAATTAAAACATTTTTGAAAAGAACTTATCTGTTTTGCGCCTGTGAAGCCAATGTTTCAAAATAAAAAGTCAAGGGAAAGTTTCATGACAACTCATTTATTTCCCAACACAATTAATGAGTACTTCCATTTACATCCTAACTTTATTGTTTGAATTATATTTATTTGTTATTGAATACATTTTCCCCACAACTACATATATAAAGAAATAAGTATTTAGGGAAGTGTAGCAAACAGGCACATATGAGGCTATTTTAAGTGTGGAGAAATATGAATTCTCAGGATCATTTTGTTTGAGTAGGAAATGAGGGATAGACAAGCTTTTTAACTGGGAGAAATTTCAAAAGCTATAAAAAAAGTAACTTCTTTCAAACATACGAGAACATTGTAAAATGTACGTAGTGTATGTATGGAGATGTTATCCTTATTAAAAGTGGAGGACAACTAATCAGAGCTTCAAAAAATGGACAAAACAGGTAATATAAATGTTTGTTAATTAATGAAGAACAAGGTGTAAAGATCTTGTATTAAACTTTGAAGAGCCAAGAACATAAAGGTTTTCCATTTATGAAAAGCAGACTTCTTAATAAAATAAGCAATTGGAAAACAGGAATGGAACAAATTGTAGGAGTGGTCATGTACTTCCAGAGTTTACAGATTTGGGGATTTGTAAAACCTTTATTACACTCAAAATATCTTCAGAGACATGTGAAAAGACATCTTCAAAGACATGGGGTCTGAAGCACAGGCCTTATGAGGAGTGGCTGAAGGAGCTGGGATTGTTCAGTCTGGAGAAGAGGAAGCTCAGGGGAGACATCATTGCTCTCTACAACTATTTGAAGGGAGATTGTTGTGAGCTGGGGGTTGGCCTCTTCTCTCTTGTTACTCGTGGTAGAACTAGAGGGATTGGTTTCAAGCTGCACCAGGGGAGATTCAGGCTGGATGTTAAGGAAATACTACTCTGAAAGAGTGGTCAGGCACTGGAATGGACTGCCCAGGGAGGTGGTGGAGTCACCAACCCTGGAGGTGTTCAAGGAAGGTTTGGATGTTACGTTGGGAGACAGGGTTTAGTGAGAAGTATTGGCTATGTATGATTCTGAAGAATGACACATTCTGTTCTGACTTTGTTTCCTACGTATTCATCCTCTTTAAAAAACAAAACAAAATAAAAACAAAACAAAACAAAACAAAAAAACTGTAAATTACACAGTTTCTGTTGAGGATTACAGAGAGAATCAATAAAACAATGGAATCCCAGAAGTATGATTCATTATTAGTACTCCTGAAATTGTCCTGCAGGCAGATCTGTGCAGTTAGGTAAATAGATTTCTAATTCTAACCTTACCAAATGGGGATATTCGTGTGGAAAACTGATTGTTAGATAATATCCATCACTCTTTTCTAATCTTTTGGTGCAAAAAGGTCCCAGTCTTAATGAAGCACCCACCCCAGGCCAAGCATTGCAGAAATGCAGTGAATGCATTAGCTGTGAGTACCAGTAAAATAGACAACAGATAAAGAGGAACTTGACATATAAACAACATAAACAAAGATTGGGAGCCATCAATAATGTAAACAAACAGAAGGAGACACTGTTTGAGAACAGTAATTACTTTTCTGTCTTACCAATTTCCACTGGAGCTCAGTAGGCTCAGCTCATTTAGTGCTGGACTCAAAACTGACACTTCCTGAATCCCATACTGAAAAGAAGCAACTGAGAAACTGTGTTTTTCTGATCTGATGAAAGGATTTGGATTTCATGCATGAAATTATTTGTATGCAGAGCGCAGAAATAGAAATTTAACCAATTTGTCCAATTTCTCTACCTCACAGCTATTTCAGTAGGCTGGGCTTGACACTTTGGGTACTGAGTGGAAAATAGATGTTTGCTTCTTTGAGCTTCAATAGTTTTATCCCAATGGAGGTCCTCTTGAAGTCCCTGACCTAATATTTTGTTTTCACCAGTGTCTTCAACCATTCTGCACCATCTCACATTTTCTAAGAAATATTATTGTAAATCTTCACTGATTATGCGAACCTCGGTAACAAAAAAAGGCTTTAAGAAGGGTTAACTTCTGTAGTGAAGTCAGCTGACAGAACTAGGAGAAAAAAAAACATATATAAAGTTTCATGGACTTTTGTAATGTCACTCGTGAGCTCCATGAATTGCAACTGCCATCAGGCCTATTATTCATCATCACCATTCCCTACAGCAGAATATTGTCGACTGCTCGTGGGAGCAAAAATACATGTAAGAAAATGGTACTTGCATGTTAAAAGTTACTAATTGTGTCATGGCTCAAGAAAAAAGATATTCCAGGTGGAGAGACCAGAACTTCTGCTATTTCTTTGGCAGAGGGTTTGTCAAAGACTCATTTAAATCTCCCCTAAAATTAGTAGAGCAGCATCAATAGTTGAAATCAAGCCGTCATGATTTCACCTACTTAGACCTCCTGAATTTGCTTGTACACTAAAATCAGATTTTAAAAAATCTTAATTTGTATTATGAATTAATCCAATAACTGTAAGCTTAAATTAAACTTAGATTTATTTTTATTTTAGCAACTATTCTTCCACACTCTTTTACATACAAATGATCTGACTGATAGTACAGTTCAGATTAATCAAAACTACAGATCACACTATGGAGAAGTTCAAAGTTCTTGGATTACTGATTTTCTGCAATAGGTCTCTTATTTTTTCCAGCTATTACTATCTCCATAAAACAATTAGATATTCACTATCATATAGAGACAGTGAGAATAACTGCAGTTCAGTTGGAGGCAAATTTTATCTAACTTAATTGAAAAACGGCAAAATGGAACCCTTCAGGATTGTTCAGAATGGAAACTACAGAATATTGGTGTTCTGATACGAGAAGTTTTCAGTAAAAAAATAAAATTAGAATTTGTGAATAATATATATATATATTTATTTTACTTGATTATTAAAAATGTAGCATCTTCCAAATGGCAACTAATTCAGTGAAGCATACATTTTTAATGATAGGAAAGCTGTACAGATTCATTAGTGTATGCCTTTGCAGTGAAGAAAAATTACTGCTGTGGAAGATATTGTTCTTTATTGTACACTTTTATTGCTGTCTAGTCTAGTTTTAAATGTTCCAAATGATTGGTCACCCACAATTTAATAGGACATGCTATTGCACAGTCTAGAAAGTCACGCTGTCAGAGAGTGTTATTTGATTTTCAGTTAGAAATCTCCTTTCCTCATCATATTATCAGTTTCATATTTTTCATATTTCCTTAAGCAATACTCTCCTTTAGTGCCTGAATTTATAAAGTGCTTAAATTGTTGTTTAAATAATTATTTAATTACACAATAAGTTAACGTGTTTCAAACTACTTGTAATAGTCATAGATGGTGAGGGTGTGAAATCACAACATACACAGTAGAGGTGAGTTACAGCATCTCTCAATGATAAAAATGTTATAAAATTATATATAAAAGGTTGGTGGTCCTGCATGTGGTAGGGGGTTGGAACCTGATGATCCCTGGAGTCCTTCCAACCCAAGCCATTCTACGATTCTATGATCCTGTGATCTAGACCTGTATCATTATCTACCAACTAAGGTATATGAAAAGCAATTGCTTAGTATGATTATATAAAGTTACCTCTTCAATATTTCCTCATACTTTTGAATGTAAATAAATTGACACTGTTTATAGAAAACTTTACAAAATAATTTTAAAAATCAAAATAAATACTTTGTCTACAGCGATTATTTATTGTACATGAGAACTGAAAAAGATTAGTGAAGTGGAAGACCACTTTCTAGTCAACAAGTACAGAGGTCTTCCTGATTCCCATTGTCAGTATGTCCACATGAAGTGCAGATACAGGAGCAGGTTAAAATTTAGAATCATAGAATCACAGAGTCTTTTGAGTTGCAAGGAACCTTTGAAGATCACCTGGTTCAAATCCCCTGCAATAAATAAAGCAATAGTCACAATCAGAAGACATCTTGATGAACTGCTATTGAGTGCTTGGCATCTATATACAGTTTGCTCCTGTCATAAGGTGATCCACAGACTGATGAAAGCCTTAGTATTTGGTCTTGACTTTCTCCTCATTAGTGACTCAGACTCAGGTCATGTTTAACATGGATGGCAGAAGAACATTATATTGAGTGCAGATTCAGGTCGTGTTTAACTCACAGTGAAGATAAAGCTCTGAAGACCTGTCTGCCTGATTTTATAATTGAATTAATGTGTGGTTTCTGAAAAAGATGTCCTGTTACATAAGAGATGGTGACCCTCCATTCAGGTGGAGTTTGCACTTGAGTTTGAGTTTGAGAATACTATGATAACAATTCTATATGTGACAACAGGGTAGGGCAGCTGAAGATGATTACATTCAGGAGAAAATGTGAAATCAGTCTCATGAGCCTTGTTTTACCTAAGGAATATAAAGATAATGGAAGAGAAAATATGAAAAGGAAAAAAAAAACCACTCACCACAGAAATCATAACTCTGCAGTAGTACAAGTAAAAGATTATAGCTGTTAAATCATATCAGTTATGCAACAAACTAATAAGCCAAATAGTTCTTGTTAATGCCCCCTGCTAAGCATCTAATCTCTATAAAGCTACAAGTATCGCATAAAATGTTATTCAGATTAGCTCAACACTGTCCAATTTTCCAAATTGTTTCCCAGTCGAACAGCCTTCTAGAGTCAAGTCAACACAGAACTGGTATGTTGGCCAATTATTATGGGAGACATTTAGATATTCATATAATTTGAGAATCTAATTTCAAATTATAGATCCTCAAAAGTCTTGCTCACTTGTGCAACAGATCTAGACATCTTAATATCCATGCAATTAAATGTGATGACCACTGAAAATGATCATCTTAGAAGTAAAGTCACTAAGGATAAAGAATGGCAGCGATGACTGTTTAAAAAAGAACATGTGGTTGCAGAACTTAACTGGGTTGTTAGTCTTCCACATTTTAATCTCTCCTTTCCCTGGGAAAGTGTGTTCTCATACCTTCTTCCAGAGATCTATATCATCTAAGAAAAAGTTCATAGTAAATTTAAGCTTATGTTTTCTTTTTCTAGATTGTTCTTCATATAAATTGATTAAATATTAATTAGAGCAGAAGCTCTGTCTCCAAAGTGAGTAACATAATCATCTGATAGTTACACTGTGTTATCTCTAGTCCAGTAAAAATGTAATTATTCCCTATAAATTAAAAGCTTTAATTAGAAAGACTGAAGAATGCCCAGTCCTATAGGCTATACCACAGTAAGGACTTGGAAAACAACAAGGAGATTACGAAATATTCATACAGCTAATATATTCAGTATTTTTCTAGTTAAGTATTTTATGATCTGATAGTATTCACAAGGATGAACTTTAATCTCATGTGACAGCATCTAACATGGCCTTGAAATTAGCATGTCACAAGCTGAAAGTTGATGAATCATTTTAAAACTACACAGTCATTTTTTATCAATTAAAATTAACAATGTGAAAGAGAAAACTAAATTAGGTTTTCCTGTGAAGCATTTATTTATTGTTCTTCAGAAGCATAAGAAATGTTAATGAGTTTCCTGGCAACATCAGATAGCCAAACACAAGACAAAACTTTGAAAAATATCAGTTTGTCAATATCACTCTTCTACTGGGGGCCTCAAAACTGGAAGCGGTATTATACATACACTGTAATTAGTGCTACGTAAAGGTGGATAATCACTTCTCTTGGTACCTTGCTCTGCCCCTGTTCACACAGCCTGGGACCTGTTGCATTTATTGCTATGGTGGACACTGGCTCACGGTCAGCTTGTGGCCCAGCAACCCAAGGGCCTTCCTCATGGTGCTGTCTCCTGCTTGGTGTCTCAGGCTGGGACTTGTTCTTTCCAGCATCAGGACTTTCCATTTGTCCTTCCTAAACATCATAATTTTGAATCATTCCTGTATCCTGCCTAGGCTCTTCTGAACATCACCCTAGTTCTAAAAGCTTTGATTGGTATCTACAACTTGGTGTCAGCTGCCAACTTGATAAGCATATATTCTTTTATATATTCTTTTACCTTTTCTAAGTCATGATAAAGATGTTAAATAGGAACAGTCTCAAAATATGTTTTTCTGCAACATTTATTATAGGCCTCCATGTAGGTTTCCATGTAGAATACAATGGAGTAATAACTACTGCACAGGCCTTACTGTCCAGCAACCCATCTGGTTGCTCAGCCATCATGTGGGCAACTAAGATATGATAACATTATGGGAGAATGTCAAAAGCCTTGCTGAAGTCAGGTAAATGACATCCAGTGCTCTCTCCTCATCTATAAATCCAAACATTTTGTCACAGCTTGTAATGACATTGATTTATCAGCATTTACCCTTAGTAAATCCATGCTGACTGTCCTCAGTTACCCATTTCACCTTCATGGACCTCGAATTGTCTTCTAAGTGGATGTGCTCCATTATTTTCCAAGGAACTCAGGACTGAGCAACTTGTAATTCCTCAGACTGTCCTGTTGGCTTTTGTTTTTTAGCAGACAACACATCACACTACAATCACATTTCTATTCTTTGGGCACATTGTTATCCCAATTCTCTTTCTTAGATGCTAACAGCACTTCTTTGAATGTTAACTCTGATATCTTCTAAATTATTTCTCATGTTAACAGATACATCCTGTTAAAACAGTTTCCCAGTTCTTAATGAAAACACACATACTATTCTCAAGGGTTGTGACATCTACGTGTACTTAGTACTTATATTAGTCTTGTTCTAGATGATATTTGATATTTCCCTAAATTACCCCATGCAAAGCAGGGCAGTGCAGTTAAGTCAATATTTCACTGGATATATGCTAGGATTACAGATTCTTAGACAGAGAACTAGGAAGAACTTTATAGCCATGGCAGGCATAGTCCACCCATCAGAAGAATGACCTACTTAAGCTGTTATTACACTGGTCTTGTTGCCATGGCATAAGGACATTCAAAAGTTTGACACATTTGGTGCCTTCTTCACAGGTACCTGTTAAAAAGTAGTGGTTCGTGAAAGTGCGGTTTCTGATGCTATTCTGTTAGTCCTGACTATGCTAGAGAATACCTAGTTTCAGACAGAGAATCCAAAGCAACAGAAAATAAATTTATAATCTGATTAAAAAAATATAAATCTAAGCCACATAGGAAACCACTTCAACAATTATTCGTGTACTTTGTGATTCATGATGTACTGGCACTAACTGCTCATCTTCATATGAACTGCCTAACAGAAAAATTATATGTGACCTAAGATATTCCACACTGTAATATGTATGGCAATAACAGTGCTGAAAAGAATTTATGTGGGGGAAGGCACTAGAGGGGAATTCAAGCAGCAGTAATGTATCCATAAGTAGCACTTAAAATTAACCTACTTCCTTTATAGCAAGAGAATGTAGAATATAGAAATGCTTCTAAGAGATAAAAAGCCCTTCATTTAGTAACAGAGGTGTAATAATGACAGATAATGGGGATTTTCTTCACAGCACTCTTTCTTCAATGGCAGAGGCAGAGCTGTAAGGATTTACTATTATTGTTTTTCTTGTAACAAATCTATTCGTATCATCTATGCATCACAACTGCGTGTTTAGGGATGAATCACCTCAGCTTCAATATTCATTGATGCATTTTATTGCATTCTGACTAAAGTTACATCTTGCAGACTTCTGTAAGTTACCCTTCAATTGACTACACACAAAATTACATTATAAATATTAAAACATATATGACAGTGGAAAAATATTACAGTTATTCCTGAATAATACATCTGCTTATCCTCAGGCGTGAAGTGGTATTAATTACCTCTGAGCTTTATTTATTTGGTCAAATAAATTGTTCAGTGTTGGATACTGATAAATAGGAAAAGGAAACTAAGAAAAAAGCCAGAAATCTTTTAACGCTAGTGAATTCCAGCATATGAGAGAAAAACTGCAGCACGTGTATTTATAAACTAAACAGAGACTGTGAGACAACAGTAATACACATTCTTCACAGTGGTTAGAACCCACTTCAATAAAAGGTACCAATAACCTTAATAATTTAAATAGTTATTACTAATACAGACATTACAGATATACATACTCAAAGATAGAACGTAAGTATATATTCGTATGTATATATCAAAGTACAAGTTACAATAGGGAAATAAGAAAGAACCATGTACTGCACACAGAGAAGCTAATGTGCATGTGAAATAAGGGGAGAGACAAGGCAGGAAAAAGAAGAGAATATAAAAATAATGGAAAATTAATACACTTACTGGAGAAAACCACATCACTTTAAGAATCCAAATTGTCAAAGAAAAATTCACAACTAGGATGATTAGCAGGAGTAGAACAAACAGGTAGAGGCAACGCTTTCTCCAACCATAAATTCCAATTTTGTAGACATATTCATTCTTTGGCCTCTCTAGGCTAGTGCCTGGTGTTGTTGTAGTGTATTGTTCACGTACCATCTGCTATGTAAAGAAAAAAAAAGAGACTGCTTAGTTATTTGAGTTAAATTAAATATATGTGTGTAAAAAACAAGGAAAATATAAAGATTTAATTGTATTCACAAGTTACTATAAACTCTCATGATTTTAACTGGAAAGCATTTTCATCATATCTCTGTCAATTTAAAGTCATAACTTTTTGGTACAGACAATGTACTGCTTCAGTACACGAACACTACCAATTATTATTTTCAAGAGGCTCAAATTTATTTTATCCTATATAGTATGTTAACTATTCCCTCCAATTTTCCATAATAGTCTGATTCTTCCTGCACAGAAATTTTAATAGGATCGTATCTACTGCACATAGAACAAAATTATTGCAGTGTAAAAATTCTTCTAGACTTGATAGAAGTGCCTTGCCAAGTATAGCTTCAAGAACACTTCTACATACTCTTTATTCAGTGAAAAATAAAGCATTCTTTCTGTTGCAAAACTTAGCTCTATAATTCTGGAATGACAGAATACATAATCTGTATGTAAAGAAACAAAATGGTTCTTTATAGCAGAAACAATTATTTCTTAATTTGTCATATACAGATATATCATCAGTAACAAAAATTACTTACTTTATTTATACAACTTCCACTTTGTATTACAAGTCTTAAAAAAGTATTTTCTGAATTTAAAGAAATCCTACCAGACTGCAATTCCTTAAAACATAGGGATATTCACCAGTTCCCACCTCTCCGGCACAGAGATCACCAAGAATTCAAAACATTCATTAAAACTAGTATTTCAGACATAAGAATAAAATCTCAGCAGCTGAAGCTGCTTATCAGGAACAGCAATGGGTAACATCTGTCTCATTTCCACTGCTATAAAATGAAGAAAACAACAACAACAACAAAAACCCCCACAACAACCTTGGATATATAGCATAAAATAGGTGTTTTAAGTGCTTCCTATAAGTGAGGTTTTTCAACAGGTATTATGCACCCAAAAAGCAGCCAACTTTTCTACAGTGTAATGTTCATGGATGAGAGTCCCTTCAGATAGGTCCCACACGAGGTATCAATTCAGAACCTACCCCTGGGAATTAGATCACTGTACTCTGCACACACAGTTTTCAAAGTGTGATCAAACTACATCCTTACTTTGCTGCTGAATTACTCTAAATCAGGGAAGAAGTTCCTTCAGGTCTCCTGCAGAGACATCCTGTGTCTGTGACAAGCATGTGGCTCTTAATACTTACCCCCATCTTTAGAATTACATCATTTTTATTTGTTTCTATAGCTTCCTATCAAGCCACAAACCAGAGAAAATAAGTTTACAAGTAAACAGAACATATGCAGCATTCATCTTATTTCTGTGTTTACACTCGAAAACCTTTCAAAAGTTACAGTTTATGTTTATTCATAATAAAAATGAGACTTGATAATCAGCAGCTCATAATGTAAGTGTGCTAAAGCAATGGTCTCAATAATTTGTTGCTGTTATCAGTCCCAGTTGCTCATGTTAATGTGCAGGCAAATGTTTTCTTGTGTGGAAAATAGTGAAGATGGTATAACAACTTATTAGTGGAAAACAACAGATTCTGAAGTGACTTAAAATAACAATACTGCAAAACAGTGCAGATTTATATATGGCATTCATATGCACTGCCTGAACTACATTTGCTTAAATCTACCTGATTATATTTTCCTGTTCTGTGCACTATTCAGGCACCTAGTACTGATTATAAGATGCTATTCATATATGAGTTACTACTTCTTTTGCTGTTGCCCAGCTAACTACCATATAACAAATCAAGTCACTAACACAGGACTTCCTATATTAAATCTAATTTACCATTCTCTGCCAACCAAGACAAACTGGGACAATTACACATATGACAGACTAAACAAAATACTTAGAAAAGCTTTTTTTCCCTTGTGTTCATCTAAATCCCTCTTGAAAACTGTAACTAACAGCATAGGATGCACTAACTGCTAACTTCTGACAAAAACAGATATGCTTGGAGAAATAACTCGCAGAGTTTTTGCTCAGATACAGTATCATAGGACTGCCCAATATCCTAACATCGGGGATCCTCTGAGTTTCTTATTGTTTCCTTTAGTACACACATGGTAAATGTCAGTATAACAAGAAACAAGACTGATGGCAGCTACAGAAATTCTGTAGTAACAGAATTTCTCCTCAAGACAGTCTGCTTGTTGGTTTGAGCAGAAAAAAAACCAAACACCTTCTAAGAATACTAACAGGGTTATTTCAGTAGGGTGGAAGGAAAAGGGATCTCTATTCTGAAACTGCATAATCTCATGAAGTTAGCTGAGCTTTCAAAAAGTCTTTAGGTGGAGCACCTAGGCTTTTCCTTGTGTGTCTGTTCTCTACATCCTCAAGATGAATTCCTCAGTAGGAACATAATCTGATAAAGAATAAATTAATTCTCTGATCTTCATGTTCTTACGTCAGTCTCACCACAGCGGTCTCTGAGGCTGGGATTCATTTTGCCAGGAAATATCAACAGCTAAGACTTCAGTATCTGAGCCAGACAACTCGGACTCTTTTTATGGTCAGTGAGATAAATCCACTCCTGCTAGGAATTATTTATCTGAATTACTTTAGATGTATATGTTAGACATGCAATGAACTGCACCTGAAACGCGGTAACTTTTCTGCATAAAAAGGACGAATACAGAGTGCCTGGGATGACTTGCACCTCCTCATACATACACACTTTAGACGTAAGCATTTGGTCAAATCAATCGCAACAGGAATGGCTTCTAGAAGCATTTAACAGGAAGATGGAACTCACTTGATTCCTGTTTTCCTCAGTTCTGTTTTCAATCTGTCATAAAATGTGTATTGTGTGAGTGGAGGGTTTTATACATAATCTATTATGTACTGCTGTTTAATGAGGCAAGGTTAAAAACCATTATGCATTTCACCAAAAAAAAACAACCCAAAAAACAAACAAAAAAAACCAACTGAGTTTTGTGATTGCTTTCAGCCCTTCAGAAATTCCACAGGGGACATCTCCCAGTGCAGTTTTGGTCCCTGCACAAATTATTTTTTCTTGAGAGAAAAGGGTTCTATCATTCCCGAGCATTAGGACTGCTGGAAATTGCTTTGGTCCTAACAAAAGAATAGTGCTGTCCTAGGCAATGGCCTGCTTTGAAATACATAGAACTTTTCTAATTAGTATAACATTCCATGATTTCTAAGAGAATTAGTGGCCCAGTAACAAGCAATTAAAGGTGAAATGCTATAAGAATTTATACTGTTGGACGTCCTTCTCTAGAGGAATCAACAACTCCGAGTTTTGTAATGAATGATGATACTGACTTTCAAGAGATAAAATTACGTAGAATAACCTTAGGTTTGTTTGAAGAAATCAAAGAGAAATTCCTTTATGGCCTGGAGTTGTTTTAAGAAGCTGAACTGAAAGGAAAAACCCTAAATGGAGATATTTCATAGCTGTCTGGGGAAGTCTCGTACTTGAAAACACTGCATGTAGCACACAAAATTCATACCTGTTGGAGTACACGTGTAAGCTGCTGATGAAATAGCTGCGTATTCTTTACGCTTTGATACTAAGGCTGCCTTCTGGAAATGTGTAGCCATGAAAGAACATTACCTTGAACCTATTCCATATTTTTATGAAGCTTGATTTGGAGACTAGCCTCTGTGATTTTCATGATTCAGAGGCCCAGGAATCCAGGACTTTTTTAATATTAATATCCAGATATGGAAAGACTGTCCATCACTAATGATACTGTGGCCTTAAGGTCAGTTTGGGCCTCAAGTTCAAAAGCTATTCTGCTATCTCTGGAATATTTAATGTTTTGATATTGCATACTTATCAGTAAGCCCACTCAGGTTAATCATGTTATTTTCAGGAATTAGTTATGTGTAATCACAGTTATGTGCTTACTGAAGACAAAATACTATTTTAATTGAAATATATGTTTTTGTTTCTGTTTTTGTTCTTTAATTGGAAAAAAAAAAAAAGTAAAAATATGCTTTCACTAGTTTTGTTCACAAAAACCTGTCTTTTTCCGACCCAAACCATTCTATGATTAGATCATTATGATTATTCTGTATTAATTGTCATTTTCTCATACAAAAAGCAATAATAATAAGCAATTGGAAAACAAAATTTTAAATATAAAACTGTTTTATTTCACTAATACATTAAACAACTATAATTCTATTGATAATTATACAGTTATAATCATTTTACATCTCTGGACTGTTTGTGACTATACTGGGACTTTCAGCAAAAAGAGGAAAAGCTTCACACTGAAAAACCCCTTTTCAAGTTGAAATTAAGAAGAACTGGTGAAGTCTTGCAAATTTGCACCAGTGATATTCATACAATACACATTCTTCTGAAAAAAACAAACAAACAAACCACATCAATCATTGGAGCTTCTCCTCTTTTTACATTTAGTATATTTATTTGCATGCAAGAAGAACATGTATGAGAGGCTGAAAGAGGGGATAGAATGCAAAACTACAGCAGTTAGTAGAAAGACCATTTGAATCATTTTACCATTCCTTAAATTCTTTTGTCATTTTGAACAAACTGTAAAGTGAAATAAAGTCACATGTCAACTCAGGCAAGTGAAAACTATTTTACAGACTGCATACAGTATCTTCATGGAACATTATCTTCATTAAAGCTTTTATATAACACATCGAGCTAGATTTGTATTGTTATATAGTATGAACATCAGAAGTACATTAAGACTGACTTCACAATTCGGTGGCATTCACGCATGTAATAAGAGGCACACTACTGCCTTTTTGGGGACCGAAGAGTTCACTGATGAAGAAACAGAAATAGCTTAGCACTGCTGTAGCATTTTCCTGCCAGAGGAAAAACCTGATGTTGATAGAAAAAGTAGAAGTAATCAGGAAGCTCTGGAACCCATATGGAAATGCTTCCAATTCACATTCAGACAGACATTGAAGTTCAGATTGTTATGATCAGATGAAAAGTTTCTAATTCCTTTCAAACTTCTCTCATTCTAAAATCATATATTTAATCTTAGCTGATTTGATTTGCTATGATTGTATACATGTATTATTATATGGTATATTAGTTTCAATTGTAAACTAATGTCATCAGCTTACAAGAGCTGGATCCCTGTGGCATAATTTGTGGAAGTGGGCAGAGAAATTCACATGGCTGAGCTGACTGTTTGCATACCTTGCAGTGAAAATGTACGTAATAATCTTGAGATTATTATAATTTATATCTTTATACTGAAGTAATAAATGAGAAGTAGTCACTGACAGTGTGGAATGATGGGCTACAATAAAAATTATTTGTTGAATATCTGTGTACTTCTCAATCTCACTTATGGTAAAAATATTTTTCAAGTGTTTTCCATTTTTCCATTTGATTTATGTCCCTGCCTTAACGTAGTCTCCAGACATTAAGTAAATCAGAAAAAAATCACTGTCGCAATACTTCATTCAGATTCAGAGGACCAGGCAAGTTCTAAAATACTGTTTGGACTCCTTTTATGTGTTTTTACATCTGACCTAATGAAAAGAGATAAAAATTCTATCTTTTTTTTTTCCCACGTGATACGACTAGTGTGTTATTACTTCTAATAACTTCTCTTGCTTTTAAACTTAGCTATTCTGGTTTACCCTCTTGGTCCATCTAAACATCTTTTTAGTATGTATTTACCATGAGAATCCAACACAATACTTCACAGAATCACAGAATCACAGAATTGTAGGGGTTGGAAGGGACCTCTAGAGATCATCGAGTCCAACCCCCCTGCCAAAGAAGGCTCCCTACACCATGTCACACAGGAAGGCATCCAGGCGGGTCTTAAATATCTCCAGAGAAGGAGACTCCACCACCTCCCTGGGCAGCCTGTTCCAGTGCTCCGTCACCCTCACTGTAAAGAAGTTCTTGCGCACATTTGTGCGGAACTTCCTATGCTGTACTTTCATCCCATTACCCCTAGTCCTGTCCCCACGCACTACTGAAAAGAGACCAGACTCACCACTATGGCTCCCACACCTCAGGTATTTATAAACCTGGATCAAGTCCCCTCTCAGCCTTCTTTTCTCAAGGCTAAACAGACCCAGTTCCCTAAGTCTCTCCTCATAGGGGAGATGCTCCAGGCTCTTCACCATCTTAGTGGCCCTCCGCTGGACTCTTTCCAAGAGATCCCTGTCTTTTTTGTACTGGGGATCCCAGAACTGGACACAGTATTCCAGATGAGGCCTCACCAGGGCAGAGTAGAGGGGGAGGATCACCTCCTTCGACCTGCTGGACACGCTCTTTTTAATGCACCCCAGTATGCCATTGGCTTTTTTGGCTACAAGGGCACACTGCTGGCTCATGGTTAATCTGTCGTCCACCAGGACGCCCAGGTCCCTCTCAGCAGAGCTCCTCTCCAGCAGGTCTTCCCCCAGCCTGTACTGGTGCATGCAATTATTTCTACTTCCAAATGGTCAGACTGCTTCCTCTTCATGTAATGTCCCCTTTTAAAGTTAAGAACAATGGTTAAGATTCTTTGGCTCTGGCTGTGCCATCAAAGATATCTGCTCTAACATCAATATCGCCATTGTTACAATACACCCCTTGACAACAACATGAAAGAAACTCTGTGCACTGATCAGAATTAAGTCAGGAAATGACTCTGCTTCTTGAGGCACTACTTCTGAAAACAGTCATTGATGGGATTGTAAACTGTAGTCTGGTTATTGGATCTAATTACAACATTTATACCATGAATGTAAAAGAAAAAAAAATAAAATTGGTTTTTCTGATATTGTTTCTGATCTACTACAGCAAACCCAGGTAGGGTCACTGGCAATGCAGTCTTTATTATTTAGTTTCTACTAATTAATTAATAAATTAACAATTAAATGTTATTATTAATAACTGCATTGCTATATCCCAAAATAATACAAAATGAATATTATGTTCATATTATTAATGATAAAATTATTATTCTATCCAGCTTGCACAATTCAGGAATTAAGCAATCAATCTAATTGATATAAATGCTTCATATGTGTTATAGTAAACTACTGTGAACACATTACTACTTGCATGTCCCATTCTGTATTTCCTATATGCGTATATCTTAGTGTTACCATTGACGTTTTTCTTTCAGTTACATTTTTAATATGACTATAAAACTTCATTTAGTTCCTTAGCTTCCTTAAAGTAAAGCATTTTAATTATTCTATTTTATTTTGAAGCTACAAAACCATGTATAGTTTTCCTTTATTTCCCATTTTCATACTGACAGCTTATGTTTTACTCTATAGATGGGAAATATGTGGTTTTTATGACTTCCCTCTTCATATCACACCAACACGTGCTCCTTTGCATTTTTCAGCTTTCTCTCAATCTTGTTTAAAAAGCTTTAGCCTTTTAAAAGTATCATATACCTGGTTCCATTTCCATTAAAATGAATATGCCATTTATTTTACTCATACCTTCTGTTCTGCCTTAATCATGTTCTTTCTATATGGCCTTGCACAGAGGAGTAAAAATATTTTAAAAGATTGTTACCATGGAAGTCCTAGTGTTCAGTTATCCATTTCTTAGTCTAAACTTTGCTCCCAGAATCTATTAGCTACCTTTCTAGGCTCAGTAAATTCAGTCTTTCAGTTTCAAGGTCATAGACATGCACCTTCTCTTAGGTCTAGCTGACTGAATCAGCAGTTTTCCTCAAAACACTGTTGCCTTCCTTCACCTATCAGACCAATACACAAAGTAAGGTTTCTTAAATATTTATAGAAGACACAAATTATCATATAGGTCCTCAGCTCACCTCCAAGTTACTTGCTGAACAGCAGGTTGAACTACTTTTGATGAAGCTTCCTCAGTCTCGCATACAACACTGGAATTACTGATGTTACAGATACATTCACAGTCAAGAAATGCTTTACATTCTTTCATCCTTGTAAAAATGCTGGATATATGACTTCGACATATCTTCATTCTAACTGCTGTAGTTGGATTTGGTAAGAAAGGAAAAACAAAAAAAGATGGATTAACTAGCTACTATGGAGCTAGTCTAATATGTGGTTCTCTTGCAGCTACAGAGAAGTATTTTACTACTATTCACTTAACTAAGGTTTTATGCTTAATGAGATGTTCTGCCTCCAGCATATAAATATACTGCATTTCCCGAGAGAGCAGGAAGTTTCATTCTTCTTAAGTACTGCCAACATATGTGGATGAGAAAATGGTGATTTCCAGTTTAATATAACAACTTAAATTTTTTTTCAACATGATAATATTCCTTCTGCTCTCCCAAAGTACAGACACCCTTTAGGATTGTAATAGTGAAGTCTGATGTCTGTAGACAGATGCAGCTTAATTTAACATCTTTGGTGACATACTTGCCAAAGTTTTTGTAGGGAGGCAACTTGTTTCTCTGAATGTTGACTCTATTAGAAACCTGATGTTAAGAGGTTAGAAAAATGAAGAGCTCAGGTAAGATACAATATGCAGAAATTCCATCACACCACCCTCTTTCTCCAGCCCTAATAGAGAACTACTTAAAATTTCTTATTCTGTCTTGCAAATGGATCTGGAAGAGGATTGAGTCACTTCAGCTTTCAATTACTGATAAGCATGCAGAAACATTGCAGAGGAGACTCTGGTCTCAGTAATAGGTGTTAAGCCTTGTGGGGCTTCTTAGTATAACCTTCCCTTCCTCTTAAATGAAGGAAGGGGAAACAAGAGATCTACACTTGATTGCCTAAGATGCTTACATGCTGGCACTGTCTCACTGTTGGGAATTCTCTACCTGTGCTGATTCCGTAAATATACATGCTTTTACAACATGTTGCCCAATCCATGATTTATTTTAGTAGCATTTGTAAATGATTGTTTACATGGGTAGACAGTGATAGGACAAGGGGGAATGGTCTTAAACTGAGACAGGAGAGGTTTAGGTTAGATATCAGACACAAGTTTTTCACATGGAGAGTGGGACACACTGGAACGGGTTGCCCAAGGAGGTTGTGGATGCCCTGGAGGCATTCAAGGCCAGGCTGGATGTGGCTCTGGGCAGCCTGGTCTGGTGGTTGGTGACCTTGCCCATAGCAAGGGAGCTGAAATTAGATGATCATTATGGCCCTTTTCAACCCAGGCCATTCTATGATTCTATGATTCTATGATTCTATGATGCTATGATTCTATGATTCTATGATTCTATGATTCTGTTTTAGGGAAATACTGTTCATTGGTCATCTACTCAAAAGAACAAGAAGATAGTTAGATGTCATAAATGGAGCACATTTTAGAAAACTGAAATTAAGAACTCTTAATGTATTTGCCCATTATGTGAGAAACTGATGAGAATTACAGCTGTCTTTTGAGACAATGGGAGAAAAATTGAGCATCACGCTCAAGCCCAGATCCTGAAAAGCTACTCAGCTCAGGATCCAACATTAATTCTACTGGAAATGAATTCCAGTGAACTCACAAACTTGAAATTGCTTTCTGATCTTCCAGACACATACAGCTGCATACTTTGGGTTCAGAAGTCCTCCAAAGGCTATTTATTAGTGGAGAACACATAAACACTGTCAATTCCAATATCATAACATTCAACCATCATCTCCTGACTTGGTGCACTGCCACTCCTTCGCACATCCCATCCCTTTCCTATATCTGTTATTGAAAATGATGAACAAGTCAAGAAGAGAAGGAAAGACTAATTACTATTTAAGAAGTCTTCAGGAGGATAAGGAAATACAGTGAGAGGAGCATGCTGCACAGCTTATAGTCAAAAAGGAAAAGGCAACTCGCACTGCTTTTGCTGGGAAGCCTGAAGTACAGTGGGGATATTCCCTTTATAGTGGAGATGCACCTCAGGAATAGCAGCCTGAAAAGAAAACACAGCATTTCACTTACATTTATTATTTTAGATGATGGTACTTGTAGGGTTCTGCGCCTCAGCAATGCCTGACAAATACAAGAGTGAATCAAAGGGGGATGACTATTCATCCTGTTTTCATTCCTTTTCTTGTTAATAAAGGAAAATAATAATAAGAGGAAATAAGAACTAAATATGAATGCAGAAAACATTACTATAAAAAAAAACCAACAAAACAAAAACAACAAAACAAACTTTCTTGGAAGCTGTAATAATCCTATCTTCAATAATTAAAACATCAGTTGTACTTTTGAATGATAAAGAATAAAGACTCTTAAAAATCCTTCAATAATAAAGTCTCCTTCTTAATTAACAAACAAGGTATTCTGTGATAACTTACAAAATAAACACAATGTAAAAAAACACCTAAATGAATTGAAAGAGCAAGCAACACCACAGTTAAATCCAACCCTGATGCTAAGAGAAACAGACAAGTCCTTAAATGATAAATTTAAGCTCTGCAGCACCTATCTCGAGACAGACAGATGAAAGGAAGAAGGCAAGGAATACAGAGAGCTAACACGTCCTTAAGAAAAACAGCAACAGCACACGCAGACAGCCACTGAAGCTAGAAGAATCTTGCTTCTCCCTTCTCTTAGAAGTTAATAGAAATCCTGTCTTTATGGAAAATAAGAATAGTGAACATTTCGTCTACTGAGGAAATGGATTTCTCACTAAAAAGGACAAAACAAAATTAAAAGCCCAAGGATGATTTGAGGATTTCATATATTTTCTATCTATAAATAACAAAATGATAGTCCTTACAGGATTATAAATTGCACTGAGAACTGAACACTGCATGCTCTCTTATTCTGATCGTTTGATCTTTCCAGGTATCACAAAGCTTTCCTTTGGGCCCTCTGGGGTGTTATTCTCTGTAAGTAGTACAGCTTTACAGTGTGATCTGGGTATTAGCTGACACTCCAAGAAGAGAAACAGACAGGAGATGGCTACAAAATTACTGAACTTTTACTATAATTTCACTGAGGTCGTTTTTGTTCACTAGGATTTTAGTTATTTTAGTCAGTGACAGTTAAATTATTCTCTTATTCAGAAGAGACAGGCACACTACACAATGCAGATAAGGCCTTTCTGTTCAGTCCTTAATACGGTAACTCATTGGAACAGTCTGGCACTGAATTCTTAGATTAGTTTGCAAGTAATTTGGTGGAAAACATTCTGAATAAGATAATGAATTCTAGAATTTTCTATAACTTTAGACATGTAAAATCGAGCGACTGTTTTAATTATCAGAAAAAAATGATATCTGCCTTGCTTCTTTGAGGAGCCTGTCTCTACATACACCTCTCCTCTCCTTGTTTGGCTTTTGCTTACACTACTTTTAAATCAAGTCTTCCTTTGTCTTTCCTATGAACACCAGCAGAGGTATAGGAAAATATCTCACTGAGACCATAGATTCTTATGGGTGAAAGGACCTCAGCTCTCATCTCCACCCAAACCTATTTCAGGGAAAACCGTGCTTTAGTTCTGTGAGCAGAACTCACAAGATTTGCTGAAACATTTATTTCATGTATGCTGAACTATGATCTTACGGGTTCAAAGAGAGTTCAGACAGGCTTTCAAAGGGTATAAAATGCATACTTGTTTTGGTGCATATTGTCATTTATTTGCTGACGTTTTTTGTGCAAAGAATTCCCCTACCTTACATCAAGAATAGTAAACCTGCCAGGGTTAAGGCATGCACTGTGGATATCATCAGGTTCAGCTGACAGCAGCAGGTTCAGCTGACAGCAAAGTCTCTTGGAATGGCTCAGCCTTTGCCACCTGGCTCTCTGCCAGGCATGACCAGGGCCACTTTTTGACCATATGATGGGGACAGGAGAAATGAGGACTCCCAGTAGAGCGCTGTGTTTTTCTGGGGATGAAAATTAGTTGCACAGATGCAAGCTGTGTCATGCCATTTGCCTTCAAAGCTGAGGATTAGCCTTTACTAGCACATATGTGGCTTACTCCAAACAAAGATGAAATTCAGCTATGGACAAGTGAATATTGTCCTTATTGTCCATTTGGGAAATTATTTCTCCCTCATTGGTTTGTGTTAACAAGAGCTTGTGATAACATTTAAGTGCTCTTAATTACATGCACTGAATTGAGTAGTAAGAAGTTCCAAAGCAGTAAGCAGCAATTATTGTCCTATATAGAATAAATTCAATGGACATTTCACTAACTTTCTTTTGAGCAAACTACCAAGATTATGGAAGGCCGTCGTGGTGAACAAGAACGCCATCTGCTACACAGTTATAAATCTACTCAGAAAAAAGCTCCTGACTCTGTAAGAAAGAATAATCAATCATCTGAAATTTTTCAGATTAGACAGAGAGATTTTCAGAGGTTTTATCACCTCACAACAGTTCAGAGGAAGTGAACTGTTGTGTGTGACGTGGTAGTTTCATCAGGCTGTGCAGCCTGGCAAACAGTTTGACATTTCAGATGTTTCATGACATTCAAATTCTTACTCTCCATACCATATTTTCGCACCACAATTTGTTGCACCTGCAAAAGCACTACATTCAGACCTGGAAGAAAGCGCCAGACACAAAAATAAGGAAATGCGAGACTGCCATTCATTCCCAGACAGCTCTATGGAACTATTTCTGTATTCTCACCTATTAAAATCTCTGCTGTCCTCCAGAGAAAAATCTCTTGCAGTGATATTTATAGTATCATTAGTAAGTCTTGAAACCTACAGCAACTACAGAAAATATCTATTTTTAAGAAATTACATTTGTTCTTTAAGACTGCAAATATGAGTGACAATAGAATGAGCCCACAGTATGTCTAGAAGTTTAAACTTAATCCTAAACTGGATGACACATTAGAATTCTGTCTACTTTATAGTGGCTTGCATGTCTTTAGGTATTGCTGACATGAAGGAGCTTATTTGCATACCTGACAAAATGGATGCTTCCTGTGTAAAGTTAAACTTTACAGACAAGATCTGTAGTTTGTTACTCTCAGTTGCAGAGAAGGCAAGTTATTCGTGTACAATATAATTTAATTTCTTAAGGACAAAGACTATTATATGAAACCAAGAATTGTTTTTGGGCTTCCACTTTTCCTTTAATGAAAACACCACCAGCAATCTCAAAGCACTAGCAGGCACAAGTATTTTTTTACATCTTTTTCCCAGCCACTTGTTATCCTGTTTCTGGCTAGTTATAGACTGAAGTAAAGTGGGACAGATGCACAAAGTGAATTCGGTGTCTGGGATCCAGGGTTGCAGGAGGAATGGGACATCTTGGCTATGGGTTCTGAATATCCTGAAAGGCTGAAAGTTCTTTACAGACGTGAAGAAAAGGAAAGCAGTCCCTCTGCTGGAGACAAGTTATTAAAGAATGCCTGCTGCCGTCCTCTCATGTAGATCTCTACCAAACAAGAAAACTTCTAGAAACTGTAAAAAAATTATTTAAGAAAATCAATTGCATGTTTTTAATTTCTAGGTGTGCGATCATTTCTGTGACACAACAATAATCACCATCAAGGCCAAAATGAGTCTTGAAGAAATTCTGTTCTCATTGTAATTTATGCTTTACAAGGAGCAGAGCTTTCAGGAAAAGTCCTTTAAAATTATCTATAATGTTGTCCCCAGGAAAAGTATTTTACGTCCTCTGTGCTGCAAGAGGCACTGTCTGTGACAGCATAAAGAAGTAGCTCTATTTAAGTACATAAAAGCATATGAATTGCTGTAACCTTTTCTCTTTTTCTGTGCTTGCTTCTACTTTTATTAAAATGCTAACTACTACTAGGAAGAATGCTGCTGTCTCTCTACAGGCATACTCCCAGTTCATACAGTAGACTTCAGTACAGTGACAAAACAGATACAAAGACAACTCCATTCTCGAGTGCAGTTCACTGTTGGCTGAGAAGCTTGAAAAGCTGTGCATTAGCCCTGTTAAATGATTAGATACATTATCTAGAGATATTTTGCAGTTATGCAAAAACACAAAAGATGAACATAGCAAGATGGTTTCACCAATATGCTACTTTTTGAATTAAACTAACAGGAAAGATGAAAAAGTTACAAAACACATATCTTTCCATTAGCTGTACAAATAATTAATGTAATAAATAAATAAAAGCTAGGATTGCACGTAAAGTACACACACATTCCAAAGCATACTGAGAATTAGATCTCTCATTCAACATTTATGCACCTTTTGTACCTCAAAGTTGATTTTTTTATATAAAGTACTTTAATGGAAATGGAAATAAAAATAAGCAGTTAATACTGAAGCCTAAGTTTACAATTAAATTTTATTTACATCACTAGATCAAATACTGCAATGTGAACAGTAGGATTTTGCATACTTCTGCATTTTAAATATGCTACTTTGGGAAAATGGAAAACAACTTCTGTTAGGGTCAAAAGGACAAGCACATTACAAACTCCAGGAAGCATGGCCCTAGCATCTAAAGTCATTTTTTGGACTAACAACGGAAAAAAAACATCTACAGAACACATGTGTAATTTGTTATTTTAAGCTCAGATTAGACAGTTTATTTGCTGATCAACTACTGAGAATGTTGCCAAACATGCCCATCAGTTTTTGTAGTCTGAGATTTTACCAGAGGGCCAACCCTGAAGATAAGAAAACTTGGAATATTTTATCAGGAAGCTCTAATATCTGGTGTCTGATACTTTTAAATCTATTACAATTTTATTTTCAATTTGGACCATAAACAAAGAGCATCCAACAAGTTCCAGAGCTTTTGCACCCATTCTACAGTTTATGAAAACAGAATTAGACATGTAAGGTCTATTGCCTAAACTGTTCCTTGTAGATTTAAAGAAAATTACAGGCCATTCTGAAGTACGGGTCTTGATATGCTGTTAGGAAAGATTCATTGCTTCTTATGTGCATGCTCAGCTTGTTTACTACTTGTGTTACAGGTTGAACTAGACTTGTCAAGAGAGGAACTACTTCCCGGTATGGTGAATTCTAATGTAAATATTTCTCCAGGAAGAGAAAAAACTGCAAATTACACTTTTCTAAATTCTGGTTCAGGAAAAGTCCGTGCAACTTTCTAAGTGCAATTTTGTTACATCGTAGATTTCAAAGCCAGTAGGAAACCTTTTAGAACATTTTTACATTAGATCCTAATAAAAATAATTCACTGCACCTATAGTGAACTAAAAAAAACCTGTCTGACAAATGATGACCTACCAGAAATGTCCTGAAAATGTCCCTCAACTATTAGTCAAGGCATCTAAATCTACATTTAGGTGCCCAAATCACAGAGAGCAGTCTAAGCCACCTGCTGACCCGGAGTAGGTGGACATGCAGAAACTAAATTAGGAAACGGAATCATTAACATTGCAAAAGATCAGTGAAATCATCTAGTCCAACCATCATCCTATCACCATCATGCCCATTAATCCATGTCCCTCACTTCTACATGTTTCTTGAACACCTCCAGGACAGTGGCTCCACCACCAACCTGGGAAGCCTGTGACACTGCCTCACCACTCTTTCAGAGAAGAAATTTTTCCAGATATCCAAACTAAACCTCCCCCGGTGCAACTTGAAGCCATTTCCTCTCGTCCTGTCACTTTCACCTGGGAGCAGAAGTAGGCCCCCCCAACTCACCACTACTTCATTTCAGGCTTTTGTAGAGTGCATTAAGATCTCCTCTGAACATCCTCCAGACTGAACAATCTTACTTCCCCCAGCTGCTGCCCATAAGAATTGTGCTCCAGGCCCGTCACAGCTCTGTTGCCCTTCTCTGGACATGATTTAGCATCATGAACTTCACCTTGTACAAGGGCTGCTCTGAAAGTATGCATTATTTGAATCAAAAAGAAAGCCGAATAAAATTCCCCAGAGACTTCAAATCATCTACCAGTGTTCAAATCTATTTCAAGATGGGAAAATTGTCTTGTAAATGTTCTCACTTCTTTTCAGCTGTGAAATATCAAAATATGAAATCAGACATATCAAAGAGATAAAGTCTCCACAATATATTTTAAGTACAGTATATTAAATACTAAGAATCCTAGAGATAAAAGGAAAAAGTGCAGTAAGCAAACTTGAGAGACATAGATGGAAAAAAGGGAGATAGACAGTAGAACAGGGAGATAAGTTGCCAAGGAAATGCTGAATAAAGTCACAAAAACATTGACAAGATATCAAAAGATGAAATCTTCTGATAAAGCAAAGGAGGATAAGAGTTTACCTTTATGCAGCCTTTGCTTTTCTTCTTTTAGAATCTAGCCATCTATATGCTTCACTCACTCAAGAAATCAAAAATAATGGTTTATGTCTAGGTTATTCCAATTCCTAATTTTCTTCTGAGTTAAAGTCATATTTTAGTTGGTATCTGGGCATTTCTGATACAGAAAGACAGTCATTTTAATGTTACTAACATAGCTAGCACCTTAGATGTTTTCAATATGGCTAAGGGAAAATGACCTTATCTTCCACAAACATGGCTAAAATCAGTTAACAAAGCAAATCAGTTCTGTGAATTATAGCTTCTATCAGTTCTGTAAATTTTTAACTAGACAGAAAATCAATGAAAAGTATGAAAATAAAAGCAAAAAATTAAGGAAGTGTATGTGATTCTTATAGCTAACTATCAAGTTATGCATATATTCACATAAACAAATGTTTATGTCTTAGTGAGAATCATTTGTTATATAGCTAATGCCAGCAACATCCAACACTTAACACATATCTCACTCCACTTAAAACATGTTGAAGTTTATACTCCTCTTCACATTCTTACACAGAAGCACTTCACCCACCACAGAAATGTGAGCAACTATGGCATGAAATGCAGTAGCTGTATAACAGCTTTTGGCAGGTATACAGAAAGGCTTAAGGAGAAGACTGCCCCAGGTAGCCAAAGTTACAGATGAGCCACATAGTGAGAATATTCTTACCCAAGCTGAAAATGTGACCAAGATATTGAATTATCTTGTTAGGGAAACTGTCATGATACTTTTATCTTGGCTTAATAAAGGAAAATGTGTAATCACACCATGTCACTGTCTAAATTGTCTGTCTCCCATTGCTTTCATCACTCTTACAATTGTTTTTGAGCTTCTTGGTCAATTCCAACTGTGGCCACACAGAGGTCTCAGAAATCATATATGCCTATAAACTTTCTGAAAATGAGATGGAAGACAGATGAAAGCCCCATAATGTATCCACTGAGAAACTGCAATTGTCAAGATCACCTCTCATTAGATACTAGAAAAACTTTGTAAATGTCTCTGTTAAGGAAAAACCTCAATCACCTCATTAAACATCTAAGAGAATAAACCCCGAGAAATAAATTCACTTGAAAGCCAGGTGAATTTAATTCCAAGTTGTGAAAACAATTACAAACTGTAAGATGTCAGGACCTAAGATTTGTATCTCATGCAAAAGGCATTACTTTTCACAGGAAGAAATCTCACAAAATAATTCAAAGAAGAGGGCATTTGTATGCTCAGATGATTTTCCTGTGCTGTATGACAGAGGCCTGGGTTTGTATGATAATGATAGATCCAGTTTTTCCTTTCAGTTGTTCTTTCAAAACTATTTACCCGTACTTAAGTACATTTCTCCTTGAGGCTATTCAGTACCAACAACAGTCTGTATGACTACAAATGACATATCTGTATAATTACAAATCCATTACAGAATGGATGAATATTTTATTTTTAAGTTATTATTGGAGCCTTATAATTAGAATTTAAAACTAATATGCAACCTGCTTTCACCAGTTAGTTTTCAAGCAGGAAAAAGCATATCATTTAGCAAAGCCACAGAAGCTTAGAAAAGATATTTAAATTGCTTCTTTTAATACTGGTCTTAGTATAGATCCTTTTATTTTTAGCTTAACTACATGAAGTGATTCTTACACTCAGAAATTTTAGGGTCATCTGTTTTTTTCATTATGTAATGGAAAGAAGGTCTGCACTTCATATGTGAATATCACATTTGTTTAGAAGACTTTCAGCCTAGGCAAGGTAGAATCAACTCTGAATATGCCTTGCAACCAAAGTTATCTAAATCTTCACTGACTGCACACTTTTGGCACTCTATGGCACAGTTACTATAGTTCCCACATTTGGATGTAGCTATGCAGGCCAGATTTCACCTTACCAAGCACAGATAAGAGCTAGAACCCCTGCACAGACAGTAAAGAGAAGCAGACTCTGCCAGGATGTGATTCATTACCTCCTCAAGAATGCATTTAAGTTAGAATAGTAAAACCACTTGTATCTCTATAAATGTAGCCTAGGTGACTGGTGTTGATGCAGTCAAATCACATTCCTGTTGTAAGAACTTATGTGTTCATTCTGACTCATGATTAAATTTTCAGTGCATGCACCTGGCAGAGACATCAAGTACCTTCCAGTAAATCATTTGATAATGAGTCAGTAACACACTGATATAAAATTGGTCATTTTCTTTCAGGCAGTGAAATTATCCAAGAGAAAATACATTTGGATCCAAGGAGACCACACATTGTAAAAGTAGTTCTGTCTGCACGCAGTTGTGCACTCCTTATTTGTTCAAGTTAGCTAGATTCAAATTCCAATCAGTTGAGGCTTATTTTGGTAATAGTTCCTCACATGGAAGGTTAGTATCAGGCTGTCAAATCAAAAATAAGTGTCAGCAGAAGCAAAGAATCCGCTCCAGACTGAATTGAACTTTCAGTATCAGACAGATAACTCAGAGAAACTTAGAGCTACAAACATCAGAGATTTACTATTGAAAACCAGAGATTTATGTAATACTGTAATATATTTGTATGCTCATATGATGCTGTACAAAAATGTAAAAAGCACTAAAAGTTAACTTTTTTAATGTTTTTTTTGCCACACAAGTGTAAGTTTATAGCATGCAACTTCATATTGCATTTAGCTGCTAAAACAAACATATTCAAATTACCAGAATCTAAATTATAACTGTGTATAAACTTAGGTCCAAAAACAAACAGTATGAGTAGCAACATGATTCTTAAATGTGAACAGAAAAAGCCTGCAATGCTGCACAGAAAATCAGACGGGAGGGAAGTTCAATATAACCATATGTTAAGTAAAGATCAAATGAAAAACAGCTTGATCTTCATTTACAAACATTTTAATACTTATAGAAATAATCGGAAAATAAGTTTCTTACCTTAGAGATCTGAAAGAATGTGAACTTCTGAATAAACTACAGACTCTTCCACAGAGAGATCTGACTAACTTTTCCACTACTTTCAAATCTGGGAGTGGAAGATATTTTAGGCCTGGCCAAATATCACTGGAAGAAAATTTGCTCACATGTTTGGCTGTGTTTTGCATTCCACTTTGTTGCTCTGGCGTACAGACGTAGCTAATTTTAATCTGTGACATAAGCGGCCAATTCTATTGCTAAAATGGTTGCGTGCTGACTCCAGATACAAACTGCCCCACTGTAAGATATAACGAATGCACTGTGCAAACTAAAACAGTTGTGATCTCTATACCTGAGATCACAAATCCCAACTGCTTTATTAAAATCTGAGAATATGAAGCACTTCACAGAATTCAGGCATAAATACCATTAACATAGATAGCTGATAAAAGCAAAATTATTATATCTAGTGGTTGGTACATAAGGCATCTTTCAAAAAGGAAATATTTATGTTAGAGTTATATTTTACAATTATAGCAGGACATACAACATTTACATAATAATTACATTAAGAATTATTAACCCTCTGAAAGTTAATCTGTTCTTGGTATTATGAAAGATGCACATAACTGACAAGAGACTCAAAACAAAAAGTTTCATACACTACATATTTTACAACGTTCTTTTAGAAATTATGAGCTATTTTTCTTCAATGTAATTTAATCTTTGAGTTTTCAGATGCAGAAAACAAGAATTCCAGCCCTGCACTGCTTACATTAGACTGACAATACAAAGAGTGACCCACAGAATTTCTGTTTAACCTATGATACTGTAGAACTCTGTGCTGAAATTGTATGCAGTTTAAAAAGTATTAAAGCATGCATTTGTAAGATTTACACAGTAGAAATCCAGTAAACATGCTATGCAATTGTCATTGATTTGTCTGGACGCCTGCATTTCTCAAGGCACAGTGTTTCCTTTTCTCTAGCTATACACTCACAGTGTTATCGTGCTTTAGAAGATGAAGTTCCTATCAGACATTCAACAGCTGCAGATCATAAATTTAGGGCTAGCCACAGGCTTATAAGATACTTTTTTGCTTTTATGAACTCTGAGTCCATTAATTCTTTATGAGACTGTCTACATTACACAAACCATGTTGTTCTTTTCTGTACAAAAGAATTAATTCTTTGGTATCTGACATAAAGGACAAACATTTGTCATAATGAAAGATTTCTAAATATCTTTAGAACAGCTTTTATATTTAACCTTACGGATTTATTAAAGATAAACAGGGATGAAAGCATTTGTATATTTTGTTAACAAAAACCCTTTTCTTTAACTGAAATTTCACTGATGTATTACAGGAAGAAACCTATCAACGTCAGATACTTATGACAGGTTCAAGAAAGGCATTAATTAGGTGACATGTGTGCTCATGTGCAGCAATTTTCTGCAAAATTCCTTGTGCATTCCTAGAGATAAGTTGAGGACTCCATGAAACTGGATGGAGGACCAAAACAGAAGTGATATTTTAACTGCACTTTAATATGTTTGGTTTTGGCATAGATGTTATTTGATGTCTCAATTCATATAAAAGAAGTCTAATGTAGTGCTCAGCCCCAGAAAGAGATTAGATTGTACCACACAGTAGCTCTCTTTATGGACAAAACTTTGTGTTACTTTCCATGTCTACCACTCCTCTTGGTATACCTGCAGAGTAGAAACACGTAAAATAAAAAGAACAAATAAATACCTCAGTTAGTATCTTCGGAAGTTCTCATGAAGTAGGACTGGAGCAAGAGCAACTGTCAGTAAGTTCTGTATCATCTGAAGGAGGCTGTCTTCCTATTTAAATGTAAAGAATGGAAAGAGAAAGGAACAATTTTCAGAAATATGTGGGAATGAACAAAATAAATTCCTGAGTTGCCCTTCTGAGTACTTTAATAGGCAATATTGTAAAAAAGACAGGCCAAAACACACTGAGACTGAAACACTGGACACCCAAGGCCTGTTCAGACTACACATGTACATCAGCACTGTTTATACCAAAAGGAATACAATTTTTTGTCCAAAATGTGTATGAAAAAATAATAAAAAGACTTCTGTTGCAATATTAAAGTTCCCTTTACTATTATAATGCATTAGTGTAATAAGCAATTACTTCAGTCATGGGGTCTCATTGCATCTGTATGAAAACTAGGTCTTCCTCTCACTCAAGACCTGTTCCTGTCCCAGACCAAGAATCCTAATGTCCTGTCTCTCACCAGGAAATGCCAACCTCCTTTTCATTTGGATTTAGATAATCAGTGACTTACAATGTAGTTCTGGAGAGGTTAAGTTAGTTAACATTAACAAATGCTTAGTCAGTTGAACCAAACATACTCCACATTGTCAGGTCCTCCTCCTGCCAGTACTTGACTAATCAGAGGAAGAAATGGATACAGGATTCAGAGGCTGGGTTCCATGCTCTAACAAATTATAAACACCTGTATATCCAGGTTTGTAACAAAACCAGAATTATTTATTAATTTCAAGAAGTACTTGAAAATGTATGCCATGAAAAAAAAAAAAAAAAAAAGGAAAAAGATACATAAATTGTGGTTTGAATATTCTGCCATCAAAATACACCACTTTTTTCATACAAATAGTTTACAAGTAGTTTTGTGTGTACCTACAAGTTCTCAAGATCTCCTCAAAGCACAAGATAAAAAAATGGTGGAGAAGACAGTGACTGTTTGCTTAACTAATTCATCCAATGAAAAGACAAACTAAATTATATTCATGCAGCCATGAAAGCCTTTTGGTCCTATCAACTTCTCTAGCTTATTCAAACAATCTCCAGGTCTCTGACATGTTTAAGGAACACAATAGGATTTTAGGGCAAAATAACAGTCTAGTCTCTTTGGAAAGTAGAGTTTATTTCAGTAATAAGTACCAAACAATAATTGTACAGTTACTCATTATTAAAAGCAATAGCGTCACTTTAATCCACTAGGCTAGATTTTCTCTGACAACTTGTTGCAGGGAGGTGTTTGTCCATAAGGTTTTATATATTGTAGTAAGAAAACAGATATCTGTGTAGTCAGAAGAATATCTGCCTTTACTCCATTTACAGTCCCTTTCTCCTTGTGGCCTAAATCTCACCAACGTCATTAACACTCCCTCCTCACAATGAAACAAGATATCCCAGCCCTCTTGTTTACCCAAAATTGCATTGCAACAGATATCCCTCTTTATAATTATTAATGAAGTAAACTGAGAATAGAAGCCCTCCAGTGCTGAACAACTGTGATTATGTGACAACAAAAAAAACCAAACACACACCACAAAGACACACACAAATATTTATCTGTTACAATCACTGAAAGCAAAATACAACTAAGTCCTCAATCAATTAAATTGGGGATAACTGTATTAACAAAATGTCAGAAGAAATGAAATATAATTAGCCACTAGCCACCTCTGGACTTCAAAGAATGGAGGGGACATTTCCTATAAGTAGGGCTAGGGTGAATATCTCATAAAGGAATGTCATCTTCTGAACCTGAACACAACACTAAGCCAATAAGAACTTAATCTTTCCTATATAAACAGAAATATTTGAGAGAGGCATATGTGGCACATCTTCAAGCTATAAAATTTGTTTGTTTAAAATAGTTACTTATACAAAGTAAGAAATATTACAATAGCAACATTGTGGAATATAAGCACAATATAGCTTTAGTGGAGAAACTAATAGGAACACAAACACATTTAGACATAAGGCATATCTGTTGAGACTGTTCCATTACGCCAATACCTATAAAGAAGTTCAAAACAGCTTTGAAACTCAGAATAGCTATATTTCATAACAGTATGAACAAGAATACTTAGCTCCTAAAACAGAAAAATATCAAAAAAAGAGCATGCAAGACAAGATAAACAAAAAAGGACTTATTTCTAAGTATCCAGCTGCCCTGTGTGGGAATGAACACAGGTCCTGCACAGCAGGTCCTTGTGTCTGGTTTATGTTAAATGTTTTCATACATGAATGTGAACAGCTAGCTGTGGGGCTGTTCCCTATCATTCTATCAGTATTTCAATTTCTGCTTCAGCTGTTTTCTTCCAACACATTGCTATCACACTCCTCTATCAAGCAGACTCAAACTGACAGTGAGTTAGTTTTGTTGTTTGGTGGTGCTGGTGGATTTGGTGGATTTTTTGCTTGTTTTACGTAGTTGTATCTTATAATTGGATTGCATCTTCACACATTTTTATGAAACGGCCCCTTCAGTGAATTTAACTCTGCATGAGCCTTTAAAAAGACTAAATTGTGAGGCAATAAGCTAAAAGCTGCTCGTATATGTAGTACTCACTTCAGGAGGAGCCTGACAGGTAAACTGGAGTAGATCTAAGATAAGACAATGAAGGTTTTTTTAAGAACAAATAATTAAGCTCACCGCTGTAGGACCCTTTTAAATGTTCAAAGGTGGTATGATTGACACCTGAAGGGAAGGGATGTCACTAGGAATGATCTAGACAGGCTGGAAAGGTAGGTCTGTGTGAACTTTTGCAATTCAACAGGGTCATGCACAACGTCCTCTATATGCGTCAGTGAAATTCTAAGCGTGACTGAGCATGACTGTGTGATGAGTCTATAGGGAGCAGCCCTGAGAAGGACTCTGAGATGTCAGTTGATGAGAAACTCATCAATGAGGGTGATTGTCCTCTCCCTTCGTGAGGACTCATCCAGTGCTCTATGTTCAGGTCTGGGTCCACAGCACAACATGGACGTGGAAATGATGGAGTGGTTCCAGAAGAGGCCACAAGGTAATCAGAGAGCTGGAACACCTCTCCTGTTAAGAAAGGCTTAGGGAGTTGGGCTTGTTCAGCCTGGAGAAGGTTCCAGAGAGAACTCACTGTGGCCTGCCAGTACTTAAAGAGGGTTTGCAGGAAGCTGGAGATTGACTCTTTATCCAGGAATGCAGTGTTAGGACAAGGGATAATGGTTTTAAACTAAAAGAAGAGAGATTCAGATTAAATATTAGGGGGAAATTCTTCACTCAAAGAGTGATAAGGCACTGGAACAGGCTTCCCAGAAAAGCTGTGAGTGCCCCATCCCTGGAAGTGTTTGAGGACAGGTTGGTTGGGAATCTGGGCAATCTCATCAAGTGCCTGATTTGGTGGCTGGGAATTCTGCATAAGGCAGAGTAATTGCAACTGGATGGGCTTTAAGTTCCCTTCCAACTCAAAACCATTCTATGGTTCTATAATTAACTCCATATTAGAACAGGTTTAACAGTCCTTGGAATGTGTGAATCTGTAGCTATATCATCATATTGCAAAAAAACGTGCAGTGTAAGTGATGCTTCCTTGTGCTGAACTAAAGTTCAGAATTCCAGAATGATGCACTTACTCCAGGCCCTCTGGATCAAGATGACTGTCATTACCAGGCAGACAATGGATGCTCATCTTTCAGATGTGAGGTTCTAGGAAGACGAAAAGACCAGTAGAAAAGGAGAAAGGTAAAATAACGTTTCTTATCAACTACCATAAGAGCAAATTGTGCTCTCACGTTCTGTGGAAGAAATGCAAGCAGTCCTAAAGGAATAAGAATAGAAGAGCACAACAAACCTTTCTAAGAATCTGTTTTGAAGACTTGAACTTGTAGAGAAGTAGTGCCAAAGACCAAGACGCAGCCCCTGAACAATCAGATCTTGTTTAAGCTACCATTCACTACAAGACAGTAAAATAACAATTATTGATGTCAACAATGTACCTCGACAATCTGTTGGCCCTACTGAGATTCTAGCTTTCCCAAAATGCGAGCAGAAAAATAAGACACATGAGAAATGTATTTAATTAGGAACTTGCCATCTGGCATAAGGAAGCAAATTATAAGGGTAGCTTTTTTAATAAAGAAGAAGTTATAATCATCTGGGGAATAGACCATAAGCTATTTCTTGTATGATTGAAATGCATTAGTTAGGTATGGGGATACTGTAATTATCAAGTATTTTGAAGCAGGCCAAGCTGTGGGTAACCACAGCGTGTGCAGTAGCCACAATAAAACTGCTGACTTGAAATTAATAGATATAAGTCAGTAATTTTGGCAGCCTTTGAGAATTTGACACTCTATTAAGTAAAGTTAGAATATACTTTGAAAATAAATAGCTAAATGAGTTTGAACAAGACGTAAAAGCATGTATAACATTTTTTTGAAGTGCTATTTGGAGCAATGTTTACTATAATTACACATCTCATTCTGACAGATTATTTGAAAAAAAAACACAACAATAAAAAGAAAGAACAGAATGGGCATCAAAATGCAGTAGGCTCCACTCAGCTGCCGTCAATGTACTGAACAAGAGATAAGTTGCTTAATTTCAGTAATAAACAACATCAGCATATGATCAAGTTTCTTCTTGGTGAACTTGTGATTTGTAATAGTTTCAGAATTACTGGTCAAACAGAAGTTATGATTAAAAGTTCTTTTCCCTATTATCAGTCAAAACACTTCGATGCTTTCCATCTTTACTCCTCACACTTAGGTGGCTTTGCATCAGCTAAAGTGAGAATAGCTGTGTCCCACTTTATCTCATCAACTGACCAACTACGGGTTGGAGCCTCTGTGCCTGGGAAGATCTTGGAGCAGATTCTCCTGGAAGAGATGTTAAAGCACATGAGATAAGGAGGTGATCTGATACAGCCAGCATGGCTTCACCATGGGCAGATCGTATCTGACTGGTCTGGTGCCCTTCTATGACAAATCGGCAGCACTAGTGGACAAAGGAACAGCAACTTATTTCATCTACCTGGACTTGTGCAAGGCCTATGACATGGCACCACAGTCTATCCTTATCTCCAAATTGGAGAGATATGAAGGGTATACTATTCAGTGGATAAAGAATTGGCTGGATGGTCACAGCCACAGCACTGTGTAGAATGGCTCACTGAGAGCAGCCCTGAGGAGCAGGGAAGTGGGTTCTGGTGGGATGAAAAGCTGGACATTGAGGCAGTAGTGCATCTGTGACATGTGTGGTGATTGTTCCCCCTCTACTCTGCCCTTGGGAGACCTCATCAAGAGTAGTGTGTACAGCTCTGGGGCCCCCCAGGGCAAGAAAGATGTTGAGATGTTGGAATGGGTCCTGAGGAGAGCCATGGGGATGATCAAGAGGCTGAAGCACCTATCCTAGGAAGACAGGTTCAGTGAGCTGAGGTTGTTCAGCTTGGAGAAAGTTCTGGGGAGAACTCACTGTGGCCCTCCAGTACTTAAAGTGAGCTTAGAAAAAGAAAGAAGACAAATTTTTTGTACATGGAGTGTAAAAAGATACAGATAGCGATAGCACAAGGGCAAATGGTTTTATACTAAAAGTGGGGAGATTTAGATTAGATGTTCAGGAGAAGTTCTATGCTCAGAGGATGGTGCAGGAGTCTATCTGCTGGTTGTTCTTTTGCTTTTCTTCACATCTCTATCCTGCTTTCACGGACCTCCTCAAAGATAACCCCTCACAACAATGACCTTTCTCTTTTTTTTTTTTCTGCAGTCAACACCCTGATATCTTGGAATATTGCTTACATCTACCAACTGACTCTATAGAGAGCTAATTTAGCTGTATTGGGCCTGTTTATTTAATGCCCAGACCATGTTGCCTAAGTTAACATCAAGCAGAACAGTCACAGTTATCTTTCTGAATCTTATTCCTCTTTGAGTTCTGAGCAAGTGAAAAGAAGGGAAAACAAAAATTAAAAGGAGAGAAATCTGTATCAACTGATTCCAGCTAAGCTGTCAGTCTGTCCTTGCTTCGTGACACAAAGGTTTGTCTCAGCACCTCCTTGTCAGTGATTGCTATGCTTCCTGAAGCACCAGTGCTCAATCCAGATTCAGCATACTTCCTTTGTGTGAAGCTTAGTTTAAGGGTGTGAACAGATAGCATTCATCAGCACTTCAATTACCTATCACCTCAAAAGCTTGAATTTTCCTGATACATTAGTGCTGTGGCACAGCAACCCTACTTTGGTTCAGTTTTCTTTTACTTTCTTACTTTAATCTCTATACTTTAATCATACAGACATGGATCAGGACACAGTGATCTAAATGAAATGCTCTGCACTAAGCACTGTACATAGACATTGTAATATGGGCTTTAAAGAAACATATAATCAATTTCAAACTAGCTAGGCTATATCCCATTTCTTTGAAAAAAAAATAGTAATTTTAGACATCTCCTTCTACAAAAAGCATCCTGTTAAAAAATAAAAAGTAGCAACCATCAGGTACGTTTATTCATACTACATGGAGATATTTTGCACTCTAGTCCAGGTGATGTATGGCATAAATATCATACATCACATGTGCTAAATATAAGCACTTTTAACACACACAGATAATCTGATAATTTTAAAACTGTTTAGAAAGCTTTATTACTCCAAGTCACTGACAATGATAGATTGGTTTCCTAAGCTACAGACTTGCAGACACATTTTTTGTACTTCCTAGGCTACAGTGAGATTGCTAGAAAACAAGTGTAAGGAAAAGAAATAAATTTTCATGTAATTGCTGTATGTTTAGTTATCTGGTCTTGTTTGGTCTATATGAAGCAAGGCAATTCTTTCAAGAGATCCATAATGTATTAGTATGGTTTCATGGGTTTCAACAGTGTGTTTTGTTTGTTTTGTGCTATTATTTCTACTTGCTGTATATTTAAGTACCTTAGGTAGATTTCTTTCTTTACTCATTTGGAACAATGATTTCCATATGGTCTATGCATTCTTAATACCTAACTGTGCTCTGAATCTTCCCCTTCCCCTACGTGAGTAGGCATTTTGCTCTTGTTAATAATTTTAAGGCTTAGCCAAAAATATGGAGGAAATAACAAAATATTTGGGGCTACACAAAATTTTAAATGGCAAATGAATAAATATATTTGTAAAGCAAACACAGATTTGTAATCCCACGCTTACTAAACAGTAAAATTAACACACTTACTTATATTTCTCTATGAAAAATATGATGGTGACCTTACAACTATTTTTTTCAAATAATTGTATTGAAAATTCCACATAAAAACAACTGATTGTTCTGCCTTGATCCAGAGAATAGATCCAGTGGAGGGAAAAGGACCAAAGTAGTAAGATGAGATAAAAAGTTGAAAGGCAAACATCTGGCATCTAACAGTATGTGAATTTCCTCAGAACTGAAGTTTAAAAAAAAACCACACACACACACACAAAAACCACACCAAAAGCCCCACTTAATACTTATGTTGTGTTACCAACAGATAACTAAGAATAAAAAACATGATAAGTAGTGAAATGGTAATTTTCATGGATCAATGCAGTGAAGGTTCTGTTTCATTTCCTCAGAGAAAATAATCATTTATCACACTGAGATACATATTTAATGCATTTGGTCAGGAAGAAACACTTCTGATAACTTGCTATCGCTGCATAGTTCTTCTCTGCAAGAAACTGCAAAGCAGCATGTATAACAATGTCATGAATTAACAAATCTCATACTTCATTATGGTCCCACACCACATTATTATCTCTAAAATGGAAAGATGTGGATCTGAAGTATAGACTGTTCAGTGGATAAAGAACTGGTTGGAAAGCAGCAGCCAGAGAGCTGTAGTCAGCAGCTCTATGTTCAGGTGGAGGCCAGTGATAAATGGCACCTCCCAGTGGTACAACTTGGTACTGGTAATCTTCAGCATCAGTTTTTGTGATGTAGATAGTGAGACTGAGTGCACACCCTCAGCAAGTTTACTGGTGACACCAAACTGAGTGGTGATCAAACAGATAGATAACAGACTGATAAAACAGAAGGAAGGGATGCTATCCAGAGGGATCTGGAAAGGCTTGAAAAGTGGACTCACATGAAGCTAATGGAGTTCAACAAGGCCAAGTGCAAGATATTGCTCTTCGGTCAGGGTGTCAATGGTTTATGGGCTGGTCCGGCCCGGTTCCGTGACCAGTGGGGCAGAGGGATTATGCAAAATCCACACCTCCAGAAAAGGGAAACAGGGTACCCCAAAATAATTAAAGACAGCAGCAATGATCTGAGGAGAAACAAACTAATTTACTAAATATGATATCAGAATGCAAGATAACACACTATAATACCATATAATTAAAACTGAAGCTAATAAATCAAATATAATGAAAGAGCATCTGAAAGCTGTAGGCCTTACAGTAATAGTGAAGTGATGCTCACAGTTGGCACGGGCAGCAGTGAGGAGAGGCGAAGAAGGGTGATGAAGAGAAAAACCCAAACAGGTGACCTTGCCAGGACCTACATCTATCTCCTCTCTGACTGCAAAGTGCCCCAGGGGAATGTAGTTCTTCTTCTCTTTTGGACAGGTACCCAGAATTGGAGCATTAACACTTTAACTCCCAGTGAACTACCTGATGTTATGATGTGGAATACCAGTAACCAAAAATCATGAAACCATGACACAAGGCAATCCCAGATACAAGTACAGACTGAAGGAAGAACTCATTGAGAGCAGACCTATGGAAACGTTTTTGGGTGTTGTGGTGGATTGATGTGCACAGTGCAAACCAACAGTGTGCTGCTGCACCCCATAAGGCCAATGGTATCCTGGGAGGCATCAAAATAAAGTTGTCAGCAGAGGGAGGGAAGGCATTGTCCCCTTCCAATCCACTGTCGTTAGACCCCATCCGGAGTACTGTGTCCAAGTCTGGGGCCTCCAGCACAAGATGTGGAACTGTTAGAGTGGGTTCAGTTGAGGCCATGAGGGGGATCAGAGGGCTGGAGCACCTCTTCTGCAAAGAGAGGTTGAGAGAACTGTGCTTTAGGGGAGCATGGTTAGGTTATGGTTGGACTCAATGATCTTTAAGGTCTTTTCCAACCTGAGCAATTCTGTGATGCTATGATTCTACGATACTATGATTCTATGATTCAGAGAAGCCTCCTTGTGGCCTTTCACTAAAAGTGAGCTTACAAAAGGAAGGAGACTGACTTTTTACACAGGCAGATAGTGATAGGACAAGGAGGAATGGTTACAAACTAAAAGAGGGGAGATTTAGCATAGATGTTTGGGGAAAATTCTTCACTCAGAGAGCAAAGTGGCACTGGCAAAGGCTGCCCAGAAGAGCCGTAGATGCCCCATCCCCGGAGGAATTCAAGATCAGTTTGGCTGGGACCCTGGGCAGTTTGATCAGGTGCCTGATTTAGAGGCTGTCAACCCGGCCCACAGCAGGGCAGTTGGAACTGGATGACCTTTAAGCTTCCATCCACTCTGAGCATTCTATGATTCTATGACTCTTAAACTGATCCCATGTTGTTGATTATAGTCGTAGGTTTTACCTGCTCTAGTAAGGATCTATGAAGATCACCTATGTTCAAATACATTCACTTCCCCAAGTCAATCTTCCTTAATGTGAATAATGCAAGGGATTTAGGAAGATGGTTCCCACTATTTTGAAACATGGAGTAAGGTCCAACTCAGTTATCACAGGAAGGGATGGCCTGAGACAATCTATATCCTTTCTTTTACTTTATGAGGAGATGTTAGTCGTCTCAGCTTTTTGTTTTTGTTTTTGTTTTTGTTTGTTTTGTTTTCTTCTTTCTTTTTTCAGTCATCCAAACTAGATGTTTATTTACCTTACTGAAACTAACATTTCATCTTAAGAGAAAACAGAGACTGAATTTAAGGCAGGATGCTTGAAGCCTTTAGAGAAACATGACTTACACAAAACTGCTAAGATAACTCTTAACACAAATAACTCGAATAATAAAGACGTAGGGTGTAATCGTCTTCGTGAAATTACCAGAATTCTATCTGTTATGTCTATGTTAGTCTGTGCTCATAATGAGAAGCAATAACCTTTTGAATAAACTATCTAAAAATCTAAATGTTTGCCTTAATGCACTGAATAATTAATAATTAAAAGAGAAAGAATATTTATTTTATAAGGAAGGAAATACTGGAAGCTAATGAAAATTTACACTAAAAATCCCCCAAAAGAAAGAAAGTTATACAAGTTAGCATGCTCTGAAGCATCTCAAAGCAGTTAAATCTGAAATTTTTCCAGTATTACTCAAACCACAGAATTTGGCCACTGTAGACCATTTGGCAAATATTTAATTTGTTCTTTACAGCACTAATGAAATCAAGATGAAAGAAGAAATTGATTATATGAGTAAGGTAATCACATTATCACACTGGGAGCTCTAAAGAAACAGAGAAAAGGCCCAAACAGGGAAGGCTGTGTGTATGCATGGGAAAAGAAGCTGTGGGGAACCCATGGCATAGAAGGGGCAACAACAGAAGTCCCAGCCAAGTTTAGGACGAAAAATGAAGCCCTGGCATACCACACCAATTAATTCCTTCATCAGACTTCTCTCATTGCCCTGAGATCTACTCGGCATACGCCTAGAATCCACCAATGAAATCATATTATACCATACCATACCCTACGTAGCTATGTGACAGCGTTTTTTAATATACAACCAGAAATCAAGCAGTGTCCTTGAAAAGATATTTAAGTTCCTCAAAAAACATTTTTTAAAAGTAAGTCCACTGAAGTTCCCTAAGTTGTAAACAGTATGTTATCTTCCACTTTCTATAAATGACACTTGACTTTCCCTCTTAAGATCTGATTTGATTAGTAGTTATTGAATTTAATTTAAGGCAAAATTTGCTCACTCCTTATTTACTTTTCGACTACTTCAACTAATTTACAAATTAGGCAAATAATTACAGTATAAAAACAAAATATTATCTACCTTGCATCTATGACTAAAGCAGAAGAATTTTAAGCTTTTTACCATAGGTTTTAATTATAGATGCAAAAACTAATTTTCTTTTCATCAAACCCCTGCTTGTGAAACTCCACTTCTACATTACATATGGGAATTTGTCTATCAGCAGTCAGACACACAGTACATTTTAGATAGGCAAAGAAACAAAGCTTATCTCCAAATTTCTTATTTTTACTTTTTATCTTTGCCAAACATTTTCTCTCGCTTCTCAGCTGAAAGGGCTGTTGTACTTCCAGTCTCTTCTTTACCCTGATGTTCTTAGTGGTATTTTTGAATGACTTTAGCTTTCAAAATCAACAGGAAAAAAGTCTCCCTAGCAGTAAAAGTGTTACTTCTTTGGATAATTCACAGATACATTTAAACAGAGGGTGTACTTGTCCTTTAAGTGTAAACTTAAAATGGAGTTGTTCAAAAAGCTGTTTGAAAGCCTGAAATCAAAAGCATCTAGCCAAACTCTAAGTCAGGAGTATACAATCATTTACTTTATCAGGTTATTTTCATCACTGCTTTGCTGTCATGATAGGTACTTCAGAAATCTAAAAACTTGATTTATCACATTTCCTTAAGGGTTATTAACTTCTCAGGGAAGAATGGCAACAAAAACCTACGTCAAAAAGCTGCATCTAAAACTTTTAAGATGCATCAAAGAACTGAAATTATACATGACAATGCTAAAGACTGACAGAACGCAACAAAGCTTTCATTTTAGCACCCAATTTTCTGAGAATTAAAAAGCAAGTATCAAAGAGGTAGCAGTACTGAAATGAAAGTTGAAAACTGACAACTTTTGATAAGAAGATCATTTTTTAAAGAGTTAGAAACCAATCAAACATCCCCAAGACAATCAAGAGTAAATTATCTTAAACCTTCAGGGTAACATGAATCAGGTACACACTGAAATACACAGAGAGAATCTGAATTTGATTCTGTGATAAGAGTTGCTTTACTGTTTACAGAAAGGCAGAAGAGGCTATTACATTAATCCAAATTCTGTAGAACACAGATTCAAGGAACATCTTCTATTGTTTGAGTGAAGGAACGTAAGAGTTTATTTGAGCTGTTAATTTCAATTGATATTATGCAGGGAGTTCTGAAATCTACTGCGGCAAATTAAGCACGGCACAGGTCAGTCTTTTAACAAGCAGCCTTGTGGATGATCTCCATGGCTTTAGACTCTTCAGATAAAAGACTACAGCTATCCAGACTTCTAATTATATAACACAACCTTGTTTGAGGAGAAAACAAATTAAAGACAGAAGAAGCAGAAACATTGCTTCATCAGGCTTCTAGATAGTTCTACAGAAAAAGAAAGTGGGAGAATATGAAAAAGTTGTGTTTGTTGTAAAGCAACGTCTAAATACTCCTGAAAAGAGACCGTATGTTTTCACAAAGGAAATAAGAGGTATTTAAAAGTGTAGGTTCTTAATTTATATTGGCTATAATATTCAACAAATCTTTCTTATCTTTCAGTGTGTATTTTTTCTTATAACACTTCTTCACTTGCTGTTTGAAATTGTTTATTACTTAAAATGAAAGGAAGATTACTCACTGTACATTTCTTTTAGATGGGGTGCCTTATTCAAATTCACACCATGAGCGGGCTTTTTTGTATTGTTGTTTGAACACAGATGTCAGAATCTTGGTGCAGATAGCATTTCACCTAATTGCCTTCTGCATCAGCAGAAGTTAAGTGTCACCTTCTGCCATAAAATGCAATAATAAAAATGGCTGTGATTAGTATAGGATACTCAGTTCCTTCTAAGCCCAAGTCTCCTGGTATGATGAACTCTGAGGAATAGGTAAAGAAAAGCATGTGTACTTCTTTCTTTTAGGTGCTTTCCAGATGTACATTAGTGTCAGAAAGGGAGCTCTGTCATAGTATCTGATTTTAAAATTCTTTGAGAAAATCTGTACTGCAAAATAAATGCAGCATGCCTCCAAAACAACATTAATGGCTACTAAAAATGTAAACAGCATCAACGCAATCCATCTTACTGTTCTAGTTTCAACCAGAAAGCAGCTAAACACCACCTTTTGCTTACTTCCTCCTCTCTCAGTAGGATGGGGGACAGAATTGGAAAATTAAGGTTGAACTAGTAAGTTGACATAAAAACTATTTACTAAGACAGAAAAGGAAAAGAGAAATAACTGTAATGATTATACATATAATATATAAATGTATTTCCAAACAAGCAAGGCACAACCTGCTGACCAATTCCCAGCCAGTACCCAAGCAGTGGCAGCCCCCACCCCTGGCCAACTCCCCATCATTTTGTATTTTTTTTCACCTGATGTCATATGGTATGGATGTTCCATTTGACCAGTTCACATCAGCTGTCTTCTGTCTGTTACCTCCCAGCTCCTTGTGTGTTCCCAAAATCTCACAGGTAGGATATGGGAAGCACAAAAACTGAAAAGTTCTTAGCTCTGAACTGGGCTGCTCATCAACAACTAAAACACTGGTTTATTATCAACACTGCTTTTCTTCTAAAGCCAAAACATAGCATCATACCAGACACTGAAGAAAGTCTACCATGTTCCAGTTGAAACCAGGACACTTACAGATACAAAAACCTAGTTGTTTAAAATATGATTTGTGGTATGATACATACATATATATATATATGCACACACACACATATCATATGATTCTCTATAATTAACCATGACAAGATTCACTTTGAACTTGCTTAGTATGAATGAAATCATTCCTCAGGGGAGAGCAAAAGGTTGTGTGTTCCAAAGACAAGTATCATTCTTCTGTTCAATGGGAACAGATATCTTAGACTTCTACACAGAAAAATCCTAAACACAGTCCAGATTTCATCTTAATAGGGCCATCTAGTTCACTTTTGTCAACCAGTCTGCTGCCCAGTGAGGGAAAACTAGGTTGACACTTGGCAAAAGCAAATGGGGCAAACAGAATCCTCCCTCACAATACAGCTGTCTCCTGCAGGTCTTGCAGTGCAAAATGGTCACTGATGCCAAATCACAATTGCTGTGTTAGCTCACATTGCTACAAAGCATAAGACAGGATAACTCTACCTTCAGTCTGGCTGTTTGGGCATTCTCTTGGAAGAGTAAGTAGTAGGCTCCAGTAGCTAGTAAATTTCTGAATTAGGTCTCCCACTTCCCTGTCCATTTCTGTAGCCTATGATCAAAAAGGTAGATAGCTTATCACCTATACCTTTCTTCAGGTTATCATAAGAAATAAAATTCAGTACTTCTCAGTGTAAAATAACACCTTTGTTTCTCTTCTGGAGAAAGGATTTTGGTCTTTAAATATTTATACCCAAAACATATTATGATTTTATTTTACAGTAACCACACCTGTACTATATTCCAAGTCATAAGCTATTTAAAGACCTATTGGACTGCACAGCAGGTCATACTTAACACAGGAAAACATATTCCAAAACAGCCTGCTGGAGTACAACAATATGGAGAAAGTTATATTATTTTGGCTGCAACCTGTAATTCTTCATAATGGCAGCTTGGACATGTGATAGATGTGCAAAGATCACTCATCCCTCTCTCAGAAGGGCAAATTCACTAACATTTAATCTATCTTTGACATCTGCTAACAATTATTATGTCCACCATTACCTACATAAGTATCCCGTGCCAGATATTTCTCACAATATTTTAAATAGGTGTGATATATTTCAATAATATTGATGCTCCAAACACCAAACATACACAAGTAAGTTAGTTTTTCGTTTTTTTTTTTTTTTTTTTTTTTATAAGACTGATTTTCACCTACAAGCAACAGCATTTTTCCTTTTACCTTCACAACATATGTGAGATAGCCACTTTTACAGTTTCTTAAAAAGGGTGCTAGCTCAATTATTGGGGCATGACTATAACACACATAATACCTACCCTTTGGTCAGCTACCCTCTTTTCCAGAGAACATCCTCTGTCAGGCCACAGTCTTAACTAACTGTATAAGCAATAGTAAGTTAGTCCACTTCTGGTGCTTTCTCAGGATCACAGAATCACAGCATGGCTGAGGTTTTAAGGGATCTCTGGAGGTCATATGGCCCAAAATAGATTCTTGGAACAAAAGTAAAGAAAGAGGCACTCTACTGGCAAATCTACAAGTAGTCCTGAAGTCTAATTTGAGTGGGATGATTTTCAAAGAATCAAGGAACCTGCTTTGTCACATGGTGGCAGATGTGATCTCATGCCAATGGAGAGGCCATCACAGCACAATCCACAGCCTTCTTCCATTACTGTCCTACAATGTTTTTTTTTGGAAACAGTAGGGCTAATCAATTGGTTTAGATGGCACCAGATTACACCAAACTACCCACACACATGAAAGCTAACACAGAATAAGTCGTATTGCATTGTAATATATAATATTTCTACAGAAGGAAGAAAGAAGTTAATTGGCTATAATACTTTATTTTCAGCTTTGCAGTATTGAAAAGCTAAAGCCTGACAAGTTTGGTAAATGTTCTGCCCTTGGCCAGAAAGGTTATCATGACCTTGTTTGTTACTTATAAAGGAAAACAAAGATATAGTATTTTTGTTTAGTTGAAATATTTGAACTGCCTGTTAGGATTGCTTTTGATTATAATTACATGAAGGTCAATCTGCATTGACACCATGTGGTTTTGATAAGGTGCTCCCATGGATAACCTACAAAAAACACTGTGACCTTAATGTTACTATCAGTGCAATCCTGACATAAATATTAAAAAGTGATTTGTGTAGCTAGGAAATGTTACATACCAACATGTATCAACAAATCAAGCTGAGACATAAATACGTGAATGAAATATTAAATGGTATGTATTAAGCAGTTGTTTTCTCAGAGTTTCTTCTGAGGTAATGTTGATGAAATATCAAAACACTGTTCTCCGCCTTGCAATAGGTGAGCAAAATGACTGGGAGGGGTTGTGACAAAGCACTTAACAGAATTTGGCTTGTCATTAAAGAAAAAAATTAAGACAAAAAAGAAAAGGTTAGAAAAGATAATTGGATTCTTATAGAATTGCAATAGAGTCTGATATGTTTAAGAAACACTGTACCTTCTGCAGGTGAATAAAATGTTAACGTGCCAGGGAAGTTATCTCTTGTCACTGAGTAAGCCCTGAGATCTGTCCACTTTGAAAGCTGAAGTCTACTTATTTATTTACAAAACTTAGATCATTATGTATTTATTGTAAAATTAGATACATAACCGGAATACAACTTCTCAATTACATGTATTCTCTGCACTTACATCAAATCTGTGTTAGATTTCATAGTAGAGGTCAACACTCTGTGAGACATGAGGCATTCTCAGTAGGTCAATAGCATCAGATGGTGCCTGCCTTCAGTTACTCAGTTACTTTGGTAGACAGAAGTGATCAAGAACAGAAAGTCACCAAGTCACCAGAGCCACATTTTTGGGGCTTTATTTTTGTGGTTTTTTGTTTGTTTGTTTGTTTTTGTGTGTTTTTTTGTTTGTTTTGTTTTTATAATTATGGGAAAAAATAGCACAAATGAGTCAAAAATTGTGTTGCCTGAAAGAGACGCTTCTGTAATAGACAAAGTCAATCTCTTAAAGAGACAGATTACTGTTTAGCAGTAACAACAGAGGAGATCTAAGCAAAACTTATAACTATCAATGTCACTGAAGAAAGTCAGGGTTTGTAATGAGAGATGAGGTGAGAAAAACAGTGTATTAATTTCCTACAGTACTCTAACTACACCATAGACTCTTCAGTAAGTCAAAGCTCAAGGAAGCTTCTATAATGAAAATTTACCTCTACCTCATACTTAAAACTTAACTTGGGATGATGTCCTGAAATTGCTTAAAAAGTGCTTTTCCTCTAGCTTAAGCAAAACTTCTACTGTAGATTCATCTTCCAGCTAACAGAGCTCTCTGTAGAATTTTGGTATAAAGTTGGGCCAGGCAGATTTTCGTTGTGGTTTCAAAAGCCAGCTGGCTTATGCTCAGGCAGTGACTAGAAATAAAAAGTCATACATATTACAGAGAAGTGATAGGAGCACTTTATCAGAGACAAGAGTTTTACTGGACAGGGAAACAATACGCAAGAGAGAAACCAAGAAATCGGATGTGTGGAGTTGATGTAAACTGTCTGTAGTGCTAAAGCTGCCCAGGAACAGCTGAAGATAGTGAAGATAGGGCAATACATGGGGAAATAAACAATTTTATTTATTTTATTTTATTTTATTTTTTTTAGAATGAAGTTGAGACAGCTACGTGGATTGGCACATTCTCACACACAATCTGAAATACAACTCAAAATTATCTACTTTTAGCTGCTTTACTGCCAATTCAAACTCCAATTTTATCATCACTTATTAAATTTTTCATTAAATTCTCTTAAATTCTTCATAATAAGCAAAATATTTTCCAGTACAAGGCAGCTCCTGAATTTAAAGCAGTTACCAGCACAGACAGGGAATATGTAATGTGAAAGGTTGAAGTATATTGTCTTTCTGAACTTATGCATTTGTCAGAATTTGACGTTAGTTATTTGATTAATTTTGCGATTTTATAAAGTGCTTCAAGAGTCCTTTTAAATATTATGTTTAAAAATGTTCTAGTAACATGTTGAAGCCATGCCAGAACTATGAGTAAACACAGTGCACACGTTTTCCCATGTCACTGCACTGGCTGTCTAACAATTTAACTCACATTAGCATCATAGCTACAGAACTTCCACAAAAGTTGCTGAAACTCAAACACTACATACATCTGCACACATCTCTATGCAGACAGACATGTCTAATTCCTAACATGATTGTCTACAGAAATGTACAGGCGACAGTATTATTCCAAACACTCTGTGGGGACATATTCTCTTCCCTATTAAAGTCATTCGTTCCTTGTTAAAGGAGACTTATTTCACACACAGTAAGAGTACACGATTTTCCAGAACTGTTATCAGAAAATTATTTTAATATCCACTGTGAGTAGATAAATGAAGCTGGTTTGAGTTATCTTTTAGACATTTTCATATACCAGCACAATGTTCTTCCTTATTATCAACACTCAGCTGTTGTCAGTTTCACTTTTTCACTTGTTACTGCCAAATGGTTCTAGAGAATAATGATAGAGTAAGACTGTCTTACAAGAAAAAGATAGAATCTTTTATTTTCATTAGAATCACCCTATTTCCTTATTCTTCTGTGGCTGTTGAAGATAGTAGCTGTCTTTATTTTTCATGCCTTGTCAGCTGCATGACTTGTGACATTTTTTGACTTGCGGCACTTGCACGTATCTTGTGCAGCTTGTGACACTACATGACTAGTGACAGAAGCCTTTATCGAAAGTTTGTTTGGTATTTTGTTTTTTTCTCATTGAACACCTAAATTGTGAAAAAGTGTAATTCATGTCTTTCATGAAAGAAGAATTTGCAGCTAAAACCATCAGCAAGAAAAGTCACGCCAGCATCTCCTTTGGAATAATGTATCCATTAATAAACTATTCAAAAGGATGAAGGGAAAGAATGATAACAGTTTGCTGAATTACTCAAAGAAAGTCATGGCACTCTGTCCAAATGTTATCAGGACAAGGAAAACTCTGGGACTGCAGACACAGCTTGTTACTACTGACAGCTTCAGTCAATCCACTTATTATCAGGTATCTGTTCTTTTTTCAGTAGACTACCAAAGAAACAAACAAAGAAAAAAGAACACAGCAATTCTCTCCAATGTTTTTGCTTTTCTTATTGCTTTTATTTGCTCCCTATTTTTGTAGAAACAAACATTAGAAAGACAGTTACATTTTGCTTACATACATTTCTACTACAGCTATACATATATGCTACTTTCAGCACTCACTTTTTTATGCGCCATGAAAAGACAACTTAGTAATTCTGAAATGTTGGTGTCAACTAGGGCAGAATAGGTATTTCATATATTTTCTGAACATGGAGGACTTTATGAAGCAAGAGTCTTTTGGCTTTTGCAAACAAGCGAGATTCAAGACTGAAGGAAATAAAAGGGGGAAAAAAGAGAAAAAATAAATATGGGGGAGTCTATCTGTTGGAAAAACTGCACTCTGTCAATGAAGGACTTTCTCAGTTGCCAAAATAAATGCATTTTAGGTGCCTCAAAGTACCTAAGGCGTCTACAATGAGCTACCAGATCTGGGAGGCTACCGTTTTTCTACAGCAACCACTACTGGCCAGACAGGACATTTAAAGACTCAGATGCCCATCTTCAGTAAACTGAATTGTTCTCTCATTGTCTGTTTTAAAAGGAGCCTTGGAATTAATCAATTCCTTTTTTTTTTTTTTTTTTTTTTTTTTTTTTTAAATCAGCTGTAAACACAAGCACGGTATTTAACTAATACACATATTGACATCTATTCTGTTTCTCTGGTAAGTAAGAAGGCTGTCAAGAATATTTCTCAGAATGAATATCACAGCTGATTAAGCCTAAAGACAGTGAGTGTAACAATCTTAGAAGGGTGTATCATATTTTTAAAATATTATCAGGTCTTAGTAAGTTGAAACTGGATCAGAAGTTCCTTCAGGGTAAGTTAACAACTCACAGGAGGGATCCTGCTTGTGTCAACAGTGACAGTGATTGAGAGATGCCTTATATCTGAGCTGAAATTTCTTTTGATACGATAAATCTTGTGCCTTCCGTAGCCCTGTAAAACATATTAGCTCAATTGTTGCAACTCATAAGTAAGAGACAAAAAAACCTATGTAGTAGCTCAATTTGCCATGACAAATTCAGGATCAAAGGAGAAGTCTTCTGCTATCTAATGAAGAAACACAGGCTTGTGCTATCTTTTAGAATGTTTTGCCATGTCAGTGAAGATGTAATAGCTAGGAAAAGTGAATGAAACACAGACATATGTGTATGATACAGTTTGGTGACCCTATCCAAAGTCCTCTAACTCCACAAAAACATTAGAAAATCTTACAGAGCTGCAGTTTAAATGAAAAGAAGATTTTCTATTTCAAAATAACAAATTATTTCAATCTAGTCACTTCTATTGTTGATTAGAAATATCTGCACACTGTCTGCGTGAAAAGATTAAATCTATGCTCATCATTTACACAGTTACCTGGAAACTGCAAATACACATGGTAAAGAGACTGACCCTGAATCAGAGATTATACCTGACAAATGACAGTTCAATCAATAAAGCCTAGTGATGGATAGATGAGGAGTAGATTTTAGAGATGGCATCAACTCTTAGATATTTGCATGAAGAGCTGATTTTTGGATGGTCAGGGACCTTGAAGTCAGCCTGTCAGCCAAGAGTGGGTCCAGCAAATGTCTTTGCTGGAAACATGAGCTGGAAAGATGAGAACCATCATCTGTACTTGGTCACCAGCTCGATGATAGTACTACAGAAAACACATGAATCAGTGTGCATGTCCAAAAATGATTATTTGGCAACATAAGACCTTCAATCAGTTTTGCATTCATCACAGATAAATGTCTGGCATGCTCAGATATATGTGCAGATGCCAAATATATGAGCAACCTCAAAGAAGAATTTACTGGCATGTTTAGGCACATGTGCATTTTTTGTTGGAATCAGGGACTGAATGGATTTGTTATTAAAATATTTCTGGACTCAGCTGAGTAAAAAATAACAATAGATGATGGATTTGTTTTACCAACTGAATTGGCTGCAAGATAACCTGTCATTCAGATCTAAAATAAAAACACATCTGGAATGCAGAGAGAAACAAAACTTACCTTTATCTTTCACATACGCAGAAGAATTAAGTGTTGTATAAAAGATGTTGCATAATGCCAATAACAATTCTCATTTAATGTTTTAGATACCTCCTGTGTCTTAGATTACTATGAAAGTAAATAATCTCCAAACTGAGAAGAGTTTATCAATCATTAGTTTTAATGAGAAGATAACAGAGGCAAAGTGTATACTTATGATGAGAGAAGAATACTTTCCTTTACTATTGACATTTCTGTTGTCTAAGACCTGCCTTCACTTATGGAAATACGAAAGCAAGGAACATGAAAATTCTCTTACCACACATGGATTCTTCCTCTATTGCTCAAAGATGAGCATTTAAAAAAGTAGAACTTATTCCAGTTCTCACAAAAAGAGTCTCTACGTAGGAGCTAGAAAGGCATGTACAAGCTGGACAAAGAGTGGAATCATGCATGTATCATAATTACACACTATTAAGTACCCAGTAACTCATGCTGATGGGTTACTGCAAACATTTCAAAGTATAATGACCTAAGCAACAAACGAATGATGCACCCCGATGAGGCTGCAAAATATTGCTCTCAGCCATCAGTCAAACATAAGATAACAAAAGGCTATTATTAAAGAAGAGAAAAAATGCTCCTCCCCATAAATGTACATATTTTCCTTGAAACCCTGCTATTAAGTTGGGGGAAAAAAAAGTGTTCACTACTTGTCTGAGTAAAGTTAACTTTCCCTTTCCTTTGAGAAGTTAGAACTCAAGCTTTCATTAGCCTTGAGTTTGCTATAAGCCTAAGCACAGCATGTTTAATATTAATTTGAAACCAACTACACTTCTTAAAATGTAGTATCTTTAATTGTATTTTTCCTTTCTTAATGCATTCCTTTGCATTTAGAATTAAGACAGAATGGTACAATAGTACAGAACTGGCATGGACTTGCATCAAAGCAATGTTCAGTTGCATCAAGAACTGAAATGTGTAAAATGCTTAACCTAATGTTTTGGAACACAAAAATTCCTCTTTTATATCTTGACTAAATTATTTTCAAGACAGCTGTAAAACCTGAATGAATTACACTTGACCAAAATGTCATACTAGTTCTCTCCTTGAAAAAGCAGATATGTAGGTACTTACTTATTCCTCAAAACACAGACTTTTTGGCAGTATTAAACCAACAGGTACCACAATTTAATGTCAGTTCAAAAGAGTAATAAGTGATTCAGATAATCTAAACTTTGTGCTGCAGTTTTATCTACACAGGCTGAACAAGAAGCAAGCCTTGAATTAAAACACCACAAATGACAAGATAATTTAATTAGACTGCAGTATTAGGCTAGCTAAATGCATTCCATTCCTTTGAGAAAGACACAGGGTGAAAACAGCATATATAGCATACAGCTGAATAGAACAGTGACAATACTTGGTATATCAAGTCACTATCTTGTTTCTGAATAAGAGGATTCTTATGAAAAGAAATGAAAGAAACACGCTAAGGACTGGTATTGTCATTGGCAAGTTCATCTACTTCTTTGAGACTGACTGAGAGAAATCCTATGCCAGCAAGCATGTCTGGACCATCCCACCTGATCATTACCAGTGAACTTACGGCCCACCACGATGAAAAATCTGCTTTGAGTTCTTTTACACACATACCCTCTATAATATCGTGTAGCAACAGTTTTGACAGCTTAATTATTTAACAATTCATTTTACTTCAATGCTGATAATTTCACTGCTTGTTCTCATCACAGAATGAGAAATAATGGTGAATAAGCCCATCATCACTTTTTTCCATATCACTCAATGTTATTGACTTTAATCATACTAGCTTTTAACACCTTTTACAAACTGAAAAGCTGTAGTTTGATCATCTATTGAAGAGAATATAGCATTTCCTTGACATGTTTTCTGCCTTTCTCTGAGTTGCTTATAAACCTGTATTTTTTTTTTTTTTTAATATATAGATGAAAAGTAACTACACAAGTTATTTACAACTCGCAGAAATACTTTTAATTTTCAGGATGCAATTTTTATGTTGCTATCGGTTCTTTTTATCCTAATTCCTAATATTTCATTTACTTTTCTGATAAACACTGAGCTGTGAATTAATATTTCACATTACGTTAAATTAAATAATTCCAGTACTCCTACTTGAGAAGCCAACAGTACTTAAAGAGAAGTGAATGAAGGTAAGCATCAAAACAAAGATCTCTTTAGATTCTACAGGGTATACTGAGAATAGATGTTAACATGCCTAGGAAGTAACACTGAAGCTTTAGTTGCAAATACCTTGATTAATTCACTGTTATTCAGCAAAGGCTCTCATCTCCCTACTCGCTTTCTTCAAATAATTTATGAGCTCATTGTACAGTATCAGTACCTCTTATCCCAGTACACCTCACTGGTATCCTGTCTCTTCTGAGGAAAAAAAACAACAAAATATTTCTAAAACTTTGAGGAGATTCATGGTTTTGTATGTGACTGTTCATATCAGGAAACAAAACCTAAACATTTATCTCTTACGGCTATATTCCAGAACTGTTTGCCACATAAATTGTCAAGGAAGAGGTTAGCACGCTGTGGCTTGTGACAGATCAACCGGGGATATACAGAAACATCCTCTCATTGCTTGCAAAGGAGACCTCAATCAGATTTGGTATAATCAACTTGGGAAGTATGATCTTCTGATTTAAAAAGTAGGTCTTTAAAAGCACATATTCATTGCAGGTATGTGATGGAGGAGGAGGCCAGAAGCAGCAAGGATCAAAACCATCCTTTGGAGAATGGAACTTTATATGGAAAAAGTGGAAACATTAGAGAACAGCATGACAAAGGACCTACAAACAATGCCTGATTCTCCAGAGTGAACAAAGCCAATGGAGAAAAATGGTGCAGAGTCCAGAACACCAATAGATCACAATCAGTAAAGGATCAGGTAGAAGCTGTTAGGATTCATTTTTGCTGGTATTCAAGAGGCTTTCAGAGTGCCTCCTGCTTTTTTATTTTATACACCATTTTTTACTACTATAGAATAACTCGAACATGGATGTTCATCCTGCTAACACAGAAAGCAGAAAATTAGTTTCATTATACTAGTAGATGATTCTCAACTAAGTATGAAGTAGTTGAAACGAGAGTACATCCTTTTATTCATGGCCTCCAGTCCTTTACTAACCAACCCTAAGAGTACAAAAATCAGACCACCAAAATACCCAGCTGTATTCTTCAGCCTTGCATATAAAAGAAATAATCATCCCATCTAATGACAAAAAAGGAGAAGATGGGGACTGCAGAAATGCTTGAATGATCTCTTACAGCATCCCTCATTATGTAAAGAGAATGAAAGGAAATAAAGGTGAATGCGCAGTATTCCAGCTCTAGCAGATCTATGCTTCCTTCATAATGCATAAGGAACTCATCACATGACTGAAAAGATCCTGAGAGGACCTCCAATCATGCAGGTAACTTGGCTTGATTTCCTTATAGGTCATGAAGAACACAGGTCATCGAAGGATGGCCACACTTTGAGTACTGTGCTCAGTTTTGGGCCCTTCACAACAAGAAAAGACACTGAGGCTCTGGAGTGTGTTCAGAGAAGGGCAACAAAACTGAGGGGTCTGGAGCAGAAGTCTGATGGGGAGCTGCTGAGGGAACTGGGATTATTCAGTCTGGAGAAGAGAAGGCTCAGGGGAAACACTATTGCTCTGTACAGCTGCCCTAAAAAGAGGTTGTGGTGAGGTGGTGGTTGGCCTTGTCTCCCACGTAACCAGTGAAAGGACAGGAGGAAATGGCCTCAAGTTATGCCAGGTTGGATGTTAGGAAATACTTCTCTAAGAGAGCGGTTGTGCACTGGAATGGGCTGCCCAGGGAGGTGGTGGAGTCATAGTTCCTGGAGGTGTTCAAGAAACATTTAGACATTGTACTGAGGAATGTGGTTAGTGGAAAATATTGATGATAGGTGGACAGTTAGACTGGATGATCTTACAAACTTGATGATTCTATGATTCTAAGGATGAATGTCCTATGAGAATCATTAATATGATATTTCCCTTTAGATAAAAAAGCAGTTTTGGCTGTTACCAAGACACTGTAAAATGTTTTCTAAAAACTGAACATTTATTTCTAAAGAAGTGGCTTCAAACCCAGTGTCAGCTCACATAACAGTGACAGGGTGGAAGGTTCTCTCTATACTTCCACAGCAGCTGCTCCCATACATTTTTTTTCTAAACTGCCTAAAACCTTCCTTCTCAAATGATTTTTGGGAGTTTGCTTTTAACAGTGGAGTGGGAGATCCCAGCAATACATTTTTAATCAGACAGGTTTTTCCATTTCAGTTCTCTTTTGTTGTTTAATTCAAATACCTGCAGGTTTGTGAAAATGGTGCAAGGAAAATGCTGGGTACAATTTATTTGCGTGCCTGTGTTTCTCTGTGAAAAATAAGGGGTTCTTCAAATCCAGCAAAAACCTTCATGCAGAATTTCATATCCCTGAGAAAATCTGCATTTAAAACAATCAAGCAAGAGAAATTGTACCCTTCCACAAATTTTCACATCATCATTCACAAATAATTAAGCAAAGTAGTTTACACTCATTCAAAGAGAAACTTTATTTTGAAAAAATTGCTGAATATTTATTCAAAGAATGTCTTTGTTTCTGAAACCAAATAAATTTCTGACTTACACACTCTTAACTAAGTAACGTTGGTGGGTTTTCTGTTTATTTTTTGGGGGGCTTGTACGTGCTCAAAATTGTCCCATTCTAAAATGTATCGCTTTTCTATGTTATTACCAATAATTTTAATGATACTAAATGGTAATTGTGTTCACTATACTGAAATTCAAACTGTAGACCAACTATCATAAACCCGTAGAAGACAGCTTGTGTTTATTTTCCATAGAAATAATATTATGAAGTTTTTAGAACTGTTAATAACAAATGTTCACCAAAGGAAATACTGGCTGCTTGTTGCACAGCCACAAATAAATAATTTATTGGAGTATTTGTGTATAATTTACATATGCTGCAGTTCACAAAACTAATTCTCCAATTTCAGAAGCTGTTATTTGTGTGACTTAAATCAACAGCACTATTGACAAATATATTAATTTGGAACATCATAGTTTGCCTCTTCACTGGAGTGGAAAAAAAGATAATTAGATGTTCAGTATTGTTCTGTTAAATCCAAGCCACCACATATTAGCAGAAAACAGGTAAATTTAAGACCAAGTTTAATACAATGGAAATTTATTAGGAAACTTTTGATTGCTAAGACTTTCAAGGACATACACCCCTAACAGACAATCAGTTTTCACTGCTGTTTGTAGTTTTCCTCTACTGTTTCATACACGTGTACAAGCATTGCCCTTGCACGACATACATAGAATTTATGTAAAACATCTCAGTTAAGCATGTCAGTAATATGGCATGTTATTTCCCATTGTTTGCTGATTAAATCCACCTACCATTCATAACTGTCAGAAAACATGAAGTAAAACTAGTACTTATATTACACTGGTAATTTTCATCAGCTTTGTGAACAGGATTTTAATTACAAATAGTAGACATTATATGATTGCAATGTACAATCTCCACACAGTGACCTAACAAGGAGGTATTTGGTTGTTCAATGAAAAACTATTGCATTAAAAAGATCTTCTAAATTTGAAGCATCAAGAACACTTTATTTTCTTGAAAATTACTGCATTTCTAAGTAAAACCTAGACAGCTGAAGTACAAACTACTGCTTTGGGTTTTACAGTAGTGGGCAACAGGCAGTAACAACTGTATTTATGCACCCATATAGCATCTATATAATGAAACACTGCAGTATTTTAAAAATAGGCTACAACAGCATAATCAGAGAATCTTTATTACAAATTCATTGACAAATGGGAAGACATTCTTAAAAAGTTCCCTGGTCCGACCTGCTAGATATTTATTGCCTTCTTAATAGCTTAGTTGACTGAGTATATTCGTAAATCTGAATATGACACCAGCCTGAGAGAGCTGTAAGTTAGAAATGGGAAAGGGGATTTGAATTCAGAACAGTCATACAAAATTGAAGACATGATCTAGGAGAAACTAAAATGCAGCTAACCAATGTAAGTTTAGCTAAGAATGATCAACTGAGAAAATACAGGAACTGAAAATGCATTCAGCCATTGATCAGAATGGAATGAGAGTCACCAAGAGAGTGAAAAATGCCCAGCAATAGCATACTCTTGCATAAAAGACAATACACTGGATTTCTAAGTATGGCCTTGAGTACGAGCTAATACTTTCACCTGACTTATTTGTATGGACACAGTTCCAATTTCACAGATTGTGCTCTACTTAAAGAGTATGAAGTCAAAGAGTTCAGCAGGAAATATTATTTACCAGAGGTCTAGAAAAGGTAATCTAAAAGTGAAATTGAGCACATCAGGACTCCTTCAGCTAAGATAAGACTGGCTGGATTAACAACTGAAGAACAGGCATGCCAACACAGAGAACCTGTGCGCCAACTAAGAAAGAGTTCACTGGGCTATCTGCAGGAATGTTGTCCAGTTGTGGCTGCCAGAAGGAATCCTTTCCCAAGAGCTGACCATGGTGCTTACTTTCTACTCTCCTCGAAGCCAAGCTGTTGAACTCATAGCTAAGGCAACTTTGTGTCACTGGTATTTCAGTTCTTAACAGCCTCTTCCTCCTATAGAAACACTGTTCTCAGTGAACTAGTTTCACCGCTATTTACCAAATCCAGCCACACCAGACAGGCTTACCAATGAAGTAACAAACTTTCTATGTTGGTTTAAGAGAAACCTCCAGGAGAAGACTTTAAAGCACAGCAGAAAGGCATTTGAAAAGAGACCTACAACAAAAACATTACAAGTGCAAATACTGTCTTTAGGTAAATGCAAATGCCTCCATGTCCAAATACACATTTTACCTCACACCCTCAAGGTACATATTATTTTCAAAAGCTGGTAACTTTGTTATTATGGAAAAAGTTCACCCCCAAATTCCTGACTGACTGCTCTTTCCCAAACTTCCCACATTCCCATACCTTAACAGTATGTTATATACCTTCCCCACTTCACCTGCTGATTTTCACAGCATAAGGCTTCACATACTCTCAAACAACACTTGTCTGGCACACGGAAATGTTTAAGCTCACAACTTCTAATATGACCTCAGCTTCTAAATAGCAACAATTACAGGTCATTTGGATGTATCATCAGAAAGCTTATCAGCAAATGAAGCATTTTCTTCACTATAACATAAAAAGGAAAAATTGCACAATCCACATCCAGGCAGCTTAAACACAACTGCATCAACAGAGCATTTTTAGAGTTTAACTGAGACATGAATATGAAGAAAATTAATCAATTACCTGTTTACAGAATTGAGCACTATATTCACAGGAATGCAGTATCAATACTGCAGTTAAAACCTTAAATTAGCTCTTATATCACTACATAATTCCTCATCCTAACACTCAGTTACACTCAAGCTGTCATTTTACAAGCAGTACATTCACTTTCACAAAAGCACATTGAAAAGTTACTTGGTGACAGCTCAGAATGATATCCTTTAATGCACCACACGTGCCTGCTGCTATGCAAACCAAGCTTTAACTGTCATGCTGTCAAGAAAAATGATAACTCCCAAGTTGTATCTATCTTTTTAAGGAAGTAAGAGCTACAGAATATCTGACAATAGCAAATTGTTTCACACACTTAAGAAATTCTGCCACTTTCATGAGAACTCAGGGAGAAGTTGTGTTTGAAGCTAACAATGAAAAAAAAAAATAACAACACCAAAAGGCATCACAAAACACAGAAAGGTGGAAAGCATTTCAAGTTCTACCTACGCTCATAGTTCTTTCTCTTTTTCAAACTTCTCTTAGTTTAATACAATATTTTAAAAGTCCATTAATACAAGAATTGAGCATATACGCATCAGCCCCAAAGGTGTGCTGGGTCACAGAGCTTTTTAGGGAAAATAATTGTGTGCTTATTAAAAACTACAATCAATCTGAAAATCATCATAACTGTATTGCTTCATGCATAACCACTGGGATTACCTGCAGTAACAGATGAACGTTGCTCAAGCTGTTCTCCTTTTGATCTCCTAAATTGGGTCCAAAACTCGTTATTTTATAATCTAGTGAAATTAAGCTCATTACATTTGATTACTTCCTCTGGCTTTTGCAACAAACACTGTGGCATTACACTGGCACTGTGGAGATTTGGAAGTAAAACATTCCCAGCTAAAGCTGACACAATCCTTGAGGCAGATTCTCTCCAATTTAACCCACGGAGTAAGTGCAGAGCATTCTTGCTATGGGGGACCATCTCATTTCTGAAACAGGAAATCTTTTCACCTTCAGGGCATTTTGCAGTGCTCACTGCTTTGGCCAAGCAGGAAAGCAGGTTTCTGGAAGTATTGATGTTTTCTATTTCTTGATTTAAAGTGGTCCAGTGTCAGTGTTTCAGCTTGTAGCAAAAGCACCCAGAACCAACGGGGCACCCTGATAACTTACTATTCTTTAACTGATTTTAGAATAAATGAAAAAATCTCAGTGCCTCTGATAGAAACTATGAGCAAAGGGAAGCAAGGCATCACTGGAAAGGGATTTATCCTCACATTGCTTTCATTAAAATCCACACATCTGTTAGAAGTTTACGCTGAGCCCACAAAGGTCCCGTTAGAAAGCCCTCGGCACAACGGGATTCAGAAGAAACAGCGTATTTCGGGCTATGCCCAACAAACGCACCGAACTCTCCCGCGCCCCGCTATGCATTACTTTCCGGCAATATTTGGCTGTCCTGAACACAGCGAGGCTGGCTGGGGAAAGCCAGCAGAACCCGGCACGCTGTTCTAACGCTGCCAGCCCCGTCCCCCCGCCCGCAGTGCACAGCAGCCCGAGTCGCCTACACCGCCCTGGACCTCACCCAGGGTGCTATAGGCAACTTTCCTGCCGGCTCAAGGCGCTCAGTTACCTGATGTCCCCGCTCGGCTGCAGGGCAGGGCAGAGTCCCCGCAACCCGCCGCATGCCCGAGGGGCTGCCGAACGCCCCGGGACGCGAGTCCTCATCCAGCCTCCTCGTCCCGGCGGGCGCTGGGCGGGCGCCGTACTCGAAGCCTCGGCGGTGACGCGGGGAGGGAAGGAGGCGCGGAGGCGGGAGGAGGCCGAGGGGGGGCGGGAAGCCGGCTGTCTCCGCCCGCCTCCCCACGCCGCCGGGGGGGCGGTCAGCAGCGGAGAGAAGCGCCGCCAGAGCGGCCGCCCTTCCTGCCGACAGCTCGGTGCTCCGACAGCGCTCGGTCTGCACATAGTCCGGTCCTGCGCGGCGGCAGCAGCTCAGCGGGGCCCGGCAATGCGGGAGGGTTGGGTACGGAACAACCGGCGCCCCTGGAGGGCGCTCCTGTCCCGCCGGGAGCTGAGGTGCGGGATCGGGAGCGTGAGGTCGTGCGACTCGGTGGGAGGGCAGGGTGAAAATCTGGGAAAATTTGAGAGCTGCTTCCCAAGAAGAGTCAACTATAGAATCATAGACTGTCCCGATCGGAAGGGACCCTCAAGGAACATGGAGTCCAACCCTTGGCTCCACGCAGCACCAACCAAAATCCAGTTCCGATGTCTGAGTGCGGTCCAAGCCCTCCCCTGACGCAGCTCCATGCCTTTCCCTCGCTGCTACACAGAGCAGAGCTCAGCGCTGCCCCTCCGCTCCCTGTAAGGAGCTGCAGATGTCATCAGGCCTCCTCTCACAGAATCACAGAATGACCCGGGTTGGAAGGGACCTCAAGGATCATGTAGTTCCAACCCCCCTGCCTGGCAGGGCCACCAAACATACACATTTACTAGTTCAGGTTGCCCAGGGCTCCTCTCGGTCTGTTCTACTCTGGGCTGAGCACAGCAGGGGCCTCTGCCTCTCTTCATATGTCTGGGCATGAAGGCAGCGAAGTAACAGGGGTAGAGCCATAAGAGTCTGGGGAGATGGGATATGTGAGATTGGAGTAAAAGTTACTATTTTATGCTGAAGCCTGGAAGTATTCACTGCAGAAATGACAGGAAGAAATGCTGAATATTAATACAGATACTTAGTTATAGCTATTTTTTAAACGATGTTGCTGGAGTTTCACAATATGATTCCCCAGCAGCCGTTTCTTGGATAAAAATCATGTGCCACTCTAGACTTCCAGGTGCTGTTGGAGTCCTGGCAAAACTAATAGTGCTCAATGATAATTGTTTAGTGTGTCCTTTGCAGGAGCTGAAGGTATTGATCCCTGGAGTTACCTGTGGAGCTGCTTATCAAGCCAGTTATAACTGCTGAATATCCTGAGCATTCAAAAGATGAACGGATCAGCATTTTCAGGTTGACTCTGAATTTATCTGTCCCTGATATTTGGTCATTATGAAGCAATCAAAATCAGAAGCAAATTGTGAAATATTTTGTGAAAGATGTGCAGAATGCTGTCAGTTTGTATGTCATCTAACAGGTGTTTTTTAATGTTCTTTTTTCCTCCCTACAACTGAATTTATCTGAACTTGAAATAATGTTCTGCAGATTATGCTTTCATGGGTACGCTTCTGAGTTAGAAGAAAACTAGTGGAAAAATAAGTCATTCTCTTAAAAATACAAATCTTGCTTCAGTTCATTAAAAATGATACAATTGATCAAATTAAATTGTTGTTGCTGAAAAGATTATACAGAACAGGAATGATGTGCTGGAAAGTGGAACTACTTTAAGAACATTCAACTTGCTAGAACACTACAGGTTTTCCCTGTATATATTTACTGTATATTTTCAGGCAAGTGTACCTTTATAAACTGTAGTTTTTCTTAGTTATATTAGTTATATTCATATATATATCTTATATATATTCATATATATTTTGCTAAGAGAGTAAAAGAATAGTTTTTGAAACAAGCTAGAGCAAATGAAATATGTGCCTTCTTGCTTACCGTAATATACATGGGCTTGTCCAATCACAATGAGATTTTTAAAGTTATCAGTGCAAGCAAAATATTCACAATATGCTTGAATCACTGGGACAGTGAATCTGATTATGTTGATCACCTAGACTTAAAAACAGTGATAACCTGTGCATAAGAATCTTTTCTACAGAAAATGAAATACCATTTGATTGATGGCAACGATAAAATTTGGGAAGAAATCTCATCTATTTTTCTAGTAAGTGACTATGCATTCATGTGTTTTTGAAGGCAGACTGTTTGTACCATAGAATAAGCAATGAGCAAGGCATACATTTAGTCTCCTGGTTTTGTAATGAGCAGGCTAACTTGTGGATCAGTTAGGTTTTGAGCCATCATGAAAACATCTGAGTTCACTACCTCCTTCCTTGTCCCTTTCACCTCTCACTTGCTACACTACTTATGTGTTTGTTGGGTTTATTTTGTTTGTTTGTTTGTTTGTTTGTTGCTTCATACTTAACTGTAACAGAAAGTTCCCAGTAAAGAAACTGAAGGTTGGGCGTATGGGAATAGCTTATACAGATAATGTGGATTCACCTGAGCATGGTGAGCTCGTAATAGCTCATTCCTCCAAAGATACAGTCTTTGGCTATTGCACGACTCTTCACTGTACTGTCATGTGCTAACCCGTTCTGAGTACCTAGCTCAGCAGGAGAGCTAGACTGTGAAGGAGCTGTGGTTTTTCTGGGAAATCTCCAAGCTGCTTAAGTTTAACAAGCAAAAAATTCAAGTTGGTCTACCTCAAGACTACTGGGTTCAACACCCACTCTGGGACCATATCATTGCCTCCTTCATACATGAGGATCTGTACAAAATCTAAAGGAGGTGCCTTTTACCAAGCCCCAGACTGCATATTGTCCCTTCCAAGAAATACACAGATTTATCTGAGCACTGTGATTAGGTATGAGTAATAACCCTCCTCTTGACATCAGAGGATAGGAGAGTAAGGTGTTTCTGTGTATTCAGAACTGGTGCCCTTGCCTGCGACCCAGCCTAAGTATGAGTTGCAGACAGCTGAAGCCTTTGGAAGTCTTTCAGAAGTATATTTATTGCCTTATACCCTGTAGTAGTGAATACATTCCTACATTTCTCTCTTGATGCTAGGAAGCTACGAAGATAAGTAGACTCAATTTAGAGTTAAGATACTAGTTATTTTCTAAATCTGGTAGAAGATGCTGTGTTGAAACATGTCTCAACAGCTTAATTGGTTACTTGAATATTTTGAAGTAATCACCATTTGAGCTATTGAAGTCCACAAAATTGTACCTGTATGACCATATTAATATGCAGGTTGTTAAGTTCTTTCTCTCACTTCTGCTGTTGTTCTCAGATCATAAAATCTTAAGGAAAACTTGTGCTCTTTTTACAGCACCTTGTATAAAGTGGTTCCAGTCTCTGTCTGAGATTGATAGTAACTATGGAAATATGATGATAATACTGATAATAGTGACAATGGTAGCAGTATCTGTGCTACTATGTAAAAATTTATACAGGAAGGTAGGAGATACAGAATTCCCATCCTTTGAAGTTCTGTGACAGAAATCAGTAGTTTTTGCTCATACTTGCAACTTGTCAGAACAAACATTTGCATATTGTGACCTCTGCTAACAATTTAAAGGAATCTGAGTTTATAATGAAAACATCTATTCTTTATCCAAGCATCTGTTTGGTTTTGAAGCTCAAATATCTGACTTGAAATGTCTTTCAGCTTTTACTCTCTATTGTACTTAACGTCACAAATATATAAGTTATTAGTGTCCTTCACAAAAGATTTTAAGCTGTAACATTAAAATAGCAGGTTCATCCACTTTGATCACTGTTTTTGTCTAAAGAAATCAGTGTTTCATCTTAGAAAAGCAGTAAGGAGCAGCATTTTCTTATTTGTTTCATATTTTACATTCAAAGAGCAACCATGGAATCTGCAAAAAACCCTCATATTACCTCAGAAGTAATCTCAGTATTTTAATTCCCCTGTGGATGCAGATGCCTAAGGCTCAGCCCTGAAGCAGACACATAAGCTCCTGAGGCATGTAGAAATTCAGGCAGACTCCTCTTCAGTTTTTCTGTTGTTTTTTGCATGTTTTGCTCAGTGTGTGGAATCTGTCATTGTCTCTCCAGGTTGTTCAAGCGTCTTGCACAGTCTGCAAAGGACTAAGCATATTTCCCTATGGGGAATATTTTTGGAGATCCCTGTCTACCCTTGCTGATATCACAGGAGCTTAAGCAGTAGTTCCAGGAAGCATTTGTAAGTAACTGAAGTTTTCAGTTTATTCTGGTGCCTACTACGCTGAGGGACACAGTAGATACTTGTTAGCTCTGTCCAAGGTTCCTTTCAGTGCAAGCCCGCTGGGTTCCACCTGAGGAAGCCCAAGTGGGAGAGTTTCCTTGATGTTTGTTCCTGGAAGGTAGTATGCATGAAGACCATTCAAATTATGTTCCCTCGGTTTAAAATCCCTTCAGGTTTTACTTGTATTCCTTACTTCCTTTCTTATTGTCTTGTGTCTTCATTTCTTTTTATTTTCTATTTTATATTTTGAATGTACATTTTCAAAGTGTTCTTGCCTCAATGGAATTTTGCAATAACTCATTCAGACTACGTATTTTTTTTTTTGTTCTTTTTATACTTTTTTCATCTGTCCATGCTATTGGAGCATACAAAGTACTCATTTCTACCAATTCTCTACAAGTTAATAATGTATTATTTTCTTCTCAGTTGCTAATTTCATCTTTTTTTCTCTATCCACTGCGAAAAGGGTAGACTAATTGGATTTTAAATGCCATAATGTAGTTCTAAATAAGGGATTATTCATTAAAAATTAACCTTTTATTATGACAATTCTTGATATAATAGGACACACATTGACTGTAAGATAATTTATACATTTAAGTTCTATCTGCTAAGAAAAATTAGTCAGTTATGTAATATAGGAGGATAAATGAAGCATGAAAGTGTCACTAAAGCAATTGTAGTAGAATGACAATTGCTTGAAGAAGTAATTGTTTCATAGTGTTGTATGTTATGTGGTGTATTATGCTTGTTAAATAATACTGAGTGCTCTTAAAAATAAAAATACTTTAAAATATATAAAAATTAATATATATGTATATATATTTCTGTAGTTGTGCTAAGAAAATAGTTATTTGCTCCATCTATTCAAGCTGTGGTTGTAAGCAAGTTTTTTATGTCCTTCCAAAAACTGAATTTAAAACAGTGTTGATGGGGTTTTCTTTTCTTTTTTTTTTAATTTTTCTTTGTGTGTGTGCTGTGTCTCCTGACAAACTGCCTTGGACACGCATGTAGCATAACAGTTTTATTTTCAACCTTTAACCATAAGCATAACAAGAATTTAGCTTTTCAGGACGCTATAAAGGGAAATGTGATTTTCTCAAGGTCTTTAACAGCCTTTTAATACTTTTGAAATTTCCTTTATGCTATTATTCAAACTTCAGAAAGAATGTCATGTAGTCCCAGAGGGGAGTCAACCTGTTTTGTTAACTCACTAATTCCTTTGTCATCCATTTGCATGCGTTTGCAGCATATCATTTGTTTTAATGTACTTAGTAATGGGTAAAATAATGATAGTAATAAAATCTACTGCTTCAACTATGTTACTACATTAAAATGTTATTTTACATCATCCTTCTATTGTGCACTAGTTTTATTTTTTTAATTACTCTTGATGTCTTGTGCTATATCTGACATAAAATTTGAAATTTAATTTATATTGTTATGTGCATCCCTTTTCACCATTTTTTTACTTTTGACAATGCAGGCAGTATGTATGAGGACCACAAGGAAAGTCAGTATAAATAAATAAACAAAATACTGTTTGTCACAACAACACAAATTAATGCATAATAGTACTAGCATGAACATGTCATGAGTTCTACCATATTTGCTGTCTGTTAGGAATGTGTACAATTCACTTCTGCTGCTGTAGTGAATATGCTTGTTTATATACACTGTTAGACGTTTACACAGCAGACAGTTTGTGGAAAGTAATACATGGGGGAGGTCTTTGATAGTATCTAAAGATAATGGCATTTAGAATAACTTATGAGGCACAATATAGGATCATCAAGTCTTGCATTCCCATGCCACAAGTAGAAAAATGATGTGCCTGTTTCTGGGCTGAGAAGAAGAAGCAAAAATAGGACGTCTATGAAATCATTCTATTTTAAATCTTCTAAAATAGTTTAAACCTAATTAAATCTGATTTCATCCTGCAATGTAGAGGCTACAGTGGTATATAGTGGAGTGTTCCTCCACGAGAGGTAAGTGTTGCTATACAATCTAATATTTAATGCTGTGCCTATAGAAATGTTTCTACTGTGTTCTTACACAAATACGGAAAGGGTCTGAGTATATATAAGTTGCTCTGAAACTGATGCCTCCTATTTATTTCAGTGGAAACAACAATTGATCCAAAGTGCAAAATAACACAATTTGATAAAGCAAATTCTCAGCTACAAAAAACTGGTTTTCAACACAGTCATCACCATTCACTTTTGCCAATACTGAACAAAAAGTCTGCATGCCGCACTTAAAAGAAAATAGGCAGAAGTGGAAGTGGACCTCTGTCGCTTTTGCCACTGCTGAAAAATACTGCCCCCTACCTTTTGCATGGAGGAATTTAGTTCCACACCTTTGCTTCATCTACATTTCCACATCAGACTCCATTCTGTCAGACTGCTTGTCTGCTGCCATCTGTCACACAGCAACAACATGTAATGGAAAACTGTTGGGAAGGTTCAGCTCTACTGCCATATCACCAACATCCACCTCTGATGTCATGGAACAACATAATAAAAGAGAAGACATTTTTGGAGCAGCCCTTGTATATTCTGGTGACACATCACTTCTAGCTTGCAAGCAAAAATAACAGCTTGTGAGAGACCTCAGTCTTGTGTTTCTACAGTTCTGAAATACAATTAAGATAGATTCATGTTCCCACTGAAACAGAATGAATTGCAGCAAATGACAGCCAGGATAAAATAACTGACTTTGTAAAATAAAAACTTAGCTCCACAAAAATACAAGAATTGTAATGAAATAGTCACGAAGAAAGCCATTATTGTATCACATGATTCTTTTTTAACTTTTCTCCCTTTTTATTTATTTATTTATTTATTTATTTTCTTTATAAAAGTAGTGTATCAGCCTTTAACATTAAGCTTACTTTCTCTCCAGGTTAGGAAAAGATTCTTCAGCAGAAGGCAGTGAACTTGGAACACGCTTCCCAGGGCAGTACACAGCCCTGAGCTGCCAGAGTTCAGGGAGTGTTTGGAAAGTGCTTTCATACATGGTTTGATTTTGGGTGCTCCTGTGTGGAGTCAGAAGGTGGACTCAGCGATCCTCATGGATCCCTTCCACTTAGGATACTCCATGATCTTGTCATTCTATGATATATTTTTTCTTAAACAGAAACTGGTGTCATTAAAAAGGTCAACAAAATGTGTTTTGTTTCTGTGTAGCCAGTGCAGAACAAAAGGATTCCTTCCAAAATATAAATTCATTTAGGATGAATATAGTAAAAAGTATAAGTCTTGCTTATGCAGACATAAACTGTGGGAAATATTTCAAAATCTTCTATAAAGGACACTATTCCCAACTCTACTTTATCATTTCAACCTTTGGCATTACGAAGGGCAATTCTAAGTGTAATTCCTGTTTAACTTGTTATTTCTGGTGTCCATAATTCCACTGTTGAGTTTCTGAGCACATTAGTTTCACTCTTCAGAACTGATGAACAGTGAAGGAAAGAAAGGTTAGCCACCCTTCTGCAGTGTTTCTCTGCTTAACCAATGTGTTTGTTTTTTTTTATTTATTTTGTTACAGAAAACCCATCTCTCATGCATTTTGTATGACTTAGATACCTAATGCATGTTCTAGTATTTCGTTCTGAGCACTATAGTCACCGTTAGATATGAAAATCAACAGAAAATCCCATTCATTCATTCATTCTAGTGGGGATTAAGTATTTGTGTATTTTTATAATATTTATTTAAATTACTTTTATGTAATCACTGTATATTTCAGATTGAAAAGGACCTCTGGAGGTCATCTAATCCATTCCTTGCTTAAAACAGGCCTAGTTAGGTAAGCTTGCTCAGGGCTATGTCCAGCTGAAAATCTAATATCTCCAGATCTGTAGATTTCACAGTTTCTCTGGGTAAATTGATCTGGGCTTTGACAGCTCCCATGGTAAAAAATATATATATATAAAAATTCCTGATATTTAATCAAATTTTCACATTTCATTCTGTCTGTTGCCTCTCACCGTGCGACTTCATACCTCCAGGTAGAGTCCCTGTCTTTTCTGTATCTGCAGATCAATTTGGCTCTGTCTGCAGAACCATCTTGTTGGATTTATTCCCAAGAGTCCACTTATTTCTATAAAACACTGGGAGAAGCAGAGCCACCAACAGCCCATGTATATCTAAAAGTAAATTTTTATGTTCACATTATAATTAGTGGGGTTCTGAGACTTGATTCATTTGCTCACAGACCTAAGTGAATGCACTGTACTCTTGCATATATGAGACATCTATGAGGATCTAACAGATGGGAGACAGGATTTGTGGGAGATCTCTGTTCTAGGATGGCAACAGGAGACTAGTTAAAACACCCCACAGCATCTCACGTTGAGGTAACCATTTCCTGGCTACCTGAAAACTCATTACTTGCCCGTTTCCTTTTTCACTTGCAGGAAAACCATGGAAACCTTTTCCCCTTTCTGCTACTTCTACTTCTCTGTGTAGTAGTATGTCAGCCTGCTGTCATGATTCAATTATCACCTAATTGGAAATATGCTTGATTATGAATTGCACACTTTATTAAAATTAATTTGAACATAAATAGCAGTTCAGTAATATACACTGATGTCATTTGGTGTAACTAGCAAAGATGCTTTTTCCATACTTCACTGATGCTTATTTCAAGCCTGTGAAAAACTGTTTCATTAAATATTTATCAGAATGCAATGAAAAGTGTGAGTCCTTCCTTACGCCCTGTTTCTGTAGTATGTGAAATGCACATTGTAGACTTTTTCTCCTGTTTTATGTTAGGTTTAATTATTTCTTGCTTTCCTTTCTTTGGCCATCTTTTTACAAATACATATATATAATACATCTACTTGAATATAACCATACATTTATCTTCTGCAATGTGTACAACAATACATCATCTCATTAAGTCATTTGAGGAGAATATAATGAGCATCATTGGAATGTAAGCTTTATTGTATATAGAAGCTGAAGTCTTCATAACTGTCTTTGACTGTCTTTCTTGACTAGTGGGATTAATTATATATCTCACAGATGCCTGTCATGCACTCTGTTTATGCAATAGGGAAATGAAATAGGATAGTTAATTTTCTTTTATTCTGTTAAAATGCCAAGGTTTAATTAAACTGCTTCAGCTTAAGTATTGCACAGCTACTTTCAGCTGTCATGAAGCATACTAGAAATTGATTTGCCATTGCCTACATGCCCAAGAATGCATTCAGCAGGCACTGTAATTTCACTCAAAATTGTTTTTATTAATCATAGCTACTTTCCAATTTATAAAATTTGTATGAGAAACAGAGTGTATTAAAATAAGTTTCATCCATATGTTCAGGGAGTAAAAACAATGCAGGTGCCAGATAGCTGAAATTTACATTCAGTTTTGAATAACAATTGTCTTTCTTTCACTTTTTTTTTCTTTTATATGAGTAAGATCTTTACAGCAATTAAATTTCATGCGTTCTTGAAGATTTTATATAATTATTTCAGCTATAAAATAACGATTAGACAGTGCCATGAATTAGCAAGACAATTACAAAGCAATAAAGCCATCATTTTTACAATTATGAGAAATAAAAACATAGCAACAGGCAATGAAAAATAACCACACACATGAAGCAGTACTTATTTATATCTAACGTACAATAGCCACAATCCAGAGTATTTTGAGAACTGTTGGCAAAAGTGACAGTAAGGTTGCTCACTTCAAGTAGTCCACACCTAGCCTGCTATCCAGTGATTTAAATGATCCAACAACCATTGTGAACAACAGAATGCAGCAATTTCTGAACCTGTATTTCCTTTTAAAAAGCACAAAACCTAAATATACAGGGAAACTTGAGACCCATAGCATTTAGTTTCTATTACTGTGACTAAAGGAAATTCTGATGTCAGGAAGACATGAAAATTCTGACATTTTTAGTAAAGGTACTGATAGCGGTTGATGCTACCCTATAATTTACTTCTGGGTAAAATGTTTTATTGGGGTGATCAGGTCCAAATACCTGATTCAAATCTGATAGATGCTTATCTGAACTTCTCTTTCCTATTCAGTTTCCTTCAGCCCAAAATTAGACATGTAATTCTTTTTGAAACACTGAGCTTGATTTCACTGGTAGTTTATGCCACCTAATTTAGTTTGTGCCACCCAAGTTAGTTGCTGTCTTGCTTGTTGTGCAAGCAGACCTTTTGTTGGTTTTTTTTTTTTTGTTTTGTTTTGTTTTTTTTTTTAGACTACTCCTTTCTTCCCCAAGTATTAAGTAAGTAACCTGAGTGATACCAATACAAATACAAGCAGAACATTACTTGGTGACAATTTCACCAAAACATGACAACAACAACAAAAACAAAAAAAAAAGGAATTTCAAGTAACTGAATGTGGAATTCTAGAATATAATTCATGTTAATACTGTTGGAGGACAGTGAACTATATCTTTAGGAACTGCAGCAATAGACTATTTTATGCTATTAAATTGAAAGGCAGTAATCCAACATAGTCCATGTGTCCATGTGTGTTTCCACGCCCAGTTTTTTAAATGGGTGTTGAGATATTAAAGTTACCAAAAATTGCTGTATAATACTTTTTTTATATGAAGAACCAAGTGTAATAAGTGGTTCTAAATATCCAATGTCATTTTGGCAGGAGGAGTGGATGGTAAATCATAACGTCGTGTAAACTGGCATGGATCCTTTCCTCTTAGAGGGTGTGATGTTGATGAGGATCTGGACCATAAAACAGAGAGTTAAATAAGAAAGAAAAACTTTACTTTCATGCCCATCCATCAAGTACTCTTGTGACATTTCATTTAAAATAAAAAATTCAGCTGATATAACACACCATAGAATCTCTAAGTAAAATTCTCATCATAGTTGTGTTGTTTCTGGAACAGTGGAGCTCCTTGCATTTTAATTTTCTTAGGTTTGTCTACCACACTTGGTTTATTTTAAAAGTGCACACTGTGAAGCTGAAAATACTTTTCTGGGAGATTACCTTCACTTTTTCCCTTTGCTTCAACTGTCGTCTGCCTCAAATACAGTAAGTGACATTATTTCATACTCTTTCATGCAGGGATGCACTTAATAGGCTCACAGGAAAGAGTGATCATTATATGACTGTAGCTTGATTGCCTCTGGATAACTCTCATAGGTTTATTTCTTCATTTTAGCAAGGAATGGAAGCTACCACACCTCACATTGCAGATTTATGAATCTAACTTCCACTGGTGTCAGAAAACGTCTGTGTAGCAATAAAATGGCCGGTGCTTGCATATTCATAGATCACTCCATAAATAAAAAATAGATTCTTGGGGGAATCAAACATGGAATATAGTGATGTCTAATAATTTTTAAGGAGATAAATGCCACCGAAGGGGAAAAAAGCCTTTTAATCGGAATAATAAAGGAAAAAGATGATGGAAAAAAAAAAGCAAAAAAAAAAAAAAAAAAAGCTAATTAGTAGAATTTATTTACTCACTCATTATTCTTTCATTTATTTATTTGATAAAACCTTTAGCCAAGTATAAGTGATTTTAGAATAAGGAGATAGAATGACATCAATGAAAACTCACATTTTCCCATCTCCTTTCAGGGAAGCAGCACTCTGACACACTCATCACTGTTGTCCAACAGTGTACCTGTCTGTGCAATGACACTCACATATTTATAATGCTTACCTGCATTAACAGAATTTTTGTGTGTATTTATTGAGAAAACAACATATATTTAGGCTCATATAATAGATTTTAGGAGCTGCATATCCCTCTTTTACTCCCCCTGAACTTTCGTGAATCAGTCCTGGAAGTTTCCGTAGTGCGTGGGGATAGTACAGTAGGAGTATGGGTAATGGGATGAAAGTAAAGCATAGGAAGTTCTGCACAAATGTGCGGAAGAACTTCTTTACAGTGAGGGTGACGGAGCACTAGAACAGGCTGCCCAGGGAGGTGGTGGAGTCTCCTTATCTGGAGATATTTAAGACCCGCCTGGATGCCGACCTGTGTGACGTGGTGTAGGGAGCCTGCTTTGGCAGGGGGGTTGGACTCGATGATCTCTAGAGGTCCCTTCCAACCCCTACAATTCTGTGATTCTGTGATTCTGTGATTCTGTTTCCTTGAGCATTTTCCAGTTTATCTTTAAATTTCAATGTACATTTATTGTTACAGCTTTGGATAGTTTTTTAAAAAACATAAAAGGTGTTGTCAAGCTGATGATAGAATAATGTATATTAAAATTAATTAGAATAAAGCAGTAAATTAATATTTGTATTTCCTTTATGACTTATATGGAAACAGAATAACAATAGAAAAGGTGAAATCAGAAATATCTATTTAGTTACACTTGAGGTTAGGAATTTATAATGGTGTGTAACCTTCTCTATAGATGTGTGCAGTGTAGTAGTATGCAGTTGTAGGGGGCAAACAGCCATCTTTCAGGAACAGATTTTTAATGGGCTTTTTTTCTGTTATTAGTTTAAAATTTTGCTATCATACAGCACAATAAGTACTTGTGAAATAGAGTCACAGGATGATAGGATATCCTGAGTTGGAAGGGACTCTTACCGGACCACCCAGAACCCAATCCCTGTGTCTGAGAGTGCTGTCAAAATGATCTCCCTGAGCTGTGCCCACTACCTTGGGCAACCTGTTCCATGCGCACCTTGCCCACTGTAGTCCTCCTTCAGGTGCACTCTAATAGTTTTATGTTCTTCCTAAACCAAGTACTGTGCTTTTATTAAAAATGGCAGAATTAGTTGCTCTTTTGTGCAGTTAGTTATTCCTCTCTATTGAATATAAATAGGGCCTGGATGATGTAGATGTATCGAATAATGCCAAATGGGTTAATAAAGATAAATAAGGAAAGAGTAATCCTAAGCAGCATTTATATATGTATTTTTATGATTTCTGCAGGTAATATGTGCAAACGTAAAGTCTTTCTACTCTTCATTATGTCTGCATAATGAATATGTATATTAGCATGTTGCTCCAGAACATGCCTGCCATATAACTCCAGTGTGCTTATAAGCAGAGGTGCTCCCAATGATGCACTGATGCTATACAAACTACTTAGTTAGATGTTACAAAAAAGTAATCCCAAAAACACAATTTTGTGCTCTTGTCTCATGCCCATTCCCACCAAGACAAGGCCTGAGTGGGTTAGCACTGCTATCATAATGTTAGTGGTACAAACAGCATTACATTGCAGCTTTAGTAGCTCTAGGGACACACTGAAACTTTACCAGTTTTATCTTCCCAGGTTGGAACAGGTATCTCTGGAGCATATAAAGTTGTTCCACATATGGCTTTTCACACGGTTTGGCTGTACTGAGAAATGGATGAGAGCTGACTGAGAGGATTGCTTCAGCTTGGTTCAGTTATGCTGAAGAAGGTATATCATGAGGATTATACTGGCAGATGCTCTGTCTCATTAATCATAAAATCTCATTAAATACATGTAGTAAAAACAGACTCATAGTTAAATGGTCACATAGTATCTCTCACATCTGTAGACTCTCTTTGGAGTTGACTCCAAGTTAATTTATGAGAGCTGGGGAGTGAAGATGCACAGTGCAGTACAATTGCATCCTGCTTTCCCATGTGTTTTCTTTCTCTTAGTTTCAATCTGACTATGTCATTGACATCTCATCAAAGATCATCACAGAAGCATGCTGCCACCTGTCTGTTGCTATGAGACTAGATTAATTTTAAGATGAATTTTATCTCATTATAAAAGGTATTATCTGACTAATTAATGAATTTCCTGGCCTTAGTGGTCCCTTTTTTATGAATAACTCTTCTGTCACAGTGTTTCAGACGGAACATAGAACAGTTCTCTGCATTACATTACCTTTCTATTACTATTTCTATTACTATTACTATTTCTATTCCTATTTCTATTACTATTTCTCTGCATTACAGTGCCTTTCAAGATATTCTAAAGATGCTGATTGGAGCTGACATCTTGATCCCATTTCAAATTTTCAGCGATGCATGTTTAATAATTATTTTACGACAAACGTCTTCTCATAGCAGCCTTTGTTTCCATAGACTTTATGAAAATCATACACAAAGTATATTTGGCTGATACCTTGTCCTTTATCATTTGGAATTTATAGTGTTAATGATACATAGTGAAGCAGAACAGACTGATATATGAATCAAAAAAGAATAGTGACCTATTCCCTGGAGAATATGGAGGTTATCTGGTCTCTTCCCATTCGTACTTGAATTAATTGAAAAAATAGATTAGCCTATGTCAAGCATCTGACAAATAATTAAAAATGTAAAAGAAAATCGCAGGTCACACAAGTTGAATATAGCATCTCTACTTGGAGAGAAGTTGTATGGCTTCATGCTTTTCTTGTACACTTCATCCTCTAGACTATAACTCTTCTGGGTTGTATCTTGGTTTACAAGATGAACAAGATAGACAGGAGAACAAATTCAGAATTTATTTTGTGTTTTTAACAAATTTCTTGAAATGTGAGAGTAGTAGAACCTCCTATAACTTGGAAAAGGGATTATTAACAATTGTGATGCACAGACCTCTCCTAGTTTATAAAACTGATTTGGATTTATATAGGTTGTCTGAGAATAGAGTGCGCAGGTTACTGATTGCATTCATAAAACAGGAAGCTTGCTATTTGGCAGAGGTGCATATAGTCTATGTCTCCCAAATGACAAACATAATGATTAGCTAAAAGGAAAAAGGAATAGAATGAGTCTTGTAGTAAAGCAGGCAATACTAAATTGTGCAAAGAGCAACTGATTAATGTAAATGCATTCTAAGCAAATGATTGATTAGCAAGAATGGCTAATACATGAATTAAGTCACATTTTTCACTTCAAAACTCTGTGGTCTCACATTTCAAAACTGTGTATAATTACAATGATTATGTATGCAAATCAGATAATGACACATGCAAGTAGCCACTTAGATGCACAACTGTCCATTTGCATATAAATTTGCATGCAGTCACATTATAGTCTCATTAAGTATGGAACTTTGATTAATTATGTGGGTACGGTTATCCTCTGAAAGAAATAGAACCTCAGGTAAAAATAGCTTATAAGTGCAATAGAAGGTGTCTAAGCATCTCAAAACAAATTTAAAATTGCATGGATAAACCTTAATTCTAGCATATTATAATCTTAGTATGCTGAATTTTGCAGCCTTAATGTTTTTGTTATTGCTGTTGTTTTTTTAAACACTGCTTTTAAGTTATGTAAATTAGTATTAATACTGAACCATGCACAGAAATGTTATTTTATAAATGAATAGATTTTTAAGGTGAGATCACGTCCTTGAGATTTTGAAATCTAATGTCATTCAGGTTACAATGAACAGTTAGAGAAATACTAAATCTTGGCATATAATATGCTCGTGGTTACATCTGTCTACGTCTTAATGTCTTTGCAAATCTGGCCTTAAATCACTTTTCAAAAGACTGTGTCTTAAAATTCCAGGTAACCTAGGTCCTTTAGAATGCTAATTCAATGTATTATTTCAGCAGATTTTAACATTTTTCATCAATCATCCGTCACAAAGTGCATAAATTAGTTTTGAAATCTTGACCTTCAGTCTTTCCTATAACCACAGTGGCACAAAGACCTTTGGAGAAAAATGCGGAAAAATGAGATCCTAATTTATTACTGATTTTTCTTTAACCCCTAAATATTCTCATATTATGTAACCTATGATTATAAAATGCATTCTAAAGTACTGCTGAGGTAGATTCCCAGAAATCTGTTGATTAATCTAGGTACTACTTTCATTCTGTAAGTACTTTTACAACAGATTATATTTTTTCCCTTTCTTTTTCAAAATAAAGCTTTAGAATCAACCGTTAAAATGGAAAGCTGTAAGACTTCAGTGGATGCCTGGAAGTATTAGTTTAAGTGTCATGACAGCTCAGAATCTCTTGCCTCAGTTAGAAATTAGAAGGGGCTATTGGATAAGTAGTCTTTCAGGGTTTACGGCTGTGATATATATTGTGTAAAACTCAGTGTACCCTAAACCCCTTTGCCAGCTGTTGTTCTTGAATAGCTTTCAAAAAGAACATTACGTTTTAAATGTGAAAAGACACTGTTGTTATCTTTTAATGATGGAATATGGCTGAGGAGAATAAAATGTCTGAGTAAATGTTTCTGTAAGTTTATTTTTTATGAACTTCTGTTCAATAGTGGGGAAACCCCTTTGTTTTAGCCCATGATAATCTGAACGTATAGTTCAGCTTTCTTTCAACCTTGTGAGGGCTTTTGAAAGGAGATCTGATGTTTCTAACCACTGAATCGTAGAACAGCTGATGTTGGAACATACCTCTGGAGATCATCTTGACCAACAGATGCTTAGCATAGCCAGCTGCAGCAGGTTACTCAGGGCCATTTCCCGTCAGGTTTTGAATATCTCCAAGGACAGAGACTCCACAACCTTTCTTGGCAATGTGTTCCCATACTTGATCACCTTTGTGATAAAAAAAAAAAAAAAATAAAAAAATATTCAAATGTTTAAATGGAATTGCTAATATTTCCTGTTATAGTGGACCACTGGCTCTTTTTCTCTTCCCCCCACCAGGTCCTTGTAAACAAGATTCTTCACAAAAGTCCTCTTCTTGCAGCTAAATATTTGCTCTTTGCATGTCACATGCTTCAGTCCTTAATCATATTTGCAGATCTTCATTGATCTCACTCCATTATTTCTACAACTTTTTTTTGGTATCAGGTAGCTCAGCACTGACACTGACCTTCAGGTGTAGCCTTCCATAGTGCCAAGCAGGGTATAAGGATCACCACGCCGAACTTGCTGGCAATATTTTCTTTAATAGTAACAAGGATGTTCCTGGTCTTCTTTGCTGCAAGGATGCATCACTAACCCATGTCTTCAGTCTGTTGTGATCCTTCTGAATGGTAGCATAGCTATCTATGCAGCAGCCTTTCCTCTTAATTTTGTAACAAAGGACACAAGTTGCCCCATTGTTCTGCTCATTACTGAAGTTACTAAACAGTACTGATTCCTGGATTATTCCAATGGAGTCTGGCCTCCAGCTAGATTTACTGTCACTGATCACAAGACACTGAGACTGCCCATTTAGCAAGTTTTCAGTTCACCTTATTGTCTACTTATCTAGCCTGTGCTTCATTCGTTTTTCATGAGAATGTTAAAGGACAAAGTACTGAAATGCTTGCTCAAGTAGAGAAAAATAGTATATAATTCCTTGTCTACTAAGATACTCATTTCATCAGTCAAAGCTGTCACATTGTTCAGGCATGATATTCCCTTTGCAAATCCATGTTTACTACCCCCAGTCACATCTAGTCCAACTTCTCTGCAATGAACTGGGACCCCGACAGCTAGATCAGGTTACTCAGAGCCCCATCCAGCTAGACCTTAAATGACTCCAGGAATAGGGGCATGTGGTTATCATTTATGAAGATATTAAAACGTGCTGGTCCCAGTACTGACTGGAGAGGGACACCACTTGTCACTGATCTCCATCCAGACACTGAGACACTGACCACCACTCTCTGGGTGCAATCTCACAACCAGTTCCTTGTCCATCAAACAGTCCATGCATCAAATTCATATTTATTCATATTTCTTCCATTTGGGGAGAAGAATGTTGAGGGGGACCATATCTTGCAGAAGGCCTTTTTTTTTTTTTTTTTTTTTAAAGAACCATATTAAATAGGTCCTAAAGCTCAGTTACACCTTCAAAGAAAAGATGCTTAATACTTAATATGTCTGATACTTGGAAAACTTGCGATAAAATTGTATAACATCAATAGTGGAGTAAAAGAAAAACTAAAAAGAGAGAAGTAATAAACTAGCAGAATAGATGCTGTGTTAAACGTTATTGTTGGCAGTGACTTTTAGGCTTGTAATAATTAATATTATCCCCATGTGAAGTACTAGAAGGAAATGTCTAAGGCTTTAAAGGAAACATAAAAGGTTATATTGGTTCTTCATGGATGTCAGTTTTTATGAAAATGAAAATCACTGGGTACAGAAAAATATTCAGCATTTTAAATGCATTTGACTTTGTGGTAAATAGAGTTAAGGAAGTATTCTAAATGACAAAACCTCTATGTTTGCAAGCTGATTGAAACAGAAGTGTATACATACTTAATGTGATACAAGACTGTATTTTAAAGGCAAGGTAGAGACTAAAAATATAATAATTAAACATCAATGTTAAAGCATGTGCTTAAGAAAATCTTGAAAACTCTACAAAAATATTTGTTTTCCTGTGCTACACATAGATATTTACAATATGTACCTTCAGTGTGTTCACTAAATTTATGTCCTCTTGCCTGGCCCAAATGACGTGTGAATACTGCTTTTCATTTCTTGTGCATAGGAATTGGAGACATATATTCCTGAAGTATTATGATAGCTCCTGAATTAATTGAAAGTACAAGGTTTAATTTAAGAATATCCATAGTATAATAAAAACTAATTTGCATTAATATAATGAAGCGTTTAGTATAAATTATTCCAGTGAGAGCAGCTACAAAAATTGTTTTGAAGGATTTATTTTCCACTTACAAGTTTCTTTCTTAATGAGGATTACATCCTCAAAGGGGAACAAGTAATTGATAAAAATAGTTTTATGCCTTTCAATAATACTTTCAGTTCCGTTATCTTGTTCTAGACTAAGATGCTAAAGGTTTACAATTCTGGACAATGAAATAATAACCATCTCTAAATCCTCACTGTAGACCAAAGTTTTATATTGTTAACTGCCTGCCTTATAAAACTCACCTAACACAGATGTTCAAGGTCTCAGAATTTCCTTTTCTGCTTTGTTCTATTCAATGGAAGCAGATTTCATTTCATTCTATTATACAACGAAAACAAATATCTGAATTTGTTACATGATAGTGGTTTTATTAATATTGTAGTAAAATAGTTTACAACTCAGTGACAAAGTTTGACTGCTGTCAGTGTGAAATTCACAGCAAGTATAAAAAGCAGCCCTTGTGATGTTTGTTAATATACGTAATACCTCTTAAGTATAACTATAGTCAGTTTTGCACACATCTGTGCTGACATGCATTCTGCAGCTTGTCATCCACCCTTCTTGCACCATACTAACTGTATACTAACTGTATACTAACTGATACTAACTGTAAGGAACTCAGTGCTCTGAAGACCTGTGCTTAGCTGGACCAAGTGGTATTGTTCTTATAACCACTATGCACCATTTGTTCCAATCCTGTAGAGGGATTGGAGCAAAACTGTAAGGGCTGCAAGTCTCTCCTTGTAAAAATTTCACTGGTGTAAATTGGGACTTAGTTTTGAAATGAGTTTTTACGTTCATGCTATCCCGTTTGCTCTGGTCCTCAGTCATGTCATGACCATTGATGGTCTCTGCGTACCTGATACAGAGATCTTGTACCTGCCCTGTTCCTTCCAACTCCCCCTTCCTTGTCTTTGGCAGCTTTGCTATTCAGTTACTGTTGTGCAGCATTGATGATGCTGAACCTTCTGCCTCCTTTCTGCTTTCTTTGAAGGCTACAGTAGTGATCCAACTGTTGTCTATGCGAACATTTTCTGCTCATGCAATGTAAGCTGTAGTAAGAGAGAAGTTGCGGATACCTCCTAGGAGTGCAGGGAAAAATGATTCTGGATGAGATCAGTGGTACAGGCTGAGAAAGAGAAAGGGATTTTTTTTTTCTTTAACTGTATGTAAAATATAGTGTTGTCATTTGTCTTTGTTCAGAGAAGGTGAAGGATATTTTCTTCAAATATAACATTCAAAATAAATTCTTCCAATTAATTTGACTTAGTGCTACATTTTAGCTGGTGTTGTGAGATAATTAACACTAGTGTTTAGAAAAATCATTTATTTTGGGTCATGCCTTCTAAAATAACATAGTTAATTAATGAAAACAAATAGGAAAGCTTATTTCCTGAGCTTTTGCTTTAGTCTGCAAGAATCAAAGCAACATCTTTTTCTCGTTAATTACCCAATTAAAGAAAGGCAACAACTACAGATAAACAACAACAGAATACAGAAATATGGTAAGATCTTTTTACAAAATGATATCAATGCACAGTGGATGCATTCCATGTAGCTTATGATACCATTCCATGTAGATTCAAGCTACCTTCACATACCTGGCCTATGATTTTGAGTGTGGAATCATACTTTCTGACTCTGATCTATTTATGCCGCTGAATTGTGTGATGTTAGAGGACTGGTAGGTAGTACTCTGTAGAGAGAGATAGTATAATGATATCCAAGTTTCAGTCAATTTTGAATATGGCTGACCAGCTTTAGATAAAAACAAAAAAATAAATAATATTAATTATTGTTATTACAAGAATTCAGTAAATAATAATTATTATTGCAAGAATTCAGGTTCTAAACTCAGTAGTACAGGAAAATAATTTAGCATTCCTTGAAAAATGTTGCCTTCCTCTACTGATGGCTCACAATGATGCTATGTTGCTGTTTTGTTGAATCATTATCTCAAATCTGAATGCTTTTCAGTAGGACATTGTATGGGAAACTGTTGATCACAGCCCAAACCTCTGATTAAACCATCTAAGGCAAGCGATGAGTCAGCTGAGGGAGCACAGGTAAAGGTAATTCAGCTGTGCTCCCGGAAGGGGTTGAGCTTGGCTCCACCTCTCCTAGATCTCATTTAAAGGCTGACCATCACTAAGGCAAAATCTATTTCTGGAGATTGCTCCTCTGTGGAGTTTTGAAGTGAGCCTCAACGTTGGTGAGCATTTGTCATTTATCTTTTCTACTACATAAACTCTGGTTATCCATCAACTTTACAATTGTACAACTACAAATGTACAGACATAAGGAGAAGGCCTCACATTCCGAAAATGAGTCACCTTCCAAAACACACTCTTACAAAGTTATTTTCGTTTGAAATTTACGAAGTTCAGCAAAAGACTTCAAATACTGATGGCCTCTTAAAATACATACATGTGCATGCACACACACAACATGCTTAAAACATTTTATTTTTAATATTCAAGTAAGTATACTTCATTAGCATTTGTCTAAACAGGATTAAATCAGTTACCTACGCATCATAGTGCATAAGTTTATTTATTGGGTAATTCAGATTTAACCGTATTGCTAAGATATATATATGTATTTTCTACCCATGGATAAATCACAAGGCTTTCTATAGACTCTGGGTTAGTTATTGCAGTTTTGAGGAGTAACAGCAGATATAGTTCTGGAAAGGGGCAAACAGAGTGAGTGGTTAAATTAAGGACATCTTAAATGTTCAGTTTAGAGAAAATGTTTTCTAAAATTTGGAAGAAACCCAACACAAGTAAATTACTAAGTGTCTTAGGGATATGTAACAGGAAATTACAAAGTGCTTAGTTTATGATCAGTTTTAATAGCTTGTAAAGAGAGATTAAATATGACTATAACATACAAAGAGATGAAGATGGAGAATCTTGTTTAAAAATAATGTCACCATCACTAAACAGATAACATTGCACAAGAAAAACAGATCTTTCATTTATAAGAAGATTTTACATGAATAGAGTCCAGAACAAAAATATTGGTGACCAAAAACATGCTTATTTTTTCAGAAATGACTCAGTTTTCCAGTAGATGTTCCCTTTAAGGATGTACGTTTATCTTCTTTGTATACAAATTGTAGTGTGGATTTCTGATGTTGGTTCTTTGGATGTAACATCAGTACTCTGGCTGTAAATTGTTGCCCAATATTTGAAGACAATCCAAGCTCTAGAACTTGACTTCTCCTTTCAGCAGACTGAAGGTTTTTTCTGGAGTAAGTAACCATTTCAAAACAATATTTAGTTCCAGAGCAAGATTAGGTTGTTCACGTTATCACTGATGGTTTGAACCCTTTTGCCTTTTGATTTGTGTTTTCACTACTAACTTTCTTTTGAATGTATTCAGAGAAAAAAAATACTGAGACATCTCTGAAATACATTGTGGCTATACCTAAATTAAATAGTGATTTTTTTTTTTAAATATTTTTAATTTAATTGGAAATGAATTACTAAAAACTGGTTTCTACTTCCATCACATTTCTAATGTCACTAAAGCCCATCTTTGACCTTATGCTTTGCTGTCTGGTACTTTTTTTTTCTTTCTTCACAAAATGATGGTTCAGGCTTATGGAAAGATGACTCATTTAAGAAAAGGAAAATTAAATGAAAAAGCAGGACTTCACACAGCTTTGCTTCCTTAGACAACAAAGATGAAGAAGAACTTTTTCAAAGCTTTCAAATAGCTAAATTATTCCCGCTGCAGTTTTTACTGATTCTTTATTATCTCATCTGTGAGATTTACATTAATCATAGCAGGAGGCTGAATTTTCAAGATGTAACCATGGTTGAGAGCACGGAGTTTTGAGGGCTAGTTCTTTAAACATTTGATTCTTCCCTGAAATAGTTGTTTAGCCTCGTTTTGTGGAATGGAAAAGCAGTACTGGGAATTCATTCCACCTATTTCAGGCAGCTGCTGTGGGTATAATGAAAGGATTGCCTCACGTAGTGCCTTTCTACTGACCCAGAGGGAAGCTTGCTTTGATAGGCCATGTAGGTATTAGAGGTTTAGCATGAGACACTAAGTCTTACATCTGAGATACTGTGCAGTTTACTGAGACATGCAGGTCAAAGTGGAGAGCAAGAAGAAAAACAGGCAGTGGAAACAGGGACAGGTAATCTGAGAGGAGAATAGATATGCTGCTAGACTGTTTAGGGATGGGGTCAGGAAGGCCAAGGCCCATCTGGAACCCTGTGTCAAAGTGTGCTAAGAAGAATAAGAAAGACTTCTGTTGGTATAACAACCAGGAAAGATCAGGAGAGCATATTCCCCACAGTAATAAACAAGGAAGGCTTGTAACAATGGACAAGGAGAAGACTAAGATGCCCAATACATTTTTTTGCCTCTGTCTTCACTTGTGACTGCTCTACCTACAGCCTGAAGTGGATGGTTCAGAAATCCCTGGTAACTGGAAAAAAAGACAACACATCCATTTTTAAAAAGGGCAGAAAGAGATGACCCAGGGAACCACCTACCAGTTGGCCTCACCACCTCACAAGAGAGCCGGAGCTGTCCAATCTGAAGGAGAGAAGGTTCTGGGGACACCTGAGAGCAGCCTTTCAGTATCCAAAGGGGGGCATAAGAAAGAGAAACTCTTTAGCAGGCTCTTCTGTCATAGGAGAAAGGGAAATGGTTTCAAAAAAAAGAGAGGAGTTTTAGACAGGACATAAGATAATTTTTTTTCTTCTGTAAGAGTGGTGAGACACTAGAACAATTTGCCTAGAGAGGCAGTGGATGCCCCGTTGCTGGAGACATTTAAGGTCAGGCAAGACAGAGCTCTGAGCAACCTGATGGAGCTGTATGTGTTCCTCTTCACTGCAGGGGAGTTGGACTAGAGGATTTGTAAGGGTCCCTGCCAACTCAAACAGTTCTATGATTCTATGACTTTGTGATCTCCAAAACGTCTCTGGTTATATCTCTTCAGCAGGAGCACTTTATCACTTGCGTGTACCTCCTATTTGTGGTGTAATCTCTGTTGATACAAGCTACATTGCCCCAAGCCCACACAAAGCTATGAGTCATTTCTGTCTGTTATAGGATCAAGAGAAATCAAGCAAAGAGAACAGCATATTCTGTTGGAATATTCCCTGGAACTGATCTGTCACCTTTCTTCGTCCCTGTTTTTGAGTTGAAGTCAAGCGTTAGACGTTGTGCTGTTTGCATGGGAATTAAAAGGATACATACCTTTTGATATTCTTTAAGAAAAGCAGAACATGGATAGAAGCAGGCTAAATAAAACACCGTGTGTCCTTGTTCTCAAGGAGAAGGTGATCATTCATTCTCCAGAAAGCGGTGGCTTAGAGAGCTTGATATCATATGAAATATGTAATCTGAATCAGTACTGAGTTCCATATAGTCAGTAGTGAAGATAATTCAATACGATCAGAAATCAAAGCAGAATGTGGTTAAGCTTGTCATTCAAAAGAAACTTTCTAGTACTGATAGCATCACATATTTAAAAGCATAGCACCTTGTTCAACATTAAGAGGTGTATAAAAATAACAGTATTTTTATGAAAAATTTTCGAATACTTTCAGTTGTCGGCCTTAGTAAGCTGAATGTGTATCACAAAACACTGAATACTGAAATCTTTGTTAATGTTGCTGATATCATTATATCACCCCATTTCAGATTTGGATGACAAATGAAATATTTGATCACTGATCTCACTGCCTAATCCAGATCACACAGTTCTGCAGCTGTACTATCAATCTTATTCCAAACCAATGATTTCTCAAGGGGATTTTGTCCTTTCAGAATAATCATTGGACTTGGTTCCCAAAATTCAAGTTACTGAGAATTTCTTGAGCATCTCAGCAGGCCTCCATTGTTATCTTCAGCTTTGATAGCATCGACATATGGAGCAATAGTCAACACCCAATACTTGATGCTTTGGTGAGGTATGAAAAAAAAACAAAACTCAAAAAAAGTAATGATGACTGTTTTTCACCTTTTAATTTTTACTTCATGGAAGACTTCAGATGTTCAAATCTATACTAGATTTCAAAATACAGTCTTCGAAGGATGCTGTCTGTTTATAACATCTTAGCACATCGCCTGATAGAATAGGAATTTACAGTTACAGTTCAGAGATTAAAGTTTTATGTAATAAGAGGAAATCAAAAGCTGTTGAGTTACTCAGAAAAAACAAAACAAAGCAAAAAACACCACACCAGAATACTGCCATCTGGACAAGTAAAATAGTGTCAGTAATATCCAAGTATTTATGAACAAAATAAGACTAATTAATTGTAAAATACACAGTAATGCAAAGTGCTAGACTTATCTCCCTTTGCTTCCTGTATCTTTAATCATGGATTTCTTTTCCTTTGCTTAACAAAATCTGTCATTTTCTGTCCTAACTCTTATAACAGAAATGGGTCCAAACATGCTGCTTTAAGTAAACAAAGAAAAAAACTAAGTTCTAAAATTCCTTACATAGAACAAGAAAGTTCTTTATATCTGCAGCATGCGCACATTTTAAAGCAGTGAATTCAATTTTGGTAAGAAAAATTAATTAGCTTCTGATTTCAAATCCAATAATGACTAATAAGCTTGCACTAACACTGTAAAATCTGTTCTTTTTTCATTTGCTGTAGCTTTTACCACCACTGCAGGAAGCTGGGAGTTGTGCTGTGGTAATCTTACCTCTTGCAGAAACTGTGATACTCTGGCTTCTCCATATTGGAAATCTCCTTTGAATGTATAAATATTTAATATTCAGTGTTCCTTGTTCAGTCTTTTTTTTCATGTTTAAGGTATTATTCATCACACCTTTTTGTTTGTTTGCTTGAAGTTTAAAGTGAAAAATAAATGAAAATCAAAACTGTTCTAATACACCTCATGTTACTGACTTCTCAAACGTTTAAAATACTTTGAAATTTAACATGTTAAGAAATACATCTTCCCTTTCAGCTTCATTTTAACAATTAGAGTGAAACACACAGAGCACATTATCAAACTAAATGAAAGGCTGGGCACAAGTTCCACCTTTTAGGGTTCAGTTTAACAGCGTGCTGCAAAAATGACTTGTCAAGAAGTCCTGCTGATGCAGGGATGATGTAATCTTTGCATATTCATTACAGAATATGTGTCTAGATATAGCTTCCTAGGTAGGTTAACTGATAATAGCAGCCACCACTTCTTTCATGTACAGAGTAAGAATACCTGAGAATTATTTTGCGTCACAAGCAGTCAATTGTTTACTAGATAAATCCTTGCAAGTGTTGTAAATGAAACTAAAACCTGCATATAAATTTTAATAGCAAAATGAGCTCATGGCTTGTTTTGTTTGTGAAAGTTAATTTAGTGTATGGTGTGTGTGGCGCACCTTGAAATGGGAGAAAGCTGCTGAATATCTATGGCCAGCAAAACAAATACAGTTTTAGGCAGAGGGTAAATCTTCAGCAGCAGTTTGAAACTAAATAGTGCTTCAAAATCTGCAGTGTTTATGGTCTCATCTATCATCTTCCCTAAATAACACAGAATTCAGATTAATTGATTGATGTCCCTGGATTGCCTGAAGCTATTGATGAGAAAAGATAAAATAAATATATTTAAATGTTTCATAACATATTCATCACATTGACTCTGCAAAGCTTTTGTTTCTCGGAAGCACAACACTCCAGTAGAGCCGTTCCAGTGAGAAGATTATAATTTTTCACACTTTATCCTTGTTGATGTTTCAATTCTATTACAGTGCCAGCTGCTAATTGCTAAATAATACAAGTCTCTCATCACATGTTTTTATTAGCATGTTATTATCACTGCTAAAAAAGGGGAGATTAATGCAGCACTTCAGTTGCAGAATCTAGCCAGGATTTCATATAGAAGCAGCTTGACCATGCGTACCAAAAACGTTTTCTTCCAAGTCCAGATGGGCTTTTCTGTTTTGACCTTTAATACAAATAAACATCAGCATGTAAATTCTGCATTGCCGAAACATGAGCTACAAATTTCTCAAATTAATGAACAACAGATTCTTTCTTTCCTTGTTTTTCAAATGAACTTCAAGTGAATTTCATTTTTTTTTTAATGTTCCAAAGCTCTCCAAAGTTATATAAATTGGCTACAAGATAAAATCAATATTTGAATTAAAATTTGTCACTAAACTGATAGCGCACAATAATACATTAGAAGCTCTGCTGAATTAAGGTGTTTGCTTTCAGAATAATGAAAGATTTCACCAGTCACAAAGTCAATTAAACATTATTGTCTTTGCTATTTATCTATCAAGCATGAAGTTTACTGCTGTTTATTCCAGTTTTGCAAACCTGGAATCACTCTGATTGAAAAAATCTGACCACAGCACTACAAAGATGCAGTCCTGCCCTGGAGAGTTTCAGGCAGAGACTGCAAAAATGATTAAAAACACAAAAAGCTGTGCTTATAGTTCACATCTTCTTTTAAATGGCTGTGTCTTCTGTAGATTCCTACCTAGACATTACTTTTTCCACATTTTTTTTTCCTCTCATTCAACTGTTTGTTCTCTACTGCTAACACAGACTAACTCCCCATAACTTATTCCCTGCTTTCTGACTCCCTTAACGTCCATCTTCCCTGCCTTGTACTTTGTTTAGAGCAAAAGACAATACCAACAAAAAATAAAATCAGAGAGCCCACAACTTGGCTCTGAACATGGAAAACAGTTTGTAGTTGTTTTTTCCTACCAGTTCAAAGGATTTTGTTTTCTTTGAATGATATCCTTATGTCACAATGAACACAAGAAATGGACTTGTTTGGGGGAAAAAAAATATGGGGAATAGGGAAGAGTTGTTCTCAACGATGGAAATCGCTCTTAGTCCTGAGGCTACATGGTTAATTTCCCAGAGATAGAAGGATCTGAAGTTTCCTGCTATGCAAAAAAGCAAATCAGAGCCTGGCCATCTGACAGTAAGATTACTGCAGTGGCACAAAAAAACTGCGTCTGTTCCCAGTATGAATGAGAGACATCCTTCAGAAATGCAAATCCAGACAGAAAAAAGCCTTATACACTGTAGGTTTTATACTTCTTACTGTCAGTTTTGTCTGATCTTTATTTGTTATCCAAATAGATATGGGCTTTTATTTTTAAATTAAAGGCCACTTTAATTTAAAGATCTGCTCATTTTCCAGATTTGCAAGCAATCAGCAGCTCACATACCCACATTTACTGACAGTCAGAATTGCTCAGCACTGAAGATAAGATCTTGGTCACTGCAGCAAGTTCTCTGCCCTCGTAGGCAAACAGAGCACACAAATCTCCCTCGTAAACTTACTCAATTCCATTCAAAAAATGATTTTCTTTTGTTGCTGTCACTCCTTCTGCAAAGCTGTTCCAGACAGGTCAGAGAACAGATTTGTTTGAGTAGCTTCAATGTTAAAAGATGCTCATCTGTGGTTACACTCCCACTTTTTCTTCTGCAAACACTGATCCTTATCCTGAACAGTTTTATTTAATCTTAGTATTTATCCTAGAATATATTTATAATAAGCTGCCATTTTTTCATACTGTGTTTTGCCAAACAATCAAAGCCTTCTACAATGTCTGCTAGGTTATCATCCCAGCTGAGATTTTCTGCTCATTTTCCAAGTCAGCAGTCACACTTCTTGAGCACTGGCGACAAAGGATTATGTGCCATGCCTAGGATGATGCGATATGAGCAACTTCCTCACTAGTACTGAAATCCATACAGCTAATAACACCTAACAGTATGTTTTGTTCTGTCATGCTGGCAGCCTGCTATTGCCTCTCTTCATTGTCATGTCTACTCATTAACTTCTAAACTACAGCACAAGCTCATTTTAACCATTTCCAAAACTTCGATTAATCATAGGAGATCATGGCTATGTTAGGGCTGTGAACTTCTTGTGAATGCCATGAAATGATCTAAGCACTTCCAGCAAGGATTTAGAGCAGAGCTCCTCTCTGAAGATGTCTCTCTGTTTCATTTCATTGGCTTCAGGGTAACAGACCTCTTCAGTAGCTAAATTAAGGTGCCTAAGTTATAGTGATCAACTCTGATCTGAGTACATGGCAGTCTGGTCTCTTCCCTCTATTCATTATTCTTAGTCTCTTCAAGACCTAATTGTAAGAAAAGATCGTCCTTGGTACCAGCTATGCTTCTTCATTTTATGTCCCCAGCATGCATTTATCTGTACTCTTAAATGTAGGCATTCCTCTTAGTATTCTCCAGACATCTCGGACATCACTCTGCAGTTGATAGGAACACCATGCTACCTGGATAGTTCAATCCAGTACCCACAAATCTGGGCTGCAGTTTATGAGATGTTTATTTCAGAAAGATTTGCACAAAGAGCTGTTCCATGTGCCACCAGACCTGCTGTGCAAATCATCTATAGGATGATTCCTTATAACAAAGTTAAGATCTGCGGGGAGAGATAAATCATAATCTTTCATGTACCATAACAACGGATCAGGGGAAAGAAACTACCAACATCTTGGGTTTTCCTTCTAGCTGAACATGATAAACATTTGTCAAACAAGGTGTAAGAAAAATCTTCCTGCAGAATGTGCAGATTGATAAGGCAGGTTGATATGACAGGTGTTGGCTTTGGAATACAGCACCTATTTTTTAGCTATTTTTAGCTATTTTGGGTAAAATTCACTAATATCTTGGTGCTTTGCTTCCACTTCAGCTGAGATAATTTCCATCCCCATTACCTGTCCTGATTTTGCCCCAAAATTCAGCATCACTATCTGTACTTGCAACTGAAGTAAGTACTCATTTACTTTTGAGGATCTCCTGAAATTACCTGTAATCTTGACCATATCAACAAATTTTCTTTTCTCCTTGCTTTATTTTAGTTAAAATGGTTAGGAAATATTTATTATCATTTCAAATAACCTTTTAAATCTCTGATAAAGCTTGACTTGCTGTCATCTTGAACTCCTGGATATGACTGTTTATAGTAGCACTGAAGTGGGAGGAGAAAGTTAATCTCTTCTGAAAATCAAAGTCCACTTCTATGCTTAAAAAGATTTTGGCCTGAATTGTTAAGAGTTTTCAAAAGCATGTGAGAAATGGCAAAGGTTAATCACCAGGGACTTTCATGTGAGGCATTTAGATTTCCTTTTTTAATTTTCCTATCCAGGGTTGGAAAAGTGTCAGCCATATAATCTGAGCCTTTTGTAGTTTGTTCACTTTGTATACAGTGAGTAACTAACAACTCATTTATACCTGTATTCTGTATTACAGGTGTAAAATGAGTAACCTGTTTCTTAAAAGGCTTTCTCTATGTGCATACAATGAGTATTATTTTACTGCACATGCTTCTTATTTGCCATTATACTCTTGTTTTGAGTTGATACACAAATATAACATATCAGCTTGTAACATTTTCACTTGCTGGTTTGTTTGAAAAATGTCACCATTTCATCATGTCACCATGTTATGAAAAGATCAAAGCTACACACAACATTTTTGTAAGGTTTGCAGTAAGAATTATAAGACAGTTCCCTCAAACCAGTTTGAGGCATTTTTTAACAATGAGATATTTTTTCATGAATTTACATTCTGGTTTATTACAGAGGAACCAGCTGCAAATGTCCTGTCACTTTTAATACAGATGGTATTTTTTAACTTCTGATTCATAAATAACCACTGGCAGTAAATTGCAGATTTAAAATGCTTTTTAAAATGAGGTCTCTTCGTATTTCTCCTTCAGTATATACACTGTGATGACTCTGACAGCTGAATAAACAGCAGATGGACTTTTTTCCTAAAAGACAATAACTTTATAGAAATTAGGTAGTAAAAATCTGACGCACTTTGAAGGTTATATAAAGACAAAACAATTAAATATCAAGAACTTGCACATGAAAGAAGAACTGCCTGTCTATGTGCATCAGGTACAACCTGCAAGTACTACTGGGGAAGAAGGCAGAGATGGCGATTTTCCCACTAACAACACATAGAACGGTGCTACAGATGCTAAAGTTTTGCCCTCAAAGCAGGAAAATTCACTACAGTTTGTGTCATTCTTTCTTAATTCAGTGGATGGAAGTGCGATTCTGATCTGAATGAAGGTAGCTAAAGGGCTTCCATGTTGTCTGGGATCTGAGTTTAGGACTTGAATGGTTATTTGGTCAAAAAGTAGTGATTTCAACATATACAGAGAAAAGAATTTGCAGGTTGCAGGCCTTTTCTTATTTGGTGCTATGTGAAATTAACATATAAGAGAGCTGTCTTGCGCTGCCTTTGGAAAGTGCCTCCTCAGCACCAAGTCATGGGTCATGTTCTGTAATTCTGTGTTTTGGATTTAGGATGAGAATAGCATACCATTGTTTTCATCATTACTGAGCAGTGCTGAGCAGATCTCAAATGGAAAGATCACATCAATGAGATCTGATGATTTCTCCTTGCTGAAAGTTGAAATTCTGGTATCTGCAAGTGTCCTTATCAACACCACAAAATTCAGGACTCTCCCTTTCTTTCCTATGGACTACTCAGGACCCTGAATGCTTTGTATCTGTACAGCTATTGCGCTTATTCTTAATTCCTGATCTAAAATTCTAGACATATACGTGTAATTGAAATAATCTCTTCTGCCTTTATTTTCCAGTATCAAGAAAGTATATTCCAATGCTTACGTTTTTATTTCAGTACTAGTCAAAGATGCCAAAATCTTCCAACTTTACTCATTTTTTAAGAAATTTGTGTAAAGATTTTTGTCCTCGTATGTAATGTAATGCAAACACATAATTTTCCTTCAGCATATTCAGCCCTGCCATCTCATTACAGTGAGGAACTGTACTAAAATGCTATTCCAATCTCCTTTTTTGTTTAAGAACTTGATTTACTTTAGTATTATATATTATTATTTGTTCTTAATGACAGTCCTGACTGTCTACATGGGGACTTTAAACAATGGTAAATATTAATAAATAACTCTACAAAATTAAAATTTCAAGAAGCAGAAAGTAATTACTGCCTTTTAACAAACCTCCTTTATGTTTCAGTTCAAAAGGAATAGTCTTATATCAGCTCCCACATTTTGAGGTGTTCTGAGGAACAGACACATCGGTAATTGGAGGTCTCAGTGTCTGTCACAGCAGAGTGGCAGCTCAAGGCTCTTTTATGTTTTTAATGGGAAGTGGGAGAAGGAAGAAGGGCCAGAGGGGAGGTGGTAGGGCCTATGGGTCTACTTCCAGGGATCACGTGAAAGAAATGTGGCTGCAGGAGTTAGCTTTGAATTGTTTTTCTACCAGCCTCTTTCCCTTGGAGCCTGGTATTCCTTACCTCTAGTTGGCTTTATGAAATAGTCTGGTAAGTAATTAAGAAAAAGTATTAAAGTCAGTGGAAGTCTTCTTGGTGATAAGATTCATTTCCTAATTTAACTTCTACCCATTGTTAATGCCAGTGTGTGTCCTGACTATGAGCCATCTCTGAATTTTAAGATCATAGAGTTGCAATATTTAAGTTAAGTGAAATTCCATATTTTCATGCTGAGTAGTAACTCAGTACCTTCAGGCCTCTTTGGTCTTTTCAAACCCAGTGCAGGTATTTTCAGCCCTCTCCCTGCACATATACCCAGAGCCCTGGGCTCTGTCTTCATTAGGGTTTTGAGTGATAACAAAGGTGCAGGCTTGAAGGGAATCCTTGATTGTCCTCATTCCCAACTGTACTTATTTCCCATGTCTCAGAGTTTGTTGTGCAGTTCAGGGGGGTAGAATTGGATTTCTTTTGGAGGAAATTCAACCTGAGGCCCTTCTCCAGGGTGCATGTCAGGCACTGCAGCCACAAATACACCCTTTGGTGGCAATTGACCCTTCAAACACCTTCAAGCTGTATGCTTTGTGATGATGCTTGACCCAGAGGATTGAACTACATCAAGGCCAATAACATCCTGGAGCCACAAGGCATATGGAATTTGGGATCTCAGTACCAACTCTTTTGGTCTACCAGTTCACTCCTGTAATAGAAATTTATTTTCTTACACAGACATACCCTCAATCTCACAGCTAGACTCCCATCTTCTGATAAGATATGAAAACAAGAGGAGCCATTATGTTTGTTTGTGTGTTTATTTATTAATTAATACTGAATAAAAGTACAGTAACTGCCTACAAAACAATTTAGAATCTTTTTTTTTTTCTTTTTTTTTTTTTTTTTTTTTTTTACTTTCTAAAAATGAGATCCTTGGAAATTTAATGCTTACAGGTTATGATTTTCAGTAAGATTCTGTTATTCATTCAATTTTCCAGCAGGACTGATTGATACTGAGTGGGTGGCAATCAAATAACCTGCCAAGGTCACACAATGAGTCATTGCTTTCCCTAAAACTGCAGCCTAGCATCCTGCTGAGTCCTGCTTTATACCGGCCAAAGGCAGCCTCTACCTGTAAGACATTAATGGAAATTGCCATATGACTACCAACTGCTGAAGAAAAGTGGAACAATGTTTAATGGTCCCCATGTTAATGGATCTATCACTTAGGTGAATACCCAACAAAGGCAGCAAGTAATTCTGTTGGCTGGATTACGGAATAGGGTTTTCTTCTGCAGTGACTGTGGTCACTCTATTTAGTCTGCCAGTTCATCATGCCCAGCTTGGAAAGAGAACATTCTTAAAGCTTTACATGTATGTATGATTAATAAATGTATAGCATTAGAAACGGAGCCCTGTGCTCCTGTTATGACCTGTTTTAGCGAAGATGAATATTTTAAGTGCCCCATGTATATTATAATCTGTAGAGGACTGATGGAATTATTTGTTTTTCACTGTGACACCTTATGTCCTGTCGCCCAGATACACTGCTTTGTTCTATATGAAGTATAAATGTGAAGAAAACTATATGTTTACCATTCAGAGCAGAGAAAGTGAAGTGTCATGCTTTTTAGTTTGAATTACTAGAAATATTTCATGGTGTTTGATTCTATCATGTGCTCAGAATCATCAACTAAATGAATAAGAAAAGGGTAATGAAGCCAGTAAACTTGTTAAGAGAAAATAATTAAAATATGAAATGCTTGATTATGTCACTCAGTGGCAGTGCAAGCAAACTTTGAAGGTACATAACAGCCTAAGGTACTGAAATGAGGGATAATGTAGAGAAAATGAAATGATCTCTACCAAAAGGAAGGGAATAACCTGAAAACAAAAAAAGAACCTGATACAAGTTATAATTGCTAAATGATTTAGGTTGAAAAATAAATAAATAAATTGCCAGATTATTTTGCAGTCATGAAAAAGCAGAGACAGACTTAGAAAACTCTTCCACTGACTCAGCCTGTACAGTGCACAGTAACACCTCCATATGCCTGACCACCACCCTCCCCCTCTGCATGGAAAAAGTGTCAAAGAAGTGCACCCCAAAAGCTATGATTAGAACCAGTGTCAGGAAGCCCAATGCTCCTTGCCCTGAGCCTTTCCATGTCACTGTGCTCACATTTCACTCAGCAATGGCAGCAGTCTGGGTCAGGGCAGTGTGAGTCCCCCTAGCTTCACCATGGACATGAGTGGCTTTGTCTCCCAGCTGTGCCACTGCTGAGGAGCCTCTGCACTGAGCTGTGTGGGGATTCTGCCACCTGCAATGCAGATGATGGAAGGACTGGTCCTTTCCATGAAAGCAGCCTGTCACTCTCAAAAAAACCAACTACTGAACTGAATGTTTGAAGATAAAATGTATCTTTATAGTCACTTTAATTGATCTACTTGTTCATGTAAATGGCGTTTACCTGAAGAACTGCTTGGTGGAAGTGGAAAACTATCTCCTTCTGATTCAGCACCAGAATAAAGAAAACAGACACTATAAGTATTTATGTACTCATATTATTTTTACCTATATAATCCAAAAAGATTATTTTAAATCTATGTAAGTAGGTTGCTCTGAAAGTAATGCCTCTTTTTTTTTTTTTTTTAAATCTGGTAATTGCAACAGCTACAAAGAGCACAATAACAGTTTGATAGAGAAAATTCTCAGCTATAAAACAGCACTTATCAACATAGTTACCACCATTAGTTATGCATTTTCACCAGTGATGAACAAGAGCCTTCATGCCAAGCTCTAGAACTCTGCATGGCCTTCTGGGATGAGGCTTATTTTCCTCATCACTGTCACCACTACTGAAACACACATTCAAGGCACATTCTGTAAGTGGCATTATTGCTTCAGCAGTTCTACTGTAGACCAACCAAAATTAAGAAGAATAAAGTAATCTAAGCTATGAAGAAACAAACAAAAAAGAACAAAAGAAACTCACCTGCTTAAATTTAGGATTAGCCTTTTGCAGAGGAACCTGCAGAGATTACAGAAGAGTGATCCCAGACAACGATAGTTGTGCGTAGCTCTATCAGCTTCAGCTACAACTTATTAACCATTAGAAGGATGATCCTATCAGTAGTAAATGCTCTAGCTGATCACAGTCTGGGGTAATTTCAACTCATTTGCCATGTTACAGCATTCATAACCATTTTGGTGGACAAAATGTAGATTTCAATGCCTGAAAGAAAAACAAAAGAGAGAAGCCCAAGAATTTTAGATGCTGTCTGGGAATAGTCTTGCAGTTATCTGCAATCTGAGCAATTTGAAAAATAGCCTGTCTAGTGCACTGTATGCTTTGCTGCAATGGGTGAATCTAATCTACAAAAGAGTGTTTTTATAGTGTTTACTGAAGCATTTATTTTCCCCTCATATAAGTAGACAAACTCGAAACTAATCCTATCTAGAAAATGCAGATAATTTATTCATTAACATAGCCCAATAAATAGGAATAAATCCATGTAAACAGCTATTAATGAGCAACTAATCCCCTAAAAATATTTCAAGAGAGAGAAAAAATAGTAACCTGTCATGTGTGGGTGGTGGGTGTAATAACCCCCAAAACAAGCAGTTCAAAACTGCCAACTACAGGCAGAATGTCTACTCGAAGTTACTTTTTTAACTAGAGAGCTCTGACACCTATTTTGCATCATGGTTAGAAGACCAGTAGCCTTATAGATCTGGAGTCAATCAGAGAATTCACCGAACACCTGCTCATTAGGTACAGCCTAATGAGGTGCTCAAAATCTCAGCTGAAACTGCATTATTTTTAACACAGTAGGTAATGTTCAAAAAGATTTCAAACAAACCTGTTTGTTTGAAAAGACATTTTCATATTCTGAAATCCTTTCATTGCTTTGTTCGTCCAAAGACAATAGCTGGCAGGCAGCCTAAGAAAGAGAGGCTGATAAAGAGAAAACTATTATATCTGGCACTTCTTTTGCAGGAAGCTGTAACTCCTATGTCTAGTTTTTTTCTGCTCCACTTGATAATGTAATAATTCTCATGAATGGAATACACAGACATATAATGAAAAATGATATGATTGTGCAATGAAAGATAAAGCTATTTGAAACTCAGTGGTTTCAAAGTACTGAACGGCACTTTGGCTTTCTGGTAGTCCACTGAAGTCAACAGAGCTCATTTGCCTCCAGAAATAGACACTACTATCAAAATTTAATGAGTTTTTGTCTCTACCTGGACTTACCTACAGGTGAATCATCCCAGGCTACATGCTTGCAGAACCACAGAACTGCAGGATGGCTGAGGCTGGCAGGGATCTCTGGTCCTTTGTCCTACCCCAGCTCCAGCAGGGACCCCCACAGCAGGGTGCCTATGGCCATGTACAGCTGTTTTTGGGAGATCCCTAAGGAGGATACCCCACAGCTTCTGGACAGTCTGTGCCAGTGCTCACTCACCTGCATAGCACAGCAGTGCTTCTGGTGTTCTGTTCCTGTGCACCACTGAAAAGAGGCTGTCTCTGTCCTCTTTGTAGCTTCACTGCAAGTATTGATGTATACTAATGAGAGACACCCTGAGATTTCCCTTTTCCATTCTGAACAGTCCCAACTCTCTCAGCCTTTCACTGTGGGATGAAACCAGTTAACCCCATGGGGGAAAAGCCTCTTGCAGGTTTCTAAGGTGGTGCATCTAATGTCTGCTTGATTATTATCATGAAGGAACCACTTCCACATTATTTTCCTTCTCCAAGATCATCTGAATAATCATCATGAGGAGGATCTGATACCTCTTGACCCTTCATTGTCCACAGCACATGCAGCAGCCATTATTTTAACAGGGTGTATTTGAGTAGAGTTTGGTAAATGATTCCAATGAATACAGGCACTGGCTAACATTCTCATTACCGGCAAAGTGTAGACAGTTTAGCTGCTCATTCTGGTTCCACCACAACTGGATTCTCTTTGAAAGTTACAGAAATGAATATATGCGTAATATTTAAAAATAATAAAGTACAACCATCACCTGACATTGGGATATCATTGTTGATGCTGTTGTTAGCTGTCAGTGAATTACAGGTAAACTGCAGGTTTACTTCTAGACTCCCCTGTGATGTAATTCATTCAGAGCCTAATCCAGATAGTACAGAGTTTATCACTATTCCTTTTACTGACTACAATTGTTGGGTTTTGATTGAACCCTTAACTTCTGTCCTCAGATGAATGCATTGAGAATTTGACCTACCTGATTTATTAAAAGGAACAATTTTTCTTGCATGAAGCATCAGCATGTAGCATTCAAATGTGGAAAATAACTCAAGTGTCAGAATATCTCTGTTTCGCAAACACAGAAGTGTTTAGAAACACCTTAAGGCCTCCATGCCAATTGGGATGGCATACTCCACACAGCACTTCTGCTGGGGTCTTGACCTCCCATGTGCCACCTCTTCTTTTGGTTAATAAAATATGCCCACTGGGATGCAGGACTACATGATGGGTAATGGGCTGCAGAGAGAGACAGACAAAGAAGGGAGGATGTGAGGTGAGGAGTGCAAGTTCAGGTGTCAAAGACTGATTTCATGTAGACACATCCTCAAAGTGCTCAGAATATGGAACAGCTGTTGGGCAGAGCACCTCAGAGCAAGTGCTGTCTGCTGCTGAATCCAACCAAGCATTGCTCTTTGGGAGATAAACCTAGCACCTATACTTCTGTGGCATTATGGCTACTAGATTCATTTTAAACTAATCTTGCAAGTCCTGAAAGCAATAACCAGAGGAAAAGATGAAAGTCATTTAAAGGTATTCCCCAACCCATAAATAATGGTTTCCAATACAGATAGGTGACATTTGGTGGCTGAGTTAAACAGATCAATTCAGCATTTCAGCATCACTAATATATGAACTCAGGTTGCAACAATACAAGAACCAAACCTTGAGGGACTGCATCAAGGCTGTAAGCAGCTTCAGATCACTGGTCTTTACAAAGCAGTTATTTTTGTGGACATGATGAATAACACTTTAGCCAGGCTAAGGCCAGCCCTGGTATATGCTTATCCTATTACTTCCAGCTACTTTGGCAAAAAATTATGTATAAATATCAAGCAAAGAAATAAGTTTCTTTATAAACATCTGTTATTTTGTCATGCAAAGAGTGGCAAAGATAGTGGAATGTGGAGATGTGAAGTTTAAATATTGGAGCACTAAAACTGCTATTGGTAATTACATTAGTAGTATAATAAGTTATATACAGATGCATTTTACACCTGACGGTATAAAATACAGAGAGAAGTCATTGCAACAGAGACAACATGGGACAATACATTGCTCAGCATAACTAGACAATGAAATAGGACAACTGGACTAAGGAACTTGCTTAGGTTGTATATATAACTTTAATTCTAAGGCCGGTTTGTTACACTGATATGTTATTTATTTATTTATTTTTATTCTAATCTCCTTATTTTGGAGGAAAGGTACATACACAGTATGTTCACGACAAGAAGTTACAAAAAATTCTAGTTGAATAAGGATTTCTTAAGCATAAAATGAGTAAGATCTATGGAATCTACCATCACTGAAAGCAGTGGAATCAGCCTACAAGTTCATAATGCACAGTTTCATCATGAGTATAATGAAATGGGATCTTGCAGCTCAAACTGACTTATCATTAAAAGCCTTGAATAAAAGAAGCATTAAAGCATAGTTATATTTGATATTCTGATATAGATATTGAAATTAGTATTAAAATAATTAAGATGTTCGCTAGAACAAAAAGTTTTTTAGATTTAACACTGTTATCATAAGTTACAAAAAATTAAGATTAAAAAGGCTGATAAAGCAACTCCCTTAAATGACTTAAATTGCTCTTTCCTTCTAAGGTTTTGAGGTGTACTTCAAAACCAGCACAGTATGAAGGGAAGTTGCATGGAAGAAGGTGCTTTTGATCAGAGAATTGAAGGATGGTTGAGATTGAAAGGGTCCTCTGAGATTATGTAGTCCTAATGTCATCTAGGAGAAAGGAGTGAGAAGTGGCAGAGGAGTAGCAGTGGATGAGGCCTGAAGGAGAAGGCTGGAGCTGCAGTCCATGGAGATGAGCCTGTGGTAGGGCAGGAGTGCTGGGGAGCTGCTGCCAATGGGGCTGTGCTGAAGCAGTGCCTGCAGGGTGGGCCGCTTGGTAAGAATTGGAGCAGTGCTTGGAGATCTGCAGCCTATGGGAAGCCCATGTGAGATCAGTTTGGGAAGGATGGCTACCATAGGTGGTAGCCTGCATGAAGCAGGGGCAGAGAGTGACCATGGAGGAGCAGCAGAGACAAACTGCTATAGCCTGATTACAGCCTCCATTGCCTGTTCTGCATTCCCAGTTCCCCTATGCCACTTGAGGGGAAAAGGCAGCAGAGCATGAATAGGAGGAAGGTGTTTGTAATTTGCTTTTAGTCCTCACTGTTCTAGTCTGTTAGTAATAGGCAATAAATTATATTGATTTCCCTATACTGAGTCTGTCTTGCCTGTGACGGTAATTGGTGAGCAATCTCCCTGTCCTTATCTCAACCCATGAGCATTTTCTTTATTGTATTTTGTCCCCATCTTGTTGAGGAGTAGGAGTGAGAGCAGCAGTGTGGTGCTTAGCTGCCCATTGGTGTTCAAACACAACTCCACAACCTCCTTGGGTGACAAGTTCACTCTCACAGTATAAAAAGGTTTCTCAAAATAAAATAAATGTTTTCCTTGTGTTCAGATGGAATACGATATATTTTAATTTGTTTCTTTTCATATAGTCATTGGGCACCACTGAGTAGATTCTGCCTCTTCTCTTAATTCCTTCCCATCAGGTATTAATACACGCTGATAAGACTCCCCACTGAGTCTGTTCTTCTCCAGGCCTTCTTTTCAGCTCAGTAGAAATAAAATATTTTTTCATAATACAGCAGGAAATTGGGTAAATGTTACAAAAATAAAAAATAAAAAATCTTGATTTAACTTCCTCCCCACCCCACAGCTTTTTAAGTCAAAAGAAATTTCCAGGGCTTGTTCCATCCTCATTTTTACAGGGCGCTTTGAGAAATCTCAGGATGTACTTCTGCTCTGGGCTATTTAATTGTAAAATGTTGCTAATGGAAAGCTGTGAGCATAGTTAACTTCAAAAGATTTCTTTTTCTTTGGTGAGGAGAGGATCCTAAATTGTGTCTCTTTGTAGTGCTGTGTCTGTTGGCAAATAAAGTTTTATCCTGAATTTCTTACACAGATCTAAATATATAAAGCTATAAATAGATGAGTCTACAAGCTAATTTATTAAGGATGGAGGACACAGAGAATCGCAGACTGAATCACTGAATGGCTTAGGTTGAAATAGACCTTAAAGATCACCCAATTCCAACCCCCTAATGTGGGCAGAACTACAACCCACCAGATGAGGCTGCCCATGGCAGCCCATGCTCCTGTACCATGCCCTGGTATAGGGAATTCAAAGCTTGTCCAGGCAGCCCATGCCAGTGTTTCACCACCCTCTGAGTAAAGAATTTCCACTTAATATCTAACATAAATGTCTGCTATTTTAGTCTAAAGCTATTTCCCCTTGTATCAATATCAGATTATGTAAAATTTTGGTCTCTATTCTGTTTGTTACCTCCTTTTAAGTGAGGTCTACCCAAAGTCTTTTCTTCTCCAAACTAAACAACCCCAGCCTTCTCAGCCTGTCTTTATAGGAGGGGTGCTCCAGTCCTTTGATCATTTTCATGGTCCTCCTCTAGATCCACTCCAACAGCTCCACATCTTTTTTGTGCTGGGGGCCCCAGGCCTGGACTCAGTACTCCAGATGGGGACTCATGAGTGCAGAGTAAAGGAGGAAAATCCCCTTTCTCTCCCTGCTGGCCACCCCTCCTTTGATGCAGCCCAGGTTATTGTTCACCTTCCAGGCTTCCCTAGCACACTACTGGCCATTATTTATTTATTTATTTATTTATTTATTTTCCCCACTGAGCACTCATTATTCGTTCTGGACTGATGTGAGAGAAGGAGAAAGGAACAGCACACACAGACTTGGTAATGGACAATGTTTGGGGGCAACCTCTTGTATAAGATTAAATCTTAGAAAATCCAACGTGTAAAATATATTTTACAAGCTTACACTGAATTAAGTAAGATTCAAATGTAATTAGTTTTCACTGAATACACTTGGCTAGTTTGTGTCATCTACATTCAGTATGGTTTACTGACTGGGATCTTCCCACTTGAACAAAGACACTACTTATCTCAGTTTTTCTCAGACAGAAACTGAAAAATAGATCAAAGCTGAAGTCACACAGAATCACAGAATGACCTTGGTTGGAAGGGACCTCAAGGATTATGAAGCTCCAACCCCCCTGCCTGGCTGGGGAGAATATTCAGATCAAGCTCAGATAGTCCTTTCAGTAAAATACTTAAAGTGACTTAAGTACTTAAAAGACCAAGTGTCTTCAGGGAAGACTAAGACTGGAATTTGTATGTTAGCACTTTCAGAAAGGAGTTTCACTATGATTAAAGGACATTTGTTTTGAGTTCTCAGTTGTTCTAATGATTCTGGAAGAAAAGCCCTGCCTTGGACTTGAGAGGATAAATAATGCAAGCAATTACATTTTCTGGTCATGAAAAATAAAAACAAAATATATCAAATGATCCTGGAGAACAGAAAAATTTATAATACTGTAGTTTGAATTTGTTTAGGTTGGATGTCAGGAGAAGTTCTTTACTATGGGAGTGGTGAGGTGCTGGAACAGGCTGCCCAGATAGGCTGTGGATGCCCCGTCCCTGGAGGTGTTCGATGCAAGGTTGGATGAGATCCTGGGCAGCCTGGACTGATATGAAATGGGGAGGTTGGTGGCCCTGCCTGTGGTGGGGGGGTTGGAGGGTTGGAGCTTCATGATCCTTGAGATCCCTTCCAATCTGGGCCATTCTGTGATTCTGTGAATTTCCTAGGTCTTACACTATTGGTGGATGATGGAATCCAATAATTGAGTTTACTGCGTCAAAAAGTGCTTGTATACCATGTATGTGTTTGTGTGGCAGGGGTGTTGAAAATTCACAATTCTTGAGGTCCCTTCCAACCAGGGCCATTCTGTTTAAAACTTTTTTGAGAGGGAAATAAAATGTAGTGATGTGATTTTGCTTTTTAAATACAAATCTGGAAGGAATTACATACTAAAGCAAAAAAAGTAAATAGGGGCTGTATAGAAATGCAGCTTTTGAATGAAGAATAAATGAGGATTCATCCAAAAATTCCCTGTGTTGTTAAATATTGGTTTATTGCCTCTGTATAAACTTCTACCTGACAACAGAATGTAGCATGGATATGTGTTGCAATGGATTGATTCTTTACTAACTTTTCAAAAGGATATTCTTAAAAAATACCTATTGAAAGAGAATGTGAGCTATTTTTCTACTAGGCTGCCCTTTGGAAACCATGGAAACCGCAGGTTTGCCCAGGACATAAAAGAGAACTCTATTGCATTGGACACATTTATTTGTTTAGATTCAAAGTTTTACAGCAGTGGAAGTCATTATAACATTGTACTGTAGCTCTTTGTCAGGACCCTGACCTCCACGCTGCAGCAGTACTCCTTGGATACAAGAAACTCTTTAAATCTCTGGTGATCTGCTACAATAACAGCTGTTATTGCTGTCAGGCCTGTATTCCTGTGAAGCAGAAAATCATTACTGATCAATAAATCATGCTCCTAAGGAAACATGGGAAGGTGATGGCATCATCTCTCACTGTTCCATTCTCACAGCAGAAACAGGAGCTGCCCCAGCAGCAGCTTCTCCCTGCAGAGATGCACAAGAGAAGCAGCCCTTGAGCACTGCCCTCTATGAAAACAGTATGCCACTTGTAAGAATTATTAGCTCATAAAGATGACCCAGATCCCCACTGTCTAGAGCCACAGAGTCATGTCCGTGCTCTAGGTACCATGACACCCAACAATTCTTTTCTTCGAGGTAAAAAAACTGGAAAGTGCAAAGAAGTGAAGAAAAGGCCACTTGAAAATCAGAATGCTGAGGAGGTTGTTCCTAAAGAAGGGAAAGAAAATTTAAAAGAAAGGGAATGTGAACACAGATGTGCAATGTGCCTGGTAATTTTTCACTGCAGCATTCAGTCATAAAGTATTTGCACTGATATTTTTTCCCAAACAAGTCCACAGCAGGAAGGAATATTAAAGATTTTGTCCATTTGAAAAAATAATAATAATAAAAAAAAATCTTCTTCAATGTCATTTGGCAAAAGTACTTGAAAGGTAGCTTAGCGTTACCTATTACTTAGAAAGTCTATCAGGAATCTTGGGTCACCTGTTGTTTATACATATACATATACCGTACAGTTAGAACACTAGCTATAAAGAACATTTACCCCTAACTCATGAATGTATTAAGGATTGTTGAATTTACTGGAGATTAGATATTTAGGTACTAATTTTGTTTTTTTTTTTTTTCCTTAACTTATTTCCAAATGCACTTTGGAAATAATAAGATGTATTTCCTAGTGACTACACTTGACTAACTGATGCTGAGCAAGAATTTAAACACACATGCCTCTGAGACATTATGGATCAGTCCAAAGATATTCTGAATGAGAGAAACTGCTGTAAGGTTTATTGGAAGCTTTATTTACTAATTTAGACAAAACGTGGCCAATTTTGCTGTGCAAATAGTAGAATTTGGAGCTTTAGGACAGGTTGATCTACCAACCAACCAATCTACCAACCAGCCAAAAAGAAAAAAGAGAAAGAAACATTTTGAGTTAATGAACTGAATTTCATTAAAACTCCCTGAACTAAAATTCTAAAATTTCATTTCTGGGAAAAAGTGTTAACCTGAAAAACAATCTAAATTCAGATTAATTTCAAACTAAAAAGATTATACAAAAGACTTAACATTTTAAAGTGCTTTATAGTGTTATTTTTATACTGGAATATTATTAAAAAATACTACTTGTACCACTATTACTGGTTATCCTTTCATTTGAAAAAACAAAAAAACAAAAACAAAAAACCAAACCAAACAAAAACAAACAAACAAACAAAAAACCACAAAAACACTAGTTTTTCACTAGAAAAAATTCTCTTCATCCTTCTAAATTCCAGCTTTTCTGAACTGAATATTTCAAAACGTCTCAAAATGGTGCAAGCAATATTTTCATCATATAGCTGTGAATTAATTTTCCTTTGCCACCATTTGAACTGGTTTCCAGCTATCTGTACTTTTTGCTTAGTTTCAGTGGAAACGTGTTTCTTAGTATTAATTATGAAAAAGTGGAGAAACAGTATCAGTGCAGAGAATTTATTTTAGTTTAGATCTAATCTTTAACATCCTTTTTCTGGTAATTCTTTCTCAGCTTTAATGAGTTAGGCTTCAATATGAAATTGGGCAAGTGCCCAAGGAGGAGGAAAGAGAGGCTGAACCTTCTGCTATTATGGACTATAACAATGAAAACTAATAACATCGTATGGAAAGCTGCCAAGGCTCTAAGAGATGTATTTATTATCTTGAACAACTTCAAAATAAAACAAAATTAATGCAAAATAAACAACTGGGTGATCAGAGAAGAATTACCAAAACTCAACATTAAAAATAAATATTAAAAATACTTTAATTTCAGAGATGACAGATGAATGGAATCTTTCATCACACTGGACAAACACAGTTCTCTTTTAATTCAGGTTCTTCTAGCTATTTGAGGGGGAAAAAAGTGTATTCTACAAAGGTAAGATAAATGGGAAATATTCTGTGGAGATCATAGAAAGCAATTAAATTCCAACTCCCCTAGAAATTAGTAATATGAAAATTCTGTAAACATATCTTTAGGATTATGGGATTATAATAATTTGCTAGTTTAATGCAATCCTTTGTCTTTACATGGACAAAAAGTATTTGACAAGGTTGAGTGGTCAGTTTTTAATCAAGTAAATATTTTGAAAGTTTTTCAAGGATACAGAAGTATAAAATGAGTTTTAAAAATCAATGCCCTTCTGTAATATATTTTTCTAAAGAGAAAGTAAGGTATTTGAGAAGTTCACGGCTCTCTCAAGAGTTCTACTTTATTCTATTTCCGCTGTCTAGTGTTGTCCACTGACAGTTACACTATTGTAGAAAGCCAGTAGGTTGATAGAATCATAGAATCATAGAATCACAGAATCATAGAATCATAGAATCAGTCATAGAATCATAGAATCACAGAATCACAGGGTTGGAAAGAACCTACAAGATAATCTAGTCCAACTGTCCTCCCTTTACCATAGCTACAGACAACCACTAAACCATATCTCCTAGCTCCCTATCCAGATGCCTCTTGAACACTGCCAGGGATGGCGACTCCACCACCTCCCTGGGCAGGCTATTCCAGTGCCTGACCACTCTGAGAGAAAAAGTTCCTTCTTATGTCCAGTCTAAACCTCATCTGATACAACTTGTGGCCATTTCCTCTAAAGAACACTGGTTCCAAGACAGAACCATGAGGGACACCACTTGTTAATGGCCTCCACCCGAACATAGAGTGGCTGACCACCACCACCTGTGGCTGTGGCTGTGACTATCCAACCAATTCCTCTTCCACTGAGTAGTCTAGCTCTCAAATCCATCTCTCTCCAATTTAGAGATAAGGACAAGTCAGAGGACAAGAACATACCTGTAGTACAGCCATTAAGCAGCTGAATGTCTCTGATGTTGTGTGTGAGCTGTAGGATGAGAACATGGCCTGTTCTGTCCTTAATTGATTATGTAACTGTTATTGGTATTTGTTGAAAGTGTAGAAAATCCCAGTCTTATAATTACTTTTCATCAGCAGGAAGGAGCAAAGAAACAGTCAAATTCTCTGCTACTTCTTGTGAGAGGGAGAGCATAGGATGCACAGACCAGGAAGGGTAGTGTTTAAGGTAAGGACATGTTTAAGTGAATCCTGCAGGAATGCAGTGCTGCGTATATTGACACTATGCAGCCCAGATATCAAAAGCACCCCTACCTAAAATACTGACAAACTGGATGCATGAATACTATTGTGTGAATACCAAAATTAAATGCCACTACCTGGAGCATGTATTTTGCTTTAAATTGTTAATTGTGGGTTTAACTCCTTCTTGGTATTCATCTTCTCAAGGAAATTTATGATAACAAGTATTTAGCATAGTTTAATTTTGAATGCTTCACTAAGTTCTATTATACTTGAGGATATTAGTGGAGGAAAGCCATCATTCTTCCTAGGTTATTAGTACTACCTATTTGTTGTGCATTCATTTAAATTTTGCTGCACTCGGTATCGATTTTGGCAAAATGGAAGCTGGAGTATGATTCCCCTGAGATCTGGGAATGCCATTCACTTGTGCCATTCTCTTTGTGACTGAATGAGATCATCACATCCTGTTGCTCATAAATGCACCGGCATGAATGCTCAGTAGTCTACAACTCTCTAAGTGCAGCAAGCCATCCACATCTTTTTCTTAATCATAAACTGGAATTGAATTTGTTCAGCTCATTCCTTAGCATAACAGAGGTATCTCTCCTCTAACTGCAGCAAGGATTTCATATCATTCCCTTTGTTTAAAAGATACCATAAGTTTCTTCAAGCTGTATTAAATTGGGTAAGGGTTATGTCAAGAGATTTGTCACTCTCAGCAAGCAAGCGTGGAAGGAACAGTATATTTATTCAGAGTCCTTTTCCAGTCGGTGTATTTACAGACTTCACTCTTATTTTAGATAAAGCTAAGCAATTTCCTAGGGTTTTAAAAATAATTTACAGTAAAGCCACCTGCATGTTTTTTTTTACTCTTGATTACAATTTCTCCAAGTCCTCTGATCATTGGAAAAGTCATTCTAACTGGAAGTGGTTTCTCTGAGATCACTACTTATTAGGGCCACCACAGGGAACATGAGTGCTACAGCTAGGCTGGCAAATTATACAGCAAGAGATGTCCTGCTTTTGACTGGCATATTCCTTTTGCAAAACTCTCCCACCTACTCTCTGGACGTGGTTCATGACTTAGAAGGGATCATGGACAATAATCTGCCTTTCAAGTGTACTCCTTTATTCTAGAAGAAAAGAAGAAGTTTATGAAAAGGCTTACTGTACATTAGATTTTCAAGTGAGTATTTCAAACCGTTCATTCATTTAGCCCTTATTTTCCACATATTCTTTTTTTTCTCTTATTCCATCACAGTGCTGCTAGACCAGTAGATATATATAATTTTATCTGTAAGAATGGTGCTTCTGTGATTTTTTAAATTTTTTTCCTAGTGTCACTGCTGAGCACTTCTACACAGCTGTGTACATTCAACTGACATGACCAGCTAATGAGAGGTGGCAGGAAAGTAGGTGGGTCACTAAAGTTCACAGCTACATCACGTCAGCCTCGGCTCTGGTGCCAGGGGCTAAAATCCAAAGGACAGGGAGTATGGAGCATAGATGTAAAGGCGCTGCTCCACTTATTCTCCCCATTAAAGTTGTTTTTCCCATAATAACTAAATAAGAGTAGTTAACTGGAGTGACTTGAAACCACAGAGAAAATGCCCATTCAATTGTAAAGGAATTCGGAACTCTGCTATATCATTTTTTTTTATTTTTATTTTTTTCTTTTTCAGTCTTCTGGCACTGCTGTTCCAAATTACAACATCTAACAGGTATCCACTGATATCTCTATTTGGTGAGGTTATGAGCACTGCATTTACTGTACATTGGCGGACACATGACCTCACAAGGGATTTTACTGTCATGTCTAAGCTTGCAGTGTAGGTACCAGCTCATGCCATACGTGGAATCATGGAGAAGATGTTACACTGTACAGAATGCTAATCTAGCAGTATTTTTAAACATTTTTGGAGTGACGGAGTGTCCCTAAAGGGACATTTGGGCAGGATGGGGTGCATCCATGGAAAATCCAGTGATTCCTCTTTGCCTAACAAGCTATTTTTCTTCTGAAAAAAGAAGTTTAGAATGCATGTATAGAGAAATCTTTTCCCCATGAGGCTGGTCCATAGAGATAGTTCAGCTTGGGCCCTGGGACATTTACAAAACCTGCCCATCCATCTGGATTGTGCTGATTGTGCTGTGATCCTACAGAGAAGGAGTAACTGCATTTTGCCAGTCAGAATCATGAAGGAGTATTAAATCAAGATTACCCCCTTCTATGTATAGATAAGCAGGTTATATAAACATCATTCCTCAAATACTTGCTTTATGATGTAGAGACAACATAAAGTAAAAATCAAATGCTAAATTTATTTCTTGCGAACCATTAACAAAGCTAAGTATACTTAGTGAAAAACTGCTTCCAGCATTTTCCTTTCTCAGCAGAACAGGCTAGTGTAACTACCACATAATTTGCCAGTAAATCTAAGTAACAATCTGACTACCTAATGGCTCATGGTCTAGAAAATATCAGGCTCCAAACGATGAGTATATTTCTATATTCACAGTTGTGATAATGTAAAATTCACATTTACACTAGATAAATGACCAGCTAGCGTTGTCAGCTGTTGTACACTAAAAAGATGAAAGACTGAGGATGGTTAAAGACCCATTGTGGACACCTCACTGTGGCTTTCCAGTACCTCAAAGGAGTTTAGGTTTCTAAGTTTCTTAAGTTTTTAAGTGGGTGACTGACTTTTTACATGGTCTGATGGTGACAGTACAAGAAGGAATGGTTTAAAACTATAAGAGGAGATTTAGATTAGATATTAGGTGGAAATTCTTTACTTAGAGGGTGGTGAGGAACTGGCACAGGCTGCCCAGAGAGGCTGTGGTTGCCCAGTCTCTGAAGATGTTCAAAGCCAGGTTGGACGGGGCTCTGAGCAGCTTGATTTGGTGGGTGACAGCCCTGTCCAAGGAAGGGACTTGGAACTGGATGATCTTTGAGGTCACCACCAGTCTAAGCTGTTCTATGATTTTATGATTATGCAGTGTGGATCATTTTGTCTTTGTGCAGCAGTGCTGCTACAGCAACTCTGTTGGTGGGAGAGAGCAGGAAAGCAGCCTGGCCTTGAGTCAAGTCTTCTGCAGGATTTTCTCTAATAGATGCTACTGTGACCTCTGTATGCATACTGTGACCTAGATGCTACTTAGGGGGAAGTTCTTTACTAGGATAGTGGTAAGGTCCTGGAACAGGCTGCCCAGGGAGGTTGTGGATGCCCCGTCCTTGGAGGTGTTCAAGGCCAGGTTGGACGGGGCCCTGGACAACCTGATCTAGTAAATGTGGAAGTTTGGTGGCTCTGCCAGGCAGGGGGGTTGGAACTTCATGATCCTTGAGGTCCCTTCAAACCCAGGTCATTCTGTGATTCTGTGATGCAAGTCCAGGGTGCTCACCAGACCACATATCTTCACCTTCATCCATGCTAAAAAGAAAACCTTAAGGATATATTGTGCTGCATTAGGACTGAATTTGCTGTAACATTCAGTATGTACTCACCGAAATCCCAATGTTATCTCCATAATTTCAGGGTTTGTGCTCATACATCCATTGTGAGTCTCTACCAAGATGGCTATGAACTGAAAATTATTAAGAAGTTCTGCTGCTTCATCCATGGACCTGGAAATGTCAGGCAAAGTAAAACTCTCAAAAGTAAAAGATTTTAATTATGTGAATGCTTTATGTTCTGCATCACATGAATCCTACAAGATCTTACAGAAATCTAGCTTGATTCCAATGTATTATTCATCAGGTTTTCCTTTTGTCTGGAAATGTTACAATAACCTTGTCTGAGCAGGCTGGACATTGCAGCCTCACAATGCATGTGGAGAACACTGGCACCACTCTGTTATAGCAATAGCACTACCCACTGTCCTGCCTATAATCCTATTGAAATACTTTGGAAATTTGATGATGAAAGGTTTTTAAGTCAGAATTGTTCCTCTGTCTCTCTTCTGGGAAAATTAAATGGTCAGTTTTTCATCTTAACATTGTTTAAGGCCAGACATACACACTCAAAAAGGTATATGCATACATCTATCTATCAGGTAAGAATTGTACCTGTTAATAATTTTCCTACATACTGCATTTTTCAAAACAAAGTTAAAGCCCTTACAATTTAATTTATACTCAGTGTACCCACATTACTGATTTACATACTAGTCAGAGTAGCACAATCCTAATTTGCATGTTGTGAACACCCTACAAGATTTCTATTAATATGAATGGCAGTTTAAAACTCTCAACACAATAGGAGATCAGGCCATATAGAGGGCACGGTATAATATAATTCCTCTATATTAAATTCTCTGTTGTTTTGGTAATAGAAAGCTTTTTCTTTTCATTCCTTATCAGTTATTTGCCGAATCCATTTTTCCCTGTCAACACTGCAAGCAAAACTCTTTGCTGACGCAGATGGGCACATCTGCTTTCACTGATGCTGTGCTTATCTACACCAGTGTTTCATTGATCCCAGCTCCCAGAATAATATTGACTTTGCGGTACGAATAAGCCTTATTATTTTGTCCCCAAAAATTTCAACAGGGAACTGAGGAATACCTGTGTTATTTTTGTGACTGTTTTTGCTGAGCTGGAAAGGTGAAGCCAGTTTAAAGGAGCAAGTAGGGAAGGTGAAAAGGTGACCTTGGTAAGAGGCGGGCCACATCCAGCAATTAGGAACAGGTGCAGCACAGATTGGGGGGCCCTTATCCCCAACTCCAGTGGCAGCATCACACTAAGAGTAGGCATGAAATGAAAGACCAGAGCTTCCCTGGCAAGTGCTCTTGGGTTATGCCTAGAGACCACAATTGGCTGGACCATCTGGAGCTAAAGCAAAGGGCAAGTTATGGTGAAATTAAGACTTGCATATGTGCAGTTTACTTTCTTGAGATTCCAACATGTAAGTTTTCTTGTAACCACAACGAGTTCCATACACCAACAAAAATATTAGATTGTGAGTAGATGCCTACTCTTAATGGGTGAGGTGGAAGGGCTATATCTGCAGGTCCTGGACCCCTTCTGTCAGCACTGCAAGACATTTCTCATTCCCTTAGGGAACAGTTTAGCTATGCCAAGGGGAATTTGACCAGTAAGATCTCAGATCTCAGTAAGATTTCAGAAACTTGAATGAGGTCAGGGAATAGCCATGGATATCTAATAAAAGCAAAATGCCTTCTCTGCAGCATTGTTGAGTCTCCAACTTCTAACACCGAAAAGACAGTGTTTCTTAAATAAATGTCGATATAATTAAAGAATCATTTTTTAAAAATGAATTTCTTATCATGTTTTATATAACCAATTTTATTTTATTTTTTTAATTTTATTGTGTGTGTGTGTGTGTGTGTGTGTGTGTGTTAATTTTTAATTTATTTTAGGGCTAACATAGATTTCAATAGACATATGATCTTCAAATCCAAACTGTGGCATTCTTTGTAACATAGATATAATAATATCTACACACATAATATATATTTTTTTTTTCATAGATATTTTTGCCACTTATTCTATGGCAGAAAACTGATTCTCAGCTTTTATGACCAATACCTGTTTAAAGAGAAAAATAATGATACCTACACTGGATGAGTGTTTAAGCAGATACATTTTTTATCTTTTTCATAAGGCCTTAAAATACTGGTAAAAAATAATTCAGTCTTCTAGCTTAAATGTTAGTAGTCATCACTGAATGTGATTTTATATTTACTTATTCTTAATGAATCTGGGTTAATCATGGTTTCTTTAATTGGAGAATGCAATTTAGATCATGTTGGGGAAATTCCAGACTCACCAGTTGGTTTGCATGATGCCTTTCTATTGTTTTCAACAGTGGCATGCTCCAGTGAGATGTCTGTATTTAAGGCTACTCATACTCCTTCAGCAAAAAGCTTCCTGTGTGACAGAGATTAATTAGATAACCTTTTGAAGATGCCTTTCAGGCTTTATCCAGTAGTTCCCATAAATCTAAAAGTCTACAACAGTAGGTGCTCTCAAAAAACTGCTGTTTTCCTGAGTACAATGCTGCAAAAACCATGTGAGGACCAAGTTTTGCTCAGAATACCCTGAAATGCATTTGGAGAACAAATATGTTTCTAGAGTGTTGTTTTTATAAAAAAAAAATAAATAATAATTCTTTTTATGTTTTCTTGGTGAGCCCAGAGCTCACATGTGAAAATAGCAAGCAGTAAGTTGTTAATTCTTAGTAGTGAAGGCACAGGGGATGAAACAAGGACACTCAGTTATGGAGTAACTTCTACAGACAACTAGATAGACTGTGACTGTGGCTTGGAAAAATGGGGTCCCAGGGAGACTATGATAAACTTCTATTGGATCATAAGGAGCAAAAAAGAAGTGAAGAAGGAAAATAATATTTGCTGTATTTTGGATGAAAAGTGAAATGAAATCAGAAGATGAATATTTTATAGCAGATAGAAGTATTTGTTCACAGAGTAAAGCTGTGAAATGCCTCTGTACAAGACAGAGTGGAACTCAGTTGTGAAGGTTTACACTAACTATAAAAAGGCAGGACAAATGCAGAGAGGTTGTACTGGATTATTAAATAAGAACAAAGATGAAAAATCCCCAGCTTTTGCCCCAGGAAATCTTTGATCCACAATTTTTGGATGTGGGAAGAATATATATGGGAGGTATCACTATTTGCTTGACCTCTTTTTTACTGTTTCCTGAGCAGCCACTGTTAGTCATTGTCAGGAAGAAGAAAATGGGCTAGAGGAATATTTAGTCTTACATGTAAGAGCTTCTTCTGTTTTACTCCTTAATAAGTTTCCCACTGCTTTAACAAGCTTGCTATTTCCAAAGTTTTCTTGTTTTCCTGTTTGATAGAGGATTGATGTGAAGATTTTTCCTTCATAAAAAGCTTCAAAAGTAGCAGATTTGGTGCTGAAGGTTGTAAATAACTCTTATTGATTGGTTTTGTATGAAAAATAACAGTTCCTGTGTCATTTTAAGCTTTAGTGTCAATAAGTTACAACTTGAATTTCCTTTTACAGAAAACATCTTGTATGCCTAAAGGTTTTTCTAATTGTTTCTGTCATCATACCTTGCTTCCCTTTAGTATTAATGACTTCTCGATCTACTGCTTTGCATCTGCATTCTCTTGAACCACTTCGGCATTTTATCTTTTGTCCTAGTTCTAACTTTTCTTTAGCTCTATTTTATCAGCTGACTGTCAAAGACTGTTTTACAGTGTCTTTTAGAAGATCTTTCTGTATACTGCCCTGATTTATTCGAAAGCAGTGTCCTGTAATTTTTGCAGTGAATCTCAGTCCTGGAGAAGATTTAGTGTCTTAAACATGTGATCTCACTTCCTCTGGGACATCATACAGTCACGTTAAAATAGAAGAATCCTTACCACTTTGTTAACAGTTTTGAAACTGTAATAGAAATAAATGACACAGTCTTACTCCTTTAGTAGAAACCATTGATTGAACTCTGAAAATAATTAATAGAGAAGGTTAAGTATTTCATTATCTGTTGTCCTTTCATTCTTTGTTTTTATAATGGAATGATATACAAGTATAGTCCTTCCAGATCTACTTCTCTTTCCCAGGGCACCACAAGTATTTCAGGAACCTAAAGTGAGAGTTTAATTTTAATTTAGTGTGCATTTTATTTATTGATGTAAGTAACTGAAAATCATCCCTATTAGCAAAGCCAGTTATTCTTTCTAATACTTAAAAAAATATACTTGCTTTCAAAACCATAAATTTAGCAGCTGTTTCTTTTTTACTAATTCTTCTAAAGTAAAAAATATCTGTGGAAATGTAGCCATCTTTCAACCACCCTTGAAAAAATGTCAAATAGTTTATGTAAGAGTTTGTAGTCTTTCCAGTGTTTTCTTCCCTTTAGTGGTGCTAGCTAGAAGCTGCTGCTTTAAGAGATACTGACATTTAACTCATCAAAAAGCCTGGAAAAATTGGATTTCTTGATAGGATGAGTCCTTAATTAGGAAGGGTTTTGTTGTTTGTTGGTTTTTGTTTTTATTTTTGTTTTGTTTTTAGTTTTTGTGTGTGTAAATAGCAGCGATGCCTGAGTGTAGCTTTGCTGTAAGCTTTGTCCCTGCCCCTCTCGCAGCAGAAAGGAAAAAGGAAATGAAAAGAAGATTGAAATCATCTCTAAATGGCTACACACTGCTGACCTATAATTCTCCAGACAATGCACCTGGATAGGTGAACTGTTTGTTTGGCAGTCCAGAGGAGGTTTACTTACCATCTGTGATGGTACGTGTGTTGGGGATGAATCACCTCTGGGTTCTGCAGTTGCCTAGCTGTGGTGTGCTGAGAACTTTGTTCATTCTCTATTGTGTGAACTCATCCCAGAGGGCACTCTGGTTCTTTCTTTTTAGCCTTATTTTTTTGTGTTTTAACATACAGAGGCTTGTTTTACTCATGTTTGAGGAAGCTGCAATGGCGTACAAAGCCACAGCTTCTGTGTAATTGGTACTGCTTGATCACTCAGCCCCCAAGTATATCCATAACATTTTGGGAAAAGCAAAAGCAGTTATCACAGTTCAACACCACAATTAAACAGGAAAAAAAAATAAAAAATCCTAAAGTTTTCTCTACAGCTTGTCCTAATTTTGAGTTTGACTCATAACGTGGCACTTACCGTGGCTATCTTTAGCTGTCTAGACACTGAGTGTTTCATATAGGCTGGTTGCCTCGGTCCTGTTTGGCAGAGATATCTCCTTAGCAGGACTCATCCCAGCTGTTATGTACTACTTCAAAAGAGAGTGGATTTTCTCTGCTGTCTTTGTGTCTTTTGAAATACGGAAGCACGTGAGAAAACTGCTTGTAAAAAGGCAAGATTTTGTACTGTCCCACCACTGTGGCCCTAAGCAAATGTGCACTGCACACGGAGGTTAGCAGTGCACAGATAACTTCAGGCAGCTCATTGCAACAGGGCAGCCTGCAGACAACCCCACTTGGCGCTGCTGACCATGCCACCTATGTGGTCTTGCATTTATCTAGAAGTGCAGCAAAAAGTTCTAATGTGAACACTGTGTGACTGTAGAAGTGATAAATAGAGTTTATTACTTTAAATTCCTTTAAAATCCTATAATAGCTTGAATGACTGAAAAGGGATAATCTCTGCTCTGGACCTTCTTGGCACAGTGTGTCACACATCGGTCGGAACCCTGCTCAATGATACCCCTCCTGGGGATCCCAGTGTCAAATGGGATGTAGGATTATCTGTGCTATTCTTGTCTTATTGTGCAAGCTCTAATAAATAGCATTGTGAATGATACCTTGCAGAGTACCTTTCTTACTGGGATCATAATGGGCTAGCACCTCCTGGCACAAAACAAAACAGTGTTAGGCACTATTAGTAGCATAAGGCAATTCTAAAGAATAAAGAAAGCTCTCATGAGATGCTTTTTACTAGTCTTATTTTCTGACTGCTGCTATGTATGAAGACCAAGGCTTTAGGATTTTGGCATTTGTACTTTTATTCCTCTTTTAAACTAAAAAAAAATTAATAAAGTAAAAGGAGTAAATGTAACAAGATGATGAATTTATGGAGAAAGTGAGTTATGTACATGCATATGGAGCTGCTAGTTTTCAATCACTTAGGTATAAACAGAGTTTCTGTAAAAAACGTTCTTATAACACAAAAAAGCCTTTTTAAAAAAACAAAACAAACTTTGCTATCTCATCCAACCAAGTATTTCCAAACTTATTATTTTGGCCAAGAAAGCATACAAAGAATTTCAGCCCAAAGGCATTTTTATTCAGGAAGAAATTTTGGTTTGAAATAACAGTACTGCAAGAAAGACATTTCCAGAACCTCAACCTCATGTTTGATGAGATCAGGAAATTAATTCAACAATGAAAAGCTGTAGCACAGATTGACACAGAAAAGGCATTTATCAAAATTGGCCACGAGATTTTTTCTTGTACCACTAAAGAGATGTGCCTTGCATTCAAACTCTCAGTGAACAAAACACTAACATAGAGAGAAGCAGATGGCCTAATTTACTGGTAGCAGATCCTTTTAATATTAATTTAAGAACTGTAGGTTCTAGGACAACAAAAGTGGTTGGTCCTCTAGTGCCTCAGCTTGAACTTTTGTAGTCTAATATGAATTAGATTTAGTGGAGTTTGAACTCAGGGCTACATATTTCTCCAGAATGAGAGCTGAAAGAGGTGCAGATGGTTAGGGTAGTCCTGTTGAAAATATTAAATATTCAACTCTTGCCAAGCTGACAAAGGAAATAATTAGCTTAATATTTCTAAAATGTCATCCACACAATGCAGAATAAGATCAGAACAGGTCTCAGTACTGCTCAGTGCAGGGGCAACATGTGCATGTATTACTAATTATGTATTCTAGACATATGCACACTATGACACATCTGCATATACTTGGTGATCTTGGGTGTCCACTGTGGCACCACAAGGAAACGTTTGTCCTGTACTGTTTCCTTGTACCATTACATGCCTGTGAGAATCATGTTTATTTGAGCAATTCTACTGAGTTTAAAAAGCTGCCTCAGACAGGTGTTGGCCTTTGAAAGACAGATGGTTTTCCTCCAGCACGCCTTTGGAGTGAGTTTTGGCTTTGAACCAAGCTCATAACACTTTGGTCTGGAAACATCTGTGATAGCTACTAACTGTGCTGAGTTACTCAGTTTTACTACAGTAATTGAAAACGAGTATGAAATATGTATAGACTACTAAAGCTAATAAGAAATGAAGGCCTGACCTACCTTGACTTATGTTAAGAAGTTTTTGTTTGTTTGCTTTTTACTCCAAATTAATTTGACCTAAAACTCTCTAGAAATGCTTCCCCAAGACTCTGAGATGAGGAAATAATTATCCGTCAAAAGGAAAATTCAACAGGAGAAAGGACTGGTATTTGAAGTTTCCTGAAGTGTTACTGAAATAGTTGAAAGATAATTCAGCTTTTAAAATAAAGACATCAACTGAATTTCCAAATTTTATCCCAGTTTTCTTTAGAATTTGAAGGTTTTCTTTTTAGGAAGGGGAAAATGAAAAAGAAGGTTTCACAGAATCACAGAATTATCAAGGTTGGAAAAGACCTAAAAGATCATCTAGTCCAACCATTACCAACATTTCCCAGATAAATCATATTCATCAACACAACATCCAGATGTTTCTTGAACACTCCCATGGTTGGTGACTCCACCACCTCCCTGTGCATTCCAATGCCTTACTACCCTTTCCGAGAGGTTTCAGATATGCTATTAGAGTCTGCCTTTTATTCTGAGCTTTACTGCCCTTTTAATATAGTTATGTCATCTAAGATGTCAACATTGTAACTTCTTGTTCTATTTTAGTTAGTGATAAGATTTTTGAAACCTCAGAATTTCTCACATGATGGAAAGTTTAATCAGCTAGACTTGAGCCTAGTTCTGAAGATCTTTTGCATAGATTGTCTCTGAACAAATTTGAACAAATGTTCCAGCACTCCTAGCCTTGTTACTTTGGAAATAAAGATTGGAAACATTAGAAAAACAAGGTCGCTGGTGGCAGTAAGAGGTTGATTAGATACTGAAAGGGAGATTTACCAGGGCAAGAAAAAGACACTTCCAAGGCACGAGACTGTTCATCCTGAAATAGGTCAGCAGAAGATTATCTTGAAAGTAGGTTTCATTTGACTAGTTGTGACAAGTTTGAATCTAGACACAGAGATGAGATAAATCCCACCCACAGAGACTAAAGAGTATCAAATTAGCTGGTCCTCCATTTTTACCAAGTGAGGACATCTGAAGTGGCTGAAGTACTGTTACTGTCTGTTCATTATAGACAGCATGGGAGCTGAGATGCAAATGCAACTCCTTACTAGTAGGATAGAAAAAGGAGTCTGGGAGATATAAGGGGACATGAGACCAGAGGTAAGGACTGGTTTATGGACAGCATTTTCATAAATGGATGAACAAGGAGGAGGTTTGAATGTGATAGGCAATGTGGGGCAGAATGTGGAAAAATCTCTTAGCAGCAGTAAGGAGAAACGCTGGTCTCAGTCAAAAAGAGATCCAGAAGGACAAAGTCATGTTGGCCTGCTCAGCTCTGGAGCAGCCTGCTGGGCATGCCACAGAGGAGCAGGAACATCAAAGTGGTAGGAACCTCTGTTCTGACAGCATCCCTCAAATCAAAGTGTGTATGAGAAGTTTTTTGAGTTTCAGTACAGAGAAGATTGGATGGGTTTGTTTTCATCCATCTCAGAGCATGACATTGGTTTTCAGCGCTATTCTTAATTATAAAATAATATTGTTTCTTTCCAAAGGAAGAAGAGGAACAGTTAGAAATGACAGCTTCACTAGCTTTATAAACTCAGTAGTGATCTCATTTGGCATTCTTTCAGAAATAATTTGAACCAGCTTCACAGAAGAAAATGCCAATGTTTATTTAACTAGTCAATTCAGAAGAAAACAATTAAAAATTAAATAATTGGGTGGTTGCCTCCAGACTTGTTACTCATCTGTTTGCATCTGTTCTGTGACCAGTAACAGCACTATTTTTAAAATGATTCTTTTGCTCCATGTCAGTCTCTATAGCTTAGAGGAAATTGTTATGTAGTTGTCTTTCTGTACCTACAACTCAGAAGTGTTACTTTATCTATGGGCAGTGTTCTAAGCACTGAAGCAACAATTGTTTTCTTGAGCATAATTGAGCGTAATCAGAGAGCTTGAAAAATATCTAAAAATAGTTTGTAGGACAACATACCTAATTAGGTTGGATGCAGAAGTCTGGCAAGTAGCATTAGCTACTGTCAGTTGTGTCACGAAATAATTTTAAATGAATAAGAAATGCAATTTAAATGTCGACATCAGGATGATAAAACTGGTTAATGTAACTGAAGAAAAACAAGAACTAATTAAATATATTGTGGACTGTGCAAAAAGTCCCTCTGCAGATTAACATTATAAAAGCTAATTCTCACCATTGTTGTGGCTGTTGATGTTTTGTGTTTTTGAAACAAGGCTAATTAGTCCACACAGATTTTTGTGTTTAGATAAAAATTAATGTTCTTTCTGCTCTTTGGTTCCCCAGCATGATGTGTTTTGTTGAACTAATCCTTTTCACAGTCTGTCACATAATTAGCGCTGGTGCACATCTGCACTGGTATTTTAAGATGCAATATAATTTTATCTGGTAACATTTCTTTGGACAAAGAAGTTATGGCACAATTGTCTGTTAATCTTATTTTTATATTTCACATTTGCAAAATAGTTAATGAGCCCTGAGAAGATGCCTTTTTGCCCCTTAATAGGGACTTTTCCAGTATTTCCGAAATGTGTTTGAACTCAGGAGCAAGCACTCTCATAAGAGCAAGAACAGGTGGTGGCCTGGGGCAGCCAAATTCCAGGGCAAAACCACAAAACTGTTTGTGCAGGTAACTTCAAACTGGCAGGGTTGGCTGGGCATTCAGTGACAGGCCAGTTGGGCTGGGCAGTGTGCCTAGGGCAGCAGACCCTTCTGGAGCTCACCAAGCTAATAAGGACTAATGCTCACTGAACATATGGCTGTACTGCTTAATGTGCAAGCACTCCTCTGATAAGAAGTAATTTTGAGCAGCTGGGTATTCTTGGACTTACTAAGGGGCTGATTTCTTTTTTTTAGATGAAAATATGAGCAGGTACTGAGTAAATAAATTATCATAATTATGTTTTATTTTTAGTAGAGAAGGAATTTTGTTGTTGTTGTTGTTGTTTTTTAATATAAAGATGGTGAATTACAAGGGATAGGCACAAGCCACCAGGATTATGGGAATCCGGTGATGAATTCACAACTGGTGACATTCACCAAACATAAATCATTGCCTGGGAATAGCATATGAAGAAGTTACTTTGACCTAAGACTAGAAAATTATTACAATAAAAAACCGACTATATCATTAGGTTAGTCAGTCATCAAACAAAGTTTGGTTTCTTTGCTCATGAAGAAATTAAATTAGTGACTAAAAGACTAAAGTTTCAGGCTTCTCCATATAATAGGTACATCCTCCAGGGAAAGAATAGTGAAAATTCATGAGAAAACAGAAAATGCAATTAACTGGATGATTGGTTCCATGAAGAGACGGAGATAAAAGAGATGCCAGACCAATTACCAGGTGTTGAGGTAACAACTCTGTGTTATCTGAAATACAGTATTTTGGAAGCACTTGTGTTGCTGGAAAGCACAGCATTAGCGGATGGTCTGCAATTTCTACCTTGTAGACAATACCAGACTGATAGAAGAAATAGCATTGCAAGTAGGAGATATGACAGCAAATTTTAGACAGTTTGACTGTTGAGGCAGACAAAAAACAGAAAGGAATTCTGATACTAAGAAATTAAAGCCACCAGTGAGAACACCAGAGGAATAAAGTGCTTCAGCATCGTATTAGAAGAAGGAAGAATATGAAAAACAAGTTGAAAGTGGAATTTTCCCTTCTGATGCCAGGATTTATGAAGCTTAAAGACTTTCAAGTACAAGGAAGACACCAGTGTCTTAGAGAGGTAATGTTTTCAAGAATACTCAATATCTGAGCTTTAGGCCAAAGAAGAACTACAGTGTAGTATATATGCACAGGGTGAACATTATGCCATATATAAATATTTACCATCATCATATCACTGGTAGCCGAATCTCAGGAGTAAATGTTCTGATTATAAACTGAATGCAAGGAGTACAGTGCACATGAGAAGACGTGAAAAATTGTACCACAGTTCTTCAGAAAATGATCAAGCAAAAAAAGTCAAGAAACCAAGTGCAAATACCTTGGTACAACACCACCACCACTCTCTTTTACTGATAGATGAAATTATGTAATATTATGTTTTTACATTAATGTTGTGAAAGAACAATAGAAATATCATCTCATAGGGCAGACTGAATAGCAGAAAGATAATTATTTCCTCATAAAACAATCCTTATTGTTAAAGTGAAGACAAAGATACTATTAAAATACTCAAATATGTATTTGAGTATTGAGTATTGAGAAACTATTTCTCCTTTTTTCTGCATCTTTAATAAAACAATAGCAGAAGATGTAGTAGAATGTATTAGCCAAGGTAATAAGAAAGGCAAGAGGGTTTGTGATTTTTTTTTTTTATTTTTTTATTTTTTTTGAAACCTCAAAAAATTATCTAACATAGTGATGATGCAATGTATTTGGTACATATATATATATGGTTGATGCTCGGCTGAACATGAGCCTACAGTGTGCCCAGGTGGCCAAGAGAGCCACTGGCATCCTGGCCGGCACTAGAAATAGTGTGGCCAGCAGGAGCAGGGAGGTAGTCATCCCCCTGTAGTCAGCTCTGGTGAGGCTGTACCTCAATTATTGTGTTCAGTTTTGGGCCCCTCACTACAAGAAAGACATTGAGGCTTTGGTACATGTCCAGAGAAGGGCAATGTAACTGGTGAGGTTTCTGGAGCACAAGCCTTATGAGGAGTGGCTCAGGGAGCTGAGATTGTTCAGTCTGGAGAAAAGGAGGCTCAAGGAAGACCTCATTGCATTCTACAACTTCCTGAAGGGAGGTTGTGATGAGGAGGGGCTTGGTCTCTTCCGCCAGGCAACAAACGGGACCCGAGGAAATAGCCACAAGTTGTACCAGAGGAAGTTTAGATTAGACATAAGGAAAAACTTTTTCTCTCAGAGGGAGAAGTGGTAGAGTCTCTATCCCTGGCAATGTTCAAGAGGTGTCTGGATGAGGAGCTATGAGATATGGTTTAGTGGCTTGTGGTAGCAGTGGTGATGGGAGGACGGTTGGACTGGATGATCGTGTAGGTCCTTTCCAACCTTGTCATTCTGTGATTCTATGATTCAATAGCTATGAGATATTTTCTCAGCAAGATTAGCATGACTTGTTGAATATATATACCTGTTGAAGCTGCCTAAGTCCTGACAAGATGTTATATGATAAAGAAAGCAAGAAGTACTCTTTTCCTCTCTCTCCAGTAAAATTATGAAACAACAAAAAATCTTTTAAAGATGCCTTTCACAAAAAAAATGCCTTTGGCTACAGCACCTCTACTAGTAAAGCTGTGCTTCTTGTAGCAAAAATGTTTATCATAGAAAAGACCTTTTATTATACTTCAATTAAATGCTGGAATTTCATAGATACTCCCACAGGAAATGTACTGATGTCTTCAAGGTGAGGTTTTGTATCTTGGGCTATAACTTCAAAAAATCATAAAATGAATGATAGTGCATTTTATTTCCACTAAAGCTGGACAGCTGGGAACTGAATGCAATGTTTTGTTAGGTTTCTGAGAGAAAGCCTGGGGAGCTGTAAACATGGCAAAATAAACCGCAACAGAGGTAATATAAATTAGAGACCAGTACTGCTGACAGGGTAAGTACTTTTAATGTGCTTTTAAGAGAGGGGCTGTTAAACTAATGAAGTAGAAATATCAACATTGTGTGTTACAGTATTAATAAATAATGCTAATATATTTGTTAAAATTTAATAATGCCAGTTAATACTCTCTTGCTATTTAATCAGCCATTTAGTTAGAACAAGCTATTAACCTGGCATTTTATATTTAATCAAATTACTACATTCTTGTAAACAAGTGCTACCAACATTCAAATAATATAATTACCATCTTGTAAATTTCAGTATAGGTACCCCATAAAAGTACAAATGGGTGATGACCTCCTTTTTACAGGATCTTTGTACAATCCTCTGTGTGAAAACAGTTGTTGTCTTACAAACAAGATGAGTCACTATCCAGCAGCTAAGCACTGAATGGTCCTGGCTGGAGCAGCAGTCAGACTGCAAGGAGCAGCCTGTAACTGATTCACCAGATTAGAGAGAAAACAATGAAAAAACTCCAGAATGGAGCAGGAATTGCTTTCTGTTTTGCACCAATACGACACATGGAGAAGGACCAGGTCCCCAACAGAAGTCCCCAACAGAGACTTGCAGGAGAGAACAAATGCCCTTCAGAGAAGCTCATCATTTCCCATTGAGACAAATCTGTCTCTGTGTAAGAATATAATGGACACAACTGCATCTTTGCAAAGGGTAGTGGATTAAAGAAGCGTATGAATCAGAAAGTGAGAGGGAATAATTAAGCATTCATCAGAAAAATGATGCAGAGAAAGGAGTATCAGATAACAAGAATTACAAAAAATGCAAATAAGAATAGTTGGGAAGTATGTGTAGGGAAGAAATGCTTCTTAACCTACTTAGAAGCCTATTTTGAAAATGGAATTCAAAACTGAAACACATAGTTCACTATCAGTGCTGCAAAACCAAGTTTTGGCTTCCAGAATGTGACAGACCACAATACCAATTGAAAGGAAATTAAATACTTTTTCTTCAGTTTACCAAAGAAAATAATTCAGAAGCAATAGAGGCTGCAGATAATTTTATTTAAACTATTATTGAAATCAGTGGTTTAAAACAATGTAAAGATTATCTCCATATTATTCACTGAATGTAACAAAAATAAACATGTCTTCAGTATGTTTATTTTATTTATTTATTTCTGTTCCATGCTACAATCGAACTGAGGTTTGCATTTAGAATCAAAATTTTGGGTATAATTTGTGCAAGAGATAAACATTTCACACAGTTACTTCTCTGAAATGTCTTCTGTTTGTCCATCTACAGATTTGTTTTCCCTAAAACAAGTTGGCAAAAAACCCTACCTTAAGTCTTCCAAAAATGTAATGGAATTTAAAAATTCTCAGATATAGCTTAAAAACATCACTGGTGAGTTCATTGCATGTTTTGTTCTCAGTTTCTTTGCAAGAATTTCCAGTGATGGTTACAAAAGTTCAACAAACAAAATGAATGTGTTCTCTAGTAGACACCATCTGAAACAAGTATAACAGAGTATAGCTTGAAAAGAATGTGTGCTAGCATCTAGACATTTTCTGTGTTTCACCTGTGATTATGTTGGGGAAATCATTGACTGAAAGTTACCTAGAAGATTCATCTGAATTTCTAAATTTGATTTGTCTGGATCCATGCTCTTATTATGTTCATTTTCAGTTGAGTCAAGAGTAAAATCAGACCCTGTGCCCAACTGAAAATGTTTAATTAGCTAATAGTGGCTGTTTCACAAGCAAAATATAGAATAATGATGATAAAGAATTTTTGAGACTACCTTAGAAAGATGAGTGTAATCTCCTGAAATTATTATTATCGTTATTATTCTGTAAGCAGAAGTTCTTTGCAGAAAACATGATGATTTACCCAATATATGACTTGATGTTAATTATTCACCTGGTATTAACTTTAGGAATAAGAAAGAAAGAAGAGCTCTTTGCCTTGCTTGTACATAATGTACCATCTGCAAGGTCAGGTCTTGACAGAGCTTGGATGAGAAACTTTCAGAACAAGTGGTATGATCAATATGAGAACTGAGGATGCCTGGTTCCCCACAGATTTCTTTTGAGGTTGTTTGACTTTGATGTCTAAGCAGGCGAGATCTATGAATGAAGCTTTTCACTTCTTGACAATATTAATAATGGCTTGCTCCATGTGGATCCTCTGATGTCTAATCAAGGTTAAACCTCCACAGCAGCCTTTTCATCAGTGCAGGCCCTAAACAGACTGCCTCAACTGCTATTTTTCTTGGCATTTGCAAGAAGCAGATTGTTTGGGAAACCAGGCAACTTTTGCAAGTTTGAGTACAACTCACCAGTGTTTGCTGGGGAGATAAGTTATTTGGGGGAAAAACAGAGATAAGATTTTACTTGGAAAACAAAGTAAAACTTACAGTGGCTAAGAAGTGGTGCCAAAGTGAGATCCTCCCCTCCTAGTCTGAGTTAGGGTTTTCTGCTGTTACAAGGAGGCAAAACATTTCCAGATATCTCATGAGACAGACGAAGCAGTAACTGCTGATAGCTTTTCCCATTCATGTAAGAGGACACATTACACACCTCTTGTTTTCAGTAGACTCTTGTTTAAAGTAACCCTTGTTTAAAGTAGAAGATTCTCTAACCATGATTAACCTGTGTGGTTTTCTATTCAGAGTCTCTGGTAATGACTTCAGACAGGTTTGTGAGGTGACTGGAGCTTTCTCAGTAGGATGTATGCATGTCACTAACAAAAGGAGCTGAAACCTCAATAGTAGATACATCTCCAGTGTGAATTCTCTGTATTATCAGAGGCATATATATATATATTCTCTATATATCAGAGGCATTCTTGCAAAGCCACAGTAAAGTAAACTGACACAGAGTAAGTGTTAATGCAGCTGATGAAAAGCCAAGAAACAAAGGAGGGAGCTGGGGCATTATGGTTTGATTTGTGGAGCTGGACCATGGGCTTCTGGCCTCATTCAAGGTAAGCTTACGACAATCAGAGTCTTTCCATTGACTTCAGGGGGCACCAGATCAAGCTTTAAGTCCTTCAGGTTGTAAGAGATCATAAATGCTCATTAAGGTGTTGTGGTTTAACCTGGCTGGCATCTCATCACCATGCAACCTTTTGTTCACTCCCCCTCAATGCGATGAAGAAGAGAAGCAGGAAACAAAATACAACTTAAAGACTGAGATAAAAACTGTTTTATAAGACAGAAGGGGAAAATGGAAACAAAAATGCTATGATAGCAGTATAGATATGTGTATATATCTGCAGCGAAATTACTCACCACCCAACAACCAATATCCAGACCCAGCTAACGCAACTGCCTGCCAGCCAACACCCCGCTGGCAACTCAATGTCTTACCACAAACCAACTGATGCCCAGCCAATCCCCAAGCAGTGACAACCCTCTGGCTGCCTCCCCACAGCTTTATGGCCTATCACTCAGCAACAACCACTCGTGTGCTATTAATACTGTCACAGCTAGAGCTAGGATGTAAGGTCATAGAAGTGAGGCTTTATGCACCAGTGTCATTGTGGGTTGCTTTTCAGCTGTTGAAGTGGAAACAGATCCTGTGCTGCAGATGCTGAGGCACATACTGAGTTAAGATGCATCTCAGTTTGTTGTAGTTGTTGTTCCTACAAGGATAAAGGCAACAGGGAAATTAATGTGTTCTGATGAACCTCACAGTCAAACAGAAGAGGATCTCTAGGTTCTTCTAGCTAACTGGAAAATTAGAAACCACATAAATTCAAATATCTAATAATGTTGAAGTGGCAGTTCAGTGTTTATTAAATGAGTGGTTTCAAACAAATGAAGTAGCTAAGCAGAAAACTAAGGGAAGCACTTGCAAATTAGTTTTCTTATATTTTTTTCTAAAAAGCTTTCCTGACTTGTCAACAAAGGAAAAGGAAAAGGACAGCACATATTCTTTTGATTTTGCTGTAGTCAGCACCATCTAAAAGAAGTAGTTCGGCTAAAAAATTGCACTGGTTATATTTATATGGCTGCATCTGGGGCGGCATGTTTTCTTTGACTTTCCATTGCAGCTGTTACAAGTGGCTGGTGAGGATTCTGCAGGAAAGTATAAAAATATTTGACTTTAATTTTCAGGTTCCTTGTGCACCGACTATAATAACTTACCTCCAAGTTTTCAATAAAGAAAGGCTTTATAAGGCACCTGACAGTTGTCATGGAATCAACCACTATCTTTTAAAATAGCATATTTCCCTGGGCATACACAACAATGATCTTAAATCACGTATAAGTTCGAAAAAATGATAGCAGAATTGTTGAGAACAGTATGATGTATATTGTTAAGGGTAAATGTTCTACCTGCTCAGGGCAAAGCATTAAAATCTTTCTCTGCTTGCTCCCTTATGAAGAAGAAAAAGAGGTATTACAAGTACTTTATTATTATTATTATTATTATTATTTTATTTATTCTTCAGAGGAAAAAATGAAAGAAGAACACATTTTCTGTGAGAATGCATTCCAGTGCATTGACACCATAAACATCTTTCAGTACCACGCACGTTTATAAATCTTGGCTTTAAGGTTCCACAGAATCCCAGCAAACATAAAACATTTTTTAAGCTTCCCACATGAAAAATCTTTCAAAATGAGCCTATGGGAAATGTTTGCCAAATGTTTAGGTTATAAGAACTTGAAATGTCATGTAAAAGAAGCATATTAAAAAATATTTAAGAATATTTTGCAGAGTGTCTCAGTGCTTTAGCAGAATGAATGAAATGTCATAACAAGATCATCAGGAAAAATGGGTTATTACTAAATTCACAGCACCACTGAGAAGCTAATGACAGATAAAAGAAATGTATTTGGATTTAAGGAATGGCGCCATCCATGTTGTAACTCTACCCAAGCAGTGAACAGTCTGAAATAAGACATGTACAAGAAATTTGGATGGAATATCATTCATGTTCTGAGAGTAAGAATTGAATGTATCCTACAAAATTAGTCTTTGGCTGTATGTATATACTATGTATAATAGTTATACTGCTAAAGCATATAATTTTAATTAAATGTAACTTATGTCGAAGAGTAAACCAGCAGAGGCAGCTCTCAAAACCAAAGCCTTCCTGAATTAAATATGTGCTTTACTTCTTAATACTTCTAGTGCACTATAGATAAAGATAGTTTGGAAACTTTCAGACAGGAATTTTTACTTAGGAGGTAGAAACCTTAATAATTGTTGGTAGTGTAAGAAATTTGTTAGGTACCCCCAGGGCTGTACATATTTCACAGAAAACCTATAAGCAGGCAGTAGGGAAGATAACTTCTTATATTTGGAAGGCTCAGAAATCCATTATGCAAATTTTCATAAACAACAACCACTAAAGTCAAATACATGTTTCCTTTAGGAAGAGCATTATCTGCCTTCTCAGTGACAAGAATAATATATTTTGCATTTCTCTGAACTTATCTGAGCTTCAAAGTTAGATTACTGACAGTGTACTGAAATAACTGAGGACTGGTACTGTCATGAGTCTATATCATTAGGATTTGCCTTTATTGACTTTACTTTTAACTTATAGCATTTTCTCAAGTACAGTTACTCATGATTCACAGCAGTGTATCTTAGCCAGACATGAAGCTTACTGGTTTTTTTTTTGTTTTGTTTTGTTTTTGTTTTTCTATTCCCACAAATTCATTGAACTTTCTTTGTCAAATTTATTTCTGGAATGGTAGTAGGTAGGAAATAAAACTTCTGTCAGTGCTTAGATTTGAGCAAGAGTGACTCCTTTCTGCTCAGCAGCTTTGGAATTACAAGTAATAGATGCTTTGGCCAGCTAGAGAAATACTGTTTTCTCATAGTGTCTCTGTTGGCTGCAAAACAGAGAGAACCTGAAAAATACGTGACCTTTACGTGTATACGTGAAGGAAACAGGAAACTCAGAAATTATACGTCTTGATTCCTGGTAGGTATGCTCTTTTTCTTTGTTTCTGATTTTTACTTTAAGTGTGGGTGCTATGGCTTAAAGTGAAAATGATACTCAGTTCATGGACACTGGACAGCTCAGAAAAAAAATAAGAGAATCAGGGACAAATGAAAGGACTTCTGCTAGATGTAAAACATGTTTGACATATTACTTTATCTGAAAGTTGTTTCTGTTAAAGGAAGCATAAAAGAAGAGCAAAGAAGTTCCTTATTACAACAGTACATGGAAATTCACACCAGTTACATTTGCCTAAGTGCTTCTTGCATGAGTGACTACCTATTTGCAATCTGGTCCAAAAACCATAGCCTGCAACTGAAACCAAGGGTTAACTGTCACCCTTAAAGGAGGTGAAGCTGTTTGAGTCATTTTACGTGAGACTTAGATGAGTCTTCATTGATTTACACATACTTGCTAAGCACTGAACTCATACTGAAGTCATGGGAACAATCTACTCAGATGCGATGGTTAGACACAGCAGCAAATAGAGTGGAATGTATCAGAAAAGGCTCATAGAAATACAGCACAGAGAAATGAGCCTCTCTGTGTGTCTGGATGTGGCAGTACCAAGCTGGTCTTCGGATCTGATTGCAGGGTATTCACCTTGCCAGTGGCAGAGGACATGGCTGTGCATTTCTTATAGCTCTACTTCAAAAACAAGTATTAAGGTTACCCAATTTTTGTAACTTACTTTTCATGCATAAAATACTATTTGTTAAGTAAGTTGGTTTATGTTGGAGAAATGGAAAATTTAACTCAGGAAGTATAATCTACATGGCCATCCAGAAAGGGGTTTTATTTATGGTGTTTAACTTGCAATCACTGTCAGTCAGATCCGTGACCTTCTTGGTGCCAGTTATGTCCTAGATAAAAGTTGTAAGTGTATTTATTTTACTTAACCATCATTGTTTTCACAGTTGTGGCCTAATCAAGTAATTAATTATGCTTAGGAAAACCAAAATAAGGCTTATTTTTCAGTGGAATTAATCTTAAATCAGAATGTTTCTAAAAGCTGCTCTAAGTAGTTTGTAGCTTGTATAGTATGTATTGAGATTTCATGGTTAAAGGAACTGGCCAATTACTAGAGTTCCTCTGCTGAGAGGGACCTCATCTCTGAGACTGACTTCTTCACTCCTGATTTCTCCAGAAAAAGCATTCTCCTGGAAAAAAGATGGGCAGGGCTGCAGTTAGCAGCACACATAATTAGCTCGAATCTTGGGCAAAAGATAATAGATCTTCCCTGTCCTGTGTGTGCCTGCTCCATTTTTCACCATCCTTGGGATCCAGGAGAGTATTGCCATCATTCCATCCAAGACCACCCAGGGTCCAGAAACCTCCTCAGTGCCTCTCTTCTGTCAGATCTATCAGCTTCTTCCTTCAGCTCTGTTTTGTTCTGAATTCATCCTTCTAACACCTCTGCCAGCATTGTCAAGATGTTTTGGGTTGAGAGCATTTGGATTGTCTTCACCAAGGTCAAACATAGGAGAACTCTCCTGTACTCTGCTGTCTTAAGTTGCTGTTCTAGTTGGCAAGGCTCTGAGACACAGAAATGATTAAAATTATCTTCATTTTCATGCTGCACATTCAATGAAGTACCTTAGGTTCCATTTGTTTCATGATATCTGACAATTATGATTATCAGTTTAATTGTATTATGGTTCAGACAGGGGACCATGTGTGGAGATTTTGCTAAGATTTGCTGAAGCTTGTCAGAAAAAGATATTTCAGTATTGTTAAACTCAAATGTTTTAAGCCCTGAGTATATTCTTCCATCACAGCCTAAAGATATGAGATGAAAAAAGGTACAGATTTCTTTCAATGTATGATTCTGACTATTCAGTTTCATTATACTTAGAGATTTCAAACTTTTCTTCAACCAACAGTGACTGTAGAAGTATGTATGTATATAAATTCCAACAGTCTCATGAACTTGTATGTCTCCATCTACAAATTAACTGTAAAACACCTAACACCCACTATCACAAAACATCTAAAGAATGAGTGATATTCATGATAAAATACATATTAGCAAATTAAAAGTTTCTTGTTTTTTACTTGCATTAAATTTTGATACTGGTAATACAATCCCAACCTGAATATCTGTTCTATGCTTTAAAGCTAGTAGTAAAAGTAGTATTCCCTTTTTTGCTGGACTCTGAGATGAACTGGTAGATATCCCTCCGCTGTTCTACTTGATGAATCAGGTTGGAAAGAACTTCTGGAGGTCATCTTTTCTTGCAGTCTTGATGATGCTGAGAAGGATAGGACCCAGTATTGACCCCTTGGGTGCACCATTAGATACTGGCCTCTGCTGAGACTCTTTGCCAGTGATCACCACACTCTGGGCTTGGCAATTCAGACAGTTTTCAAACCACCACACTGTCTGCTTGTTTCTCCACTAAATCACCATCTTCTCTATGAGGACCTTGTGGGAGATAATGCACAAAGCCTTTCTGAAGTCAAGATAGATAATATTCACAGCTCCCTTCAACTGCCAAACTAGACATTTCATTGTAGAAGCTTTCCACATTGGTTGGGTACAGTTCTACTTCAAATCATGTGAGTCTGTTGCTGGCTGCTTCTGTAACATGTCAGTTGTGCTGAAGCTGACTGCAGGGATTTACCAGTAAGCCTTTGCAATCTCTTTTACAGTTTGTCTTGTTGTCCCTGTGGTCAGATATCAGTGAGAAGCATGCACATATTACTTTCCCTTGTGTGCATCCAGGTTTGCTTCCATTGTGAGGCCAGAAGTGTTGCAATCAGTGCTGTGGGTTGGTGTATATCAGATTATACTCAGTGTGGCTTTTAGAAACGAACTCATGAACACCGAACTGGAAAGTCAGATATGTGACTCCACATTTTGAACATAGCACCTCTGAGGAAAGAAGGTGTAAACAGTTTCAGATGCTTTCCAAAAGGACCAAAATGTTCAGGAGATACATCTTTTATATTGAATAACCAAAGAGGAGAAATAGTGCATTAAAATGAAATTAAAATTGACACATTTGTGGTGACTTCCTTTGCTGGAAAAAGTTTTTGAGCATTGTGTGTTTTGTTTAAGTTGGATAATAGCCATCTGGAAATTTAGAAGGAGAAAGAAATAGCTGATCTTTTTTGATCTATGTTCTGAATGTCTTCTGATCTTAGTAACTGAAGAAGAGAGACAAGAAGCCCTTCCTGTTATGCACATGTCTGGGAGAAGGGATACTAATCAGGAAAAAAACCAACAAAATTTACTATATATTGAAAACAAAAGGAATGCATGTGTTTCGGTGTACATACGGATGGTACAGGTGGGACAAAGATTTTTTCTTGTTATCAAAAAGAAAACAAAAACATGGGCCAAAATATTTTTGATAAGGAATTAAAGTGATAGTTGCTTATATCCCAGTGAAAGCTTTGGAATAGTACATTATCAAATGAAAAAGCAAATCTCTTCTAGCAAATCAAGACAGGCATTTGTATTTCCAGTGTGAAGTCATATAATTCCCATACCCTTACAGTGTGCAGGACTTCTCCTGCTTGAAAGATGCACTTAATGATGAAGCACACCTGTTAAAAAACATGCTAAAAAAATATAATCTCATACCACCAAGTCTACCACTTTGCTGTAAACGTGCTGCTTTTAAAATAGAGGAGATGCTCACTTCCGTGTCCTTTCACATACACACACACACACAGACAAAAAGAAGGGAATAGAGCCAATCTGTATCTCAGTTCCCATAACTGGCAGCAAAAGAAAGAAGATGCAAGGTGTAACTGTTGGCCATGAGAAAGATAATCACTCAGGAAATCTAGTAGGATGTTGGAGAATGCTGAAAGCACATTTGGCTGAGCCCATGGGTCCACTAATGGCTCTCACTTTGCTGAAACCAAGTCATAGTTGTGCTTCAATAACCAGCAACAGGCCTTGGAGGCAGTTCTGTGTAGTTTTCACAAATGTTGAACATTTCATTGCATTTTGTTTTTTCCTGGCCTTGCTGTCAAACCAGGGAGGCAGATGGTCAGGGCTGGCATGGTGGCCTGTCAGCACTTCACAGAACCAGGCCCTCTCAGTACTCATGTTAATGGAAACTCCACCTGTGGTCAGGCCTACAGAGCCATTTTTATTTACCAAATGTTGAGCGATTGTCCTGAGAAATATCTGAATTTCTCTAATACTTCCATTAAAGAAAGCAAATGAACTCTTTAGGATTGTAGCTTTAATGACAGTCATGCAATTCATACATTTTAAATAAAGCCCCTAATTGGTTGTCTGTGAAGTAGAAAGAGAGATGGTGCAGTGAATGGCTTAAATGCAGCAATTACTATATTTCTTATTCTTTGCCAATCTAAAATTAATGAAAAACCTTTCTTGCTGTAACCTTGACAAATGGTGGTGTAACCTTTTTAAATTCTCAGAGGGTGCTGAATCCTACCTGGCGAGAAAGTGATGCAAAGGAATTGCAGCTGAACATTTCTAATTAGTAAACTGAAACTCTGTGACAGGGAAGAAAGCTAAGAGGCACTGATTGGATTTAACATATATTAGACACCATCCCCAGGGATCAAAAGATAGCTCTCAGTATTTTAATCTCAGAGTATCTGATTATCTCTGGGCATAGCTGAATCAACTATAGGATTTGTGTAAACTTGGTAGATTTTACTTGAGGTAAAATCTGATCATGTAAAGCAGTAGCTATGCCCAGTTCCTACTGGTTTAAAGAAGTGCTCAGCATTTCAGGGAAATGGATGCAGGGTGCCACTTCCCAGCAAAAGCTCTAACTTTCGTTTGCCCTGGAACCTTTTCTCCTATTACTGGCATTACTAAAGGGTTTTAGCATGGATATATGTTGCAGCCAAGATATACTTAAGCTCCTTTACCTCTCCAATGTGGCATGAGGAATTCTTCATGTCAAATTTTCAAATTCAGATCTAATTTGTGCGTAATTTCCACGTAGATATGCATTGGCAATGGATTGCTAAAAGCGACTGGTTGACATGACACCACGAAAACTCTCAGGAGACTTAAAATCAAGAACATCCTTTGCTTTCTTCACTAGGTCGCAACTGTGATGCATAATTCAAGTTACGTTGCGTTTCATCAGTTCTATTTTTATCCCTCCTAACAGGCAAAGGATCTTGGGGTGCAATAGATAAAGGAGAGAATTTTTGCTGAACAAAAGATTTCTGACCTCCATTATGCAGTAGCGATCTTTCACTAAATTAAAAATTAATTGTATTTATTTTACATGTGGAACTAGTTTTCAGAAATTCTAGCATTTTCTATAGTTCTGCTGGGCAATGATGAGCCGTTTCTGATGTGGAAAGGTTTGTGCACAGCTGGTATGAGTCAGACTGCCTATGGACACTATCCTTAGTGTGAGGAAAAGATTCACAACATGAGCTTAATCACTGGCTGTTTCTTTAAGATCAGGGTTACAGAAAAGAACATTCTGCTTCCCTTGATTTTCCTAACAGGCACAGAAGAAACTCGCATCTCAGAATAACTCTGTTGAAGTCAATGGGCCAACTAAACAAGGGAGAAGCCAGCATAAACATGAACTTGCTTCTTCATCTCTTTCATCTAGCTAAATTCTGTTTTCAACAACTAAACTGTCTAAAATCTCTGGAGTGTGTTATAAGTGTTGGTATGATTACTGTGATTAATTCCTGATTTCTTGGATAATTCATACAACTTCTCAATCAGTTTTGAGAAGCCAAACATCCTGGGTTTTACTCAGTAGTTCCTATCCTGATAACCCTTCCTTATTATTTGTCTCACCTCCTTGACTTCCTTCTGCTCAGCAAAATGAGTGCAAATGTAGGTCAGGAAAACTAATACCCAAATTCCCTTCCTCTCCAGTGAGTGGAGCATATTAAAATTTTCCAGAGTAATTAAAAAGACCATGCAAGGTTAGCAGATCAAGTCTGTCTGTCATTAATTTTTATTATATGCTGACTATTTTTGACATTCATTTCTTTTTTTAAATGTAAAATTCAAAGTAGGCACTTATTCTTCCTAACAGTAATTGTCCACATTGCTCATTAGTACTACAGCTAGAAACCAACCACGTACCACGAAATGAATATTTTTGTGTGAGGAACAATAGAGAATGGAGGTAAATAAGATATAAGTGCAATTTAGAAGTAATCGGTGAAAAGATGTATCATGTGGTCTGATCTGACTCCTGTAACATATTCTGCCGCTCTCCAAGTGGCTTTTCTTTTAATATTTATTTTCCATAGTTTTTAATTCAAGGATTGATTTTGTTTCTGCAATTGAAGATGGTAGAAATTTCAAACATGGCTTTTAATAATGTTTGCAACCCTTCACTGCAAGTGAAGGTGGCAGAAATGGCCATTTTTCAACCTTATTTCCTTCTTACTTTCTTTCCTTCTTCCTGCTCCCTTACTTACTCCATTTTTCTTCCACTTTGGTAACATCTAATTTTTGAATAAGCTAACAGGTTAGTTTATGGAAAAATTATGGGTGCTTGCTTTTAAAATTCTTTTTTAAAAATTATTTTTACTTTTATTTTAAATATTATGAAGTATTTGTAACATAATTGCACCTTAAAAGTAGAAACATAAAAATAACCATTCTACTGAATTATAAGAATACTTTTACCTGTGGGCAATGAATATTCCTACTGAGTCTCTTTAATACTAATTAAAAAAAGGTTAACAAAATCCCAGTACAATGAGTAAAATGAATAGATGCTAAATAATTGAAACATACCAACTGGAATCCTAGAAGATAAATCTGATGGAACCATCTGCATAAAGAAATCATTCATATTACATTTTTAATACCCATATTTCCTTTCTAAAATTACACACAAATCCAGTTAAGTATCAGTACTAGTGCAACAGACTTGTAAAAGACTTGTAAAAAATGGACAATTGACCACATTAGTATTCTGGTGTTCATTATCTTATGCAAAAATGTACTAAATTGCACCTTGGAGTGTTTGTGGATAACTTCCCGTGAGATTATATTTTCCTAAACAATCACAGAATGGTAGGGGTTGGAAGGGACCTCCAGAGATCATTGAGTCCAACCCCCCCTGCCAAAGCAGGTTCCCTACACCAGGTTGCACAGGAAGGCATCCAGGCTGGTCTTGAGTATCTCCAGAGATGGAGACTCCACAGCCCCCCTGGGCAGCCTGTTCCAGTGCTCTGTCACCCTCACCATAAAGAAGTTCTTGTGCACATTCATGCATAACTTCCTATGCTCCAGTTTCTGGCCATTTCTCCTGGATCTGTCTCCACACACTGCTGAAAAGAGTCTGGTCTCACCACTTTGCCCCCCACACCTCAGATATTTATAGACCTGGATCAGGTCCCCTCTCAGTCTTCTTTTCTCAAGGCTAAACAGATCCAGTTCACTTAGCCTTTCTTCATAGGGGAGATGCTCCAGGCCCTTCACCATCTTTGTGGCTCTCCACTGGACTCTTTCGAAGAGATCCCTATCTTCTTTGTACTGGGGAGCCCAGAACTGGACAGGACACAGTACTCCAGATGAGGCCTTACTAGGGCAGAGTAGAGGGGGAGGGACCCTCCCCTTGTCAGTTCTTCCACCACCTGAATCAGAAAGTTGTCTTCAACACACTGCAAGAACTCTGGACCGCACATGCCTGGCCACATTGCTCATCCACCAAATATCTGGATAATTGAAGTCCCCCATAAGCACCAGCACTTGGGATCGTGATGCTACTTCCAGTTGTTTATGGAAGGCCTAATCAACCTCCTCTTCCTGATCAGGGGGCTTCTAGTACACACCCACAACAGTGTCACCTTTACCAGCCTGCCCCTTGATTCTCACCCACAAGCTCTCCACTGCTATGTCACTCTCCCCCAGGTGGAGTTCAATACATTCTATCTGCTTTCTCACATAAAGAGCAACTCCACCACCCCATCTTGCCAGCCAGTCTCTCCTAAAAAGCACGTAGCCCTCCATGACAACATTCCAGTCATGCGAGCTGTCCCACCACATCTCCGTGATTGCAATGAGATCATGCCTTGCAACCGCATGCAGATCTCCAACTCTTCCCGTTTACTTCCCATGCTGTGAGCATTAGTGTACAGGCACTTAAGGGAAGCAGCATCCCCTTGCCCCACTCCATCCCTTTGAACTCCACCCTCTTCACCCATCAAGCTGTTTTGAGCCTCAAACTACCCACTCAGCCCCACTGTCCCCCATTTTGTCCTCTTCCCCCTTCGTACCTAGCTTAAAGACCTGTCAATAAGTCCCACCAGTTCCTCAGATAGGATCCTCTTACCCATGGAGACAGGCATCTGCAGCCATCATGCCAGGTGCCAAGTAAATTGCCCCGTGGTCAAAAAAACCAAAATTCCTATGTTTGCACCAACCGCTAAGCTTGGTATTATTTTCATTGTGGTTAAGCTGATGTGCTCGAAGTCACATATAACTGGATCAAGGTCAGGACATAACAGTTGCCTTTGAACATGGGATACAGGTTTCCTTTTTACATCAGTTTCATTGTCACCAGTGTGGCTGGTGGATTCCAAGGTTGCAAAACCACAGAGTAGAAATGCTCATCTGAAGCTGACTGACACTTCTTTAAGCTGCTAGAAGCTGCCCCAAGGCAATGGCATTACAGCTACTGTTGCCTTGGCCAGCCCCTCAAGCCAGCCCCTTGCCCTAGTTAAAACTATCCAATGTTCCTGTAGATTCAATGGATGAAGAGCAGATTTTTCCTAAGGCACAAGAACTTTATAAAGAGTTCAGTGGGTAGCACACAAAAACTTAAAATACTACTGGAATCAGGGCTCTGTTCCCAATTACTCTGGTACAAATAAGGGTTCCACTGTAGTGTGCTGTTTTCTTTGGTTTTTTTATCTGTTACAGAGAGAAGTTCAGTCCTCCCTTTCCCATCTTTCTCTTTCTCTGAGGTGGGATGCTGTGTCTAGAAAGACACAAGCTAAAATTCATTATTCCTTATTACATGTAAGTGCTTACAGAAATGATCAGACTTCTCTAAAGCTCAGTGGTTTTCAGCCCCATCAAATGGTAAGTAATTCCATTTATTCTTTCTATTGTAAAATGAGTTTTTCCACTTCATTTCTCCACTGAAACTATTTACATAATGTCTATGTTCTTTTATGACTTATACAAAAACAGTGCCATGCTCCTAAATTTGCACGGGCTAAGGGAGAGCACTGAAATAAGAAAGAAAAAAAAAAATGCATATGCCAATCATTTATCTCATTTTTATCCAACGTATACATTATAAACTTCATAGAAGTTTCAGAGTAATCATTGCTAAGAACTGAAGGATGCCTGTCTCCTCATGAACTTTCAGTACGCTTCTATTCAACATTTATCGGTCCAATTTTCTTTGTATAGGTCAAGAGGTTTTTCTCACATCTTGTTATAGCAAAAAGGGTACTTGAGTGGAAAAGGTGCACTCTTTTATCACCACAGAATTTCAAGTAGCTGAGCACATTCATTAGAAATTGGAGGACTTTAGTGCAGATTTGAGATATAAGACCAAAACTTGCACACTCCCATTAGAATAAGAATCATTTATAGGAGAACAGATATAAAAGGGCAAAGCTCACATGCAAAGTACATCTGAGTCTTAGCTGAGGTTTGTATATCCTCTTGTTAGACCATTTGATAGTCTTTCAGATATTTAAATAACAAAAGTTTTCACCAAGTCAGTTCCTAGTGATGCTGCTGAGGCTCTCTTTCAAACTCCAAACATTTATTACCATGTGATGTCATGAATTAACTCATTCATACTAGCACTGTAAAATCAGGGGTACCTCAGTTCTTCTATATGAGAGTGCAGGGGCAAAATCTGTGTTTGGAAGGAAGAGAGAAAACTTATTCAAAACATATAGGAGTAATGTCTAAAATGAATTTTGTAAACAATGACATGCTTCTATTTAATTTTATATCTGTTTCAAAACTATGTGAAATACTTTCAAACCTCTGAGTATAAGTCAGCTTTTTTGACAACTGTCCAGTTATTTCTCATGTATTTAAATACAATAAATAATTCATTATTTATAATAAAATAAATTTTATATTAATAAATAAATGTTTGCCTTAGGTACCATGGAGACATTTCTTTTCTAAGTTTTGTCTAGGTCATCCTTGAACAATTAACTTTTTCATTAGTTTTCCAAAGAATAGTTGACATTTAAGAATTAATTAGAAATTATAGTTTTACTGCCCATGTTATTTCAGTATAATGTTCATTTGGAGGGAAACACGACATCTTGCTTAAGTAGGCTGCATTTAAATTATCCATTTAATTTTATTCTGAAAAGTATTTGCATGATGATATGTAGACAGAAATAACAATTTCACAAGAGACACCGTCTCTATCCTTGATTTAAGAGAAATGAAGGCCAAATTTGGAAGAAATGCTTTGGGAAAATGCTATTTTTAAGGTAAGAGAAAGCACTGTTATCTGGGGGACGTCTCCTAAGATAAAAAACTGTTGTCTGAGGAAGGATGAAATACAACATGATTTAAAAAAATTAAATTTGAAATTAATTCTTTTTTTTGTATGGCAGATTAATTGCCAGTTTTCCTGATTTGATCTCTTAAGTCTTCATATATATCAGTAAAATATAATTTTCCAGCATTCATCTTGGTTTTCTAGTGTCAGTATAAGCAAGAGTACACCACTTAAGTACTTCAGCCTCTATAGTACTCAATCAACAATCCAGCTAAACAGTGTCAGCATTAAATCCATTCAAATGGAATTTATCTAGACAAAAACCTACAGAAGTCTAATTCCTTTCACTATTGTGGTGTGTGCATATCCACCCACTTAAACAGCAAGCCCAGGAGAATTTTTCCAGCTTGATTTTGCTACCTAATTTGAGTTCTCTACAACAAAGTACTAACACACTTTCATTCCTAGGAAGTTGCTCTGGTTACCATAGCTTTGACCTGGAGAATACCTCGAGTAAATCAGTCCTTCTAATTTCAAGGTAGGCAAGTTATGATCACAGTCAACACCTTAAATAGCACCACAGGAATAGCAGTCAAGAAATAGATACGGAACGATGGTTGGTATTGCCTGCACACCCCAGGATGTTCTTATTCAGAGGAAATAGCACTCCTTTCTGCAGGAGCTTCCCTTTGAGATGTGATTTTATCTGTAAGAAAACAAAGAGATCATATGCATTTGCCAAATACAGACCAGGACAGATTAACAAATTTTTTTTGATAAGAAAATTATTTTTCTGGAGCAGAAACACTGGGAAAAAATCATAGTTTTAATATTCTGATATCTGGATTTCAGTGAAATATCTGAAATGTTACTGACTGGCGAAGTATAAGCTAAGGTGGAGAAGGAACCATAGAATCATAAAATCATTAAGGTTGGAAAAAACTTCTAAGATCATCAACCATCCACCCACCCTCACCATGCTCTCTAAACCATGTACCAAAATAAATTAATAGGAGAAGTGCCAAAAGTTAAGAATCTGGCTGAATGAAGAGAGCAAATGATAACACCAAAAGAGTAATCTCCAGAAGTCACTACTGGAAATTTTCAAGGATTAATCTTTGTGAAAAAAAATTAAAAAAATATATTTTCATTAATGATCTCAGCTTAAAAACAAGTGTGAGTGAAATTTGCAGTATGAGAACATAAAAGGAAGGCTGAGATATCAAGTGGCTACAGGAATACACAACTTCTATGAGGGAAGAAATAACAGAAAGGGAATCCCAGGAAAAGTAAATTCAAGGACAGATTTCAGGTTAAAAGCAAGGAAGTCAGCTACAAGATCACCTTTTGGCAATTACTAGGGAAGACAAATATCTGGTACACTATTTGACTATGTGGTAATGGAAAACCAACATCTAGGGAGTAAAAATCTTCTGGAGAAGTCTCAATGCTGTTAGTAAGATTGCATCTGGAATACTATGGTAATTCTGCTTGGCTCTGATCCTGAAAGCCAAATGTACTTTTGCAAAGGTGCAGAAAAGGTGCACTGAGACAAAGGGATGAGTGGAAAGCTTCAGGATGTGAGGTGAGAGAAAAAAAACCTGTACTAAGCAGCTTGATTTCTAATTGCATTGGGAAGTAAGTGTAGAAAAGAAAAAGGGCTGATTAATTTAAAGAGCAACACTAGAATAAAAACTAACTGGTCATAAATATGGTCAGGATGGAAACAAGTGGGAGATTTCTAATCATTGGTGCACTGAAATTCTGGAATTACCTTCAAATCAAGCAGAAGGAGCAGCCAAAGAGTTGCTTGCAGGCTAGCATTTGATTAGCTTGAGAAAAGACTTTCTGAGAGGTGTCAGGTAGAACAGTGTTTGTACTACAAGATCTGTTTCAGCCTCATCCTCTGAATCACTGTTAAGTTTTATGAAGAGATGGGTCTTTTAAGATTACAAATAATACAAAGTGATCTCATTTTGGGGAGGAGAGCTATGGGATTTGCATTTTAAAGGAAAGAAAATGAAGAAGGCAAACCTGTTCCCCAAGGGGTTTATCTGCTCTGATTTCATCTGATTTTTTTTCTTATTCTTTTTTTACTTTGAGTATCAACATTGTTTAAAGATAGGTGAAATGAATTCAGATGTGGTCCTTTCAGCTCAAAGCACACTACTACAGAGTTCCCTGAAGGTAAAAAGAGCAGGAATATAATACATAAATTGTGGAAGTTTGTATTTACTATGATTTCCTCTGTTATCTTATTCTGTTACATATCTGTCTAATGACAGATAATGCTCCAAAACAATTTTAGGATTGCTTTAATTTAGATTCTAGTTCAGACACTTATCTGAGTTATCCGGGTTACTCAGATATGCATTACTGGACTGGAAAATTCATGTAAACATAATCTAATTAGATTTCTGATACTCTTTGTTTCCAGGAACAAGAGATTCCATGTAGAAAAGTGCATCTGGGAGTAAGGGTATACAAAGGTAGACAGCTGAGTGATGAGAAAGACAAATAGACTGCTCTTCCTGAATTCATGTTGAACTTTGTAAAGGCTGAATGTCTCTTTGTTTATCTGACAAACTTTTTTTGGTGGCTGCAGTCATGGTAAATGCTTTAAAATGGAGCTCTGTCTGCTCAAAGCACTTCCTGATCCTCACATCTCACTCCATCATCTGGCAGTGACTAGGCAGTTTTGCATGGATCATGCTCTTCTGTTAGTGGCTTTCAAGGTAAACCAACGACAGGTAATTCCCTTTTTCCAAGAACTGCTGAGGTCTGAGGAAGAGATGTCAGAACTGTTCTCACTAGTAACTTGGAAACACAGCTTCAGGCATCTAAATCATAGATGCTGGCATCTCAGGAAGAAACTGCGAGCTCAACATTCAGTAGAGAGAAATGCTTTTTAAGGTACTCCATGAAGAGAGATATTAATAATGTCTGCATTTTAGAAGTGCAGATTTCTCTCCATTGTAGACAGATGATCTCCTGTGGAATAAATCATCAGGGCTACCCTGTCCAGGAGGACAAGGACAGAAGTTCTCCAGCTTTGAACTTGCTGCTCAGCTGAGTTATGAGCTATGCTTTGTGCACCCAGGCTTGAGAGGCACAGCTGGCCAGGTGTTAGGAATCCAGGAGTGACTGCTTTAATCAAAACACAATAAACTATTTCACCCATTAAGATTTTCAGTGCTCTTGCTGCAACAGGAAAAGTACTTCAGAAATTAAATTAGAATAAATAAATCTATTTTTTCAGATCTTTCATTAACGTGATTTTCTCCATCTCTCCTTCTCTGGTAAAATCTCCTACAATTGCTGGCATAAAAATGTGAGGAAATTAAGTACAAGAGAGTTACAGACTCCAGAATCTTTTATTATGACTGCATGTCAAATGTGGTGTTTCTGTAATGCAGTCTTGCTCTATAACAACATTAAGGACTTCTCTAACTGTGTGGCTTTCATGGGCTCTTAAGAGCCTTGACAATTTTATATTCCTTACCTAAAGCATCTCTTCCAGCCTGGTTGTCTTTTCTTTCTACAGTAGAAGATAAAATTCATTAAAACTCCTACAGAGTGGGAGATGTGTGGAGTTCAGCTCCAGAGGTTAAAAGAAAAACAAACAAAAATGTCCATTGCTGGGATTTTGTAACTCTTTTTGCAGGTGTTGTTTGTTCAGTGATTATTTAATAAAGGCTTTCTCTTCCTAAATACAGATTCCTCCTGGATAACAGCCAGGAAATGTATGAATTTTAGAGAGAATAAGATAACTCGCTTTGGGTGGAGGAAGAACAGAAACAAACTCCTGTACGTAGCCCAAGGGAGTACATTGAAGGGAAAAGTGGGTAGCTAGGACACAGGACTGACTGGCTAATGAGTGAGAAACAGTAAGCCATAAAAGAGATGATTCTTTGAAGTGAACCTCAGATGTTGCTTCGATTCTCAGAGCAAGTAGCTCTGACATGTTCTGGAATAAAAACCTGGATGAAAGAAAGACTAGGGACAGATTTTAGAGCATTTAATTTTTTTTTTTTTCCATGTTGTAACTTTTTTCCGGTTTTGTGATTAAATGTAAACACTATCACACAGAACCATAGAATCACAGAATCACAGGGGTTGGACCTCAAGATATCAGTGAGTCCAATTTCCCTGCTAAAGAAAGTTCCCTACAGTAGGTCACACAGGTGTCCAGATGGATCTTGAATATCTCCATAGAAGGAGACTTCACAACTTCTCTGGGCAACCTCTTCCAGTCCTCCATCATCCTTACTGTAAAGAAGTTCTTCAACATGTCTGTAGAGTGTATGTAGAAGTTTTAGGCCATGACCTCTTGCCCTGTCACTACACACCACCAAGAAGAGCCTGGCCTCATCCATACCTCTCACATCCCTTTAGGCATTTATAAATATTTATCAGATCCTCTCTCAGTCTTCCCCAAGCTGGACAGACCCGGGTTACTCAGCCTTTCCTCATACGAGAAACGTTCCAGGCTTCTCATTATCTTTGTTGCTCTCTGCTGGACTCCTTCAAAGAGATCCTCATCTTTGTTGAGTTGGGGAGCTCAGAACTGTACACATTATTCACTTTTTTTTTTTTTTTTAAAAAAAACCACAAACTTAATTATTTTTTTTAACCTGATCAATTTACATGCGGTACCAAGTTGAAAGTATAAGCATATTGTCCCTCAAAGAATAGCAAAATTAAGAGCACTTTTTATCATGCTTTATGCCTATAAAGAGTGTGCTTCTTTACAAAATCTGTGCGTCCTGATTCTACCAGTCTGTAAGGATCTGTTTAGGAGTTAGTGATTCCAGAGTCTGGGACAGTGACATAGATTCCCTTGCATCAGATGCACATCAGTATGTTATACAGTGGAGGAACAGCACCTGAATTTGGAAAATATACACAGGACTTCAGTCTATCTCTAATTTTTAAACACAGGAGGAAGAGGCATCAAGCTAATGGACTCTTTTGAATGCATGGTTTCATCTCACAATCAATAATGGGACAACCGCAGACCTGTGAGGTTCTTTCGGTGCCGGTGCATCCACTATGTGAAACTGTGTGAAGAGTTTTCCTTGACCTCTAAGTTAGAAGTTTCAATAAAATTCCTCTTCTGTGCAACGTGTAAGTTTGGCAGGACATTATTATTATTATTGAGCTGATTTTACATTGAGTCTTCCCATACTAAGATCTGTGATTCTCAGGGATAAAATATTTGTCATTCCATTGATTGAATATGAACAGATGTGTTTAAATTTCATGGCTAATGATCTCTTTATTTCTACTTTTAATCCCCGCCTGTTAGACTAATGGACTCAAATTACCACAGTGTTTAAAAGGCTATTAGGTTCTTTTATAGGACATCAAATGCTAATGGCAATTCAACATGAAAATTTGAACATTTGTAGTCCTCAGTACTGAAAAAAAGGAAACTTTTCTATTTTCAAAGATTTCATAGACTACACGATGCTTCTTAAAATTGTCACTCACTCTTACATGTTTAGAGGAGTGGACTTATGAAGTGCTCTTCTGTGTATTTTTTCTGGAACATTACACTAACCTTCAAGTAGAAATAAAAACTCTGGGCCTCTTGCCTAGAGAAACCAAGCAGTTCTGTAAGTCCTGGGCAATAGCATTATTGCTATCATAATAAATGTAGGCCAGAACAATCCCAAACTGGGAAAGTAAAATCTACAAATAAAAAGAACAACCTTTGCTCTCACTCTTTCAAAGACTGAATCAACTCACCAATTATTTTAATGAAAGGCAAGATGGTGTGGAAATATATCTCTTGACTAGCCACTGTAGGTCTTCTAGATGCAAAAAGAGAGTTGGAGAATGAGGGAGAAACTAGCTTTGGAGAAAAATAGAAGCTCTGAATCTCAGTTAAACGACAGGGCGCAGACACTTCTAAAGGGCAAGAGAGTGGGCAAGTGAGCGTTTGTAAGATGATCTGTTTCCCATAGGAGATAGATTCTTTCTGGTCCTGGATCACAAGTGCTGCAATTTTCTAGATTTCATAGCTCCTAAGGTCCATAAGTGATAACAGAATGTGCTGGATTTGACCCAATTCAATCAGAAGTGAAATAATTCTTATAGAACGATGAGCCCACTTCAACTTAGAGGAAGACTGTAAAATTTTTTATGGTATAGAAAAAGTGAATAGGCAATAAAAAAAGATGAATAAACAAGTGCAGCAAGTGCAGTCCTCACTGAGGGGGCTAATCCTTCCTCCATTGGCTCTTGCTTAAAAACAGGCCCCTTGCTTAAAAACATGACGTACTTTGTTTTTACAATGTTTCCAAGAGAAAGCTGTAAGAGGTACCCTTCATGTGGTCACGTGTATTGGCAGCACCAGTCCTCTAAATCAGGGCACACTACACCAACCCCCTGCAAATGCACAGGGGCTTGGGTGGGTAACAAGGACTCGCTGCAGTGTACACCAAGGAGGTTTGTCTTTACATTCCCAGGAAAATATAAGGCTACTCAATAGCAGCATTATTCATTACTCTGGAAATTTTTATCAAGATGTAGAATTTAATGCTACAGCACTGAATATAGGCTGTATGGAACTCAAGAAATCTCCAGTGTGTTTAATATGTCCTATTAATATTACAGATTTGTTTTGTGGTGCCACGTATCTGAGACTGAGTCTTGGAGAGCTCTAGTAACAGTGTTTTTAAGCAAGTAATCCAATGAAATACCATGTAATACTAAGGGGTATAAGTTCAGCCAGTGGCTTAAATGAGCAAATTTTAAATAGGCTTACAGAGTTCTTCAGTGATATCAAAACTCCTCAGATCTAAACCAACTTTTTCCACTAAATAATCAAAGTAAAATGAAAGCTACAGCATATATATTCTAAAAAAGATGTTGATATTTTTTCAACAGGCTTGAGACTTCTCTAGTGGGACAATTAAAGAGATGATAAAAGCTAATAAGGAGCTACTGAGAGTGGACAATCTGAGCTTTTCTGAGTAGGGTTTCATCTCCCCAGCAGGCTTTTGGGGCTGTATTTACTGCTTGAGTGCATTGCCTGCTGCGTTTTGTGCCTATTGCAATAACAGATCCTGCTGGACTCTACTATAAACACCTCCAATCAATCAACATTGGCATCTTCCTGTAGCTTTGCTATTAAGAAGCAGAAGGAATTTTTTGAGCAAAGGCAATTTACGTAATGACAATATTACTAATAATTTGCAAATAGGCAGTTTAATGCTAGTTACTAAAAAGTGAATTTTCTTTCAAAAGTTTGGGATAATAAGATGCAACTAATTGAACACTTTATTTATTTATTTATTTTAGTTCTCCCAGGTTCATTTGCAGAAACTGGCTTTGTTTATCAGTGTGTATTGTCAGTGTGTTTGCAACACTTGCAGAGCAGGAAAATGCATGTAGGAAATGGATTCTTGATGCTTTGCATCAGCAAGTTCTTCAAAGAACCACAGAATCATAGAATTATAGAAGCTGGAAGAGACCTCAGGAGATCATCAAATTCAATCCCCCTGTTAAAGCAGGTACCCTACAGTAGGTCGCACAAGTAGGAGTACAGATGGGTTTTTGGTAATCTCCGCAGAATGAGACTCCACAAGCTCTTTGGGCAGCCTGTCCCAGTGCTCTGTCACTCTTACTGTAAAGAAGTCCTTCTGTATGTTGGTATGGAGCTTCCTATGTTCAAGATTTTGGCCATTGCAACCTGCCATATGTCTATGCACCACTGAGAGGAGTGTGGCCTCATCCATTTGCCTCCCAACTCTCTTTAGGTATTTTAAACATCCAGTTCAGTGGTGTGTATTAGTGTCTAGAGATAACTAATCTGTTCAAAACTCTACCTGAAATTGACTGAAAGAAAACCCTCTCACGTTAATAAACTGACCTTTCCTGGCACAAAATGCTGGTTTGGGTTTGAAAGTTGTGGATACACCTGAGAATACTCATACATTCTAAATTTTTTTAGTTTATGAATTTGTGCTGACAGGTTCTGAAGAAATTATCCTGGTAAAATAAAAATGCTTTTTTTGTGACCACTCTGACTATTCCTGAAATGAACAGTACTCCTGAAATACATTTCATGTATTTATACATAATCATAATATTATAATATCATGTACTTATATATAATATCACAAATTAGAGAATAATTGGGATTGGAAGGCATCTTTGGTAGTTGCCTGGTCCCATCTCTGCTGAAACAAGGACGTTTAAAGACTGTGAGAAAAGAAACGGAAGCAACAGCTGAGTTATCTAAATATTTGAAATGACTCTTAAGTGGTTTGATGCTGAAGTTTCTAATGTAGATAGGGTTGAGATTTTTCTATGCAGCTGAGCTCTCTCTTGTAGTGGGTAAACAATGACATAATCAGAGGTGAACCCCAGCTAAAGAACAGCACAATTGAACATGTAATTATTCACAGTGAGGAAGAAAAGAAAGTTTTTAAGCAAGGGACCTCATGTATGGCTGCAAGAGTTTAACCAATTACAGTTTTTTTTTTTTTTTGTAGATAATTTTATTTGTGATTTCTTCACAGACAAATGAAACGATTAGCAATGTTTCCATTAATTTCAATTACCTTTGATAGCATAATATTTATATCAATTTGCTCTGCTAGCATATAATGTATAACTGCATTTTCCTTTCCATTTTCCAGGTCGTGATATATATCACCCTGCAGGGGTTATATAGCTAGATTTTTTCCAATAATACAAATATAGCAATACTTATAATTAAGGAATGCAGACTTACTGATTTCTAGTGCTTAAAGGACAAAGGAAGCCCGCCCATCCGAAAACACAGCATTAACCAATCACATAGACCTAATTTCTCAACATCTTGAAAATCTTTAGAAATGAAGCGACATTTCTTCATTATACATCTATTTCTTTCTGCCATTTCAGTACTAATTTGTAAATTAATCTGCTCAGCAGAAAACAAAGAATTTGAAGGTGTAATTTATGTAGAAGAAAACCCTAATGTTGTCTGCAAGATTTCTCCATGTATACTCTAGTTTCTCTTGAGTAATTCATCTGACTTGCTTGCTGGAGATGAAAGCACAGATTTCCTTTGACTTTAGTATGCTTTTTATCCTCATTTTCACACTGTTCACTTTTAATTTAGCTTCAGTTCTTTAGGTGAAGTGTTTATGTTAAATCTACAGCTAAAGTTGCACTGGTGGCTAGCAAGTAGTAGAAGCTTCTCTTACACTATTTGTATAACAGAGGTGTTAATTAAATACTATTGCTCCTTACATTTTTCTTCACTTTACTGTTCTGTGATTGTTATTTATTTATTCACCTATTTGTGTAGACAGCCTTTTCTTTTTCTTCATTTATTTTTTGTAAGTAATCATGCAAGTCTTTGAAATGGCAGTTACACTTCTTTAACTACGTGTATTACACATATATTGAGACAATGCACAACAGCTCAGCAGAGCTGATAACCACCTTTGAAAAGTTGACCAAGTGTACTGTCTTAGTTTCAACTGGAACTGAACTGTTTTCTTCAGAATGCCTGGTATGATGCCATGTTTTGGCTGTAGGAGAAAAACAATGTTGATACCACACTGATGTTTATAGCTGTTTTTATAGAATTAGAACAGCTGACTTAAACTGGACAAGAGGATATTCCATACCATATGATATCACACAGAAGGTGTTTTGAAGGGGATTGCAGTTAATCTCGCTCTCTTCTGCCACTCAGGGGCAAGCTGGGCATTGGTTGTGGAGTGATAAGCAATTGCTTGTGCATCACTTTCTATTCATATATATATATATATATATATATATATATATATATATATATATATATATATATGTATATAATTATTATTATTCTTTTCCTCTTCTCTATCTTACCCAAGAGTTCTACTTTGTTTTTTTTCAGTTCTGTCTCCAACACTTTGGCAAGGAAGTGGAGTATGAAAATGACCATGTGGTGCTGAGCCACCTGCCAGGTTAAACTAAAACATGTATGTATCTGTCTTTAAAAGACAAGATAAAGGTTTGAGTTACAACAGGTTTTCAGAACATACCTAGTAAATATATTCAGCAAGTTATTCAAACCAAGATTTTGAGCCATTTTTAACTTTTTAGCTGATCGGTTAATACATATCGACAGAGAAGTTGTATTTGAAGATCTTTTAGAAGTAGTTCATGGTTCCCAAATCTTGGCGGTTTACACACTGAAAATTCTCATCAAAATTCACCTACCTGTATTAAGTTGACAGATGTCAGTAATAAAATGACAAGTAGTAAAGTACTTGGAAAATACTGAGTAATTATTTCTATTATTTAGAGTAGGCTTTTTCTAGAAGGAGCTACTCCTATTTTTTGATGATGCTGACTGAAGTCACTCTGATTGGATGAGCTAATTGGTCATGTCTTATCTGTGTCTCTGTGTCAGAGCCAATAGGAGTCAATGACTAGGTGTATTTGCAAAAAAAAAAAAAAAAGGAACATTCTGAGAAGTACTCATATGAGTGTCATATATGAGACGCTGAAGGTAATTATACTGCTCTAATTAGTGCACATAAAGAGGATGAAGATGGTGGTAGCCTGCCTGATTTTGGCACTTTACTGGGCAGTAACAAACTAAAGAGGCAAAAAGATGTAGAAAGATGTGGAAAGGTAGGCAGGATCTACCAGAACCAGACAACTTAGATCCTGATGTCTTGGTACTGCAATAACAGTAATAATTTCCAGACATGGAATCTTTCTTGGTGTCTCAGTTTTTCATTTATATCTTGCCAATGACCCTCTCTGCAAATTACTACACCAAAACCCTACAGCTGTTATGAATTAATAAGCCATGCCTACATAAGTAACTCCATTCCTTTTATTTTCTTAGTCACTGTGGATAGCAAATGAAATGGCAGGTCATACAAAGAGTACATAGGAGAATGCTTCAGATGCTGTCATTACTCAGGTGATTTCCCATTCCTTGAAGGAATGTAAACACTCTACTTTTGTGGGAGTAAAGGTTTAAACAAGCTATTATTCTCTTACAAAGGTGTATTATGTGTTATGGGCTACCTGGCTGACACACAGATACAGTGTAATATTTGAGATTTCAACCTAATTCTACCTGAAAAAGGAAGGGGAAATAGAAAGCAGTTGGTTTATCCATGTTACAGAAATCACAATTTAAAACTAAAGGCTTGTTCTCTCTACATTATGTTGTATTTTAAACTTGAATACTAATTGAAAGTAATGGAGTGACAGTCCTTTAAAGATCAGCTAGACCAACTCCCTTGCAATGAACATCAACATCCACAGCTTGATCAGGTGCTCAGATCCTGATCCAAGCTGACCTTGAACATCTCCAGGGATGGGGCATCCACCCGCTCTCTCGGCAACCACTGTTCCAGTGCCTCACTGCCATCACTGTAAAAGACTTCTTCCTTATATACATACTTCATACTTCAGTTTCATACTTCTATTAGTTTGAAAACATTTCCCCTTGTCTAATCATCACAGACCTCACAGTTTTCTGTGTGTACCAAGGATGCAGAGAAACCAACACCTTAAAAACTGCATAAGTAGTCAGCCAGGTACCATAAGCTTACAAAGCAGAAAACAGCATCAATTATCTCACTGTCTTAAGGTAACTACACTTTACGTCTAATGAGATTAATAGGCATTAAGAAAAATGTAGTGAGAAAAGGTATCAGACACTTCTAAGTAAGTCCAAATTTGATGCTTAATACTTACTCTTTTATTTTGTAAGATTTCCAGAGAATTAAAATACAAATGACATTCTACATACAGACAGAGTTGTCTGTAACTGAAATATTTATCAAAACATTCCATCATCCATTTCAAAGAATAAATTTTGTTCACCAAGTTCCCTTTTCTGAGGACTTTCATAGCATTTTTTCACATACATACATGAGTTCTTATGAATTATCAAGATTTAAAGTAATGAGATTGCTGTATAAGTGCATACAGTGAAGAATAATTAAGTGTTCTACTGTATTTACAATTAATATCTTAATACCATGTTCATACCTAATAAAAACCTTTTCCCCTTGACCCATCAATCTATTCTTAAGCAAATTAACTCCAAATGAATATTTTTCAACAGCAAGTTTATATGTTTGATATAAGTTTTATATTTTTGAACAGTAAGTTTGTATGTTTTTCTCTATACTTTTATTGTTTGTTGATTTTATCCCTTAAGCCCTTCAGTTTTTCAGGTTTCATTGGTGAATTATCACAGTCTGAACAAGAAAACAATTTGATGTGGGAACAAGAAGGAAGGACAGTTTTTTTTTTATAAGCAAACATGACCTTCATACATTATATTCTAGGAAATAATGCATACTTGTTTATTTTTGTCACTATACTTTGCTTGCACTATCATATATACTGCCTTTAGGAACGTGACAGATAAAAAAATTTTGATAAAGTTTCAAGAATGGTTTTCAGAAAGCAGAAATAAATAGCAGAGCCTTTCCAGAAGTTACTTCTGCACATTTCCCAGGAACTGTACTCAGAGGACATTCTTCTGATTCATATTCTGGTTTGTTTGGAATCAGATTTGTATTTATACAATACCAAAACAAACTGAACTGATTTGTTTTCTGAAATCTCTAAGAGGGATAGAGAGAATGCAGAGGCATATTTTCTGTCAGCTCTAAAACCTCTTCAAGCTTGATAAGAAAAGAGTGAAGTTTTCCCTGATATCGTTCGGGTTGTTCAGGTCAGATACTGAAGATTAGTTGTAATGAAAGCAGTCTTTGTGAAAATCCATGGAGAGTTAGTAATTTTACAACCACTTGAATAAAAGTAGTCTCTAGGAATATTGTATTCTGTGAATCCTTTTCAGAACCATGGAGATCCTGTGAATTTTAAATGGGAGCTGGAAGAAATTGTATGGAATGAGAAGGGACTCAAAGGAAAATAAAAAGCATGTATGCTTGATTGAGATTAATCAAAACTAAACAATCTATTGTTTCTTCATCATTTTTGCCTCAGATTCTCTTTGAACAGTTGCTGACTAACCAAAGATCAGTAGATATAATAACAGTTCAGGACCTCTTGAAGCTGTCCTGGCTTCCACAGATTCAGTCTGGTCTGGGATCTCAGATTACGTGGTCCTAGTTTTGCAAAATCAGGCTGCCCTAGAGGTGAAAAAGTAGTGTTGCCTGGACAGAGGACTGACCTCAAAAGACAGTCCTTAGACCATAAAATATTTTTTAGTTTAGTAAAAATCTGCTTTAGCTCTGAAGATTTAAAAATAATTATTCGGCTTATGTTTATTTATTGTACATCTCTATGAATGCAATATAAATTATGCATATATTGATATGTTTTAGCTGCTGTTTTTTTGTACTGTGTTTTTTTTCTTTGCATTTTGGTTTTTGTTTGTTTGTTTTTGCTTTTTAATTAATTCACACAGTACAGACATGCTCACAGTACTGTTGAACAATTCACATTTGTCAGCGATATTTTTACCAGAAGAAAGGGGAATCCAAGTTACCTAATGAACAGTTGTGCATGCAGTAAAACCAGGCTAAAACCCCACCATTAACCCTCCCCCTCTCTCCTTGGAAAAAAGGAATTCTATTTGAGAAAGATGAGAAACTGCAAGTATTATACAACAGCTCTTTAAACCACAAAAAAGTCTGTTAGAAGTATTTTTGGAGTTCTAATGTGTCAGTGTGTCCCTGCCATTCTGATGATCATCTCAAAAGTTTGACCTTTTCTTGGATTTCATTTTTTTTTTTTCATATAGTGAAAATCCATCTGCAGTCAAAAAGTGTTCTTCCTCTTTCAGCTGCTAATGATCAATAGTCTGCCTGAGCCAGTCTTTCCTTTAATTGTACCATCAAGTTTTGTAAGGTTACAATTTCCATTTTCAGGTTATCTGTGTTTATTGTGAAGATACTCACAGTCTGATTAGTTCTTTCACTTGCATTACTAACAGAAAATGGTGATGAAAATTACTTCCAGTTAATTTTAGTCACATCTAAGCTTCTAAACTACTTCTGGTTTGCATAGTTACCTAATACACTAAGCTTGCATGCTGACTTCCATATCTTTTGGCAAATGAATGCAGCAATATCTAGTGCTGGTTTATAATGAAGCTTTCATAAAGCATGCCTTGGATGCAACTTTCCCAGTGTTCAACCATCAAGAAGTTATACTGCAAGCCCAAGTTATCTGTGTAGGTTTCTCTGGTAGGTTGGCCCCAGCTAGCAGCCAAGTTCCCAAACAGCTGCTCACTCTCTTCCAGAGAGACAGAGAAAAAAAAAAAAAAAAAAAGGAAAGAAGTGAAGCAAGGGAAGTCATGGGTTGGGATAAAGACAAGTGAAATTGCTCACCAATTAATGTTGTGGGAAAAACAGACTTGACGAGGGGAATTAAACTTACTTTATTGTCAGTTAAAGTAAACACTGAATTACTAATTTAGGTACAGACAAACACAGAAGCAAACTCTTCCCAAGTTAAAATTCATTCCCAGACTTACTTTGCTCCTGACATCTCTCCCACCTTGCTGTCACTGCAGGCTGCACTTAGTTTCTTCAGGGATGCAGTAGCAGATGCACAGAATCAATGCATAGAGTTATTTTTGAAGCTGTTATTCTCCTACTGCTTTTTCCTTTTAGACATTTCCTATGCTCTTTACTTGAATCTTGAGTAGGTGAATTCTTCTGCTCCTCATTTTCAAGGCTTTCTAGTACAAAGCCAGGAACGTGTTTACAAAGAGATAATTCATGTCTCAGTATTTTCCTGTTTGACCAAGATGGTCCTGAAAAGCTGCAGCACAGCACAAACTAAACATATGTTCGATCTCACTCATTTCTCCTCTGCTATGTGAGAAAGCACCTGGGCACACCTTAGGCTGTTCTGCTTCTTAGAGCTTTTGGAGGCTACATGGCTTTTAGGGATTTTGCGTTTCTGCTCTTCTCATCAGAGCATATAGAGGTAGCTGAGATAAAAACCACCATTTAGGGTTTGTCAATTGGTTTATAGTCAGAGCCAGCCTGTCTCGAGTGCGTGCCAGTTAGTTAACAGAAAGTACTCCATGATCCAGGAATTAACTTCTTTTTGCTGCAGAGAGCATCAAACTGTGGAGCAGAGATGCAGGCAAAGCACTTAGCACTAATCTTTCCTTCCCTGACAAATTTTGAATATGACAATTGGATGTTAAAAAAAAAATAAAATACTGACAATTGCAAAATTCTTGTGCACCCTTTGAAAGTGATTTCACTTCAGGGCTTTTTTGTTGTTGTTTGTTTGTTTGTTTGTTTGTCAGAGTGGTTCCCCTGAGTTGGTAGTGGCTTTCAAGACTCAGAATCCACCAGAAAAAAACCTAAATGCTAATTGGTTACAGCTCAAAATTTAATTCACAGTGAAACAGAAAGTTGACCTTTCCATTTTGTTACCCTTGGGTAATTCATATATTGGGAATATGTGATATTGTCAAAATGTTAACGTTCTCTTAGGAGTTGCGCTAGAATTAGAAAGTAGTCATTCAAAATGAGGACTAAAAGTATACACAGTAATCATGAGTTAGTCTTAGTCTGATCGAATGCAAGATCAGATACATACAATTGTGGCTGACTTTAAGGAATATTAGATGACTACTGCTAGTAAGACTGATAATTGCTGTATGTTTAAAAAGCAACACCCCTTACTCAACTGCTATTCACGTCTCATTAAAACTGCATCTGGAAGAGACGTGATATTAAATTCTTTTGTGATTTTAACTCCTCGGTCATTTTCCATTAGTTGAGACTCCCTCTTATTGGTAGTGTCCCTGCCATATAAAATACATTATTCCTAAAATCAATTCTGAAAATTTCAAAGCACTGTATTTATGTCTCTCTTGCTGCTATAGCTGTGAGGCTTTATCTGATGCCTATATACTTTTCCACATGACATGATAAAGGTACTGTTTCTAGGTTTATTCTAAACTGTCAAGTAAATAGTCTTGACCACAGTAGAGCAGAAACCATATTGACTATTCTGGGGAGAAAAAAATCAAACTCTGAAGCTTTACGTGGCCACAAATGACCTTCAGTTATTTCAGAAGTTCACAGAATTATCAAGGTTGGAAAAGACCTAGAAGATCATCTAGTCCAACCATTACCAATACTTCCTGGCTAAATCATATTCCTCAACACCACATCCAAGTGTTTCTTGAACACTCCCATGGTCAGTGACTCCAGTTCAACATATTTTGATCTTTGTTTAAAAAAAAAAAACAACAACAAACCTCTGCATATACACAAACATCCCTTTACATTGGTATCAAGTACTTTATTTCATATATATGAGCACATATACAGAGAAAGTTTAAATTAAACCATGTCTTCAGATTATCTTGCCTTGCATTGATAGCGTATCAGTTTCCATACTGTCCCATTTGCATTCATGACTGCATAGTGAGAGACTATTTAAAATGAGTAAGAGAGGCCAAACCTGGACAAAGTACACTAAAAATGTGTCATAGCTGTTGTGGCCCTTTCCCCATACACAGTGACACTGAGGCTCTTGTCCTGTTTGTTACTTAAGACTAAAACCATAGGAACAGAGAAACAAAGTTGAAGACAGAAACCTAGAGCAAATTGACCAAGAGTAGTCATATTGTAAGTGATCTGTCTGCTCAGTGAAAGACATTTAAAAGCTTGATAAATGTAGACCCTCCTCACCTGAGGGTAAGTTTTTCACCTTTGAGCTGCAGCTCAATAAATTTTAGATCTAAAGGCATGAGTCTGCAACTTTTTAACAACCTGACACTTTTCTTGTCACCCATTGAGCAATTCATGTCATAAATGTTTCAAAAATAACAGAAGCAGGAGATGCAATCAATCATACCTTGCACTTGGATTTTAATAAGTGATTGCCTTATGTAAATTCTATTTCTTCTTCCTTTCTTCACGCCTCCAGTTACAGAAAAAGTCGGGCAAATTCTCTTTCCTCTTCTCCACAGGATCAGGCTGAGGCCAGTTTAAGAAAAAAAAAAAAAAAAAAAGGCATTAGGGAAATCTAACAGAAATTTTTGATGTAGAACATATGTGGAATTGAAGAGCATTAAAATGAAGGTTTGCTTGATGGGCTGGCTGGAACTGTAGACTTTGTGAAAAAGAGCTTCTGGTATGGCACTTGTGTTTGTGTTGGGAAGGAATTGGGTTGGACGTAACTTAAACCATGTGTCAGACTTTATGGAAATAAAAATAAGAATTGCTGTTAACTACATGCGTGCACAAAGAAACTTCACCTTCATTTAGAAGTCTGCAACACCTTCTTCAGAAACCCTTCTGTTTTTTTCTGCATGATGCAGATGGTAAGTGAGGATCAGGCTACTTTTCTCATTAACAACTCAACTGTCAGTAGTTGTTAATCCCATGGAACAGGGAATTTGTAACTGGCATGGAGCCTGGCCCTTCACTTGGACATGTTAAAGGAGAATTTTTCATTCCACCCTCTGTGGAAGAAGTGAAAAATTAAAAATGAATGCTCTTCCTTACAGAAGAGAATAATAGTTTATTAGGAGTCACATCCTTGGAGAACTTCCAAAGGACCTGGATGTGGTCCCAGACACCCTGCTCTGGGTGTCCCTGCTGGAGCGGGAGTTGAGCCAGGGGGCACCTACGGGTTCTGTTCCACCACAGCCTTTCCATGATGCTGTCATAACTACAACTGAAATCATGTCAAGCTGCAGCAGTGACTCCATGCACAGCTGAGCCGGATTCCCACTTAGACGTGAATCATAGAATGGTGTGGGTTCAAAGGGGCCTTTAAGATAATTTTGTTCCAACTCCCCTGCTATATAGGCAGGGTTACCTCCCTCCAAATCAGGTTGCTCACAGCCCCATCCGTCCTGGCTTTGAGGAGAGGGCATCCTCTGCCTCATTGGGCAACCTGTTCCGGTTTCTCACTACCCTCACTGTTAAAAATTTCTTCTTAATACCTAGGCTAAATCTACCCTCTTTCAGTTTAAAGCCATTTCCCCTTATCCTGTCACTGCATGCACTTATAAAAACTTCCTCCCCAGCTTTCCTGCAAGCTCCCTTCAAGTGCTGGAAGGCCTCTGTATGGTAGCCCTGGAGCCTTTTCTTCTTCAGCTTGAAGAGCTCCAGCTCTCTCAGCCTGTCCTCATAAAGTGAAGCAGAGGCGGTGAGGAGCAGGCTGCCTTCCCGCACTGTATAGTTGTGACCTTAACTCCTGAAGGAAGAGCTACTAGAGGATGTTGCTGTTTTGCTTTTCACTGAGACTCAGTATCTCCTGCTGGTATAGTGCCAGGTTTGCACTCTGAACAGAGTGGACCAGATGATTAAACAGTTCTTTCTCTTTGTCTCCTTTTATAAATCTGCACAGTGAATCCTCAAGAGGAGATAATTCATAGCAAGTAAACAAAGAGTAGGATAAAAATTGCCTGAAGAACAACAAAAAAAGAACAGCAGTATTATTTTTGCTAATGCCTTAAATTCTCTTGTCATCCAGATAAAGTAGTGGAAGGTCCTTCATTCCAATGTCTCTGCCTTGCATCTGTTATTTTTCATTTCAACATTGTTTCCTGATGAGGGAGCCCAAATCAATTCTGTCTTAATCAGGGATTTCACAAAATGTAAAAATAGGTTCTGAGGAATTTTCTCAGAATAGGAATAAGCTTCACCGGAGTTTAAACAGTATCTGTAAAGTGGTGATGGTTGTTCTGTAAGTGCCACAGTCTGAGTGGTAAAGCATAAAATTGCCTGTGCTGGAGGAGAGCACACAGAACTGTCAGTCCTATTCGATGGTCTCCCAGCTCTTGTGATTGATGGAGCCACCAAGGTAACCCAAAGAAGTTATTTTCTGTAGCACAGCCTGCTCAGAGCCAGTTACAGGAAGAAGAATTACATTAACACTGTACAATACAAGTGGAGGGACATTTATCAGAGCTTGCTTCAAGGATGGCAACCAGAGCAATAGTTTTCTTTAAGAAACAACACAATAGGAAACTTCCAAATTCCACTTCAGACACTCTGTGTGTTTTAACAGCATTAGTGAACATGTTGAAGAGAAAAAAAAAAAACAAAACCAAAAAAACTCAGCTAAGATTTACTCAAATTACCATAACGCTGAAATAAGAGACAGATTTTACTGTAGTAAACTGTGGCCATTCCATTACAAAGATACATCTTTGTAGGAGGTGTACATCCAGAGAAATATTGTTCAAACACCAGTAATTAAATCAGGAAAGAAACCTGTTATTAAGAAACGCGTATTCACTTTAGTAACAAGCTAGAAAACAAAGAAAGAAAAACAAAAACAAAAACAAATGCAGAAAGAAGCACTTCAGAAAATATTCTGGATACAAATAAATTTGCCTTCCAGACTTTAGGGAAGACTGAATTTCACTACCCAGTGAAATGTACTGAAGTGTACTTTGTGCGTTAAAAATGTTTAAAGCTAAAATTTACTGAAGAAAGAAAAGAACGCCTCAGGGGCAGATGAAGAACATGAGTTACTCCAATGTTCACAGCCTATCTACTGGTTAATGACAGTTTTATTTATAAAGGAAAGAGGCTTCCAAAATTTTAAAACATTCTTATCCAGCCTTAGTAAACTTTCCTTTGTTCAAAGCATTCCTCAGTTCAAATGTTTTGAATCTTTTACTGGCATGCAATATGTATGATAGCTGCAAACCCCTGCGTTCTTCATCACAAACGTGATGGGAAAGATGGGTTTGTAACTGTGCCAGTTAAAGGGTTAGACTGCATGTTCTACAGTCTTCTTTAATCCATTAGTCATCTTTACATGTGCCTGCATCATCAGACACAGATTGTACCTGCATTCAACCCTTAACAGAGTGAACCACACAAAGTACAGCTTGAAGAGGAGCTCTGGACTGCAAATAAACCCCACTGAGTAGTAAAGAATATTCCTGCATCCCGTGGCTGGAGAAACAGCCCCTGGATCTTAGCTGGTGACATGCGCACCCATACATCAGCCTGATACTCCAGTATTACATGAGCTCCACGTATCATGATGTATGTGATTTGCCAAGAGATTTTATTCTAAAGCTCACTCGATAAGATCTTTTTCACAGGTCCCTATGGTTTGTTAATGATTTATAAGCATTCATATGGAGTGTTATGGATGGTTGAGGTGTAGCCTAATAAACTGAAATTCTTAGTTTGTTGTCAGGAGTGCTTCTTTAGCTTCCCTTTTGTTAAGGGATCAACAATCTACGTACTTATTTCGTGTTAGATTTCAAACAATGTATTTCTAGAAGACTTGAGCTAGTAGGGAGAATGATGACATAACTTGAAGTCTTTCTCAGCAAGGCTTATTATAACTCTAGAGAGAGATGATGGGGATTTTGTGGAAATGATCAGGGTCTGCCTGGGAGGACACTGTGTTGCTAGGAAACACTAACAATGAAATAACATGACAAATACCTTTCCTTTTCAAATTGCACTTGGGCTAGGAAATGAATGAGTAAAAAGTAGATTAATGAACCAGAGTTATCAAAAATACAAAAGATTGTAAGGATGTTTCATTTATGTAGTGAAAACCAGTGTTAAGAGAAAAACTTAAAGCATTTCCAATCAAAATGTACTATAAAGTGCAGAACTGGCACTTTGGGCCCTTAACATGTTGAGTACAGTATACAGTATACAGAAAACCTGAGTCAGGAATGTGAAGGAAGCAAGAGCAGAAACAAAAATTCATGCAACTACATGGCTGTTTCAACTTGCTGGTGTTAAGTATGTTAAAAAGTATACATCTCAGATATCTTCATATGGTGACTAAACTTAATGAAAGAATTTATAGATTTCTTCTTTATAGAACCACATGAAGTGCAGCCAGAAAGGACATGAAGAGACATCTAATCTATCATGGTGCCCAGTGAGATCAGTTGCACGTCAACAGTCCCTGGGAGATACTTGATGAACCCATTCAACAGGCCTCTAGTAATAGGTGTTGTTCCTCCTCCTTAGTTGATCTTGTCCATTGCTTCTCTTTCCTAATTTGAAGCTTTTCCTAATATCTAAATATCTCTTGTCAAAGGTTAAGCACATTACCCCTTGTCCTAAAGTCAGATGACATAAAGAATGTATTTCATTTACCTTTTCAGCAAGTATTTACATACTTAGAAGACTTCTATAAATTCTTCTCTCGGTCTTTTTTTTTTTTTTTTTAAATAATCTTAATTCTTGCATGGTGCCTGTATCCAATCCATTATGTTTCCAAAGACTGATCACTTCTGTTGTTTGCTCTGGAAGCTGTCCAATGCAAAAGCATTTTGTGTAAAGATAAGATAGCTTCCTCTGGACTTCAGAAAAAAAAGTGAGTGAGCAAAAACACAAGTTTGTTATTTCATAGCCAAGGAGACTGGTTTGGGAAAACAGCTCACATTTTGATAGCATCACCTTACATTTTCATTTCAGTCTTCTCTGTGACTGTGCATTGCAGAACTAAGGGGTGCTTGAAAATGTCAAACACAAAATAAGAGGTGCCTGAAAATGTAAAAATGGCTTCTCTCAAGCCAAAACGTCCAGAGCAAAACAGTACTGTAAACAGTACAAAACAGTACTGTAAATGGAGATATATATCTCTGTTTTCATTATTTATTTATTTATTTATTTATTTATAATTATCTGAGTATCTTTATCCGCAAAAATGACTTTCAGTTGTGGTTGCATTGTCATCTCAGAAAAATGGTGGAGTTACCATCCTAAGATCTTAATGAAATAAGCTGTGGATTTGTAATACCACAATAACGCTTCATACATTTTGTGCTTTATGACACTGTTGAATATCACTAACTTTACTCATATGATACAAAGCCCCAGAATACCTCTGATCCAGTGGTATGATAATAGCCTCGCCCACTGTCCTTTAAATTTTGGCATGAAATGTGAAGTCAGGTAAGAAACAGAAAAATACACTGAAGTGATTGAGAAGGTAACAAATTGAAATTCAGAGTTCAATCTGAAAGGTGACAGGCTCCAATCAGTTACAACTACTGCTGAGGTGTTTGTCCAGAGGGAAGGATGTGTTGCATTCCTGGAAGGCTGCATGGGACAGAACTGCAAATACACAGGTATTCAAGAATGCGCAGCGTGGAACTAGACCTTGAATCTTCAGCCACATTTGACAAAGAGTGAAATGAACTTCAAGTTATATTCTTATCTCAAAAATTGCTTCCTTGTTTTCACGAGTGCGTAGTCAGTCTCTTTAGTAACTAAACAAATTGTCCCTTTCTTCTCAGCATAATAACTTTCTTAGAAAGAAAGTTTTTACTCAGGAGGTGGTAAGGCACTGTAACAGACTGCACATAGAAGCTGTGGATGTCCCATCATTGGAGGTGCCCAAGGCTGGGCTGGATGGGGCACTGAACAGCCTGATCTGATGGATGGTGAACCAGTCCACCACAGAGGGTTAGAACTAGATAATCTTTGTGGTTCCTTACAACCTCAGCCATTCTATGATTGTATGGGCATCTGATTACATAACTCTTTGATTTTAATCTGGATCAAAAATAAAAATAGAAGTTAAAAGGTAACATTCTGTTTAAGCCCCAGGAGACTGTCATTTGTGGACCTGACTCATGAGTAAGGTATCAGTCCAGGAGCAGAGTGGGTTTGGCATTGGAAGTATGTCCAGAGACAAGACCTAGACTGATGCAAATATATTGTTGTCAGTCTTTAACACAGACTAAAACATGGCTCATATGTATGATCTGCAATGGGGAAAAAAGAGGAGGCACCATCCTTCCTCAACATCAAGGTCAGATCTTACCATCTAGCTCACAATCATATATGCATCACCTTTCCTCAAATGAGTAGCTGCTTTTTAGCCCATACTGCAGATGTCTGAGATGCTGCCATACTTCTGCACAGCTGTACTTTGTCCTTCAGTGCTGCCCAATATCACCTCCATGAGTTGATGGATTATTCAAACATCTCCCTAGACGGTTCTGTAGAGCCTCCCCTTTATGTAAGAGAAAGAACTAGATACATGTTCTGGAGCTGCTGAACTATAGCCTCTTAAATTCCTGCCTATTCTTGAAGAGTCATATGGCCTACACCTCACAGAATTACAGAACCATAGGGTTTGGAAAGAACTGTCTAGTCCAACTGCCTGCTAAAGCAGGTTTCCTACATTAGGCTGCATGGGAAATTATCCAGGTGGGTTTTGAAAATCTTTAGAGGATGGAACTCCACAACCTCTCTGGGCAGCTTGTTCTGGTGCTCTGCCACCCTCACAGTAAATAACTTATTCCTCATGTTTGTGTGGAACTTCCCATGTCTCACTTTGTGCCCATTGTCCTTTGTCCTGTTACTCAGCACTACCAAAAAAACCCGGCCCCATCCCACTCTTTAGACACCTATAAGCATTGATAAGATCCCTTCTCAGTCTCCTCTTTTCAGACTGAACAACCCCAAGTCTCTCAGCCTTTCCCCATAAGAGAGATGCTCCAGGCTCCTTATCATCTTTGTGGTTCTCCTCTGGACTTTCTACAGTAGTTGCCTGCCTTTCTTGAACTAAGCAGCCTAGAAATGAATGTTGTTCACTTCAGCACCTGCATAGTGAAATGAAAGATGTTCAAGCCATTGATAGTTGTTTGGTGTAAGTGGAAAATGACAAGATTTCAAAAGGTTCCTGAGCAAATCTACAGTCAGTGCTTTCAGAATGCCTTCTATTACTCTGTACTTGTGTATTTGTTGTGTTTTTGGTGTTTTTTTTTTCATTAACTTTAACTAAAATAAAACTGTTTTTACATTTAAAATTTGATTACTTGCAACTCACTCATCTTCTTCACACTTTTCGCCATGTCCCACATCATGAACTAAATCAAAGAATGTATTTTTCAAGACATTGCTGTATAATGGCTTGTGTGAAAGAACTCAGTTATAACTGCTCTCTTTACTTGCCCATCTGTCTCTATTGTGGTATCGCGGTGTTGCTGATAAAACAATAAATATCTCACAAATAAAGAGCACTGATCATTCCTTATTCAAATATTACAGATATTTTATTTTTATTCTTTATTTTCCCCATCTATTGTTTTATTATATTTACATGGCACTCCTGAACCTGGAGGTGAATGCCTCCTTTCCCACCAATTCTTACTGCACAGGAACTCTTTACATTTTACAAGAATACAGATGAATACAAAACCAACTGTATGAATTCCAGTGAACCACTCACTACATATTTTCTGTTAGTTATGGCTCTCAAGTGTGAGGATGCATCAAATTTCATGCTGAATAATCTTCTAACCTGGCTTTATACTTGAACTTCTATGAATCTTCTTTTTTTGCCCACAATGTTGTTTCAAGTACATTGTGAAGTTCCATTTCTGTAACAAATTTATTGCCACCAGCTTTCATCATCATAACATTGCATTTCCTTCAACTGTTTATTTTTCTATTCTTCTATGTAATGTAATACTACATATACTGAAAGGGGAAGGGGACTTTTTTTGCCATGCAACTTGATTTGCCACTGTAACAATGCTAAACGTTGAAGTTCCATTTTAGCAGTATTCTATGGTTCTGTACCTTGTAGTAAATAAAAACATAACAGGTTTGTTTATTTTCTCTGAGATCATCATGGCTTTGAGAATAAAAGTGTAATTGCAATAATTGTTTTCTTCAGTAATTATCACAGTTAAAATCAAGGAGAGGGGTGAGACAACATTCTCCAGGTTTTTCTTCTGCCTAAATCTTAAAACCTGTGAAATAGAGGATTTTTTTTTCTTCACTGCGTTATCTCACCTGCAGTTTCAGTAATTTGCAGCTGGCTGGAGTCAGTGTGTGTCCTCCAGCACCATCTGCAGTTAAAACACAGATATCATGAGATGCTATCACCAGGAATAAGCGCCAGAGGCCAAAGTTATTGTCAGGATTATGATATAATCTGCAAAGTTGACATTAATGCTCTAATCACTCTTCAAAGCTATGAAAGTGTAATTATTGATGTTCACTTTCCTTCTCCCGTGATATTAAAAGAACATCGTGACATAACAACTTTCCCTGCACCCACTCTGTAAACACAACCTTTAATTATTAAAACACCAAGAGAGGTCAGTCCAGATTCATCTTTAAACATAAAGGCTGGCTCTCCTCTGAACAACTTAGGTGAAACGAAGTGGGAAAAGCATCCAACAGGGAGCTGACTGTGGGTCCTTGATCTTTGTCATACAGCTCCCAGGGTACGTAAAAAAATCATAAAGGCTACCTTAGATGTTAAACTCCAGCTGGCAGCCCAACATGCTGCCTCAGCACAGCACTGGCTCTGCCCTCAAGCTTCCTACTCACCCCCTCTCACACCAGCCAGATGAAATGTAACTGAACAGCCAATGGAGCCAAATTGTGACCATGAACGACAGTCTACTTTATATCCTTACATCTGCCTCAGTAGAGATGCAGCTGCATTCAGGAAAGTCTTCAGACAGGGTCTGCTGCTGCTTCAGAAAGCCTGGACCTGATGTCTCATAAGGTTAGTTGGGGTCTGCAAACTAGGAGCTTCACAGCAACCTTTTCTCTCCTTGGAGGAGCAAGGGGGGAAGGAAAATAAAACTGCTAGCTGTTTGTGTTTGTAAGGCAAAGCTCACAGTAGGAAATGTCTTCATTTTTCTACATTTATTCCAACACCTGGTCCAAAAAAGAAGGGTTGCCTCCTGAAACTGCGCTAAGGAGCCTTTCAAGCACAGTGCTGCCATATGCTGGGGTTTGATTTGCTGTTCTCACCTATGTGCCAGCTTAGAGACTCTTCTGCCCACATTTCCTTCCTGCTGCTTCTGATTTTTTAAGAAAGTAGGTCTTTTTTATTCAACTTTCTCAGAAAAGCAGGATGCTGTTAGCAGAAAAAATATTTCAAACTGAGTTTTCTGGTTTAAGTCAGTGCAAAACAAATAGTGACAATGATAAGATTGAGAATTTAAGTGTGCACACATATGTATTGATGCATTTGTAAGGGAAAGTAGAGGTGTGCTACAGGAGGATGTTCTGATCTGTCTGCCTTGTCCTGTGATTAATTGCCTCCATGTCAGGGAATTGGTCCATCCATATGTACCTGCCAGCTGAATTCTTTCTGTCATCATTTAGCCACTGTTCACCGGAGTGTCAAAAGCTGTTTAGCAGTCACACGTGCTTGCACAAGCCTAATTGGGAGGGGACCAATAAATCCATCTGATTTTATTAATTATGCTGGTAACAGACTCTGATCAGGAGCAGAGGAGGAAAAAAATCTTATTTTAAGTACCGATAACCAGGAGTCTATATGTACATGGACTATAAATATTCGTGTTTCAGAGCACAAACAAAGCTGTGGCTAATGAAGCTTTGGAAGAACTTACTTTTGCCAGCACTTTATTTCATAATTCTTCATCACAAAATTTCTTGCCTTCTCCTCTGACTCCTCCTATTTGTGGATTCCAGAGGAATGGAAACGTGGTACAACTGGAACCTGCTGGAATTACACTGTGTACCTGATTTCTGCCAACTGGGTGCTCTTACAAAAAAGATTTGCTGATTTCACAAGGAATAAAAACACATGGGTCAGGGATGGCAATACAGTTTCTTCATCACTTCATTTCAAATGTTAAAAATGAAGCCAGAAGCAATCAGCAGATTCCCAATGTACACTGCAGTATTGTTGCTTATTTATTTTCTTCACAGTAGCATAACTAAATAGAACAGGATTGTATGGTTCTGTGAACATTGTCATCAAGTTAGTCAAAAGAAGATAGAAAATACAAAAAAAAGATGGTGGTGTTCAATCACATTTGAGGTCCAGGAGGTTTGTTTTTTTATCCAATAGCAGCTAGTAATGGAAAACTTAAAAAGAATGTAAAAACAGTCAAAGCATATGGCTGCATACACCCCCCATACAAGAGTTCTTACCTCTGTGTTGAATATCACTACAATAAAATCCAGTGCCTTTTTCATTCACTGCCTCCTAAATTGTGTTCTTAGTGAGCCACCCATTTTCCTTCTTCATGCCACTTGGGATTCAGTAAACACCTTGCCGCATCCTTTCTCTCAGATGCCTCTTTCCCAGACCCAGAAGTTCCACCTTCCCCATTCATTCTTCAAACAGAGGCTGCTTCCCACCTCTAGGGTGCTTCATTGTCCTTTCAGCCTTTTCTCATTTTGCTATTCCCTTTTCCAATGGGGAGGAGATGTAGACTGCAAGGAGCGTTTTAAGGAGCTGGAATTATCCCAGCTGTATTAAGAGGCACTGAGATGTCTCAGCTTTGTACTCCTACCTTTTCCAAGTGGTTGCTAACGTCCTGTTTAGCTTTTGGCCACTGCTAAAGTCCGAGTTTACATTTCTGTAGGTTTCTCATGCCTAAAGACTCTTTTGCAGGACATTAGTCTGTGCTTCAGACAGCATCACTGTAAGTGTAAGGAATGTTTTTCCCACCTGTACATGTCTCTTTCTGCTTGTGTACAGTGAGTTTGAGCTGATCTCTCTTTACTAAGTTAATCAGCACCAATACATCTTTTTGAAGCTCTTCCCCATAGGTCTGATGCAGTGTTTTCAGGTTGTTTCAAATTAAAATGGGGAAGAATTATATTGTATATTAGAAATGTTTTGAATAGGCATAATGGACAAAAGCAAATAAAAGAAAGATATACTAGAAGGTGGAGGACTGGCAGACTTGTCTTAGCAAATATTTGGTTTAAAAGCAGTATCTATAAAACAATATAAACATAGCCAACATAGATTAATACAGATCATCTGTAGGGTTCAGCCAAAATTGACATTATAACTGAGATCATACAGGTTATCATATCTCCTTAGAAAAAGGATTACAGCTGTCAGCTCTGTCAGGAGTATGACTCAACGAGTTGCAGATGAAAGCAAATATCAGATAGGCATGGACTAAACTGGGAATCCCTTTGGTACTGGAAAATTCTGTTCTGACTTTCTTGGTTGACTTTTATAATGCTCAAAGGGTGCAGGGGGTAACACAATCTGGTTTCATCATTCAAAATACTGTAAGTGGATGAAATAGCCTCTATCTGTCTTTGATCTTAGGCTTTCAAGTTCATTTAAAGTCAAAACATTACAAGTATCAGAGAGAAAAAGCCAAAGCCTATTGAACTAATCTGAATGTTGGGTTCCTATGTAATATGTAGTTATATTCCATCTCCTAATTTATTAACCCTTAAATCTTGGAGTGGGGGGAAGAAAAGAAAAAGAAAAAAAGGGAAGTGAATAGAAAGTGAATAGAACATTAATCTGTCTGTAAAAGTGGAAATTTCTTTAGTTTTTTTCCCTGTTTTTAAAGCTGATAGGGGACTGGACTCCCTTGAGGAGGGTTTGAACCTGAGTCAGTTGATTTATCTCCTGTTTATCACTCATTATTCAGCAGGTCCCATAAAGGCACCTGAAGTTCAGATTCACTTGTGGTAAATGCAGAAAGCAAAACCTCACACTTGTTCTTACAGAATATATGTAATTGCAGAATCTAAACAAAAGGTTTTATGAATTTACCTTTTTTTCTTACACATAGGAAGTTCTAATTGATTTTAAAAGAACTTTTTGAGTTTTATACAATTTTCTTCAACAGAATAGACTGCAACTTGATGTAGCAAAGTTTCCTGTCCAATGTTTACATCAGCCTGAGGGTCAAAGACTTCTCTGAGTTCAAGAGTGGGTAGAGGATTAAATTGAAAAGAATATATCTCCCAATTGTTTTGTCTGCAACCAATTGGTTGCATTCACAGAATTAGATTTAGGACTGCACTGTATACTGTTTGACTCAGCACAAGGTATTTCTCTGAAAAATCTGTTTTGTCTTTGAAAGAGCAAAAGAACAGTGAAAGATCTACTTGGTTTATAGAAACTAAAACTTACCAGGTTATCACAAGTTTGCTTTGTTCTCAAAGCAAAGTGACATGACATTTACTGAGTGCCTTCCTCGCCTTGGACTTGACTGGTCAGAGCAGCCTTCAGGAAACTCAGTCCCCTGATGCCAGAGGAGAAGTCTGGTGTACTGAAGATTTACTGTCTGTAGAGAAGGTTGAGGTAAGAGAATATTTAAACTAAAAAGACATCCATGCAGCCCATGGGATTCCATGACATACACTCATGGATGCTGATGATGCTGGTTGATATCACTGTGAAGACTCATAATTTTTGAAACGTCTTGGTACTTGGAGAATGCTTCTGAGGACTGGAGGAAAGAAAATATCACCCTTATCTTCTTAAAGGACAAGAAAGAAGGTATGAGGAAATATAAGATGGTCAGTCCTCAGTCCTTGGGAGGGAGACAGCAAAACCTCCTGCTGGCCATTTCCAGGAAACAAGGGGTGACTGGGTGTAGTTTGCAACAGCCAAATGACTAGCTGGGTGGATGCAGAGAGCAGTTTATATCGTTTAGCTTAATTTTAAGAAGGTATTCAACACATTTTTTGCTGTAATATCCTGACTGAGAAACTAACAAAGAATGGACAAAAAAGCATACATTTAAGTTGACTGAAAATTGGTTACTGACAAGTGGACTGATTTATGATCAGCAGTGTGAGGTCCAGGTGAAAGCCAGATTGCCCCTAGGGGTTGTTGCTGTGTCCAACTCTATTTAACAACTTCATTAATCATGGTTCCATAGAATCATACTTTTTTTTTTTTTTTTTTGTCCTGTGGAAGAAAGCTTTAATTATCACAGAATCACAGAAGATCACCTAGTTCCAAATCCCCTGGTTAGGGACAAAGCCCCATATGCCCTTGAACACTTCCAGAGATGGGGCACCCCCACCACTGTGGATAACCAGTCACAGCGTCTACCATTTTCATAGGGAATAATTTCTTCTTAGCACCTAAACTAAATCTCTTTTTGCTTAAAATTGTTCAAAACCTTTATCCCCTGTTCTATCAGTGCACGCCTCTGTAGAGAATTTTTCTTGTAAGCACATTTTAAGTTTTAGAAAACTGCAACAAGGCACTCCAGAGACTTCTTTTATCTTCTTAGGCTAAATAACTCCAGCTCTCCCATTCTATCATCGTAGGAGGGGTGTTTCAGTCCTCTGATCACTTTTTTGTCTTGCGCCAGGACCCACTGTAATAGGCCATTAGTGACCTGGATGGTTGGACAGAGAGCACTCTAAGCAAGTCTGCACAATACAAAACTGGGAGGAGAGGCTGATCCATCAGATGGCTGGGCTGCCATTCAGAAAGACCTCGTCAAACTAGAGAAATGAACCTGAAGGAAATCCATACTGCTTAACAAAGAGAAATGCCAAGTCCTGCATACAGAAAACAGAAATTCTGTGCACCGGCTGGGGTCTGACTTTCTGGAAAGGAACTTGGATAAGAAGACACTGGTAGTACTTGGGAACAACAAGGTGGGCATGAATTTGTAATATACTTTTGCATCAAAGACCAACAGTTTCTTGGTCTGCATTGGGATTTCAAGGGAAGTGATACCTCCCTTTTACTGAGCTCTGCTGCAACACATCTACAGTGATGGGTCTGGGCTCCCAAGTACAAAAAACACAGATTTCCTATGGCTAGTCCAACAAAGGACCGCAATGACTGATGATTAACAGACTTGGACGTCTGACATATGCAGAAAGGCTGAAATAGCTGAGACTGTTCAGGCCACAAAGAATCTTACAGTTATATAAAGTATGAATATATGAATGTATAAATACTTTAAGGTGGGAAAGCTAAAGGAGATAGAGCCGGGCTGTTTTCAGTAGTGTCTACTGAAAGACGAGAAGCAGTGGGCACAAGGCAAAACACGTAATTTTATCTAACTCTAAGAAAGAACTACTTCACTGTTAGAGTGGTCCAGCATTGGAACAGGCTGATCACAGACTTTATGGATTCTCCATTTTTTGATATCTTCAGAACCTGACTGAACACGGCCCTGAGCAATACGTTCTGTCTGGCTGTTCTTCAAGCAGTGGGAGTTGCTCATCTTCAGAAGTGTTTTCCAGCAACAGCAGTTCTGTGATGCTGTGAATCCTGAATCAATTCTTGCACAACAGTTTTATTTTTTTCAGTGTCTTGATAATCCCCAACTTGTAAGGACAGTTAAGAGATATATATTCAGAAAAACTACTGGCTTCCAGGAATTCTTTCTTATCTACTCAATCTGAAAATTAGCACACATTTCTGTGAGTACTGGGATGCTTTTTGTGTCATTGTCACAGAAGGGAGCACGAGCTTAGTGAGTAGAGTTGGGGACAGAGCAGGGACAATGTCTATTTAAAGGCTGAAATCTATGGATTTTTTCCTACGACTTTTGGGATATATGTCACAAAACATAACTTGGGATAACCAAATAATGTGTTCCAAAATATTTGTGTTGGTAATCTTAGTTAAAATACTGGGACAGTCCAAGCATTTTAGAAGACAAAATAAGATGAAAGTAGTGCTTTTAAACTGCATGCTCACGCTTCTCCCCCGTTAACTTCCACATGCTCCAAAAAGCCTCCAATGTTTTTTGGGGCTAGAGAGATCTGAGAGAGGCAGTACAGACAACAGACCTAAATATATTCTAGAATCGCATGTAATATGTTGTTCCCCTTTACTTATGTGTACATTTTCTACAGATAGTTTTTTAACTCTGGCTTCAAGAACAGACTTGAAAAGCTGTTCAGTCTAATTTGTTATTCTGGACTGATTGAAACTCATTGGATTTGGTTTCACCTTCTGTTTTTCAATTTTTTTTTTGTACTACTGGAATTTTGAGTTCAAACAAAACAGAATACTTGGGTGAAATTACCCCAATGTCACTTTTACTTACTTTAAATACAAAATTACTGAATTGTACAGGTTTGGAAAAAATCCATGAACCCTTGCAGTTTCACTTCTTAGCAAGTAAGGTCTGACTGTTGAAATGAAATCTGAAAATAGATGATGTGATGGGGTGCCTGACTTGAATCAGTGCTGCAGATAAACATAGTTATAGACATTGCACCAAGATATATTTTTTGCCATTAAAGCCTTGCCACTTTTCTAATCACACTGACCTAAGCAGTTGAAGTAATGTCAGTGCTTTTTATTGGGTAAAACTGAAACAGTGAGTAGACCAAAAATACATATGTTTGCTTCACACCTTCAGGGTTGTTGGTGGAAGTTAGTGTTCCTCTAACTCTGCCAAATCCTGATTTCCTCACGTTTAGAAAATCATAAAATCATAGAATCACCAAGGTTGGAAAAGACATCCAAGATCATCCAGTCCAACCATCCAACTACCACCAACATTTCCTACTAAATCATGTCCCTCAATACACCATCCAAACACTTCTTGAACACCTCTGGTGACACTGACTCCACTACCTTCTTGGGAAGCCTGTTCCAATGCTTGACCACTCTCTTGTAGAAATGTCCAACCTGAATCTCTCCCTTGCGCTACTTGAGGCTTGCGCTACTTGAAAAGTGCTATGGTTAAAAGCGATGATGAAAACAATGTAAGAAGCAGGGAGGAGTGGAGTCTGGCTTATAGAAAAGCAGAGCTCAGCAAACTTTGTTGCTGTGGAGATAAAAGCAAAAGTTGACTAGGAGGTTAGTGGAAGGGTTGAAAACGTCTTTGAAGATTCTCATTGGATTAGGTCTTACAACTACACTGTATTAATATAAAAGCTTTAAATTGAAAACTGCCATTTGCAATTCACTGTTGCCACTTGGCAATAATATTTCAGTGGAAGTTTTATTTTACAGCATGATAAGTCATAAAGTGAGTGATCAGACAAAAGAATGATTGCATTGTCTGGGTGGTTCCACACTACATAACTCCTGTTAGATATCTGTCTGTAAATAAATAGGTCAATACAAGCAAAACTGTAATAAATTTTACTTGCAGAGATGAAGAATATGCCACAACTGAAGCTTAGTTTTCACAGCTGAAGGGAATGGAGATATCTTGAATAGTGCTATGGTGCTCTCTGGTGGAAGATGAGCGACATCTGACTCACCAAGCAAACAGTATCTTCAGCATGAAGAAGACAAAAACAAGAATGTGAGCTACCAGGAATGTTATACTCTGTAGAACTATTTTATATGCTGGACTTCAAATAATATGACCCACAAAACGCTTCCAAAGGATGAGGGAATTTATGGTTAGACCAGCACTTGCACCTTATGGTCTAGAGGAGCAGAAGGGACCAGACAGGACAGGAGGATGTCTTGTAGATGGTAAGTTTAAGTTTAGGACTATTTGTGACAGAATTTTCAAAATGTATTGTTTCAGAGGCAGGACTGATGTCCTGACTGTACATTACAGAACATGTTAAGTGGTTTAGTACAAAGTTAGAGACAGAGATCTAAATACTCCCAGGTTTGCAGCTTCTATGCTCTTTTTTATTATTAGGCACACCAGTCAACGATCTATCACCCAGTCATAAGAAGGCCTTACAGTTGTTAGTATTTTTAAAATATTTATAATTTTCATCAAAATGCAGAAAGATAGTAGTTAAAAGTGATGTAAATGTGTCACATTTATACTGACACATTAATTGGCAAGCACACCTCTAAAATACCATTTAAAAAGCACAGTCAGCCTTGTGTTTGTCAACAGGAAATATTGCACAGGGATAACTGTACAGGCTAAGCATACAAATGTATAAATTTTATACCATATACATAGGTACATATGCAATTTCTTATTGGAATTTATTTTACAATACTTCACATTATTAGTGCCTACAGACAGCAAAAGACACAGATCAACACCTCATTTCTGTTCAGCTCCAAAATAAAAAGAAAGATCTATCCAGTGCCAAGGAGCTTAAAATCTAAGTAGAGAAGAGAAAAGGAGATAAGCATGAAGTAGTATTATCCCCTTTGATAGAGCTGAAATTCAGGTATAAAGAGCCCAATTCAGCAAAACGCATAAGCACATGCTTAATTCTATTCAGCTCTTTTGTGTATTTTACTGAGTAGATAAAGCATTACATACATTCCTGTCATCTTCACAGGTTGATGGTTCTTCGACTCATTTATACTCAGAAGTATCTCCTGTGGCAAAAAAATAAAAAAAAAAAAGAAAAAGAATTTGTCTCAGAGCAGCCATTCCAGACCCTAGTGTCCCAAACCCCTTACTTTGAAAGTTTTAATCAATTTGGATGTTGTGTTGATGAATATGATTTAGCTGGGAAGTATTGGTAATGGTTGGAATAGATGATCTTCTAGGTCTTTTCCAACCTTGATAATTCTGTGATTCTGTGTTTCTGTGATTCTGTGAAATTACATATAAGATCATCTTACATTAAATACACGCTGGGATGATGGTTGGTAAATGGCAGAGGAAGCATTTAGGAGAGAGGGATATCACCAGTCTGGAAGTGATCTCTACCAGAATGCCATAGTTCAGGTCAATATTTGCTGCACAAGTCAGTGTTGGCTGAGCATTAACATGAAATAAATCTCACTGTGATATCTGCCTATATTTAACTGAGAGTTTCTACAAACATTTCTCCTTCAGCCTTTCACTAATTCTGTTTCAAAGATCTGTGCCTCTGAACAAAAGAGAGACAAGGCTACGGAAATTTTGACATTTGCTCTTCACTTTCTTCAAATGAAGCCATAAGACAAGTCAACGCAAGCCAGCAATGTTATTCTCTTATTCCACAGTATGTTGATAGCCCAGATGTACCTTGTCAGAGCTGCAAAGTACACCTGAACTTAGAGAATATGAAAGAAATTAGCATTTCCGTGTGTGTCTGGAATTACTGGGTGTAATATCTGCATGATTGTTATTATGATCACAAAAGCTAGTCAGTTCTAATGCAACAGTGCTGGAGAAGTTGGAACTTTTAGTATCAAGGAAGTAATTCCAGACTTACTTCTGACTTTGAGGTGTTATTTCTTGTACGCTTTTATCAGCATGGACTTGTATGCTTTTATCAGATTATGTCACTAGAAATGAGGACTTGTGTGAAAACCAAGTCATATGTGGATCCTTAACGTCATTATGTGTGATCATACAAAGGAATTTAGACATGGGATTTTTCAGTTTATGCCAATAAGAAAAATTGTTTCCAACAGCTTCAGTGCCTGTCTGTGACTCTTGGTAGGCATCAAACAACCTTCCACTTGTGTGTTTTCCATACCTTTTCAAGATCACCTTTTTCTGTCTATAAATCAAGGTACAGGTCTTGGTTTTGATTGTTTACCCACCAGTGTTTTTTCTAGTAACACCAGATTTTTTCCCCCCTAAATGATCTTTTCTTCCAGGCAGATACCAGGAATCACATTGCAAGGATTATTCCTATACTTTGAATCAGGTCCTGTAACATAAATAATCTATTTTTTTTACTTGATTCTGTAAATGAAGAGGAAATTACTCAAGGAATGTCATCAAAAGAGAGGGCTGTATGCAGTTTTGTTAGTAATGCACAGAAATATTAAAAGCCACAAAATCCAGTCTAGCTCTTCTACATGTTACCACATGGTGGCCATATAACCACAGCAATGTGGGCTGCTGCTGCAATAATGCTAGTAACTTGCTAATTCCAGTACCTGTTCTCTGTGCATCCAGTGCATAGAGATTTCATCTACACTAAGGTCTTTTGCAAAAAGTCACCCCCTACACATTTGCTACCATCTTATAAGAACTCAGGCAATGGCAGAATCATAGAATCCTTAGAGTTGGAAGGGATCCTTAAAGATCATATAGTCCAAGCCCCATGCCATGAACAAGGAAATCTAAAACTTAACAGGTTGCCCAGAGCTCCATTCATGACCCAGAATATCTCCAGAGAAGAAGCATCATCCACCACCTCTCTGGGCAAACTGTGTCACTGCCTCATCACTCTTACTGTAAAAAGCAATTTTTTCTTCAAGGTAATTCCACAAACTACATAGTCTGATTTTTGGCCAGACATACAGCAGCCCTGTGTTGGATCTCATCATCATAAGAATATTAGTAGTACCAATATAAATCAATAAGGATCTGGAAAAAAAACAAACTTGTAAATTTCAAGTTCTTTTGAAATTGGGTCAATTTACTGTAATGATGCATGATATATTAAGACATACATTTTATTGTTAATAGTGGTGTTAACTTGCAACATAAAGATTATTAACATTTTAAGAATTCCTTCATTACATCAGTTTCAGTATTAAAATTGGTGTGCCTTGTAAAAAATACTGTGTTTGACATATCAAAACTCTTCTGCAGTTAATCAGGATCCGTATGGGCACACCTTCATAATTCCCAAGTTTTCTAGATTTGGTCACCAATACAACACCCAATGCCCAGTCCTCAGCTAAGGTTAGGTGGTGTTTAGTATTCAGCACAGCCCACAAGTACAGGGCCCAGAGAGGCTGAAACACTTCACCTGGTCCCCTGGGATGCCCGAGCAATGCATGAGAGTCTGACTTTAATCAGTTGTCAAAACACATGTCAAAATGAGGAAAGAATTGCATTTAGAAACCTATTTCTGAATACTTGGAAAATAGAGGGAAGTTCATCTGTCATACTTTTAACTAGAACTGATCAGAGGTAGTTTTTATTTCCCCATAGAATAATTGAGTGTTACTGGGAAATAATCAAAATTGGAACTCTTTTCTGTGAACACAACAAACTGAATCAGAAATGCTACCATGGGGCCTTGTAAGAATTGTGATGGTCATGCCACATATGTCTGTCACTTGCTGTGAGTGGCATTTCCTGCTAAACTGAATCTTGGTGAGGAAAGAGGACTAACTCACCAGTAGTTGCCTACTGCACAGTGGAAGAACTCCTTTGGCCCAGAAGCCTGTGCCATAAAATGACTGGAAACATGAGGCAGCTGAACCACAGCTCCCATGAGACACTAAGACAGTTTCTTCAAAACCAAATATTCTTTATGACCAAAACCCAGAATCTTTTCAGTTTTAGTTCTTTTCCTCATCAGGTTTAAGTAAGTATTGAAATTTTCTATGGGAAGCAAATAGATCTGACAAAATACTTCCTGTCTCAGTTTTTTATTGTGGAAATAAATTGCCAGCAGTGGTTCTTTTAATGTACTCACAAAATCTGAGGAATCATTTCAAGTAAAATGGAGAAAAAATGATGTTTAAAAGTAACCTGATAAAAAAACCCTTAGCCTGCAACACTGTATGTCATAAACAATTTCAGTGGGAAGACCTTTCTGAAAGTCTGTCCAGCTCCCTTTTTGCCTGTGCAACTTGATAGAGATGATACAGCTTTCATAAGGCTGTCTCATATTCCCACAGCAAGGTGTTGCCAAGACAATATCTACCCTGGAGTAAGCAGGGGGAATGGCACATAGATTTGGCAAACCATGTGTTCCCCATGGCAATGACTCATCCCCAGTGGTGTGACCTCTTTGCATGGTACATTTACCCTGGTAATCACTGCCATTTTATGCTGCAATTTTTCCCAGCTGATTGCAACTTTTATAGGAAAGCACAAACTGACCATCAGCTCCAACATGGCACATTTTTCTTTCTGAAGAGGACAAGTTCCATATTAAGTTGAAACAAAAAAAGGTTTTGAACCCAGGATCTCAAGTGAGTGAGCCTGGAGAACAGCTGGTGGGGACACACTGATAGAAGCACTGCAAATGTATTATATTGTATAGAATGCCAAATCTAAAGCATCATATTTCAAGCTCTGTTGGTAATTTTGAGACTAATCTGATCGTTCACAGAACAAATTCCCTTATGGACACAGATATTCAACCAAGGAGGGGGAAGTGCAGGCAGAACGTAGGCACAGTGTTGACACTGTGAGTGGCCAAGTCACAAGGCTAAATTCATGGTTTCAGAGAACATCATTTGAAGGATAATCACCCCACATCTTTTCTCTGGGATGTCTGTGCTGGGGTGCAACATCACAGGATTTAGAGTAATGAGAAATTCAAGTATTTTCTGAAATGACTTTGTAACAACTAGACATATCTCAGAAAACTGGAATCATGTCTTGAATATTCCTAGGAAAATGTTTTTACTGAGATGCATTTTAAGGAAAGACAATTACTGTTTCAGGTTGCCCCTTTGTGTGTCCTGTAAATCTTTGAAGTGTTTGTGATTACTATTCATCAGGGCCATGGACAGAAGGAGACATTTATATTTGTGTGTGTGGTCCAGGGGAAAGCATCTTTAATCATGCGCTGAGAGCAGTTGGCGTTCTACTGTGACTAAATTTACTATACATCCCAGCAGATTCTTTCAGTGGGGAGAAGTGGTGCATTTCAAACCCTGATTTCTGTTTTGTCTGTAGACTTTCTATACTCTCTTAATACCAAGGGTCTGATCTTCACAAAGTATGGCCCACGGTCAACATCTGATTTTGCAGGCTTGAGTACCTACCAAGTGTATATGCCTGAGAGCCACTCAGATGTGATCATCACTGAGCTCTGCCCATGTGGCTCTGGAAAGTCCCTTCTTGCTTCCACGAGCATTAACCATTTTGTACCTTCATAGTTATGCTTTTGAGAGTCAGGAGCTGTCTTGTTCATTCAGAGATACGCTTTATCTTCATCTTGTTGCCAAAAGTAACTGAAATGTTAAAGTAAAACATGATTCTATTTTAAAACTTAAATTCAAGTCCACAACTCAGCCTTTCTTACAGATTTCATTGGCAACACTACAATATTTTCAGAGCTTTTCAGATTTTGTCATTCTCTCTGTCCAAAACCAGGAGAGTTATGGCCAAATCCAAGCACAGAATAATGCCACTAGACCCTCACTGTCCTCTTGAAATGGACAAACATGATGTGTTTGCTTCAGTTTGATTTACACTATCAGCATTTGGAAGCATAGTCGTTGTTTAGCTGAACCTGCCAAATGTTTTCTGTTTAGTTACACAGTACAACCACAAAGTCTCCAGTGAAAAGATTTCTTATTTGTTTATTTTTTAAGTTTATGAGATGTTATCAAACAAATGGAAAGCATTCTCAGGAAAAACAACAACAAAGACAACAAACCATCTCAAAGAAGCAGTATTTATAACTTAGCAATAGTTTTTTTACATTCATCTGGGCACAAGAAAGAAATATGGAAAATCACCAATTTTAATTTTTTAATTTTAATCTGAATAAGTATAGAAAACTGCAGAATAAGGACACAAGATGAAAGACATGTATATTTTTATGCTGCAGAGAGATGAAGCCTCTTCCTCCATCCTCCCCCTTTCCTCTCCCACTGCCCTTCTCTCTGCCTCAAAGTGAGCCCATCCTTGGCTCTGGTGTCTGTCCTTATTTAGCTCTGAGAAAAAGGTGTCTCGTTGTCACAAGATATAACTAAAGAAAGTAGTTCAGATTCTTTCAAACAAAGATTATACTTTCATAAACAAAAATATCATCTTAAACCAAATTATCTTGAGTCGTAAGTATAATCCTTTGGGGCATAAAGTGATCACCAACAGGCTTGACAAAGGAATGTCTTCAGGCAGTGTATTATTACCAGTGATGAGTGATAAGTTATATTATTTTCTATACAGAAGTACTGACTTGCAGTCAAAATGGTCTTTTTAATTTATTACAGCAGCACAACAAGGAAGAAAAAAAAACCTGTAATGACTTTCCAAGAGAGACCGTGAGCAGCCTCGTGTACACAAAGCATTCAAGCACCATGGACGAGGCACAGACACAGAGCTGGAGCTGCTTTTCAGACAGCAGATGGTTTTCATATTTAAAGGAACATTATAAAGAAACCATAAATTCTTCACTAAATAAAGCTAACCTTCTGACTGGAGAAATGAACTCTCTTCTTCCTAAATGATGTATCTCAAACTCTCCAGTTTGTACCTCCAGAAAATTTGGGAGGTATCTCACAAAATTATAGAATGGTTTGGGTTGGAAGGGACAATAAAGATCATTCAGTTCCAAACCCCCCTGATGTGGGCAGGGCTGCCACCCACTAAAAAACACATTAGATCAGGTGCTAGAAAAGGCTGCCCAAAGCCCCATCCAACTTGACCTTGAAGGGCTCCAGAGATGGTGAATTCACAACTTCTCAGGGTAACCTGTTCCAGAGCCTCAGCACTGTCTGAGTGAAAAACTTCTCCCTACAATCTAATCTAAATCTACCCTATTTTAGTTTAAAACCATTTCCCCTTGTCTTACTACTATCAGACTGTGTAAAATATCATTCTTACTCCTCTTTTTATTCTCCTATCAAGTACTGAAAGCCATAGTGAAGTCTCCCCAGACTCTTCTCCTCTCCAGACTGAACAAGCCCACCTCTGTCAGCCTGTCTTTGTAGGAGAGGTGCTCCATCCCTCTGATCATCTTCATTGCTGTGCTCTAGACCCACTCAAACAGTTCCACATCCTCCTGGTAGTGAGGGCCCCAAGTTTGGAAGGAGTGCTCCAGATGGGCCTTGCAAATGCAGAGTGGAGGGGACCAATCTCTCTCCCTGTTGCTACCCCTTTTTTGATGCTGCTCACAATGCAGTTGGCCCTCTGGGCTGCAAGTGAACATAACTGTCTCATGTCAAGCTTTGATTTCCTTATTTTCTGTGACAAGAAAGGCAGCTTGACCCTTGTAATTTGTCATCGCACATTTGTGTTTCACAGTTCTCCAGGGTCTTGGAGTGAGCAGCTCCACTTCTGTATGCCATGACACTTCCTGTCAAACCAAGGGCTGAGTAGTTGTTGTTCCCCTTTCTCTGAAACCTCTCCCAGCAAGAGGAAAAGGAACTCATGGCAGCTTCCAGAGGCTGTTATGTACCCCACATTGCAGTTGGGTAGCAACAGAAAATCAGTATTTTTAAAGCAAAAAAAAAGGGAGCGTCATCATGCTGTACCATGACTGAAGGGGTCCAGAAGGGGCCCAGAAGGGGGAGGGTAGCTGTCAGGCTGAAGCTAGTCTTCAGTGGTGGGGGAAAACACTGGTGGAGTTGGTGGTGTTGGGTTGCCCTCCAGGCCCTACAAGGTTTCCCCACTCCTTATGCTGACATCAGTGTTAGGTTCATTCCCCAGCAGTGAAAGGGCCAAAGTCCTCAGCTTGGCATAGCAGGGAGGCTCAGAGCTGCTCTGAAGGTGCCCTGAAGTGGCACCATGTGTGGGGAAGAGATCAAAGATGAGCTGGTAAAGTGGACCAGACCCCCAAAGTGCAGACTCTGGTGCTCAACCTTCCCTGTTTCCTCTCCTCCACATGCAATTTCCTGAAAAAGGGTGTATCATTCAAAGTGTTCTTTCTTAAATAGGGTATGCATCCCCTTGTTATTATTTTAATTTTAAAATGTTCTGCAGATCTAATTATTTATAATGTTGTTTAAAAAAAAAAAAAAAAACGAAAGAAAGAAAGAAAGAAAAAAGGTGTGGTAAAATAACAATTTAAACTCTTTTTTTTTTTTTTTAATTTGAACTTAGAAAATGACTAACAGTCCTTTGAATTGCAGCTCAGAAAAAGATATTTCCTTTTATGACTTTCACTCCCTTCTTTATATAATATTTAACCCATGGAGCTGTAAAGGTTATACGAGCTGCATACTTTGGGAGGTTTATTCCTCATCCAGCAGTTATGACGCACAAATAAGTGACCGAGTAAGTAAGTAAAGCTAAATAAATGAAGCTGGAGAAACACAAGCCAAAGTGAAGTATTGCTTATTCTTAATCCTTCTTCATTTGAGGCACTTCTTTGTGAGAATCCCGAAGTAGCTGAAGATCCCTTCAAAGCAAAGCTAGTTATAGAAAACTTATCCCCAGTGCTCATGTGATCAGGTAATGTACTCGATTCACACAAACAGGTAATCCACAGGGCTGCACTCTAGACAGTTAAGTGGGTTTAACGTAAACTCCTATCACAGAGGGCTGGAAAGTAGATAAAAGCTTCATTTGTCTTCAAAGTCCTCACTGAAAATCTGCCCATTATACAGTGCAGACCTACATGAAGACTCCTGGTGCCTTTTTGATGTGGATGATGGTGCGTTTTTTGCTGCAAGGATGCCTGGCTTTTTCCCACCGTAGGGCTGGACACAAGCATCTGTGGGGTGTGCACACAGTCCAGCCTTGCTCACCTACTCCCTGCAGCCTGATCAGGGCAGAGACTTTGCTCTGCTCTTGCATCAGATGGCCCAAAGGTATCACCATGGGAGGCACGTTCCTTGGCTTAGAGGGAGAGCAACAAAGGTTTGCTTATGGCTTTCTTGCTGCCCATGAGAAACAGTTTTTGTGTGAGGATATTTATCCTCCACTCATGTCATCATAGCTGGGCTTGTGGTGACAGTTGTGGTGTGGACAGCATACAGAGTCTTTTATCTGTGAATGTTAACATTTCTTTGAAGACTAAGCATGAATTATATTACAAGTCTACTGATAGAAGGGTTGGAATGACTTCATAAGAAGGGAGGATCACAGAAACAGACACACGGTTGTTTGTGCCCTCTTTAGAAAATTAAGCTGTGTTCAGAAGTAGGAAACTAAACAAAATTTGAATGTGTTTCAGAGGTCTAATACTGGGAAGCAATCCACACCTCAGTGAAGTCAGCAGGATCTTCCCATTGACTTTAATGGGTGTTTCATCCAACCTCTGCTTGGTCTTCAGTTTCTGGTGATTTTTCCTTCTTTCCTCCTTACTAAGAGTAAAGACAGGTTTCAATGCAGTTGGCATGCAGTACATGTCCACCCTACCCTTAGCCATGAGCTTCTTAAAGGGATGCATCTACCAAAAGCACCTTTCCTAGGAGAAGGGACTGCTGTGGAATGTGATGCTGACAATCTCTTCTTCTCCGCTGCCTCTCACAGCTTTTGTTATGCTTCTTATACTCTCAAAGTTCAAGTAAAAATTGATTCAAAGCTCTGATTTTTGCAAGTCTTACTGATATTTGCACTTTTCTTTTTAGTACCAGCTGTCCTAGCATTAAATAAGAAAACTGATTGATAAAAAATAACAGCCTTGTACCCAGAGTTTTGGATATGTCATGTAAATGGTGAGCCACAAACCAGTTTGCAATTAATTAATAGCCCATGTCAACTGACAGAGCCAAATCTAGCAACATCAGTATCTCAAACCTTACTCTGACAGCTCACACAGATCACTAAATGTGTATTTAAACCCAAGTTCTGGAAATCAGTTTGTCTTAAAAAATGTTTCCCTTCCACTAATGTCCCTGTTAAGTTTGGGGCCATTTGTGCTGCTGCTGATGCCATTAAAATGTTGAAAATAAATTTCTGACTGAAGTTAATTCATTACTCTGCAATTCTGATGTTCTGGAAGCAAACGCCCATGTGGGCTGTGTGCCACCCAGCTATGCTGCACCAGCACTGCTGCCTTCAAACCCTTCATAGTCTTCTGTGTTGGCGGGTAGGGGTGGCCCACCCAGCACAAAAAGGCAGGCAAACTATTTTAACAGACAAGCATTGTGATGACCAAGGTTTCCAGTGTTAAACTATCCAGAAAAATTTAGACCAATTTTTCCCTATGGTAAAGCGCATATGTTAGTTTAAAGATGAAGAGAAATGAAATGTGTTATTTATAGCCTGAAATATCCTTAATATTACACACGTGTATTTCACTTAATCTTTTCTTTCTTTCTTTCTTTCTTTCTTTCTTTCTTTCTTTCTTTCTTTCTTTCTTTCTTTCTTTCTTTCTTTCTTTCTTTCTTTCTTTTTTTTTTTTTTTTTTTTTGATAAATGCTCACACTGCTAAACACTTAATGCACAACAGGATGTGGCTCCCACTTAAATTAGCAGATGCTATAGTATCTGGTTGTTAATGATGGACCTGTTTGCCAATAAAAACAACTGATGGATCAGCATGTGTGAGCTACTGAACCTCAGCAAAAGCCCAAACTAATGAGAGAGAGAGAAAAATGCTTCAGGTCACAGTCAGCAGATGGGAACTGGCCAGATGTCTGTCTGGGGCAGGGAGAGGGCAGCATGTATTTAAATACATATCTAAGTTTTTATATAGCAGCAGCCACTGGAAAGTTCAAATACTTGAACTAAGTCAACCTACGGTTTTGAGGTTTACATGTACAGTTGGGGGATAAAAATAAATGAACGGCGTACTTCTGAAACTTTGGCTATCAGATAGCCCTGAAATGGTCACTGTGTGCTTGAGAAATAAACTCAGAATGTTATGAGTCCTCTGAAAACTGTATTAGGTGATTTTGTCAACACTGAGATGCCATCTGTGAGCAGCTGAAAATAGAATTGTCCTTTAATTTTCTTCTATGTATTTATTACGCAAGGCATACTATAAAATGTGACGACTAAACAACATTATTTTAAAAACTGTGACGTGTAAAAGAATGGAGAATATAGGCTGAAAAGCTGAGATTGTGCCATTTCAAGTAAAGTGCTTGTTTATACAGCTACATATAAAAAGGCGAGCTAGCTAATTTCCTTAACATGCAGGCAACGAATGCATGATTGAAAATATTAGGATTCCTTTAATGACAAGCTACTGCAAAAATAAAGATATATTTCTGACTAAAATAAATAAACTATACTTGTTTTTCAGTAAGAAATCCTTCATTTCTTCCCACATTCAGCAACCTGGTCACACTGAGAGATTTATTAATCAGTTAAAAGATACGCAGGTGCTTAAGTGCCTGAGTGGAGTGGGGCCTATAAGACAAAATTCATTACAAGCAGAAATGCAATTTGTTCACGGATTGAAGCAATTTGAGCATTTCATTTGACTCCCCTATAAATGGAATTTCCCTGTATGCATTTCATGGCAAGCATATTTTTCCACAGGGATCTAATCCCGACTTCACCAGAGTCTATGAGAATCTTTCCACTCTCTCTGGTGGGCTCTGGATCAGTCCCTGGCTGTGAACAGGGTACATATGCTGGCCAGCCCCAGCCTGTGCCTCCATATGCATCAATGTGTACTCAAATGATGGGTGCTTTGGGTCACACTGAGGGAGCCGTAGTCCTCAGAAAGGAAGCTGCTATAAGGAAGATACTTGTCTTGCACTTGTTGATATCAACATTAAATAGGACATTTGAGGATCTTCTAGTGGAGACGCCACCCTAACCCTGCAGAACATTTAGTTCAGACGAGCCCCAGCAAAAAAAAAAAAAAAAGAAAGAAAAAGCAGCAGGAGATAAATGGCATTTTGGCCAAAAACTTCCTCCTGCAATTGCATCTGGGAAAAATTGGCCCAGGTACATCAGAGCAGAGGTGAGAAAGAGCTATCTGCAAGTAGGGACAGTGCTGGAGGGCAATAGAAGTAGGAAAATGGGAGATAGCTGGCAAATTGTGTTTCTGGCTTGTGCAAGAAATATTGGATGTGACACTACACCTACAGTGAAAAGAAGAAGATAGCTGGCAGACAAATGGCTATTTCCATGGCTTTTCTCCTCATTTTGCACATTTTGTGCCCAGGCAACACCCTTGTTATTCAACATCTTCAGCTAAGACAGCTGTAGGTCATGCTGTCTTTCAAAAAGTTTCAGGGAAAAAACTCCACTACCTTGTGAATTTTTCTTGCATCTGTCCCGGTGTGCATGCTTTGTACTGTGCACAGAATTGTTTCTAAAACATATGCTACTCACTCATTAAAATGTCAGGAAAAAAAGGTAGAGGTTATTTAGGCACAAGAGAACTCCTGTTCAATGGTTTGACTGAACAACAATAGAAATCTGCACCTGCACAAGTTTCTGCCAAAGCTGATCTCACATAACTGTTGATCTTGATTAAATTCATTAGGCTGGGAGAGATGGATTTCTATACATCTTATTGTGCATGTTTTATAGGTTATGCTCCTGGGTGGAATATAAGGCAGTTTTTGTTCAGGAGACAGTAGGAAAATCATACTGAGACCCAGGCCTGCTTTAGAATTCAACAGATTCAGCAAAACCTTTGGCCAGGACTTATTTTGGACTTTAGTAAAACCCTATTATAGGAGTTTCCGTAAGTTTAAAGGAACTGTCTGAAAGTTTGTATATATTATAAATCCCATTCTGTACAGATTTTGCCTGCAGTAGCAAAGCAGCAACATTTTTCAACAATTCTGACTTAAGTCATAAAGCTTTATCCTGGAGCAATGAAATTAGAAAAATATTTTACGAAACCAGAACACAGGTCACATATTTGCAATATCTTTCTTTAGCATTAGCTCTATTTGAGAGAAGTTTTATGTCGCAGCTGCACAGCACACATTGACTGGTTGTATCCAAAATACAGAAAATAAATCACAGGTTTGTCCACACATTTGATAACATGAGTAAAGCCAACAGGCTTTCCTTACTGATATTTATTCCTCCCTTCTACCTCCTCTATGGGGATATGTCTTTGTATGTTTATATACAGACACACAGAAACATACAGATCTAATTTCTGCCTTTTCACTTTCCTTTGATTTACTGTTGCACAAACAAAAGGCTTGAGACCTGATTATAATCTCACTACAGTTAATCAGGCTGTTTATGTCAGCAATTAATCAATGTTGTATGTAAAGACCCACAACCTGCCCTAATGTACATAATTTACCCTTGCCTTTCACTTTGCATCATCATTTGCATCAGTACAAAGGCACTGCAAACAGATGCTGCTGTATTCTCTGTTCATCCTTCGTTCATTTTGCACAGAGGTATATAATAACACAAATAAACTGAGAATATGAAACTTAAGACTACTGCAGCATAAGGCATTTGGATGTGTCTGATGTCAAATGGGATGGTGGCTTCACCCAAGTCCTGTTCAACAGTCACCACCCCACAATAGTGCCATGCCTACTCCTGTCAAAAGAATGTCAAAAAGAACAAGAAGAGGTGACTCAGAAGCATTATCTCCCCTTTTATCTATGTGGGGTACATCTGTATGCTGCCAAGAGATGAGGGGCTATGGCAGCACAGCTGGTAGGGAGATCTGTCTTGTTGCAGTAATGCTGAGGTTCATCTATGGAAAAGCAAAACACTTCCCCAGGGCATCTTGTGGTTCTGGAACCCTAAGAGGACAGTTGCTGGTTTTAGTTTGTTTGCTTTTCATAATAGAAATGTTTCCTGCTAATGTTTTCTGATAGTCTCAGGAGAAGAACTCAACATTGAAGCAAAGCGTGCAAGAAGTGTGAAAATGTTTTAGTTGTGATGTGTTGAATGGGTCAGCTGAGCAAAGAACCTGAAATACCACAGAACTCCATGATATAAGGGCAACGTTAAAACCTGAATGGGAAATGGCAAAGCAGAACATTTTCACATAGACCATTACTGAGGACTTGTTCCTGAGGACTTTTTCCCAATATTAATCATTCTGTCTCCAAGAATTAAAAAGCAAAAACAAAAATTGTTTTTAAAGAAGAAGAAGAAAAAAATAATTCCATCTCAAACCACTGAGCTACAGTATGCTGCTGTATTTTTGCCCACCTAATAGCTATGCACTCTCCTATAGCTGCTATTTCTGAATAGCACCATCTTTCAGGATCTCAGTTGTTCAGTCAAGGGTTATTACCTGTCCCTGTTATGGGCTTTTCTCCAGCAAGATTTGAAGTAATTTCTGAATGACTGTGCATCCAGATGATAATTTCTTTGTTATGTTCTGTTTTTCTTTTAGAAAGACAGGATGAATAGTCATGAGGTGATGCTTATTTCTCCCTGCAGAGAGAACTGCAAAACTGACTCACAGAAGATGCTTAGCTTTCCTACAGTGAAAGTGAGCTGAACAAAACTTTGTCTTCTTGGGCACTGAAATACTTTGTCTGGGCTGAGCCTGATAAGGCCACAAATGGCATTTGAGAAAGACTTCACACCAAACTTTAATGTGCTTGCTGAAAAACATGAGGAATTAGGAAAAAAAAAGAATGGCCTTGGGATTATGCTGGGGTCCTTCAGGTATACAGGGATGACTCTCCCCTGGGACATCTGATCCCAGAGGAACCACAAGTCTGTGCACACCAGCCTTGAGCAGGAGAACTAGAAGCAGCCATGGGGCTTGTCCAAGGGGCAAAAAGCATTTGTCTGGAGGAAAAGCTTTCACTGACTTCAGCAATGCAGGTTTATCCATTTTCAAGAAGTCATTCAAAAGTGACAGAGGGGTTAGAACTGGGCAATCTTTAAGGTTCCTTTCAGTCCAAACTGTTATATGAATTTGTGATTCTATGGGTCAAACCAAAGAGGGAAGTGACTGGAGACTTTTCTATAGTGTCCTTAGGCTTTTTTGTGCTGAATAGTTACAGAGGACAGGAGGAAGAGATAACCCAGTAGGCCCAGCGGGTAGAGCTTTGCCTGGGGATACCCAGCACTGTAGCTCCCAGCTGGCTAGGTGAGATCAAAGTCTCTTGCCTGGATTTCCAGCTGATAGAATAACTGCCAAAAGTGTTAGATTAGCTTTTCTGCTGGATGCGTTTTGCTTTGTACATGTAATTAAATATTCCTTGGTCTATGGAGACTGTAATAGAATTTGTCTTACACAACACAGACATCTGCATCTCAGCTAGGGATTCTGAATTAGTTAGTGGTGAGAAATAAAATCTTAACAGTCAATTTCTCTGATCTATTTTTAGGTGTAGAGGAAATTAGTATCAGGACAATTTAGGGAAGCAGGAGCTCATGGCTCTGTGAGCTGGAAAGCAGCTACTGGGAAGGACAGCCTGTCAGGGAGGCTGCAGGATGCCTCCAACCATGGAGGGCTTGGTGTGATGCTCATGTGGATGCTAGTTCACGAGCTTAATGTCACTCCTCATTTGCTGGGGAAATTTAAGTCCCCTCCAGGTGCCAAGCTGCCAGCCAGCCACAGCAATACTTTATCCCCTGTTTTGGTTCTGCTCCAAAGTAGCAGGTTTCTGACATGTAATACATACTGACAAGCAGAACTTCCCTAACTGCATATGAATAATCATGCTTCATTAGCATACTAAGCAGAGGCATATGGAGCTGTGCAGAAGCATGATTGGATGGGAGAAAATTTAGAATAAATAAATCAGTAATTAATAAAATAGGAAATGCAGAAGGCTACTGGCCTTTGCAGTACACAGTTCTGTGGAGGGCTGATATCCATATCTGTTAGCTGAAACCGCAAAAGGCAAAGGGAAGAGAAATAAATTTAAGCAACATAAGCTAACTTTGATATCATACACTGAAAAAAAGGAATAATTTCTGTGTGCACAACTGTGGTTTTAATATGAACCGAAGTGATCACTCTTATCAAAGAAGTGGTGAAAACTGACTGCAACTACATACTAGCCACATTCTCAAGCAGCATCAATCTTTGGGTCTGAACATCTCACGTGACTTCAAAGGAAAACATAAAACCTTCCTCTCTTTGCATCATTTATAGGGATTTGCTTTGGGTTTTATTTTTTCAACTAAGGCAATTATGCTGGAAGGTCCACATCAAAGAAAATGCCAACCTTAGGCCTTTTGCACTGTCCAGGACAGGGAGCGCGATGGATATTCATCTATTTAGGATATCCCATCACATGCACTGGCCAGAATATGTTTCACAATATTAATGGTGGTGAGGTTAAAGTCTGACGTTTCTTGGAAAAGCTGGATATCATCATAACCAGCTGTTCTGATTTGCTGACTATTTATTAACATCTTTAGTAATTATGCATGGCAGATTTCATGAGAACACAATCATACAGCTTGTGTAAATTAATGCCCTCAATAAAATCTGCCTAGGCTTATGCACTTACCTCCTTTGTTAAAGCGTGATTCTCCTGTTAAAATATTTAGCTATTCCAGGCATATGCCCCCTCTCAGGCACAGGCTGTGCATGTTTTCTGTGCTCGTTCTGCATGAGAAACTCTCATTGACCCACATAAGGGCTCAGCGCATGGGCCATATGCTAAGAATATGGAAATTGCTTTGAGAATATGTGGATTTTCCATATCCCTGTCATAAGTGCAGTATGGATGTCACTGCGGGATGGTCTCTTGCAAATGGATAAACCTGCGTTGCTGAAGTCAGTGAAAGCTTTTCCTCCAGATAAATGAGAGAATATTTTCATGCCTATTGCCCCTTGGGCTGCTCCTGGCTTCCTCTAGTTTTCCTGCTGAAGGCTGGTGTTCATAGACCTGTGATTCCTCTGGGATCAGATGTACCAGGGGAAGGTCATCCCTGCATACCCAAAGGATCCCAGAATAATCCTGAGGCCATTCTTTTTTTCTCCTGATTCCTCATGTTTCTCAGCAAGTGCATTAAAGTTTGTTGTGAAGTCTTTCTCAAATGCCTTTTGTCAGCATGGCTGTCACCCACAAGATCAGGCTGCCCAGGGCCCCATCCAATCTGGCCTTGAATGCCTCCAGGGATGGGGCAACCACAGCTTCTTTGAGGAGAAGCCATGCCCTCATCTTTCCATGCTATTCCCCTTGTCCTGCTGGATGGAGTGAGCACCTGCCTCTCTATGTCCTCATGACTGTGCTTGTTGCCTCAAAGCCTCTGCAGCCCCTCATTTCATCTCCTTTCTCTCACTGTCATCAGATTCAACAGATGCTTTGACAAGGTCACAATTGAACTACTTGCTTCTCTGGCCACTGCTTTTTCAGGGCCCAGAGGATCCCAGAGCCACCAAACACACTTGTGGAGGCCCAAACCCACTACTGGCAGGCTCCGACCTCTGAAGACATGACCCACAGCCAGTTGTGGGGGAACACCAACCTCCCTTGAAGGAAACCCAGTCCCTGAATCTCAGAGATGACAGATTGCAGCAATTAGCTGTGAGAGTATCCAGCCTGCTTGAAACCAACAATAGCAGCATCAGGTTTGGAGGTAACAGCAGGCTCCTTTGATAAAGGCCTCTTCCAAATGCCAGCCTGTCACCTCCCAGCGGGAGAAGGGCTAAAAGCATTTCAAGGGAAGAAAAGCTGCAGCAGGCCTGTTACATACCTCAGGAAGCTCTTTATACGACGCTGCTTTTACAATTTAGCATTTCATTGTTTGTGTTTATATATGAATTCTGAAAGGTAAACTTTTGCATTGTGGCTTTGACCTTCAAAATGCAATTTTCTCTTTCACTGCAGCAGCTTGGCTTGTACTGAACAATCCACTGAAAAAGCAGCAGGAACATTTTAGTTTTTCTTTGAAAAAGCACTTCACTTTTTTTTTTTTTTCCCTGGATGACAGTCAGAATTACAACTCCCTTAGAATCAAGTAGGTTAAGTGACAAATACAAATCTGGACTTGCCTTTTCCCTGCACTGATCAGTATTTTCCCTTTATGTTTCACCTCCATGCGCTTTTCACTACTCAGAGTGTGAATATTCTGAATTTGGTCTATGATATATTGTTGCATGTCACAACATTCCAGCACTGTAAATGCAATCACCTGTGAGCACTTAGTCAAAAATCAAATCCTGATTTCACACAAATCTTATCTGCATAAATAAAATATAGTTTGTGTGTTCTGCTTTGCCTCACTGCTTGTTTTTTAAAGGGGCTCTGAAAGATTCTCAGATGTTAGAACAGACGTTACATTTTTCATTTTAAAATCTGGAGAGAAATTATGAAAAATAAAATACATTTGTGACCATATTCTCACCTGCAGTGCTGCTTAAAACTTTCCAAATGTTGAGAAACAGGACAGCCAGTGTCTTTTTTTTTTTCTTAAATCTGTGCTGACTGCTGAGAATTTTATCAAGGAGGGATGTGAAGAATGATTGTGTCTGAAAAGCTTCAAGGTTTCCACCCCTAAAGATGAGCTGGACTGAAACGAAATAAAGCAAAAAGGCTCATTATTTCTCTTCCCACATCCATCACAGTGATTACTGTACTCTGAAAATTGGACCGCAATGCCAAAGTACAGAGCTTCTTTCTCTTAACCCCTCTCCATATTACATGAGATTCTATGCTATCCTACAATAGGACTAAAAAGAAGCAACACAAATAAACTGTTCACTATAGAGACTAGGAAAGTTTTTTTGTGTCCATTTCTAGCTCCGAGTCCTTATCTCCAGATTTTCAAGTACACCCACCTTCTCTGCTCTGTGTGTGCTTTTTTGCTTTACCTCCCACGGGGCAGGTTCTGCCGCATTATCTGAAAGTAAATATTAGTTAAGGTTATGAGGCTATTTATTTCTTGGTAATTTGTGAATGATTAGTAAATGAAAAATCACAGCCCAGAAAAGCAGACAACTGTTGAACACACTGCAAATCTGTGGCCAGGATAGTACGATACATCCTGAAGCCAAAACCCAATAGTTTATTTATCCCATCCTCTGTCCCATGTTTTCATGACCACACAAACTCTGCTTGCTAAGATATGAGTTTGAATATGTTCTGCCCTGCACTGGACACATCTAGAAATGCGAGTCTTCCTTGTCTTCTCTGGTAAGCCCATTCTGGTTAAGATACTAGCTCCCTACACTCTGAATTCTCTCATAAATCTTCAGGAGAGTGCCAGAAAATGGTTGGAGACAGTTCTTCATCACAATCTAAACAAACAAATTAGACTGTTCTTTTTGGGATTATATTAAAAATTTAGAGCTATGAAGACTCAAAATACCAACATGAAACTTTACTTAACACTGTAAAATGCTTATTTAGAACTGAAAAGTCACATACTTCATGAGTTAAGAGAGTCCAGTGACTGTTCAAATAGTAAGTAGTCCTTCAGAAACCTCTTTAATTAGCAGTTATGGCTCTTTGCAACGACTGGCCAGTGCTTTGACCAGTTACTGTGTAACTACTGACCAATAATTTGACCAGTTACTGATTGTTGCCTCAATGAGATACTTTCAAAACAAAACTGCACGAGCTAACGAGCCAGTTCCAGTTTCTACTCATGATGATTATATACAACTCTGCTTTTTGAATCAAGTTCAGGATACATCTTGCATATTAATTACTGATTTGTTGTGGAGTGCTGTTTCCAAACACTGCTCCAAAAGTAATGCCTCTCCTTTTATAATGTTGGTCTACAATGTCAGAGATGGATTTTGGTGATATGGCAGTAGAGGCTGAACCTTCCCACCAACGTTCTTTTGCATATTGTTGCAGCATGTCTGACAGCAATAGAGGGGCAGTCTGACAGAATGGTAGCTGACATGAAAGTGTGTATGAAGCAAAGGTGTGTGATTTAATTCCTCCATGCACCCACTGACGTTCACTGACACTTGATGAGTCTTTATGGAGAACAAGCAGTTGCTGTGAGCACAGTAAAGCAGTGGCTGCTGTATTTCAGCAGTGGCAAGAGCAACATGAAATAAGTATTGTTTCTGATGGGTGGGCACAGCTCTCATACTACGAAATGAAGATTTCTATCAGCTCATCCATGTGAATTGGCTTATGGTGGTAATTATGTTGAAAAATAGTGTTTTGCAGCTGAGAATTCACACTTTCAAATAGAGTTATTGATCCCTTATAAATAAGAGGAATAAATATATATAAATAAGAGGAACTTTTGAAACAACCTACATGCATATAGCAGTTTCAAAAGTATAGTGGGAAACACTGCAGCCAACACTACAGTTTTCAAATATGATTTTTATATTTTTCAAATATAGGTTTTATAGCATTACACAACCTAGACTTTTTTCATTTGTCAGGTAGCATGACTTAGGTCAATCAAGATATCTTTTTTTTTTGTCAAAAGAATGTAAAGATTTAAACATCATTTTTTCTCACAAATAAAGATATGTTCCCCCCCATCCCCACTAGAAAACCTCTCACTCATGGAAGTGATGAGTTTCAGCTGCCTGAACCTCAAAGGAAAGCAGGAACACTTGAGCTTCATGGTGTGATGATCATCTCCAGGGAGAGTGAAATCATCAGGGCCAGAGTATCAGCCTACCGTCCTCTCCTCTTTTCCTCCTTCCCAAGTACAGCAGAGAATGATAAGACCAAGGACTAGTGGGTTTATGGCATAGCAGAAGGGGAATATTGTAACATCACAGCTCCGTAATGGTCTTACCAATCTGTGTCTGAGCCAGGGCATTCTCCAGTGTAGTACAGTCATGTACAGGAGCTCCAAGCAGAAATCAAGGTTTACTGACCTGCATATACATAAGAAAAGATGATGTCCAACCTGGCAGAGAGACAGCTTTTTATTTAAATAGGGATGTCTGCTCTGACAAGCCATGATTTATAGTCTTCTAAAGTTCATTTCGATTTCTCACGTGCATTTGTCATGGTTTTCACTCTCTGAGACTCTGACATTGCCTGCTGAAAAATGCAGACTATAATTTTAATTTTAAATTATCTTCTGTCCAGCAACTTAACTGTAAATTACTTCTTCGCCATGTGGTGGAGCTGGTAGACAGCAGTTTCAAATTTTCATTGTTTTCACCATGGAGGTTGTTGCTATGTTTGGAATCTTTCTTTTTTAGCAATTTTCACAGCTATGTTTAGTCTGGTAAACTACCTATAAAACTTAATCTTTGCTTTTGTATTTATACTATAAACCTCAACACTGAGGAAAATTTTAAAGCTTAATTTTTGAGGTGAGAACTGCCAAGTCTGATGGCAATCTTTCCATACTGGTTGCTAATGACAGCTCATCTATTATTCCATGAAGAGCAATGCCTCTGGAGAGATCTGTGGACCTCATTCTTCAGTTTCTACAGAACAGAAGGCCACTATAGAGGACAACAGTCCAGGAAGCGCAATGCTTGCAGTGTAGGTAGATCTGAAAATATAACCAAGAAATAAAATATTGTACAGGATCTGTGTCTCAGTATAGCCCCTCCTCCCCCTCCCCCCCCCCCCCCCCCCCCCCCCCCTTTTTTTTTTTTCAGCACATGAAAAGGTTTCAAGGATAATTAGCAAATCTACTGAGTGTTGGGTGCATGAAGTACCTCAGCACTGTGCTAGTGTGAAGACATGGCCTGGGTTCTTCATCTCTGCACAAGTCTCAGACCCAGGTGCTCTCTGGGTTTTAGGACCCAAATTCCCCTTGGACTTGGACAGTGGTTCTGAAAGTACTTATAGATTTGTCTGCAACTTTTCTTATAAATCTTTCCAAACCAGGTCCTAAATGATTAAGAAGCACCTCTGAGAGAGAGAAAAAAAGCTCTTGTGATTTAAATAGCTCAATATAAACCAGAATTACTAATCATATTCCCTGCATTCCCATTAACCATCTGTGCTGCCTAAAGCAAGTGGTGTAAAGTCGCTATGCCTCAGTTTACTCCGTAACACAGGCATCATATTTTGTTCCCTTATAGCTGTACATGTGTAAAAATGCATTTTGAAATCCTCAGATAGAAAGTGCTTTGAGAGCATGTGGTAATATGGTCATTATTATACTCAGCTTTTGCCTCATGTTATTTTCTGTTCCATTTATTATTTTATACTGCTCCCACCTCTTGATACAGTAGCCAACTGTTTCATACCTGAGAAACTGAATTTCAGAGCATTTCATGGAGGTGTCGGTGGCATATGGTCAAATTCCAGTATGACCAGTTTGCCAAATGAAATTCTCCCAATAGTTTAAAGTGGATTAAGTATTTTTTGCTACCCGCTATTGAATACCTTATGCATTTCATTCCTATGTAGCTTTGCAGTTGTGAACCAAATCTATGTTTCTGAATGTTTTGACTACAAAGTGGTTTGAATTACTCGGGGAAATGCAAGGTAAAATTAATAATACTGACACTGTATAAAATACCGGTGTTTGAGACCACATTTGTGAATTACTGTTTTATTTCAGATTTCTCATGGGCCGGTTCTTGAGCGTTAAAAGGAGACATATCCTGTCCAATCTTATTTGTGCATTTTAAAATTATGGACAGAAGCAGAAATTCACTTATTGGTTATTTCTTCCTGTGTTCCTATAACTTGAAAATAGCCTAATTTGTTAAAAGACATACAGAGTTTTAGAGCAGATTGACTCAAACAATGAGAATCTGCTGGATTTGTTTGGGCTATTTCAGAATGCTCTTTCAAAGTTTATTAAGATGAGTACATGCAGCCATGTTAACTTTTAATGGGACACTTAAATTTTTATGTCTGGACAAGTACAGGGCACTTACAATTAAAAATCCCCAGACAAAACCATACCACAAAACCCAGCAATATTCCATGTCTATTTGTGATCAGTTCTAAGATAAATGAAGAGAGCAAAATTCAGGTTTAAAACTGACATTTCAGTTTGAACTATCAAGGAGTTCATTTGGGACTGGAAGCATTGGCTGACCTCATGTTTACACAAACTGCAATGACGAAGTATATCTGTGGATTAAAAATGAGGGCCAGATTTTCAGCTAGTGCAAATTGCGGTAGGTCTGGTGAAACTGACTGAAATAAACTGTTTTATGCCTCTTCTAACACAGAAATTAATATTTGCATTATTTGTTCAGACAGAGAAAAAAGAAAAGAAAAAAACAAACACCACTTTTTAAACTGTTTACGCATATATTTGCATGGCTTTAATTGTAACATTAATGTTTAAATCTATAGGCAGTAGCATCAGTGCCACATTTCAAAATGTATTTACTGTATATGAATCAGTCATGTGTAAAATAAGGACATGCTCATACTACGCAAGAGCTCTGCAGTGAGATGCATGTTTACTTACTCTCTTGATATACGCTTAAGTGGCTTGATCTCAGCATGACCTTGAAGAATTAATTTAAAGCAAGACTTGATTTATTTTTTATTTTTTTATTTTTAGTTTTTGCTATTTGCTTAAAAAAGGGGGTTTCTGTAGGACATTTTGTTCACTTGGTGTTAGATCTCATCTTACAAGGGTGTTCTGGAATGTGTTGGACTAAATCTTGACAGTCATATTCTTTGAATAATAGCTAAGTGTTTGTGAGCGCAATAGGAGATATAGCTCAAATCTTTCATGGCTAGAAAAAGCAGTGTTATTTTAAGGCTCAAGTACTTAGCACTTTCCTGTTTTCTCTCAGCATTGTATCAGTAGGTACATTCTTTAAAAGCAATCACATCTTCGTTTCTTTAGACTGCAGAAGCCCCATTCATGCACACTGCTGATAGAAACCAGATTCTGCAGAGTGGAATCCACTGAAGCAATGTATCTGCAGCTCATTTGTGTATATTCTCAACATCATTTACATATAAAATCATACAATCGTAGAATGACTAAAGTTGCAGAGACCCTTAGAGCCCATCTAGCTCGATCCTCTGCCATGGGCACGGTTGCCAACCACCAGATTAGTCTGTCCAGGATCCCATCCAATCTTGAATGTCTCCAGGGATGGGGAATTGCATAATGCATGGGATAGAGAACAACTTCAGCCTCTTCATAAGGAGGTCACTTTGGGAAAAGGGGATATGGTGATTCAGTGCTCTCAAGCAGGTGATATCTATCAGCCCCAGCAGTGGGCAGGCTCTGCAGAGGCAGCCTTGGCATCAGCTCCCCGGGCAACATTAGCGTGGGGATTTCCCTGAGATGTGTGCTGAGGCAGGATGTGGACGGAGGAGCAGCCTGGCTGCACAGCAGCAGCCATCACCTGCTGTTGTTCAGGCACGAATTCCTCAGCTGGTACAGTTGCCCTAAAGCCCTTTATATCTGTTTGATCCCCATCTCTCTTCTTAGTTTTAAAAGTACTTCCTTGAGTGGCGTAATCATGGGGCAATTTTCCTCTCATGCCAAGTTTAGATACTGTATATACTACTTATATGTTGACTTAGGTGACATTGTTTCCCAGTTCCCAGTGAGATAGGGATCAGACCACCTCTGTGCAGCTCAAAGACCAAAGCGTTGCACCAGACAGCACGAGATTTCTTCAGAACACTTTGGAAGTGGAAATTGAAGTCATTTGAGGATTAGCATTTTGTTAGATGGGGAGATGAACCCCAAAACACAACATCCTGAAATTGCCCAGCTGTTGATTATCACTGAAGGTTTGAAGGCAGAGATCGCAATCAGTTCATGTTCTATCTTCCTGCTGTATGGTTTGCAGAACAAGAAGACAGGTCAGCACTGGCCCCCCTTTTCTCTGTCTGTGTAACCTGGTATTAGTGAAAGAAAGCAAAAAGGTTTGAAATCCTACTTGAAGCGGATACTGGTTACTTAAGTCAGCATTATGTTCAGTAACAACAGACACAGCTGTCTTGACCACACACAGACCATTTTAGCTATTGCCAAAGTGCAACATTCGTTATGCAGCCAAGTCTCAAATTCTGGTAAGCAATGAAATAACTGAATATGTTTTAAAAGAAAGCACATCAGTTCCATTAATATGAAATTTACCTTTTAGATAATTCTTGACTTGTAATAAATGTACTTTTGCCAGCTATGTGAGCAATAAGGCAGTGGAAAGTAAAAATTGCTTCATAAAAATAAGGCAGCCAGGAATTTATTTGAGCAGGACTTAATGACTATGTAATTATAATTTCTAAGTGCATGTAATTATTAAAATAGAAACAGACACACAGTCTTCTGAATCATATATCTTTTCCTAGGCTTTTTTATTTATTAATATAATTACTACTATTTATTTATTTATTTAAAAATCAGAGACACAATGAAAATTTACACCAAACAATAAGGTTTGGAAGGAAGACAAATTCAGGCTTCACGTCAGTGGAGAATTAGACATCTGCATATAATTCAGCACGGACTTAAGCTCTCTGTTGAGTTTGTATCTTAAGAAATGTACACAGATATTTTCAGGGAATTTTTACTATTTAATATGTTTTGAGCTGGACAAATTGGTTTGGCTTCTTGCACATTTGTCATGTAGGCTTCAGATTAAAGAAAAGGTAATATTCCAGGTTCCTTCTATTCAAACTCCTTCTACCTTAAACTACAATAAGATTTTCCCATTGGTCTTTAAAATGAAAAGAGTTCTGGGGATAAAACTGAGAAAATAATTTTTCACAAGACCAGGCCACAGAAAAATAAATGGAAGAAAGATTTAGAATTTAACCATTTCACAGAAGTGTATGAGATCCGTGTAGTGGTTAATGTTGTCCATACTCACGGAAACACACAAGGCCTTAATTACTTTCACTAAATCTGATTTGACTTCTGGAAAACCTCAAATCCCTGTCAGCATATCAGGAATATTGTAACTTTTGCTCCATTTCCAATCCATCCAAGGTCTATCTCCTGCTCTTAGCAGCATGTTTGAACTACTCTCACTTGTCAAAGTGGAGCACAAAGCATGGTCTAGAAGCCCACTAGGGAAGATGTAATTCACCAAACTTGGCCAAGTGTGGCCTTTCCTCTTGGTCACTGAATGGAATGAAAATGCAGCAAAGGAATAACTCCTGTTCTGAGGTCAGTGCATTTTCTTCTTATCTTCTGGGCTACCTACATGTAGTAGTACAGTGGCAGAGCCAAAGAAGATCACATAATGGTAGAATCATAGAACGGCTTGAACTGTAAGGGACCTTAGAGATCACCTAGTTATGATCCCACTGACTTGGGAAGTGTTGCCAGACACTCTTATCAGGTTGCTCAGGGCCCCATTCAACCTGCCCTTGAATACTTCAGAGGATGAGGCACTCACAGCCCAGCACAGTTTTTTTCAGTGCCCTACCACCCTCTGAACAAAAAATTTCTGCTTAACATCTAGCCTTAACTCTTGTTTGTTACCCTCTGCTTGTATAGATAATCTGCATTATTGCTTTTCACTCCAGAAAGTAGATCTACTTTTTTTTCTAAACAAAACTTTCTTTAATAACACCAAAACATATCATCCGGTAACAAAAAATGATTAGATCCTTTGCTCACATCTTACAACAGTTAAATATTTGCAAAATAATAATTAAAAAGTCATCATGACGTGTCTGGTCTTGCAAAAAGTACAGCATGTTTAAAGAAATACTCCATATTATGTGTTGTGACAGTTGCTATGGTAATAATGCTTTTTTTCCCTTATATAGCAAAGTAAGTAGTTATGAAAATCTATGGAAATTGTTAGTAAGTGAGGACTTTTCTGACATTTATTAGGTTCAGATTTTGTTGCTTTTTTTCCCAATGATATGTGTATTTGTTGCACCAAGCATGGTCGGCCCTTAGCAGTCTGAGAGGTTGTCATGGTTTAACAATTTTGTAATTTTTGCTATCAGTATTCCACATCATAACATCATATAAAGCATGAATAATTTTACTGAATCTGCAACTTACAGAAGAAGACTACATCTCCCAGGGAGCAACACGATAGGTCACGGGACCTGGACTCTATATTAACTCTGTCGCAGAACAGACTGAGGTCTTTCGAGTTCTGGCGTTCAGGGGAGTGTGTGGGAGCCTTCAGCCGTTCGCCTAGATTCACAGTAGGCCTCTCGGTTACGGGACTCAGTCTCTCTCCTACTTTGCTTGATTCGTTAGCTCAATTTCAATTATATTGTATTATATTGTGTTATCCTGTATTTCGATATAGTATTTAGTAAATAAGTGTGCCTCCTTAGATCGTTGCCGCTGTTTTCTTTTCCTAATTAACTTTTTCCTTTCGGCCTAGGGCCCCTCCGGGGCCCACGGCCCCCTGTCACGGACGCAGGTAGATTTTTAGTTCAAACCGTGACAGATTTTGGTGGAGAATGCGGGCAAATTGAGTTGCTGTTTTTCTGTGTTTTCTTCTGTTGCTCTTTTAGCTTTTAATAGAGCTACGAGTTTTTTTCCCTGTTAAGGAGCTATCTCGTGTTTGGGATTCTGCACCTGCGAGCTTGACCTTGAAAGTCCAGGCGGACTGCCAATACTCCGGTATATTTTATAAACACTGCTGAGCTTTGTTTTCTTTTACTTTTTTCTCTCTATTGGAGGAAAAAAGATGTTTTCTCTACTAAATTTGTTTTACCAGGGACTGTGTGCCATTGGTTCTTTTTTTGAGACGCTCCGAACATATTGGGCCATGTTTAAGCTAGCCACTTTTCCTTATGGAGCTATACAATTGTATAATGGATTGAAAGCATGGTTAGCAATGCTCACTTCGTATCTGTATACAGCTCCAGAGGGAGCAACTAATGCAACTAATTATACAGAAATGGTGATTTTTAAGCGTGCTCCTCTTTCTTTCTATGAATCCTTTATGCAGTTTTTGAATGATCAGTGGGTCACACTCTTAATCTCCCTGATCTTACTGTTGATTATTGTAATAATCTCACTCAGTATCTGGATTTATAACATCCGGAGGAAGTCTTCCCTAGAACCAGAGAATACTGAGTGGCAGGGAGTGTGGAGAGGTTTTGAAGAGATTCTCAAAGGACAGACATCTTCAGTGTTATGGAGCTTCACTCCTGAACACTTGAAGAATCCTGAGAGTTTGATTGCATATTTGAGGCAGGAATGTTGTGGCTCAGGCAGATCTCAGGAGGCACAAATGATTTTGGGCCTAGCTAATGCTTATCGGGCCTTAGTCAATACCATTCCTGAGAGGGAAGTTTTAGAAGCTGAGAGAGAGAGTCTCAGGGCCGAGAAGGAGAGTCTTAGAGCTGAGGCAGAAAAACTTTGGACTGAGAAGGTAGAGAGAGAAAAAAGCTTTTGAAGCTGAGAGAAAAGATCTCCTGTACCAACGAGACTCAATCTGGTACGAGAGAGAGAGTCTTAGAGCTGACGCAGCAAAACTTTGGGATGAGAAGGTAGAGAGAGAAAAAGTTTTTGAAGCTGAGAGAAAAGATCTCCTGTACCAACGAGACTCAATCTGGTACGAGAAAGAGAGTCTTAGAGCTGACGCAGAAAAACTTTGGGATGAGAAAAGCTCCCTGCAATCCCAACTCAACACTCTCCAGTCCGAGTACAGCGCCCTCCGGTCCGAGCACGACGCTCTCCAGTCCGAGCACGGCGCCCTCCGGTCCGAGCACGACGCTCTCCAGTCCGAGCACGGCGCCCTCCGGTCCGAGCATGACACTCTCCAGACTGAGCGCGATGCCCTCCGGTCCGAGCATGACACTCTCCAGACTGAGCATGATGCCTTCCAATCCAACTGCGACACCCTCCAGTCCGAGCACAACACTCTTCAGTCTGTGCATAATGCCCTCCAGTCCGAGCATAACGCTCTTCAGACTGAGCACAATGCCCTCCAGACCGAGCACAACACTCTTCAGTCCGAGCATAATGCCCTCCGGTCCGAGCATAACGCTCTTCAGACTGAGCACAATGCCCTTCGGACCGAGCACAACACTCTTCAGTCCGAGCATAACACTCTTCAGACCGAGCACAATGCCCTCCAGACCAAGCTCAACACTCTCCAGACTGAGCGCGATGCCCTCCGGTCCGAGCATGACACTCTCCAGACTGAGCGCGATGCCCTCCGGTCCGAGCACGACACTCTCCAGTCCGAGCACAGCGCCCTCCTGTGTAAGTGCGTCGATCTCCAGGTCAAACATGACTCTATTGACTCGTTGTACACTGACCTCAAGGCCGACTACAACGCCCTCAAAGCCAGTCGCAGCACCCTCCGGTCTGTGTACGACGAGCTCCTGTCTGACTACGACGCTCTCCAGTCTGAGCACGACGCCCTCCAGTCTAGTTATAACGTCCTCAGGGCGGAATGCGACACCCTCAAGTCTGAACCGTATGTACTCCAACTTAACCAACCACCGGGGGCACCAGATACAATGTTGGTTGCCCCTGTAAGAGGGCGAAAAACAAAACGAGTTTCAACTCAGATAGAGAAAATGCAGAAGGAGTTAGAAGAGCGGAGGGAGTTAGGAGAGCAGGACTCAGGAGAGCAGGGGGACTCAGGAGAGCAGGGGGACTCAGGAGGTCAGGGGGACTCAGGAGAGCAGGAGGAGTCAGAAGACCAGAGGAAGTCGGCGGAGCAGAGGTTGTTAGAGCAGTATAAGAAGATGTTAGAGGAGGAGAAGAAGTCAGAGGAGCAGAGAAAGTTAGGAGAGAGGAAGAAGGAGGAAGGTCGCCTGGAGGAAATAACACAAGCGTCAGAGTCAGGGTCAGAGTCAGACGAGGAGCCAAAAGCTAAATTTTCTTTACGAGAATTTCTCGAGTCCAAACTTATAGATGGGGCAGCCTCATCAACACAGCTGCCAACATTAACACCTGAGACTCTTGATAGAGCAAAAGGTGAGCAAAGTATTACGACCATTATTGATCGATCTTTTAAACTGAGTGAAATTCGAGATCTGAGAAAGGATTTCACACGTCAGCCGAAAGAAAATATGGTCACTTGGTTACTTCGCTGCTGGGACAATGGTGCCAACAGTGCGTGGCTCGATGGCAGTGAAGCTCGCCAACTGGGTAGCATTTCCAGGGACTCACGTGTGGACAGAGGTATAGGCACATGCCAAAATCGGTCCTACACCCTCTGGAAGCGGATGTTGATAGCGGTAAGAGATAGATTCCCCTTTAAACGGGACTTGGAGCCTGAGAAAAAGAAATGGACTGATATGGAGAAAGGTATCCAATTTTTGAGAGAAAGGGCTCTGGTGGAAATGCTCTACAGCCCCCAGTTCAATCGTAACAATCCAAACCAATTACATGATCCTGAAGCAGTCCACGTTCCACGACAAATGTGGCGTGACTTTACAAAGGCAGCTCCAGAAAAGCATGCCAGTGCACTTGCATTGGTATATGGCAAAGGGGAAAGAAAGCCCCTTGTAAATGAGCTAATTAGCAGACTTCAGGAGCTTGAATTATTTATAAGCGCTACAGAAGTTAAGCTTTATACTTCAGCCATTGTCCAAATGGGAAAAAAAATAGTGGAAAGGTTAGACAAAGTGGAGGAAACACAAAGTGATATTATTGACAAATTGGCTAATGTGCCTGATGTAGATGAATCCACGGTGGTACCAGATGATGGAAACCAGGATTTCCACGATCACCTATTGAGAGAGCTAAACAACATGAGTTCCTCTCGACCTGTATCATCGAAAATCTCAACCATAAAAAAGAGACGTCCTCGTATTCAAGCAAACGACAATGATAAGACCATACGTTTTGCTTTGTTGTATTTCTTGAGTAATCATGGGGAGGATATAAAGAAGTGGTATAACTCATCCACTTCTGCACTTCAGGCACGAGTGAAAGAATTACAATCCAAAACAACCACCAAGGTGAACTCTTCCAAACGGGGGAGAGTTCCAGTTGCTGCGAGTCAACAAGGTAAACAATAGAGGGGCCCTGCCCCCAGCCAGGGGGGGGAAAGGGACAACAGAGTATACTGGACTGTGTGGATTAAGTGGCCTGGCACATCTCAACCACAGAAATATAAAGCCTTGGTGGACACTGGTGCACAATGCACCCTAATGCCCTCAAGTCACCAAGGGACACAACCAATTTATATCCATGGAGAGACTGGGGGTTCCCAAGAATTGACTATGTTGGAGGCCGAAATAAGCCTCACTGGTAAAAACTGGCGAATGCACCCTATTGTGACTGGTCCAGAGGCTCCATGTATACTGGGAATCGATTACCTTAGGATGGGATATTTCAAGGATCCCAAGGGGTATCGATGGGCCTTTGGGATAGCTGCTGTAAACACAAATGGTGTTAAGCAGCTGTCAACTTTACCTGGTCTGTCAGATGATCCTTCTGCTGTGGGGTTGCTCCAGGTAAAAGACCAAGAGGTACCAATTGCCACCAAAGTGGTTCACAGACGGCAGTACCGCACCAATAGGGACTCATTGCTCCCCATTCAAAAGCTAATTCGCCAATTAGAAAATCAGGGAGTGATTAGCAAAACGCACTCGCCTTTTAACAGCCCCATATGGCCAGTGCGTAAAACCAGTGGGGAATGGAGGCTGACGGTAGATTACCGTGGCCTGAATGAAGTCACACCTCCATTAAGTGCTGCTGTACCAGACATGCTAGAACTCCAGTATGAATTGGAGTCAAAAGAAGCTAGGTGGTATGCCACCATTGATATTGCTAATGCCTTCTTTTCCATCCCATTGGCTGCAAAATGTAGGCCACAGTTTGCTTTTACCTGGAGAGGTATTCAGTATACCTGGAACCGTTTACCCCAGGGGTGGAAGCACAGCCCAACAATTTGCCATGGATTGATCCAAGCTGTTTTGGAACAGGGTAATGCTCCTGAGCACTTGCAGTATATTGATGACATTGTGGTGTGGGGCCATACAGCAGCAGAGGTTTTCAAGAAAGGGAAACAGATAATCCAAATTCTTTTGAAAGCTGGTTTTGCCATTAAGAGCAGCAAGGTGAAGGGGCCTGCCCAGGAAATCCAGTTCTTAGGCATAAAATGGCAAGATGGACGTCGTCACATCCCAGCAGATGTGATTGACAAAATCACTGCTATGTCTCCGCCCACAAATAAAACAGAGACCCAATCTTTTCTGGGAGTAGTGGGCTTTTGGAGAATGCATGTCCCAAACTACAGCCACATAGTGAGCCCTCTCTATCAGGTAACACGGAAGAAGAATAATTTCTCATGGGGTCCTGAGCAGCAGCAGGCTTTTGAGCAGATAAAACAAGAAATAGCCCGTGCCGTGGCCTTGGGGCCAGTACGGACGGGACAGGATGTGAAGAACATCCTCTACACTGCTGCTGGAGAGAAAGGTCCCACCTGGAGTTTGTGGCAAAGAGCCTCAGGAGAGACCCGAGGCCGACCCCTAGGATTTTGGAGTCGAGCATATAAAGGGTCTGAGGAGCGCTACACTCCAACTGAGAAGGAGATCTTAGCCGTGTATGAGGGGGTTCGGGCTGCTTCTGAAGTAGTTGGGACAGAGGTTCAGCTTCTTCTAGCACCTCGCTTGCCAGTAATAAACTGGATGTTTAAAGGACAGGTTCCCTCCACCCATCATGCTACTGATGCCACTTGGAGTAAGTGGATTTCATTAATTACTCAACGAGCTCGAATGGGAAAACTCAGCTGTCCTGGAATTCTAGAAGTGATCATGGACTGGCCTGAGAGTAAAAAAATTGAAACACCACCTACAGAAGAGGTATCTCGTGCTAAAGAGGCACCACCATACAATGAGCTACCAGAAAACGAAAAGAAATTTGCCCTGTTCACAGACGGATCATGTCGTATTGTAGGGAAGCATCGCAGATGGAAAGCTGCTGTATGGAGCCCCACACGACAAGTTGCAGAGGCCACCGAAGGTAAAGGAGAATCAAGTCAATTCGCAGAGGTAAAGGCTGTTCAGCTGGCTTTAGATGTGGCTGAACGGGAGAGGTGGCCAATGCTTCATCTTTATACTGATTCATGGATGGTGGCAAATGCCTTATGGGGGTGGTTGCAACAGTGGGAAAATGATAATTGGCAACGAAAGGGTAAACCTGTTTGGGCTGCTGAACTGTGGAAAGACATTGCTGCCCGAATAAGGAACATTGTTGTAAAGGTGCGCCATGTAGATGCTCATGTGCCTAAAAGTAAGGCTACTGAAGAACATAAAAATAACCATCAGGTTGATCGAGCTGCCAAAATTGAGGTGGCTCAAATAGACTTGGACTGGCAGAACAAGGGTGAATTATTCCTAGCTCGGTGGGCCCATGAGACTTCAGGTCATCAAGGAAGGGATGCAACATATAAGTGGGCCAGAGACCGAGGGGTGGACTTAACTATGGACGCTATTGCTCAAGTTATTCATGATTGTGAAACATGCGCCATAATTAAACAAGCCAAGAGGATGAAACCTATTTGGGGGGAAGGGCGATGGCAAAAGTATAAATATGGAGAGGCATGGCAGGTTGATTATATCACCTTGCCACGATCTCGCAATGGTAAGCGTTATGTACTCACCATGGTGGAGGCAACCACTGGGTGGCTCGAAACATACGCAGTACCCCATGCTACCGCCCGAAACACCATATTAGGGTTGGAAAAGCAAATCCTGTGGCGGCATGGCACTCCAGAAAGAATTGAATCAGATAATGGGACCCATTTTAAAAATTCCCTTGTAACCACTTGGGCCAAAAATCATGGCATTGAGTGGATTTACCATATTCCCTATCATGCACCAGCTTCTGGTAAGATTGAACGATTCAATGGGTTGTTGAAAACTATGTTGAAAGCAATGGGTGGTGGAACGTATAAAAATTGGGAGAACCATTTAGCAGAAGCCACCTGGTTGGTCAACACTCGAGGATCTAGTAATCGTAATGGTCCTAACCAATCCAGCTCCCTACGAACCGTGGAGGGAGATAAGGTTCCTGTAGTACACATAAAGAGCGTGTTGGGAAAGACAGTTTGGGTCCTTCCAGCGTCTGGAAAGGGCAAACCTCTCCGGGGTACTGTCTTTGCCCAGGGACCTGGGTGCACGTGGTGGGTGATGGACAAAAATGGGAATGTCCAATGTGTACCACAAGGGAATTTGATGTTGGGGGAGTGCAGCCAATGATTTTTCCTGTAGATATATAGGTAGAGTCTCAGAAAATATTTCAATTAGGTACAGAATAGTTCAATTAGGTATAGGACTTAAGATAGAGTGGATTAATGTTAAGGAAACACTTTTCTCTATATACCTTAATTAGGCATTCTGTAAGCAAGTTTTCCATCTGGACTCTATATCCTGCACTGGCCATGCATGTGTAGAGCACACATGGAAAGAAGTATAAGTCAAAAGGGAATCTGCTGTGGTGGCTGGGAAAGGATGAGTGCACCTTGATGTGGGGGACGCCCTACTAGCACTGCCTTTCCCCTCTACCGCTGACGTGTTTTCCTTTTCTGGCAGTTTTGCCATTTTCTCAAAATTAATAAATAGTAGGTTAGGTTATAGAGTTTTGTTCTCAACTTAGGGATTTGTATGGAATAAATATAAATTGTTGAGGAAAATAAGGTTGCTGATTATTCACAATTATACATATGAGTGTGTGCGTATGTATAAACATAATGTAATGATGTAGAATAAGGGGTGGAATGTCATGGTTTAACAATTTTGTAATTTTTGCTATCAGTATTCCACATCATAACATCATATAAAGCATGAATAATTTTACTGAATCTGCAACTTACAGAAGAAGACTACATCTCCCAGGGAGCAACACGATAGGTCACGGGACCTGGACTCTATATTAACTCTGTCGCAGAACAGACTGAGGTCTTTCGAGTTCTGGCGTTCAGGGGAGTGTGTGGGAGCCTTCAGCCGTTCGCCTAGATTCACAGTAGGCCTCTCGGTTACGGGACTCAGTCTCTCTCCTACTTTGCTTGATTCGTTAGCTCAATTTCAATTATATTGTATTATATTGTGTTATCCTGTATTTCGATATAGTATTTAGTAAATAAGTGTGCCTCCTTAGATCGTTGCCGCTGTTTTCTTTTCCTAATTAACTTTTTCCTTTCGGCCTAGGGCCCCTCCGGGGCCCACGGCCCCCTGTCACGGACGCAGGTAGATTTTTAGTTCAAACCGTGACAGAGGTGAACAGCTCTGCTGAGAGAAATGGAGAGAAGGAGGTGATGTGGTGAACTGCAGGAAATAGCACATTCAGAAGACAAACACAGCCTTAAATTTTCCCATACTTTCCACAGTGTAACAATCATGCAGCAGGTCCCACCTGACCTATGGCAATGAATCTCATCAATGGGCTTCCAAATAGAAGATGTCTGGGGAAGGGCGGCCAGGGTTCAGTGCATACAGAGGAGCTGTCTCAAGTGCACCCTCGACATTGAAGGCTGTAAAATCTACAGCAAAACAACCCCAGAAACAAATGATTTTAGAATATGATTTTACCAGTTCAATGGGACTTACACTTTCTATGGTGTCTGGGACTGGATACATAAATGCTCTTAAAGGAAAACTTTTTAAGTGTGGTCTGTGCAGTTCCACCTTTGGGATCCACCTTCCAAGTATGTCTCTTTGAGGTCCCTCATGCAGGTCATTTTGCTTTAACTTTGCTTCAGAACATGAGCCTACCTTTGTTTTTTTCTTTTCGTAGAATCATAGAAGCATATAATCATTTTAGTTGGAAGGGACACTCAAAGGCCATCTAGTTCAATTCCATGCAATGAACAGGGACACCTACAGCTCCATCAGGTGTTCAGAGCCACATCCAAACTGACCTTGAGTGTCTCCATGGATGGGGCACCCACCACCTCTCTGCGCAACCTGTGCCAGTACCTCACCACCCTTACTGTAACAAAACTTCTTCCTTGCATCCAATCTAAATTTCCCCTTCTCTAGTTGGAAACTATTTTCCTTTGTTTTCTTCAACAGACTGTTGAGGATCACCTCAAAAAATAAACAAGCAAGTTCTACTCACATTGGTCAGGGAGTGTGTTCTGTTCCACCTCCACGTGCAAGGAAATACAGATGAAATGTTGCATCATACCTTCACTGATTGGTTCAAAATTGAAAAGTAAGTTTGGCCTGAAGTGCAGCCAACGTCTAGTCCATTCCACACAAAGTGTCTACTATCAAACACAGCTTACAAATTACACATAACTTTCCCCATAATTAAATTTCTTCACCCTTCCTCTTAGGTCTCCAGGAAAACTCTAGGAGATTTTTCTCTTTTTTTTTTTTTTTTTTCCCCTGAGTTAGAAGGGCTTATAAAATACAGAGCACTTACATTAAAACAGGCAAGATGTTTAGCTTTCATTATGATGAAAGGTACCATGAGCCACACAGCACTCCAATAAAAGAGATGCTGGCACAGCAAAACCAATGCTGCATTCAGGAAGATACTGAGGACACCTAAGTAGGTGGGGGCAAAAACTCTGGAGCCTATTTCCCATAGAAAACTGCTGCAGAACACATGGGAGGGTGTTGCAGGGACTGCTATTGCTTACTGGCATAACAGATTACCCTATTCTCCAGGATTTTTCCTGGAGTGGGGAAATTGAGTCCTAGTATTTTGCATTAGAGGCAGCTACATGAATATCACAGGTGAAACATAAGGATTTTTGTGTTAATGTCATAGCATATCATAGTGATTCTTTGATATACACCTCAAGATCACTCCGTGTGTTTGACAATATGGAAGGATCAGTCAGTTCCTTGCGATGTGACACACCACAATGGGATTTGGTCTATTTATACTGGTAGGGAATTCCACTCCACTCAGTGAATCTTTAAAGGAAATGAGAAAGAAAGAAAAGAAGGAAAAAAAAAAAAAAAAAAAAAAGGAGATAATATATATTTTTTCTCTTCTTGTGCATCAGTCTCTAACCATAAACCTGTTTCCTCCCATACTGAACTGTTTTAAAACCAGAACAAAGAGCTAGAGAGGGTAAGCACAGCTATGTGCTAATTTATAGCTGCTCAGAGTAAAAGGCAGCTCCAGCTGACAGTAGCTTCAAAAAAAATAGTGCCTCCTGTAAATTAGAGTAAGGGAACTGATCACTGAAGGTAAACAGGTGATGAAATACTTCATTAGTACCTCATTTGTAATTTATGTCTGCTGAAGTAGTTGACAAAGAATCAAAACCTAAGTGGTAGATTTCTCAGAAGTGCAGCCTTTGAGGTCACTGAAGTGGATTAATTATAGCCCAGTGTAAAGCACAGCCTGTCTCTGTGTCAATTACCAGTATTTGATAACTGAAATTATGTCAAGCTCTGTTCTTCTTCAAGATGCAACCACACATTTTAAAATCATTATGACTGTAAGCATGAGCTTCACATAGCTAATGAGTTCAGCTCATTTATTAAAGTTCATTCTGACTTAGCAGATAGAAGTTCAGATTCAGAAGGGAGTGGGTGGCAAGGGATCTAATTCTGCAAAAATAAACGTCTTTCCTTATCCCCTCTCCCCATCATATGAGAGAGAAGTGAATTTAGTTCACTTGCCAAGTAATCATTTAAAGGTACTGTAGGAGAAAGGGAGTCAACTGCTATTAAATATGACCTCCTTCTAATCGCTATCAGAGCTCCAATTGTTAAGTGAAAATGCTAGGCTTAATGGACTACCTGCTGTTCATATTCACAAAAGCACAGTAACTGATAAAGTCCCCCTACCTCAGTTTGGGATTTTCTCGACCCTCTTCTTCCCTTTTACACTCATCCCAGGAACTCTAAAGTAGTGGAAGGACTTGGTAGCATCTGGTCGGGTGTCACAAAACCCACTACAAGCTCATTGCTGCGTAACTCTATCTCACTGTGGCTGGGCAATCTGCTCCTGCATTGCCACCCACAAAACTCCAAAGCTGAACTTTGGGCTTACTTTGGCTTCCTGATACAGCAAACAGCCAAAAAATGGGGCTGACACCAGTAAAGCCATCATCAGGACACCCAAATGCTGTGTGTTTCATGTGCACCTCATGAACCCTGTCCAATGCCAACAATGGCTCCAGCTTCAGCAAAGGTCAACTTTGACCAGAGGCTAGAGAGCAGTGTTTGATCTACTGGGAAATTTTGTTGCAGTTCCCTTCACCTGAAGGACATCTACAGCGTCTCTTTCTGAAGTAACTAGTAACTCATGATCTCATTATGTAGGTATTTTTTGATTCTTTTTTTCTCCAACTAAATGATATACAGGCTGGGTACAGATGGTGTTTTCAATAGATCTCACATTTATCATGACTGTAACTTTATACAAAGATTTTTGTATTCAAATGTTCTTCAGCAACCTTCTTAGAAATTCTTTGAGGTGGACATATTATAGTTACAAGATTTTCTACTAAAGAAAATTTCTTTTTAGATTAACAACATGTGGTGCTAATGTTTAAAGTGCAGATTTTAATATATCAGTACAACTAGTCATTCCTTATTACACTGTGAAATCTTTTTAAGATTCGTTGTGCATCTTTAAGCCAAAAGAATATCTGACAACCTCCCAAGACCTCTACAATGAAGTCCAAGTAAGTATACAGCTGTGACCCAAACCATAGGTGTCCAACCTTAAACTCATGAAAATAATTGAAGAAAATAATTGTGTCTCTAATTTAATAATACTCTATTTTATAATGGAATTGTTCTGATTTGTACCATGTTGCTGTCCATATTTTTAACACCAGAATAAGACAATATCAGAAACACCTAAATGGATTAGGTACATGGAGGGATGGACTGAACCCAGTATTCACCACAGGGTGGCTTTCTGGCCCTACTGAAATCAACAGAAGTTATAGCATCTGTGTCAATGCATATGGGATTTCAAATCTCTTATTTCAACCTCTACCATTTCAAGGAAAATATTTTATTGGATAGACTGCCAGAATATTGAAATAATCCTACCCTAAATATTTTGCAGCAATAATGACACTGATTTCTCCATAGCATCAATCAAACTGGAATGCTTAAAAATGCTCATTTCAATATAAGTAAGTAAAAATATGTTACAGATTGGAAATGAGGGAAGAGAACTGGTATGCAGGGTATTATAAGCTATGTCTAGACTTACCTGCTAGGAAAAATGATGGCTCCTGTCCAAGCCCACACCTCCAGTTTTCTTTTCTGTGAAAACCAGATTGTGGGAAGGTGGGAGGGAAGAAGGAAGGACAGCTGGTGTGTGCCTGCATTTTGTCCCAGCAGGGAGCTGGGAGGTGAGCGCATGCAACTGGAAAGTGGAAAATTATCCACACATCCTTCATCTAGATATGAGCCCTCAATGACCAAGGAAATAACTTTCTTTATCGGAATTAGAAGGCGTTTCCATCTTTTCCATCCATTCTGTTAAATATAGACTAAAACTTCTCAGAAAGCTGGGCAGTAGAGGGGTTATTACCTTTTGTGCTATGACTGTAATGGTGCTCCAGTTGAGATGAGCTCAGTAACTCCTATGACTCTGAGCCAAGCTTTTACACAGGTGTAACAACAGATTTGCAAACTCCCTGTGCTCCCGAATGAGCTCCTACACGACACCAGTGCGCTGGCACATTTCCCAAAAATGCTCATCATCTCCCAGTTCTTATTCTGCCATCCGAGCTCTGTTTCCATGAAATTTCAATGACAAAACTTAAACAAAAAAGAAAAAGAAAAAAAACACAAAAAAACAACAGTATTCTGTTCTCAAGTTGGAACATGAACATTGGTTAAGAATCATGTATTTAAAATAATTCATTTGTTTTTTTGTGTGCTGTTCTTGCTTTTTGCCCATTCGAGCAGCTATGTGCTGGGGCTGGCAGAAGCCTGTGCACCTCCAGGCAAGGTGTGGGGCCTGACAGCTGGCCCCAAGGGACAGGACGGGGCAGGCACAAGCAGATGGCCCTGAGCGGCCATGCTGGCGCAAGGACAGATGGCAACTCGGGACAGATCGAGAAGGGGACATATGGCAACACGGGCTTGGCACATCCTTTACGCTGATCCCAATTACAGGGCTGGGTTCGCCTGGGGGAAGGCAAAGGGCTTTACAGTCTTCCCATTTCTTCTCTGGCTCACATGCGTTGTACAGTCCACTGGGGATGGGGCCACTGCTGAGCCTTTCCAAATTCTTTTCTCTGCTGTTTTTTTTCAGTAGCTAACAAGTTTTCCCCATTCTCATATTCACTTATATACGAAGGTTTTCATCAGCATGTGGGCCATCAGAGGAGGAGAAAGATGAAGGACAACATGTGCACCACTGAGATTTAATGGACTGGGCTGGTCCAACACGCGGCGGTATCCTTCGAGACATGGGAGACAAATGGATTTTCCTGCTCATCAACTTATGAGCCGACACACACATATCAAAAACATTTATCAAGAAGAAAACCACAAAAGCTTGTAACATCAAAATATAAATATATTGTATACTCCTCCTCCCACTTCCCTTGTTTTTGCGATGGTAAAGGCACTAAACAAAAAATCTGCTACAGCTCTGGGTGAGCTTTTAAGCATAAATCCTTCTTCAACCACTAACCACTACCACTCTGCATGTGTAGAGCATAATAAAGAAAAAAATAAATTAGGAGTTGGACGTCTTCCTATGTTGTTTTGAATATGAATGGCAAAATAAGAAAGCTTTAATGCTGAGTATTATGGACGAATATTTGTCAGTATATCTTCTATATTTCTTTGTCTTAATACATGCTGTCCACTCAGAAATTATGTCTCTGGGGACTGTTTTAAATAGACGCAGGGGAAGTCATTTAGCTTGGTCACATTAAATTGCTGAAGGAGTCAGTAGATGGCACATACAGTGCAGCCTGCATCCCTGGTGTGAACAGGATGAGATGTTTCTTATAGAGAACATTAAGTGTATTGAGAAAATTGCATTCACCATATTACACTGTACCTTTTATAACTATTGCCATTGCATTTTTCACTTTTCAGGCATACTTCATCAACATTTTCATCATCTTTTTATTGAAAACACTATTAACAGAGCAACATCCATTACAGAGATATAGGAATTAATTAACTTGCAGCACTTGTAATCTCTGAAAACTGAATATAACAGATTTGCTGGTCATATCACTAAGACTAATTTCCTGTCCACAGACAAGAGTGCACAATCACAGATTGCTGTAGATTGAGGCTCTTGTCAATAGGATTAATTTCCTCCTTTTTTTTTTTTTTTTTTTTTTTCTCCAAAGAGGGAGTGAGGCAGAGAATTGGTGTTGAAGTTAAAAATTAGGCTTAAAGCTTTGGAAAAGATTTCATTTATTCTAAAATAGATAAACCCATACTGTGAAATACTTTAGATTTGGATCTGGACTGCTCAAGAGCACAGTAGTGTGCAGACATGGATTTTTGTGTCCGTATCTTTACTAAGCCAAATTGTAGAATATTTGATGTTTATCTCTAGAATATAAACGAGCAGGTAGAGAGTCAATGTTAAGATATAGGTTTGCATTCTGAATTCCTCTGATTCAGGTTTGCATATGCCTATTACTTTCATTTTACTTTCTGTAAAAGAGAACTTTGACAGTTATTGTAAAGGAAATCTGTTAGCCATTCAAGAAATACTAAAGGATTTATAATGCCTTTATTTTATTTTATTTTATTTTATTTTATTTTATTTTATTTTATTTTATTTTATTTTATTTTATTTTATTTTATTTTGTTTATTTATTAAAGACCATACATTTGTACTGTGATAAATATAAAAAACATCCTGGAAAAAAAGAGATGTTAACCTTGCTGCCTCTACTTTTACAATTATGAAAAATTATGGAAAAATTATGAAGAATATAGCTGGATTTCCTGGTAGTAAAACTACGTAGCGAAACTTCTGTACTTATCAATAGCTTGATTCTATCCAATCCTTAATATTAACTCTAAGATGATACTTACCTATATGAGTACTTGAATGCCCTTCTTTCCCTGGCTGGATTTTGAGCACTGAAAGGTCAGTGTCAGAGGATGTGTGATAGGGCAGTGATACTGGTGCAGATGGAGCTCTACCAACTGATAGCCACCAATGACCCAAGCAAAGATTAAAGTTAAACGATTATTTTTCTAATACAATCATCTCTTTAAAAAGTCAAGTTGAAAGATTTCTTTAAAAATGTCTGTTCTATTGCCCATTTTCCCTTTATGCTTTAATTAAGATCATTCCAAACTATCAGAAAAAATATATATATATTATTTATGTGCACATATTTTTGATAGTTTGGGAAGACTGCCCCTATATATTAGATCTGTGAATGACTCTTAGTATCATAGTCCTTCTTGTTACAGATATATGTATTCCACTCCATTCAAGTGACCTTTGGATGATACCACAAAGTTACAGAGCTTATAAGATAGAAATCCCTCCGTAGAAACATACTGAATCACTTTTATCTGGGAAGAGGGTTTCCCCACCTGCGGTTTCAATAGGATGTTGTTGCCTCAGGAAAATGGCTGAGAAGATCCACAATTTATTTTAGTAGTTTAAGGCAACATTCTGTACACAGCATTTGAAAGACCCCAAATCCAAAAAATATAAGAATGAAAATAAGTGTTTTGATAAGCAATGCACCATGGTTAGTCATGATGATTCCAATTTGCAATGTCCCAGAAAGATGATATATTTGTTATTTTAGTTTTTCTAAGGGATGTATGATGAGTGAGATCTTCCAAATATATTCATGAATAATAATGTCATTTTAATGGTGCTGCATCTTTGTATACAGCAGATGACTATGGATAATGCCAATGGGGACTGATAACCAGGTCCTGTAATTGAAATCATGTCTAGAATAAATACTATACAGTGTCTTTGTACGTTTCAGGACTACCCAGGAACCAATCTCCCTCCTGTAAATGGTAGATTGCCTACAGCTATCATTCCAGCTATTTCTGACTAATGGTAATAGCTCTGGAATGAAATCTGACTTGAAGCAGTCAGGTCTTAAAATACCAGACAAACGTGGCCATCCGTACCTGACTGTACTACATGAACAGGGATCTATGGCAAGTTGCCATGGCAGTATGTTCCTTCAAGATGCAACCTCTCCAAAAAGCAAAAGTTCAAGTAGGTTTGATATGTGGTAAGCCATATGCTGACATATTTAGCTTTAAGTGGGAATTCTTTGTTTTTTTGTTGTTTTGTTGTTGTTGTTGCTGTTGTTTGTTTGTTTTTCTCTTCACAAATAATGGTGAAATACTGGAAATAGGAAGGTAAGACAAAGATGTATTGACTCTGTTTAGAGCATCACTAAAGAGTATGAACTGTCCTTAGCCCCCATGTTTCTTACATTAGAAGTGTAGACTATGCTAAAAGGCTGATTTCACCAAAGGTAATGGTGAAAATCCCACCAGTGTTTCATTTAGACAGTTCTGTCCTCTTGGTCCAGCGTAACCACTGAGCTTCTTTCTGGGTCTATTTTTTCAGAAACAATGGAAATAACTTAAGTGAAATTAAAGCTTCATTTTCTTGGGCATTAATCCACCAGCCTCAGGAAGAGCTGATGAAATATCTTCGCATTTTTAACCAATTGCACTAATCCAGTCAACACCATAATTGCTGTCAAAATCCCTTAGGCCTAATTTCAGTGTAAGGGAAAGCTACTGTGCTATTGTTAAACTCCTTGGGTTTAATTTTTTACCAGCCAATAATTACAAAACACAGGAAATGACATGGTGAATGATGGAACTATTTTGAAGTGCAAATTTATGAAGCAGCTGCTTCAAATAAAGTGGTAATTTAATTAGGCTTATGTCCTAAAGCTGAGGTGTAGTGAAGAACATTTCTGAGATACAAGCTAATTCAAATCTGGAATAGTAATGCCACATTTAGTAATTTTAGTGCTATAGCTCAGTTAATTACAGCATATTAGCAAAATAATGAGATAATTAATCTTCAAATGCAGTTCTTGTCTACATGCATATTACAGAAGAATTTGACTTATCCTTTCTTTGTATGTTTTTCCAAGAACAAGTTATGACTAATTTAACCTAGAGAAACCCTTCCTCACCAAAATACCTGGATTCTTTTCATTTCCAAACCTATCAGGTTTCGGTTCTTTGTTTAAACTAGAAAATTCTTTCATTCAAAATGGGAACTGTAAGAAGAATCTCAAAAGGTATTAAGTTCATCTTACTTGTCAGCTAAAGACTATTGCAACTACTGCTTTCATGTGTAGAATGTATGGACCATGACTGAGATACATAATCTTTTCTTTTACACATTTTTTTTTTTTTAAGGTGTAGTACAATAGTTTTTATCTGCACTTTGAAATCACATGCTTTTACAATCAGATAACTGTTAGTACATCGTACACAGTGTGTTCTATACCACAAAGTACATGCCACAAAATGTGTTCTACAACACAAAATATGCCAGAAGGTTAATAGTCAGAAAGGTTAATAGTCATAACTTTAACATTTCCCAGTGAAGTATTTAATGATTTCAACTGAGCTTTCTGTTCTGTCCAAAGAAAACTCAGCATCACTTTCAGTAAATGCATACTTTCATTTTCTGCTTCTGTGTATGTTCAGCTACAAAAGTCAAGCCATATGCTTTAAAATTTTCACAGCCAATCCAAAATATTCCAGATTAGGAATCCTAGAATCCTTAGAGTTTGAATGGACCTTTAAAGGTTATCTAGCCAAACTCCCCTGCAATGAGCAGCAACGCCCACAGCTAGATCAGGTTGCCCAGGGTTTGATCCAGGCTTGTATCGAAAGTCTCCAGGGAGGGGGCATCCACCACCAATCTGGGCAACCTGTTCCAGTGCCTCACCACCCTAACTTTAAAAAAATTCTTCATTACATCCAACCTAAACCTACCTTCTTTAAGTTTGAAGCCACTTCTCTATGTTCTATCACCACAGACCCTGCCAGCCTGTTCCATTCTTTCCTATAGTTTTCCTTTGAATACTGAAATGCTACTCTCAAAGTCACCTCACAGATTTCTCTTTTCCAGACTGAACAGCCCCAGCTCTCTCAGCCTTCCCTTGTAGGAGAGGTGTTCCACCTCTTGGGTCACTTTTGTGGCCCCCCTCTGAATGCACTCCAACAGCCCCACATCTCTTCTGTACTGAGGACTCTGCATCTGGATGCAGTACTGCAGGTGAGGCCTCAGCAGTGTAGAGCAGAAGGGCAGGATCCCTCCCTCACCCTGCTGGCCACACTGCTTTGCATGCAGCCAAGGATACAGTTGCCATTCTTGGCTTTTCAGAGGTTCTATCCATTGCAAGAGGTGCATTTTAATCATTTGATTCATTGTGTTGTTCACTTGGCTTACAAGTCTGTATCCTTTTGCATCAATTAATTTTGTGACTGCAATGGATTACTCTGAGTTTCCAATACTTAACATTTCATGTTAGTTTTATCACTGGATATAGAGGAATCAGCTTTTTACATCCTACCCTTACTGTTTCACTGGTTCCAGAAGTGCTGCTCAGGCCAGGTGAGTGGGGTTTGGCTCACTGGCACATAGCCATAAATATCACAAATAAAATCATTATTTTTATTGTCACAAAGGCTGATGTGTGAAGTAACTGCATAAAAGAGGATTTTTATCCTCCATGGTAAATGAAAAAAATGCAATACTGGCAAAAAAAAAGAGGAAGAAAAATGTTGTCTGTGAAAGCAAGTTTTTGTATCTTTCTTTCCATCTTCCACACTTGGTTGTCTCCCCTTTGAGTAGTTGATGAGATCTGCTGGTCCTAAAAATGGAGGCCCAAATTCAACAGACTGTAAACTATGCACTTCCTCTCTAATAATAGGTAGTGGCATAGGGAGTGTGTGTCTTTAAATCATTTTACCTAAATGAGAATCACATAGTGTTTGTCTCATGTAATTGTTGGCTTTGTAAAGTCAACCAGAGAACTGCTATCCATAGAAGAAGACTAGTCCAAACTATCCAGCTGTTTGTATTCAACTCGTACTTCACTGGAAGTCTTGGAGGATGATAAAAACCCTTGTATCCCTACTAAATATTCCTGTGTAACACTGTAGAAAGACATGAATGAATATATGCATACATTTTAGGATGAGGGAGGAAATGGTGAAATAAAAATGCTGACTGTTTTTTTTTTCCACTGTAACCTTGTGGTCAGAGTTATACAGAAGGCCTAGAAAAGAGGTCAAATGCTTTGTAACTGACACTATATCTATGCTCCTCTCTTTGCTGAATGAAGTGCATGGTTTTAACTTGAGCACAACACTGACAGTGTATAGAAGGAGAAGCTTTCCATGACAGGAAAGAGCTTAGCAGAAATCAGAAGACTGCCTATATTGCAGAAATTAAACCAAATCAAAAGTAAAACAAGAGTGAGCTAAAAAGGACAACTTATTGATACTTAGTGAGATATTTTTAATTTTTTTTTAAATTTCAATTTAAGAGCCAATGTTATTATTTTCCAAAACTTAAATTTATATGTGAGAGATGAAGACCCCTGATTTCCTAATATCATATCTGACTGTGACATGGCTTATGATGGAGAAAAATTCTCTGTGTTCTTCTGATTGTAAGTGGTAATTTTTTCTTTGCAACAATGAAGTCAGTAATGAAAAGCTGAGCCATAGTAACAGTCAGAGAATCATTATTAGAATCAGAGAACCATTAAGATTGGAAATGATCACAAAGACCACCCAAACCAACTGTCTGCCCATCACCACCATGCCAATTAGCTATGCTACTTATTGCTCTCCTTAGAGTAAGTGTGCACAGACCACTGTGTCCCAGGAGATAAAAATTTAAAAAGGCCTTTACCTTGTCTACTTAGCTGAAGTGTTTGGTGATAGCCTTGGTCCAAAAAACATGGGTGATTTTGGCAGTTTCCCTTTTCTGACCAGTTGGTGAACATGCTCATTGCCTGCTGCTGGCAGTGGGTGGAGGGAAAGTCTGAGTGCTTCCACCAGGTACTTTTGGAACTGGTTGAATTAGGTACTGCTGCACGACACAGTTGCCCTACATGGTAAGAATCCTTCTCCACAAAGCCTCTTCTGTAAGGATGAAAATAGGAATCAGAAGCAGGAATTTTTACTTTCCACTATTCCTGCTGTTAACAGTCTTTTTTTAAGCTTCTTGCCTCCCTCTTGCCCACACAGACTGGTAGATTGAAGAAGGAAAGGCAGGACTTTGGGGACACCTTGTTTTAGTCTGTAGATTAGAAATTACAGTCAGTTCAGGAAAGAGCCAGCTGAGATCTCATGTCACTGCTGTGAGCTGAGGCAGCATATGAGTGTATCTGTTCTTACCTCTTGTCAGAGCTCAGTGGAGGATTGTGGTAAAGTGAAAGCAGCCAAGTTCAATGTGGAATATTTTTGCCCAATGCCTGAAATTAATTCTCAGGAAAAAGCACTTGTTTTTCATCTACATAAATGTTATGGTTTTTAAAATTCTTTCTTTTTTTTGAGTGATATTTTTTCTCCCAGAGACTGGCAACAGATGACAGGAGAATTGCCTATCGGGTGGCAATGACATGGAGCAATTTATGATAACACTTTCCCCTACACAGAATATTTTTCCACCAAGCCAACACCTGAATCCCTCCACCCTCTCAATAAATAAAACTCTATGCAATAGAAACATTAAAAATTGCATTTTTTTCTCCAAAGGCACTGCAGTTAGATGCAACATTTGGTGACTCCCACCAGCATGAAGAATTCATAATTGGATTCACTAACCCCAAAGTCTTCAAACAGGTGTCAAACTGTTGTAGATGAATCCCTATTTACAGTCATATGCTGTGTTGTGTTTTTTTTTTATAAAAAATTACCTGATTTCATAATATCACATTTTCTGCTAATACTTGAACTGCATTTTCAATATAACCCCACTATTATGCAAAGGAAATACTTAATGTCATTTTTATTTTTTTTTTCAATACCATGCACCATCTTCATTATTAACTTTCCCTTAGAGACATTTAATGTAATATTTGAAATATTTGGGGAGAGAGCCAGTCCATGACTGAGACTTTCAAACCTGCCATCTGGTTTCCATTTCAAAAATGAGGAGGGTCTCTAATCTGGTTTACACCAACTGTCCAGGACTCACGCTCTTCATCACCGAGGCAGCCAACTGGCGACATTAACAGAGAAAAATGTCTTAGTGTTTACAAGAACTGAAAGGTTGTGTCCCTTAAATACACCCTTCCTTTCCAGAAGGTACTTTTCAAAATCCATAATCCTTTTTATACTCTGGGATCATTTTCAATTCTTCCTCCTCCATTGCCCCATGCATCCAATTTTTTGTCCAGTTCTCATTTTTATTCCCTTATTTCACAGACCTTTCTACCTGAGTTCAGACTCTCTTTCATTTGGCAGCCAACAAGCAGAAGTGATGATCTCAGGAGACCTTCTTCTGTTTCCCTCTTTCATCAACCAGCCATGGCTCTCAGGTGTGCTACTCTCAGCTCTCAGTGACTCCATTTCTTCCCCTGTACAACACAAGTGACCATTTATTCCCTCTTTAAAAACAATGTAAGATCCTATTTTAGCTGATATTATACTAAATGCACACAATAACACATACTAGGTGTTACCCCTTCCCTCCCCTAATGGGTGGGACATGACACAAGGAGATAAAAGATACAAAGATGCTTTGGAAATGCCTTCCAAAAAGTTATCCAGAAACACAAGAAGAAGCACACAGCACAAAACAAGGTAAGCAGTCAGACTTGGAGATGTATTGTGTGATTAGATTTTGGTTGCCCAGTGGCATGGGTGGTTTTTATCTCCTTACAAATTCTTCTAAAATTAAAACACTTTCAGTCACATTACAAGTAGGCATTGATTTTCATGACGTACATTGATTTTTTCAGGAAGGCTGGGAGTGGAAACTTGATACCAGTGAGATTACTGTGAGCTGTTTTCTCTCCAGGGGTGAGGCAGCAATTTAGCAAAGTATTTAAGTACATAGCTAATTTCAAGCATTTTAATTGTCCCAAATCAAAATCAATTTCCTGCAGAACTCCTCCCAAATACAACGCTGTGGAGGCCAAATGTCACAAAAATGTGCCATCCAAATCCACTTTATTTTGTTTTATAAAGACCAAGTGAAACTGCAACAGCTGGGGCTGGTGGTAGGACTATGTATGTAAAGGGTTGTTCATTTATGTTTGATCTGAATGAGCATTTGTCAGCTCCCACAAGTGCAGACAGATGAGCCAGGGCACCAGGTGGTGGTCCCTGTATGGGGACCTGTGATTTGGACAGGAACTTGGCAGTGGACTCAGCTGAAACAACCTTGTTCCCAAGGCAAGTGTATGGATGCTTCATCCATAATGTGTATCTTGTGTCTGCCTGGTTTGGGTGACCAAAGAGAAAAGCCAGAATGGAAAGTGAATTTCAAGCAGTCACACCAGCAGATAGGCTCAGCAAAAGACTAGGGTCAGTCCTCAAAGTTCATATTCAGACAGAATTGTGCACTGTTAAATGCAGGAGACAAAATAACTCCCAAAACTTCTTTCAATTATGTCAGCATAAAGGAAATTAAATGATATAGGAACTAGCAGAGCCATATCGCCTCCAGCAGATGGCTTTGTGTGGGTGTGACTAGGGAAAATCCTGTGCCTATATTTTCCAAGCAGATGCTCTGGCAAGACTTGTGTGATCCAGAAAACAAAAGACTACTGCATTTTACTTTCATCTTCTATTTTCATTTTCATTTTTCCTAAAAGACTAAGGGCCCTGATGCATTCCTCCTCTCTCTTTCTTTCTCCCCTTCTTCTTTTCTTTTCTTTCTTTCTTTCTTTCTTTCTTTCTTTCTTTCTTTCTTTCTTTCTTTCTTTCTTTCTTTCTTTCTTTCTTTCTTTCTTTCTTTCTTTCTTTCTTTCTTTCTTTCTTTCTTTCTTTCTCTCTTTCTTTCTTTCTTTTTTCTTTCTTTCTTTTTTCTTTCTTTCTTTTTTTTTTTTTTTTTTCTCTTCAGTAATGTAAATATGTGACACTTGCTGGAACAGAGCAATGATATATTACAATACATCTTGCATTAAGTCCTCATGAGCCTGTGTGCCTGTGGTGTATTTTCCAGCATAGCCATTCTGTTAGCACAAGAATCTGTGTACTAAACTCTACTACATGATTTAGAGAAGTCTTAAGAGAGTTTACACATGTAATAACAAGCACCATAAGCACCAAAGATGCTTGGACAGCAGCTGCCTAATGGGGCTGAAACCCTGATCCAGTCAATAACCACAATATTCTCATTAAGGCTTTGTTTACTCTGCTCATAAAGAAGTTTACCCACTTACACAGAGAAGAGAATTCCTTTCCAAAAGGGAATCAGAGTGTGAAAACCTGCTATGCATGAGACTGGAAAATGTGGTCTCTATGCTCTTTCTCTGAAATAGGGAAACCAAAGTTGCTTGATTGGCTTCTAATCATGTTTCCTCATGGATTTGCTTTTGTGTGATGCAGGTAACATGAGCTGCTTCTCCAAGGCAACCTACAGCCTGAGAGAGTCTCAGAGGACAGGCAATGACAAAATGTCCCAGAAGGACAAAAAAATAATCCAAATGCAACTCTTAAAAAATGAGGACTCAACCCTGAAAAGGGCTATATAGCAGAACTCAGCACACTGCTTATCACTCATGTAGAACAGACCTTAGCCACAGAAGTATCTCATGGCACAGCAAGTGCAGAACGCTGCTCTCTTCTATTCCACCCAAGTCATGGAGAAGATGTAAAAAAAACTAAGGCTGTGACAGGAGCATGAGCTTAAATAGAACACATCTAAGCATTCAGCTTATTGATATTTAAACAGAATTCTTTACTATAGAAACTTTTTCTTTTTTTTAAATGTTTTAAGTCTCTAAACATACCGAGTATCACTGCTAGAGAGTCAATAGAAAGGTGAGCAATAGTTTGTCAGGTAAACTAGCACACTGGTATATAAAGTAAGCCAACTGGAGTTGGAAAGATGCCTTTGGATTTAGTTTTGCTTTCAATGACAAAATAAGGTTTGGGTTTGTGCTGAAATTGGCTGCCTCACCAAAGGCTATTTTTACAGGGAGTTACTGTGGAAAGAAGCCAATTAGACATAAAAGAATATTTAAAAGTGAAAAAAAATGCTTTCATTGGATAAAGAGAAAGTGTTCTCTTGAGAAAACAAAGCACATGCCTAATCATTCCAGCCGTATTCTTCCCCCAGTTACACAAGTGTAAAACCAGATTCTTTCCAATGGCTTTGAATGAATTACTCTGCTTTCAACTGTGGACAGAATCAGGCTTATTTAGTTCTTTGGATCTGTTAAAAAAATGTAACAGACATAAGATTTATTGCCAAATATGAATCTGTACTGGACCACCTCCTGTGCTGGCTTCTTCTACGTAGGCAGCAAAACCTATAACCCCTTTTTACTCCACTCTGGTTAGTTTCTTCTTAATTAAAACTTAAAACTATATGTATGCAAAATCTGGTTGTGAGTTTGTGGTGGCTGTTTCTGTTTTGGTTATTCTTCTGTCTTTACATACAGTGTAGTTGCTGCTCTTTTTACTGTTAATGCTGCTATTTTTTGCTTTATTTGGAGCTGGATTTCTGTAGTAAAAAGGTTATGGTTGGAAACGATTTTGATATTTAATGCATTGTGGGACACAATGTGAATTGCTTGCACATTTTTGTGAGTGTGTATATGTGTATACACACAACACACACATTAACAAGTAATAAAAGATATCTCTCTGGTTCTTTTACGCAGTGGAGATCAGATTATGAAAGGTTAAACCATTAAACAAATGCTAATGCACTCTGATGCCTGGACCTTGTCCAATAGTACCTGCAGCAGCTGTCAACCTAATTAAGCCAGATGTGTGTTAAGTGTAAACGGACCTCCCAGGAGAAACAATAACAGATTTTAAGTCCGTAGGGGGCTCAGGGCACCAATGCATATAGTGTTTCTGAAGGAAACATCACCCCTACCTTGTGAGTTTTCTGCTCATTAGTACCATCCTGATTGTACTCCCTGGAGACCAGGCTTGGGGGAGGAGAAGTCTCTTTTCATTCCAGCTTGGGCCAGCAAGAATGCTCATTTTCAATTGATTCTGGTAGTCATGACATTTACTCAACATTCTAATCTCTTCTTTTTTAATCTCCACCTTGCTCTGTCTGGAGCATATTTTAAAAGTGACATTTATTCTATGCCAAGTTTGCCAGCCCTTTAAATATATGCACAAATCATGATTAGATAGAGAAGATCCTAATATCCCTTTTAATATTAACAATCAAGAGAAATCAGAACAAAGAAATACTAGGTAAAAATGAACATGCAGTGTGCCATAATGTGTTGAAATAAAAAGAGAAAATTTTAAAATATTTTTATGGTGTGAAAATACAATGGGAAACTCACAAAAATCACTTAGAAATATTTCAGAGCTGCCAAAATTTACTGCTGAATTGTTTCTTGTGAGTTGTTAACTGTGATATGTCCAGGAGAAAGAGGCTAGAGGAGAAGACCTACAGACTTCAACATTTGGTCAAGACTACAGCTTTACTGACAAAAGTATCATTTATTGTCTATACCCCTAAGATTATTAATGTATTTTGATGCCCTGTCCATAATAGCTTTCTTTTTTTTCTTTTAATGGGTTTTTCTATAAGATCTCCTGGTGTGAGATCAGAACATATTCCTCATGCTATCGCTGAGCACACTGGGGTGCTAGGATTTACCATGTCTAAATTCCTATTCAGTATTACAAAAGACAAAATGCTGTAGACGATCTCAAAGATGACATCTTTCTCCTTTTCCATCATTGTTGAATAGCTTAAAATGCAAGGTGTATATGTATATATATATATGTATGTATATATTATATAATATTACATTTTCTTGCCACACTGACAATTGGATGCTTAAATGAGTGTGCTTGCTTTACTAGAATCATAGAATCATAGAATCACCAAGTTTAGAAAAGACCTAAAAGATCATCCAGTCCAACCGTTCACCTATTACCAATAGGTCTCACTAAACCACTAACGCTGGATATGAGGATAGTATCATAGAGTAGATGCTTTATGGTCTGTTGAATCTCCATGCTGCTCTCAGCATCCTCAGTTCCAGAACAAGGAGGCAGAATTTGGAGCCCAGTTCCATCTGTGTGTTGTGGCTGGTGTTAGCCAGGGCCTAGATCTCATTCTTCAGCCAAGTGCCAAGGCACAGGATTAGGCACTTGCTGGCAGCTCTTCTAAACCAGGATTCTTTCAAACTTTAGTGTATGGGAAAGATGGGAGACTCTCAGAAGCTGTCCCCACTATTTTTTTCTGGGAAAGGGAGAGGTGGTCCAGAACACCTCAGGCAAAAGATATGTAGTGCATGAGCAGTGATGGCAGTAAAAGAGATTGAGAGTACCTGTGATAGTACCAAGATTGGCATCTATATGGTTGCTCCTGCATTGGTGAGGTCCAGTGTACAAGCAAATTCTGCTAATCCTCTCTGAGGATTCATCTTTACAGTGCAAGCAACTGAACATGTCTTCCTAGCCATCTTATACTGAAGAAATTGCAATGTCTTGCATCCTGATGGAGACAACTTAAATAGATAAGAGGGGTGGCACCCTGGCCATGCCTGTTCCTCCATGCTCTCTGCAGAGGTAGCCTAGCTCAGCCTTTCCAATGCTCTGCAAATGTCTAAGGTTACACGAGAAGAGATGCCCTTGCAGTTTCTGGAATGAAAACATTTTGGTAAGATGGGAGCTAGATGCAAAGCCATTCAGCCCTGTCGGAAATAGGTCAACTCCTGTAATGCCCAGAACAATAGCTCTAAGCAACTAAAGAACTGCAAGGTCAAACACTTTGGTGCCTTTGGAGAATGGTGAATACAAGGCTGGGTAGCAGCTGAAGCTGAACACAACAGGTTGGATTGTAGATTTGAACCTAGTTTGCCAAATCCCACAAAAGGAAATAGATGTCTCTTCAGGCACCTAAATCCTTTATTTAATGAGGCTCTGAGTCCTTTAGATACTGCTGGTGAAATGCCTAATAAAATTGCACATAATTGCAGTGTGTATATAACAGAGGTTGGTCTCTGAGCACTTTATTTTGTTTTATATCAAATAATTTTTGTTACAATTAAATTGCATGGAAAAAATCTGTTACATAACATAGTGATAGAATAAAGATAATAAATTTTCCCACTCAGAAATGATAAATTATAGTCTGGGAAAAGGAATGACATTTATTTCAAGCACGTTTAATCCAGAAGAGGTAGGCTGGTGTGATATGCTTTCCAGTAAGCTCATTTCTCTCCTGTGAAAAGAAGGGTAATATCAGTGGAAAGGCTGAGTGTATTCAGAAGGCTTTGAAACCAATTAATCACCTGAGGAATTTTTCTTGAAACCTGATTTCGTTTGGGATAAAGTAGGAACTGAAGTAATTTATAGATGTCAGATTGAAAAAAAAAAAAAAAAAAAAAAAAAAAAAGCAACAAAAAACACACAGGTAAACACTCAGTGCCATGAGCATCAGAATTAATGATTCCTGCTTTCCAATGGATTTAGCTCTTCTGCCTGCAAAGTGGCACGCTGATGTAGGCTGTCCCTGCTTTCATGGCTGAGGCTCCTTGTCATGGGGATTTAGAAAGGAATCCAGGCTAGCAAACTGGGTGGGAGGCACAGTGCACTTCAGCAGCAGCAGAACTTCTCTGGACAACAGAGGATATGGGGCGGAGCAAGAAAATGGCATCTGTCCTGCGTTTTAATGCTGGGAGTGCATTATGTGAGATTGCAGCCATTGTAATTTTCCGGGACAGTGTGGTCACCAGTGTGCAGTGTGGTTTAACTGATCTGTTTTTCCTCACAGCAAGGGTATAAAACCTAGCAGAGGAGCTCCTGCGTTCTTTTGGCCAAGGTAGCTAAGTGGTCTTGATATCAGGTGGGAAATATTTAGTGTCCTTGAAGCTGCAGTTTCTGAGCTGCTTTAATCTTTCACCCAGAAGAAAGATAAACTGAGATGCATTCAATTTATCATCTGGATTTTTTTTTTTTTTTTTTTCCCAGATAAAAGCACAGTATCTCACATCCATTTCATTTTGTAGGGATATAATTTAACTCAGTACATGTTTTCTAAGAATGAGCTCCAGACATTTGCAAGGTAGCCATGTTAATGTGCTGTCCCTGGAAGCATTCTTTTCCCAGTGAACAGGGAGAGGGGCAGCACTCTTTTATATAGTGTTTGTAAAGCAAGTCAGATTGAAAAGTGCCACCATCAATGCACAGTTTCACTGACTGTCCTGCAATAGATGTTCATAATAAAACAGAGCAGCTCACTGACTGACATGTCTTTCTCAATGAGGATTTTAACTTTAGGATTATGACAGAATTACTGTCACTTTGCTGAAGTAGTATTAGATGTAGTATACTGGGCAGGTAACAGAAGGAGTGGATGTTTTGCTAAAATATTTCCAAATTCAAATTCCTGTACACTGGTTCCAAACTTGAATATATCTGAGTTTCAGACCTTAAAGCTACTGATAATATCTGCATAGATAAAAGTTACAATTGCTTTTCCCTCCTAAAGCAAAGCTTTATATTTTTTTAAGCTTGATTCAAATTTCTCTTCATTTACTGCTTGATTCCCTATGTACGCAACCTCTTTGTAAGATGCAAGGGCTTTATTTTTCAGTAATACACACATCTAAAGGTGAGGGGAACAAACCAACTACATTAACTCAGGAAGACAATACCCAGTCTTTAAAATCCTGTCCCTTCTCTCTTTGATCAAAAGATACAAGGGAAAAGTATGAAGACAAAAGAAGCCATTAACAACTTAGTTTACAGCTTCACTGATTTCATCGGTGTGGTACTAGCCCTATAGCTGGATCACATGTACAGGGAAAATATTTTTTTTCCTAAGTGTCAAATGCAAGGCTTGGGTTACAACTGCAGCCCAGTTGCTGCTTTATGGAATGCAGCTGTTTTCTGTCATTTGATAGCTAAAGCCAATCATGGAATTAAATTCTGAGGAATACTTTATTTTATATTTTGCTTTTAATCTCCCACTGACATTGCTGATGTGCTTATCTAAGGCCCTTACAGAACAGTAACATACATTATTTCAGTTGCGCATTTGATTCCCCCTTCCAGCCACTTTCTGCTTCCTAACCCTCTTTTCTCCTTTGTGCTCCTTCATACTTTCCATCTCTTGAATCACTTTTGTTTTCTGCTCTTCTCTCTCTTGTTTTCAGAATCATAGAATCCTCAAAGCTAGAAGGAACCATTAAGGGTCATTTTGTCCAGCTCCCTGGCAATGAACAGGGATGCACACAGCTTAATGAGGTTGCCCAGGACTTGATGCAACCTCACCTTGGAAGCCTCTAGGAACAGGGCATCTGCCACATCTCTGGACAACCTGTTTCAGTGCCTCGCTCTAAAAGACTTTTTCCTTATGTCCTTTTTCTCTTAGTCCGTCACCACAGACCCTGCTAAAGTGTCTGTCCCTTTCTTTCCCGTAGCTCTCCTTTAGATACTGAAAAGTTCTTTCTGGATCACATTTTCCTCTTGCTCGAGGTGCTGATTTCCATTTTTTTTTTCATTTCCAATAATTAATCACTTGGCCTTGGCTGACCTTGTAAAGACAGACTGTTTAGTAGCATGTGTGTGGATATGGCAAGAAGAAGTGGTTTCAAAGTAAAGAAGAGATTTTGATTGGATATAAAGAAGTTTTTTACAATAAAGATGGCAAATTGCTGGCACAGGTTGCCCAGAGAGGTGGTGGATGCCCCTGTCCCTGGACTGAAGGTCAGGCTGGATGGGGCTCTGAGCAACCTAATGGAGCTGTAGGTGTCCCTGTTCATTGCAGCGGGTCTGGATCAGATGATCTTTAAGGATCCCCTCTGCCTCAAATGATTCTGTGATTTTATGATTCCGTGATTTCACTGGCACTTTCCAAGCTCACAGAATAAGGGATAGGGCAACATAGGATGAGAATGAGAAGAGTCATACAGAAGAAAGTAGCCAACTCCTTTATAAAATACTGATATTTTTTTCTATTTCCTAGCATAAAAAATATCTAATATTCTTTTTATTATTACCTGTCTTGTTTATGAAGAATTGATGTTACCGTAGTTTTTCATGACACTGTTTTGTTACACCTCTATTGTTTTACATGCACAACACATTTAGTTCAAAATCTTCTGTTGAGACCCTCATTAGCTAAAAATCATTAGAACTTCCACTACCAGCATAAAATCCACTACCAATATAAGATTTAAACACCTTTGTTATAATTGGACTTCCCATTATAAAAGCTACTGATCCTATGCAAAAGGACTTTATAAAATCTGAGCATTAAAAAATAAACACCCAAATACCTTGGAAAATGGTAATGGGTTCACTTCTGTCCTTGGCTGCTTCTCTCATTTCCCACCAAGCTGCCTCTGTGGGACCAAGGGCAGAGCAGGCCTACAGGAGTTTATGTTAGAATAATGCTTAGATAAATAAACTAAACTTGGGGACTCCAAATAATCAAAACTGAATCTAATACTGTAGGAAAATGGAGGCTCAGATGTACTTTAGCACTGAAGACAGGCATAGCCTGCTCTCCTGGTATGTAATCTAATATCCTCTTCTAAAGCTTAACAATACAGAGATGTTTATTTAACCGTTTCACCAAAGTCTCTGCTTCCTCATCAAGAACGACGTCCTGACAGCGGCAAACTGAAGGAATTCCAAGGAAACAGAGTGATCATCCTCAGACTCACTATAAGATATGGTATGCATTTTCATCATTATTCACAGACAGCACTGAAATTCTTTTCAGCCTTTACCTCTCAAGCATGACTTATTTTGAAGACTACTGGTCACTATTCTATGATGCCTTCTTTGTATTTGAAGCCATTTAGAGCCACTTCTACTAAAGAAAATGTTCTGGCCCAAAGGAAAGGATTAAAATGATTTACTTGCCTTTTACTGAGAAACAGGTAATTCATAGGGAACACTGCAGCTGTGAAACTTCTCATTGTCTCGGTGCCTTTGTAATCAGTGCACTCTGCAAATAGGCACAATTTTCCCTCTGTATAGCTGCTCTTAACCTGAAATTTCTACATCTGAGGGGAAAATACAGGTGGGATGCTTGCTCAAGTTACACAGTGGACAAATCCCTTTGTAATTATGCTACACACTTGTACTTCCAGCTATGGACAAGAGAATGAAAAAATAATTACAGTAATTTTCCAAACAGGTTTACTAGGCTTTTGGAAGTAGGTTCTAAGAAAAGCAGGCTTGTGTTTGAAGATAAATTCCTTAGTTTTCATTCTGTCAACATATAATAACAAGCTGCTATAGTATGAAAGAACTAGGAGGGTAACAACCCACATCCTTACAAAATAACGTATTGTCCCTTTACACTGTAGGTCAGAGTGCTGACTTCAGGCAGTCCTCCCAGTGGGCCAACCCAGGAGTGCAATCAACGATGATTTCTGAGCAGCTTTTTGCAAAAACAAATTCTGTCAGAATAACTTTCAGGGTAAGTTCAGGAAGCAAAATGCTTTTGAACTAATAGGTACATGCAATAAAAAAGAAAAAAAACAGCGCTGTGTTTTTCCCTCCTTAGCAGAGTGTCCAGCCTTAAATCCATCTCAGCTGTGCAATGAGGCAGAGCGATTTCAGCCCAGCCACACCTGTGATCTGCCGGGGCCATCACTGGGAATTCCAGCTCAACTCTTTACTTGAGAGTGGAATGCATGCTAGAACATAAGGTTATTTTATTTTTTTTTTAATTTAAACATTTCTTTCCTGTTGATTTTTCAAAGCCTAACTGACTTCTTGTAAGTATTGTCGCAAGAATCTTTAGTCACGAATTGGTCATTGAGGGGACATGGCTTATATAGACATTATTAGTTCTTTAGCCAGGTGGGACTACCAAGCTGCATAATTCACAATCATAGTTGCTCATATGGTATGATTTTATACAAACAGAACACAGTATAACGTTTTCTTTGAGAATTATGGACAGTGTGATATCTGCTACGGTTGATCTTTTAAGTGCAACACAGACTTTAATGAAATTAAAAAATCAGGCACTGTTTCCATTCTGACATTTTGAAAGATAATAAAAAACTAGGCTTTCTACCATTATTAGTAACAATATCCATAAAAGCATTCAATGAACACTTGGAAAATAAAGGGCTTATGCTGGCTCTGCGCCTCTTGTTCCAAACTGACATTTTGCCTGAAGGAACAGAAATGTCACCATAGGACCTGGTAAAATAATTTGCATTGTTAAATATAGGTATATATGCCTTTGGCTGAAAACTGAATCCCAATTCATTTACTCTTCCACTGACATGGAATCTCACAGTCCTTGGGGGAGAATGCACCATGATGATGTGGATTATGGCAGTTCTCCCAGTAGACAGATAAGGAATCGGCTCCTACAGACAGTGCTAAAATAAGGGATACAAATGCAGATCTGGTAGAAATGCCAGACGTGAGGCACAGGGTGATGTGGGGGGTTGGGGAGGGGCAGAGACAAATCTCTACAGAGAAAGCCCACTCCAACAAGGCCTGACCACAGGTCAGCCAATGGCTTGGAGTCTGTGGCCACCTACCCCACGCAGTTTTCCATTTCATAGATACCATCTTTCTTACAGTGCTTTCTTTTGTGTATTACCATACCATATCCGAAAATAGGTAACTAACATTTGTGTCTGCCTCTTAAGAAGGTCTTGTGCTCTGCACAGAAGGTTTTACAGCCTTGAATCTTGCTTAACTGAATAATGCCAGAAAATTTCCATATCTGGAAATGCCCCAAGTTGGCAGCTCATTATAAAAAGGTGCAAAGAGATTTTCTGTCCAGTCAGCTGCACCTTGCTCTGCCTCTGCCCCTTTCCAACTACACCTCTCCCACCTTCATACAGGGAGAGGGCAGATGGGTCAGCAGGTAGGCAGTGGGAAGACCATGGTCTCAACATGTACCAGTTATACATCAAATGTTCACACATTTTAGTAACATAGCCATGAATTTGTGATTGAATCCGGCCCTGAAATATTTTGTTTGAATTTGGATCACTTCCTAATAGGCTTAATAACAGATATAGGAAAGGAATGATAGATATAACTGGGATAAATGATGAATTACGCCACTGTTTTTCCAGACTCTTCACTGAAGTAAAACAGAAGCCTGCTTTGCTTTTCTCTATCTCTTCTCTTCTCTTCTCTTCTCTTCTCTTCTCTTCTCTTCTCTTCTCTTCTCTTCTCTTCTCTTCTCTTCTCTTCTCTCTTTTTCCTGTGGCTATGACTAATAACAACAACAATAAAGTTAATCCTCAACTTTTCTTCACATCTGGTGAACAGTTGGCCATATTGTAAGTGAAGATTAAATTTGAAAATGTCACAAAAATAAGAAGGCTGGAAAGCAAAATTGTAAAGGCAACAGTGATTTCTGACAAAAGCCATTTGCTGTAAAAGTTTATTTTTTTAAACAAGTCACTATGGTCAATAATCACTAGAGGTCAGAAAAGAAGATCCTATATATTTGGTACCAAGTAGGCTAAATACACAATTGGGATTTCTGCCATCTGTGCCCATTTTCTCCAGGCAGAGAAGGAGCACTGGGCCTTGACTCTTCTATAAGCAAAAAATGCCTATAGAGTGCTACAAAAGTCCCTTTGCCCCTCTCCAGTGTCACAGTCTGCAATGGGGGTCCTGCACTATCACCAGAAGTGGAAAAACTGCGAGTGTGCTTTCAGTCTGTTTATCTGTAGTAGGAACTGAAAAGCAAGAAGCGCTTGTTCCTTTAAAATAAAATTTCAGGAATAAAATGCTCCAGCTGTTTCAGATCTTCATCTCTGTTTCTGTTCATTCTGAAGGTACTTAGTGACTTCTGCTTCTGCATTTATATTCCCTTTCATCCACCCTGTATCTTCAGGCTCCATGCTTTTCCCAGTCTCTAAGAAAACATCAGTAATTACCTCTTGTCATGAAGATCAGTCCTTGACAAAGGCTCTTGGATTTTGTTTCTGTGAGCTGTGCTCCCCCTTTTCTTGCCAGTTGCTCAGCTACTTTAAGCATGTGAAAAGCTCAGGTGCATTAAACGAAAATAAGCATACGTACAAATGGTCTTGCTTAATTTCAGCTGGGATTAATGAAAGGTCTATATTTATTTATTTATTTAATAAAATAGGCCTTCAGAATTCATGGATTAGCTGGTCACTTAGGTGAGCAGGCATGTTTCTGGTACATGGGACAACAGCAACTCCCCCATGAAAAAGAGAGATCATAAAAATCACAGAATGATTTGTGTTGGAAGAGATCTAAAGTGCCAACTTCCCACCATGTCAATTTAACAAGTACCTAACCTTGGGTTGCCCATTTGTTTCTTCCAACAAATGTTGAGGGTACCTTGTGATGTTCCCATGACAACTTCCCCTTCCCTAGCATGGTCAGGCATAATAGTCAAAGGAAAAGAAACTGCCTCCAGATAATCCTGACTATGAGGGAAGGCTGTGGACTTTCCTGTTGGGAACTGAGCATGCATCATCTGGGCGTTCATAGAAACCAGAGTAAATTTGGGTGCCCTCAAACTCTACAGACTCTGCTGTGAATCTTATTGCTAAAGTCTACACCTCTCCAGGGAAAATACGAAGCTCACAGTGGCTTATGGCTCAAGAAAATGTAGGGAGTTACAATAAAATTCTGACATGACCTTAACAAATGTTAAGTATTTTTTTTCTGACCACATGTTCAAGAAAGAAAAAAAAACAGCAAAAGCCACACGCTGCACCACTGACAACAAAACCCAAAATCATATGGGTTTTATTGTTTGTTTGTTTTTTTGTAAAATGTATCTTTTTTCTTAACCTTATTTAAGAAGGGACTTAGCCAAATTCCAGGCCTGAGCTAATTTTCAGATTGATGCTGATACCCAGCGCAAAAAGATATCATTGATGAAGTTTTAAGTAAATTAAGCTTGTATTGCAAAATGACACAGTAGATTCAGAAAAGCATGTTGTCTTGCATCTGTTTTTTGGTTCAATGTCTCTAACATCTGGAACATTAAACTGCCATTCTGATTCTTTTGTTAAATTTTTGTAAAATTAGATTTCTATATTTTTTAAGATCTCTGAGGGAACATTCACAGTTTTGGCAGCTTCTGCTATCTCAGCTCTAATAATGCCCATATTTTGAGAGACAAAATGTACGTTGATCATGCCATGGATTCCTGTTTCACCAGATGCATTGTTTCAGGCCTTTATGATTTCATACTGGATTTCATCTCTTCTGAAAAGAAGAGAGACACACAAGAGAGGTTCAGGAACATTTTTCCCATGAACATGTTTGTCTGAGATGTGATTAAAAGGGCCTGCTAGGGAGAAAATATAGTATTTTGCTTGCAAAAACTTACATGTGTCACAGCTAGGTCAAAATTCATTTTTTGCATGCCCAGTTTATTATGTTTCTAAGCATTTTATTTTTGAGCTCATTATAGTAACAGAGGAAAGTGTTTTTGGCCTAATTGCTCTCTTTCTTGGGAAGAGATTTGAAATAAAAACCTTAAAACGTTCCCTAACGATCCTGAACTGCTTTTTTTTTTTCTTTCTTTTTTTCTTTTTTTTTTCTTTTTTTTTTCTTTCTCTTTTTTTTCTTTTTTCTTTTTTTTTTTTTTTCTGTCTAGACTAAAGACTGTGCACACTGAAGATGAATGAAGTTGTTGGGGTGAGCAGAAAGCAAACATAGAATCACTGAATGGCCTGGGTTGGAAGGGATCTCAACGATCATGAATCTCCAACACCCCCGCCACAGGCAGGGCCACCAACTTCCACGTTTCTACATTTTTACATTGTATTCAGTAAACTCAGATATTTTGAGTGCTGTTGCAGAAATGAGGGGCAGAAATGATCATGTCTCCCTACTGCCCCAGAACCAATGGAAATCTGTCTTGTTACTCTTCTCATATAGAAAATAACCGATCTGTCAACAAAACCCTACTTAATGAATTCCTCATTTTGTGCTCCATGTAGGACTTTATATGAAAGTGATGACTGACAAGCTTATTTGGTTTTAGTTTTGGTATTTTCTGGAAGGAAATAACTGCATATATGACTTCTAAAACTTAACAAAATACAGCCAACCAACAGCCAGTGGCAAGGCTCTGTGAGCAGCTTTGTTTTGGAGCACACTGCTGTGGCCACCATATCAAACCTCCCTGGACACAAAGTGAAGAAAGAGAGACAGTAGGAGCAAAAAAATGTAAATATTGCTTGTTAAAAAAATTTTCTCCCCCCTTCCTTTCCCTTCCTTTCCTCTCCTCACACATACTTTGGCATTTATCTACCATGACAAGCCTCATTTCTCCTTTTAAAAGAATGCATAAATGTGCTATGAATATTTGATCCTTTTTTAAACAAATATTTTGGCTTGACAAGTCACAGCAGATAAGACTACCCAAGATGGTAGCCAGCTGCTCTGGAGGAAGGAGTATAGGTAGGGTGGGGGACCAGCATTGGAGGCATCATCTTTTCTGAGACACTGCACACAGGCTGCTTTGTACAGCCATCCATTGTCCACAGAAGTAACACTTTGCTGTTGCAAACTTTTTGTTTTTATGCAGATTAATTCAAAGCAATTGATAATTCTCTTTGTTTTTTTTTTGCAGAGGACATATTCTACCGTGCCTGTGCACCACTTGCACCTGTGCCCAAATTGTGTGAATTTCTTCATCATTCATATTAAAAAATAAAAGGTCAGCTTTATTTTTCTTGGTCAGAAAAAAAACAAAAACAAACACATATAATTCTGCATGAGATGAAATTACATTTTCCAAAATTTAGGCCCACACTGCTTTTCTTTGCTTCATATTTACATCATAGAGATATAATGTCATTGGAGTCAACACCCGATGTCCTTGAGTTCAGCAGAATTTCCATTTGGCAAAAGCAGGTGAAAGTAATTGTCTCTGTGGAAATCATTCAGTTGATGAGGCTCCTTTCAAACATATTTATTACAGCTTAAAACCAAATAGAGTTTTGAAGAATGGACAACACTGAATGTTACTGACAAGAACAGGAAGAGTGAAAAATTAGTATTTTTCTGTCTAGGACAGCTCTTAACCTCTACCTGAAGGCCTAGGAATTGATTTATGTCAATCCAGCTTTCAAATACTGGAATCCCATTGTCCATTCCAGCCTCTAGTCATGCATTGCCAAGATGGTGAAGAGCAGCACCCTTCTGCAGATCTCACCTCAAAGGTGCAAGATGGACCTTCCTGTACCACCTGAGAGGAGGCATGGAAATGTCAAAAGCCTGTGGCCTCTCCTGTTGATGATTCATCATGGCAATGCTACAGGTATTTTACACTTATCTCCAGCAATTAGACCCTTGACAAAGTACTGAAGGAGCAATTTCCTCTGAACTATCCAAGGCACAAATATCATTGCATTCCATGCTTAAATCCAAGAAGTTCAGGCCTAAGACTCAAATATTCCGAAATGCAGAATATTTGCCACCTTCAAACAGTACTAATGTCACAGAAATACACTTTTCCTCTCTGTGCTGTTTGTGGAGTGTCCTTGGAAGGACAGTGAGAGAATGTGTTTTTTTGAATATGTCATACACATTCTTTAAGATTCCACAGATGAAAGTGCTCATGGTAATGCAACCTTCTGACACTGTGTTTGAAAATATTACTCTTGCTTCAAAGAAGAGAAAGGGAGAAACTGTAGCTTTAAATTGTATGAGCATGGGAAAATCAGACATGGTAATAAAAGTGGGTGTTTGAGTGTGTCAGATAAAATTTATTAGATAGGGGTCTCCAGCTCAGTGCATTCCTATGCAGAATTCTTGGTAAGCTGCCAGAAAATGAGCATTAGCACAGTAGAAAATATTTATACTGGTGTAAGGCTGCTGGCTGTGATATGTTTCTGCTCTTTTAAAATAGTCTGCCACAAATTCAGAAACATCAATAAAGGTCAAAAGCAGGGAAGTACACAGTTTAACAAATCAACTATATGCTTACCAGACAATAAATAATACCGCTGTAGGAAAAAGAAAACACAAAACAATTATTAACATGGGATAATAATTTGTAAGCTGCAAAAGCACATACAGTAGCAATCAGGGTTATGTTTCTAAAAATCTCCAGTCAGTCTAATTGCTTTCTCAGTAAAGCTAGCACAATAGATTTCTTTTGTTTTATGCTATTTTTTCAAGCGTTATCTCCTATAAGAGTGAACGTGTGAAGACATTCCTCAGCTCACCTCAGCACTGGGTTCCCTTACAGCTCCTGGCTTGTATTTCATTAAAATTGATCCCATGAGAAGGACCGTTAAATCGTTTTCAAATATATTCCATTACTTTTACTTTATTAAAACCTAGACTTTATGTCAGTGATAAGTTCCATTTGAAATGACTAGGGCTAACTTGAGATAATTTTTCACTTCATCTGAATTCTGGACCAAATTTGGATAGTCAGCATCTTTTAAAGAAAATTCCAAAACTGCCCCAAGTAAAGGAGGCGCCTCTTTCTCCACACATAATGCTGGCTCAAAGAGATACACTGAGAAACATTTCCCTATGGTAGACCCCCTCTTCTTCCTAAGATGGGTTTCTGCATTTAGCACATATGGAGACTTCCAATTTTCACTCTAAGGATAAAAAGAATCATGGGGTCATAGAATCATAGAACCACAGAATCATGGAATCATGCAGTCATAGAATCATGGAATAGCATGGGTTGAAAAGGACCATAATGATCACCTAGTTTCAACCCCCCAGCTATGTGCACCAGACCAGGCTGCCCAGAGCCACATCCAGCCTGGCCTTGAATTACTTCAGGGACGGTGCATCCACAGCCTCCTTGGGCAACCTATTCCAGTGCAACACCACCTTCTGTGTGAAAAACTTCCTCCTAAAATCTAAACTAAACCTCCTCTGTCTTAGTTTAAAACCATTCCCCCTTGTAAAAGACCTATAATTCGCCCTCCTGCCCAAAGCTTCTTTGTTTTGCCAGTGAGCACCATTCCTCATTGTAGGCCCCTGGGAATATAGAGGACCACAGATACCACACCAGGTTTAGTCTTTCCAACGACACTGAAAATCTGAAACCAAGCAGGAGGGTGAGTGTAAGTCTGCTGAATTGCAGAGTTTTTCTGTCAAAAATGAAATCATAATTACATATCAACCACCTCATAAAGATCTGAGGCTTTACTATTTCCTAATATTACATATTTTTAAACAATGATCCTGCAAGGAAAACAGTAAAATATTTCATTGGGCTTTTTGCAACAGACAAACTGTAACTTTTTGCCTTTTAGTGGTAGGAAAAAAACATAAGGTCAATGTAAGGCCATGATTACCATTTTCAGACTGGAATGCTGACTTTCTTTCAGCTAGAGTTGTCCTAGTTTCCTATGAATCCATGCTCCTGCAGGGAAACAAAAATGATCAGCTCCTTCCATCTTATACTAAGCAGGGCACAAAAATATTTCCCATCATCAGTCTCAGCTTCCACAGAGTATTTATATCAGTCAGACAGACACTTGTTTGGTGAATTAGACTAATTGCAACTTCCCTTTTACTCAGAAGCTTGACTTCAAGAAAAAAAAAATGCAACAAGCCCGTAGTTAAATCTAATACATGTGTTTTGTAGTATCTTCAGAAATATGCAAGCCAAAAACAGAATAAAGATGACATCCCACATTTAGTACTCAAATTTTAGGAGAAATATGTGAGTTTTTACTGACACTGAAAGGGCAGTCTGAAAATAGAACCTGGAGGTATGTATAAATAGAGAAATTTGGCTGAATGATAAATCGGCTCCTCTCCTCATGTACTTTACTAAGTCAATATTAATACTTCAGATGAAAAATGAAGCTATAATATATCAAGTGCCTGAAAAATAATGTCACTGATGGGAATGGAATTCAGGTTCACACTGTCAGACTATGCTGGACTATCAACAGTCATAAAGGTATTTTCTGTTTTAGCAGCAGTGCTTTTTAGTTAAATATCTGTGATTCCTTAAGCTCAATCAGGAGCAGCATACTGTGAACAAATGCATATATGAGCTGCCGTATGGATGCGGGCTGGCCTGCTGCGGTGGTACAGAGCTCCCAGCAGGCAGAGAATTAAGTGTCTGAAGTCAAACCTTTGTCACTAAAGTTTAAGCTGACACATTTTAGCTTGTAGTTTTATCTGGGAAAATAACATGTATTGGGACTGCTAACAACTACCTTCTTTGTGGTAGCATTAGATGTACCCAAGCCATGACTTAAACAAAACAAAAAAAAATCAAGTAGAAAATACACAGCTACCCTGACAATTGCCATATTTCTCTACCTTCCTTTTCACTACCCTCTTCCAGTTTTCAAAGCTGCAGTTAATCTGTGTTATCCCTCCTCACAGGGAACATTGTTCTCATTACACAACCTCTTTGGATATGGAAAACTCAGAATAATATGCTCAGGGTAGTGACAGATGTGGATGGTAATTTGGAAAGCTTAGCAGCCTCTTTCTAGAAAAAAAAATCTACAAAGTGGTAAAATTCACTTACAGTATTCCTCTCAAGGTACAGGCTAAAGGTACTGTGAGTAATTCTATAGAATTCCATAACTCGTGAAAACAGATTTTATTAGCAAAAGCCACAGTGGATATATAAGCAAGGGAGAATATTTTTCATTTTCCTAGCAATAAATAAGATTTATATATACAGATTCAAAATGTAATACTTTTACCTTTCTTCAAAATATGTAAATGAGTCCAGCAGCCTGTTTCAGTGAAGTTTTTGGTGTCCCCATATCACGTTTTCTAGGTTTCCAAAACCTACAGTGATATGTGGAAGTCTGATTGAAATCTCAACCATTCTAAGCATTGTGTCACAAAGTCACCTGTTCAAATTTGAGTCAGTATCTACTATATAGTCAGAGCCATTTTTCTGCTAGTCTGAATTAGAGAGTTTACTGGCATATGTCCATAAACATGACTCTCTGTACTAGGAAATAGTTAATCTTTTATTGCACTGGATAGCCTTGTGGGATTGCTTTAGTGATTCATTATAGAAATCAAAGTAAATTCTACGGGACTGTGCTCTTTGGCTCATCTGATTGGAAAAACCCTAATGATCAAAAAAGCATGTGTTCTTACTCAGATATATTTTATAACATGGCTGTAAAATGTACCTACCACAGTTTTTCATTGTTTCAAAAACAATAAGCGCAGTCACTTTCAGGTTTCTATTGTTCTACGGCTGAAGTAGTGAATGGGATGCTGTCACACAGTGACAGCTACATCTACATATGTAGAACAGGAAGCACTAATTACTGTGCTTCATAATAATAATAATAGTAATAATAATAATTCCTGAAACATGCAGAATCTTAAGTCAAAATTGGAGACCAGACTCCCAAGTGTACGTCAGCTTTTCATCCATAAACAATGTCTGAGAACCTGTAACTTAGCAAGAAGGTTTCTTTGAGCTAAATTTTCAGGTGTATGTTAGTAGTCCACAAATAAGTTTTTTGAGATCTGCCAGACTTACTCAGACAAGAGAGGGCTCAACTCTACAAGGAGGCCCATTCATTTCAGTGGGGATAACCAGGTGGGAAACATTCTGGACAATTTAAGGAGATGATTTCAAATATTTAAATATACTTCTCTCAGCAAACATACCCGGAACAAAAAGGTAAGTTTTTCTTCTCAGAGGCATTTTTAAAGGAATGTGACTGTAGAAAGAATGGAGGGTGAAATTACATTCCTACTGGAATTCAAAGGAGTCTTCATATTGCATCTCATTTGTTCCGATCTGTATTCAAAAGTATGTGGTTTCCTTTTGCGAGTTACTTCACTCAACTGAGCTCTACATTGATATGAAGTGATTATAATCACATTTGAGCAGGGCTCCAGTACTAATGAAAAAAGTTTATTTCTATTATGACTGAGAGAATAAAGATTTTATAGAACCCAGCTTCTCCCGGGAATGACTTTGCTTGAAGGAAGAGGATTTGCCTACATTTAGATGCCCAAGGCTTGGATAAAAAATCTAAATTCTAAAATCCCAGATCTTCGAGCGCCATCATAGTATCATAGCCTCGTGCGGGCTGGAAGGGACCTTAGAGATCATTGAGTCCAACCCCCCAGGATTCAAGCTTCTGTGTAGCAGAGCGGCACTTCTACCACTTGCGCCACAGGGGGGATTCGAACCCCAGGGCCTCAGGTGTTGCAACACAGCATTCCTACCACTTGCACCACCCGGGCACACGCCATAATTCAATTACAAAAATTCAGACTTTTTGCAGCCATTGGCTACAATGTGGTCAAGAGAGTGACCCATCTTTTATTCTTTCAAAAAGATCTAGACTTCTTTGGATACCATCTGCTGCTTGTTTTCAGATCTTCCTTATATTTCTCCAGTCTGTGGGCTTTTCCAAACCACATTTTCCCAGCCAATTCCCAGTGTACACTCTGAACTCACATTAAATTCTGAGCTACTGCTTGGTACCCTAATTGAGTGAGATGACTTCATATATTCTTTGAATGTCGTTACAGCTCCTCAATTGTCGTGTAACTGCCACAGTGCCCCAGTCTCTTAAGAGGAGATTTTTCACTGTGCAGTGTTTTAGTGAGAGGAGATATTCAAAAACACTTGACACTGCTGTTAGTTGTAGTGATAAATATCTGAAAAGATCTGAATCACCAGTTTCAGGGTGCCAGTAAATCTCACCTAAGGTGTGATTGAGCTACACAGTAGAGAAGAGAAGGGGAAACACTGAAAAATATTACAGGAAATTGTGTGCCTCCGGTGGCGCAGTGGTTAAAGACGCCACTTTGCAACACCAGAGGCCCTGGGTTCGAATCCCCTGTGGTGCAAGTGGTAGAAGTGCCGCTCTGCTACACAGAGGCTCGAATCCCAGGGGGTTGGACTCGATGATCTCAAAGGTCCCTTCCAACCCGCACAAAACTATGAAACTATGAAACAGAGATGGGGCTTGTTGGCAGGTTCCATTTGTAAGTGTGAAAATTTGTACCAGAATTAAAATTGAACTGGAATTAAAAAAACAAACAAACAAACAAAGCAAACAAAAAACTATGGAGAAACAATGCAAGAGAGTGGTTTTGTATGGAAAAGAGGAGGTTTTGCAGTCTGCTAGGTACAAAAGTCAGCTGTTACTATCAACAACAATCCAAGCAGCAGAAACTCTGCTGTCAGAGGTCATACACAAGCTCTCACACAGTCTCTGCAGCAGGGAATGGATCTTGACCTCAGAGCCATGTTTGCAGAACTACTTGTGCCTTCTTTCAGAATCCTGTGTCTGAAGAATGCACATTTTTCAAGAATCCTCAGAAATGATGTAGGTTTTCCAGGCACATTTAAAACTGATGTGGCTTGTTCCTTTATTTCACTTGTTGCTGACTAAACCAGGGTGTAATTGAGACAATTCAGTGGTTGTTTTTTTGTTTGTTTTTTGTTTGTTTGTTTGTCTTGTTGTAATAGTTACTAGGATTCAAACCTAGCTTCTCTTATGAGCAGCTACAAGCACAAAAGTGCCAGCGAAATAATTATCTTCCACAGTGTGGTTTGTTCTGTACGGATGGTAAAACCTACCTGTTTTAACTCTGCAGAAAGGGAAACTTGAAGCACCCTGTCTTGGTGAGTCATTACCTTAATGGCTCACTGTGAAATAAATGCCCAGTCTTTCTCTTTTTTCCTTTGCTTTTTTTTAAGTAGGTAATAAATACTTGGTAAATATACAAGCATAAATATACAGACGGCTGTGTGATCATATGGCTTTCCATATGACAAGATTGCGAAGTCTGGGGTTTTCCACAATGGAAACAATGCAGAAGTATGCAGCGTCTATGTCTCTTATGCTAAATTATGAATTACCTCCAGAGCCTCAAGGTGGTTTGGAACACATTTTCTTTTCCACTATAATGTTTCATGAAGTGTGAGTTGTTGGGCTTTTTTTTCTCTGCAGATGTTATTGGCAATGCTGCCCCACACTTTTGTACTGATAGGGTAGAGGTGATGGAAAAGGAATGTGGCACTGAAAGGGGTCACTGTTCTCCCTGACACTGTAGCAAAATGTTTGCAAGACAATCACAGCAGGCTTACCTTGAGCATTTACCAAGCCAGTACTTTAGCATGCTTCTTGGGGCTCTGCTCCAGCCAGACTTACAAAGCACACTCCGAAAAAGACACTGATGAATAAATGTTATTACTCTACCTGGTACTGGCCACTTTTTTTTTTTTTTTTTTTTTTTTTTTTTAATCATATGTATTATATATATGGCATATATTACTTTACTGACAGAGCCAACAGAACATTGAAGGTACCTTTCAAGTTATTCCAAGTTCTATTACATTCTCATGACAAATATTATACCTTACTACCTTAAAAAACAAACAAATAAACAACAACAAACAAACAAAAAAGAACAACCCACAATAGTATCTGAAAACCTTGGTAGGAACCCGTGCAATTTTCCATGTCAGAACAATATTTCAGGATGTCCAATGTTGTAATGTAGGGAGTCTTTCTACTTAGATTTCTCAGTCATGAACATCCCACAGTTGTGACTTATTACCTTATATGCTATTTCCTTTCTTCTGGAGTGCTACAAATTTGTGATTTGGTACAAGAAAACCCTCTTGCTTTCCCTGCTGCACATCAGAATGAAGAGCAGCAAGAATCTCCCCAGCTTCTTAAGGCCATCTTTGATCCTATGACTTCAGCTATGATGAAACAAGAGAAAACGCCAAGAAAACAAGACAAACCAATGGACTGCCAGCAGCTACCCCTGAATTCTGAGAGGTCAACTATGTGGAAACTTATCCCACTTAACTTTAGAGGTGGATTCAGCTCTAGTTTTAAATACTTTGGTTCTTGAGATAAATGTCTAAGTTGCCTTTACAGGCAGTAATGAGTTTTCCACAGGTCCTGGGTATGTATGTATGTGTATTGAGGAGGTCTAACAGGTCTGTAGACGAATACAAGGAAGTGTGGTCTTAGATGCTGAAAATTGCCTGTAGGAGCACATGTTGAGGTGAACACTGTTGACATTCCAACACCTGAGCTACATGTTGAGATTCCCTGAAGAGAAAATGGGAAGAAATCATAATTTCTCCTAGACCTACTCCAACAGTTCTTTTCTGGCAAATCATATTTCAAAGGGTTTAGCTGGAAATTAAGTTATGGCTTGAAAACTAGATTTAAATGGGAACGTAATTTTGCCCTTAGCTAAAATATGGAGAACCTCGGAGAAAATAGGAAGGAAATACATTTACATATGTTATATCACACATAAAAATGAAGTAAACTCTAGTTATCTAGAATTAAAATAATAAGCAAAAATTAGAAATTTAAAAAAAAAGGGGGGGGGGAGTGAGGTTTTAAGTCAGTGATAATAGAGAAATAATGTTAATTATAAATAAATCTGGAAATATAACTGCTTGAATTACAAGAAAAGAAAATTCTGAGAATAAAAACACACAGAAAAAGATAAAAGGGAATAATAGATACGAACTTGGAAGGGATTAACTGAAAGTTTACTAGTATGCCAAGAAAAATATTATTAGGTTTCAGTACCACTGAAAGATATTGATTATATAATTACTGAAATTCAAGTTTAATAAGCTTGTAATCTGCTACTGTTTTACATGTTCCTGTTCACTGTGTTTTACACTGAAGTTATGTGGATTTTTTAAATATGGAATTTAGATTGGTATCTTAAAGTTCTGGATCCCACATACTGCTACAGTTATTTGAAATGTGATGTTTTTGGAAAAGCATCTTAACAGTCAGGATTTTGTTGATCCCCTGAAAGCAACTAACAAAGCATAATATTATCCAGCTACTGCTGAAATGAACTAAATTTTGAAGAGTGGTCCAGACATGAAAGAACTCAAACACTGGTAGACCAAACTGGCAGACAAACATTATCTCTTTTCTTGCTGATTCTCCCCCTGTGGACCATTACTTGTTATCTACTGTTTTACTTTTTGGATGAAATACAGCCTGCCTGATCTAATTCTTAACTGAGGCAGTTAAGCAGTGCCTCACACATAGGTACTTGACACTGAATACAGGGAAGGAAGGGGAAAACCACTAAAGCAGGCTAAAATAAGTTCCCTAAAATTGAAGAGACACTCCCAAAGCCTCTGAAAGCCCACAGAGGCTTTAGCTAAGCTGACTTCATGGCTTCTCTTTGATGACTGTAGAAAAACAGACCTGTTCAGAACACAATCAATCCATGAAGTCAAATTTCTATTTCTTCCTCTGAAAATCTATAGACCTAATTTACTGAAGTAAATTCCTCCTAACATAAAACCTAAATTTCCTCTCTTTTAGGCTTGTTTGTTAGTTTGTTTGTTTTTCCCCTTGCCCTATCACTATCTGCCTGTCTGTCCCCCTCTTGCTTATAAGCTTCCTTCAAGTACTGGAAGGTCACAAGGAAGTCTCCTCAGAGCCTTCTCTTCTCCAAGCTGAACAGGTCCAGCTCCCTCAGCCTTTTTTTCATAGGAGAGGCGTTCCAACCCTCTGATCACCTTAGAGGTCCTGATCATCTTCTTGGCCTTCCTCTGGATCTTGCCCACCAGCTCCACATCCTTCCTGTACTTAAGGGGTCTCAGACCTGGGTAGAGTACTCTAGATGAGGCCTCATACAGGTAGAGCAGAGGCAGACAGTCCCCTCCCTCTTCTTGCTGTCCACTCCTCTTTTTGATGCAGCCCAATATACCATAGGCCTGTGCTGCAAAGTCATATTGCTGGCTCACATAATTTGAGGGAGCCAGGTTCTTCTCTACAGTGCGCAATGGTCATCTTGCATACCTGATCCTGCCTGAGCAAGGCGAACATCTGAATAGATGATTTTATACGATCCCTTCTGACTTCAGTTATTCTGTAATGCTTTGATCTCTTACTAATTTCACTAGATCTATCAAATATCAAATATGTAGGTGACAACTCACTGACACAAAAGCTCAGTAGATAGAGCATTGCCCCAGACCTGGACCCACCTCCTCAGAATTCCTCAGCAGTTCCCTAGAGTATGTTACCAAGTCTTTGTTTTGAAGCTTGGCCTACTTACAAGGCAAGAGGCATGCTCAGGGCATCAGGACATTCAGATGGGTGAGGCAGAACTGCAGCTTTACCTTCTACACTTAATTTTCTCTTCCTCCTCTCCTCTCTCCTCTCCTCTCCTCTCCTCTCCTCTCCTCTCCTCTCCTCTCCTCTCCTCTCCTCTCCTCTCCTCTCCTCTCCTCTCCTCTCCTCTCCTCTCCTCTCCTCTCCTCTCCTCTCCTCTCCTCTCCTCTCCTCTCCTCTCCTCTCCTCTCCTCTCCTCTCCTCTCCTTTCTCAGCTTCTCTTGTTTTTTTATGAAAATTCTGTGTTGTGCTATTGCCAGCTCAAATTATAGAATCATAGAATGAAAGAAATAACAAGATTGAAAAAGACCACCAAATCATCAGGGTCCAACTGTTAACCTACCACAAATATTTCCTCATGAAACTACCACAACCCTTAGTACCATTTCTAAACATTACTTGAACATCTCCAGGACTGGTGACTGTACCACATCCCTGGACAGCCTGTTCCAATTCCTCACCACTTTTTTGGAGAATTTTTTGTTATTATCCAACCTGAACCTTCCATGGCACAGTTTAAGGCCATTCGCCCTCTTGCTATCACTGTTACCTGGGAGAAGTGGCTGACCCCACCTCACCACACTCTCAGGCAGTTGTAGGGGGTGATAATGTCTCCCCTCCTCTTCTCTGTGTTGAACAATCCCAGTTCCCTTAACCACTCCTCATAAGATTCATGCTCCAGTACCTTCATAGCTTCATTGCCCTTCTCTGGACACAATTGGTCCCTCAATGTCTTTTGTGTAGTGTAGTGTAGGACCCAAAACTGAGCACAGTATTTGAAGTGTGGCTGCAGCAGAGCTGAGTACAGTGTAAAGAGTAAGCTGTGTTCAAAGGCATGCAGAAATGGGGGAATCATAGACAGAAAGGAAACCAAGCAGACCTATGCACCTCTTTGCTTGATATCAGTTTTTGAAACTTAGCAGTAAGGAAGGTGCAGAGACTATGCTGCAGATGATACAGATACATATTTTTAACAGCTGAATAAGAGACTCAATGGGGAAGCACTTTTGTGACATTTTACAGCACTGTAAATCAAGGTAAGTTTTGGGGACATCCCATAAACAACTTAGTTCTTTTCTGACTCAGTCTTTCCTGGTTTTTCTAAAGGCTTCAGATTGGGCCAGACAGGCTAAATCCTATTAAAGTCAGTAACTCCATGTAAAAAGGAATGTTCCCTGGACTACAATAAGCTTTCCTACCAATTTTCCTTTGGTTATATTACAGACGACAGTTTATAATAGAGCTGCAGACTATGATAACATGGAAAAAAACATAAAATGTAGTATTTATATATTATTTCCACCTACTATTCAGACTTCAGAAGGATTTAAAAATTTAGCAAGGAATTACAGCTTAACACAATCACATGTGCAGTAATAAGAATAATATAAATATCAAATGTAATCTCCTCTCTGACATCCTTCTCCTGCCCCTGAAAAAAAGCAAAATTAGAGAAGTATTAAAAAATAGCTTTGACTTCCAAGGTGAAAATGATAAAAATGATGAAAAGCCACAGGGAAAACATTTTCTTTCACTGTGTGAAGAGACTCAGTCAGTAGTTCTCTATTATGTCAATAAAATGAATTCTTGAGGGATCTCAGTATAATGTATATTCTACCCTCTTTTCTTTTCCTCTTTTTTTTTTTTTTTTTTTTTTTTTTCCTAATAGGCAATTCCACATATAGGCCAAAAAGCTTTAAAGAGAACTTGTGTGCCTTCAAAGAACATAAAAGTATTTAAAATCTGTATTTCAGCTGCAGATTTTTTCTAAGAATCACTCATTAAAAACCATGGGCATAATCACTTAATTACTGCTGCATAGGAGCGATGTTATGCAGGTGCGTTACACAGTTAGATTCCCCAAGAAGAAGAAGGAAAAGTTACTTCTACAATTTGAAGGATGAGGCCCCAAAACTGAATCATCAAATTTTCTGTGGAACACATGGTGGCAAGGGCAATATAATTGCACAGATATCATGAATGTTCTTTGGAGTTGACTCCTACCCAACTCTGCTCTTCATATCCAACACACAGTCCCTTTGTACCTTTCCTTTCTGCTAAAGAAGTTCTACCAGTTTCATTGTATATTCTTATTTTCCACTGCCCAAAAGAGAAGCCAAACTGTTACAAATACACACTAGTAATATTTTCCAATAAATATCTTTATATACACAGTCAGATTAAATTTATATGTATAGATTATATATACAAGGGTTGCTTTGAAATTAATGCCTCCTATATTATTATGTTGGCCTGCAATAGCAGAGGCAAATGGTGGTGGTGTGGCAGTAGAAGTTGAACTTCCCTGCAAATACTGTGTTGCATTTTGTTGCCTTTTGACAGATGGCAGCAGAGTGTCAGTCTGTCAGAATGGCATCTGGCATGGAAGTGTGTATGGAGGAAAGGCGTGGCACTGAATTCATCCATAAGGAAAACAATGACACCCAATGACTTGCTGAAGGCTTATGGTGACCAAACATTGGCTGTGAGCACATCAGGGTGGTGCATTATGCATTTCAGCAGTGGTGACAGTGACAGTGGTTACCTCTATTGGTGCAGATGTTTTCAAGTGCAGCACAAAGGCTCTTGTTCATCACTGGTGAAAATACATAGCTCATGGTGGTGACTATGGTGAAAAATAGTGTTTTATAGCTGAAAATTGTTTGTTTCAAATATTGTTATTGTGCTCATTGTAGCTGTTATAGTTTCCATGGGATTAAATAGGAGGCGTTACTTTCGGAAAAAAACATATGTATTATATCATAGTATCGTATCATAGCTGAAGGAAAAACAGCTTGGCTTATCTGCTTTAATAATTGATGTTTTCATTGTGTAGGCCACCTATGAAAACATAATACAGTATGCCAAGCAAGATTTCAAGCTTAAGACTTCAGTGTATGGGTAAGCATTTTGCTCAGATAAATAGAGTTAAAAGTCTCATCTGACTGCAAACAATAATGGTTGAGAGTAACAGAATTACCACAGGAATACAGTTTGAGCATGGTAAAAAGAACTCTTCTTCTGATGAATCATATCAGGATCTTTGATAGCTGTTATAGGATCTTTGCATAACTGTTATGCGAAGGGAATAATAATGCTATTATGAAATTTTTATATATATTTTTAGTTGTTCTTTTTTGGGTTTTTTTTTGTTTTGTTTTTGGTTTTTTTTACTTTATAGATTTTTACTTTATAGATGCATGTTATTTCAGATTATTTTTTTATTTATTTAAACTGTTTTTTAACTTTTTTTAAAAATTAGATTGGGGAAGGTCCTATACTGGTCTCCTTGTTAAAGTCTTCTAGACATTTTCTGCTCCTGGAGAATTTTGGGGCATAAGTAAGAAACTGGAATATGAAAAAAAAAAGAAAAAATAAAAAAGAGAGAGAGCAAGAGAGAGAGAAGAAATGCAGTCTCTTCCAACTCACAATCCAGACAACGAGGAGCCTGATGATGATGTAGTGAATGCTGCAGACAGGGAACTCGGTTTGAACTCTGTTTGCTTCATACAAAAAAATCTTCACAGGTATGAGAGCAGCTTTCCTCTCCAAGATACCAACTATCTGAAAACCATTGGAAATATTAAGCAATAGGGCTATGTGAATTTAGCTGAAGTCCTGTCTACTGACAGGGAAGAAAATTTCTATTTCTTGTACCTAGAGGGGATAACTGAGGTTCCCCAGATTCCTCAGCTGTAAAAGCAGGTCAGGATAAAATCAGGGGAAAAGTTTAATCAGCCACTGAACTCCTGACCTATCTGACAGCAAGGCTGTATCCTATGGGGGTTAATCCAACAGAAGGAGTATGGAAAAGCCTCTTTGCGCCACATGTGGAATACTCGGAAGCAAGTGTGTTTGCAATAAGGGGTGCAGTGAGAGGAAATGGGAGTGTTACAGAGAAAGTGAAATGAGAGCATAAATCTGTAAGGACTTTGTCCAGATTTGGCTGCATGATGGCTTCAATGCCAAAGCCATGTAATGAATCTAGTAATTTCCTAGCAGTGCTGGGATGCTGCAACAATATCTATACTGTGCTACACTTGGCACCATGATGGCCCCTTCATCCTGCACAATCTTGAGGGTGCTAGAGCCATTATGGCACAGCATGGCTTTTTGGGGCTGAGGGAGGACACTGATGAAAATACACTGTAGACTTGGGAAGTCTCTGGAAGGTGTGTAAACAACATCTTAGGCTGATATCACCACTGGGCCTGTGGGTGAGCAGGGAGTCAAGGGGAACTTAAGAAGGAGAACCCACATCCATCCTAACCAAAGGTGGGTAAGGATGTGAGCATTCAAGCCAGGCTGTTGTCCTGTCTGTGAAACTGGGTGCAAACAGGACATAGTGAATAGAACATATTAAGACTCTTATTTGGTCAGTAGAGTTCTCTCTCCATTCACTGCCATTGCAAATATCAGAAGAACATGTTCAGAGCTAAGGGGATTACACAAGTAAGCAAGAGAAAATTTCTCATTTTCTAAATGGCCATAGTTTTTTGCTTAAGAGCAAAGCAGGAAAAACTGCGAATTAATTCCTTGAAGTTCTTAGAATGAAAGAGCTATTGGGCCACACTACTTTTTCTGAGCTGAAGAGTAGGCATGACACTGTGAAAAGTGTCTAAGTATCCTTTAGTGTGCGTATTCAAGATTAGAAAACTAATTGCATCTGAACATTTGTATTCATTGATGGTTGATCCAGAATTTTTGGGTGATTTTTCATCCTTATTTTTAGGAGGAATAAAATTTGAGTTTGCAAACAAACGGACATAACAAATTCAATGCACTGTGACATTAAAAATATGCACACACACAAAAAACTTGATATTTCCTTAAACTGGCAGAGAAATGTCTGCTAGATTAAAAAACTTGCTCAGTTTTTGAAATCATATCTATGAACATATTGTATGATTAGTTCTATCTTGATTTGTTTCCAAAAAGACTGCCAGATCACCACAATGCACAATTAATATTTCAAGTTATTTGAGGAAACCAACCTTTCAGTTGATATTTAGAAATATTATTATTGAAGAGCAATTTCATTGCTGCTAAATGTGGTTTGATAACAGCTTTTCTACTACTTTTCAGGGACTACAAACAACCTAATGTTATTAATATAGCTAATCTAATATTTTATTGAATTTAGTGAAATACATTACACAGTAGATTGTCAGTGAAACACTTTACACAGTAGAATTATGGTAGATCCTCACCACCATTATGTCTGCAAAGTATCTTAAATGACATTCTCAAATTGAAACTATGAGATTTATAAGATCAAATCCTCTTTATTAATGTTATTAATAGTTAGTGATAACTTCTTCAAGAAATGTGTAAGAAAATACACAAACAATCAATGGTTGATTGATTTTAGTGTTTGTTGTAAGCACTCTATAAATTAATGAACTGAAAATTTAGTTAATAGTATGTATTTTTTAAAAAAGGGTATTGCTTTTATGCATTACTAACTTGCCTTTGCTAGAAAGAAAAAATACTTTATTCCATCGTGCTGATTTCATATTGAGTCATACATCTCAGTTACTTCTGTCTTTTTTTGCTTAGATCTTGTCATTGTAATCCATGAAAAGCTAATCTAATGTTGAAATAAAGTTACTGAAGTAATCAATCTTTGTCCTTTTTGTAAACTCTCAAACACTTTAAAATTTAATTTTCTAAGGAAAATACTGCTGCTAGATAAAGAAATAGAAGAAATACAAGTAGATGTCAGAAAGATCCACAAGGATGGTGAACTAGTCTACTGCTCAATTATTCTGTCATTATGAACTGAGTGTGAACTGATGGTAATTGAAGCAAGAAAGGCACTAAAACACTTTCCAAAGCAACATCTGCAATGAATCAGAGGAATGAAGATAAAATGACAAGGACATTTAATGACAGGATTGTTCCCTTGCCCGCCTTTCAGCTTAAAAAGGTTTGGCCAAATTCCAGTTAGAAATGATCCCTGTACAATGAGTATACCATTTCTGTGTGATGTGTAACTGGATTTCACAGAGATATTTGAAGAATGTAGTTAAGTATCTCTTTGAAATCTGGACCCTTCCCAAACTTTCTGGTACTCATGACACTCTGAGTTGATCTCTTCTTCTTCCCTCTCAGATTTTTTTTCCACCCACAAAAATTTTCTGTATTTCTCATGCAGGAGTACTGCTGGTATTGACTGCACACTGGTACTGGAACTTACTTGGGAAGCAAGTGTTTGCAGGACCATCCTGGTTCCATGCTATTCCTCCTCATTCTCACATTTTCCCTGTTCAGCCCTCACCGTCCCATAACACCACAGTCCCTCACCTGCACTAGGCTCATACTTCTGCTACAACTAAACATTTCCAAGGAAGGCAGAATCTCTTCTGAGGGTAAGCTTTTTCTGGTGTCCCATTACTATTACTGAAAAAAATGCACATTTTTTTTATGGGCTTCTTCTCTGAAGTCTCCCTCTCATGACTGGAATTCCAGGTCACAATCAATTTATCTCTTAATAAACAAATTCTTAGATAAATACGGAATCTGATGTTCTATGTTTTCCAGACTTCAGAGCTTTTTCATAAGTTCTTTTTGATGTGGGTAAAGAATTGGACAAGTTATCATTTATTATCAGAATGATAAAAAACCCAGTCAGAAGCAGCAATATGACATTACTATAGTTTTCACCAAAAGAAGACAGTTGGAAAAGTCTTTTTATCTTGAATAGATTTTGGATTATGTTTAACAGAACCTTCAAAAAGTATTCAAAAAGAATAACTTTGTGATGATAATGTAATACAATTTCACAGATGAAATACTGGTTTTATGCTTGTTATCTGATTATCTGAACTTAGGGTTGGAAAACATTTGTAATTCTTTGCTCATGTTAAAGAAGCAAACAAATATTTTTCAGATCATGGGAGGACGGTGTCTAGCTGGTGAAACCAGACTGTACAAGGCATTAGAGAGATGAGGTGCTTGATCTTCAGTTCCAACATCACATTGGCATTTCTGCATGGAAATGTTTTGGCTTTATGACAAAACTGAAAATATGTATGGGTTTGCAGCTCAGTTTTTCTAAAAGCAGTCTAAATTTCTTCAGGGTATATTTTATCAGATTTTTGTCTTTTTTTTTTTTAATTTTTTTTTTTAATTTTTTTTTTTTTATTTTTTTCCATCTAAACTGCCCCACTCAAAAACCTGTCAATTCACAACAGCTACAGCAGAAATTTGTGATCTCCAGTTACGTGGATTGGTTCTGAAGCAACACAGCCAGTTGTCACTGTGCAAAATGGAGTGCGTACAATTAAGTTTTCACAATGATACAAGTTTGCAGCTAATTGAAGATGCAACTCCTGTCTCTATTTACCATTCCTGCACGTATTCTTTTGAGTGGAAATTAGATCAAAATCAAGAAAATTCACCCAAGGAATTCCTCTATTAAATATGCTGAAAATATGTGGTACGTGCAAGACACCTAAGCTGTATCATATAGCAATCCACTTGGCCCTCTTTCAGTGGAAAGAAGGCTCAGAGCTGAAGGACAGAAGTGTGGAAAGTGTTGATTCAGAGTCCTCTAAAGACACTGTGACGTTTACCAGGCTAAAGTGAGATGAGATTAGATTCTTGCACTATTCCTTTTCTACTGGTACTTTAGGAAAGTGAAGTGTATTTCCATTTTAGAAAGCCACCTGTCATGTCATGCACAGTCAGTGTGAAGGCTGAGATTAGGAGTGGTTTTCCTTTCTGCAGTAAATGTAGCTATTACTGATGTCTCAGAAAGACCAAAAGTATTTGCAAAATTTGAGTAAATTCAGTGGTTAGTTTTGAACTAAAAAAAAGTAAAAATAGAAGACAGTTTTGGAATAGGTTCATACCTTTTTGGTATTTTTAAATGAGCAATGATATGAAATTTGTCTTACTTTTCTGAGCTACAGAAATACAGTTGTGAGTGAGAAGGGGATTTGTTAGAACAAGGAACAAGCATAACAAAGGCAAAAGAGAATGGAAATGCAAGTGGAAAAGATGTGAGAAAAGGAGAGCCTGAACAAGAATGAAAACAGTTGCCAGATCTTGTCTGAATGTGGCCTGGCTCAGGAATAGGTTACTGGGTCTCTGCCTCTGCAGGTGAGCAGATCCTGTGGAACTTGTGGCCTGCCAGTCTCTTCTCCCCTGCTCATGGCATTTGGCAGCACTTCTTTCCATCTGATGCCTCCTCTATATCTGTGGCTGGGAGTGGTGATGAAAATTGGGTGAAGCATATATTTAGCTCTGCCCACACCAATGACAGCAGATCTTACTGCATGCCTTGAATCTACCCCCTGGCATTTTGATCCTCCACCCTTCCATTCAGCTGACCTGCTCTTGGGAGCCACTAGTTGGGTGATGGTTGTGGTGACCCACATGCTTCTCATGTGATGCTACCTCACTTTCTCAGAGCAAGAGCAAATGAGCATACATGACTTCACAGCTCACATCCCCAGCATGCCTGGTACCATACAGTGCCTCTGAAGAGTTGCCTTTTTGTGCCACAGGACTCTGCAAGATATTGGATCTTCTGAAACACTGCAGTTCCCCCAGCTGACTTTTCCATAGGATATGCATAACGAGACAGTTTAATCCACAACATAATGTAATGCAGTAATTATTTGAAGCAGAAGCTGACATAATAGTCTTATGAGCTTCTCAAGGGGAAATAAAATAAAATAATATAAAAAAGAGAAATATTAAAGTAGTCAGAAGTTATACATGAACATTTTTCCATATTCACATTCCCTATTTCTGCACCTGAAAATAGCTGGTGTATTGATAAATGAATTTATGTTGTTGATTTCACAAAGGTGGACCATATATTGCTACCATCTGTGCACCAAAACTGTTTAAGAGTGTAATATCAGAAAAAAGAACTGGCATTGTAAACATTCTAAAAATGCAAGTCGGTATTCCAGGCTCTTAAACTTTTTTACCATACTAGGTTTTCATTAGGATTTGGAGTAGGGTGAGCTGGGTGAATTTCTAAATCTTAAAAGATCAGGCAAAAGAAAATGATATCAAGTAAATCCCTATAAAAGCAATATCAAACCCAGCAGAAACATGTCATTTTGGTTCTTCCAAATACTTTGAAGAGAATAAAATGTGGTTTGGAAAGAAATGTGGTATGCTTTGAAATTCCAGCTGAAAAACCAAGGAAGGTCTATTTGTTTTCTTTTGTCTTTTCCTAACAGCCATTCTGGATTTCTTTTTTAGTATCTGTAAGGCATTTTCAGACCACTTTGCATGACAGGTTGAATACACATCGTTATTTTTGTTGCTGGGACAAATGAGATAATCATAAATGTTTTGTCTACAGAAAGGAAGCTGCTATCAATTTTATGTAGAATACTCAGTAAAGAAATGGGCCAATGAAGCTGGTGCATGTGGCACTGGCCACGTGGGATTAGTTCCATTAAGTGGCAATTGGCAGAAGGAACAAAACTGAGATTTTGTGGAGGAAAGCATCTGTTTACAAATATCACTTTTGTCAGCATCAGGCTTGTTGCAGCAGATATCTGAGTGTCTGTGGCTTCTCTCTGGGCACAGCAGACAAGAGGCACATTACTGAGCCACAGTTTGTGGTCAATAGATTTGTGCTTTTAGGTCAACAGTGGCTCTGAAGCCTCAGAGATAATACCGAAATAGGGGGTGACATGCAGTGCTGGTAGTGAGGGGAGAGACATCCTCATCACCAACATCTGGGCCATGATAAGACTGAATGAATCCCTGAGGTCAAAGTTGGCCCAAAGAATTCCATCGAACACCTGTGTCTTGAAAGGAATTTTCCATCCTTCCAGCTCCCTCTTTTCTGCCAGGCAAGTGAAATTAATGCAGGAACATGATTCAATGCAATCTTTTCTTAAAGCTATGCACATCCTTCTGTCTCTGTAACCTTTCTCAGGGTTCAGGAAAGGAGACAGCAAAGGACACCGGGTGAGTACACAGTGCTCCTTTCCCCAGGATTGCAGCTCTCGGGGGGGCCTTCCCACACTAAGGTTGCATTCATACCATTACTGTTAATAACAACCATTAGACGTAGTTCTGATGAACTTGCAGCATTCTTTCTGAATCCCTGTGTACATTTTGGCAGCACAATCTCTGACAGAAACAAATTCTGCAGCTTATTTTCTGTCCCGTGTAAATAAAAGCTCTTTTCATATACTGATCAGCTTTTTTTACTTTCCCTGGAACCTATGTGAAAAAACATGAAGATTCTCCATTCTCATATTCTCCATACTACTTAAAATGCTATATTTCTCCCATGTACCCATGCTCTTCACTTATCCAAGGGAAGTGCTTTTATTTAGTTTCTCCTTGGGAGGGACTCCACTTATGCTATCATCCTTATGGCATTTGCCTGTGCATTTTCCAGTCCTCTTACACCCTTTGGGTGATTAGAAGTCATCACAGGTCAATATGATGGTATAATCTTTTTATTATTATTATTATTATTATTGTTGTTATTATTAATATTATTATTATTATTATTGTTATTATTATTATTATCTTAGCAGTTTCTTTGCTAACCTTTGCTAACATTTTTCTTTCTTTCTTTATCCCACCATCACCAGTGATGGAGTTGATGTTTTTGATCAAACAATAGCAGTGATTTCAAAGATTTTCTCCTTAGTGGCAAATCATGCCCTATCACTGCATATTTGTAACTGAAGATGTTCTGTACTGCGTCCCTTAGTTTGCATGCACTGACCTTTAGTTCCACTTTCCTTTTTATTGCCAAATATGTTAGCATTATGAAATCCTGATGTAACTTCTGAAATTAACTTTAGATTTGACTTTACTGAATAATTTTATCAGAAGTCTTTATTACTTCAGTATGTATATTCATTTAAACTTTGAGTATGCCAAAGACACTTTATCGATCTGTAAGTCCTCCACCACGGGAACTGACTGTTTCTATCTATAATTTCCTATGTTTTATCCAGTTATTACTCAAGAAGGATGTTTCCTTCCTGTTTCAAGACAGACTGATTTCTTTAAGATTCCTTGGGAGGAGACTATGCCAAAAGCTTTGAGGAAAGCTCAACCCATTATATCAATAAGTAACCCTTTATGCTCTTTACTGTCCCATTACAATCTTTGGCTGTCAAGAAGTTGAAAAGATGCATTATTTTCTTTATTTATACAGATAATAGAGGAAAAATGTGCTACCTTTATAGCCCCATTTCCACATCCAATCATTTCTTCATGCTTCCAAGTCCTGGTTCAGGAGATGGTATTTTGCATTCTTCTCCTTAACCTGTGACTTTCTGTATGCTACTGTATCTGATTAAAAGACAATCAGAGAACTAATCCAGCTGCACCTTACTTTCTACCAAGACACCCTCTCTGCCTAGAATGGCTCCACCTCCCACTGCATCCTGGGAGATGCAGGTGCCTCCTTAGGACAACCTCCCCCCCTAATGAAGAAAATACTTTCTCTTATGCTCTACAGTTAAGTTAAAATGGGCAAGATATGTGACATGCTACCTACAGGCATCCAACTTCTTCCTGAACTAAAATCAGATGTTTGAGAATAAAAGGGGAATTGTGTAAGTCAATTCTTATCCGTTTGAAGGAGAATGTTTTAAGCAGAACAAGTACTCAGATTAGCATGTTGTCAAAATGCAAAGACTAAATGATCCTTTAGAAATTATCCACCTCTAACTCTGCACCATGCAAAACTCCACATGATGTGAGCCCTTGTTAATGAGGAACTGGCAGTATTTTCCTTTTTGTCACTTACATGCTTGTGCAGTGAACTCCTGGAAGGAGCTCTGCCAGCAGGTGCAGAGGGTCCGGATGGCAGTGGCCCAGCTGTTGTTTGGCATTGTCATGGCTTTACATTATGAAACGCTGGCGTGTCTGCATAATAGAAACTGTAGATGCATTTCAATTGCAGTAGCTGTAATTGAATTTCTTATGCAGTTACTGATTCAAAAGTACAAACCTCTGGGAAAGCATGTATCCATTTTGCCTCCTTTCCTTAATGGCAACATTCACTAAAGTACTTTAAAGGGATAAAAATAAAAGCAGGCTTTGCTCTACATTTGTAATGAGTTATTGGATACGACATTAGCAGTCCCTTATCCAAAAGGTAACTGTAATTAGAAAGCAGACCCCGAGTTAGTTTCTGCCCAAAATCACACAGAGCGTGCACCTGCCACAGGGAAAAGCTGCTCAGCTCATGTGGTTTATACCAGAGCAGAACTAAAGTGCTTTATTGATTTATAAATGATGCATAATTAACTGGCAAGGAGTGAAGTTTACCTTCAGGATCAATATCAGCAGCACAACAGATAACCTACAGTATTAAACACTTGCAAACATTGGCAAACATCTGCACATTTTCAAGCTCCTTTGTATAGTGAATTAGGGAAAGTCATGGACCGTTTGTGTGACCAGGTCACGTGTGCATCACAGAAATGCATACACATGGTCTCTGCTGCTGGGATCATGCATCTCCTCTGCTGAGTACACAGTTTGAGGAGAAGAAAATGAGTGGGCACCTCTAAAGGCAAATTTCATTGACTAATCGTAGCTGTTCAGTTAGTGATGATGTGCCAATGAAATCCAGCTAAGAATTACACCCATTGACATGTAAAAACATGTTTTTATTAAAAAATTTGAACTAACAGAATTGGTTCAGATATGACACTTCATAAACTCATTAATTCCTCACAGGAGCTTAAAAAGGGAATACTTTGCTAGAGGATTACCATCAGAAATCTTGGAAAACTTGTAAAAATTCCTAATATTTCAGCTGCCTGCTTTAGTCATTGGCATAGCCAATTTCCAATAATATTCACCTTAAACAGCAAAGACAACAGAATGCTGGTGCCTATCCAAGTTTCATGACAAATAGAAAGAATGCATTAAAAAAAAAAAAAAAAAAAAAAAAAAGGAGAAGGAGAAAGAGAAAGAGAAGAAAGAGAAAGAAGGAGAAGGAGAAAGAGAAAGAGAAGGAGAAGGAGAAGGAGAAGGAGAAAGAGAAGGAGAAGAAGAAGTAAAAATTAAGCTTGTGAATGGGCAGATTAACATTTTTGCTCTTTAAACTTGCACCTGACATGTGAAACATGGCTTCAGCGTGGTGGACTGGAGAGCATGATCTGGTGTGTACACAGAGCACGCTGCCTGTGCAATGCTTTCTGCATTCAAATTAATCCAGGACAGCTACACAGGGCTTTTAAAAATGTTTTAAGGAAGGGAAATATGAAGTAGGGAATGATAAGTCATAAAAGTGCTTTCTTCTGTGACACAGTAGTCATAGTGGCATGCCAGAGAGAGGATCATGCTTTGCACATGGATCTGGAAGGTTTTATCTATACATCCCAGTTTATGTTCTGCTCCACCTTGGTAGGTGTGGTGTGCCCAAAGGTTTTCTTGGTTGGCTATTTTAAGTTCATTTTGTTTTTAGGGGTGGGTTTGGCTTTTCACAGGTACATACCGAGGAGTATTCGTGCCACTTAGTGGAGCACCTGAGAACAGGGCTGATACCAGGAGTCTGCAGGATGGAGACTACAGGGTTTTTCCATCAGACAGTCAGCATCTGTCTGTGAAACCCTGAATGGGGCTTTGAAGTTTTCACTGAGATGGTTGTTTCACCTCTGTTTGGCCATGTAAATGTTTGGGTTAGGCCAAATCTCCAAAATCTCCTTATTGAGTATTTCAGTTTAAAAGGAGATAAGTAACAGAACATAAAGATTTTATTTTGACTGCAGTTGCACTGATATAACATGGTCGGAATACAGTGGAAATATCCCATCATAATGGCAGGGCAGCAAGACTGGGCTGTGGATGCCTCAGATTCCCTCTGTATCCTTATTTCAACCATGCTTCACTTCAACAACTGCATTTATTTTGTCCATATCATAAATATTTTATTTTCTTTCAGCCTCCAAGTTCATCATTTAAACAGGAAGGCATTTAGCAGTGCTATTCCCATTCAGTCTAAGGACATACTTCAAGCATGAGATAAAATCCTCAACTGATGTAGAACAGCACAGCCCCACTGGGTCAGGAGGAGCTTTTTCCCTCTGCACTGGTACTGTTTCTGCCTCTGCTGCCACTAGAAGGTATAAGTCCTCTGAGAGCCCCCTCGGCCCATCATCCCCTCCTAGCCAAGGTTGGGGATGAGCAGGATCGTCACGCAATGGGGATGGAGCCAGAAATAGGCAGACAAAGGCAGCAATGGCAGTGGGCTCTTTCTGCAGCTATAAGTACCTCTCCCTGACACTGATGCGAGAGCGTCTTCACCACAGAGAATGGAAGCAGCCCTGAAAACTATGCATTAGATTTACCAATGATTTCCCAGCCTAGCAAGTAATCACAGGCAGTAAATGACAATCTTCACCTTGTGATGGTACTGGCAATGTAATGCGATAGTGAGTTCACAGAACCTGGGACAGTAGAGAAAACTGCAGTGTATTTCTCTTGTTTGTTTAGACTTCATTGGCTCAGTACTGACTCCATACAAACTTGCATAAACAAAAACATTGTAAATGGATTCCACTGACCCAGGTAGGTTATTTAGCTGACATCCTTTTAGTTTTCCTTGAAAGGATGATCATACATATGCAAACAAAACACAAAGACACAATTGCATGCAGCAAGAAAAATCAGACACATTCATCCTTGATGCAACATGTTTTTTTTGGGTGAGTATTTCTTTTTAATTCTTATTTTTTTCTCTGCTTAACAAAGGCAGGAAAACAGGGCTGCCACAGAGGGAAAAAAAATAAAAAAATAATTTAAAAAAAAAGCATCAAAAAGATTTAAAAAAAAAAAAAAAAGAAAAGAAAGAAATAAAACCATCAATTATTCAAGCACTTTATCACAAGTGAGAAATTTTGTGTCATAGAATCACAGAATGGTTTCTGTTGGAAGGTACCTTTAAGATCATCTAGTTCCAGTCCCCTGCCTGTAGCAGGGACACCTCCCTCTAGACCAGGTTTCTCAAAGCCCCATCCAGCTTGGCCTTGAATGCTTCCAGGGAGGAGCCATCCACAACCTCTTTGGGCAACCTGTTCCAGTGTCTCACGACCCTCACGTTTAAGAGTTTCTTCATACCATCTAGTCTAAATCTATGCTCTTCCAGTTTGAAACCATTATTTCCCCTTGTCCTATCACTACATGTCCTTATAAAAACTCCCTCCCTAGCTTTCCTGTGGGCCCCTTTCAGGTACTGGAAGATCACTACAAGATCTTCTTGGAGCCTTCTCTTTTCCAGGCTGAAGAGCTCCAGCTCTCTCAGCCTGTCCTCACAGTGGATGTGCTCCAGCCCTCTGATCATTTTCATCGCCCTCCTCTGGACCTACTCCAGCAGCTCCATGTCCTTCTTGTGTTGGGGTTTCTAGAACTGGATGCAATACTCCAGGTGGGGTCTCACAAATCAGAATAGAGGAGCAGAATAATCTCCCTTGATCTGCTGGCCACCCTTCATATATAAAGCACAAAATGTGCCATGTATCCCTTCCTTATTTTGAAATGTATCCAGTCTTCCAAATATTTTAACCTATCTCAATCAGTCCTACATTATGTAGTCACAATGAAGGTAGATTTGAAATAGTTATAACAAGGGCAGTAGCAACATGGCTGGGTAAGACCTGTGTAATTCATCGGCAGTCCATGTGGAGGTCCGAGCATTTAGGCTCAATCTATAGCACCTCCTCAACGATGAGAATTCCTTGGACTTGTCCTGGGCTTGTGAGCTGCACAGGCTGGCCTGGCTACCAGCCATGCAGCCAAATAAAGAGCACAATCCAGTGCTTTCTGGATTCAGACAGAATTGAGAAATATCACTAACCGCATTCCTGCTTAACCACCGCACTTTCTCAAGGCTGGAGGGAGCTGGATGAACACCATAACCCTGTAACATCACATTCTCTCTAGTATGTCCATATTTCATGTTCAGCAAAGTATTTGCTAGAAAGCCAGGGAAATGGCAGTTGTAGATTACGTTTTGCCACACTATCAAATAATCTGCAGTGAACTGGAAGCCATTCAGGGAAGATGAAAATAAGACCAGAAAGATAAATCACTTACAATCATGTAAGCATGTCACAGACAATTTTTGGTGAGGTAAAAAGAAGAAGAGCTATTTTCAGAAGAACTGGATGCAAAGAAAGGCAATAAATGAAGAAGAATTATTAGTTTTTGTTCTATAAAGTGGAATTGCAGAAAGGGAAAGAAAATACTTTTAATTTACTACATCTAAAAAATGGAAGCCAGCCACAGATTCTGAAAGGGTTGAAAAAATCTCCCGCAAGAGCAGACTTTGGAGTTTGGGATATTTTTCTCCACTGTATTTTCCCTTCCATTTTCTTTTTCTTTCTTTCTTCCCTTTTTTTTTCTTTTTTGGTTTTTTTTTTTTGTTTTGTTTTTTTTGGTTTTTTTCCTGCTTTCCATATTGATCCTACTTTTGTAAACTGAAGGCACTTAAAGAGCATTTGAGTTCAGAGAATTATTTGCATGTGTATGTGTGGGCTGAAAAGAGCTCAAAGAAGTGGGAGAAGAAGGCAGGGCAGATTGCAAGCTTCTGAAGCCAGATATTTTCCTTCTGGTCTATCTGTAGAGACTATCTTGGTATGGAAGCCTGCAAGGATAATTGTAAAGAGTTTAAGGGAAAGATTTCAAATGTAAAAATGTGTCATTTGCCTCAGAGTGAGACTTCCACTCAGGGGAACAGCATAGAAGTCTGTAAATGTGCAAAATATATAGACCCCAAGGACAGAATACAATTACTTAGGAGGTAATGAGATGAGATTAAGAAGGGAATATTTAGACAGGATGCCAGAAAAAGCGTGAGCTACTTTGAAGTGCTGAATAGTCTTGTGAGGGAATCATGGAAGCACAATTGGTTGAGACCTTTAAAACTGTAAGTACGTTCACATTTGCTGCAGGGAACACATTTCCCTTTGCAGGGAGAGGCTGAGTGGCGCAGCCAGGTTCCTACCATTAATTTTTTCTTCCAAGATTCACAGCACAGTGCAATCCAGACATGCAGACACAGTAATAACAAATAACTCCAAAGACACTGAGGTGGGGAACAGCACCAGACAGGTGGTGGGTGGGCTGCAATAAGTGCCAGAGAATTTTTACCTACTTTATCAGCTAGCTGCAGAGAATGCAGGGTCCTTTCAGCACAGACCCCATGTTTATCTATCACCTCACTGGATGTTTATGGGTATCACTGGTGGCACCAAAAAGCACTGTAAATCTGCATTTCTATTCTTGACATGTTAGCAGCTGAGCTAAGGAGTAGAAAACAAGAAAATGTGCTTCTAGGTCCAGAGCACTGCTCTCTGCTTCCAAATGTAATTCTGATAGGTTTGCAGAGCTGTAAAATGGGATTATTTCGCATATTTCCCAGCCTAAGGATAAGATCTCAATCCATTCTGGTCTCAGAAGTCAACATTTCTGCTGGTGGTGCAGTTCATGGCTTGTGTGACATGAACCCAAGGGTATCTTAGAAGAAGGACCCTCAAACCTCCTGTCTAACAAACATGGATGCAAAGAGTTGGTATGAATGCTGGAGGAAACTAAAGTACTCAAAGCAGAAGTCTATTGGAAATTACTAAATAGGAAAAAAAACACATCAAGCTAAGGAAATTCCAAACCTGGATATGGTCACAGGCTGGAAAGCGGTTAGGAACATATGCAGTCTATCATGTACATTTGCTCTGTTTTGACTCTTCCATGGATATCTGCTGATGGCATCTGCTGCAAACTGTAGGCTAGATGGACTCTTGTTATGAACCAGTTCATCTGTTAATATACTTTCATGTTCTTAATATTTACAGAACCAAGATGAAAGACTGCCTGGCTGTGTCCCCTTTAGCATTTTTATGAAAAAATGGCCAAGGAATTGGAATAAATGGAGTGGCTCTGTATTCTTAAACCTATTTTAATTCCTATATTTCAGATTATCTAAGAGACAATGGGCATTTAACCAACAATGTAATTTTTAGCTGTATGTTGCATTTATTCTGTTGCTATTTAAAAACAAAAAATGGCCAGGCACACCTTATTAGGACTGCTCTATTGACTGAGTAATATTGCATGCCTAATACTACTGGAGGGGAGCATTCCTCCCCCTGACTTTCAGCAAGTGGCAGCAAATCCACTGAGGTTGTCTGAACAGTGAAATAGGCAGAAAGACGCCTGCAAAGGGCAGCTGAGAGCAGGAGTGGGATTGGTTAGTTCTTTATTTAGCATTTGGCATTTTCTTTATATAGCATTTGTTGAAAGAGTTTCAAATAAACAATAGCAACGGCAAATGGTGGTTATTTTAACACCTTTTGTGAAGCTAATGACTAAGAGGTCATTTGATATAGGTTATATCATTAGCTAATATATTTTCTATCATGGATATGTCATTGTCATCACCTTCTGGCATTTTGATTGGTTACATGGAATTACAAGAGCCCAGCAAAATTTAATTGCTTTTTACCTCAAAAATAATGTTTCTGTGGCCATCTATGGGAGAAGGTTTAGTTCTTCCATTCAAAACCCCCACAAAATAAAAGAAAAAAATTGATTGAAATGATCAGTAAAATAGAACAGTAATTAATCTGCAGACTGAACCTGGGTGATTTCTGCTAGGTAAATTCACTGAAAGTTTACAGTGATCTGAATGCAGAAAAGTGAAGAAAGAAAAAATTATTGAAAAAGATTAGACAAAATCATTAACAAGAGACTTTTAAATGAAAGTGAACACAATTCACATCTGAGAAAATCTGCCAGTTTTAGACCTTCTTTTATTCCACCGTGTGCTCCAGTGGCGCAGTGGTAGAAGTGCCGCGTTGCAACACCGGAGGCCCTGGGTTCGAATCCCCCTGTGGCGCAAGTGGTAGAAGTGCCGCTCTGCTACACAGAGGCTCGAATCCCGGGGGGTTGGACTCGATGATCTCTAAGGTCCCTTCCAACCTACATGAGACTATGAAACTATGATACTATGATGATGATTCTGGACTTAGAGAGGAAAAGAGGAGGTAATTTATGAGGGAACTGACATTTCTTGAAAGCATACATGCAAGTAAAGGGGAACTGCATTCTTTAAAGAATCAAACAAGTTCAACAATGGGAAACCCCAAGTCCAGAGATCCGAGCTGCTTTCTGAGCAGTACATTTGCTGAATAATCAATGAAAAGACTTCCAGAAAAAATTGGTAAGGGAGCTCTATGAGGAAAATTTTTAGTCACTTCTGCTGCTGAAGAGCAATACACGTGAAAAAGGATTGTCATTAACATTGTTCCCAAGGCATCTGGAAAACAGAAAATATAAAGTTAAATGGTCACATTTCAAACACTTTAGTGTTTTAATAAGATATCAGAAGATTACTGAAGGATCTCAGTTATCAGATGTATTTATGAATCAGTAAAAGCAGCAGATGAAACTATGTTAATTAGGTTGATTAAGCCTGGGAAGAAGTGTAACAAGCCTATGAAGGAAAAACCTAGATGGATGGACAGTGTAGAAGAGAATAAATTTCAGTCTGCAGGGGAAAACATAAATTACACACGTAGTAGACAGAACTCTCAGTTTATTGTGTCTGTTTGGAGAAGGGACCATAGCACAGAAGCAAAACAATCAAAATTGTTTTCATGGACTGTGCTGTGGCTCTTCCTAATTCGTTTGTAGTTTTATATAGTTGTGCATGTTGTACTCGCTGTCCTCATTGAAAACGTGAGAAAAAAGACGAGGGTGAACTTCATATCATGGTCTACAGAAAATGTTCGCTTTAGGACAGGCACATGTTGCAACATGTATCTGTTCTTAGGGCTTTCCAAGTTTTTCTCAATACTGTTTTTAACAATTTCAAGGCCTTAGAGAAATGTGAGAATGGCTTTGGAAGAAAAAGTTTTGCTGTAATGGCACCAAGCTGATTACACGGCTCATTGAGTAGCTTGGCCCTATTAGGAAACACAGGTTTCCCTCCCCCCTTCCCAAACCCTTCAATAATTGACATGCAATTGAAGACAATTTAGCAGGAACAGTTTGGCTATTTCAGTGCAGTACAGCAACTGTTTTATTTCATACTTTTATGACTCTAGGTTAAGGAGAGCCATTTCAAAGCAGTATTTAACCTAGAGGCTCTGTAAAAAGGCTGGGATTTCAGTAAATACAGTGTGTGTTGTGTCTGGGGCTGAGGCTGACACCAAGCCAGATCATGCTTTTCAGCTGTTGCTGCTATGTTCTAGCATGACCATGATTCTGCAGTCTTTTCAAGCTGACTTACACAGTTCCCATTCAGAGAGTTTCCACAAAGGGAGCATATATTGCAAAACATTGTTATCCGTAAGAACCACATCAGGTTTGTTTTCATGTTTGTTTGTCTGCAGAGCCCTTGAGAAATGTAGATCAGCTTGGTGTTGCAGATAGGCATGCAGAGGTGTCATCTGCCCTGCAGAATAGACATATATGTTTCAGAGACCCCAGATCCTCTCACACATCGCCAAGCACGAGGCAGCTGACATAGTGTCAGAGTAAAGCTTCACAAACGCAGGCTTTCTGCCCAGAAAGAGATGGGTGTTAGGCTGGTGACCAATGGGATGCTCATTGTATTCCATGGTCAAAAACTGCAAAGAAGGTAAAAACTGACCTTCCTATAGACAGCTCTGAACTTAGCCTGTCTTCTCAAGCCAGGTAAAAACATTCATGAAATCCACAAGAATTTGGTATTTTGTAGACTGCTTCCCATTTCCCAAGTGTAGTTAAAACTGTACTATGAGATCAAATGATTTTACAGAGGAAGGATATCAGACAGACAACAGACAAACAGCCAACGTTATTCCCTAATGAACCTTGTGTTCTTTGGAAATCAATCTTAAAATAAAATGACTTGCTTGTTTATTTGTTTTAAATAATTTGAAATATCTGATTCAGAAGAAATATATGGAACAGTTTCCAGACAGTAGAGTATGACTTTTCAGTCAGAAAAAGCCATGACTTAAGAGGGGCAGGATAAAGATTAACCCATCTGTAAAGCTCTTACCATGTCTGCTGCTGGTTGGGAAAAGGAGGCCTGTTATTGCACATAATACAATGATTTTTAATGTGGTGCTCGATCAATTAAAATCTTTGAGTGAATACTTGAAGGTGTCACTGAGCAGAACACTTTTATGAGCAGAGGAAATGAAAAACAAAAAGCAGAAGGAGAGAATGGGGAAGACACCCAGCTACAGAGCTGACCTCTTACTAATTATCCGCATACTCCTGTCCCCATTTTTCTCTTTGACATCTCAGTTCTGCCAAATCTCACACTTAATTCCGTAGACCAGTGCCCTGCCAAACAGAAAAGAGAAAAAGAGTGAGGGAGCAAGAGGGAAATGGTAGGACATTTAAAACACGTAGAAACAGAAAGAACTCAACTGTACGTGAATAGAAGTCCAAAAGGTCTTGGTCCATCTTGCAGGATGGCAAGTGATATAAGAGTTAATGAAAAAAAGGAAATGGGAGAGATATGGAGGTATGTAAAGAAAAAAGAAAAAAAAAAACAGAGAGAGAGAGAACATGCAATGGAAGAAGAGAGTAGAAAGAATAGCAGACAGAAAATGGCACAGGTGTGCAGGATAAGAGATTTAGCAAGAAATATTTAAAGACTCCAGGACTGTACAGAAGCGCAAGAGGAAAAAGGACTTGGAAGAAAACCACTATATACACTGTGTGTAAGGAAGAAACAAAGTGTTTATTTATTGCAAAATGCATTCTGCTTGTAAAACCATGGCCAAAGAAGCTATCTGCATGCTACCTGCACACTCTGCCTGCCATCTGCACAGTGCTTATAGCACTGACAGCTCTGGCAGAAAGTCAAATGTGTCTCAGAGGAATGTGATCATTCCTGGAAACTCCTCCTGGGGCTCAGGGTGAGAGTGATTTGTGATTCTCTGGGAGAGAATATATCGATCTTTCCTCTCTTATTACTGAGAGCAGTTAGAATTCGAAAGCGTATTCTTTAGGAGTGATTTGACCTCTCTGAAGAACCAGCTGAAATCGATCTCCTTAGCAAGAGAGTGACCTGTAACGCAGGGGAGCAAAGAATGTGCCATACTTGCCCAGCATTTCACATACAGACACACTCATGAGGACTCCATCCATCTGTGAGCCCACCTGTGAGAGTCTGCCAGAGCTGAGTATTCAGGATGCAGTTGTACCATGTTTGTGAATGCTTACTGTTTCTGTCACACAGGAATAGCTATGCACAGCCAAAGAACAACCTTATCCATCTCACACGTTAACAGCCCAGACTACTGGATAATTGAAATATTTTATTCCAAACATGATTTATCCCAAATTTCATTGAAAAGGATGACTGAGCAACCACGTACACTAGATTATTTCAGACATATCCATCTCTTAGCTACTGAGACTTTCTTGAGGTCCCTTAAGACATATTCCATAAACTACTAAACATGAGACTTCAGAGGGATGGACATGTTATCATGTGGTACTGTGCAATCAGATGGGCATTTTTTTTTCCCCAAGTGAAAGATCTCAAGATCAAAACTGCATGGCACAGAGCCTTCGTTTTGGAGACAGAAAGCAGAACCCTTAGACTTCACCATAAATGTAACTGTGGAAAAATAAGGTGTTAGGGCCCATTTGCTGATTGCCTGCTGTGTTTCTGTCTTTCTGTGGTCATTTATGACTGGCAGAAGATGGAGCAGCCTTGGAGTTGCTCTCAGCCAGCATGTACAGAAAGGGCTGACCAGCAGCTGCTGCTGGAAGCCGGGACTTAGCTTCTGAAGGCTGCACCATTCACCAGACATACAGCCATATAATCAATCTTTACAAGACTGCTTGAAGAAATTATGCTTTGAAAGTTGCCTTTCATGTTCTCTGAAGAGTTGAAGGGCTAACAGAAATTTCTCTGAAGCTTTAATCACTCGAACTCAATCAACTAAAACAATGACATTCCTCATAGCACAACCATCTTCGGTTTGTGGTCTGCAAACCTCCCCAGGATCCATGGGCTACTTCTGAGGGGTCAGCGAAAGGTAACAAAGAAAGGGCATCCTTTGCTTCACAACAGTCTTTACATCCACTAGAATTTTTTTTAGTGATTACCAGTGGAAAATGTCTTGAATAACAACTTTGTATCACATTCTTTAAGACCAGATCCATGTTCCTTCACTGCAGGCTGCCTGAATCCTATCTTTCCCAACATACAACAAAAAAGAAATAATATCTCATTGACATAAGACTGAGTAATCACACACCAGCTAAGAATATTAATTTGTTAATTCTCAGATTGTTGTCACCATTCAGTCTGATTTCTCTACAAACGTTTTCATTTCTCGAGGAAATTCAAGGATTAACAGAAAAGCTAATTTTGCATTTTCAAATGCTTTTATCAAAGTCAAGAGTTAAAATGCAACTTTTTTACTTAAATGAACTGTATAAATGAGATTTGAAAACTGCAGTAATATAGGACCTATCAAAATGAATCTCTGAGTGTATGGAAAAGTGGAAATGTATGAAAAATTATTCCCTCAAAAATGGGAATAAGGCAGCTTTCTGTCTCATCTCTGACAATTTGCCCTGTTCAGATCTCAGGCTTCTTTGCACACAGAATGTGTGCATGTATGTGTCTACATGCAGACATGGAGAGTAGCTAACTCAGAACAGCCCCAGATCTGAGGATCTTAGTTAACAACCTCTGGGGGCTACAGTGGTAGAAGTGATAAGCCAAAAACCAAACAATAGACGAAGGGTGAGCGAGACATAAATTTCTTTTCTTTCATAGGCATTACCTGGGGCCACTCATCACTTTGCCTGATTAACTAGTTGAAACAAGGTTTGAAAGACCACAGTGAAGACAGGGAAGTGGTCTGGGACATCAGTTTTCTGGAGGCTGCTCCTCAACTGGGGATCACCATGGGCATGAGGCAGGGACAACATATGTTTACTATTACACATAATGGTTCAATTTATTCAAGCTGCAGTGGTGTTGAAAACAAACCTGATATTTTCCATATGCACACAAAACATAGTTTCTTTTTCTGAGAATTTATGGCCTAGAAGAAGATTTAGTGGAAGGAGAGCAGCAAGGCCTGGATAACAGAGCTGGGAACTGACAGCGCTCCTGAGCACATAGCACTCACATCAGAGTCCTCAACCATCAAATCAATTTTCTTAGGCACCCCACAATAACACTGTATTCACATGAAGAACCACACCACTACTTCTCCCAGCTCTGTGACCTGATGTGTCAGACTCAGCTGTTTGGCAAACTTGGCCTTGCCAACTAGTCATGGCTGAAATGGAGGCCTACAAAAGCTGTGGGGCAGCTTTCATGCATGCCTCTCTTTTTGCAGCTCTGCATGCCCTCTCCCTTCTGCAGGATCTGATGCTGAGACTGCCTTTCCCATCAAAGCAGAGGAGTTTTACTGGGTGTACCAGCTGAAATTTTACCCCACATATATGTACATGTATATATATATATATATATTAACCAAGAGGTTCTAGCAGTATGAAAGAATAACTGTAAAATAAATCTTTCTTTTCTTTCCTACACTCAGCCCCTCAGAGTACAGCACTCTCTTATTGTTATTTTGCTGCATCACTTACATTAAATTCTGTGATGGGAAAAAAAAATAAATAATAAAATACATTAATTTCAATATTTTAGGACCAAAGACCTGGAGAAAATCAGCTCATTTTTTATTTTTATTTTTAATTGGGACTCCAAGTCCCACTGCTCTGACTCGGAAACTCCTTAAGGAGGGAGAGTTTGAAGAGCCTGTAGGTTATGAGCCCTCCCACAATGCTTGCACAGATACACATCTGATCGTACCTTTCATCTGAAAAGATCTCGGAGGCAAAGGAAACAGAAACATGGTTTCGTGGTGTAAGCATTAACACATCAGAAGCTAAAATGCGCTGTTATCCCACTAGAGGGTGGTCTGGTCACCTTCATGTTACAGCTGAGGTGTGCAGGAAAGCCCTTTCAGTTTATGTCCCCTTTATCAGTGACTTCAGAGTATTCCTGCTCTGAGTTTTTCCAAGTGCCCCATATGCCTTCATCAACACTGAACTTACTCTCTCATTCAAACAATTTAACACATTGCATCTTTCATTAATGATCTGACGACATACAGTATTACCACACCCTGAAGTCTTCTATCTCTGCTAAAAACGCATGTATGTATAACCTCAAAGTGAGGCTCACTGTTAAAGATGAATGTACGTGGTCTGATACTAATTTGAAACCTTCAAAATGTGTTTATATGGTTGAATTTTTCTTCACATTATTTTCACTTGGATTTTTACAAGTAAAATGAGACAAATTATTTTTTGGGAGCTACACTGTGCTTTAACTGCCTGTTGCAGTAAGCCAGAAGAGATGCACTGGTTGTCCTACAATTGAGTTTGAGAGAGGCAGCAGTTCAACTACAGCTATTTCATAGATCAGCTGTATGAGACTGCCCCAAAACACCTGCATTCAACAAGCCAGCTCTTTTTGGGGGTGTAAATGACTGCTGCTTTCCTTCCTAGCTCAACCTGCTTTACTCCCTCTTCTTCCTCCTTCAACTACTTAAACCCCACACAGATTTTCTTCATGTCACAATCTCCTGTCTTTTTTCTTCTTCTAAGATACTTGTTACAATCACAGAAAAAAAAAAAAAAGTGTATTTAACCTGCTTTCTGGCTCATGTTGCTTCTGATGACCAGATATATTTTAGGACCTTTAGTAGAAAAATAAAGGCAGAGAATTACATCGTGCCACTGAAGATGCAGCGGCTGTCAATCCCAACACCAGAGGGTTCAATCTGAATTGCAAAACATTTCTTCCAACATAGCGGCTCCTGTATCAGTGCCTACCAACATGGGAATGCTCCCTATTACTCATGAGAGTGACACCACAGACACAATGCCACGAGAAATAAGCTATGCATAACCTATGCAAAACTTTCTCAGAGATTTTTGTCCAAACTGAAACTGACTGTGAATCATGTTGCTCTGATCAGGTTTCTTTTTTATTATCTAATTTTCCTAAGTCTTATTCTCAGGCTTAGTAGTAGATAAGTGAAAGACTTAATCTCAGAAATATTTTCATCCACTGAAATTGGCCATGTTTGATACTGTTCCACTAATGACAGATAAAGGCCTACAGGAAAAAAAGTGATGGTTCTGTAAGCAAAGCAGGTCACCATTCACCATTATGTTAAAAATATATGCTTGCATAATTTGGTAATTAAAGGAACAAATATAAGGCAATTGGTGAAAACATGCTTAATTTGCATGAGTTCACTTTCTTATTCATTATAGAAGAGGTTATTTACCTCTTTTGTTTTGTCCATTTCACATACTTCAGACAGCAAAACTGGTAAAGATTAAAGAACTTGTTAATAATTTCATAGCATTTGAATCATGTCAACAGATATGACCTAGCTGCCAATGATAATCAAGAGTACCTTCAGCTGCAACAAAATGATCTGATGCAATAAAAAAATAATTATTACATCATTCATCTGGTCTGTATAAACACAACATGGCAAAGAATAGTTATTTTCTCTTCTTTACACTTCAGCTTCTTTAGAGTTCTACAGGATGTGGCAAATTATTTAGTTCCTGTAGTGGGGAAGGCAGCAATATGGATGGGAAATGTGATATTCAAATCTTACAAGAAGCATTTGCCTTCCTGTGCTCCTTTCTGGTGGCAGCAAAAATGTTGGATGGGTGGCATTGTCTCCAATAAGCATCATATGTTTAACAATTAGGATGCATATGTAGAGCTGTCTTCCATAGTTGGTTCAAACATCTGGATACCACTGTTAAAAAGGTTTAGGGAGGAACAAGTTGTCCTCATTTAAAACTCTACAGACACTATCATGATGCAGATTTAAATTTAAAGCAGATAGAAAATAAAAGTGAAGAGCACTCTGAATGATAAAAAGCTGCAAGAACAGAAGATAAGAAAAAGAAAACTTTTATGACAGTACTTTTTAAAGCATGGCACTAATTTTTTTTTCTGTTCCTCATGTGAACTTGTAGCAGACAGGAGGGAAGGAAGAACAGAGGGATGGAAGGAAGAAAGGATGGATGGAGAGAAGGAAGGATGGAGAGGAAATTAGAAATAAGAAAGCAAAAAAATCACAAATGCATTTCAAATGCAGCTGAAGTTAGCAAGGTTTTCCTTTGAAATTCTTGTTTCAGGATCCAGAGCTCCACACTGTCACTCTTCTGTAACCCCAATTAATTAGGTATTGACTTGTTTTTTCATTCAATTAAAGTATAATTAAATGGCAGTGGTCTGTCTCTGAAAAACAGATGAAAAGGTTCTGGTAAGAATCTCTAGGTTAATCCAGCTGCTTAAAATGTGTGTTGTATTTGACCATTTGCCAAGAGAGTCTGTGAATACACGAGCCAGCTGGCATGGGGAGGGCTGGTGGGAACCTGTCAGCTGTTTAGGACAATGGCTGAAGCATTTTAACAAAATCCGTTTTCAAAATACCTAAAAATGAGACACCATACATTGGCAGCTCAGGAATTATAGCAGCAAGGAACTCTTAAGATTTTTTTTCTCTCTTGAAATATGAGTTTTGACTCGTATTCTGTGAACCACTGAACCAAGCCATTTATTTAGATTACTGTTAAATGTCTGGCAAAGAGACTCGATACATCAAAGCCTTATTTTCACAGTGATGGAGCCCAAGTTAGCTATTTTGACAAATATGGCTGTTCAGAAGGAAAAATACTATGTTAATGTGCCGAGTGCAGTTGCATCACCAGTTGCTCTCTGGGCCAGGCATCACCCCAGCACCAGGTCTGGATTTCAGAGCATTGCCTTTTACTCCATGGGATTTGAGAAGGATGTATGGGGATGCTCATTTTGCCAAGTGTGAACCACAAGCACACCATGGTGAGCAGTCACTCCTACACAACTTGCTGTCAGCTCCAGCTTTTTTTAAGCATTTAGGATAAGCGCTTAACAGTCTAAATGAGAGTTTCACAAGCAAATCTTATATGCACCTTTTCCCCTTAAGTATTTTAGACAGAAAAATTAGCTGATGACTCTGCCATTAAATATATACTATATATATATCTTTAGCTCCCTGTGCTTTCACTGTTTAATTAAATGAAATAATTACAGGCAGGAGCAATTTCTGGAGTGCAGGGATGATAGCAAATAGCCCTTTAAAAGCATGGCTAGGTGCATACGTTTGGAGGCCTGGATGTCTGCACGCCAGGTGTCAATATGAAACTTGCCATGCTAACGAGAGCCTCTCAACAGGCTGTGACTTTGATTTGTTCCACCTGGTGCTTGCTGCCTCACCATGTGAGTTATCTGAGAACCTGTCAGAAGGCAGGGAAGATATGGGAAGTTTTGAAAAACCCAGAGGAGCCTGCCTTCTCAACAGTAACACTTAGTGACACTTTTATATTTGATCCCAAATCTTGGATGCTTGATTTTCTTTCCACCGGGGGAGATGTGCTAGCAATGAAAACCCTGCAAATCCTGGAGTCATTCCAACTACTTTCTCTGTGGTGTTTCCTGATGCTCCCTCAGCTTCCAGGCTCTTGACCACAGATACAGAATGACCTTGCTGTTTGTCCAAGATAAAAGCAACATATAAATATCTCCCTAAGATAATATAAAACATGCCCTCAATCCATTTCAGAAAGGTGCAGGCGAGTATCTGGCCCACTCCAGACTCACAGTGTCATCTGGACTGGGGGCCTTTACTGTTCCCAGAAGACAGTATCTGAACTTAAATATTAGATGGGAAATGAACATACAGGGAACAATCCTAAGGCCACAAGGGTAGTGAAGGAGATGTCAACCACTGCATGTCAGCCTCTTTCTGTTCTCGCAGAAGGGCTTGTATGTCTGAGAGCCCATCTGCTCACCCACATTGAAACAAGAAGTGCATGGCAAGTATCTGCTGTACTCTGCACTAGTGCAGACTCACTGTGAGCGCCACGTGTCACAGTGTAAGGTCATAAAGCTATGAAACAGCACATTAAGAAGGGCTATGAAAATAGTGAAGAGTCTGAAAGGCAAGATGTATGAGGAGCAGCTGAGGCCCCTCATTTGTTCTTATCATTATCCAAATCTACATTATTTGCTGTATACTGTGTTCAGATGAAGTATTACCACTTTCCAGGAGCCCATTTCAATAGTCCTTAGTGAAGGTAATTTGGGAGCCCCAGAAACACTGGTGACATTTTGTGGTTTAGGGTTTTTTTGTTTGTTTTTTTGTTTGTTTTTTGTTGTTGTTGTTGTTGTTGTTGTTTGTTTTTTGTTTTTTGTTTTTTGTTTTTTGTTTTTTGTTTTTTGTTTTTTGTTTTTTGTTTTTTGTTTTTTGTTTTTTGTTTTTTGTTTTTTTTGTGACAGCACCATCCTCTGTTGGTGAAAGTATCTCTCATGGATGCACTTTCAAGTCCACCAAAGAAATACACATCTGATAGCCTTTGGAGTTGTCCTCAGCTCACTTCAGCCCCTTTGATGTTCTTGTGTCTCCTGTCTCCAGTTACACCTCACCCCATCCAGCAAACATCTTCAAACAGTCTGATGATCACCTTGTTTCCTTCTGGATCTTTTTGAAAGCTGAATGAATGATGATACATCACTTTCCCAGAGACTCTGCTCTATGTGAAGCTGTGGGAGCTATTTAATAGTAAACATAAATAAATTTTTGGTTGGATAAAACTGTTCATATCAATTCAACCCAGCATTTGGGTTGATTGAAATATTTTGATTCTACTGGAAAACAAGGTGACTTTCTCCTCACTGTGCATCCAGCCAAATTCTTTTGTTTTTGCTGATTTCCCAATTCAAATACTGAATTGAAGCTTTCTGTCTTCCACAAAAGTGTAATAGGTTGCTTCTAAACTGTGTTTGCCCTTCTCCTCCCTACACCGGCTGGATCCAAAGCAGGAACCAGTGAAATGCTGCAGCAGTTCAAAGTGGAAAGCACCTGGTGAGGGGCTTCCACATCCATAGCCAGAAATATGGGGCTTTGCATGGCATACTTGGGATCCTCACCCAGGTCACCAGGCCTTTATGGAGGAATAAGAAATGCAAGGGGACCCCAGGACTTTTGCTGGAGTTAATAGTCTGGAGAGCTCTTATTTGAGAGAAAAAAAGGAAGAAAGAAAGAAGTGTGGTATTTTGTTCCAGTTTAGAACAATTTTATTATTTTTTTTTTTTTTTGTAATTAATTTTCTGTTTTTGACTGCGCAGATTTCTACGTAACACAGAAATTCAAAAATATTAATGTTTGACATGACACAGTGCTGTCAGCTAGAGATGTTCGCCAAATTATCATGATGAATGATCTAGAGGATACAGAAATTCCATGGCAATAGCAGTATGGGATGGTATAGAAGAGGTGCAAGGAAAGCCATAAGAGATTTATTCCATCTCTGTATGCAGAGCTGTGTTTGTTAGGGTGTCTCCTGTAGAAACTGGTCCCTTTTCTGGTGCCGGTGCTCCAGGGTAGCGGGACTTTGCTGCTCAGCACTGAGGTGATGTAGGGGCAGGTTTAAGGGCATATTTTCCCCAAGATCTCCTTCCGGAGACTAGTGATTCACTTCAAGCTGGCCACCACCATGGAAGTTATTTATGGTGTGGTTACAGGAGCACATTCCTTTTACCAGTAAGTCTCAGAAGTTGAGTGAAACCCACCAAACTTGAACAATAACCAGGGGTTGACCCTAGGGAGAGTCAGCAGAGGGAAGTATTCAGAGTCACTGCAGTAATGAATGGGCAGCCATTAATTTGAAACAAACCACAATGTTTCTTTTACTCAACATAGGCAATGAAATAATGAAAGGAACCCACAGGCTTTCAAAGCGGCAGCATTAGCCAGATTTCCACTGCCACAAGATCAAAGCAGGGGGATTTGTTAGTTGTAGTCAGACTGTATCAGACATGGAGAGGCACCGCCAGCCTAGCTGAGCCCAGGCAGACCCTCACCCCACCTTTGCCTCCCCATGCCTGCCCTCCAACACACGAAAGATATTTATTTACATTATCTCCCTCTGTTCTTCCACGATCAGCTCCATTAGACAAAGTAAACTCTGTGGCATCCCTTTCTGTTCCCAGGAGTCATTACCTTTCCTTCCATGTTTGCTCAATGCCGAAATGAGCTGCAGGGAATGCGGGAGGTATTTCATTTCCCACTTAAGTGGCAACAATCTGAAATTTGTGTTTTTAGAAGCACATGTGGTTTATCCGTCACCATTTCTATCTTAAGTTTGAATTTATGTCTGCTGGCAAATATTGCTCCATACCTGGTCATGGATTTCCAACTTAAACCTTTGTATTATATCCTTTGAAAAAAAAGTCAAAGCCTGCTTTCTTATAGTCAAAATCTTTCAGAAATGTCTGAAAAATTGCATCTGAAAAATGCAAAAATTAGAGGCATATAATTTATTCACTAATTCTAATTTTGACATCTACCACACCATTTAATTCCCCAGTACAAGTGACTTGAAGCTACAGCTCTCAAAGTGCTTCTTGCTTTCAGGGTGCAAGCAAGAAAATGAAAGCACTGATGATTCTGGGCAATCATGAAAATGGACAACATACATTGGACTTAGGTCTGCCTGCGTTTCCTTTTAGTTTCGATCTCACTCAGCTATTTCCATTTCCTTTTTCTCATCTCCCACTTTCTTCTTTTCAGATTAGTTTTCTTTCTGTTATTTCAAGTTCTGATTTTTTTTATCTCTGAATTGCTGTCCCATTTATCTGCCCATTTTCCATGAACAAGCCTATAGCTTCCTGTATTGGAGGAAAATAGGCAACTCCAGCAGTCCAGGTGGCACATGATGTGTCAGAAGAATTGCATGTCACCATTTCCTCATACTGGAATCATGGGGTGATGGAATTCATTTATTATTTCCTAATTAGCATTGAAAATATAAAAACAATTAAGCCTGAGAGACATCACCTTCAGAAGGCTATGAGAGTCAGTCATTCACTCTCCTGGAACCTGAATATAAGAGAAAAAGCAATGAAGGAGATGATAGTCTCACAACATGCATGAATGATTGTCCTCAAAGAACGAGGAAAAAACAATATAGAAATCCAACAAAACAAAACCAGGAACTATATGTTTAAAATAAATTTTAATCCAGAATAATTAGTGCCCACTTCAACATTACTTTACAGAACAATCCATAATGAATCCCTGGGGTTCAAATCACCTTAATTTTTTTTCCACTGTAGGCAAATGCAAACTGCAGCGTCAGCAGCAAGAAAGACTTTGAGCCCCACAGGAGCTCAGGATGTTCACAGTACTGGTGAGAAATGCAAAAAGAAACAACACCTTTTCAAGCACTCAGCAAGAATCTTTTTAGGGTATCATTCAGTGAATGCAGAAGTTAAATCAGATATAAAAGAAAGGTGTGCATTTTAAGTTCAAAAATGTCACTACTGTGGTAAAACTTGTAAAAGCAAGGAAAAATGGAAGATACGTGATTCATTTCATGTGGGTGTAGAAGACTGTAGGAAAGGTTTTCAGAGTCCAAAGAGCAAGCAAATATTTATCTCGCAAATTAGATACAGAAAGAGGACAGCGAAATAAGTACTGGAGTACAGAAACTGTCCATATTGATGCAACATTTGAGATGATGAGGTTTGATATGAAAACCTTGAAAGACAGCATAAAAGATATTGAGATAAGTGTTATACCACAACCCATGGCCAAATTAAGCAAAGAGACTGTAAGAAGTTTTTATTGAAGACACATGCCATTCTGCTCAGTATTTTAGTTCACTGAAAATCAAACCTGGAGAATAATACATTTATTTGAAATGAGTTAATGAACTTTTGTTATACTTTCTTTGGATGCTGGTAAATAGGTCAGTAAGTGAGAGCCATAGACCTGTGCAAGGCAAGTTTGATGTTGCATGTTGCAGCAAGGATGGTTGCTGTTTTGTTTCCTTGGTTATTTTTGCAGTTGTTTTCCTTTTCTTTAATGGGAATCTCTTTGAAAAAGAGTCGCACGCTTACATGCATCATCTGAAAGGGTGCTGCAAATTCCCAGAAAGAATTTACTGTTACTGTAGCAAATGTAACATCTGCCGCGTATGGATCCATTAAACCAATTCTTTCAAAACCAGTATTACCAAATGAATGTATTTTATGATTACAAAGCGGAAGAGCAAACTATTTTATGTGGCCACTAATTGTCAGTGGTTTCCTTATGTTTCCCAGACATTCTCAAAGATAACGGGAAATGGTTTCTTCACTTACGGATGTTTTTGATTTTTTTCATTTGCCATTCCTTTCACTTTGGGAAATATAACCACCATCTCAAAAACTTCATGGAATAGAACGTTGCAAAAGCTCTTCAAATGAATTTTAAAAATTATTTCCATGATTTCTATTTTTTCAGTAATTTAACAATATACTTTTCAGATTATTTAACAAGAAGTGTGCATAGCTCTCTCTTTAGGTAAGAATTTGAAATAAAAACTTTTTCAAACATCAGGTTTTTATTTATTATTATTATTATTATTATTATTATTATTATTATTATTATTATTATTATTGCTTTAAAATGACACAAGGAAACATTCCATTTATAAACAAACAAAGAAACAAACAAAAACAAATCACCGCACAAAACAACACATGCATTGTTTCACTTTGATGAGTTTGCAGTTGTAGATAAAGAACGCTTAGTTTCAGAGTTCTAGGTCATCCTTAAACTAAATTTACCTTGTCACTGCACCACCGCCATGATAGCATTTCAAGGTGCTATCAGTAGTGCTCTGTCACATGGTGTCTTATAGGGAAAATTCATTTTATCTTATTCTCCACCTTGCGAATCTTTCTATAATCACAGAATTATCTGCTGCAGAAATGCAGCAGAATAAATATCCTGAGGCTTCCAAGAATCATGCAGATAGCTCTAAGGTAAAAGCAAGCAAACAAGAAGCACCAACTCAGATTTGCTTGTATCTGCAAATATTTTGTTTTAAAGGACATTAGGCTTTTGCATCACATGCAGGCACTGCAGATAAATGCAAAGAGGTCAGGCAAGGTCAAAGATTCAGACTTTTTCTTTGCCTACAGCATCCCCATGAACTGTTGTACAGTTATATCACTGCAGAAACAGACAAACTCCACCTTGAGAAATCTATGCCACAATTCCACCCCCCTCAAAAAGCCTTTCTAGCCTTCACAAGTTTCTGGTCTCACATCATCTCTCCTCTACACTTCCTTGCCTTCCCATTCTTCTAAAACCGCTGAATCCCTGTCTTCAGCACTGAGCAAGAGGGGTTGTGTGGCTGCTGCAGCAAGATGAACAGCGACCAGGAAGGGTTCAATGAGCTGAAGTTTAAATGAGGAGCCAAAATCTCTCTCTATGATCTTCTGTTCTGCTCTGCTTTGGCCTTGTGCTGAGGTATCGGAACAGCAAAGGAACAAGGCTGCTGACCACTCTGGCAACCATAATTCATCCTTTTCAGATTCTGTAAAATGGGGCTAAGGCTATGGAAATCACTGCTGATCAAGTCACAAGATCTTGATGAGCTTTGGTTTGAAACTCTGAGGAGCAGGAGGGCTGAACTGACACGCTGGTGCTAGCCAGGGCTGCCCAGGGCAGGTGTGTGGTGATTCACTTAAACAGTGAGGTGGGGGTTAGCCTCTTTTCCCAGGTAACTGGCAATAGGAGAAGAGGTAATGTTAAGTTGCATCAGAACATGTTCAGGTTGGATATTAGGAAAAAATTCTTCTCAGGAAGAGCGGTGATGTGTTGGAATAGCTGCCCAGGGAGGTAGCGGAGTCACTGTCCCAGGAGGTGTTCAAGAAAAGGGTAGATGTGTTACTGAAGGACATAGTCTAGAGTGATCACAGACATGGGCTGATGGCCAGACTAGATGATCTTACTGGTATGTCCAACCTCAATGACTCTATGAGTCTACAGATCTCTCTGATATATTCCTGCCTCTTGTTGCAGCCCACCAAAGAAGGCAGGACTGTGTGAAATCTCAATACTCAGGTAGTTGAGCTGAAGTCCTACAGAAAAGCAGAAATTTAAAAAGTATTAGTACTGCCTTGAAAGAGATTAACACCCAGGAAGAAACCCAAATTATTCCAGTTTTATAGACAAGAAGGGGAATATGCCTTCACCAGGCCTTCATTTCTGCTCTGCTTCAGCCTTAAGTATTTGTAGTCTGCTCATTACTAGCCAATTTGCCTTCCTTCCCCGATCTATATCTGCACTGTCATTGTGGTAGGAGAATGGTGGAGAGATGGGCATAGTGGACCTTCAGCTTAGCACTTCAGTCCGTGTCACTTAACCAACTCATCTTGTGGCCTCCACAGATATGGAGCAGGGCATGAAGCTTCTGGTAGAAGTAGTGTTCGCTGTCGCTATATGCTGTGTGCATTTCCCTTTTACATACTCAGATATCTGTACTAAAATAGCAGTGTTTCATGTTCTTCTCACCTTCCTCTTCTTTGTGGCCAGGCAGCGTTCCTGTCCTCTGTGACTACCCAACGCATGCTCCTACAGCATTATCCCTTTCCAAGTCAGTAAACTGCCATATTTCTTTCTTTCTTTCTCCTATCTGCAAATCCGCATTCTTCTGTCTCTTATTCAGTTCAGTCATTACTGTACCAAAGTCCTGAATAAACAAAAGATTAATTTATTTTTATTTTTACATTAAATATAACCTGCTCAAACACAGTCTCTTCCTACTAAGCCTAACAAAAAACAAACAAATAAACAAAGGTATATTCAATGCTTGCAGGTCAAGTCATTTTGAAGGTATGACAAGGAAGAAAAAGTTGGAAATACGTTCCAGAGGCAAAGAGTGGAATGATTTGACACATCTTGCATTTAGCTCTGCTTCATCAGACTTGGGGAACAAAACTCAACTGGACAAAACTTTAGAAAATGAGGCTTGTGTGATGGAAATCTTTGAGGTATAGAGATGAAATTGAGGATCCTGACTGGAAGCCAGGATAGAGTCCAACTACAGAGCAGCTACTGAAATTTCATAAAACTGTATGTTTTGGCATAAAAAACTATCACAGAAGAGGGAGTAAATGGATCACCACATGGAGCAGCTAAGCAAACATGTGTTTTTATTTTCAAAGAACAGCTGAGATTGGGTCAGCTGGTTGTGATAAAAGAGGCTTCAGTGTTTCTGAACTGATATATAGAGAAGGATTATAAGGTGCTCCAAGAGTCAATGGAAAAGCAATTCCAAAATAACTTAGCAATTCTAAGTTCCTATGGTATTTGTTGTAATAATATTTGTTACTGGAAATTTATTTGGTACAAAATGTAAATGTTATCTATCATGTTTCCTTTGGTAGTCAGCACTGTAAAATTAATGTGCTGGGGTTTCTTTGCACTGGAAACCGCAGTGCTTTCGAGCAGTGAGAACACTGTGAAACAGAAGGATTGAGAGCTCACTGGGGGCACATCAAGTTTTGTGCCGTCACAGTTATATCTCCAGGCTATCATGACTATATTAATATATTATAGCACAGGAGGGTTGTCAGTGATCTCAGAAGGAAACAAACCCACTCTTATAAGATTGTTCAAATAGTAATTTACAGGCTGAATCTAGGGAGATTGCAGTTCTTGTGTTTTAAAATGCAGATTAGGTTCTAGCGTGATAGTCACTCTGAGGGGAGAAAAACTGCTTTCTTTACGTGGGATGGACCTGTTTAACTATCCTACACTTCTTTTAAATTCTATCCTGTGTTCTCTCTTTTCTGATTTCTTCCTAGACTCCCTTTTCCTTCCATTTTCCTCAAGTATTGTTCTCTTTTGAGCACTAAATTACTGAGCAATAACCTACTTTTCAGAAAATTAAGAAATGTTTTTTGTATTTGTATGTGAAATGAAAGCATGGCAGACAACTCCATGTGAAAATTTCAGGAATTTTTGCTGTGGTCCACCTTCCCAAAACCACTGTCTTCTACTTTGTAGTCCATGAGAGGAAACTTCCTTTATCAGTGGCAAACCACATAAGATTGTGCTGCTAGATTTCATGGCACATGTTCCAGGAATCCTTTTTCTTTCTGTTTAGCAAAGGAAAAGGCAACCCTTTTTCAAACCTTTTTATTTCCACCAGCTCTGAAGTGGAACCTGTCCCTACTTCAACAGATAGACCAACTGATTTAAAATTATTCTCTGCAATGCAGATTATTTCTCTCCTCTTTCATGGGAATGTGGTTTCCATTGTTATAATAACCAATCTGTAATAAGGGACCTCTCAAAAGAGTGTTTCTTCAAAACCAATCTTCAGAAGTTGTTTCTTCTCAGGATCCCTTGCTGATGTCTTTCCCTATCCCCTCTGTAAATGCCTCTCTGAGCCTGAATATTTCAGATCATCTTCCCCCAAGGGGAAGATCATCTTCCCCCAAGAGATGATCTGGCTGAAAAGCCCATTCTTTAAAAGGGCCACAGGAATCCCAAAGTAAACAACAAACAGCCACAGAAGTCTATATCAACTTCAGAGATGGTGTGCCATAAAACAATTGTAATTATGTGTAATATCACTCTTGCAAAAATCTATCTAGTCTATTCTATATGCTGGACTTCACTGTGGAGTTTAGAAGAACCAGTGCCACTTGTAGGTGATTTGGGGCTTTATTTCTGAGGTGGAAATGCCTCCCTTACTTCTTACTCATTACAAACTATTTATCTTTTCTCAGCTAGGAAAAGTTGTTAGCAAGGTGATATTAAAGCACAGAAGACAATTCAGAAGTAGGTCAGGACAATCTAGAAGCAGGTTGGGAGAATAAGCAAGATAAGCAAAAAGCAAAAAATAAGCTGTGGTGATGGCATCTCTTTTAGAGTGAAATTCTCCCTAACCTTGAAAAAACACCCCAAAATTTGAAAGTGTACGAGTCTGCATCTTTACAAAGCAGCCTCAAATCTCTTGATAGTGTTCAACGATAGACTGCATCATTTAATGTTTTCTGTATCCCTGATCTAATGAATAGGAACCAAAAATAATAAAATACCATAGAGAAATGGAAGGTGAAGGTGAATCTTTGCATGCAACCATAGGGAAAAAATCTCAGAAAACATAATTAAGCCCCAGCTCACTAAGTGTCCTATTGTGAAATAAGAAATGAGACTCTGTTCACCCAGAGATATTATTTTTCAAGCAGCAGAAAAGACAAAATTAAAAAAGAGAGAGAAAAACAAGGTTCTGAAGAAGGAATAATCTTTGTTGCTTTGACAGTGAAGACCAGGTGAAGAACTCACTGTTTGTAGTAGCTAAATATTTGGACTTTACATGAGCTGCAGGAAATGAAGTAAGTCACCTGAAAAGATTAACTATCCATTTTCTAGGGTTGATGAGTTGACAGCTCAACAGAGTTTCACTGATCAGGTTAGAGGCAGCACAACAGTACCTTATTGAGGAGGAAGTACCGTCAGCTAATGAGAGAAAATTGAAATGTTGCTATAGTGTGTCACAAAGGAGGATTCTGTTAGACTTTCCTCTTAATACAAACAAATGCACCTGCAGCCTGCCTGGGAATTTAAGCAGGATTCCCCCTCCTCCTCCATCTCCTTAACAGCAACTGGAATAGGCTGAAAAGGTGGATTTATGGGAATCAGAAAACAGGGTTTGCTTGTAATTCAATAACAGTTCTATTTTTAAAGAAAAAAGAGACAAGTAAACATGTGACTTAAACCAGTTCCTTAAGATATAAGCCATAAAAGGTACGTGTCTTTTAGGAAAACAAAACAAAACAGAGCTGAGAACAAAGACCTTGCAACTTCGTCTTTGTCCAGGCAAGTAAACTGATCCCTGCTGCTTGTCTTGAGCCACCTTTCAGGTTATGGTGGGGAGCAGTGTGGGAATCAGCTTGCAGCTTCCAAACTTCAATAAACAGAATGATAAAGTAAAGGTTTCCTGAACTGCAACTTTCTGCAAGAGCAATTATTTTGAATAGCCTAAGCACATAAAAATCATACTTAAAGACTGTTGTTTATGACTCTAATGATTTTATTTGCCAGCAGCTAAGGAAATTCAGTAGTTTCTAAGATCATGGTTGTATTTGTATAGATTTGTATAGTTCTATTTTCTATCCTTAGGATGCTGACTCTGTAGCTGACGGTCAGCAAGCAGCCCCAGAGCTCACACAGTGGTTTAATGTGTAAACATGATGTGGGCTCCATGGTTTATTTGAGATGTGTGTGAAAGCCACAAGGGTTGAAATGGTGATGGTAGCACCTAAGTGCAAAATGTCTTTCTACAGGCAACCTTGCTACTAGAACTTGACTGTATAGATACAAATGGAAAGCAGAATAAAAGGAGTAGAGTGATGTACCATGTACAGTGTGTGGAGTCAGCAGGCTGACCCCTTCAATCAGCATTTGCTGCAGGAAATGTTCCATGTAAACAGTCTCCCTGTAGTCACAGATCCAAACTGATAACATAGCACCACTTCCCATCACCAACCCACAACTAGTCCAGATGTGGAGTCCTCAGCACAGGGGAGACGTAGACCTGCTGGAGTGCATCCAGAGAAGGAGCCACAAAAATGGTCCAAGGAATGGAACATCTCCCTGTTAGGACAGGCTGGGGCTGTTCAGCCTGAAGAAGAGAAGGCTCTGAGAGACATGAGAGTGGCCTTTCAATATCTAAAGGGGAGCTGTAAGAAGGAAGGGGACAGACATTAGCAGGGTCCATTGGGGAAATGATTTCGAACTTACAGAAGGGGAAATAAAGACTGGAGATAAGGAAGGAATTTTTTACAGTCAGGGTGGTGAGGCACTGGCACAGGTTGCCCAGAGAGATGGTGGATACCCCAGCCCTGAAGATACTCAAGGTCAGGCTGGATGGGATTCAGCAACCTGATCAAGATGCAGGTGTCCCTGTTCATTGCAGGGCAGTTGGATTAGATGGTTTTTAATGGTTCCTTCAACCTGTAACAGTTCTATGATTCTATGACTATGACATTTCAGAAATCACACCACGGTTCTGTATGGAAGAAAATTATTAACATTGTCCTCAGTCCCAGAGACACAGCTGGATGCAGAACACCATTTCTGCTTTCTGTTCATGCTCTCTGACACCAATGTCGTGCAGTAGATAGGAGATCTGACAAATGTTGGGATGAGATCCTCAGTGCACATCTCAGTGCAGTACTGACCATTGTATTACTAACCAATGTATTTTTGAGACATGTCACAGCAAATTGTTTTGGTGTGAAAAAGGCTTCAAAATACCGTCCCTTAAATATCATGGCACCAGTATGATTTTACTTTATTAAGCTACTCCAGTGTAAAACAAAAGTAAAGCAGTGCTGCTAAGGACTATAATTACAGTTCAGCAATGTCCTTCCAGACACAGTGCAGTGGCTGTCAGAAAGACCATTTACAATTGTCCGGGCTCAATTTTAATGTGCTACGCATTGCCTCTTTTTTTTTTTTCTGTTTGGTTCAACTTTTCCATCACTAAATGTGAAGGATGATTTCTACTTAGAGCTAAGGAGGTATATATATAATACATATTAAAAAAAAGTAAAGCTTAAAGCCACCTACTGTCATTTCAAGAGCGTTCCCCTGCAGTACTTATTAACACACTCTTTTAATGGGGAATAAAAGGATTTAAATCTCAGTAAGTGACGTGACATATTAGAAATGCAATTTTTGGAGCAAGTGGTAATATACTCACTGCTAAAGTTAAGGTCTGCTAGATTTGTTTACTATTGAAATCTGAATATATTTTTCTTCACCCACTGGCTTGAATTTAAATTCAGCTGCCAAACTCCAGGGCCATATTTCACAAGGGCTTCAATGTGCCCTGCAGATCCGTGCCTCTAACTCTTTGCATGCTCCCCTTCTGGTGCCAAAGTACTTGTACGCTCAGAATGCAGAGTCCAAAATGTCATTTCTATGCAGCATGGCACCAATTCAGCAAAGCATGTACATTCATGTTCAAATCTCAGGGGCCTAATTGGTGTTTAATGCACCAAAGCTAAACCAGCTATTTCCAATGAATGTGTCCACTGAAGCATTTACTTTTGGTCATTACCATGGTTTTCTGCTTTCCAGATTTTTATGCAAATATTTTCTGTTTACACCTTCAGATAGCTCATGGATGGAATCCTCTGGCTGCAGAGAAGGGTATTAACTAAGAAAGATCTCGTCTGTCAGCAGGCATCTGGATTTTCTATGCTTAATGAAGCAGCCTTCCAGAGTTTGGAGCTTTCAACCTGTTTCAATTGTAATGCACCCAAAAGCTCAAGGGCTGGCAGAGATGAAAATATTTGGAAGTTGCCATTGATATTTTGGCTCTAAACCTATCTCCCCATGATTTCTCCACCGGGAAAATAGGAGAATATTTAGGCTCACTACTTCAGGGCAGAGCCGCTGTGGTGATAAATCAGATACTGATCTGTGGGTATGAGGTAAGCCCAATTACAACAGCAATGGAGCTGCCTCCCACTGGTGGCTTTAGGTCAGCATTTTGGGCTAATCACCTTAGCTGGATAAGTGCTCATAAATCAAGAGCTGCTTGGAAATTGTCTGCTTTTCTCTTTGCAAGGCCAAGATGCTCCTTGGCAGTGCTTCCCACCAGCGAGTGGAAAGTGCTGCAGGGGCATGGGAGGAAGAGACTCTCCACTAGGAAGCAGCACAAGTCTCCAGATGTAACAATATCCTAGGAGGGAGTCCATGGGAATCAGCATTACTTCTTGCTAACTGCAGCTAAATCCTGGAGCCAGGGCTTTTCTCTCACCCTTGCACTGCAGAACAATGAAAGGTTTCTCCACAGCCAAAGAAAAGTCAGGGAAGGATAACCTAATCCTACTGAAAAGCCCTTTGCATGCTTCTGCTCTGATGGTTTGTAACAGGCACAGTAAAATTAACTTTTAAGAGACATCTACACTTACTTCTAGTCTTCCCAACACAGTGATCACATGGTGGTAATCCCAAAAGCATGGTTGAGAGATGGGAACCGTAATGTCCAGCTTGTCCAGTGGAAGCTGGTGGGTGTAGGGTGCTCCATCATCCATGGCTGTCTTTCTTGTGTGGTACGGAGGACCCTTGCAGCAGTAAGTAAGCCAGGTCCCACAAGTCACTGCCAACGTGGTCTTTGCCAGCCTGGGTTTTGGCCTTTCGGTATCTGGTGTATGCAGGGGAGAGACCATGCTGTCACGGGCATGGGCTGGAGGTGGTGTCTGCAAAGAATTTGGAGGCAGATAGTAGAGATGCCCCAAGACAAAGATTATTTCACCCCTCCCTCCCTTTGAGAACATTCATTGCCTTTGGGATCCTCCATAGCAAGAAATAGAGGGGACTGTTTTATAAGCAGCTGTTATTTTTTAAGCATATATGAAAGCAGTTCACTATATAAACATTCTCATTAGGCAGAAGATATAGAAAGTAGTGTAACATGGTAAATTCATAATTCAAGCACTGTAGCATGACCCTATTTGAAGCTGTGTATAACGGAGAAGGTGATGGAGATACAGAGCAGTTTTCACTCTCCAGAGAGTAGACGTTTTCTGCTTGGATAAGGGAAAAAGCAGATCTCTAAAATGAGCCAGCTTCAAGATTTTGAGTAAGGGACAGTTCACTATATTTAACGGTGCATTAACTGGGACACATAGTGAAATTACCAAGAACCAGGTTTAAAACAGACATAAGAGATTTCTTTCTAACACACAGCAAAATTCAGCACAAGGGCTTGTTGCTGTGAGATGCTGCAGAGGCCAAAAGTATGAGTGGGTTCAAAAAAGGATTAGTCAAATGTATCAAATATAGGTCCATTGGTGGCTGTTAAAAACAATGGTCCAAATGCAAAGCCTGGCATTAGGGAGTCCCTACGCTGTTCACTGCCAAGAGCTGGGGGGTTATAGGAGGGAAAGGAATGTTCTATACTATACTGTATGCTGTATTTTAGTTTTCCAGAGCATCTACTACTGCTGAAGATAGGATATTGAGCTAAACAGATGCGTGCTCCCAACTCCCAGCAGTTTCCATGCTCCTTCCAGCACCAGGGACTGACATTGCTTCATCAGAAGCTTCTATTTGCTTTTCAGTAAACTTTAAAGCCACACTCGGCTCAGAAGTATCTGACTACCTGCCAGTCATGCATTAAGCAACATCATTAACATCTGTCACTAACACTTGGACTTTCTTTGGTGAAATGCTTTGGAACACATTCAGATGTTTTTCATGTTAACCCTGGAGACTTCTTGCTTCAGACATCAGTTGTCCCCTTGTCTCCAGCAGTAAGTCCTTTCAACAATGTTTTCATTCTGTTCTGCAAGATGCAACTTCATTCCACACTGCTTTGACTACTGTCAGAGCTGCACTGATTTTCCATTACGACAGCTCTAAAACTGCTCAAAACTATACCAACTCTGAATTCACTTAGAGTTAAAATTATTTTAAACTGTTCTTAGCTTGGCTTCTTCAAAGCTTAATACTTAAGCTCATGCAACTAGAAATTCAAAGGGAACTTTGAGTGGTAAAGCTTTCCCAGAGCTACGTGCTCTGATGAAGGGGGCAGAACAGGTCTGACAGTGGCCAAAGAGGCAGGGTATGACAATGGCAAGGGAGAACATATGGTTGGGGACAAGATGCCAAAGTGGATAGAATGGGGATTTGTGGCTTCTGGCAGTACTTTATGTGCATGCAATGCAGCCATTGCAACTGTAGAAAACAGGGCACGATCCAGATCCTGAGCTTTGTACTGAGTGAATGAGATGTGGTGTCTCTGTGCAACCTCAATATTTTCTAGTAAATGAGAATAATTACCTAGGATTCAACTCCAAATGTTACTTTTCCACTGTGCTTCTTCTATTCCAGCCCACAGAATAACTGTCACATCACCAGAGGGTCTCAGCACATCCCACTGACAGATGTGCAAGAAACAGGATCACTGCAAGCATCTGCAGGTTTTACAGGGATGAAGGCGTGAAGATCACTTCTACTTCTTACCACTCAAACCCAAAACCACAATTCTTATTAGTTCAATATAAGTACTGATTTTCAGTGCAGATATTCTTGTCTGATCTTTCCAGAAATGCCTGGTAGAAAATAGGCTCAGTACAGAAAGAATTCAGAGCAGTTGGGAGGAGGGCCTCTTCTATGAGGAAAGGCTGAGGGAGATGGGCTTGTTTAGCTTGGAGAAGAGAAGGCTCTTGGAAGACCTCATTATAACCTTCCAGTACCTGAAGAGAGTTTACAAGCAGAAGAGGGAACAACTTTTTACATGGTCTAATAGTGATAAAGCATGGGGGAATGGCTTTAAACTAAATTTATGTTAGATGTTAGAAAGAATTTTTTTTCTCAGAAGATGGCAAGGTACTGGCACTGCTGCCCAGAGAAGCTGGGATTGCTCCATCCCTGGAGGTGTTCAAGCCCAGGCTGGATGGGACACTGGGCAGCCTGATCTGATGGGTGGCAGCCCTGTCCATGGCAGGAGGTTTGGAACTGAGTGATCTTTAAGGTCCCCTCCAATCTAAAGCCATTTTATGACTTCTTCAAAAGCACTGAATAGGACACGCTATCTCTACTGTTAACAACAGGAAAATGAAGCCCAACAAAAACACACCCTCAGTGTAGGCCAGGGGAAGCTCTGCTCCTCCAAAGGTGCCATCCATGACTCTCAGCACACTGCAAACATTATTTAGTAAATCCTTTAAGTGGAAGAGCATGTGGCACTAAAAGGCTCCACTCTTCAGGTGCTGAGTGTGAAGCTGATTGTGCAGTCATTACAGATGGAAAATGAAGTGAGGGACCTATGCAAGAAGCCCTTGGCCATAGAGAAAAGCTGCTTGGAAATCAGACATCTAGCCTGAGAGCAATATTGTTGCTAGGGGAGGTGGTGACAAGGGCTGAGTATTGCAGGGCTAATTAGGTCAGGAACAACGTGCTCTGAAGTCAGCTCTCATTCCAGAGTTAGGTTGCTCGTCCCACGTTCCGGTATCACTGGAGATATGATGCAATCTGCAAAGGGAAGCCAATTCATCAAACCTTTCCCAGTACCTTGGGATGCACCCACTCCCCCTGAAGAGTTTACCACGTCTTTCTATTGACAGAGAAAGCCTTTCGGGGAGCTTAGAAACCTAACATTTAGATGACAACAGCTGGTGAAACAGATGTAATCCTAAAAGCTTAACTCCATTCCCAGAGATGTTAACTGGAGACACTTTGTTGCTCTCAGTAAAATCCACTGGGCATATTCCTGTTATTTAGTTTATCTCCCACTAAATCCACCAATGTTTCTGTTTTTTTCCCCGAGAAATAAAACTAAGTTAATATAACAATAGTACCCATTGTTTGCAGTGTACTAGCAACGTGCCCTGCTTGGCTACTGTACAAATGACAGAATGAGGCTAAGCCAAGCACTTTTCCAAGAAGTTCTGGCAGCCCAGATGCTGCTTACATCAAAATAAATAAATAATTTGATTGCCCCCAATGGTAAGCTGAAAAAACAGCAATCTCTGCCAAGCAAAAGAAAGACAGTGTTGGTGCAGGAATATAAGTGAGAGATAAGTTAGAGATACTTAACAGAACACTAAAAGAAAAATAAAATAAATGAATTTAGGAATAACTGAAAGCATGTGGTAGCAGAAATACATTATCACGTGTATCCACTAGGGTGTTTGATTATAATTTATTTTGTATATATCAAAGCCATGCATGAATTCCATCACTTGCTGTTTTACAAGGTTTTCAGTAATTGCATCTACTTGTGTCCAACTAAGTATAAATGACAGGCAGGAGCTTTGAATAATCTTTTTTCTTGTAGTTTTCCATGTTAACTTTCTGTAGAAGAATTCCCTGTCTAATTTCTGTAGAAAGTACTACAGAAGCAGTCTCCCTTAACATACCGTAGTACTTCTAACATCCCTACTGAATGACACATGTTGTGACTCACAAATACCTTTAAGAACTCTCATGAACACTGGGAAGCATGGTTGTCAAATGAAGATAAGAATATTCTAGTTGCTGTCAGGTGAATACTTGTTCTTTTGAGGAAATTTTGAAGAACCTGAGAGTAAAAGGTGCTAGGCATGGAGTACTCTGCTAAGGTACAAAGGCAATCCAGTTATGGAATGTAGGAGACTTGAGGTATATCCACACTAGCACTATATAGTGTTTAAATTTTAGCTCAGACTAGAAATGTGTTCTAGAAGCAAATCCTCCATCAACCCCATTTATTGCACATGGCCCATCTAACGAAATACAACTGAGCATTTTGTCTGTGAGACCAAATTAGCACTACTCTACACCTCAAAAGATTATGTCATGTAGACACTGAGTCTTCAACAGCTGCTGGTCTGCTCTATGGATCTAGTCCCACCTGCATGCACTGCTTGCTAACATAAACATAGCCTTTTTACATTGGACACTGGGAGTAATTTGGGTTTGTACTGCATTTTGTTTTTCTTCAGGGAATAGAGGCTCCATCCTAAGATATAATTTTTGTCCTAAGATGCAGAACCTGTTGATAAACCTATACCAGTTCCAGGAAGCAATCACTATCTTGTCAAAGAGGAGAGGGCCGTGTAGTACTACTAGTGTCTGGCATCACAGCATGGAGACAGCTTGGAGTCAAGGAGGCTTTATGTTTAAATGTGCTCTGTGACCTAGAAAGCTTTAGCCTAGTCTCACATATTTCCAGACCCATGGAAACAGGGAGATCCCAGTGCAGTGTAGGCTTTTCTCTTCATTTAGTGTGGACAGCAGTTTATGGGCCCAAACCATCACCGATCAAATCTTTTCTTGCTTCAGTCACTCTTGGCTGAGCCGCAACCAGCAGGTCACACCCTTCCCAACTGCCTGGAGAAGGGTCCCTTGGCAATGTATAGATCCAGGTCTGGCATCCTGGCTCCCACCAAGGTACATCTGATGCTTTCCTTCTGCAAAACAAACAGTAACTCTTGAACCTTTTTGGGAACAAATTTAAACATCAAATAAATGGGAGGTGATGGCAATAATTTATGTGGTCTCGTGAATGTCTGGATTATAATACAAGTCAAGGCACAACCCAGAGTGGAAGCCCTGCATGTGTGCATGGCAAAGTTTCTGGGAGATAACTGGTGGAGTTGCTGACATATAACCAGTGGATTTCACCAGCATAAAACATCCCCTTTTGCCTTTGTTGTGTGGTGGGCTGCTGGGTTTTCCCATCATCTCAGATCTGGCAGCAACACTGCATAATGGCTACCCTTCTATGACAGGAGTAGGATGTTACATTTCTGCAACTTGGAAATTCTCTTATTTGTTTTGCCAACAAATGGAGGAAGAAACTAAAAGGTGTTTTGATTCACAGGTCATTTTATTTGCACTAAACAAGAGCCCTTAACTTCTTACGTCAGTGTCTTATCAAACAAGTTCCTGTCATCGCAGGTATGTACCAAAGGAAAAAATGTGTTCAGACAAATCCACATCGAAAGGTTAAAAAGATATAAATAATCCTAGGAGAGGTATTCTTCCCCACTGCTTCAGAGGTTGGCGTGAAGTAAAGCAGTTTCTGCCTTTGAAGCGCTGCCAGCAAAAATAGCTCAGAGTAAGAATTTTGGTTTTCATAACAAATACTGAAATGCAAGAGAACTATGCATTGATGAATATACAGTATGGTTCAGTGGGACTAGACAACTCAAGCAGAATTTAGCTATAGGATAAACAAAATATCTTCCACGCCACTTTTTTTTTTTTTTCCCTCAAAGGTGTTGATTATGTAAAATGATGCCGTGATAGTAACAATAGAATTCAAAGGCAGATGTGTGTCTTTCAAAACCATCCACATTTTAGACTTCCTCAGCTTTCGAAGGCAAAGATCTCACCTGCAAAAACAATGGTGGAGTACAGGAACCCAGCTTCTGTCAGCAAGCATCTGCATGGATCATTCTGTTTGCACTGATTTATCTCTGGTTTCCACCTAAGTACCTGTGAAACATTTTTCTTGTCATTTGTTCTTTACTCAGAGAGAATGAACAGAGATGTAACAGGCAACTGATTTTGATAGTCTATCAAAGCTTTCTAAGGTTCCCAGAAGGTCCCAACGGTTAGAAAGAAGGAAGGAAAGAAGTTACAGAAATTCTAAAACAGCAGAAGAGAAATATCTTTAACTCTTGGGCAGATGTGGGTAGGAATTTACTGTGGACAATCTTTTGTATTTTAACCTTATTGCTAAGCTGAAGGCTGTCTTTAAAAATGTCATGAGAGGTATCTGGCTGTAAATCTGACTCCACCATCTCCTTGGGCAGCCTGTTCCAATGCATCACCACTCTTTTCGAGAAGTTTTTCATCTACCCAACCTGACATTTGTCAAAAGATAGACAACTTTATTCACCCTCTCCAAAGATCCCTACTTTTGCAATGGACATTGGAGACCACGATGCTATGCAGAGAAAGATATATGCCTCCAACAGTTACCTAACAGCCAGCATGAGCTTTGGCAGCTTGTGCCCTGCTCCAGAGAACAGGGCAGTTGTACTTGGATTACTTCCAGTGTGCATCTCCTAGACACTGAGATTATTTAGCATGACCATCCCATGTCCAAAGATTACAAATCTGACAAAACTAAATAAAGCCCCTGTGTGAGTGTACAAACCCCAAGCACTGTAGAAGCAAGGGGTTTCTGCTGCATTGCCCTGTATGCATTCTACGACTGTGTGAGGCTCAGAGCTGCAGAAGAGAGCAGATATATATAGAACTGAGCTTCAGAAAGTCCACATAAGGAACTGCATTGTATATCACAACCCCAAAAGACGTGTCTGGATAGAGATGGATACATGTGTGTGTTGTCTTGCCAGCAAAGAGGAATAACAGTAGTGCCCAAGAAAACTCCAGAACCATATGTGAAACCTCCTCTCTGCTGCGGCCTGTTGTGCCACAGCACAAAGGGAGCAACCAGTTCTTGCTCTATGGGCTGTGCTCTAACTGCAATGCAAGGCCCCCACCAATGCTTTTTCATTCTTAAAGTCCTGCAAAAAACCTTTTTTTTTTTTTTTTTTTTTTTTTTTTGTCAGATAGGGGTCTAAACTTGTGTCTGGAAAATTATCTGTTAGAGCAATGAAAAGACTTCAGTATTAGAGATGGCATAGGAGAATAGCACAGGAGACATCAAATGGTCTAGGAAGATTCTTATTGTTTACATATGTAGCAGCACATCTAACCTGCATACATCATAGTCCTCTCTTCATTCACTTGATTGACTTTCCTGACCTGTGTGCTTGTACAACCACAGATAAACAACAGGTGAGTATAAAGTTTGCGTGTTCTGCTAGTTATAACAGGCAACTAAAAGTCTATTAAAAGGCTGCAGTGGAACTAAAAAAGAAGCTTTGATGCCAAACTCAAATAGCATAGGGAAAAAAAAAAAAAAAAAAAAAAAAAAAAAAAAAAAAAAAAAGCAAAGAAGAAGAAAAAGAAAAAAACCTTCTTTAAAATAGAAGGAACATGTTTCTACATGTACTTGTTTTCCTAGGAGAGCCCCATTTGTGATTTCATATTTTATGATGACCACTCTGCTGACAGCTCCTTTGGAAAGGTAGACAGATTGTTCTGCTCCAGAACAGGGGGGAAAATCTGTCTTTACTTTTACTCATTCCTGTTTGCAAAATTTTCAGCTGCTTACTCAGGTTTGAAGTATTTGAATAGCCAGATGAAAAGGAGATTGATGGAACACATTTGCACTACACAAAGTTCCTGCTATGTATTTTAATTGCTGCTTTGATGGGCATATCAGAGAAGGTCAGCAGAAGTGAAATGAGCTATGACTTGGGTGGTCTCTCTCAGCCGAACCTCTTATCTCCACTGAAGTGGGGCAAGAAAGATTTACAAGGCAGACAGGATCTGTATGAGCCTGGAGACCCTGTCTTTCTCAGAATGTTCCCTGTACCTCAGCATTAAACTTTAATAGCATGTACCTCGCTGTAAAATGTTTGGGCATGTGATTTGCTGCCCAACAAACCTCAGCAAGAGTTAACTACCCACCAAACAGGGCCAGGGACACAGCTGCTGCAAATCAGGAGAGCTCTCATATCCCCAGAGCTGCACAGATTAGCACTACTGGAGACACTGTCTAATGCAACTCTTTCTTGAATGCACTTACTTTGAAATTAGTTTCTAAAAGTAAAATGGACCACAAAACACAAACAACTCATATCCAAGCTGTCCTGTTTATCATAAAGAACCAAAACTCACAGGAATGAAAGCATGAACTTTATTGAAGTTTACCAGCTCTGCTTAGGATTTGGATCTCACTCGAGAACTGTGCTCTAGCACAGACACTCTCCTGAGCCTTTTTCTCTGCAGAGGCTGCTCTTGTAAACGCACCCAGTTGAATCACTCCCACATTGCTGCACTGTTATTGTGGTACCAGGGCAAAAATATTTGGCAGGTATTTCAAAGTGAATGTTTCAGATGGAATGACGGCAGCTGAAGAGTAAAATGCCAAGATTAAGGAAAGTGAACACTCTGCTATGCAGGGAAGCTTTTCTGGAAGACATGCTGAAAAGAACCCAAGCCAAATTTTAGCATAATTGCTTATAAGTTCTACTAGAAGCGTGGTAGTAAAGTGGTCAGTATTTGATGAGCAGTATTTACAGGGTTGATCAGAACATTGAAACAAGAAAAGTCCTCCGAGTGAAAATAGGGTTTTAAATTCATCAGCATTGTAAAGAATACACATTTCACTCGGGAATTCAACTCTAGTAATAGAAATTCCTCACAAAAAGACTGTGGCAAGGCTCTGTATATAGAAAAAAAACACAGATATTTTGTGTTATTGTAGTGGCAGATTTGCCTCACCAAAGCTTGGACAACTTCAGCTTTTCCATTAGAAGCTGCTGTTTTCAGGGATTTTTATAACTTGGACATCAGAGTTGGCTTCCATCTACAACTTGGTAAATAAAAGCTCAGTCTGAGATCCAACTATGATGGCAAAGTTTAAAAAAACATTATTTTGGACAACTTCAGTTATAGAAGAGTAAGAAAATAAAAGTTTTCTGGTCCTGTACCATTCAAAAATGCCTTTGGTTTACTAAGGCAATTTGTTAAGCAATTAGTCCAATCGCTGTAATCCCCTTTGGGGTACTAAAAAGCAAACGGCTGAGACGCTAGATGTGAAAATGGCTTTACCATAAGTAGCAACTACCTTTCATAAAAAAAAAAAAAAATTTAAAAAAAAATAAAATTAAATTGATCTTTTAATCTGATTCATGCGTGCATGCAGTGGAACTGTTCACCTGCTTGTGCCAGTGAGAGCCAGCCGGACTTGTGCTCTCTGCACCTCTAGGAGTCCACAAAGTGGTTGGAGGCTCTCCGGTGGGTGCTCAGTGGTCTTGCATGCAAACATGTGTTTTCTATGAGCATCAGTGCCCCTGGGATCCTGCTGCTTGCATGCACGAAATGAGATCATCTCCAGTAAATGCAAGATTTTACTTCCAATTTGATTGTGCATTTGTGTAGGAAACAACAACAACAAAAATACTGATGGGCTAAAATATTTCAGTCTATCAGCATGTTGGGTTGAGTGCAATTTCATCTTTTCCTAATTCAGAGAGTTTGTCCTCACAGGCTTGTACTGCTAACCACCAGCCTGCTCTGCCCCATTTGAGCTGCCTGAGAGAGGCAGAGCTGATTTCACACTCAGCTGCTGCCAGAAGGGATTTTCCCTGCACCTGCCCACCCCCCTTGTAGGGCTACAGATTCCTTTCTCTCTTGTCTACCCTCATCTGGCTTGGGAGAGCCCATTCAGCCCAGTGAACCAGTCCTTTGGAATGCAACCAAAAGAAGGGGATGACTCCTGTGGACTGCCACCAGCTTCCTTGGGTGGTGGTGGGAGCAGTAGGGTGAGTGGGACCCTGATCCACAGCGTGCTGCATCCCAGCCCCCATCCCACCACTAAGTATTTCCACAGCCAAAGTGAGATCTTCGCACCCATCTAATAGCTGTTTGTCACGACCTTTTTCTCTCAATTCACCTAACACATTATTCCTCCATTCATTTTCTTTGACCTCGAACACTTGTTTATTGCTCCCATACTTCTGTGCAGGTGTTCCCACACAAAAGTATGGACACATGCACTGCATTATGTACACGCAGTAAATCCAATGCTTCTGGGAAACAGCAAATGCTTTCCTTACGGTGTGCAGATACTCACTAAGTCCAACACCTCTGGACATATCCAACTGGCCCTACATGTGCAAATCTATATTGCAGAGTATGTGCTGTAGGTCTGGTGCTTTTGGAAGCCTGCAAACAGTATGCAAGTGCTGTGTCATTGATGCATGCATGTACAGTTAGTCTGTGCAGCTTTTTTTCTGGACACTTCACAGCTCTAATGACTCCCTCACAATCATGCATTAGAGTTTCTCTGTGCCTGCACATCAGATGGAGCTGAGATTTCTAGGTACACTGAAATAGCTCTGGGTTTCTCATTATACATGAAGAAACCTCTGACAAAAGTAGAATATTCCCAAAGTCTGGCTACAGTCAGAAATTGAGTAGAAAATAAATTTTGGAGACCCAGCATACAGTTCCAGCCTTCAGATCTGATTTCATTTTATCTCCCAGGTGCTATCAATTGTTCTGCTATGCCGTCCTCTTCAAACCTCTGCTTCTACCTGAAGCAGGGCCTCAAGTTGGCTAAGGCTGGAATGCAGAATTGCCCCTCACTTTCTGGAAAACAAGTGATTCAAGAGGCACTGAAATGTTTCCAAATTCTAAAACATTTTATTAGGATACAAACTCATGAACAAAGCATCGCTTTAAATTGATTTAGCTCAGACTACTAGATGAAGCAGACTACATGTAATGGTTTAAAGATGAATCTTATCCTTTTCCATTGCATTTTTTCCTACACATCCACTTGCTGCTCCTGCAGTCTTAATGGTTTCCCAGGTCTGAACAAGCACCAGTTCATACTCCAGCCTCCTTTCTTGCTTCAATCCACTCGCAGCTCACAATGCTTCCCTACCAAATACAACAACATTTAGAGAGGGAAAGATCTCCTCATCTCTCGAAAACTGATGCAACAAATAGGACAATATAATCGCTGATACTTCCTTTACTGTGCCTCCAAAAGCAGCTGTCAGTCCTCCTGCAACAATTCAAGAGCAGAAAAATCACTGCCAGCATCCCCAGAATTTTTCCCACTTGCATTACCCACCGTGCCATCCCACCGAGACAGACCTTCCTGTTCCTCAGAGTCACATAAAAGCTATTCTTGTTCAAAACCTACTTGAACATGCTTTTTCTCTAGAAAACCCATAAAAGAGATTAGTGTGTAATAGATTCACCTCTGAGGTAGGGATTAGGCTAGTAGGCGGAATCTGAGCCACCTTGGGATGCCATCCATTTCTGCCACGTTGGGTAGAGATGCAAGTATTTGGTGAGGCCCCAGGTGAACAAAATTGTTTAGGAAGCTGTCAAGTATCACTGTGTGTGCCAAAAATGCAAGTCAAGGCAAGTGGATGTTGGTAGCACAGGCAAAAACAAACCCTTGGAGCAACCTGAGAGTAGATGTGTTGACTGTTCATGGCTTGTTCCACATACATGTTCTTAATTCCCTGAAATGTCAGAAGGTACGAAAGCTGAATGAGTGGCAATGAGCTGCAGCACCTGCAGCTGTGGGTAGGATGTCACAGTATGTTCTGACCTCTAAACTGCCTTTTGATGGTTTCTGAAGCATTCGGACTATCATCAAATCAAACGCAAGAACAATCGTAGCAACAGTTTTCCTAGTCTCCTGAGTACCTTCTCATCTGTTCCACAGCTGTCCAAGATGGAAAGAAAAAAAATGGAAGAGTGAAAGAAAAGCTGATGAACTGCAGCTTCTTACAAAACTGACCACCTGGTGATTTATCAGAATACAGTCCCACATCAGCAGAGCAGGGATATGGCCCAGCATGTATGGTTATAAAAGTGGAAGTACAGCATGATAGTCTCATATACCTCTAGCATACTGATGAATACAATTTTGATGAGTTAGTAGAAAAATCAGACAAAACATGTCGAACACAGCACTATATTACTTTAACGTTTATATGTAGATCATGTCCTGGAGAGGAGATGAGCCACATGGTGCAGATGTGGAGGATGAGCAAGAGTTATGTGTCTGCAGCCACAGCAGCAGCATGCAGTGCTGTACTCTGTGCCACATCATACTCTGTTATCCCCATTTCTGGTCCCAGTGAACAGGAGCTTCTCCCTGATACCAAATTTCCCAGTGATGTTCTGAAGTTTTGTCCTCTTTCTCACACTGACTGTGTGCTAATCTAAGAGCCTCACCAGGAAAAAAATCCTATGCCTTTGCTGTGCCCTACCCAAAGCCATGAGTCTTGCTTAGTGCCAGATTTGCTATACTCTGTTGCCTACTTATCTGCATTTTCCTCTTTATTATGCGGAACTTGCAAACGTGCTGTTTAGGAGCAGCCTATCAGGCTGGGGAAATGACCCCAGGGGCTATGAGCACCCCTAGCAAAGTCCTCTTCTGGGATCAGGCCAGTGCTCAAGTCATTCAATAATCATTCATCCTTCTTACTTAAAGTTACTGTCAAAGTTTCCATCTCTTTACAAAGATGTGGAAAACTCTTTGAAAGGGTATGGACACAGGCCCTACAAGCTGCTGATAATCCTTTGCTTCTTTGCGTCTCCAAAAATAAATCTCTGGAGATGTTGAAACTTTATAAAACTGTAAAAAAGGACTAGGAGGTGAGCCAGAAGGATGGCTTGGTCCTACACCAGAAGATGGCTTGTGAACATTAATAGGACCTGTCAATGGGCTGCCAGCAAGCCTTATGTTATCACAAAACATTTTGTTACTTATGATGCACAGAGAAAACAAATCTAGAGTGCCAAACACTTGAAATCACATTTGATATTGCAGGGAGCTGGAGATGCTGTGAAGTTCCCATGGTCTCGTCCCAAAAAAATCTGCACTCCAGAAAAAGAGGGTTTACTTAAAGTATCTATTCAGGAGAATCTAAATAAAGAAAGAAGAAATGTTATTTTCATCATTCCTTAAGGTTTACTTTATTGAGACATAAATCTTGGCTCTTCACCCTTTTTGAGAGCATGGCTATCTCACATGATAGATGACTGTTTTTTCAAACTGCAAGTTTCTCTAATTCTCCATTTTGCACATATCATGCAAAAGCTGTCTCTATCTGCCTTGATTGCCCTGAGGCACCCTGTGTTATCCAAAGTACATCACAGCTGCAAGCGTTTAAGTTACCAGCACCTAGTCACTGAAAAAGTAGAATCTTTCTTTCAAGGTTAAGGCATAGTAACCTACCCTTGGCAGATATCTGAAAAGCTGGAAAAACAGTAAAATGCCATAGGAAAACAAAACAACAACAATAAACAGTCTTCTAGACATTCTACAGCCAGTGCCAGAAGTCCTGGTCAAATATCTGGGACCATAAACACTCCTTCAGGATGGACCCCAGCTACCTGCTGCTGGATGTTGTCCCTATGCTAGAGAAAATACCAGTCCATCATCATTCTTTATTTGTCCAACTGAAAGGTAGGTACATAGTTTGAGCTCAGTAAACAACGGCTTCTGTGAAAAGAAGAGGATAAGTCCACCAATGTGCATCCCTCTCTACTGATGGACACAAAGCTGCCTGACAGTAAATGGCTGAAGCTATGTGAGACGAATCTGCCCTAACACATTTTCTGCCAGGGTCGTGATGCATATTGATATCTTTCTACTTAAGTTCACTGGAGCAAATTAAGATCATAATCCTAGAGTAAGTTCAAAAAAATGAATTCTCATGCCCACAAAAACTCCAGCTGGCTCTAGCAGAGTTATGGATTGGTTTCTGAAGATTTATTCCATGTTGGCCTCTTGTCCCTGTCTTAAGGTGTTTTCATAGACAGATCTCTCTTTTTTTAAAAGCTTCCTGGCTTTCTTGTAATGACCTTAACACTATCCCCTTGACACTGGTTTGATACAGTGTTAGGTTTAGTATTATTGCTACAAAAGGAGACAGTATTAAAAATAATGCATCTGTCATTTGCTAGCATGAGTAAAGCTGAATTTTGCTGGACTGAGCTGGGATTTTTCCTTCTTGCAAAGCAGCATTTAACAAGTGATAAAGATCACCTAATTCCAGCAGAGGAAAAAAAAAAAAGGTTGCAAAAATTCTATGGTAGCTTTTGAAACAAGAAAACCTCTTTTTGTGTTCACTGCAAAAGAATAAGAGTCTGTCAAGTTTGAAGTTATTGGCTCTGCTTAACACTTGCTAAGCACAGTATAGACTGTTTTAGCCATTTGTACTTCATGTCTTATATAATAATTTCCAAAGTCAGAAATGAAAATAAAATAAAAGGCATCAGCTAATATAAAATGGCACAAGATTAAAAACTCTTAGCAGCCGTAGAACCTGGCGAGAAAGAACAAAGAGGTTCAAAAATCATCATATTTTACAGCATTAGAATGCCACACATTAAATATAGATTTAGCTGCTGATTATATTGTTACACATTCCATTGTTCCCATGCCATTGGCCTTCAGGACTTCATTACTAATGTAATTCCAAGATCTGACACAGCTAGAGTAAAATGCATCTGATCTCAATGAATGGCATCAGATGAAAAAAAGTGGATTTTAGAAGAATAAAAATCATTTTAATTTTACTGTATGTCCACTGATTGGTGACAGATGTTACCATTCTCATTTAATTATTCTTGATTCGTTTTCCAAAGAAAAATACAGATAGATGTTGAAGTATTTGAAGTCATCCAGATAAAGGGTTCATATAAACAAGTTTTCTTTATTCTTTTTTTTCTTTTTTTTTTTCTTTTTTTTTTAGCTTTTCATATTGAGAGAAATCTTACTCAAATCAGTACATACAGTCTTACCTCTATAAATTAAAAATCTCAAATGATACAGCATATGAAAACTGCATTTTCAGGTATGTGACTTTTATTCTTAATCAAGGATGAGGGAAGAGGAGAGGTAACTCAGGAGGAAGCACTCTTCAGTGAGCACTGGCACACTGGGGAGGCCCCTCACTGCAAGAAAGACACTGAGACTTTGGAGCATGTCCACAGAAGGGCAGCAGAGCTGTGAGGGTCTGGAGCACAAGTCCTATGGAGAGTGGCTGAGTGAATTGGGATGGTTCTGTCTGGAGAAGAGGAGGCTCAGGGGAGACCTTATCACTCCCTACAACTGCCTGAAAGAAGGGTGTGGTGATGGGGAGGTCAGTCTATTCTCCCAGGTAGCCATGAAAGGATGAGAGGGAATGGCCTTAAGTAGTGCCATGGAAGACTCGGTTTGGATATGAGGAAAATTTTCTTCCCCAAAGGAGGGAGGAGGCAGTGGCACAGGCTGCCCAGAGAGGTAGTTGTCACCATTCCCGGAGGTGTTCAAGAAATATGGAGATGTGTCAATGAGGGATGTGGCTAATGAGCAATATTGGTGGTAGGTGGGTTGATGGTTAGATAAGGTGATCTTAGAGATCTTTCCCTACCTTATTGATTTTATAATTGTAAAACTCCTTCACAGCACTGTGTCAAAGGGAGCACCTCAAAGTTAAATGTAACGAATGGCTGTATTCATAGTTTCAGATATTAATGTACTTAATGGGCATAATTTGTATGAAGAAATATATCTAAATCCCAAGAAAATGGCAGTATGAAATAAATATCTGAAACTGGACTGATGCCAGAATATGAGCAGACACCTGTCAGCCACGTGTCTTAGTGGACAGAGCACTGATGCAGACTGAGAATTTGCCTCTCACTTTCTCAGCCCACCTTTTCCACATGTCCTGCAGGTGGCCAGATAGTAAGCTGTAACATTTCTGAGAATTAAATATAACAACTGTTAATTCTTACATTTATCCTTTTTATTTTAAAGAACCAAAACTATTTTGATTCAAAACCCAACTTCAATTTTTGCCTTTTCCTATGCATTATTTTTAAAACAAATGCATGTTACTGTAATCTGCCTCATGAACTTCTTTAGGTAACTGTGATTAAAAAGCAAGGGGTTTTTTTTTGTTTTTGTTTTTGTTTTTGTTTTGTTTTTTTGTTGTTTTGTTTTGTTGTTGTTGTTGTTGAATCTTTGAAAGTATAGTGACATTAGTACGTGAATAAAAGATGCCCATTTCTTGGAAGAATAAGATATAGTTAACAAAAATCTTGTTGCAATGAGACTGTATGTAAATGATTTTTTTTAAAGTATGATTCAGGAAGCATTTATTTAATTCAACAGGAGAAAAAGATTTAAGGTAATAAGCTGAAAAAATTACTGCCAATCTTTGAAAACCCAGCAATGCTATGTTGCATTTCCTAGGCAAATGCATCTCAGGTATTTGAGGTGCCCTGATAGGCTGCTCCTAGTGTGGAGAAAGAGAACTCAACAAAGGCATTCAGAGCAGGTGTGCAAGCTGTCAGCCAGAGAATGATCATCCTTCACCATTAACTTTGTTGACAACTTTATATGACCCATGGTATATCCGATTTCCAGTCTACTCTGTTATTCATGCTTGTCATTGAAATGAAACTTTTGCAGATGTGTGTGGTTTGGATATAAGAATAAAACAATTCACACAGTGGAGCCCAAGCTCAGAGAGCATGAAGATGCAGCAGAGCCCTTACTGCCCTCTGGCTACGTGGGACCTCTCTCTGGGGCAGGAAGATCCTGGATGAGTACCCGGCTCCCAAGCTGCTGTTGGAGACCAACTCCTGCATCATATTACTGCTCTGCTTCATGGTAACCCAATGATGTTTTACATTATTGAGCCCTGTATGCAATGAGCTCACCATCTCTCATTGGAGCTGCTTGTGCCTGGCAGTGCATCAAGTAATACTAGCTTTGGACCCACAGAGACTGCAACAAAACAGAGCCATTCCGTGACCAGGGCTCATCAAGTATAATAGTTTGTATGGTCCTGCTGTCCATCTGACATCTCATAATATCTAGTAAGATACACTGAGATTTCTCAAAATGCAGCTTCAAATTATGGTTATGCTCCTGTTCTAAGTAACTTATTCAAGCTGCCCCATTTTTTCTGTGTTCCTGGGTTTCCTTTGATGTGGTACACAGTAATTTGTACTACAATCTCTGCATTTTTAAAATAAAATGCTTAATCATGTTTCATTCTCAGAGTCTTGATTTAGTTATGGATAAGAAAATTGGGTACAGATTTTACTTCCCTGGTTTTGCTTCTAAAGATACATCCATATAATGCAATAGGTGAACTTTGTGTTCTTACATAAAATATCACTATGTACAAATAACTGTCTTTGGAAAAGACATTTCTCTTTGGAACAACCTCTACAGAAATGTATTTTGCTGTTCTGCTAAAACATCAACGGCTGAGAAGCATGACGGATCACTTGGCATTCTGAGTTGACTGCACAACATATTTTTGTCACTAAAAAGAAGATACAGCATTACAGTTTCAAACCTCTCCTATTATAGTTAAGAAAATCATCCTCTCAATATGTCCCCATGCTGTTGAGCAATGCAAATAAATGAACCATCCCCAATTTCAGTCTTTATGCAAGAAAATGTGAAATAAATAAATAAATAAATAAATAAATAGAATAATGGAAAGAAAAATAACTCCACACCCCTGTACTCCTGGGAAAAGTAGGCTAAAATCCATAGCATGAAAAAAATGTGTCTCTGCTATTTCACTACTGCCCATATCAGCTGTAGTCTAGACCTGTTCTAAGGGGCTGCCCCTTGGCCCTTTGGATAAAAGCTAAGTTTATTTCTAAGCTCCCCCCAGGGAACTCCTATAGCTCTTCAGGGAAAAGTGCCTTGTTTGCCCATGAGAGGCACAGCATCTCTCTTGCATAGAGGATTGGTATGAAAGGAGAAGCAGTTCTAGTTTTGTGTCCAGTCACCCATTTCAGAACCCTGCACCCTAGGAGTGCAAGAAAGCGATAGAAATGCCGCAGTAAATAACTCAGTCCCTCAGTTCTTGTATTTTTCCCGGTGCTCCTATTATGCATAGTACATGCTCCTATGCTGTCCTGCAGAACAAACTGTTACTAACACAAAACTTGTGCACCTCTCTGGGGACAGTTCAGTGCTGCAGCTTCTGCCAGGTTCCTTTCTCTGTCCTTTAGAGCCTCTCAGAACTATAATCTCAGCACTTTTCAGTACTAGACTCCTTCTTTTACACTCATGTTGCAACCCAGAGCATGAAGCACTTGCTCTCAGCACCACATGGCTGGGCAGCAATTCAACCTTCATATTACTGTAGGCTAATTGAAACAAATTATTATGTTTCATGAAAACCTTTACATGCTATTTACATTGTACCTACAGGGATGAACATCTAAACACTGAACTCCATGTCCTTGAGATTATCTGAAATGTATTGGCTTATTCAGCAGGCTTGCTCAGATGCCTAGCATCACCCCAAAGCAAGGAGTTTTGTGCAAGACATAGGAGCCACACCCAGATGATCATAGCATTTCTGTGGTCTTTTAATCATGCCTGGAGGCCAAAGAAATCTTCCTCACTGAAGGAGGCTTAGATTTAAATCCCACTTGGGTCTAAGAGTTCAAAGCTGATTTTCCAGAAAGTGTGATGTAACTTAAGGAATAGGATGCCTTCCACCTCCACTTATAAAGTAGTAATTGGATATTAAAAAAAATTCTGAAAGTAAATGCTGGCTTTGCCTGTTCACCTTAATACCTATGCTTCCTCCTGATTGCTCTTCCTCTTACTTAGAATAATAGAATGATTTGAGCTAGAAGGGGCCCTGAAAGGTCATTTAGTTCAAACCATCATGGATGTTTTGAGTGCTTAGGCATCAAATCTTAGGCAGAGAAGTTCCCACCTGGCAAACTGGCAGAGGTGTAAGCAAGCAATATGCAGCTGATCTCTTGGGTGATCCACCTGATTAAACTCACTAGAACTTCCAGAGGATGAGTAGGAGTGAATGTTGTGCTAATGTTTCAGACTCAGGTACCTGAGCACTATCTATCTTGAGTTTCAGGGTATTAAAAGCTTTTTAAACTCTGCCTATAGTACCTTAGGACATTTAGGAGGTCACAGTCAATATATTTCCTTAACTGAATATAAAGACTGCATGTTTGCTTAGCTCTTGTGTGAAATATGACAGGCAGGAGGAAGAAGAGAGCATCTGTGACCCTGGCTGTTATTTCAGTCTAACTTGAAGCCAATGAATACCTTGGCTCTAAAACTGATCCTCAGGTTACCTTCTTACTGAGATAATAATTGCATTCAAGTATAACTTTTCCTGAAGATGTAAAAGAAGACTGAATTCAGTTGATTTGTTTGCTTGCACACTTTCCTGGTATCATTCTAATAAAAGCAAGGATAGTCTGAGAGATGGATAGAGATTCAGTTAATAAAGACGGGCATGATTTGTTCACTAATGGATATAACACTGATTTCACTGGCACCCTCAGTTGCTAATGGAACCTGAAAGATTTCAGGAAGACGTTGCTGTTCCATTTGGCGTGTTACACATGCACCTCGTGCTGACAGCTCTGCAAACTTACGTTTTTAAAAACGTATTTTCTTAATGCATTTTTTGGCTAACCCAGTTGTCCCCATTACCTCTGAAACACTTTATTCTAACTCATATTAACTAGCTTACTGAGATACCAACAACATTCCTTTTATCTAGGATCAATTGACCAGACTTAAAGAATTGCTGGTATTTAAAGAAGGTTCAAGCCTTTTCCTGGCTGCTGTAAGGCTCTGAGTTTCTCATTTCTGTGGCTCATTAAGAATATTCTTCTGTCTATGCACATAGAAGAAATAACTATAATTTTTCCCAAGATTATCTCCTTCCTTTTCTCCTGTTATTTTTGCTCCTGCTGGTAGAGAACAAGGAGCAATGGCTCCTAAGGTGGAAACCAAGGGCACCAAGGCAGTTCTCAACTTTTCTCAGAAATGTTTCTCACAGCATGAAGCTTTCAAAGGAGCAGACTATCAAAATTTGACTTGAATACATTTGAAGCTGATGTTCCAATTGCCTCATTGCAGATTACAAGTGGTTCACACCATTTTAGCAGTCATTACCATAAATCAACCCAAACAGGGCATCTGGAGTCACAAGAACTTTGTGGAAGATCCAGAGGGAGGATTTCCAGTTGTACAGATTAATGTACAGCTCAAGGACAACAAAGAAGATGCGTAAATGCTGCACAGGGTTAAAGTCCTGAAATGGGAGCTTTTTGAAGTATATTGTGTTCACAGTCCTTTTACACAGTGGAAAAACCTTCTATCAAAGCTTTACAGAGAAATTTTGACAGAACTATCGAACTGTTCCATCATACATTCTACCATTATATTCAACAAGAGTCTCCAAAAGAATGTGCCGTTCTTTACCTAGTCAGCAAAAAAGTAATTTGCAATGCATGTGGCACAGTAGTAGATTTTGCAATTGAAGTAACTGTAATGATTGAGCTGATTTTCCTTGGGAACATTTCTCATCGTTCTCTGAAAGGCCCTAACACAAGGCTCTCAAAGTGTACCTTTTTTTCTGGCCTCATATGTAACATCTTTGTGCCAAAGTAGATCTACAGACCTCAATGGAGATATCCCAAGTATATATTATCTTGAGATCAAAGCAAATCACAGTTCTTAATCTCACTGTTCTAATATACATCCGTAACCCAACTAGATTCCTATGGACTTGATGCTTATCCTTTATTTGTTGTACCTATTCTGTTTTAGATCAACACAGATCACTGCTTAATTCTCTCAGACATGCCAATTTTCAATAAGGTGGAAGTCTGAAAGATGTGGAAAGATATCTCTTAATACAATTCTCTTATTTCAGCTTGTCACCATGATATATTTACTGCATAACAATTATGCTAATGTACAAAAATTTATTTCATTTGGGATTCAAGCTTATTTTGACAAGATTAAAATTAATACCTTAAGATTATTTCTACCCATAAATGAATTAAGAAACTTCTATGAAATTAAAATGCAGAGCATTCGTAGGAGTCATTTTGAAGAAGATTTTATGGCAAAGGCCAAACAAAGACTGTTCTACACTACCTAACTCTGATTCAAATGACAGTCTATTGAATGTTAGTTTTATTCTGGAAAATTGGGGTTAGTTATTGTAGGCTGTCCTGCAATCACCTGGATTCTGCCAAAATGTTTATTCTCATTTACTGTATCCCACATTCACTTCCAACACTGACATGAGTTTAGTAATGATTGAGTACGAGTCCTTAGGAAACAGGAGCTTTTCTTTGCTGAGAAAATGAGTGCTACACCCACAAGAGCATTTATCACCTAGGTCTTTTAGTCTCAAGAGATTTTGAAGCATAAATTTATGTTCTTGGGGTAGTAAGTTTGGGGCATTCATTCTCCTTGTTTCAAACCATAGAAGATTTGAGCCACTGGATAGGCAGATAAGGGTCTCCTCCACAAGACCGTGTGGTTTTGATTGTAGAAGTCAGAGGGGACCATCTGCAGAAGAGAAGCAAGTCTTTCAAATGTAATTTCTGAGAAGGTGGATCATGACCATTGATGACCACCAAAATGCTCCTCTCAGACAGCAGCTTGATGACCTGATATGTTTTTCTTTTTACTCTGGATGTGTTAATCTGTACATTTTTTATTATTTTAAAATATAGTGAACATCACATTGAACTTGCTTGTGTCTGGTTCTGGTTTTTGCTATTGCACACACCGTTGCTCATGATGTGTTCTTAAATTGCAGACACAAGGCCTACAGAGGAGAAACTACTTCAAATTGTCAGTCTTGTGCCATGCTGGTGAGAGGAAGAGGTGTTCTGGCTGGAGTTACCATATTTGCATCTTTTCCATGCAAAGTGCAATTCAGTTTCTCAAGATTAACATTTATAATAATGTTCATATTTCCATATTGTTCCTTGAGGATTATTGCCATGTGAGTGTTAAAAAATACAAAACAAAGCAAACAAACAAACAAAAACCTTAAATTAAAACTTGTTGAAAAGTTATGCAGTGCCGTGCAGGTCTTGACAGCTGTGTAAATCCTTCACTCTTCATCACACAATCTTAGCACTATGACAGAGCAGGAGCCCCCCTCCGCTGATGGCAGTTTTGACTGGTGTTGTTGCTAATGTGAACACATTAGGACACAAACCAAGCAAGAGTCTCCGTCACTGCCTTCCTCAATATAGAAAATCTAGATTTTGCTCTAGTATTCAATAAAAGTCTCTTTTTTCAATGAAATTTTAACTGTTGATGCCCATCTCTAAATTAGTCCTTTTTCATAGGGGAAAGAATATTTTTCCTTGATGATGGCACCAACACAAGTCTCACTGTAGCCATGCTTGTTGCCTGTAGACTTTGCCCTAATGGGAATGCTAATGGAGAATCTTTTTGCTGCCAGCCTGGCAGCATGACATGGCTGTTCCAGGAGCATATGTCCCAAGAATATCTGCTCTTTTTTTCCTGTAGTTCAGCATCTCCCAGTGATAAACATCAAACAGTGCAGGAGGAAGTTTGATATATGACTTGCAATGCTGTGTCCTGCTGCAAAGGGTGGTGACCACAAACGTTTTTAAAAAAATCAAACATAGAAAACATCTGTGCCTCTCTTCTGTCCAGGTTTATTTTTCCAATACTTTACATACCACAGATACTTCAATATGACTCTTCGATCAGAGCAGAAGAAAAGAAAAATACAAACATGCAATGTTTCATTAAAAATAATATTTTTATTGATGTGTCAAATTTGATCAAACAGTCTGCGTTCCTCTTCAACTCCCAACCCCTTTCTCTTCCTCATCTTTCTGCTTCCCTCTTTTTTAAAAAAAGCGTTTTTCTGTCCTGTTAGGCTGCTCAGCCTGTCAGCTTCTTGCTACTTCTGGGATGTTTGGCTGCCCTCAGAGCATCATATGACTTCAGTTAGCTCAGGGGGCTCCAGCTGTGCTCTTAAATGTCATGGACAGAGGTAACAAAAGGGGAGAGGGTTAAGAGAATCAAATACATTATTAGACATTTCTCTTAAATCCTCTTGCAGAAGATGTAAATCACATGCTTGGCAGGCAGACTTAGGGATGTCACATGTGGGTTTGTTTGGCTTTTCCTTGATTATATCCCCAAACATTTGCTATTTCTTACATTTTTTACCCTTGTTTGTCTTACTCATTCCACATTTATTTCTATTTAAGTCCAAGGGGTCAGAACCTAGGATAAAATGTTGACAGTTCCTGCAGCTAATACAAGAGTTTTCTAATCCAAGCTATTTGGGAATCTTTTCGAGATTGCTCACAATTGAAATATATTCTGGCTCTTTACTCTGTTGGCCCAAAAATACAGCTCCTTGCCCCTGACTGACAGAAACCACAACTCAGGGCAAACTGCCAGTTTGCAAAGCATTGCAGCACATAATTGTCTCCAAATACATTCATAGATTCAACAGAAGTTGAAGTCAAGAGTGCTTAAGTTCATTAACTAACCTATGAGCGAGAAGATGAAGGCATTGTCTTGTGAAGACATTCTTCACTAGATTATCTGAAACAGTCTGGTATCTACTAAACTGAATAACACTTCCTGACTACCTCCACTGGTCCGTCTATCATCCATTGGCCTGAAGTATTTCCCTCAGCTAGGGTCTCACAGCAGGCTGGAGGCTTATGCATCTATGGGGAGCTGGTGACCCACAGACAATTCAGTACCATTGTACTCTGTGGTGGACAATACTAGTTTTTCATATGAAACTTTCCCTTGAGGAAAAAAAAATCTAGTTTGTTGAGAAAAGTGTTTGTGGGTTTTGTTTTTTGTTTTTCTTTGTTGTTCTTGTTTGTTTGGTTGGTTGGTTGTTGTTTTTTTTTTTGTTTCTTTGTTTTTAAGAAAGCTCAATTTCTTTCCTTCTGAAATTGTGAAGCACTTCAAAACTGAAAAGCTGATGCATAAGAAAAAATATCTCATAAGGACGTAGGCTTTTGAACTAGATAGTCTTTTCAGGTCCCTTCCAACTGAAGGACCTTTGATAAGTTAGCAATAAAATGACTTGGTGTTTGCCTTCTGGTCCCAGTTATACTGCAACCAGGTTGTGCTGAAATAGTAATGAATGGGGAAAATCGATTAGGTATCTTTTTGTATTTTATAGATAGATGGAAGGACATTTACATTTTAATTGAGAAATTAAGATACTGCAGTGCTGATAGAAGAATTCACATCATGTCTTTGTGTGATTACTGAAGTATTGTCTAATAATTTTGTTATTCTTTAAATGCACATCATTTTCAATTGACCAGGCTATATTTTGTTTGAGAGTACATCGTAGAACATTCAGATGTGGTCAGTAGCTATGATCTAGGTGATTAGTCATGTTTTCCATTGACACTGCTGCCTACAAGCCTTTTTGGATACTATTTTGTAGTAGGAACTGTAAAAAGTGAACATTCATTTTAGATTGGACTTATTTTTGGTCCCATAAGGGTATCTTGGAGTGTGAGAGTAGAAGAATGGAGGTTTGTGTACCCACAAACTCAAGAGGGTCTGGGGTCATCTAGCCTGCATTTATTTGAATGCCTCTGCAGCTGTAGAGACATTTGCCATTGACTTCAACAGAGGTAGAATAGGAAACCTCACATAAAAAATTCCCAAATCATCGAGGCTATTTTCCTGCCATTGTGACATCTCAATAGGTGCTGCTGAAAATCTTTCTAATTTTCACAATTTTATTCTCCAGTTTTCAGCAAACTCTCAGAGAGCAGTTCTACACCATGAAAGAGAACATGGAAGCTGTCACTATTATATTATCTTTATTCATAGTTGTGGTTTGGTATATATGTAATGAAATTAGAAGGACAGCACATGTGTTCACCACCTGACCAGATGAAAACATCATTGTGAAAGGATAAGATGATAAAATATGTTCCTCTGCAGTTCCAAGGTGCAGTCCTGCATCTGTTAAATATTTACTTGTATAAAACTATCTGAGGAGAAGTTTCAATTTCTGAGACCAGGAAAGGGTCTCTGAAGAAAAGACTGTAAAATGGATGAGCTTTTCCAGGAAAATGAGATTTGAAATCTTGAGGAGAGAAAGCACACTGGTTTTAGCAACTGTTTTTAAAACTGATCTGATTTCATAAGCTCAAGGGAGTTTTGTTAAAGAGCATAAAGAGAAACCTGAAAAACAAGCAAGCACTTAAATGTAACATCTGAAATGTTCAATGAGGCATTGCATAAGTGCTCACTGTCTCTTTCTCCACCTGCATCTCTGTCTTTCCCATACTACTTTCCTGTCAGAAAATGAACCAAACAGAGGGCAATAAAGCATAGAAACAAAAGTACATTATTTGTCTCTTTCATATCTGACCTCAAAAAGGAATTTGCTCTCTACTATCTCTCCAGCATCAGAAAGAGCAAAATAAAATGTTTTTCTACAAAGGATGATGGCTCAGGGTAGGGATTTATGATGATTTATGATTGATGGGCAACACATCTACAGCAGCCATGGACAATTATTTGACTATGGTGATGGCAATGGAGTTATGGTGGTTCACACCAGCAGAACATTTGACCAGACACACTTAACTCCATTAATGCAGCTGTTTTAGTGCAATCCAACCAGTACTGGTGCAAGCAGGTGGCTCATACTAGTGGAGCTTGGTTGCTTAATAAACATCTCATCTCCACACACACAGATGAGCCCTAAATCAGCCACATCACAGGATGACTCTCAACTCCACAGTCTAGATTGCACCAAAGGGATTACATTTCCTCTGAAAAAGGAAGCAGCTATCCAGGGCATCTTTCAGGTTAAGGGAGGTCACTGCACTTAGAGCAGAGCTATGAGATCTTGTATGGAATGCAAGCAAAAGCATTTAAAGATTCTTGAATATTTATTGAGGGATATTTAGGGGAGCACACAAAGTCAGGGAAAGGGAGCATCAAGGTGATTTGTGAAGGAATAAATATGAGAAAATAGACCATTATAAGGATAATAAAAGGGCTGGTTGTGTGGGAATAATTTGCTAGTTACTGCACTGGTCTGGCTGTGCCATATGACTCTTGTATTCTTACTCAGATATTTTCTAATTATTTCCTGGATGGACGTATAGGAGTCTGAATGCAGCCAATGGTGATATGACCAAGGCTCAGAAGCTCATACGTCCATGAGACAGCACTTGTCATAGTGTGGATGGTGTGGATGTTCAAGAGACTATGTGATTGCTATTGCAGATCAGGCTGGAGGAGCCAGTGAGTGAGGTGGTGTAGGAACTGGAGGGGTTATTGTGTCTTTGAGTGAGGAACCTTGGGAAGGTAAATTCTGGAGACACAATGTGGTCCTAGGCAACTGTCCAAGAAGCCATGGTGCCTTGTGGTTGATTGGGAAGTGTATCTGTTGGAGTGTGCAAGAGGGAAGGTCTGTACCAGCAGCTGGAGTGTACAGGTTTGTACTCCAGATGCCAGCAATTGGGAATACCGAGATCCTCAGGCAACTGTTGGGCAGACTAAGTGTTTAGCCCAGCTGCTGGGGGATCCACATAATAACACACCTGTATACATTTATAATCCCCTTAAGGAGCCTCCATTCTGTCCAACCAGAGACAGAAGCATGATGGTACCATATTTGTGTGAGTTATGTGTTTGTCTCCTGTGATCTCTGTGACCAGCACCACAGACATACACACATACACATCACATATCTACATGCTTTTGGTGTGCATGTACTTACTGGGAATACAGCCTCAGCCTCACTACTAAGTACGTAGTATGGTTTGGTTGTGGTTGGACTCAGTGAGCTTTAAGGTTTTTCCCAACTTGAGCAATTCTATGATTCTATGATTTTAAGTTTGTCAGGACTTATTGAACCAATATGAGCCAGAAGGTGACAGTTTCCTGGATTACATTATTAACAGTGATGAAACATGTTGTGATCACTACAAGCCAGTGTTAAAATAGCGTTCCATGGATTGATGATATGTGAACTCCCCACTGAAGAAAATGTTCAGGACACAGCCCTCAGCAGGTTCAGTGATGTGCACTGTCTTTTGGCTTAAGAAAGGGGTGACCCTTCTGGATTGCCTGGAACCCAGACAAATCGTCAATTCTGATCACTTCATTGCAATGCTGACTAAGCTGAAAGCTCCAACTTCCAGAATCAGGTCAGAGATGAAGAAAAGTCTTTCTCTTGCAACACGGGAACACCAGGCCTCATATCAGTTTGAAGACCATGGGACACACTGTCATTCGTGGCTGGACTGTCCTGCCACGTAAGTGTCAGTGTGCTTCTAATGCAATGTGGCTGCACAATAGGCAAAAGAAGTAAAGCTTTTTCTGCGTAGTATGGATACTCACTAAAGGATCAATTTACTTTATACATACTGAACAAAACACTATCTGGTGTGAAAATGTCAACTATGTTTGGTAAATATTGATACAGAATTTCCAAGTGGAACTGAAACATTCCTACATGTAGATGGGCTGTAAGTGAGAGTTAGAAGGAAAATACATGAAAATGGGGTCATTTTACTTCAGGAATCCATTTTCTTCTGTATCAGTTACAATATTTACTTTCCTTCCTTCCCCAAAAGAGATCTGAAAGCATGAGAATTTTGTCCTTCCTTTACCACCAGTTCTGTGACTGTAAAGAAATGCACTATAAGTAATTTTAGGCATTTCCCGTGTGGTCTCTTCAGTCTTTTCTCCGCCTCAGTAGTTTCTGGAGAAGGAAATACTGCAACAGTTCTGTGGGACCAAATACCAGCATCCATCTTCCTTCTCTCATGTGCTTCTGAGAGCCATGTCTCATCTCACAAACACCCTGCCATACTAAAAGAAAATACAGCTTTTGTTCCCAGCACTACTAATTGAGGGACTCCGTGGGCATCTTCTGTCTGCAGGCAATTTCTGGTTCACCATCACAGTGAAGCCTTTGATTGATGTAGAGCCCAGAATTATTATCTAATAAATATATATTCATGTTCTGGAATACCTTACAAAATAAGCAGAGAGATTTGGCCATAATTAACAATTCTGGAGTTCAAAAGTTAGAGCAGGAGCAGCTGGCCTGGACTACTTCATACCAGAAGAAATATGCTTCCTTTCAGTCCTTGAGATGTATTTCTGCTTCTGATGCATTAAGTCATATCTTTATCTCTCATCAACCATGAAGAAAAGCTTTGTGAAATGTTACTGGCCTTTCATTCCCCCATCCCCAGGCAATGTCCATAGCCAGTGAGTCAAATTCTGCTCTGAACTGGGGCAAATGAAAGATCACACTTGTGAAGTAAGTGGAGGTGAGGTGAGCATCGCTTTCTTTTCATACAAAGAATATCCTCAAACTAAGGACAGACACATGAAAGTGCCCATTCCTAGTATCATGTGAAGTTCAACTAAGGATGTCAGCGTCACTTACAGGAGAGGAAAACACAGGAGTATATAACCTGCAAATACTTGTCTTCTGCACTTAACTAGGATTCCAAAACTGCATGGCAGTATTGTGCCCATCAGAGCAGACACACCTTTAGAATAACTTCAAGGCTATGTGCGAGTTTTTGAGAATCCCTGAAGCATTTCGGTGTTTAGTTTAGACATCTCCAGTAGTGATATGTTATGGATTTTTCTCGTACCACCATTTCTGTTGAATTTTTGAAGTCAAAGATATATATCCACACTTTTCCCCAGTCATATTACCATTGATCATAGTGTTTTGCTGAATGAATGTTAAAAAAGATGGCTCAAAGTATTAACATCGATGAATTCAACAGAAGTGTTGAAAATATATTCCAGATAACTCCATAAACATGTTTATTTTGGAAAACTATTATTTGTTATTTTATTAAAATTATTTTAACTTATTATGCCAAGTAACAGCACTTGGGAAAGGAAGACAAGAGCTCTGTAGTCCTTGGGGGGCAATCTAATTTGCTGTTTAATACGTAGCACAAGTTGCTGCTAAAGAAAATTGGCAGCAGGCAAAGGTCACTTGGCTTGTCCAGAAACATATTTAACATATTTTTTTCTCTGAGAACTACCACATTTGCTGCTTCTTCAGTGACCCTCTTGCTGTTTGTTTTTTTTGTTTGTTTGTTTTGTTTTTTTTTCCCTGTTGGAAGATCAGATAATCAGTTAAGTAGATTATTTTCCAGGGAAAATAAAGTTTTTAAAAGCGCTTATCTCTGTGCTCCATGTCTCAACTTCTCCAGGCTTTGTTCATGATTCAGTGTCTTTTTGTGTGAATGACCCTGATGAAAGCCAATATAATGAACCCAGAGAGGAATTTATGAACTGCATCTTAATGGTCTCACTTAACTCTTCTATGCCTTGATTGATGCATAGATTTGAGTCCTCTATTTTATGACTCAGCCTTTTTTACTATTTGCAGCCTCGTCTTGTCTCTTATTTCCTAAATAATAAAGTTCTCAACCATGTTACTCCATAGGGACATGGAATGGTTTGGGACAGAAGGTACTCCAGCCCTCTGATCATCTTTGTGGCTGTCCTCTGGACCTGCTCCAACAACTCCATGTCCTTCTTATCTTAGAGCTCCAGAACTGGATGCAGTACTCCAGATGGTGTCTCACGAGAGTGGAGTAGAGGGCCATCCTAAATATGTGACCCAAAACCAGTTATTTCTTCCAGGAGGGGACCTTGGATCATTCCTTAGCCTCAGAAAGATTAATTTCTTCCTCAAATACCTTGGGATGCAGCAGGATTCATTTTAGAGGAGGCTGAAGGGAAGCCTCATGGCAGCCTCACACAGCTCCTCAAAGGGAGCGTAGAAGCAGCGCTGAGCTCTGCTCTGTGTGAGAGCGACAGGGCCCAAGGAAACGGCATAGATCTGAGTCAGGGGAGGGGTAGCTGGGGGTGGGGGAAAGGCTCTGCATCAGAGGGCAGTGGGCATGGAACAGCCTGCACAAGGCAGTGGGCACGGCCCCAGGTGCCAGAGTTTCTGGAGCTTTTGGACAGAGCTCTCAGACTTTGGGTTTGATTTCCATGCGATTCTGTATGGAGCCAGGGATTGTGCTCTATGATCCTTGTGGGTATCTTTCAACTCTGCATATTCTATGATTCTAGGATTCTAGTAGCAAGCTTACAGCTCCTGGCAGGTGGATAAGAAGTTTGCTGACAGCTGTTGTGTGACCCGAGAACCACTTGTATGTTGTACGAACAACTGAAAAATCAAAATAATCCAAGAAGACAGAAGCAGAGATGTGCACAACAGTTAACAAATCAGTTATCAGAATGCATTATACAGCCTATATTTATGCACAGGTAAGAGCCATGAGTTATTCTGCTCAAAAATCTGCCTAATATATAGAAAAATCAGAGCAACACTGTGACAACAGTCCACCCAGATCCAGCTAGCACATGGAGTGCTCTGCCATTAAGGTTCATGCCAAGGTAACCTGGGTCCCTCCATCGGGGAAGAAACAACTTCTTCACAATAGCAGCGGTTTTATCAAGTGAAAGAGGATGTAAATTCCTTGAAAGTCCACAGAGTCTTGCATTAATTCGAGAAAACAGAGTATATCCTTTTTACTGAGTGTGAAAGATGTGCTTACATTTTAAGGCTAAGACTTTCTCACACATCAGACCCATGCAAGGCATAACTGTTAACCTTAACAAAAAAAAAAAAAAAAAGTGAGAAGTGAAGGGCTCAAAGCAATATGACCACCACCACCGCATCAAGCTGTTAGGATCTTGCTCTAAAAAGAAATCAGCCCTGCAGTGTCCCCAGCTTCCCCACACCTCAGATTGCCTTTACTAAGGGGAAACTTGTCATTATTAATAGCAGGAGCTGTTTATAGCTGGAGCAATTCTGTCATGTGGTCTTAGAAGCTGCTGCCCACTGCCCCATTTATGGACTAAGGCAAGAATAGATCATTAAAAAACACTGAAATTTCATATGGACTTGCAGGAAGTCCAACAGCTACCAGTTAGCTTTTGCATATGCAGCCTCTAAACTGTGGCTAGCATTCCTGTAGTCCTTTCACATGCCTTCCCTGTTAAGGCTATCTTCCTCCTCTCTCAGGCAGTAAGGATCCATTTTCCCTTTGGCTGTACCATGGTTCTGGTAGAGCCTAAGGACGGCTTATCTGCTCATCATGGATATATTTTACAACCTGAAAAATGCAAAGCCATTTTCACAACTCATCAGTGCCATTGCTCCCTGCTGAGTCCTTACCACCTTGGCAATGTTTCTGTTAACCAATAATCAAATATCATATATTTTGTGTTTGAGATTGCTGCTGAGAATGTAGGATAATACTGTGCCCAGCAATGTTTGTACAATGACACAACCAGGTGCAGGAAGGTCAGCCAAGTTTAGGGAGAAGCTCCCCTTCTTCTATGAGGTAACCTGCATACCTGTCACCATTAAAGTTTAAATCTGTAGCTTTAAATCACATAGCATCATACAATCATAGAATAGCTTAAATTGGAAGGGACCCTGAAGACCATCAAACTCTAACCCACGGGTAGGGTTGCCACCCAACAGATCAGGCTGCCCAGGACCCCATGAAATGTTCTTTAATTCTGGTTTTAAATCTTGGACAAGCCATTTTATACCAACTGAGGAACTGGCCCATAGTATTCTCACCCTCCTTGCTTCTCATGCATTAGCACCTGCATTCATGAACTACTGAACACAACTTAGAGGCATGATTCACAACTCAGAGGCATTTCTTGGCATGATTCAGCTGATTAAAAATATTGCCCTTTGCCTGGAGACCTTCTGAACAGTGGCAGCAAGAAAATAAACAACACACAGTTTTGCTCTGCTAAACTAAACAGAAATTGATTTATGGCTCAGATGTACAGCCGAGGCACCTCACAACAACCCTGATGACTGTACTAAACAGAAATCTTGAGCTAAGTCTAGTTATTCATCCTCAGATGGAGGGTTCGACTGCAGAACTCATTCAGATCCTCAGACTGGATTCCCTCCAAACCCAGCTGACCTCACTTTTTAGGGCTGGTCTGCAGCTGCAAACAGAATGTGCATCTGCAGAGCCCTTGCTGAAAATAGTTGTCTTTGTTGTGACTAAGATATTTAGATCTTTTCTCAGTAGCATCTTTATTTGATTGACTGATGTGCCTGCAAGTTATTTCTGAATCTGGGTTATTTCTATTTCTGATGTAAGATTCTAGATGCTGTGTAATTGCTAAGCCCGCTCTTTTATTTGATAATGCTTTTTAGACTAAAATTGGGAGCAAACTGTTTTGTTGTGTAAAGTCTGTATTTGTGTCAGAAATATTGATGGTCACAACCAGATGATGGGCGTCTTCCTCACGTATTAAATTACATTGCTTAGAAGCATAACAAGTTAACATCATACCCTCCTGCACTGTCACTTAGCGATCTTTTTTAGTTCCCTTCTTCCTTTTCTGTTAGAAAAATACAGGGCTGCTCAGTAACTTTTTCCATCTCAGCCTCATGAAAGGAAGATGGGATGATATTCATATGTCTGTTTTTCCACACTGATTGCTTGATAAGTCCTGCTAAAGTTGGTCAGAAGTTTTACATTCTGGTTAGGACTGGTTGACATGCAGGATTCAAGAATGAAATATAAAATTAAATATGAAGGCATCATGTATTGGTGAATACATCAACTTTCAACAATATTTCCTGGAATTTCCAGAGGAATAATTGTTAAATGAAGGTTTCCAATCTGAGACAATGAGTGATATTTACAAACTGTGAGCTTTTGAAACCGTGGAGGTCCATGTCTGCACCCATTAATGAAGTGCACTTTTAATAGGACTGCTTTTGTTAGAATTAAAAAGCTGGGATTATCAGCTAAAATATGACTCTCAACCACATCAGTGGAGTAACAAAAATAATTTGTTACCAAAATGTGAAAGTTGCAAAAAATCAAAATAAACACTGAATTTATATTCAGCACTTCTTGACCCTTAGCAGACTTCCCAGAGCAGCTACCTTATATTAAAACTATAAACTAAAAATCTAGGCTGGATGTGGCTCTGGGCAGCCTGGTCTGGTGGTTGGTGACTCTGTACATAGCAGGGGTGTTGAAACTATATGGTCTTTGTGGTCCTTTTCAACCCAGGCCATTCTATGATTTTATGATTCATTCTATGATAAAACACAGATGTATTAATAATTACAATGTTTTCAAGCAGATTAGTAGATTACAAGAGCAATCAATTTTTGTTAGGAGTAATTTGGATTCTGTTCTTCATGTCAGAGCACGATAGTGATGTGATTATTTAAATATTCTCACAAGGGCTGTTGAACATACATCTAGAGCAGAGCTAAACATTTGATTTCATGTACACTAGGTTTGTGTTGGAGTTGTGCTTTTAGCAGTTGCTATAGAAACAGATACTGAGATGTGGCCAGTTTCAATGCTTTGACAATAAGTCTTTCTTCACACACGTTCAGTGAGGAGTTGTTAGAGTTTGTTATATGAAGTTTCTATACATTTCCATGTTACCATGCATTCTGGGCACACTCCAGCCACATAGATTGAGAGAGACACTTGCTGTAACTGTTCTTCATGCTTCTGGCAGCCTTAGTGGCAACAAACACTTATCCTGACACCTCAAAGCTTCAGGCATAGACAGGGGCTGGAACGAAAAATAATCCATAAAATATGCTACACAGAGTTACCAGCACAAGCATTCTTGTCACTATGCATAGATTGTTAGCTTCCTTAATTCTTTTAAGAAATATATATTTTTAAGAGGTTAATTCTTGAAGGTGTATTAAAGAATGTGCCCAAAGCAGGTCAACAAAGTTGGTGAAATGTCTGGAGAATGAGGCTTAAGTAGAGTGACTGAGGGAACTGGGATTGTTCAGTCTGGAGAAGAGGAGGCTTAGGGGAGACCTTATTGATCTCTACAACTGATTAAAGGAGGTTGTGGCAAGGTGAATATCAGCCTCTTCTTTCAGGTAACAGTGATAGGATGAGAGGGAATGGTCTTAAGTTGTTCCAGGGGAGGTTCAGGTTGGTTATCAGGAAAAATTTCTTTTCAGAAGGAAAGGTGAGGCATTGGAACAGGCTGCCCAGGGAGGTCATTCAAGGCTTTTCACTCTTTATGATTCTATGATTCTAAAGTTAAACTGCAGTAGCTCTTTTTTTTCTTTCAATTAGTGACACTGGATGAATGTTCTTAGTATTAGCCTTGCAGTAATGTCCAGATTTTCTCACAAGGTGCATGGTCTTTGTTCAAAGCACTGTTCAAATTAATCATAGTTTACTGTTCCAAATACGTTTTTGTGTATTTAACAACATAAAAAATCCATTAGCATAAAAATATGCATATACACAGGTAGTTCTTTTTCTTACCACCAAAACATTTCACATAGAACATGGCTTAAGTGAGAAAAAAAAAGGTTTGAATGTATAGAAATTTCATTTTCTACTGTAAATAAATAAAAAATTAGAGGAAAGAGTATATCTCTGCCTCATTTGTATCTGTCTCCCAAGAGGTAAATGTACACATCCATTGTAAAAAGCATGATCTTGAACACTGTTATGAAGTGGCTTATTCCTTTTGGGCAAGGTAGCCATGTGATGGGATCTGAAGCATGCAGTAAATGACCATATAAAGTTTCATTCATGAAGCAGTAACTAACTCTTTAAGCCCAAGATCCTTCCCTCCAATTAAGGAAAGCTACACTTCTTAATATAAACTACATCACAAGGCCAGGTACAGTGCACAGTAGATCAACATGGCAAAGTAATTAGAATCCTGTCTAAATGATGACAAGAGGTTATAGGATCTATTTCAGTCCTTTGTCCCATAGAGGAAAACATTACAAGATATTCTTTTACCTGCTTTTTTTTTTTTTTTTTAACATTATTTTTTTCCAGGAGTATTATATGTTTCCATTACCTTTTTTTTTTTTTTTTTTTGCAGTCTTACTTCACCAATTTTCGTATCACTTAATGATCAAACAGAAAACCTGCTTTTATCATCTTATAAATTTAAACATATCCCAAATAAGATGCAGACCAGCAACTCCAGTGTAGTAATTAACTTAAATAAATATATATATATTTAAAAAATGAAATAGGACTTTTTAACATTCCTTGCACCCTGCTAGGAACAAAAATAGCTTTCATGCAAATCTGCAAGTTAGGTAATAAAATCTAATGGGGGTGGGAGTGGGGAGGTTGTTCTGCAACAAGACAGACTTTGCTGAATTGGAACGTGGTAAAAAACATACTCATCAAGAGCAAAGGAGATTAGAAGCATCTTTCACATTGACCAAGCCTGCCTACATCCAGCCATAATAAATGTTTCAGTAGCAGAGGCTGACCATAATAAGTATTTTTGCAGGCTTAATGCCAAACCTTAAACTGGGCTCTGCAGGACTTTGTCCAATTTCTTAATTTAAAAATGCAGTATTCACTTTAAAATATATTTTTAGCTCTGGCAGTATAGCTTTGTTGCACTGATCTGTTTTTTCTGACTTTCTTAAATGCTTGATAAACTTCCAGGTTTATTAAGACTGTTTTACAGAAGCATAAGGTGACTGTAAATCACCCTTTAGTTTCCTGGTAAAGGCTGCTTTACTGTGGATTTTCTACACTGTGTAGTTCTACTTTAAGAAATTATTGGTTAAATTCCTATGGTCCCACTATGTTATTAACTTTTCAGCAGAGCTGCCTCTTTCTAGCTTCACAGCACAAAGTACTGGAGCCCTGATAGCACAGTAGGCCCCATAATGTGAACCTATCACTGCTCTTCCATTCCTCCTCCTCATTTCCACCCTGAGCTCCCTCAGGACTTCTTCATCCTGGAGTAGAGAAGGCCTAGGGGGACCTAAAAGCACATACAAAGGTCATCGAAAAGATGGAGATGGACACAATAATACAGGGTGGGAAGATGATAGCCAGTGGATAACAGAAATTGAATCACAAGAGTGTCCAACTAAGTGCAATGCAAAACTCTTTTCCTTTGAAGATAGTCAATAAGGAACACAGTTAACCCAGAGAGGTGGTGCAGCCTCTATTCTTTTATTTTTTCAGGCCGTGACTGGATGAAGTCCTGAAGATAATTATCTGATCTCATAGCTGACCTTGTTTTTCTCAGGAGGTTGGAGCAGACATGCTGAGCTCCCTCCCACCCAGAGGTGTCCTGTGATTCTATTAGAAACTCATCATAGTCGAACAGAGAAAGCAACAGAGAGCTTCTGTTCTTGGGGCCTTTCATCTTCTATGTCATCAGAAAGGGCATTCACAGTTTTGAAAGTCTCAAACTTTCACAGCCGCTATGTGAATGCTTAAAATGTATCTATCTGCCCTTACATAAGGGCTTGTCAAGAAAAGTCCTACGCATAACTTTATAAATTCTTTGGACAAATTGACATAGCACAAAATGTAGTCAAGACTATGACAACTCCTGAAACCAAAAAGTATGGGAACGAAGAAGGGTACATCAGTACACCCTTATAAATAAGATTTATGATCTTTTTGAAAACTCAGTCACTCTCTATTGTGTTCATAACATTTAAAGAAGCCCTTAGTTTCTGTTGCTGTTGTTACTAAACTGTAGGCTTATTACTATATGAGATAATGTGTTTTCAGGTAGAAATTAGATTTTCTGCAAGTTTTTATTAATAGGGTCACAAAACAGGTGAAAAGAGATGTTAGAGATGTTATTCAATAAAGAGACAGGTTTTACAATAAGATTGATTTAAAATGTTTTAAGTAGTATTATTTTACTTTTAAGAAGGAAGATGTGTCACTGAGATCGTCAGTGATTAATTTTGATCATCAGTAACTTACTTAAATGAAAATGGTTCTTAAAAATTCTCTGGAACTATCAAAAGATTTTTTGTGGTAATTTCAGGACTATTGCCTGAGGTTTCTACCCACTGCACTGAGAGCACTTCTTTGGCTGTATAGAGATTTTGGATTTTTTTTTTCACTGGTTCATCAGGGATGTAAAACACAAGGGCTAGTTAAGTGGTTAACATCCTCTCAGCCTAAGCCTCAGCCAAATATGATAAGGAACTGATGATCACTGGAACAGTGAGGAGTGGGCTGGGCCAGCATTTCAATAATTTTAGAGGGAGCAGCCACTGTTGTCTGGGAGCCACAGCAGCATCAACTGGGAAGAACTCAAGCTGAGATGCAGCCACATCATACATTGAACTGTTTGTTACTATGAGCTTGAGACAAAGTATACAGGATAGATGGGTAAATCTGGACCTGCAGCCTTATGTAGGAAAAAATACCTATAGGACAGCATTTGCCATGATTTTTCTCTATTTATTTACAGTATGAGTAATCAATCATATCAAGACAGAAGTTTTCAGTCATACTCATCAAATCCAAAATTCATATAAAATCTTGTTGAGTCAATGGCCTATACCAGCCTGTTCAGAGAAGAGGCCTCTGATGTTACCTACCATCATTCCTACCTAGATATTTGTCACTTTTGAGGACTCGTGGTTCTGGCACTTTCTGGCTAGTGACACCATCATTTAGAACTGTACTACAGAAGTGCAAATCGTATCAAAGTGCACAAAGGGTTGTGTAGAAGAAATCACCTTATATGAGTTTTGATATGTCTCTTTGTGAATGGGAATAACTACGAATATTCCTTTCAGAGGATAAAAACTACTTGCTTTTCCAAAGCATGAAATCTTTTTATAGGAAACCTGGTAGATTTAGAGAAAGGAAACCAAATCAGGACATGGTTCTTAGCTAAGTAATGATATAAAAACAACTTCCTGCGGGCTTAATGTACTCTTTGTTATGAGATTTCAGATCAAAGCCTATAAAAAGTAGGGGCCGATGAACACTTGAGAAACAAAGAATGTGCTCTCATCCCAGTGTCCCTAATCAAGACTCTTGAAAACAGAAATACCTAAATGCTGCAAGGAAATTTCCTTGAACTATGGTATTAATTTGTTTTTGTTTGTTTGTTTGTTTTGAACATTTTTTAAGGAGTCTGAATTATCTCTTCAGTTTTTACTGTAAGAAAAGATAACCCTTTACATTATACTACAATAGAAGCTAAATCTATATTATTCTATTATTTCAGTCCACACAATAAAAAGTTAACATATTATTTGAGCTAAGTGAAAATGTATTAAAAAGGAGAAATTGTCATAGCAGAAAAGCAGATCTATATTTGTTATGCAGCCGCTCTGGTGTCATGTGAGTTCTTATTTAAGGAGACGCCTTTTTTTACCCACACCCCTGAAGGAGATGCTGTTGTCCATAGTTTTTAGTTCCACTTGTTTGAACTGAGATGCCTCAAGAGCTCCTTCCCAACATTCCACCTGTTGTTACTTGGAGTAGGATGGAAATAATCAGGAAGACTGTTAATTTGCCCCAGTAGTCAACATACACCGCTAAGTGCATCAAAATGGACTGTGACAGAAAAATCACACTTAGTTCCTGAGGACCCTGCTATCATCAGTCTTTCCAAGTCAAATCTGAGAGATTTTGGCATAATAGTCTTTGGTTGTACTAGATTCTCCTTTAGGACCAATGTACATATTTTCTGTCCTGGAATTTCCACCCTGTACATCCACAGTGAAAGTACTAGTTATCATGAGTACAGATGAGCACCACCAACCTGGAGACTCTATTACATTTGTGTTCAGGGCTTTTAGCAAATTGATCCCACCAACTCAAAGACAGGCTCCTGAAAGCCTTTAAAAAGAAAATGTGTTCACATAATCAAGAGCTTAAACATAGTTCATTAGGAAACTAAAATATATATGTTAAGGGAGTGATGGCATTAGCAGTCAAAAATCCGCCCTGATCTTTCTGCATAGTAATCTGAAAGCGTATTTAATTTTCAGACCTTCACATGTGGTGACCCTGCCTGTGGTAGGGGGTTTGAAACTGGATGATCTTTGAAGTCCTTTTCAAATCTGGCCATTCTATGATTCTATGAAATTTGTCCAAAAAAGCACAACACAGTGTGAAGATTTTCTTTTGCACTCTCTGAAATTAGTTTCTTATTCTGTTTATACTACCAAGTTCACTAAGATAAGATTTCCAGTGCAAAAATCATTTCATGCTTCTAGGAAATCAGAATTACGATTATATCAGAAATAAAACCAATTTTATCTTGTGACAGGATAGAAATGTACCTCTAATGTATCTATTCATTAACATGTCAATGTATTTATTATCTTTTAAATGTTTTTAATGTTCCATAAATGTTAAGATAGCACTTTATCAGTGTGAAACTTCTTCAGTTTGGTTTATGTTTTGCATGAGTTTTATATTACTTTCTAAAAATGACTGAAATATGCTGCATGCAATCACTAAAATAGTGCAGATGCAGTTTTTTGTCTGTAAAATGAGCATATCTGTTTTTCTTGATTCTCAGTAAGACAAAAATACTTTTTTTTTTTTTTTTTTTTTTTTTTTTGCTGATACAAGACAAAAGCACACATTTTTTTTCTGCTAATACCAGTGATCCATTGTTGAGCTTGCTAACATACGCAGGCTTTTTTCTCTGTGGTGGAGCAGAGCTGAAGTGTTGCAGATTAAGAACACAAACATGGGGTAAGTGCCTAATTTATTGGATATGTAATTCGGCTTTCTCTATTGCAAGTTTCTTTCTGCTTATAGGCCTAGTCACACTGCAGGGGTGCAGACATTCCCACTCCCTTCAACAACAATCTGCAACCCTGTGCGCAGATCCACAGAGTATGGCTATTCATAGCTCTCCTTGCTGTTGACTGCTGAGTCCTGAGGATGATGCATTGCTTGCCATGAGGAAAACTGACAATTTGAAGTGAAACCACAGGCCGAGACAGACAAATAGACACATGTGGGTGGTGGTGACATTGACAGAAACAAACTTCTCAGGATTCAAAGATGGTGACAAACTTCAAAGGCTCAGTCTCTCACTGAATCGTCAGAAGCACTGCATATATTGAAGCTTTTATTTAGATGTTTTGGTAAAAGAATTAGCTCTTGTTTGAAAACCTTCTAAGATGACGAAGCTGCCCTGTGTAGTATTTTTGTAATATAAACAAATTTAGGAGTGTATTTGCATGTGTTTCTTTACAAAATATCACTTTGGCTGCACAAGGCTGACTCCCAGTTATTAAAACTGTTGCTAGACACAGTCCTTAGCTGGCAGCACTGATGAATTGTTCACACTAAGAGCTTATTCTCCAGAGATGAATTCCCTGAGGATGTTCCCAAGGTCAAGGTATTCTCCTGTGTTTCTGCAGTTCCCTTGGGAATGTATTGTAACCCCCCAGATCTGTGGCCACCCCTGGTATGGCAGGTAGGGAACAGCTATGCCCATTTCACATCACTTACTATAACCTGGAGATCCTCAAAGAGCAAGTAGGCAACCTGCATCCATGCCCTGCTGCTGCTTACAGGGCTTCTGCCTTGGTATGCGCACAGCAGCTCACCATAAATCTGAAAGAAGAGCGCTTCGAAAATACAAAGCAAATAACACCAATAATACATAGTCATTTTCCTTTTCTAATTTTATTTATACACAATAAAGTTGTAAAGTGATAGAATTTATATAGGCTATGATTAAGAAGCACAATTATTTTTATGTTCAGTCAGACTAGCAGGGACTCCCACTCCCTCTCGGTTTCACATGATTCTATGTATATACTCAAATGCTTCATAAAAGAGGAGAGAATCATAAACTACAGTTGGATCATGACTTAGGAAACTAAGATCACAGAATCGCAGAATTGTAGGTGTTGGAAGGGACCTCTAGAGATCATCGAGTCCAATCCCCCCTGCCAAAGCAGGCTCCCTACACCATGTCACACAGGTCGGCGTCCAGGCGGGTCTTAAATATCTCCAGAGAAGGAGACTCCACCACCTCCTTGGGCAGCCTGTTCCAGTGCTCCGTCACCTTCACAGTAAAGTTCTTCCGCACATTTGTGAGGAACTTCCTATGCTGTACTTTCATCCCATTACCCCTAGTCCTATCCCCACGCACTACTGAAAAGAGACCAGACTCACCACTAAGGCTCCCACACCTCAGGTATTTATAAACCTGGATCAAGTCCCCTCTCAGCCTTCTTTTTTCAAGGCTAAACAGACCCAGTTCACTGAGTCTCTCCTCACAGGGGAGATGCTCCAGGCCCTTCACCATCTTAGTGGCCCTCCGCTGGACTCTTTCCAAGAGATCCCTGTCTTTTTTGTACTGGGGAGCCCAGAACTGGACATAATATTCCAGATGAGGCCTCACCAGGGCAGAGTAGAGGGGGAGGATCACCTCCTTTGACCTGCTGGACACGCTCTTCATAATACACCCCAGTATGCCATTGGCTTTTTTGGCTACAAGGGCACACTGCTGGCTCATGGTCAATCTGTCGCCCACTAGGACGCCCAGGTCCCTCTCAGCAGAACTCCTCTCCAGCAGGTCTACCCCCAGCCTGTACTGGTGCATGCAATTATTTCTACCCAGGTGCAAGACTCTACACTTGCTTTTGTTAAACCTCATCCAGTTTCTTACTGCCCAGCTCTCCAGCCTGTCCAGGTCTCGCTGAATGGCAGCACAGCCTTCAGGCGTGTCAGCCAATCCTCCCAACTTCATGTCATCAGCAAACTTGCTGAGAGTGGTCACTATCCCTTCATCAAGGTCATTGATGAAGATGTTGAACAAGACCGGACCCAGTACAGACCCCTGGGGGACGCCGCTAGTTACAGGCCTCCAGTCAGACACTGCACCGCCAACGATGTGAAGGTAGAAGTTTGAAATTGTGAGTTTTGTTATAAATAGACCTAAATCTTCCAAAAACAGTTTCAGAGTACAAGTATGTGATGTGTTTTTAGTGCAAAATGTCTGCTAGCTTTTCTTATTTTTAAAAGTTGTTAGCAGGTGAATTCAGAGGAGATGATCCTGAGGAAATGAGATAAATAATCTTTAGATAAAACAACTGAAAATGAATGATAATGCAATCAAGGTTTTACATCCCACAGTTCTAGATGTGTCATATCTTCCTCTTCATTAATTAAAGAAGTCAGAATTACAATGCATCCTCTTTTGCCAAAGTTTTACCTGCCCAGAAATTACTGTCTGAAAAAAAAATCTTCTAAGTACGCAAAAATTCTTGTTTGGGCAACTTCATTCTTACACATCTTTTCTCCAGTGCTGCTGCAGAGGTTTGGCCACAGGGGAAAATAAAAAAAAAAAACAACACTTTTTTATGCTATGGTAGTTTCCCCAGTACTTCTTTTGCCCTTTGCATATCTCAGTTCACAATAATCTCCAGAGGATCTTAGTAGGTCCACTCATTAAACTTCTTCCTATCAGACTCCTCTTTGATTGCTGTGATTTAGAAGTTTGCATCCACAAGAGAAGGGTCAGCAAATGCAGTTTATGATCTTCATTTGTTGTCTTTAACATTTTCTGATCTTTCTGGTCTTTTGTTCTTTTCAGTCTTCTTCCCTTTACTGTTCATTCTTGTCTCAGTGTCTAACCTTACCCATTTACTAATTCTTACAACATCAGCTATCTTTTACATGTTCTTCTGTTACCATCAAGGAGATCTCAACACGTCACCTCTTTTTTATCATTATATTTACTGTTCTTTCCTCACTGACTAAGAAAATCTCTCCTTTCCCCTGGGCCCAGCTGTAATACTCAGCTTTGCTTCACTGCTCTTCATGCTCTGCTTGTCATTGGCATCTTTGATTTCCTTGCTTTTTTCCCATCACAGACACCTATTACTTTTCGTAGATTTGCTCCACTTCTGCCACAGTCTTCATCTGTGACAACCCTCTCACCCATTCTCTGTGTCTTCCAAAAATACTTTATATCTCCTGAATCACTGCCTTCCTTCTTGTAACTGCTGAGTGGGCTTTCTTCTCTGATTATCCAGTTCTTAGGAAATACCTTCTCTGAGTGACTCTATATTTCAGATTACCTCTCACCTAAATATATTTTTAATGTAGTGGGTTCCACACACGCAGTGTAAGTGTGAAGAAATAAATGGCAATAATCTTGTCATTTTGTTCAAAGCAGCAATTGTTTCCTGTATCTTGATGCAACTGCCGTCCAAGGCTCTAATCCAAATCTGTACTATCACTTGCTTCTTCCAGCAATACTTCAGAAGCAGTTTTCCCATTCTAAGCAGAAAATGTGAAAAGTGTGATCTCTCTCTATATATATTTAGATTTAAGTATTTTTGATGTACAGGTAGTTTAAACTGAACTCCAGCCATCTCTACATTCTTCTCTTTGAACTACTACACAATCAAAATTTAGGAGTATGTTAGCATTTTCTAAGTGCAGGATCCAAGACTACAAGTGAGAGATGGAAACAGGAGATTAAAAAGTTCAGCTTGGAGAAAAGTCATTGTACACCAACTTGACTGAAAATAAATTAAAATGGAGATGTTATTCATCTGTTTTTCAGTGCACAAAATACGAGGAAGAACAGGATAGGCATTTCTTCAAATTACCAGAAATGATGAGAGATTACTCATCATCTAAGAATGAGAAAAATTAGAGCTTAGTACTTTTGGAGACCACACAGGTAGTTCTATATAGGATCCTAACACATTGTCAGAAACAGTCATCAGTGACAAAGGCACACAGTGTCTATATGTGGAAAATGCTGGGGGCAAAAATAATTGAAAGCAAACAGAAATACTGACAAAACATTTAGTAACATGAAGTCACATAATGAGGAAAATTGAACATATTGTGACTGTGTGTTAATCTAACTCATGCTAATGAAGTGTGACTGAAATGTTCATCTCACATGAAAGGAAATAGAATGAAGGCTTGTCTTATAGAATATGAGCCCTTGAAAAACTCAGTTTTTTCCCTGTACTACAGTAAGTACTGGTTATGTTAAGCTTAATGTTCTGAATGAGTGGGAAGTCAAACTAAATACTTTATTCTAAATGGTATTTCCATTCTCACACTGCTTCTAGGACTAGCATAGTGACCTCACACTGTTAGAGAAGATTATGAAACAGATCATCTTGAGTGAGATCACGTGGTACATGTGGGATAAACAGGGGATCAGTCATCATGAAAGGTGGGTCCTGCCTTACCAGCCACATCTACTTCTATGACTGGTTGACTAGGTTGGTGGATGACGTAGATGACATAGCATACCTAAATTTTATCAGAGCCTTTGATACCATCTTCCACAGTATTCTCCTGGAAATGAATTGTTTAGTCTGCAGAAGAGGAGGCTAACGGGAGAACTTATTGCCCTCTACAACCACCTGAAGTGAGGTTGTGGTGAGATGGGGATCAGCCTCTACTCCCATGTAACTAGCAATAGAACTAGGAGGAATGGCCTCAAGATGCACCGAGGATCAAAGGGATCAAATTTTTCTTCTCCTACTGACCTGGGCAGTGGATTTGTGTGCCCCCGTAGCTGAGAAGGAGAAACAGACAGTAATCTTGTATTCAAGAAAAATGATGAGAGATCAAGGTCATAAACAGAACAGTCATATACATTGCCATAGATGTTATAGGTCACATAGACCCACTGTACTGGGATTCACCATTTCAGGTTAGTGGATATTTAGAAAGAGCTCCACAGGGTAATAAATGGCAAGGCTTTAAATTTTAGTCAACATATCCCAAGGAAGTACTAAAGTACTTTCCTAAAAAGGGTTTAAAAATTATTTTTAAAATAAATGTGAAATTTTCTAAATGCACCGCCTCTTCCAAAAAAATACACTGTACATTTCAATATTTTATCTTGACAAGAAAAAATATCTGAGGGATTTAAAGAAAAGGTTGGCCAACATCTGTTTATGTTCTCTTTGTATATTACTAAGTATCAGATCAATGTTGCAGTGCTGTGCTAATGTCTGGAATTCACATTAAACTGGTGTCAGGGAGCCTAGAGTTGGGGCAGTATTGATGGTAAACGGATATAGGTCATTTGGACCAGGAGATGGGAGTCACTATGCCAGTAAAGCTAAAAGAAATCAATAAGAGTGCAATTAAAAACAGCAGGAAAAAAAAAAAAAAAAAAAAAAAAAAAAAAAAAAAAGGAGGAAAAGAGGGTTGCAAACTGATATACAGATACTAAAAATATCTAAAAATATGCTTTATTTTTCTTCCACCCCTTCTGGAGTTTTGATTTTTATCATGGCTTCACAGAAAAGAAAACAATTACAAGTATCTGTTTTGATCTCAATCTCTATCATTGACAATAGCAGGTTTCTCCCTTGTTTGAAAATAATTTGCACAATAAGATTTCCACTTTCTCTCAAAACTCAGCCTCTTCATCCTCCTGATTGTAAACAGGAGGGAAAGGAACTTTTAACACTGGGAGATAGTAATATGACAAGGAGGAACCGTTTTAAACTATAAGAGAGGAGAATTAGGTTAGATATCAGGGGAAATTTTTTCATGGAGAATGGTGAGGCACTGGCACAGGCTTCCCAGAGAAGCTATGGATCCACATTCCTGGAGGGATGTTCAAGGCCAGGTTGGATGGGACCTTGAGCAGCGTGATCTAGTGAGTGGCAACCCTATCCATGGCATGGGGTTGCAAGTAGTTGATCTTTGATGTCCATTTCAACCCAAGACATTCCATGATTCTATGACTGTATGATTCTATGATTCTATGTTTCTATGCTTCTATCACAAGGCTGGAAAGGACCTACAAGATCTAATATATTCCAACCATCCTCCCACCACCATTGCTACCATGAACCACTAAACCCTATCTTATAGCTCACCATCCAGACACCTCTTGAGCACTGCCAGGGATGGCGACTCCACCATTTCAGTATCTTTCAAAACTTGCATTACTTTTGGATAAAATCTACTCAGATTTCATGTGGCAACATAGGAGGTCTGATAGAGAGAGACGTTGTCTTCCTAGGTGATCTGACAGCTCTGTACTGCTTGAAACAAACAGGTACTTGGTGGAGGTGCCAGAGGGGAGGGAGAAATCAGGACAACCAAACAAAGCAATACAAGCATGAAAACATAGCCAGATCTGTTAAGTGAGATTTTCTCAGAGTCTGACTTAAACTATGTCTCTTTGTTCCACATACTTTCACAGTTCTATCCAATTTCCAAGACCACTGAAGTTACTTTTATCTTAGCTGCACACAAATTCTTCTAATTTAATATTAGTAAAAAGAGTTATTTATTACATTCTTTACTCCTTTTCCAGATTCGACAAGGACTCTCTTCCAACACCATTCATTACTGTTCATCTTTAGCATTAATGAAAGCCTTTTCAGTTTTTAATGCAGTGCACTTTTACTTTCTACAAAAAAAGACAGATGCTTTACTAGAGCCACATAGCTTCATAATTTTGTTTTTATTGGAAAAGGAAAGAAGAACTTGGCTTGACTCATACAATGTATTTGTTTTGAATCTATTTTGCTCAATGTATTTATTGTTGCACTCCTCAAGGGGCTGAGTTGAAAGTTTTCTATTTTTCTCCAGTTCCCTGGAAGCTGTGCCTCATTAGAGCTATGTTTGGAGTCATCTAAACCACATCAGCCATCTCAAAATTAAGGTTTTTGCCTAGGTAAGTTGTCAACATTCACTAAGTAGCCAAAGAATGACTCATTCCACGTACCTTAAATTTTGACCTTAGATGTGAATCCTGGAACCTCAGTCCCAAGATTTCACACATTGTATCTCTACGGAGTACCTAAAGCAGCTTACAGTACAAGTTGCATTTTTATACATCTAAATTTCTAAAGTGCATTCCACTGTGAAAAACCTAAGCTAAGGCAGAATAGCATTAGCTAATTTAAAATATAATGTGGAAGATATAGTGCAGTACGTGTACTGTATAGACAGTACTACACCATAGCTGTAGGGTAATTTCAAGACTGCACTGTGCATGGTATGGACCTGGTATATTTTGTTTGAAGCTAAATCTACCACTGCAGTAATGCATGAAGAGCACTACTATCATCTACATCGAACTGGAATCCAAGTAATACAGAAATAGATGTAGAAATTGACTGGATTTGGACAATTTCCTCAGCAGCTGTGCCATACTACCCCAAGTGCAGCCATGTAGAGTTAGGTCCATTGAGCCACAGACACTCTGTTGTAGGTTCCCACACTCGAGCTGCACAGTCACCTCCTTCATTCTCAAAAGCACATGAGGATGGTTTGGGAAGTTCTACTTCAGCAAGTCATGAGGACTAACAGAAGACAATATGTAGAGCAAAATGGTTGTTGAGGATCTAATTGTCTCTTGATGGTGCCTTCACTTCAGAACAGTTCTTACCTTGTTACATGAAGCAGAGGCCTGTATGTAGCTGAAGGAGATTTGGAACACAGGTTCTGGTTTAGTTTCACTTTGTTCAGTAATGGGAATCAAAACATGGAGAAAGAAAGCAATAAACAAAAAATGGGGATAGTCAGAATTCAAAAGTGAATTCAACTCACTTCTGCCCTGAACTGAGATGCTAATGTAGGCAGACATTGTGCACAGTGAAGCTTTAGGTCAAATGAGCCTATGAGGGCTCATTTTGATGGGAGCCACAGATGAATGGTGTAGGACACTAGGGAAGGAGCAGAGTCTGCTTGAGAAGAACAGTCAGGAGTCCAGGAATATCTGTTGTCCCTGTAGCTGATGTGAAACTCATTATTTACATATGCAGTTTTCCACTGACTTCATTTCTCTTTCTTTACTGTGTGGTATATACTAACTTGTTGCTGTAAGTACCCTATCATCATACAGCCCCAAGATTTTAGGCTATCTCTGCATCCCTGAAAGTGTTGTCCTGGTTGAGAGTAGGAACAAAAGAACCATCTTATTCCTGTGAGAAAGGTATCTTTGTTAATAATAAGGTAAATTTGTTGATAATATGATCGTATATGGCTGAAGAGATACTTACTTCCATCATTTCAACTAATCCTTATGGGCTTTAAGGCAGAGAAAAAAGATGTATGTGATAGAATTGAAAGTTGTTACAAGGAAGCAAGCAGTGCTGCTAACATAAATGCAAGCTCTCTTCTGCAATACAAAGATCCACCATAATTGTCAAGGTTACTTGAGAAGCTGCATATGCTTCAGTGCACAACAAAGGGTTTAACTGATTCATGGGAGGACCAAAATAGCTCAAGACTGGAGAGACGACTTAGTTTACACCTAGAAGTTATTTTTCATCCGGTACACAGACACATCAGGGCAGCCCTCTGTAGCTATCTTAATCAAAGATGCTTTATTTCAGAGCATATGACAAAAGCAGACTTTGTCCAGTTGTCTGCACGTACCAGCTGATGAAGAGACAAGTGGACAAACACTTTGCTATGCAAGAGCAGGCATTGCTGGCGTTACTGAAGAAAGTATCTGCCAGACATTAACCAGGACTTTCGGAAACAGGCTGCACTTAACATCTCCCAAACTAATACTGATCATATGGCAGCCAATATACTATCAAAGTTTTTAAAACAAATATATGCACAGCCTACCTGCCAAAGACTTTCCTCTGGTTTTATTATCTCTTAGAATGGAGCCAATGTTGAAAGAGCATAACAAGATGGATAATTCACATGTATCATGTTCAGCATACTGTCTTAACCTGCCACTGCATGAAATTCTTTGAGAATGATGCTATTGTTATTATTTAGTACTAACATTTTTAAATGTCTTGGCAGAGGTTTACACAATCTGCTCTTATTTCAGTCACTCAACAAAGCCCTGTAACAGAGCTACAAAAAGGAAGCAATTTAGCCATTCACAGATTAAAACTGGAAGTGCCAATTCACTGGATTTTGACATTTTCCAGGCAGAAAAGCCTGGTAGAGCAGCACAGAGACTGAATAAAAGATCTTAAGCAAATGAAAAGTCACAACAGCAATTCAGAGATACATCCCAGCACACAGCCTTTCTGGAGACCACACACGCTATTGCTAACAAATTTTGCTGACAGGTATAAAGAAGAAGTAGGGACGTGCCTCCCCCCTATCTTGGTTTGTCTCTCCCATAAGGATTAAGCAAGGTTGTGGGTTATTTCCCAGATGACACTGCACCATAGTGAAGGATGATATTCATGTGACCAAATGCAGGTATGAGCAAGTGCTTCTCTGGAGTTGAATCCACAATACTCAGTTGCCGACCTACCGCAGCACTCTGGGTGACTATTGAAAAGTCACTTAGTATGGTATTCATCTTACCCAAATTTAGACTCCTGCAGTATAAACATCTACATAGGAGCTAGTCACCCTGTGCTCCCTTTGTAGTCAACAGAGAGAAATAGATACTTCTAGGGTGCAATTAATCTCCTTCTAAAGAAGACATCTTCCAGATGATTTATGCCCTAAAAGTACCTGTTTTTCACTGACTATAAAGGCAGTCTGAGGTGATTTTTGCCATATGGACACCTCAGACATGGACAAATAATATATCTAGCAGAGCCATAAAGCCATTGATATTTCACATAGCCTGTAGTTAGAATAAATGTTTGGTCAATAATAACTTGAGCTGAACTCAGACGGTTGACCCAGAGGTGAATGGCTCTGTATTCCATTACTAAGCCTCTGAATCATCCAGTGTCTCTTTTCTTTTTAAGTAAAGTCTCTCCCTGGGTTTTAGATGTCACTTAATGGAATGTGGATATTAAATGTATGTAAATCCATAGCATTTTTGGATAGAGCTGCATTCCACCGTGTCCCATTATAAACACTATCCCATCCTCCTCTTTGGAGCTGTCAATCTGTCAGATGGAGGAACTATGGACTCACAAGGCAAATCTGTACTTTCAAGGGGAGTACTGTTGCCAAAAAGAAAGTTCCCATTGAAAATATTTCTTGTATGGAGACTGTCAGAGAGACCCTTGTAAGTCAAGTTTTTTTGTATTCTGGGAGGATAGGAATTCTTTTACCAAAATAGTGCAGGTTGGTTTCTTTTCCCCCAGGAGGCTCATTTCTACTTCATTCCTATTCCTGTCCTCAGAAGTCTTATTCTGTTTCATGAAAGTATCTTCTCTTTTCTCTACTTTTGCTTCTTATTATATTTTCTGCTCACATTTTATACAGTTTTGACTGGAGTTTTTACTCTTTCGCTGTATAACACAATCAGCTTTCTACAAAATTATTCTTTATGATCTTTTACCTTCAACCTAGCAGTAAACTTTCAGGGCAGGATACTGTTATTATTAATTTTATGTTCACTTAAACTGTAAACGCTACGTTCTGAGCTACTTTGAAGGGCGTAACACTAAATATCATCCCACTGTAATATGCAACCCATGTGTGGGAAAAGAGATAAATAACATTTTACAACAGTATCTGACCAGCAAAAAAGAACTTCATCCTATTAAAGGCCTGGTTAAGTTGTCCTCTTCAGCTGAAGTTATTTTCTTTGCCACATTTAAGACACCTCCTCCCAAGCAAAAGTTTTTAGAGGTGCATTACACACTGCCATTTCTGATTTGGTCTTGGCACATTTGCATAAGTTTTGTAGTTCACACTGTGTCTCATGATTGATGCACTTCTTCTTTTGAGGACCAGTTGCCATCAGAAAGATTATCTAAAGGGATACTCATTATTTCATCTCAAGTTCATTTCATAGATTCTGTTACGATTTAGTAGACCAAATGTGAACAGCAACAGCCATTCTTTAATCCCACCTGCAGGATTTTCAGTGATTACAGGAATAACACACAAAGGGAATCTCAAAAAAAAAATATTATTAACAAACTGCAATAAGAGCACAAAGAGATGATAAAAAATGCTGCTGTTAAGATGCCCATTCTAAAGACTGCAGAGTTAGCCTAAACTTTAGATTAGTCTATTATCTTTTAGATATCTAAAAGCATATGAGAAAAACTGCCGCTTTTTGGCCAACGTGCACTTTTTGGTCTAATTTTAACAATTGCAGATTAATCCTTGGTTTCTCCCTGCCCACTTCCGCAGGGGATACAGAAAAATTCAAGAGTACTGAAAGTCTGAAATTCTTTCTCCTCCTTAATGGAAGACTGGCATTTATGTAATTCAGATCTTTAATGTAGATATTGAAATAAGGGAGACGGGTGAGGGCGAGGTCTTACCATTTAACAAACATCTCTAAATACTTAACACATCTGGCAAACTTTTGTTTCTACCCCTTCTACTAGGATGCCTACAGTAGTTTTATCGAGGTAGACACTTTCAGTCAAGTTTGATAGATATTTCAGAACCAGCCTCTTCTGCATGTCACTTATCTGATACATAAAAAGCCTCATGCATAACATGTATGTGCTATAACAGATTATTTGTTTTGTTAGCATGTACGACAGATCCTAAGGAATAATAGGGGTTATGGGCCAGATCCTCACCAACTTCAGCTGAAATAAATGCATCACTTTCATTAGCTTTGAATACCAGTGTTTCCTTTTGGAAATATTCCCTATTTTATGCACTTACATTTGATCTGGGTGTAACCCACTTCCTATTTGCCTCTGAGCATTTCTGGAATGTAATAAAATGACAATTATCACTTTTTATTTCCCTCAGTTTTGTTGTTCCCTTGCTACTGCTCAGAAGATGAAAAAGAAACTGTAGAAATCAAGCTTTGAAGTGAAAAACTTAAACTTTTTCTTCCTTCATTTTTTCATCCATCTCTCCTTATTGTCTTCCTATCCCTTCCCTCTCTTTTTTCATTCTAGATAGACGTTTGAGAAGACAAATCATATTTTTATAGGGAAATATGTTAAATAGCTCAAAATTTTAGAAATTTACTGAAATTCAAACATCTAGTGAAGTGAATAATACTTAAGTTAGCTACTCAGTTATAACAGTCAAGATGCCAGTGAAGTTGATCAAGATTTGGAACTGTGAATGTTAAAATAAATACGACTGACATTAAAGTTTATTATCTGCTCTTTATGAGAGTGAAAAGCAGTGTGTTTCAGTGCAAGATGAAGCAGCTTGTGTTTTTTCAGCTGAAAATCATACTAAAGGACAGAAATATTATATATAAGCAGACATAACTGACACAAAAACTGATAGAGGTGCCTATGGAACAGCAACTACATGCAAGGAATGGATTCTCTAAAGAAACCATGAAAATAAAAAATTTTTTTTAAAAAAAAAAAAGGAAAACTAAATGTATCCCTGTTCTTCAACTAGTGGGCATGTCTTGCTTAGTTAGCTTCTATTACATTTTCATAATTAAAAGTCCTAAGCTCTCAGCACTGTCACTATTTCATAGTCACTGTCATAGAGATGCACGATAGCTTGGCTTGGAAGGCAACTTAAAGCCCATGAAATTCCAGCCCCTGTCATGGGTATGGCACCCACCCACTGGATCAGGTTGCCCAGGGCTCCATCCAACCTGGCCTCAGGGATGGGACATCCGCAGATACTTTGGACAGCCTGTGCCAACGCCTCACTGTCCTCTGAGTTAAAATTTTTCTCTTTATATCTAACCTAAACATCCCCTTTTTTAATTTAAAATCATTGCTCCTTGTTCTATCACTAACCGTCTTTGTAAATACTCAGTTCCCCTCCAGTTCACAATCTCCCTTCAACTACTAGAAGGCTGCAATGGAGTCTCCCAGGAACCTTCTCTTCTCCAAACTGAACAACTCCAGAGCCTTCATCCTGTCTTTGTAGTAGATGTGCTCCAGTCCTCTCACCATTTTTGTGCCTCTCCTGTGGATCTGTTCTAACAGCACTGCATCCTTCTTGTGCTGGGGGCCCCATGCTTGGGTGCAGTTCTCCAGATGGAATCATATATATCTTCATATATCTTCACATGTATTTTGTGTAGTCACTCTTCTTTCAGATACTCAAAAGCACAGTCCTGAGCAACCTGCTCAGGTTAGCCCTGCTTGAGTAAGGGGTTTCACAGAATCACAGAATTGTAGGAGTTGGAAGGGGCCTCTAGAGATCATCAAGTCCAACCCCCGAAGTTTGAACACTTACAAGTGACTCACATAAACTTTTTTTTTTTTTTTTTTTTTTTTTTTTTTAAAGAATAATAGTTCTGCAAACTGTATATTTTCAGAGCAGACTGTGTGTTCATCTTAAATGGACAGTTCAAGGAGCAGACACAAGATACAGTTTCTGCTGATTAACAGTTTTTCTGTGTATGAGCTACAGCTCTCTTTCCAGGGCCTAGAGAAGTGACACCAGTTTAAGGACACACTGATGTTTTTGACGGACTTCTGAAATTCCAGAAGACAGTTCTTGGCTTGCATTGTGTATTATTTAGGGAACTGTGTTAAATCCTCTGACACACAACTACTGGTTTTTGAAACGTTCTTTGAAATTCTTGTGTTTGTTTATTTTCAGCTGTGGAGTTTCTGTATGTGTGTAATTTCAAAGAAATCAATTCAAAAAATGGTTAAACTTCCAATAAAGATCAGAGAGTGAATTAGGTGCTTTTGAAATTTAGCAGTTCTCATTACAAATTCTTAACAAAAAAAAAAAAAAAAAAAAAAAAAAGTACTAAAGCAATCCAAATCTCACAGGTTCAGAACATCTGAAATGAGCCTGAACTTTGTTGGTGTTTCTGAGATTTTGTTCAGAAATTCCAAATCACTAATGTCTCACATTTCTTTGTGATTAAGTTATAGACACTATGTCATAGTTTCACCTTGTTTTACTAAACACCAGTTGACATCATTGCCAGACAGAAAAGCAAGACACTGAAGCTGTGAATAGAAAATGTTGTAATGTGGAGAAGAAGGCAGAAAGATCAGGCTTGGCTCAGGAGTTCGGGGACCCATCCTGTTTGTGATTATGTGATCTCACCATAGCTTTAATATTCTTCTTCTTCCATAAAACCTGTATTTACACTGAGTCAACATAGTCATGCAATGCACAAAATGGGCAAAAGAAGAGCATATTTTCCATGCATTTTAGTAAACATGGATTTTTTTCTCCCAAGATACTTCATTTTGTCTTATTTGAGGGAATATTCATTTTACACAGATGCAGGTTTCATTGAGCAACCCAGATGCCCGAGAAGAGTGTCAAAAACATGCGCCTTGGAGGAACCTCAGGGAACTGCATAATGCAAACTTCTATATCCAAGATACATAATCGAGGTATGGCAGATTTCTGTGATTATTCTGAAAGTCTACCATTTTAGTTTCATGTTACCCTGGCTTCTGCCAGTGCTTCTCTTGTGCAACAGTTAAATCGACCAAACTTCTATTAAGAACGTAGAGTAATAGAAGACCATGTTAATTCCTCTTTATCCCTACAGATGACATCTTCTTCTCACTCTTGTTGATCTCTTCCAGCATACTCTGCCCTGGCACATCTCATGAGTCCACCAAAGCCTTGCTAAAGAGAATAGCTGCATCCTGAATCTTCTTTAAGGTAATCCAATGGTACCTCCCCATTAAGACTTCACTTTTCTGCATCTTCTTCACTCTGCTGACTCACTCCATGTGACATCCATTTACCTTTTCTCCTGTATTTATATTTCCCCTTCTAAACAAGTGTTACCAAGGTCACATTTGTATTGATTGTCTTGTTGCTTTTGGATCACCTCTCTAATTTATTAAGGTCGTTTTAAATTCTAATTATGTCCTTCAAATTGCTTGCAATGCCTTCAGCAAATTTATCAGTTCCTTATTTATGTTGCAAGCCAAGATGTTGGCAAAAAAATACTTTCCCTTGTCCTGCAAAACTGCACCTTAGCAGCAAACTGCAGATGACCTTGAGAGCCTTCAAAGTTTTTTGAAAATTCCATTTCAAACAGTTTCTTTGTCAGTTCAATCTGACAATTCAAGGTTTATTTCTTTAGCTTCAGAGGAAGCTCATGTACAATAAGTGAAGAGGCATCAGACATTGCTTTCCTCTTACTCTCTTAATCAGTAAGGCTCTTAAGGAAGGAACTGAGGTTGTTTTGACACAGTGCTCTTGGCATACTCATGATAGCTATTTTAATTATTTAATTGTATTTGATTTATCCCCCTATGTAACTTATTTACTGTTTATTTAAAAATAATTTCAGAGCCCGGCCAGGAGCCACTATAAGGAAACGATCTGCAATTTCCTGGGTTTTTGTTCTGATGGTGTGATGTTTTTTTCAAGAGAAGAACCAAGTTTGCTTTTTTTCATGCTCATGTTGGAAGGCCTAGAGGCTCAGAAATTATCCCAGACTATTGGGCCTTGCCAGTTTGAGTACATCTATCTTCTCTTCAGCTTGTTTTCTTCCTAAACTGAAGCTCCTATTTCCTAAGCATAGCAATGATGAATACTAATACAGAATAAAATGTATTATGTCCAGATTCGTGTGCTTTTACTTATTGTGAATTTATATATGCTTTTTCACTTACAGAAGTACAGGCATGGAAGGGTTACACTTCTCCTTAACATGGAGTCAATAATAATGAATTTCACTGATTGGGATATTAATATTATTGATTGAAAGATGATCGTAGAGTCTTTCCGGTGGTTATTTCTGTACTACCCAACTGAACCATTTTGTGTGTCAAGCAATTCCTGGCTATTGATTTATTGTCATTTACCTTACAAGAACAGAGTGGAATTTTTAAGTTACAGAATGATGAGTAAGAACATCACATGCCCACGGTATTCCCTAAAAAACAAGGAGTGCCCCGGGAGCAGGATTTGGCCGCATTTGGAGGTTTGATTAGGTGGCTAGAGAACTGCTCTTGATCACTTCTTGCCCAAATCCTGCATATCTACTCATCCTTTCAGCAGGTCCTGAAGCTCCCCATTCTGACATTAGAAACAGAACTTTGCCAAGTTCCTATCTCAAGAACTACTAGTATGTCTTATGATTTAATCATCGTTTAATCTAAAAGAAAAGAAGAAGCACAGTATTGACCGATATTTTTTGTTACCATATGTCATGGTTTTATGATTTTTGTTATCGGTATTCCATATCATAGATCCCAGTGCACCACATGATGCTAGAGTTAATGTTTCAGTTCCATGGACTGCCGATGTTCTGAGTATACCTGTCTTAGAAGAGAGGAATAACAACATATCCCAGAGGTCTTTTTGTTTTCATTTTCCATTTAGAGAGAAAGATAAAACTGTTTACAGGTTATGAAATGTCCCTTTTTTCCCTTTCTGCTCATTCCAGCAGTGTGTGTGCTCCCTTGTCGCCTCACCTTCAGCATTAGAGTAGGACCTTTGGTTTTTGGACACTCTTTCATTTTGCTTTATTTATTAACTTCATTTCCAATTATCTCATATTATATTGTGTTATCTTGCATTCTGATATCATATTTAGTAAATTAATTTGTTTCTCCACAGATTGTTGCCATTGTTTTGTTTTTAGGCCCATCTCCCTAACCTCTACCCTTCTCTCCTTTCCCCTTTCCTGGGCTGTGGCTCTGTGGGTTCCCCCACCTCATTTGTCAAAGAACCAGGCCAAACCAGCCTGTAAACCATTGACACCATTAAAAATATTATAAAAGGGATTCCCAGATGACTGACCGTCTCTCACATTTGGCATATAGCATCACTTTGGATAAGAAATTCTACGTGGCTGGCCCTAAGAGGGTGGAATAATTCAGTACAACCAGATGCATCATGCTTAGATCTGGCATGCAGAAGCCCTTGCTCTGCCAGTGAGTGGCCATGGTGGGGGCCATCATCAGTAGTGGAGAGACCCATCAATTTGCTTCAGAGGTGGAACAAAGTGTGCCAGACCACATGGTGGCCAACTTTGTCATGGTCCTGCCTTATGGGCAGATGGCAGCCAGCACAACTCGGTCCCCTGCAGCCCTCAGCCCATATGCCCCACATAGCCCTGGCATGTCTCACCAGACCAGGAATTGCTTTTCTTGTACCACCAATGTGGTTGAAGCAAATGCATCAAACAGCAACCCATTTTCATCAGTGTTAATGGCTGCAGGATCCAGGCTTTCTACACAGTTGGAATGATGCAAGAGAATTGTACAGGGGGAGAGAGAAAAAGAAGGCGAAGGGGGCAAGTAATACCCATTGTGTTTATAGCGTAAAGACAAAATAAAATTGGTGAGGCAATAGACCACCCTGAGGACATCAACAAAATTCTGGATACCCAGGGCTGTCAGGTACATTCAGCAACTTGCCTTTTTCATCAGACTCACAAGAAATCAGGCACCAACTTACAGTTTCATCTTGTGAGGCTGGGATGTTAAGGCTTCAGAAAGCCAACACTACAGCCTGTGCACATGCTCATGATTTCAAACTTTGAACACGGTCTCAAGCAGGTCAGGTATGAGCAGAGAGTGAAGTACATCATGGTAGGCCACGACAGGTGGATCTGCATCATCTGGGCTGCAGAGCACAAACGCATAGGCAGAGGCTGGGTTACAAGGAAAAAATGTTAAAGTTGTTTGGGAAATATGTATTTGGAAAAGGACACATATTAAGGGAAAAGTGTATTTATTCCATTTTAAACCATTATACATCATGATGTTTGAAGACCACTGTCCTGGAAAAGAAAAAAATATCAGCCCACCAGTTCTACCAGCCTGACCCATAGCAAGAATGACAAGGTGAGGAGGCAAGGCTTATTCCTGGGGGGCTTATATCACATTTGATATATTTTCCCATGTGGTTTGAGAAAAGCCAAAATGAAGCTGCATTGATCCTCAGTAATCAGGACTGCATAAAATAATGCCAAGGGAGGGAGCTGTGACCTTTTCCTCAGCATTCATGTCACTATTTTTAGCACACAGAATTTAAAAATAAGGCTGCAAAAGAAAATATTTATTCTGCAGTCACTTACACAACTTTTATTGCCTAGAAATTCCTAAAATTTGTCCATGAGTATCTTACAGATTTATTTTTACCTTAAGTTGTCTCAGCTGTATCTAATCCCCTTTAGCACAGATGGGGTTATTAAATTCTAATAATGTAGATTCTCCTGAAATACTGCTCATTTTAAAGTTGCAGGAAAATACAAACATGCTAACTTAAAAGCATATCTAAATTCACTGTGAATTCCCCTCACAGAATTTCTTTTTAGGTTGTAATATAAGCAAGACACAATCAGTTATGAACAGTCTCAGGTTTAAAAGACACCTTCAAGACTTCAAGAGATGTGAATCAGAGAATTATCACTTCTAACTGTAAGTTATGATTTTTGCAGGTCATTGGCTTTACAGTAAAGATTTAAGCTCTAAGGCAGATGGGCAAAATATCTGACCTGCCTTATCTACCTCTAAACTTGGCTGGACTGCACTATCAGTTGTGGCATCACAGTGCTGAGTATTCACCAGTGCTGCCTGTTAGATGATGCAGTATCATCCCTAAAAGGGCCTTTGCTCTGCCTGTCAAGCAAGTCAGTGGCGGTTGCCAATCTCTTTCACTGTATGAATGTGGTTTTCCAGGCAATTAAGTTATGTAGTTTTGAAGCTGAGGTTATGAGTACTATATACTTTGTGCAACAAATTTAGTTGTTAATGTTAGTATAGGAATATTTAAAAAACAAAAACAAAACACACACACAAAAATAACGCAACAGAACATTAATTGTTGCTCCTAAAATATCTCCAGAAGTATTCTGAAACTTCACAGCTGATGAGTAAGATTTGCTTCTTCTTTTGAGTGATATCAGATGTGTTTTCTCTCTGTATAGATTCATTCAGTACTAAGAAAGAAATAAAAATCTATTTATAGTTCAGAGAGCTTTCTATGTTCTCTTAAATGGCTACAGACTCTCTTCTGAATTGTTTTCCCATGTTTGTCTATGGCTAAACCAAAATCAAAGCTATTTGAAAAGGAACTGCTTTGGTGTGTTTTAGAATGTTTTAGATCTGCCAAAATGTTGCACCTCAGTAACCAGATCAAAATCCTGCTTTACTGATGTTTTCAAACCCAGTCATCCCATTGATCTGGGAGATAAAACATTTTATGTTTTAGTATCCCTGGGAAGCAAAGGCTACCAAATGAGGATTTAGAAGCTTAACAGCTATAGGGAAACTCAAAAGTCATTTGGCTACTATTTATTTCTAAGCTCTAAATACTCTTTGAGCATTTGTGTGTATTTGTGAGTAACTCATATGGAAGAACAAAAAGCTAATAAAACTTGAAGTCTGCAATCAGGAAACAGTAATACTATACCATTAAGCTGACCAACCATGTGGTGCAAGCAGTAATCAGCACACAGTGAGCCAAAAAGCATAAGAGCCAAAATACCACGTCTGCAATATCTAAAGATTTGGAAAATCAGTTACTTTACTGCCAATTTAGAAACAGGAAAATGGAACATATTGACTAAACTTATCAACTAAACTGTTAGTTTCAAACAAAGTCACCCAGCAATTTGTTCAGCCTGTCATACCTTTGAAGTGATGCCTGTTGATAATATGACCCCTCCCAGGTCATCATTTTCAGAGCAAAGCACACTGCAGACACCTGAGACCACAAACAGCCACTGTTCTGTCTTTCTTTAAGTGGCATGATCTGTTACTACTCAGAGCCCTCCTGAATTCCTGCTTCACCAAAGCACAAACCCTAACAATGCTCTTTAGACTGTAAGAACTTGATCCTCAAGCACATGGTGCATAGCCCAACCAATGTAATTAACCTCTGCCTGTGAATGTTACCTTCAACTGGTTGATAATGTTGGCCTTGCTTAGAAGTGCTTGTGTGTTGTTTAAAAAGTGATTTGGATCAATGGCCAGAAAGGCCTCGCAAGTATAAGAATCTTTCAAATTGTTACTTACAGATCTCTTAATAATGTAAAATTTGTCACTGCTGAAATAGATTTTATCTGGAAAATTCAAGAAAAAATCCATCTAATTTTACAGAGGATGATTGACTGATGCTTAATTGGGAGAGTAATAGAACAAGTTTGGTGTAATAGAGGCACACTCGGCCTTTAATTACTCAGAAATTTTATTTTAGCTATTAAAATAGAGGTGAAATTTTAAACTCCTGTCTATTAAATAGGATTTTGCTAACTGAATGTCCAAACTATGAGCACAATTTTCAATTTTTGCTTCCCCTCTTTTGTGATCAGAAGTTCCAGGAGAATTTAAGATGATCATCTGTTTACTTACATGTCAGAAGTAAGGTTGTGTCCCCTAAACACTTAGGCATGTGCTTAACTTGAAATCAGCAGGACCACCCCTGTGCGTGTAGTTAACTCTGTGCAAGTACATTTGTAGGGCTGGCACCTAACCGTCTCCAATACACTTCAGTCTTGTCTTTTGGAAACAAGGAGTTGAAAGTGGAGAGCAGCAGTGTGAAAGGACAGCATGATGTTATTCTTTCATAGACTGAAGATAAACAGAGTAACAGCCTTTTTTTTTTTTTCTTTTTTTTTTTTTTACCCTTACGTCTACAGGGTCGGTACCTTGCATTGTCGGGTGCTGCACTGGGATCCTTTTACAACCTCATAATACCTGCAGTGGAGACCAGGTCTGAACAGATTTTGATGCTGATCTGCCATGAGGATCAGGATCATCTTTACAAACTAAAACAACAGAGATTTCTACTGAAACTTTCCACGTTTCAAGACCAGATAATAAAATGTGACAAACAAACAAACAAACAGAGGACAGATTCACACATCCTGGATTAAAGACTTGTGGCCACTTCTGGCACAAGTCAAATATGTGCCAGAGCTGTGATAAGGCTCAGTAGCCATACTGAAACCTACACTATACACTGTGGAGAATGGCGACCTGGCAGTGGTGTTCAGAGATTTTCACTAATGGATGGCAACTTAAAAAGTCATTCGTTGCACATGTATTTCTCATGAGAGCTCTTCACAAACTCAAAGTGAAATAAATGACTCTTAGTCATTTCATATATTTCCCTCATGGAAGATTTTCTTATCAAAATAATTGTGCATTCATTGACTCACCCTTTACCACTCCTGTCAAGCTTCAGGTTTTTTTCTTTTCCCATTCACGGCATTGAAGAATTTCATGTCTGTTGGCATGTTCCCTTTCTCCGTGGTTGCTCTGCCAAAGTTGTCAGCCTTCAGGCAGCTTCATTTCCTCCCCTAACGTTCCATGTCCTCCAGGCTGTTCCCTGAACTCACACAGCAACTTTCTAATCTCAGTGCCTCAGGCAGTCAGACCTTCCTGCACAGCACAGAAACCTGTCTCCCATCACCTCCACCACAGGCAGGGTAAACTTACTAACTTGCACAGTTATTCTTCATCTATGTTTAGAGGTATAATATCACCCCACCATGTCTAAAGCCCGACTTTCTATTTTACAGCAGTATATGTATCATCTTCCAACACAAGAATGACAAGAATGGCATAAAGCCAAATACATTTGTAGATGCACATATGCACAGAACAGATGTACAAAGTCATTTTTTAAGCAAATCATTCTGACCTTAGGTGCCACTAGCTCCCTCCAGCTCTTCTGAATTTCGGGTTTATTTTTGAAGTGAAGATTTCAACTGTAGTTGCAAAGAAAACGTTCAAAAATTGAGATAGGTGTAAAATGTAGCTTCTCTGGGTATTTACAGTCTGGAAAAAAAATAAAAAAATAAAAAAGGGAGCTGACAAATAGGGATTGCTCCATTCATCAAATTATGCAAGGTGCTAACTCAAATTCTTGTTGATGTTTCCAGTGTCATCATTTTAATGTTGTCAGGTTGTCATCAAATTAGTTTGATGGGTGGAATGTATGATCTTGGATAAAGGTCCTGTTCCATCTTCAAGATACAGTGTGGGAGACATCTTTCCAGAGAAGAATTCTCTAAATAGTCAAAGTGCTTGTAAACACCCATGAAAGGATTTTCTTTTTGTGTCCAGAGTATGTAGAGGATATGTGTGTACCAACACACTCTACTTCCTTTTCCAGCTTCTGTTCCACTGTTTTGTACATAAGGTTGTACACTAACACCACACATTCATACAGACCTGTGCGTGAAGACCACACATGAATGACCTGGCTTCATCCCAGCAATGGTGTCTGTCTCCTTCATCTTCTGTTCTCTGATGATTAATGCTAAGCCACTTGGAAAATCTATCCCAGCGACATTTATAAAATCTAACACGTTTTTTTAACATGTTACATCATAATGTTGTGTATCTTGAGGTTTGTGAGATCTGCTATTAATAGTAGGAGTGGTTATCAGATTGGCATTTACCAAGCTGTCATGGCACCGAATTCCCCTCATTTAAGGTATTATACTCAGCATTTGTGTGTGTGGTTTAAGTTATCACCTATCTTTTTGCAAACAAAAACAAACAAAAAGCAAAGAAATATCACCCCCTAAAAGTCCAACTAATCAATCAAACAAACAAACAACTACAAAAATAACAACAAAACAAGAAATCCAGGAATTGAAGTTCATGTGTTAAGGATTAATCAAAACAAACAAACAAACCAAAACAAAACAACAAACAGAGACTAGGAGAAACTCAGAGGTTCAGAAGAATCTGAGACAAGGAGTCTATGAGCAAAACTTTCAGATAAACAATGACTGTGATTTTGAAGAAAGTTTTTGAAAAACTTTGTCCCAACCCCTGCTTGCAAAAAGGCAAGGGGGAAAGTGAGGAAGGAAAATACATATTTGTATTCATTACTTTTCTTCAAACCTCAAATTATTTTGATTACTGCCATGAAAAGCCTGCAGGCTTTGTTTTGGCTACCACATACCCCTGAAGAGATGATTGCATGTTCATGAAATCCTCTGATTTGGGATGGATCACGTTTAATTAATAGATTGCAGTAAGTCAGTACTAACAAAAGCTCTTCACAGTTGACAGTAGATAGTAGACTCAGTTGAGTTTATTTTGCAATTGAAATTCTCAGATGTGTTTACAATTACGAGTTTATCTACCTAAATTGCCATCTATTAGGATACAGTAACAAACAACTATCTTCACTGTTTAAAAGTCATAATAGAATACTTACCTTGTAACTTAGATGTGGCTTAATAAAAACAAATAACAAATATGTCAGTTTCTTCAATAATATAAGAAGGGACTTGTTTCTTAAATTTACCTTGTTTTTTGTCAAACCCCATTATCAAACTAGCAAATGAAAAATTCAGCCTCTGTGACCATGTTTGGTTTATGCTGAGTTTAATTTACTTCAGATACCTGGAATCACTCAGTAGGTAGCAATTTGTAAGCCTTATGAGTCAATGTTGATATTTTGATGCTGTTGGTTTGTTTGTTCTGTTGCTGTTGCTGCCTCCAGTGTTTTATGCCTGCTCAGTGTTCAAAAAGAAGAAATCCCTAGAAACGAAATGCTTTTCTTTTTTTTTTTTTCAACAATGCTCAGAGAATATAGCAGTGAACATCACTTAAAAACCACCAGAAAGTAAAGCTCAAAATAAATACAAAAACAGTTTATACTAGAGAAGGAGCTAGCACAGTGCTGGAGGAATATTCTCTCATGAAGCCTGCCATAGGTCACAGGTCTTCATCCAAACTGGAATCCCAATCAGACGGATTTGGAAGACATTGAGACTATCCTCAGCTGTACTGCCAGATTCACATTTGATGTCAACTGGAAATTTTGCAGTGTATTTAAGCTGATCCATGCTGACAATCTCTTTCTTTAATGCTTTGGGGCACCCCAGTGAGTTTCAACTACACACTTATAAGGTTTGTTTTACATAGTTATTTTATTTAATTAACATAAGGAAGAAAGGTAGGCTGACGTATTGAATATAACCTCTAAGATCTGGCTCAAAGTAATTAATGAGATTCCTGGGTTGGTTGTTTTTTTGTTGTTTTGTTGTTGTTGCTTTTGTTTGTTTGTTTGTTTGTTTTCTCTCCACTAACTGTTGTACTTGCTGCTGTTATTTACTCTTGTGGAGGAAAAGAGCCTCTCCTTGCCACAACTTTGCTTTCCTTAGCAGGTTCCTTAGCAAGAAGTCAGGAGAGAGACCTTAAACTCCTACTGATCCTCTTACCAGAGCTGCTGTATGCAGCAATCCTCTTTAAGAATAATTTTCTGAATTATGAAGGTGAGTCACACTCCCCATGCCCTACCTCTGTTCATACTAACTCAGCACAAAAGCAACAGAGTGGGAGTCTTGTGAGTGTAAGTGCTTGGGGAAATTCAGTTGAGTTACTGGATGACAAGAGTGTGGTTTGTGCTACAGAGAAGGCCAGGTGAGTGCTGGCTTCTCAACCTGTGATATATGAAACGTTCATATCATAAAAACTACTTCCAAAAATGAATTAAATTTTGCTCATGTTGTCTTTATCTTTTTGAAGGGGGGACATAAAGAAATACCAAACTGCAACCTAAAGAGGAGTTATGCACAACATTTAAACAGATACTGAGAATGTAATAGCAACGCTGTACCACAAAAACCTACTGTGCCTGTTGAGTGGTGGTAGCTCATGGGCTTACTTGGTTTTGCTCTGGAGAGTTTGAATATGAAGCACATATGTATGTGAGTCTATGAATTTAAGTCACCTGAAAATGAAGACAAGCACATTCAGTGTAGATACTTATGATTTTTTCTGATTACTTCTTTTCAGACAGAGACCATTTTTTTAATGAAAAGGATAATGCTTAGATTGTAGCACTTAGTTCAGTGTCTTTGTTATGTTTTGCTTTTTAATGGGGAAAAAGCAAACACTTTATTAACTGAAATACAGAAAATGAATATGTTTACATTTTAAAAGAGTCTGTCAAAAGGGGACTAGTGGGTGAGCAGTGAAGAATGAAATGGAAGATTCAGTAAGGAGAGATTCTATTTAACGATCTGAGTCCAGGCACTATAGCACAGCAAAGCCATATGAGCACTCTTGCTTGATACAGATCAGGCTTATTGTTAAACTGCATACTAGGGAATCCATAAGGGAATCTTATCTATATAGAAAAGACAATTTTTACCACCAGTCACTTTTATTAATTCATAGTGTTAGAAATGCAGATAAAAATATTAAGTAATATTTTTAATCCCCAAAATCTTTATATCCAACAAAAAACTCTCATTTTAATTTGTCTAGTATCACTATTAAAATCTTCATCCAATATACACTGTATGTTATTATTCTATCTTCATAATACTTTTGGTCATTGCAAGCCATCTACATATGTACCAGTCCTTCATTACTTTCTTAGATTCATTAGATACTATTCAAGACATTCATCAAGGGTTCTGTGATTGTTCTGTGATTGGCAATGTTGAGTTGTTTGTTTTTTGTTTTTTGGTTGTTTTTTTTGTTTTTTTGTTTTCAAATGCTTCTGTACTGGCTGCAGATCACAGTTCTCAGAAAGCAGAAGAGAATATCCTTTAAGATTTAAAGATAATTCAGCCATAATGGGATCTTCCTATGAATGCTTCTGGTTGTAAAAACAGGTGCAAGAGGAGACTTTAGCTCTGTCTGGGTACTGAAGCTCTCATGAGTACAAGTACATCACAGCATTGTGAAATCTGGGTCCAAATAAACACATTCCCTGACTTCATTCCTTTGAGATTAGCCAAACTCTTGGGAATGGGGAGAATTTGAAATATCACAGTAGCACCTTCTATGGTATAAATCTGAGAGTATCCTCTGCGTGTGAAATCTGAGGTATTTGTGAGGTTGCATTATTACGTGTGCCAAGGAAAAATGCTTCAGTCAAAACAGTTTTTGTTTTTTTTTCCCTTTTATTTTTTCCCTGAGTAAAATATTGAAGTTTATAAAAAAGGTGAAATATATTCTGGAACCAGATTTTGCATTAAATTTTAGATCAATAAGCTACTGAGGGTCAGAGAAAGACTCATGAGCAGAGGTGGCTCAGTAGGTTACTAACAATGTATTTAAAAACAAAATCAAACAAAACAGATATAAATGCAGAAGTAATTGGTTTCAGTTCTCCCATACTTTCCCACGGAAACACAGAGTACAGATGAACAGCACTGAGAACTTCAGTACCTTTAGTACTTTTGTTGGAATCTATGAAAACCATAGAGATGATGTAAGGACTGTCTGTATATGTCACTTCAGGAGATATGCACTCCAATTCTTTTCTTCCTGGAAAGAGTTGTAATGAAGAGGGTGACCTTAGCTGGGGCTCAATAAGGGCCAGTTTCAAGAAGAAGCAGATACTCCTTGCTTGATGTGAAACTAAATACTTCACAGATCCGGGCTCTAATTTACCCTTTCCATTAATGGTGGAAACCAACTGCTTCCTCAGCCATGTACACTGTACTGCAAGTTGTTCTGTTTTTACTTGTGATTTGCTCAGAAATTCAAGGGGATGGGGTCATAAAAGCACAGAGAGAACAGCTGGGCCAGGCATATGCTACAGCATATGATTCAAAACTGTTTTATGTGTAAAGATGCAAAACCACAAAAACAGCTTCCATGAGACTGCAAATAGGAATTCCATATTCCTCACGTAAAGCCCAAATACTGTGAAAAATAAAGATGATTCTAACTCAAGGCTGTACTATTCCTCCGTTCTCACTTAAGAGATATATGAAATCTAAATATATGAGAAATCATGTCTTTCCATTCCCACTTCCTTGAAGCAAAAAAATTAAATATTTCCAGTCATTTACTGAAACAAATTTATCTTCTTGCCTGCCTTCACAACTTAAGGTCTTCTACTACAAGAAAGAAGAATAAAGAAACGTGAAAGAAAAATATTACCCATTCCTAGAAACCTTCAGCATTATGGTCTTGGATACACTATGAGGGATTTATTGTTCAGCACATGAAATTTATGCTATCATTTCCTTATGAAAACTCCAGCATTTATGCTCCATGAACATCAAGGAATTTGGTTTTTGTGCACTGGGTAATGTCTGTGATATTTGCATTTTTTAATGCTTTGGGTTTTGAGTGTGTGTTTCCCTGGTTTACAGATATGATGTGCCACCTTGATGGAAATAAAAGCTAAGAAAAAAAACAAGTGCTTATATTTGTTACTGAAAAATGTTATGGAAGTTTAGGATAATCTTGAGAGTTCAGGGTGGAGGTGTGGATGAGAACATCTGCATCAGCCTTGCTCATGAAGCAATGGTTCAGACCAATCACAACATTGGCAGGGTTCAATATGTATGGTATATGCCAATATGACATAATATTTGTTTTACAGTACTCTGTAGTACGGACCGTAAGAGACTTATAGCTCCCACTGGAACTAGCTAATAGTGAAGCATTTAACAGTTTAAACAGTTGAACAAACTTCTTGAGAGCCCTTAACATATCCACATAGACCTGGAAGCAAACAGCAAGGAATTAACAGTAGCAATTTCAAGAAGAGGAAAAAATCAGAAGTCACTCTGTTATGACAGAGACCACTACTTCACATATATAGTCATTATAACAGTATCCTTTCACTTTGTAGAAAATATTCCCCTCATTACACTGGGGTAAAACTGGTGGCTTTACACACTGTAACATTGTGGCTATTACTCAGATTTTCTAAAAGAACATATACATGTCCCACTCTGCCAATTAATTTTCATGAAAAAAGAAGAAAAAAAAAAAAAGAAGAAGAAAAAAAAAAAAAGTAATAAAAACAGGCCAGAAAATAAGGTTATTTAATATAAAGAGAGTGTTATAATTTAATCTACTTTCAGCCTAACTGATGTGTTATTATCTAAAATTCTGACACCTACATATAGCTGATACACTTGAGATAAGAATCAGAACCCTAGTGCTTTCAGAAGGACAGAACTGTATTTAAGATGAAAGGGTGGCTGAAGCCACCTTTATTTCAATTTTGGAAGTATTCACTAGGCTATAATTAGAGGTGCCGGCTGCTAACAAAAATGGCTTTGCACAACATTTCTCCATGGAAACAAAAATGCCTTGCAAAGAGGGTGTCAAAAACCAAGACATTTTTTCAGAGCTTGGGAGCAATAATTGCCTTAATAGGAACTTCTCCTTACAATGGAAAATAAGCATAGGATATGAAAGCAAGCTATGGCTGCCAGCAAGGCAAGTGGAGAATGTGAGTGCTCCCCCTACCACAGAAGTTTTCAAACTTTTTTGAGTCCCCATATCAGCAAGCAGCATACATGGTGCTGGAGAGAGAGGGGGTTGCACACAGAGAATTTGGATTTTCCAAAACTGAAAAATATAGGAGAAAAAGGTTTATTCTTTTCCTATTTTCTACCTTATGATGCTCTAACAAAAAACATATGGGACCAGGAGATCCTGCTCTGGACTCTGTGTGTTCCCGACAAGACTTGGAGATCCAAGGGAAGGACCTGCCTCAGTGCCTGAGTCACTGACATTTGGATGAGAACAAACACTGTTTTTCCTCTCTTTTTTTCCTTAGTTATGTTTTTTTAACCTTTTTCTCCTTCTCTGTAGTGCTTTTTCTTGGGCCCCCTACACAAGAAGAACATTGGAGGGGGTCCAGAGGAGGGCCATGAAGATAATCAGAGGGCTGAAGCACCTGCCCTACAAGGACAGGCTGAGAGAGCTGGGGCTCCTCATCCTGGAGAAGTCTCTGATGAGATCTTTTAACAGACTTCCAGTACCTGAAGGGGGCCCACAGGAAAGCTGGGGAGGGACTTTTTTACAAGGGAAATATCTTTAAAGTGGAAGAGGGTAGATTTAGAGCAAATGTTGGGAAGAAAATCTTTACTGTGGGGGTGATGAGACACTGGAACGGTTTGTCCAGAAAGACTGTGGATACTCCTTCCCCAGAAGCATTCAAGGCCAGGCTGGATGGTCATCTCCAAAGAAGGGCAACCAGGCTTATGAAGAGCTTGGAGAATATGCCCTATGAGGAGTGACTGAAGGAAATGGGGAAGAGGAGGCTGAGGGGAGACCTTATTGCTCTCTTCCAACACCTGAAAGCTGCTTACAACAACAGCAGGGCTGGTGATAGGACAAGGGGAAATGGCCTTAAGTTGCGCCAGGGTACTTTCAGGTCGGATATTTGAGCAACCTGATGAGGAGGATAGTGATCCTGCCTATAACAGGGGAGTTGGAACTAGATGATCTTAAAGGACCTGTAGAACCCAAACCACTATTTGATTATATGATTCTCTGATTCTTTCCTCCAACATTAGACTTTTCTTAAACTGCCTTTGGCTTCTTCCCATAAAAAAGCCTCTTGTTGTTTTATAGGTATTTGCCACTAGATGTCCCCCACTTAAGATGGGACATTAATATTTTGCACAAAAAGACCATAGTTATGGATCATGTCTGCAAATCTTCTGCTGGCACACTCCATATGCAGATATCTGTAGAACAAAAATGCCATTTTGCTTCAGAGATTACCTTCCTTTCCTTCCACTGAAATTTTATTGCAAAAAGACACTTACCTGAAAGCAACCTAGGATGTCACCAGAAAGGAAGGAGGTGGTGATGAATATATGATATCTTGAAATTGCACTGTGGTTGATTTGATCATAGTGGGTTTCTCAGTCCTGGCTTGTCTTCTTGTTTCCTCTCCCTCAGAAGAGAATGCTCTCTTTGTGGAACCTAATATGATAACATATTGCGACTTCAGTCCTTGATGAAAGCCAAATTTATGAAAGTTTGAGACAGCCATTATTTACTGTTTTAACTAAATAGTTTCCTCTGAGACTGATGATTTCATGATCTTTAAACACCTCCATGCCAGTATATGCAGTTTGTTAAATTCCACTTTTCTCCTGCTGGCATGCCAGCTGCAGTGGTTTCTGAAAGTCTTGAGACTGAAGGGTTTCCCTTGACAGGGAATCAAACCAGGTCAGTCCTAATAACTCTAAATCCTGGCCTATAGATCATCAGAAGAGGTGTATTTGCAATAGCAAATCTAGTAATAACCAGAAGTAATTACTGGAGTACATTGAGAAGAAAGCAAAGAATATAAATCTCCTTGATGAAACAGTAGGCTTGCAATGGGTGCTACACACTTTGATCAAATTAAATTTTTTATTACACTTTAATTAAGACCAGCAATTTATGACTGGCAAGCAAAACTGTTGACATTTCATCTTTATTCCACTACTAATAGTACAACCTGCACTTTTAAATCTAACTTGACATTTGTTCATGGAATACTGGTAGTCCATAAGACTCATGGTTTTACTTTCCTGGAAGGAGATAAAACTAGCTGTCTTTAGAATTATTTGAGAGCAGTAAATGTCAGACTCTATGAGCCAGCACAGTGTAAAAGATGTGTAAAAAAGATTTTTATCAGATCATGTCATCATTGCACCACATTTCTGTACCCTCCATCTCTGACAACAAAGAAAGTACCTACATCATGAAGTAAAGGAAATTTGTAGCTCACACAACTGGAAAATGCCAGAAAATAGATAGTATATTTAGCCACCCTCAAAAAGTTATTTCAAGTGTTTGATGTGTTTCTGAAAAAAAAATAATTCAAAAAAGACAGCTTTAAGAAACCATTAACTGGACTGAACTAATTAGAAGCAGATCACATGATGATAAATGAGGTAATTTAATCTGTTGGTTGGACAGCTAGCCTGTAAGTATGTAGAGTGACCCTGCAGATAATTGTATCAGTACCTGTGCTAATAAGGGTTTATGGAGATCAAAGCTACTCACTATTCTCAGTCCCTTAAGCCCATGTATTGTACTTAGATTAAGTTAGTAAATATGTATCATTTAATTTAAAGCAGTGTTATTACAGTGTTATGTTGCAGTTATGAAATAAAGAGGTCTCAAAATCTTTGAAATCTGGCAACCAACCTTACCTTTAATTTAATCCCACTGCTCTCACTCCACTGGATGTGATGAAGAGACAGTGAGATGGGAGAGAAGGTGCAGTCCAGCATCTGAAAATTGTGCCGCTGCTGTCTAGAAGTGGCCTTTCATACCTTGCATAAAGAAATTTCAAACCACTTCAGCAATCACACCATAAAGATTTCTGGAGATAATTTTACATAGGAATTGAAAATTAGAACATCGCCAGTCTCATTAACTTTAATCTGGCTTTTGACACAATAGCCTCACTTCCATTGAAGCCTGGCCCTGCCCCAGCCTCTCTACCAGCTGCAATAGACAGGAGATTCTTGAGAAAAGAAAATGCTGGTTTGTATTCCTTCATGTTGAAAACCTCTTGTGGCCATCCTTCCAGGTTGTTGTGTTTTCTAACAGATGTAATATATAGCCTTTATAGAAAATTTATGTCACCAACATAGAGTAAGGAGTAATCAGGTACAATAACTTACTCTAGAAAGGTTCAGAAAGGTGCTTGGACACTGAATTTAATCACTTGCACTAACCTATCTATCCAACCATTGAGGGACCAGAGGGGATCAGTGATTAGCAGGCCATTTACATTGGCTTACATTGATTTACAGTGCCTCCAACCAGTACAATAGAGCCACCTGAACAGGTAGATTGGAGAGCAGCACAATTACCAGCCATACAAGCCTGTGGTACTGCCAGCTCCATGCAGTCTGCAAATATCTCTAAAAGTTGCAGCAGTTGACAAAGGCATCAAAACCTTATAGTAAATGAAGACAAAGTTCTTTATTCCTGGCTTACATGTATTGATTTGGATACACTATTAACTGAGGAGATCAGACATTGCCTTGCCCTGTATTACCTTTTCTTTCTCTTTAATGTGAAGGCATGCTGTAATTAAGCTCCTTAAGATGCTCGTGAGAAGCTGAAAGTCATAGCTTCATTGCATTTCTTTTTTTGACCCCTGACGATTTTCACCGTAGAAAAGACTGTAATGCCATTAAGACATTGTATTTCATACACTATTGTGGAAAAAATACTGGCACACTCTGATATATGCATAGTTGTCCTTTTTCTTAATCCATCTTCCAAACATCACACATCAGTGCAGACTTCTATGGAGAAAACAAATGCTAAAAAAAGGTAACAAACCCTCTGGATTATTTGTATACCTCAGAGAAAGATTATTTCTCATAGTATCTTTCCTCAAATGGCTGGTCCAGCTGCTCAAATGCATCTCTAATGATCAATGTATGCACACAGATTGACAGTCTCTCTTCTAGGCCAGATTCACTGCTGATGCACTGACTGACATGAAGCAATATCTTGGAAAACTTGCATCTGCTATTTGGCTGCCATTGCCAAGCTATTCAGAGAATCAGTTTGGCCACATTCTGCCTGGGAATTGCTATGACTTCCATAAGAATCAATCTGGAAGCCATATCAGTTGTTCTGACAATGACATCCTACTCCATCATATATTTGCTTGGCTGCCTCAAATTAAAAACTTTGTCAAAGCTTTGTCAAATCTCACTGGTCCCCTGAGAAAGACAGTAGTGATAAAGTGGATTTCATCTTGTGAAAGCAAGTAACCTTTGGAGCAGGTTCTTGACCAGGCAGTTTGAACTAACAGACCATACACAGATCCATGGTCTGTTCATAGACTGTCTGTTATGCAGAGTGCAACATCAAGTAACACTAAAAGAACTGTCACAAATCATTAAAAAGTCTTTTTACAAGAAAATTCTTTTGAACAGAATTCTTCAGAGCAAATAAAATCAAAGTGGAGATTCAAATTGTTATGTCCCCCAGTTCTTTCAGTTTGGATGTAGAACCCTGAGCTACTTGGTCCAAATACTCTTTGGAACATCGCAACTGCAATAGAGTTAGAGCTCCTAATCTGACTGCTTTTCCTAGGCATTCCTGGATCTCCACCATCCAGGGTGGCTGCATGGAAGCTATTACATTTTGCAGAGATTAACTGTGCTGAACATTAATGCAAACTTTCTTCCAGAAAATATTTGGAAACAGTTGTATTTGAAAAACTCTCTCCCTAGTTTTGAAAAAAAAACTGATTTAAGGTTAAAAAGTGCATGTCTGTTTTTCAAAGCCATGCAGAGGTGCAGCAAAGCAAATGCCAGTTTTCAAAGAGATCCAGACAACGGTAGCAGGCATCACTGGAAACAGTAATATTACAGAGAAATGTCTTATTATTTAGTTAATAGTGACGGTATTATTTAGAAAAATAAAATTCAAAAACCTCACAAAGCATTCCCTCCTGAAGATGAAAAGATTTTATGTCTACCACTCTCAGTATCCAGCGCAGAACAGTCTTTGCCATTTAATCAAGTAATCCTGACAGAGGGGGCAGGCACCTTTTTCTTTTACCACAGAATTGTTTTGTGCACTAACTAGTGCTGAAGCACAAAGTGTCCACGTGTCAATGACTGAATCACATCTCTCTGTGCAGGTTCAAGATCTTAATTCTCTTCATGGTAAAAAAAATTCTCTATGTTGACAACAGGATTTTTTTTTTACCTTTAGCACCCAGCAACTGGATCTTGGCAAGAGAAGGCAAAATGAAAAAAAGGGTGCCAGCAGTTTAAGATCCTATATTCTTAATCAGGTTTTCTCATTGTAATGGACTGAGTCACTGCCCCAGGGACCACATAAGTGGCTATACATTGCAAAGCTTTATTATTCAAAGGGAAAATTATGTTAACCTTTGGGTTTCCCTGTATTTTGGGAAATTATTGTCCATGTAAGTCAAAAACAGACATGGAGACCAAGTCACAACAAAGTCCTGGAACGTGCCCTACAGGCATTATATTAATTTGTCCATGACGGGGATAAAGGTGAACCTTTCTACCCACTGTCTCTGTGGGAGGCACAACCTTGCTCCATGTTCTGGTGACCACATTCTTCACAGATATAATAATGCTTTTTCACACATCTGTTATACTGTTGGTATATATATACATGCAAAATTGTCTGCTGCAATACCACTGTAGTGAAAGAGGGTATCACATTTACCCTTCGCTCCCTGCTCTTCCATCACAAAGGCAGGTACTTACAGCAAATTTTCTTGCTCTGTGCAGTGTGGTAATCCAGAATAATGCCCAAAATAATATCCTTCAATTCAAGGGATCCAGACTGGATTTATACCACCTGCCTAATCCTGGGCAGGGATCAGATACAGCACATCGAAAAGAAGAATCAAGCTGTGAGATTCCAAACCACGTGGATCAAAAGCCTGGTGGCCATTAGGATGGTCATACATGCACACAACAGCAGAACAGCTCTCTATTTCACCACATAGATGGAGCTCACAATTAAGTATTTCCATATCTTCAGTTTTTGATTCCTCATAACATACCTTGCATAAGATGCAAAGAAGAAATGAAGTCTACTTTATGCCTAAAGGCAAAATTTGTAGGGGAAAAACGTTCTTTACAAAATCAGATATTCTAGTTGTCTATGAATATTGAATATGACATTTCAAAAGAAAACAAGCAGAGCAATAGAAGCATACCTTCAAGAACACCTGCACCGTAGAGTTTAAAATCAGATCATATGCCACTATAGTGAGCATAGTTTGTTTTCCATTATTACTTAAATTTGATGATAACCAATTTAAGGATTGACATAAAACCCATATTGTATTATTCTGAGGCTTTTTTAAGAGCAAAGAATGTGTGACCAAATCAAAGGCTTCACTAAAGCTAATAAACACAGCTTCAGTCATATATGTGGCCTTTATCCACAGCTTGATTAATATCACATTTAACCTAGAATAAGTCTGAGGTTATGGAGTGCTTTAAACAAAAGCCAGATTTGAAATAGGGTAGGGTGAGGGGAGTAATGTGTTTAAATTAATAAAGCCATTGATCTGCCCATACACCAAACATTTGGAAATGTTAGCTGATGACATTAAAGCAGCTGAAAGCCTATGATTATTTAAATCCAAGAAAACATCACCTTTCTGGTACACAAAAACTTCTTCCAAATTGTTCAGGGATTCAGCAAACACTGAGACATGCTGAAGGAATCATGAGAGAAAATGATTGCAGATTTGAACTGTAAAGATCAACATCTCCCAGTCTCTTCAAAGGGTAATTAGTTGTTTTCAGTACTTCATTAAAATCTACCACTTTAAAAGAGGGAACTTTGATTATTGATAAAAACAAATTAGATTAATTTGACTTCTCAAAGGTCAGAAGGTTTCTAAATCTGTTAACAGGACCAGTGATGATTATTTAATGCCTTAACTATTTGTTATGTCTGTTACAATTTAGCCCAAATCTTTAATTCATTAATGTGAGTTGTTCAAGCTCTCCTAGAAATCCTTTCATTCCTTTCCAAATGCTCTCAGATTCCTCAGCATTTTTAACTTGATAATCTAAATAAAATGCAGTTTTTGCTTTTCTCAATTCATCTTTATTTCCATTTCAAAGTTGACTGTAATACCCAAACCAGTAACACATCTGCTATGTCTATTATTTTTGCCATTTCTTATCTCCCTACTGAGATAGTTCAACTTGTCATGGGTCGTTTGAGGATAAAAGTTCCCTGCTTTAACCTGAGCAGTTGTTACAAATCTGATCTGACTAGGGATGACCACCTTCCAGAAGGTAAGCAGTTGCATTCTTAGTGCATACCTATTAACAAGCCAAGCAATCCCAAAGCTTGATGTTGCCAGGAGCATGTGTAATAGAGGAGAGAAGAGATTTTCCTACCAAGATAGTGACTTCCATAGTTGCCATAAGTCATTTCTGCTACATAATGTCTATCCTTTATATAAAGATGAAGCTAATAGAAGGCTTTTGAATAACTCAGTGAAAGAAATTAGTAATAAATAGCCAGGAATGAATAGCATTTGCCTGAGAGCTTGAATGTGAGATTTATAAGCAAGTGAGAAGAGTTAATCTTCTGGAAGACCCTAGGAAGAAGCAAAATAGAAAGTCTAGTTTGCATCAGCCACAGAGAAGGAGGGTGACCCTGTGGCCTTCAGAAAGTAAGTTTATCTCCAATGTGAATTTTTATTCACAGATGCCTGAAGACACACAAGAAGGGGTAACCTGCATGAAATGTGTACATTCCACCTGGATGCCCATCGCTTATGTATAACTAGCACAGCTTTTTAGTGACAGGCATTTTTTAAATAGAGCTTACTGACTAGGTTTGTGAAAACTTAAAGTCATAGCACAGAAGCAGTGAACTAGGAGAAAACAGTCAACATATTCACGTGGGATCCAAACATATAACATCAACTTAAATTCCATGACCTTGTTGGAAATCAGTGTTTGGCCTTTTTTCTTTCTAGCATCCTTCTGCCTTTAGCTACTCAATCATTTGGTGTACAACAAATGAGTAACTAATAAAAGGCAAAATTCTGTGCTTCTAGTCAAATCCAAACATCACTGGACAGAATTTTTTACTAATGGGAGCCAGTATCTGCAGTGCTCAGATAAAATATTAAAAAATTATTAAAAGCATCTCTTTGGAGTTGAAAAAGAAAATATTTAATCAATCCTGACAATCAAAGCATCATCTAGTGAAAACATACACAAGATTCATTCCAGCAATGAAGAGGTGGGTGGGCAAGTTTTCTTAACTTGAACTGATTTATTTCATATGTTTTGCTGTGAGCACAGTTCCATTCCCAGGTCTCTAATTGAACCTGTGGATATGTTGGTAGGTATCAGTGCACAGGTCATCCCAACTGATTCACTTTTTTCTCTTCTTGGAGTAGTTCTGATTTAAAACCAAACCAAGCAACTTCTGTTCAGATGGAATTAGTAATATTTCACAGGTAATTCTGCACCATATTTGGATGAGTAAATGAGATAGCGTAGTTTTGGGATGGGGGAAAGAAATGTGAAAACAAACAATAAACATCAGTATGAAAGTGCTTCAATATTTAATATGAACACTTCAGTGTAAGTGACATTGCCACATTTCCAAGCCATCCATGCCAAATGTAAGATGACTCTGGGAATTCCCCAGGGCTTCACTTGGGAAGCAGTTCTCTGATCAGCCAACAATTAATTACCCCATATCCAGCTAAGATGACGCATTTTCTCTCAGTTTACTTCTCCTTAAAAGTTATGTCTTCTTTTGCTTCCTGATCAGCTTTCCCTGTCCTCCTCACTCTTACTCCTTCCAGTGGGTCCCGATTCTCAACTCAAATAGGGAACCTACAACATCCCAATGACGTGAACACTGCAATGCTAAAGTAAATGACAGTGATATGACGGATCTACAGACCACTATGGTGGTTCATGTCAAGACTTTGATTATCACACACTTTCAGTTGTTGCACTTAGGAAGCTGTACAGGGTGGTTTGATTACATCAGTTCCCACTGCCAGCTGTGTTCTACTCATCCCATAGAGACTGGTACCTTGATAACTTTCCTGCTTGGGCCTTCAGTTCCCTCATGGTTCACCAGCACAGTGAGAACACTGCTCATCAAGAAGCAAGACTATCAAATTAAGACCAATTACATTTACTGTCTCTTCAAGCATATTCGTATACTACAGTATTAACCAGGTTAAAATTTATCTATACTACAGCCTGTCACATATACTATTTTATTTTTAAAAGATGTAAGATGTTCTGAGTGATTTTTCTGCTGTTGATTGTATAAGATAAAAATACCAAGAATATATTTTATAAAAACAAAATTGTTAATCAAAACATGTAATACAAATGGGTGGATTTTCAATTTATCTACAAATACTGCAGTGCTAATCTGATTTTCTGACAAAACTTGTTTTTTAAGAATATAATTCTACATCATTAACCTCAAATGCATTTGTGCTATGAACTTCAGAGGAAGCAGGATTAAGGTTTAAATAGAAATAAAAAAATCCTATTTCACATAGCTAACAAAGATACATATTCAATTACTTTGAGAAACAACTTTATGGTACAACTATAAAAAATGTTGTGTTATATGAATGTGTATGTGCCTCAAAGAGAAAAATAATGAAACAAATTATATATTCTGAGGAAACAAGATGCAATGATGAAAAGCACTGCAAAATTCTGCACATGTGAACAATTGTGGTCACAGGGAAAGTTAGAGGGTATTCTTTGAGAAATAACATGCTAAAGTATAATTAGAGATCCATTGAAGATATGATGCATCAAATAACAAGCTAAAAGTTTCAGGTTCAAACACCATGCTTCTACATTTTTATTCCCTGGCTTATGAATGGCTAAAGTTTATTGCCTTATAGAATGCTCTAATGCTGTTTTCAAATAATAAACTTGGCTCTGCTGTGCAATGATTTACTCATGTTGTGTGCTGGCCTGTTTACTGAGATGTTTTCTGTATGACTGCACTGGCCTAACTCACCAAGTCCTCAGTCTGGAAAAAGACTAATACTTAAAAATCTTTAAGAGGTTTGGCCAGAACTGATAGCTTTGATGGTGATTCCACCTCTGGCTCTGTCTGAGAACAATCATGGACCCACAGCCATCCAAGGACAGAAGAACAAAGGATGCTGGTAACAGTCTCCATGAATAAGTCCAGAGACACCAAGCTGTTGCTTGGGAGAAACAACAGAAAAGGAAACTCTCTGGCACTTTTCAGGGGTTAGCACAGAACTATAAAGCTCTAGATAAATGAAATATTGTGAAACTTACTGCTTAATTTCAGCTCCTCCTCACCACAATCGTTATACCTGCTGCTAAATAAATAAATTGCATGGCAGTTACTTATTATTTATTTATGTATTTATTTTTAAACAATTCTGAGTCTCAGAGGCCTGAAATAAAAAGCTCACCAAGTCTTTCACTGCTGTGTACTGTCCAGTAAACGATACTGTGTTTTTGTGCCCAGCTCACAGGAACAACCCCAGGTACCAGGACATGCTGATACCCATCCACCTGGAAAGCAGCATGGTCATCAAGTTTAACACAACAAGCAAGCAATGTGACCTTGCCACCAAGAGAGCAAATGGTGTCCTGGGCTGCATTAGGCACAGCATTGTCAGCAGGTCAAAGGAAGTGATCCTTCTGATCTATTCAGTGCTGGTGAGGCCACAGCTGGAGTTCTGTGTTCAGTTCTGGACTACTCAGTACAAGAGAAATGTAGACATATGGGAGAGAGTCCAGTGAAAAACCATGAAGATGATGAAGGGACTGGAGCACCTATTGCATAAGGGAAGTCTGGGACTGTTTAACATAGTGACAAGAAAACTCAGGCAATGTTATCAGTGTCTATAAATATCTGGAGGGAGTGTGCAAAGAAGATGGAGTAAAGCTCTCTTCACTGGTGCCCAGTGTCAGAACAAGAAGCAATGGACACAAACTAGTACATGTGAACATTAGAAGACACTTTTTTCCTTCGTAACTGAGCACTGGCATAGGTTACCCAGAAGCCATGCAGTTTTCTCCTTGGAGATCTTCCAAAGCCACTTGGACATGGCTCTGGGCACTATGCTCTAGCTGAGCCTGCTGGAGCAGGAGGCCACCTGGTTTTCAGAGGTCCCTTCCAATCTCAGCACATAAGGATATTCCTGATGATCATCCATTTGAGGAGCAAATAGCCCACTCATAAAACAGAGAGAATATCTCAGCTCTGCCTCCTCTCATCCCAGAGCAAACTGAAGGCTGACAGCATGGCTCAACAGGGCTGTGGCAAGGAAAAATCACCATGCCTGGGGTACCAACACTCTCACCACCCACTGCACCTAGTTTCCCCTCACCATGACAAGCAGAAGGAGGAGAAGTCATAGCCACCCACCCATCACTCCACCCATCAGCAGCTGCCTGCCATACCCACTGGTGTAAGAACACTGTATTTAAGGTAAGAATGAACACAACTACATTGTAAAAGCAAAGCATCACATAAAAGCCAAGTGAGTAAAAAGTAGCTGCTACGTATTTTATTTTCTTAGACTTCTGATCTAAACTCCCATCTTACTGAAATAAAGCTGTGCAGTGGGATGCACTTGTGAAAGAGCAAATTCTTGTCAGAAAATCCACGTCTGCACTTCATTGCTGAAACCTGAGGAGGTTCACATCTCTGACTACATCAGTGGGAATATAAATCAGGGAGCAGAAGTGGCACATGCTGAGCCTCACAGCCGTAACTCATTTTGCAGCCATAACAACGTGGGCATGTATTTGGCAGGTGCAAATCGCATCTGCCAGAGGATGAGTGGCTCTAAAAATGGTGAACTTTTTCATTTAGTAGTTTCCATGCCACGTGCTGGATGAAGAGGAGCTGGCTCAGAGCTGAGGAGAGGTGTCACATCTTTCTTCTCCCACTGACACCAGAGAAGGGGTTACAGAACCCTGATAGAAAGCTGTGGCTGACCCTTCCCACAGCATACCCAGATGCAGTCCTGTTTTCAGAAAACCCCTTGCTTGGGTGTTTTTTTTCCCTCCTCTTGCACAGCTAAAGGTAAGTAATGAAAAAGTCTGGGCAGGACACATAGATAATTAAATATTTCATCATTCTCTTGATTTCAAAGCTTGAAACAAGACGAGGTTACAGAGGGTTTTATGTAAAATACTTCAGATGGAGCCTAGCTGTATAAGGAAATACTGGGATGGATCCAGATACAGATGTGCTATCTACCCAGAAACTATTTGGCAAGTCAGTGAACTGTGATATTGCAAGAAAGTCTGGGCTTCAGTACAAGTTTTCAAAAAAGTGCCTGCTGGCTGAGCTGCTATAGTAAAGCTGTTTATTGGCAGAGAAGTTATATGAGAAGCTGAAATGAAGACCCTGCTTCTTTTCCCACTGTGATTTTTTTCTCACCACAATTAATTTATTATAGGTAGTTCAGTCCAGACCTTCTGCATAGTGGTCGAGGGACAAAGTCTAGACATAATTTATTGGCCAGCGCCTGGTGAAAACAGAACTGCAGCATCCACATTTTTCCTCTGTTTCTCTTTTTTCTTCTGCCAGACACATCAAGTACACTATATGCTAAGTATCTGGTATGTGAGCCCAAACTGACCAAGGAAAGGTTTCCTTTGTATGAACTGTCCTCTGTTTCATTGTAAAGGTTTTCCATCATGCTAATCAGTAAATATCAAACCAAACAATAACAGCAGTAAAAATCTGATTACTTGGCACGCTTGTTATCTTTCACATGAGCCCATAAAAACACACAGCGATGTTCATCAGGTTATTTCATTTCATCATTCATGATAGCTGCCTAGATATTTTTGCAACCACTGCACATACTGAGAAAGCGAAGCACAGGATGGTTAAATGACATGAGCAGTTGAACAACAAATCAGAAGCAAATTCATGAACTGAGAGCCAAAAACCTACCTGCGCTGTATAGGGGAGCACTCTTATGCTGCAGAGGAATTCCAGAGTAGCAAGCACTGTGGTATGAAAACAGGCCAAGAACAGCAGGAGCTTGGCATTTAGAGGGTTTGCTTACTAGCTTCAAAATGTTTTACTAATATTAATTTCACATTTCACTACATAATGTTTAGAGAAAGTATATGACCAAGGTAAATCAGAAGGCAATCTTGATTAAACATCTGAACCAGGGACACCAGTCAAGTCAGGGACAGAGATGAAATCAGAATTAAAACTTTCTGCACCCTAGAGCTACTCCACAGATGGTGCAATAAGCCCACTCAGAACAGAACTGTTCAGTCTTTTCCTTCTCATTCCACTGGGGCTGTGGAGCCCTGCTCCCTACCTCCACCAGCACAGAGGTCCCTATGGGCATGGCAGAAGTATGCCCCACAGGCTGAATCCAGCCTATAACTGAACACAGATTAATTCTTTTGAATGTGTTTGCTTGTTTGGTAAAAGGCAGCACAGCTCTGAGATAGGGCAGTATTTTCTGTTGTTTCTTATCTACCTTCTGTTTCTTTTTTCACCAAGAGGAAGATGAGGCACTGGCACAGGCTGCCCAGAGAAGCTACAGATGCCCCATTCCTAGTAGGGTTCAAGACCAGACTGGATGGGGCCCTGGGAGGCCTGATCTTGTGCCTAACCTAGTGGCTGACAACCCTGCCTGCGGTGGGGAGACTGTAACTAGACTAGACTTTGAGGTCCCTTCCAATTCAAGCCATTCTACCATTCTAGGGTTCTGTGCAGCTGCCAGAGGTGCAGCTCCAGGGAACTGTGGGAACTACTGTGCTGCTTCTCCAAAACTTCACCAGTAGTGATGCTCAGGAGACTAATGGCCACATTTGCCAGCTATGCTTTGGCAGGATTTCTTGGCTGCCAGTGAGAGAACATCTTGCCTTTCCCTTGTAAGAATGGTGTATAAGGTGTATAAACTACTGAGAAAGAGTCAAGTATGCTGAGATAAGGCTAGTTCTCAGGGTGAGAAAATCACTTGGCCTTAAACAAGAGCAAGGAGTATCCAGGTGGTTCAGACCTTGACAGGAACACTTTCAGAAGGTTCCCCAAAACACTGACACTCGTGGCTGCATGCCTCCAGGACTGATGTTGACAGAGTCCCTGTCCCGTCTGCCTGCTTCTCCTGCTCCAGTCTCACCTGTCTCCTAGATCCTCGTCCAGACCTCCTGCCTGCACACCAGCAGGAAGCCATCCTTCTGTGCTTTTCAGGTACTTGTTCTCACCTTGAATGGAATCATTCCACTTGAGAAAAAAATAAGTGCATGAATGGTAGGTAAATTTGAAGAAAATCTGTGCATGTATATCTACAGGAGCAGAATAATAAAGATCATTATTTAAATATGCATTCAAGTCTAAATGGTGATACTGAAAAGAGCAAATTCAAAATAAATCATAAACATACAAAGGCTTTTTCCTGGCAACCTTTCCCAAGGATCTGTAATTCTTGTGTATGGTGACTGCAGTTGAAGATGATCTGATGTAAATTAGAGTCAAAAACCTCAAATTTACAGAACAGATTATATTTCCCACATCCCCAAGTGTTCATTTACAGTATTAACCCTCTTGAAACTGTTTGAGTACCTGAAGCCTAAATCTTCCATGCAAAATAAGGAAGAAATAAAAGGGAATAAAAAATAATACTATAAGAATAAAAAACCCTAGCATCAGAGCTACTCAGGATAATTGAGGGCAAAGGGAGGTTGTGAATAACTGGGAAAAAAAATGACTAAATAAGCAAAAAATTGTAGCTGAAATTCAGTGTTCGCTACTATAAAGTGATGCATTTTTAGAATGAGATGAAGATTAAAATGAAATAGAAGGATTTTGAGATATCAAAGTACTGGAGTCCTGTGTCCAGTTCTGGGCTCACCAGTACAAAAAAAGACAGGGATCTCTTGGAGAGAGTCCAGCAGAGGGCCACAAAGATGGTGAAGGGCCTGGATCATCTCCCCTATGAAGAAAGGCTGAGTGAGCTGGGTCTGTTTAGCCTTGAGAAAAGAAGATTGAGAGAGGACTTGATCCAGAACTATAAATATCTGAGGTGTGGGGGGCAAAGTGGCGAAGCCAGACTGAAAGCAGTGTGTGGAGATAGGACAAGAGGAAACATCCAGAAACTGGAGCATAGGAAGTTCCATATGAATGTGTGCAAGAACTTCTTTATGATGAGGGTGAGGAAGCACTAGAATAGGCTGCCCAGGGGGTTTGTGGAGTCTCCTTCTCTGGAGATATTCAAGACCTGCCTGGATGCCTACCTGTGCGACGGGGTGTAGGGAAACTGCTTTGGCAGAGGGATTGGACTTGATGATCTCTCAAGGTCCCTTCCAACCCCTATGATTCTGTGATTCTGTGATCAGAGATATGTACATGAAACATGAGATTTCAGCTCATGAAAACATCAGTTACGTTCTCATTAACAGGCAAAACAAAATAGTAAAACAAAACAATGGTTTTAGGAATGAGAAGCCAGTTTTTAAGAGCACCATTTTACTGCTATAGTCATTTCTTCCTTTACCCAAAATCTAGACAGTATGTGCAGGTCTCTATCCACTTGTCCCAGGGAAGGGAAGGGAAGGGAAGGGAAGGGAAGGGAAGGGAAGGGAAGGGAAGGGAAGGGAAGGGAAGGGAAGGGAAGGGAAGGGAAGGGAAGGGAAGGGAAGGGAAGGGAAGGGAAGGGAAGGGAAGGGAAGGGAAGGGAAGGGAAGGGAAGGGAAGGGAAGGGAAGGGAAGGGAAGGGAAGGGAGAAATAAAATGAAAAGAAAGGAAAAGAAAAAGCAGGTGTTCTCCACACAGAGTATAGTAGTCCCCCAGTGATTTTGTGGTTCCTAATAGTTTACACAGTTTGAGGAGGAGAGCAGACAAGTATATAGAGAAGAAATCCACTGAGGGTTATAAATGCAAAACCACATTCAGTTCAGAAAGTTTCTTGTGCTGGAAATAGTCACAGTCTGAGAAAATACTTAAGACTTGCTCTGGACTTGTTGAAGAGGAGCTACTTGTACAGGGAGACCTTTAGACTGGAAAAATATTACTGTGGTAATGATGACTTATGATAGGTAAGCACATCACACAAGGTTTTCTAAGACTTTGGGACACAACAACAAAGGGGCAGATTTCACAGTAATCAAACTGTTTACCTCAATTGAAGAAAAGAGAGGAAGAGAGGAAGAGAGAGGGAGAGAGAGAGGGAGGGAGAGAGGGAGGGAGAGAGGGAAAGGAAAGGAAAGGAAAGGAAAGGAAAGGAAAGGAAAGGAAAGGAAAGGAAAGGAAAGGAAAGGAAAGGAAAGGAAAGGAAAGGAAAGGAAAGGAAAGGAAAGGAAAGGAAAGGAAAGGAAAGGAAAGGAAAGGAAAGGAAAGGAAAGGAAAGGAAAGGAAAGGAAAGGAAAGGAAAGGAAAGGAAAGGAAAGGAAAGGAAAGGAAAGGAAAGGAAAGGAAAGGAAAGGAAAGGAAAGGAAAGGAAAGGAAAGGAAAGGAAAGGAAGAAGAAAAAGAAAGAAAGAAAGATAAGAAAGAAAGAAGAAAAAGAAAGAAAGAAAGAAAAGAAAGAAAAAAAGAAAGAAAGAAAGAAAGAAAGAAAGAAAGAAAGAAAGAAAGAAAGAAAGAAAGAAAGAAAGAAAGAAAGAAAGAAAGAAAGAAAGAAAGAAAGAATCTACAACATCTACTTTTTTTGTACAGTTCAATTGGAAAGAGGATCTGAGGAACTACATATCCTTCAGCTTGAACTTGGTACAGAGGAAGGTCATAGAGCAGATCATCTTCAGTGTGGTCACACAATATATGCAGGAAAAAACAGCATGGGTTCAGGAAAGCAGGTCCTGCTTGACAAATCTCATCTCCTTATTTTATCAGGTGGCCCACCTGGTGGATGATTGAAAGGTTGTTGATTTAGTCAGTTCAGCAATGCCTTTGACACTGTTTCCCACAGTATTCTCCTGGAGAAGCTGGCAGCCCATGGTTTTTACAGGTACACTCTTTGACAGGCCAGGAACTGGCTGGAGGGGTGAGCCCAGACTGGTGGTGAATGGAGTTAAATCCAGCCAGTGAGTGGTCACAAGCGGTGTTCACCAAGAGTTGGTATTGGGCTTGTCATGTTTAATATCTTAATTGATGACCTCGATGAAGGGATTGAGTGCACTCTTGGTGAGTTTGCAGATGACACCAAGTTGAGGGAAAGTGTTGATATCCTCGAGAGTAGGTTGGCTCTCCAGAGGTATTTGGATAGGTTGAGTATTAGTCTACAGTGAGCTGAACATGAGCCAGTAGTGTGCCCATGTGGTGAAGAAGACCAATGACATCATGGCTTGTATCAGCAATAGTATAGCCTGAAGGAGCATGGAGGTGATCATCCTTCTCTACTCAACTCTGGTGAGGCCACACCTGTAGAATTGCATTCAGCTTTGGGCCTGTCACTGTGAGAAAGACACTGAGATCCTGGAGCATGTCCAGAGAAGGGCAACAAAACCGCAAAAGATCTGGAGCACAGGTCTTCTGCAGAGTGGTTGAGGGAACTGGGACTGTTTTGTCCGGAGAAGAGAAGGTTCGGGGGGACCTTATCCATCTCTACAACTGCCTGAAAGGAGTTTATGGTAATGTGGGGGTCAGCATCATCTCCCATGTAGCAGGGATAGGATGAAAGGGAATGGCCTCAAGTGCTGCCAGGTTGTTCAGGTTGGATATTAGGATAAATGTTTCCTCAGAAGGAGTGGTGAGGCATTGGAACAGGCTGACCATAGGGGTGGTGAAATCACCGTCCCTGCAGGTTTTTTCCAACCTTAATGATTCTACGATTCTCTTACTGTTTCTATGAAACACTACAACCTGGCCTAGAATTAATAAGCAGCCATGGGCATTTTTCTTAGTCACATCTGCTTTCTGTTGGGTGATGAACTGTCATTTGCAATTTCTGTCTTCTTCATTCTGTGAAAATTACCTGCACAATCACCAAGTTGAGAAGACACTGCAGTAATTTATCATTTGATTTCCACTGATGCGTTACATTATACATTATGCCAAATACTATTTCTTATTTCGTTAGAAATCATCAAGATGTATTTCTTTCTCAGGAGTATTAGAATCTCCATTCTAATTCATTAGAATCTCCATTGGCAGCCCTTGCACTCAGGAAAGCCCAGTCTGGCCAAACTTAGGAAAGCCTAAGAGATGATTACTTATGTTTCCAGTCCTGCTGAGATCACTCCAAAATTCCCAAATGGACCTTTTGTTCTGATATGAGGAATCATCTGATTGTCACGAGCAATAGTAACTAAGGCATGAGAAATTTTACCAAAGACTTTTGGAAAAACAAAGGCTTCAGCAATTTACCACACACATACTAAAGAGATTTCATTACATAATTTTACAATTAAAGAGAAAACATCAAAACATATTGTCACATTCAAGTTAAAAACAATGGCTTATACTGAAAAGCATCTGTTTCAAGTTAACTACAGATGTGAACTGTTAATAGAAACCATGACTATTATCATTAGTGTTTTTGTTTTAGTTCACTTTGTATCACAGAAAACTTAACTGATTCAGGCATTTTTAAATAAAATTAATCTTAATCCAATTAGGCAGAAAAAATTCTGATATTTTAAAGAAATGAGTATAGTTTGGAGCCCTTTCAAGTACTAAATTTTCCCTAATGTCCTCTGAAATACAGGGCATTTTTATTTGTATAGTGTATGAGTTATATGACTGCTGTAGATATTTAGGACTGATTCAGCTCTCACAAATACCTATTCTGTATCTCTGTTACTTTTTGAACATTTTCACATGCAAACCAGCATGAGAACTATAAGCAAAGTATTTGATATTCCCCCACTGGCAATTTGAAAGTAAAAGAAAAGGAGGAAAAACACTCTACTTCTTACTTAATACCAAAGTGCATAGTCGCTAGGAGGAATGAGAGAAAATCCACACAAGACAACACTGATCACAAATGAACACATGTACAAGTTTATGAGTACACAGAGAATGTAGCAAAAGAAGAAAATGCAGCTGACCAGACATTTTTAGGTGCCTGTTGCAAAACTTAAAAGTAGCTTGAGGTATCTCATAGAGAAAATATCTTTTATTGGATCAATAGGACTGTGCACAGCAGAGTGTGTGCATGGAAAATTGTCAGTTTGGGCACTGGGTTTTTTATGTGTGGTATTACTAAACCCGTACTGTTTTTACATACTCCAAAGTCTCAGCAAAATGATCTCAGAAGAATAAGAGAACATTAAAAGGTATTCAGCTGCAAGGGATGCATCATACATGTGCAATGTAGATTTTCTCTTGATGACTGTAAATCGTTTTTCAGTTGTTTGAAAAAAAAAATGCTGGAGAGAGATTGGGTATGTTTTTCATTCTGAAAATAAGCATTTATCTGAAAAAGCTCTAAATTAATATCCAAAAGCAGAAGAGCAGAATATCCTGAGAAAATGACGGTGCTTTTAACTAATGGGCACTTAATGAAAAGTTGTTCCCCATTCAAATTATTTTATAATTCTTGTAAGATTCAAGTTATGTTTTGTATTCATAACAGATCAGTAAGCATTTGTAATTTTGAAACAAGCCTTTATTTTTAAAGTGGTGTTTTTAAGGTGGTGTGCTTATTTTGTAGAGAGTTATTATTTCATTCTTCACTTTCACTAAAAAAGATAAGTAATAGATAACGTAATTACTTCTGTCACAAACTTCTGTGTTTTATACAACTGCTAACTGAAACATTTTTAACACCTGGTAAACAGCAATTTTTGATTAATTCATTCAAGGCTGAGGTGTTAGCTCAAGGTGATAGCTTGTAAAACGCTCAAATGTAGGTAGTGGCTGACAAGTCTTCGTAAGTTATAATGTTTTCTGTTTTGGGAGGCAGGATTGCTTAGTCCTTCATCAGTAGTGTAGAAATACTTTCCCTCCACACTTTCAATGGCAGGATGGAGGATGCAAAGAATCTGTTTCCCTCCACACTTTCAATGGCAGGATGGAGGATGCAAAGAATCTGTTCATCAGAAGTTTCCAAAAGTTTACCATGAGAATTTCTGTGTTATACATTGAAAATAATTTCTGCTGATCTCTGCAGTTTTGAACTTCAAATTACTATGTTGCTTTTCTGCAGCCAACATACAGATCCCAGACACCTAATGAGATGTATTTCTCAAGGGCTGTGATAAAAATTTACATTTTTTTACAAACAAGTTTTCTTCACATATGAAAATGCTTAAACAAAAATTTAATGACTGGATCCAGACAGTTTCCTTTAGGCCACAGAAAATTACTTTAATCTGTGAATGTGATTTGCATCCATCAGAAGACAAAAATTCTCAATTAACATATAGTACCCTAAAATGTGGCTTTATGTCTGTTTTTCTGTAATGGTTTCTGTTTCTGTTCTGCAAGTTAAAAATAATGCCTCTCTAATGTTTCTCTGCTCGAAGGAATGGTTGACTATATTAAGGTGTTTTTTGATGGAACATGCAGTAATTTAAGAATACCTTCAGCTGGCCACATTATATCCATGATGAAAGGTTAGTCTGGAAATAACACAAAGCCATATCAGAAAGGTTTGAATGCAATTCTGGTTTACCAGTCTGAATGGAAGTACTATAGATACACTTTTGTGAAAGAAAATGTATAATCAAAATGAGTTCAACAATAAAGATTTTAATAATCCTATACCTGTTCAACAGTATCATACAGTGTGAAAAGTTCCTATGGTAAATATAAGGTAATTCAAACTAAATGCCTTTCAGAGCAGAAGTGGCAAGTACAAAGCTTGTTGGATTAATGAGTAAATTGTAATGCAGGAATAACTCAAGTTGCCCACCTTAGAGGCCAGCTGGAAGGGAAAGGAAGGGAAAAGAAGGAGAGGAGAGGTAAGGGGGAGGGATAGAGAAAATTATAGCTCTTACTGCCTCTTTCATCCACTTCTGGGGTTTCAAGCACTAAATGCTGAGCTTGCTGTTTGCAAGGTTGCTTGAAGGGGCCAGTGGTGAAACACAGCTCTGAAGAAGGGGAAAGAAGACCTCTTGGTAATGAAATAAGGAGCTGTTTGAACACAAATGTTCCCACAGATCAGTCTTTACTTTACAGGAAAGTTCAGGTACTACTATGTGCCATTTATCTGTCGAGGTATTAATTTGCCATGAATAAGAAAAACAAGGATAAAAGAAGGGGAGGGAACCCACTTTCATTAAACCCCTTGTCCTTTTTACACTGATGATGATTTTAGATCAAAGCTTTTATAGTGAGCGACTATAGGAAGCAAGCAGAGCTTACCTTTCCTCATGAAACTGAGTTTACAAATAAACTGGCCACCGAGTGTGAGGTCTTCACTCTTGTAAAACCTGATGTTAGTGAACTCTTCTTAGTTGATATTACTTAGTGGTGAGGCATTGGAACAGGATGCCCAGGGAGATGGCAGAGTCACCACCCTGGAGGTCTTCAGGAAATGAGGAAAAGTGGCACAGAGGGAAATCGTTAGCAGGGATGGTGGTGATGGGTTTACAGTTTGACTGGATGACCTTAGGGTGCTTTCCAACCTTAATGATTCTATGACTTTGCTTCTACTCGGGAAAGGAAGACCCCATTTAAATCAATAGTTGAGTATCTTCCCAAACTGAGATGGAAATATTCTCATACTAAGCCCCATTATAATACTATGCATCCATTATAATGACAATTACAACAGAGCTTCATAAATCATAACAAAGTAGACACTTTGAAGTTTACTTCATACATACTAATTAAAGTGCACTGCAGACTTTAGTGGGACATTTGACACTAAAATCAGTTTATGAAAACTGGACTTACATGATAGTATGGATCAGGAAGAAGCTGCAAAGTCCTCTCACATAAAACATTTTGGACTCAACATGTGATCCTCTGAAGGAGTCTTACTCTAGCAAAGACAGCAGTATCAAGCCTAACACTTTGGCCAGAGTTTACAACTGAAAAGGAAAGCTTTTTCCACTTAAGCTTCTATCAGCTGTACTAGCAGTAAACTCCTCATCATGGAGGGAATCCTATAATCCTGCATTATAAATCTTTTACTGAGTTTAATCTCCATCATGCAAACCATTCATATGCAAGGACTGACCTTCTGCCAGTCTTTAAAGAAACCAAATTTATGTACTGTAAACCCAAGCTATCTCAAACTAAAAATAATATCAATTCTTTAGCTCTTATCTTTTTCTTCTGAAAGTACAGTAATTATTGTGTGATAGGTCCTTTTCATGTTGTCAGATTTATCAGCTCATTCAGTCAGAAGTCCTTACAGTGAAAAATGGCAAAACATTGGGTTGAAGAGGTTTCTTTTCTCAGTGGTTCAAGTACTTCTTACTAGTTACACACTTTCTTTACTTGCAGCATTGCTCTAATGATGAAAATGTAAGGTCTTCCTAATGTAAAATGAGAGATTTCCAAACTAAAATTGATAAGGGGCTAAAATATGGATACTATAACTTCTCCTCCAGAATCAGCCACAGCTCAGGTAGCTGAAAAGCTCCTAGTTTGGCATATTGTTGCTCCCAGTGTAAATATCAATCAGGAGAGGAAACAACAAAAACTAGAAATATGATTTCCTCCTTCCACAATTTCTTATACCTTATGAGACTGTAGACAATGAGTTGACCCTCACCATGCCTTCTCCAGAGAATGCCATGAAAAAAAACAAGCAAATAAAAACCACTGAAATATGCATTCATTTTCTCTTCTTTATCTTTGCTTCCCACTTTTTGTCATTTGATGTATGTTATGATCTGCCAAGTATCATCTTAGAATAGAATAGAACAGAACAGTGTTAGGGCTAACCAGAAATTAAAGGATAGACATTAATTAAAATGATCTCTTTAAATCTAGCATGGTCTCTTAACCACTATATGGACATATGTATAAAGTGTTTTTTGATAACACAGTATTAATCCAAGAAAACCTAAAATCCTGTATGAATATTAGTGCCTAACTAGTAACTTTTTGTTACTTCTTTTGAATTCATAGCACCTATCAGAGAAAACTACTCCAGATTCTGAAGAAGTAGTCGCATGGCTGGGTACTAGTCAAACATCTCTCCAAAAGCTCCTAAAACTCTAGGTTACCTTTCAGCTGTCGCCTCACTATACTGTTTATGTCCACTTCCCACCCCAATGACTGCAATTTTAATTACGGTGCACAGGTGATTCAGCAGACCACTTTCCATAGACTTGCAGGCTATCAAGACTTCAGAGCACAGCCTGAGAACTACTGTTGTAAGCTACTAAGTAATAGTTAAAAATTCAAAGAGATGATAATTTCATTATCATATTGTTTCTTTGTTCCTGACTGGGCCCCTACCTGTGATGAGTCCTAATAAACTGAGCTAACACCCATATAAATGCAAAGTATTAAAAAAAAAGTATGAAATAAGTGTTTAAAAATAATGAAACAGTACTAGATACTTGTAAGTACTCATCACTTCTGAACCTCTTTAGGTTCAGTAAGAGATAAGTGAGAAATGTCAACTTTAAAGCCTCAGTTCTTGAAGTGTGTTTCTAACTACTCTCTGTATTAAATATGTCACGTTTACTGAAACAGGTGCTCTGATCAAATATGCAACTTTTGAAGAGGATCTGTTAGCTTGCAGTGGGAATATTTATACTGACATTTGTATTGCAGTTATTTCTAGTATTAATGAGTCAGTTCAATAAGCTGTGCAAACATTGATAGCCTGTTACTTGTTACTTTCAGCATTACAGATCACCAAAGTGTTGTGTGAAGGAGAGGATGAGCGAAAGGAGGAAAAGAAGAAAGAGAGAGGGAGAGATGGAGGGAGGAAGGAAGTGGAGATGAAAGGAAGGAAGAAGAGAAGGAAGCAAAGAAGGAAAAGACACAACATGTTCAAGTCTACTTTGAAGGGAAGTATTCAGCCAAGGTTCTAACAACTGATACACCCCAGAGGGTACGATTGATTTTGCTTGTGAATTTGAGCATTCCCACATGTGCTGGGCAGCTGGCACATGTGTCACTCTGTGCCTGATCAGAATTACTGGACTGGGGAAATTTACACTGTGAGAAGGGAGTAGAACATAAGCAGAGCTCTCTCAACAAATGTAATCGTCACTGATTAAACTTAGCGTTACTAGGGAACCAGAATAAGATGACATTAAATAGTCATTTACTCATTTCCCATTGAGCAATGAGAACTGAAAGGGTTACCATATGTCATTAATTTAAACAATATCAGAGGGGCCTCATAAGAATGAGAAATTACTAACATGAGTAATCTGTTCATATATCCAATCCTATTTTCTTTTGAATCTTGAGATTTTTGCAAATGAAAGGAATACATATTTTAGACATTCTGTTTTGTTACTAAAATGTTCTTCTCTTGAACTGAACTTCAAGTGTGGAAGAGACACCTGGTTGATAATTACTGTACCTGTCCCCTCAGGTAGAGAATTGCTGAGTAGAGACATGAAATATCACTATGTCAGTAATTAAGTGAACTAACATTGACTTTGATATACAGGCATGAGGACCAGACTCTTAACTAGTATAATAAATAGGGTATCTTCATCCAGTTCAGTACTGTAGAGCTACATTGATTTACAGCCATTGGAGAATGAGACAGTGTAGACTCTAGCTATTTTTAGAAGGCATTCTCCATAAGAAACCATTATGATGAGACCTAATTCTACACTCCTTACTCAAATTCAATCTCAGTGCAATTAAGAGTAAGAATAAAATGTGGCCCGTCTTCTGAGAGTTATATGTAAGAGTGGTATATAAATTCTGATGCAGCTTAATGACTTTTTTATCTACATGCATACATGTATCAAACACAGTAGGAGACAGGTTAAGTTTTAAAAGCAATGGCTCTTGAAGCACAACAAGACCTAGCCAAAAAGATAGGAAACCAATCCAAGACAGAGATGCTAACATAGTTCTCCCTCTCTTGCTCGACAGCTGCTTGTTTAAGGATCTGTCATATGGAAAATATGTGAACCTGATGAAACATCTGTTAAAGTATCTCCACTCCCATTCAGCTCCTTAAAAGCAAAATCTGTAGGCTTGTTGCTATTTTCAATAGTGTGCAGACACTTGTTCTGTGCACTGTATCATGGGAATGGCAATGGCTTAGGACTGCCTGCCTGCTTGGGGATGGAATGGCAGCACACTTCACAGTCATCTCAGGCATGTGGGATAACACAAAAACAATGTCTTAAAACAGTGTGTAATCCTAAAAAGAGCCACTCCAGAGGATTTCCATTCCAGAATACTTAGCATAAGGATATCTTAAATGCACACACAACTAGTTTAGCTTGCAGCTTACTCTTGCTAGGTAGATAATTAATGGCATAGCTGCCTCTTTTACTTCTTTTCATCTAACTAGGCAGCTACTTCTCTGTTTTCTTGCACATTATATTTGTTTCTTCTGGAGACACTGGTAAATTATTCCTGGCATTTGTTACAAAGGCTGCTCTGAAAGTAATGCCTCCTATTTTATTATATTGGCCCACAGTCTCAGAGGCAGATGTTGGTGGTATGGCAGCAGAGACTGAGCCCTCCCACCAGTAATTCATTATGTGTTGTTGCCATGTGACAGATGGCAGCAGAGGGGCAGTCGGACACAATGGTGTGTGACATGGAAGTGTGGATGAAGCAAATCTGTGTAATTGAATTCCTCAGTGTGGAAAAAAATTGCATGCATAAACATTCATCAATACTTGTTGAATGTTCATAGAGATCAAATAGTGAATGTGAGCACAATGAGGTGGTGGGTGGTGCATTTCAGCAGAGTCAGCAACAGTTTGAAAGACAAGCCACATTCTGGACAGCTATGTACAGCTGTCATACCACAAAATCAAGAGCATCACTATCAGCTTATTAGCATGAATCAACTAATGCTGAAGACTATGTTGAAAAATAGTGCTTTGTAGCTGAGAATTTGATGTGTCAAATTGTCTTACGCTCTTTGTAGCTTTCACAGTTTCTATGGAAATAAATAGGAGGCATTACTTTCGGACCAACCTAGTACTTGATTCTTTACTACGGAAACTGGGGAAGCATTAGCAAACTGAGCGCAGTAAGGAAGAAAAAAAAAAGAAAAACAAAAAAAAAAACTTTTTCTTCAGACAGAAAAGGGGAATAAAAGCAAAGAGTCCAAATGCTTGTTTCTGTTGGCTTTAGCAATAGCCAAGCAGCTTCACAAACTTAATAAAAAGTGCTCTTTTTTCCTTAATGCCCATAAAATATATATCCCTGTACAGAAACAGCAATTCCACACCAGACTGAGATTGCAATGAAATAATATATTGGTTGAACAGAGTGTTATTTTCTACTGACAGACAAGGAACTTTATGTTATTTCAAAATCTATTACTCAGTACATTCTCATTTGTCTGTTTTTTCACAGTCTGTAGACACAGCAGTAATCATGCTTAGCCACATTGGGAAATTTGAATTTTTAACCTGAAGATGAGATGACAATCTGTCTCAGCTGCTGTCATGATCTTTCATTTCAAGATGATATGTTTATTCTTGGGCATTTACACTGCGGTAGAGAACGTCATAAAGGATCTGAGTTATAAATGTTAGTTTTGACTGAATATGACACTGCAAATAAACATACCAATATACTCTGTGGCTTCATCATCCTCTTGCTTCTGCAGCTGATATTGCTGAGCACCTGCTGCCATAGAGCTGGACATCATGGAATCATAGAATCATAGAACACCTTAGGCTGGAAGAGGCCTGAAGGATCATCAAGATCTAACTCTCTGCTGTGTTCAGGGCTACCACCCACAAGCTCAAGCTAACCAGGGCCCATCCTGGACTTGAGCACCTTCAGGGATGGGGCATCCACAGCTTCTCTGGGCAGCCTGTGCCAGTACCTCACCACCCTCTGAGTAAAGAACTTTTTTCCTAACATCCTAAACCTAACCTAAATTTCCCCCTTTTTAGTTCAAGTACATTCCCCCTTGTTATAACACTATCTACCTGTACAAAAAATCATTCCTCCTCTTGCTTATAAGTTCCCCTTAAGTACTGGAAAGTAGCAATGAGGTGTCCCCAGAGCCTTGTCTTCTCCAAGGTAAAAAATATCAATTCCCTCAATGTTTCCTCATAGGAGAGGTGCTCCAGAAATCTGATCATTTTTGTACAGCTTTTCATCCACCAGAACTTCTAGTTCCTTCTCTACAGAATTGCTCTCTGAGTTCTTCTCTCAGTCTATAGACATGTCTGGGATCACTTTCACCCAAGTGCAACATCCTACAACTGGGCTTATTAAATCTTATTATGTTCTCAGATAGGCATACAGGAAAATGGCCTGTAATACCAGCCTGTAAGAGTAAAATTTTGGTATGAAACCATACTGCCACAGAAAAAAACAAAAAAACAACAACAACAACAAAAAACACATGCAAAAGCTCTGGAGAAGCAAACAATCAAAGCAACAAGAGCTGATTTTCTCAGTAAAATCTGTGCTGCCCTACTGTCATACTCTTGTTTAACAAAACATGACAGCAGAGAACCACACAAAATGTCTATGATCATCCTCAGATAGGCCAGGAAGACTTCCTTTAGAAAGCAGTCTTAATTGTGCTGCTGCCATTGTCAAATGGGTGTAGAGGCAAATCTCATACAATGACGAAGGTGGAAAAATCAGACTAAATCTCCGTGTCGCTGCCTTTTGTTTTTACTGCTTTGGATGTGCATTTTGCAGAGCCATAAAATCATGGAAAAACCTACCAAACAACCAAACATTCTTCTTTAACCCTTTGGCACTGGAAAAGGAGTGTCTGGAAATCTTGACATTTAGCGTCTAGGGTATCAAAACAAAACAAAACAAAACAAAAATACAGCTCACAACCCTCAAAGTCTGGCAAGAGAAGTGAAGAACATAAAAGCTGTGAAAATGAGGCTAGTGAGACAAAAATGAAGAAAAGGACTGGCTCTAGAAAATACTAGGTCTCTGATTTTTTAATAGATACAAAGAAAGATGTTTAAAAAAAAAGATACACTGCATTGTTTCTGCTTTGTAAAAGCAGGAAATGGGGGAATCATTGGATTGCTAATAAAGTTACAGTGAACTAGTTTTCATAAGACTTTTTCTTATCATAATGTTTCCCCCATTCTCATCAAAGAAAATGTAACAAATGAAGTGAGTCTGGAAAAATTTTCTGAGCATTTTATGGTCATTTTACATCTCAAGAATGAAAATCCAGTAGGATTGAAATAGCTTAACACCTATTTTTTCAGAATAGGACAAGAAAGAAATAGTCTTTATTTTGACATTATGTTATTGTTACAGACAAATTCAGCTGGTGACCTCCTTTCTAGCTCTCATAGACAATCAAAGTAATCATCCAGTTGTTCATGTGCAATCAATGTAATTATGAATAAGTCCAGCAGTAGAAAATCTGATGCAGTGCTGACTATTGGTTTATTCGTAAGGTTGATTAAATATAGGCATATATTTTTACATGTACATGTGTGTATGTAGGTACACATAGAATCATAGATTCATAGATTTTGTTTGAGCAGGAAGGGATCTTTAAGGGCCACCTAGCCCAACACCTTTGCAATGAACAGGGACACCTACAGCTTGATCCAGTGGCTCAGAGCTGTACCTAGCCTGACTCTGAATATCTCCAAGGACAGGGTATCCACCACAACTCTGGGCAGCCTCACTACCCTTATTGTAAAAAGCTTTTTTGCTATGCCCAATATAAATCTCCACTGTTTTAGTTTGGAACCATTTCCCCTTGTCCTATCCAATCAAACTCTTCTAAAAAGTCTTTCCCCTTCTTTCTTACATCCCCTCTTTATATACTGAAAGTACACTCTTAGGTGTCCCTGGATTCTTCTCTTCCCCAGGATGAACAGCCTAGCTTTCAACCTGTCCTCATAGGTAGGGGTTCCATCCCTTGGATTGTGTGCCCTCCTCAGAACACACTCAAGTAGGTCCATGTCTTCCCTGTACTAAGGATTCCACAAATCCTTGACCTTAACAAGATATTTTGCATGTCCTGTCCTTTCACATTTATTGTCCTGGTTCCTGCAATCGTCTATCTCATTACTTTGCTCTTCATCTATTATAGGTTGAGAAGGATTCACTCAAGATTATCAGGGCTGCTGGACAGATAATGTTCAAAACAGCACTCACTCACTGTTCAGATGTCCCTGGAATGACAGAGAACGCAAAATATCTTGTTAAAGGTGTACATGATCCAAGGGATGGAACTGTCTTTTCTATTAGTTGCTGGGGGGAGGGGGCAGAAGAGAGGAGAATTAAAGAGAGGAAAAGAGTGGAAAGGAAGAGAGGAAAGCAGAGTGACAGCAGATGTGGGTGAGAATGCAATATTCATTGCTTTCATTGCCTCAGTCTACACCATGATCTCCCCTGCCACTGTGCTTAGTGAAACAATTCAAGAGAACAACCACCAGCAGTAGATGAAGATCCAGTCATGGATTGCCTGGGAGGACTCAGCACACTCACATCTGTGGGAACAGATAGGTTGCACCCAAGGGTCAGGATAGAACTGGACAATGCCCTTGCAAGACTGTTCTAACATTTTAAATGTCTTTCAAGTCAAGGAGATCTCTTGATGGCTGCTGAACATATCTTCAAAAAAGTTTAAAAGGATAATCAAGACAACAACTGACTTGTCAGCCTTACTTTGGCATCTAGAAAAATGTTGGAACAGGTCCTCCTGGATTAAATTCCTAAGCACAGAAAGAACAGCCAGCATAAACTTATCATGGGTAAATCATGCCTAACAAATCTCTGTTGTTTCCATGAAAAAAATCACTGAATCACTAGAGACATGGAGAGCAGTGGACGTCAGTTACAGTGACTTAAGTGAGGCCTTTTACTTAGTATCCACAGTGGGACAAACAACATGGATTAGTGGAAAATCATTTAGATAAAACCATGTTTGGATGATTAGGCTCAGCAGGAAGTGGTTAGTGAGTTGGACTCAACTTGGAGATCAGAGTCTGTCCTGGTACATGTCCTCTTTAACATTTCCTTAACCTGGAGGAGGTATCAGAGGGTTTGTAAATCATCCTTACATCCCAGCTATGCATGTGGACATGCACAGTTATTCTGTTCTCTCTTTCAAAAAGAAGAAATATTTTTTTCATGCAGCATTCATCTAAAGGAAGTGTGTAGGGAAACAAAGGTATTTTTTTAGGTCCTTACGTGTTTTTGGTCATTTTTCCTGCTTCTTATACCACCTTTTTCTCATCCTGCCTTTACTTCCTTCCCAGCCTCTATCAGTTATCTCTGTTCCCCACTCCTTGTTTTCTGCTTTTGCTTACTTTTCCCCTGGTCACATCCCACACTTGTGTGTACTCCCAAACATCCATGTCTCCTCCCAGCTCTTGCCCTTTCCCCACCACCTCAGTATTTTCTCCTCTTCAAGTTTTCTGAGCTGCAAACAGAAGAGTGCTGAGAGCAGAAGGTAGGGCAGCCTCTGGGTTTGGTTTGCTCTCACATTCCATGGGAGACACACAACTTCAGCCCAGGGAAAGCCCTACACAGTACTACAGATTCAGATTGGTGCTCATGGAGCTTTCAGAGATGCTGATGCTCACTTCTGAGATACAGGTGGGAATGGGATTTCTAGAGAAGCTAATGAGTTAAATTTTGATTGTGCTTCACAAGGATTAATTCAACCATACTCTTGTAAAAGGGAGTCTTTAATGACTTTTGCAAGAAAAATGCAAGTCTTTTATCAAGATTTGATACTTGTTCATTTAGTAATAATGAAGCATGAAATATGCCATGTGTCAAACTTGCCAGTCTAGGCAGGTTTCCAGATCTTTAGTGGTAATATGAAATAAAAATAACAAGAATTTTGTTTTGCTTTATTTATTTTCTGGGAGCATCTGTGAAGACTTTCTTTTTAATTCTCTTGCTTAATACCATATTCTCCAGAAGTTCCAGAAGTAGCACAGCCAAAGATAGTTCCAATTATACAATGTAGAGCTTGCAAAAAAACACAGTATTATTAATGTTCTTTCTTCTTGCTATATTTTGCATCTGTAATCAAGATCATGTGCAAATAATAACACTTAGACATCCTTATTACTTGATTGTGCCTTTAATTTGAGAAGTGTGATAAATAAGTGGGATCAGCTGGGCTAGCAATTAACTGTGCATTTAATTGCAGTTTCAAAAATAGAGCCTGAGTCAATGATCTTAAAAAGACCGGTCCCAGAATACCAGTGTGTCATGTGCATTTGTACATATATTGTTAATGAATATGGTGCCATTGAATATTTTTTGACACACAGATGTGGACAGGTACTGCTGAGTATGAGAGAGAATTCAGAATGACAGGAATGTTCTCAAGGACTTACAATGTGAGTGGCTATCTGACATCTTCAGGTCTCTGGTCATGCCTGTATATGGACAGTGCAATATATACATGTATATATCTTAGTCTGCTCAGAGCAGACAGATTGGACTAGACAATGCCCAGAGATGCCTTCCTACCTCTGCTCTTCTATGATACCTGACATGGGACAAATGTCAATATCAATACTATCCAACTCATCATTCATATGCCATGATACTACTGCCTTCAGAAACCTGAGGGAGAGTGAGTGGAGGAAGAGCTGGGGAAAAGGAATGTATTAAAAGAGAGATTTACAAACAAAAAAATTGAAATTGAAGACTTTGATGGGAGCACAAAAGGTCTAGAAGAGAGCTAAAGCCACTTCTAGCTGTCAGATTTTCCGGGAAAGAACTCGACAAATTAGTTATCATGAATAAACTATTTGAAGCCTTCAGCTGTATTTTCTCATCAGTGAATCACTGACAAGTACATCCTCAATTTTGAGAAGCTGCTATAGGTTATTGTCCAGGAATTTATGTAAATCAATTTATATCATATACTCAATGCTTGCAAAATACTTGCTCATAGTTAATTATGAGAAGTAGTCAGTCATGTCCAAAACAATTCAAATAGGAGAAGATTAACAATTAAGAAATAATGAGCCAGAAAATAGTCTTTCTGCATAGTGATATCCCTGTTCCTACGTGAATATATACTGAAAGTCAATAATAAGTTAATAACAAAAGTCAATCCCATCTACACATGACAAAAACAACCCAGAATTTTCTATGTAGAACAGTACCAAAATACAAAGAAGTTGAAATGTACTTGGAGTGTGATATTCCAGGCTGGTATGAAATCCATTTCATTCTATTGCCAACAATGGGATCACTGAAGTTTCACCGATTTATACCAGACATAAGTCTGGGATTTCTTTCTTTCTTTCTTTTCCTTTGGCTTTTTTTTTTCCCCCTCATTGTTCAACCAACTTCACTGCACAAGATTAGAAAAGATTTCAGAAGACTCCAATAAGAGGCAACGGAAACAATGAGATGCAAATTGAATAAGGCATGAACGGTGTATTGAAGAGAGGCAGAGGAAAAAGAGAAGCCAGGTTCTGGCAATGTTACTGGAGTGGTGACAAGTGGACTTAATGATGAGAGAGATGAAGGACAGAAAAGACAGTCTGAGGTTAAGGATGTCTCAGGTTTGGAAGTAATTTGATACTAACCTTAGAGAGCTGACAAAAATCTTAGCAAAACCCTTAGCAAATTTAAGTAGTAAGTTAGAGAAGCAGAATGACTGGTCAACAGATTTCACCCAGAGTAGATTGAGAACAGATTTCCTTCATCTGATTTATTCTAGTGTCAGTTTTGATTAAAATTCTTATTTTCTAAGGAATTAGAACTATGAATGCCTTTTTCTTACTGTCTGGATTTATCACCATGATAGCCAAAGAGGTATCTTTATAGAGATATTAGATAGCCTGGTCATGCAAAGTGCTTTCCCAAATATTCCCAGCTCACAGAAACAAAGCATTGAGAAAAATCAAGACTGTCTGAGTCTAAAAAGCTTCAGCCTGCAAACATGTAGCAATAACAGATTCAAAGGACCACAATACATGCTTTGCCCACTGTCTCTGTTGTAATCCTGTTTACATACAGATGTGCACCAACATGTACATATACAGACATTTTTGTCTTTGCTGTCAGAGGAAACTGATACAAGGAGAGAGGCTAAGTTTGATTATTGAAGTGCCTTAAGCCACAGCACTACAGAAAACACATGGGAAACAAGAAAAAGCAGAAGTTTTAGAAGAATAACCACTTCAAGACCAGTTCCTAATGTGCAACAGAACATTCTCAGGAATACTCTGTTTAATAAATTGATAGTAGTCGCATATAAAATGTGGCTGTCTGAACTAAATACAAACTACAGCAATGCTAGTGGGAGGTAATTTACACTGACAACTTTTCAAAACAGCTGATTTTGCTCACTATAAAATAAAACTTTCAAGAATACTCTAGATCTATTTTTAAACATAACACTCCCAGTGAGTAAAAATGAATAGAAGGAAAAGATGACTTAAAATGGGAAAAGGTATGAAGGGAAGCAAATGGCCCTATCCCAGATAGCCTTGTTGCTCTTGTTTATTCCTGCAACTGAGTACTCCACTGCAAAGGATAAAACCACACAGGATGGGGCAGGACATGGGCCTGCATTCCGGTACCACAGATCAGAGCTACTGGAGGTTGTGCATGGCCTGGCCTCACAGTTGAAAAAAAACACAGAGCAAGAGAAAACAAGTAAAATAAACACCCTGAAACAAACCAATAGCCAGCGTAGCTTGGAGCAGAGAAACAAAATGAAAGACCCTCACTTTGTGTGGCCTGAAAGGACAGAGCAAGGATAGACTTAAAGTAAATTAGGCAGAACTGCACTTTCTGGTAGATTCATAGGACAAAAGGAGAAGTTTGCTTACAGGTTGGGTGAAATCTTGTTCTCCCCTCACAGCTTCCCCCTAGTTTTTCGTCATTTAGGGCCATTTCAACAGCTTGATCAACCTCCCTGTGAAGCTGCAGGGCTAAAGGCCAGCCAAGGGCCACAGGGCAGCATCACTCCTCCACTAATTAATTCCATCAGAAAAAGCCTGTTCAAAGAAGTGCTGACATTCAATCAAAAGTCAGACAATATTCTTTTGAGTAATAAACACTGTCATATTGTCAAGTTGTGCTAACCCTTCAACTGAAATGCACGCTGGAAAAGGGGGAGGAAGGCCAGAGAGGCAATTGCACAACATGTGACAGAGGCTCAACAAAAGTAAATAGTCCCCCAGACAGGAAAAAAATACTCCCCTAGTCTCCTGTGCTCTGTGCACCCAGGCACACAAACCACTGCTCACTCTAGCACTGTGCTTCACCTCATGTCAAAGTTGAATGCAGGAGTCTAAACCAAATGTAAAACCCACAGGTGGTACATAGTTATCCATAAGCTGCATGGCAAAAGCTTTCTCTAGCACAGCAAAGCCAACTTAACGATTGATTTATGTATACCAGAAGTTGAAAGAACAAAGAAAAAGGTGGCAAAAAATTGACTTGTCTGGGAAACAATTCCATGAACAAACAAGTTGTAGATCTGGTCTGCCAGTACCAGTCATTAGAGAAACTGCTTCACCTTGCTAGAGGTGAAGAAGGGGCACATCTCCAGATCTTCACCACCTTGAGTTTGTCCTGCTTTTTAAGTAATGGGATCAAAAATAACAGAAGCAGGAGATTATAAAACTTTTTCATAGGATCATAGAGTCATAGAATCATACAATCATACAATCATATAGTCATACAATCACAGAATGGCCTGGGTGGAAAAGGACCACAGTGACTACCTAGTTTCAACCCCTCTGCCATGGGCAGGGTCACCAACCACCAGACCAGGCTGCCCAGAGCCACATCCAGTCTGGACTTGAATGCCTCCAGGGATGGGGCATCCACAACCTCCTTGGGTAACATGTTCCAGTGCGTCACCACCCTCTGTGTGAAAAACTTCCTCCTAATATCTAACTGAAACCTCCTCAGTCTCTGTTTAAAATCATTCCTTTTTGTCCTATCACTATCCACCCTCATAAACAGACATTCTCCCTCCTGTTTATATGCTCCCTTAATATACTGGAAGACCACAGAGAGGTCTCCTCAGAGCATTCTTTTCTCCAAACTTTACTTGATGCCAGGTGGCATGTATTACCAATACTGAACATTTACTCCTTTCTCCTAATGTCCTTTTTTCCAAACAAAACCATTACCACATCTTGCAAACACCTCTCACTCTCCACTCATTAAAGAACTCTCACTTGATCCATTCCTTACCAGACTCTAGTTTTGCTCATCAGTCAGCCTCATCTTATGGCATATTTATCAGTCAAACAAATACTCTATGTTCTGTAGATCTTCAAGGATACAACACTCTACCTTGAGATGATGTTTTTTCTATATAAAAACATTCTCCTTCAAAGAGAATTCTGCTCATGAGCATACAAATCAAGCAGGAAATATCATAATGCAATCTGATTATTAAAAACTCACATATTCTTACCAGAAATCAGGCATAAGATAACCAACATCACAATACTGTATATGGAATCTGATTGAATATTTAATTGAGTCACATGGAGTGCAGGAGTGCAAAGGCCATTCTAAAGGGCAAATAAATTCTGAGTTTGCTCACTGCCACAATACCCAGAATACCGCTTCCACTCCTGTGCATGCCTTTATAACTTTTCTCTTATAAAAAGGGTATTGCTGCCTGGCTCTGTTTAATGGATTGGAAGCACAACTGAGACAAAGTCTGATGTCACCAACTCTCTGCTGCAGTGCCAAGAGCAAGGAGAAAAGAGTCTATAGAAGAAGATGCATAAGAAAAAGAGCCTGGGAGAGAACATCTGTGAGATCCTACCTCCTCTCAAACAAGGAAAGCATGTGTTTCTAATGGCTTCTTTTTACAAAGTGCATTCAGATAAGTCTGGGGTTTTTTTAATCAACACAAATCCTTATTATATGTTCATCCACCTCTGTCTGGCAAAATAATCATGAGAAGGTTATGCCTGCAGTACCTGCAGCTTCAAGGACAATTCAAAGTACAATTCACTGCTTGTAATTTTTTATAGTTCTGTATTATTTTACCACTTTCAGACACTAGCTACATTATATGGCACACAGTGCATATTACTTTCCATAGGTACAATGGAACATCATATGCTTAAGTTGATGTTAACAGTTCAGGTCATTCCTAAAATACTGAAGTAATTTGAATATGACATGGACATGAAAGGTCAACATTTTCAAATATTCAACTATTGTGAAAGTTTAAGAATGTTTGGGCCTGATATTCTGTACAAGTGTGTATTCATCTCTTCAACTCAAATGAAAAGGAACTGTGAAGACTCAGAAAATCTGAAAGCTTAATGGAGGCTTTTCACAAATGTGTCTGCAAGTGTGTGCAAGTAGATTTCTGTGTTTCAGCAAACAGATAACTAAGAAGAAAATGTTTTTTAAAACAAATCAATGAATGTGAAGTGGGTGTTTCTTTTACGGGAACCTCTGAATGTTTTAAAATATTATCCAAAGAAAGGGAAGAACATGTGGAAACACATTCATTCATTCATTCAACTGAAAAATCAAAATATTTGGGATAGCATTCATCTCTCTTAGGTCTGGAAATTTCCACTTATGTATCTAAATGTGAGTAACACCCTGGGCTCCTCTGAAGCGAATAGTAAGAGAGATATGTTTTCTGAGGATATATTATTTTTGTTCCTTGTTATTGTTACTGTTATTTTTCCCTTACTTCTGTACAAAGCATATTCTAAATTATTTGATGCTCTGGGAGACTGCAACTAAACAATCTTAAAACATACACTGTGGAGAGACTGAGTCCTCTGCTGGGGCTCAAATAACCAGAGTAGCTGAGGTGGGAAGACATCTGGAGATCCTCTTGTCCAGTACCTGCTCCAAGAAGGGTCTCCTATATGTTGCTCTAATAAATCAGTGAATCTTTTGGAATACAAATGCCTGGTCTTTTCAGGCATGAAGATCTGTGCTTTGCTCTCATGTAACATCACAAGTGCACAGTAGAAATGTGGAAGCGGAAAGCAAATAATTTCAAGTGGCATCATGATTCCCTGGACCAGAAAACAAATTTAGCAATAGTGAAAAAGAGTTAGTTAAAAAAAAAAAAAAAAAAAAAAAAGAATGGTGAGTGGGGTGGGGAGGAGACAGGAAAGGATACAGAAAAGTCATAAGTCATCCCGTGTCATGGCTTGGTAGGAAAATGTTTTCACGCTTAAGTCTACTGAAACTACTCGGAAGCTCCACCCAATGTAGTGTCTGTATTTTACCAATAATAATTGAAATGGAACACACCAGCCTTTACTTATCCTGCCTAATGAATGTTATCATGTGGGAAAGGTAAATCAGTAACAGCTGAGATCAAACATACCAATCTCCTTGTGAGTATACAATGCTCTCATTTATATAAAACTTTATAATATAACTGCACTTCTCATTTAAGTGCAGTGTGTGAAACACTGCCCAGTACAAAAGAACTTCTCTCTTTTCTCCATGCTGTTTGAAAGGGTAGCCCAAATGAATTGCTGGAATGACCATCGAAAGGGCTACTCATTAGTTATGTCTGTCCTTGGGTATCAGCCAGATGTGAGCTAACAAGACCACAAAGTGCTGTTGGTATTGGCAGCAAAGACAGGGTTCATCATAGTACCTCTTGTCTAGACTAGGGATGTAAAAGGAAATAGAAAACAATTCTACAACTATACGTACTTGATGTTCCATCCCCCTTTTCTATAGAAATAAAATAAAATAAAAAAAAAGTAAGACTGTTGGAATTTTTCATTTTTATTTGGGAAAGACAAATTTGGAAACCAGAGTGACTCATTCTGGAAAGAGTCTGACTGGCATGTGATAGCCAGCTAGCTGCAGAGAGTTAGGGCTGTAGGAAGAGTCTGAAGTAGGCATGTGGATTCAGATTTTAGTGTGTTTTAACTCTTAATATCCTCATCACTCAGTTTTCTTTATTCACTATGTAGGGATAGGAAAGCCTCCCACAGTCTATTTGATCACTAGCAAGCTGATGTATATCAACAGGTCCATAGATACTGTGAATAAAATCTTCAGCTTTAGGAATGTATCACAGGTCCATTGCCAAATATGTTGCACAAATGTCCGTCCAGTTAATTCTGTAGCCCATGCACCCTAGAGGGAAAATTCATACCAACTCACTGTTTCTGACTCGTTTTTGCAGGTGCAAAACAATTGCTTTTCTCAGAAGATCATCCAATACTGTATATAGCACTGGTTTGAATGGAGACCCACCCACTCTTTACATAAATTCTTTTCTCATTTCCAGATGCTGCACTCACCTCCTAGCCCACTCAGGCTTAGACAGAGAGGTGATAGCTGACCCAAAGCTATAAACTGAAGGAAAACTGAGAGTCTTTTTTCAGAATTTTCCCAAAAATCTGATCACACCTATTAAAGGTGGTGTGTTTTTTTTTTTCCTATCAGTGACTTTGACCTTAAGCTTAACAATTATTGTTCTCTTCCATCTCCTTCCCATCTGTAGAGTGCTGACATCACTCTCTTCCATCCACCCTTTATTTCTATTGAGAAGGGTAGGCAATAAATTTCTTCAGCTATCATGGCTGCCCTGAAAGACTCTATCTTACAGCCATCAGCATTTACCCATTACCTCAGGTTCATACTAGTAAAGCGAGAGGAAGAATTCACAATCTGCATTCCAGCATCTTTTAAATTTCCTACTAATGCACATTGTCAGGAGGATAAGGGCTCATGACAGTGTACTTTACCACCACCACCTGCTTATAGAGAAACCATCTTTTCTTGCACTTCAATTTCCTGACTTATATGTTGTTTTCCACTTTCAATTCCATCTCACCCCTCAGATGGTATTTTTTTTTCATAATTTTTTCATTCTCATGCTTCAGTTTCAGAGTGCTACCATTCAGGCAAAGATGTCAAGAAGAGTTCTCTATACTGGATGTTTACCACTTGAACTGTTGGACTTCTCCCAGAGCAGAATTACATAGAATCATAGAATCACAGAATTACTCAGGTTGGAAAAGACCTCTGCCTCTTTCTTGGCCCTCTCTCCCTTTTTGATCTTTGATTGCCTTTGTTCAAAAATCTGTTTATGTGATCTATTAAGGACTATCTCTTTGATAGCTTCCAGACCCCCTCACTGTGTAAGCAATTATCTAATGAGGTAATTGAGGTGCTCTATAAAACTGCACATCCCTAAATTGGCCCCATAAGATTCAAATTTGTGCTGAATCATCAGCCCTTTGCATACCTGCACGCACACAAATAAATAAAAAGATAAATAAATAAAATCAAGATTTCATGATTTTAAATCTTCTAACACTCCAAATTTCAGTTTGGCACAAAGACTGGAAAGTAAAAGAAGCAGGCTTGAAGTCGATTGTTTTACAAGAATACACAGCATGTCTCCTAGCTGAAGCAGGACTCGCAAGTCATCCAATCACTAAAGCAATGAAGAGCAGGAGGTTTCCCTCACATAGGTGTCTTATGGAAAGAGATGGCAGAACAGAATGGGAAGGCTTTTGATAACAGCTGGAGTAAAGGGTAGAACAGAAAAGTAAAAGTACAATCTATTCACTCCTGCAATGAAATCTTAGTCTGGCTCCCAACTTGCATGTTAACAACTCTTGTGCCAGATATTTTTCTGCTTCACAACTGCTTGATTTTCACTTAGGGCTTTGCACATGATTGAATCTATTGAGATTGTGCTTTGGCCTTTTGTTTCTAAAATGTTTTTTTATTCATTTTATACACATATTACCCATTATACTCAGGGCCTGGCATTGTAATCAATGTGCAACCTGTATTTAGGAAATTCTTTGGTTTGTTTAAGTAATTAATGTAATCCCCATATGGTGTCCTGAGAATCCATATATGGAAAAATCATCCATCTTTTAATCTGCTCTGAAACTACACTTTATCTGATACTTTGGTGTGTTTAGGACATTTTTTTTCTTGCCTGTCTCAATTCTCATTCTTTCTGGACAAATGCCAGATGTCTTGCAGGAAAGCATCTCTGCATGAGGATAAAAAAACATCTTAAAACTTTGGAATGGTCTGGTTAAGGTATATAAGCTAAAGCCAAAAGGATCTCTTCAGCCTTATTGTTTTTTACATTCAGTCACATGTCAAGACTTGTTAAGTCAGGTTTGTGTAACTACCTTTTGTTCTCTGTATTAGCTACAATGATGACAAGAAAACAGTTCTCTCAACTATTCACATCTTATTCTCAGGTCAGCAGAAGAGAGCGGGACTTGGAAATACATTTTCAGAGATGTAACAAGTACTAAGCAATGATTTTGCATAATTTCTTTGTTTATAAAAAACTACAGATTAGGACTGATTACAGATTTTCTAGTCTTTTGTTGAATTTTGTAAATAGTAATACCTAAGAAAAAGATATATTTTCTTCCTAAATATGTCTTAATTATATATTTTTTTCAAATTAAATTGACTTCCTGCCAATTTTGTTTTCAGATTCTTCCATATGGCTGTTAAATGAAAATGCATACGTCTGTAGAGTTCAAAGAACTTTAACACTGTGATGTAACTACATCTTTCTTGACAGTGTAGAGCTACACATGCAAAGGTGTTTTTTCTTCTGCCTTATCAAAAATGTCCCAATCTTCTGATCTCCTCACCAATGTGTTATTTAAAAAGCCCATTATAATATTGGTTAGCTTCCAGTCAGCAGGGCTCTACTCAGTCTCCTAAAACCTTTGGCAAATTGTTGAGAAGAATACAAACATAACATCTGCTAACATCTTAAGTACTCTGGAGTGAATCCCATCAGGCCCAATGAAGTAATGAGCATTCTAATCTAATCACCTACAATAAAATGTTTCTTGCCTATTGACTATTTTTAATTATCTATACATATATTTTTGCCTTCCAGATGCTGGTGGTGGCAAAGGGGAAAGACTGAGTGGCAAACTAAAAGCTTTGCCTGGAACAAGTGAGCCCGATTAAAGCAGCGGCAATAAAGAAAAAGGCAAGTGGGCATCTTACATATTGTGACTTCTCAGACAAGGCCAGGTCGGGAAAAAATATCTTAAGAATCGAAATGTGGTATCTTCTCCTTCAGTGATCTTTCTAGTCTGCATTGCAAAGAAGAAACCTTTCCAGATGTGTCATGTTAGAAAGCAGTCTGGTGTTTGATTAGAGGTGTTTAAAACCAAGGCTAAAAGGACTTGCAGATAACTGTTTCAAATGTACTTGTTTAAATCCCAGATGCTTCCTACATAGACCCGCTTGGCCCACAAGCAGAAAGACCTAAAACTGCAGCAAGGAAAAGAACAGAGGAAGATGACTTTGCTGACGAAGAACTGGGAGAGGATTTGCTTCCAGAATAATGCGTGGTCTACTCAAAATCTTTTCTCCTTCTAAAATTTCTAGCAATGAAAATGCCTCTTTGAGATGGTTTTGTACCAGGTTTTAATGAAATGAAATAATTGTTGAAACACTTTGTGTTTGTGGTACCATATATTTAACACTTTTGAGTTGGAGTTACAGTGTGTTTTACGATTGGTTATTTTGCTTCTTCATTAGAACTGCAAAAAGCAAACTAAATCAATCAAGAAGACGCTGGCAGTTGAGGGGCGGGCCTTCCATGAGCTCCCAGCGTCCACCTGCCATGGTGATGTGGAGGCAGAGTCACAGAGGGTAGAACGGTGGAACCCCCCCTGCAGGTATATAAAGGGCAGTGCCAGTGAGCCGGCAGTGCCAGTGAGCCGGCAGCCCAGAGCAGAGCGGACAGCGGCAGAGCGAGCAGCAGCAGAGCAGGAGCTGAAGTGAGAAGGGAGGGGAAACGCAGGGGCTGCAGTGAGAAGGGGTGGGGAGGAGCAGGGGCCGAGGGGAGAAGAGATAGGGAGAAGCAGGAGCCCAGGTGAGAAGGGATGGGGAGAAGCAGGGGCTGAAGTGAGAAGAGATAGGGAGAGGAAGGGGTGGATGGGCACGGTGTGGAAACACTGTGAGTGTAGTCCAGGCGCTTCTGCTCCCATTCGCATCACCCGTGAGCGCGGGTGGTGGAGGAGGGTTTGTTGTCTTCTAGGCCAGGGACACGGACACGGCTGGAACACGGCATGCTCCTGGTGTCAGCCCTGCAGCTGTCAGTGCGTGAGGAGAGCGCTGCACCTCCGGCCCTCGCTGCTCTGTGACAGTCTCCGGGTCTGCCTCCCAATAAAGCCTGATTCGTGAATCCGTTGCTTGGTGCCTCTCCTTTGTGTGGTCCCTCTTATGACATCGAAGCGTCTTTACACGTGTGTGCCTGTGTGTGGTGTGTGCGCTTGTAGACACGGACAAAGCGTCCCCATGATACACGCCGAGACCAAACCTCTGTTTATTTGACACCCTTCCCTGTATCCAAGAATCTCTGCACTGACAGCACAATGAGCTCTGAGGTCACAGAACCGCAGCGCCCTATGACAGCCCGTGAGCCTGTATATTTAATGTATATTAAAATATACACATGAATGTATTGGCTTTAATGGCTTGTATTGTTGTACACAAGGGTATCTTCCTAAGTTGGACATACAAAAACGTAACAGTTTAAAATGTTCTTAGCTAGAGGTATCACAGAATCACAGAATCACAGAATTATCAAGGTTGGAAAAGACCTAGAAGATCATCCAGTCCAACCATCACCAAAACTTCCCAGTTAAATCATATCTCTCAACATGTTCTTAGCTAGAGGTATCGCTCCTTTAAATAGGGTTATTCCAAGCTTGGGTTACTTTTGCAGCATCTTGTTTTATTCACAGAGTCATAGAATCACAGAATTGTAGGTGTTGTAAGGGTCATCTAGAGATCATCGAGTCCAATCCCCCTGCCAATGCAGGCTCCGTACACCATGTCACACAGGTCGACGTCCAGTCAGGTCTTGAATATCTCCGGGGAAGGAGACTCCACCACCTCCCTGTGCAGCCTGTTCCAGTGCTCCGTCACCCTCACCATAAAGTTCTTCCGCACATTTGTGCAGAACTTCCTATGCTGTAGTTTCATCCTATTACCCCTAGTCCTGTCCCCACGCACTACTGAAAAGAGACCAGCCTTTCCACTATGGCCCCCACACCACAGGTATTTATTAACATGGATCAAGTCTCCTCTCAGCCTTCTTTTCTCAAGGCTAAACAGACCCAGTTCCCTAAGTCTCTCCTCACAGGGGAGATGCTCCAGGCCCTTCACCATCTTAGTGGCCCTCCGCTGGACTCTTTCCAAGAGTTCCCTGTCTTTTTTGTACTGGGGCATCCAGAACTGGACACAATATTCCAGATGAGGCTTCACCAGGGCAGAGTAGAGGGGAAGGATGACCTCCTTCGACCTGCTGGACACGCTCTTCTTAATACACCCCAGTATGCCATTGGCCTTTTTGGCCATGAGGGCACACTGCTGGCTCATGGCCAATCTGTTGTCCACCAGGATGCCCAGGTCCCTCTAGCAGAGCTCCTTTCCAGCAGGTCTTCCCCCAGCCTGTACTGGTGCATGCAATTATTTCTACCCAGGTGCAAGACTCTACACTTGCTTTTGTTAAACCTCATCCGGTTTCTTACTGCCCAGCTCTCCAGCCTGTCCAGGTCTCACTGAATGGCAGCACAACCTTCAGGCGTGTCAGCCAATCCTCCCAACTTCGTGTCATCAGCAAACTTGCTGAGGGTGGTCACTATCCCCTCATCAAGGTCGTTGATGAAGATGTTGAACAAGACCGAACCCAGCACAGACCCCTGGGGGACGCCACTAGTTACAGGCCTCCAGCCAGGCACCGCACCGCCAACGACAACCCCCTGCACTCTGCCAGACCGCCAATTCTCGACCCACTTCACCATCCACTCATCTATCCCATACTTCCTCAGCTTTGTTATAAGGATGTCATGGGGGACAGTATCAAAAGCCTTACTGAAATCAAGGTAGACTACATCTACCACTCTCCCCCCGTCCACCCAGCTAGTGACATCTTCATAAAAGGCTACCAGGCTGGTCGAGCACGACCTACCCTTGGTGAACCCATGCTGAGTACTCCTGATAACCTCCTTATCTCCCAGTTGTCTGGGGATGGCATCCAGCACAAGCTGTTCCATCACCTTCCCTGGGACAGAGGTGAGACTGACTGGTCTATAGTTACCCGGGTCTTCCTTCTTGCCCTTTTTGAAGACCGAAGTGACATTGGCCATCCTCCAGTCTTCAGGCACCTCCCCAGTTCTCCAAGACCTCTGAAAGATTACAGAGAGTGGCTCAGCAATGACCTCCGCCAGCTCTCTCAGCACCCGCGGATGCACCCCATCAGGTCCCATGGATTTATGGATCTTAATGTTTCTTAGGCACTCATGGACGACCTCTTCCCTGACTAAAGGGAAATCTCCCATTCCCCAGACTCTCTCATCAACCTCCAGGGTCTGAGATTCCTGAGGGAGAACCCTTTCATTAAAGACAGAAGCAAAGAAGGCGTTCAGTATTTCCACCTTCTCAGCATCCCCCGTTACCAGAACTCCCTCCTCACTAAGTATGGAGCTCACATTTTCCCTAGCCTTCCTTTTGCTGGTAACATACTTTAAAAAGCCTTTTTTATTATCCTTTATCTCCTTAGCTAGATTGAACTCCAGGTGGGCTTTAGCCTTCCTGGTTGCATCTCTGCAGTCCCTGACTACATTCTTATATTGTTCCCAAGTGGTCAGACCCTTTTTCCACATATCATGTACTTTTTTCTTTCCGCAGAGCTTGCACATGAGCTCCTTACTCATCCACGCAGGTCTCCTTGCACCTTTTCCTGATTTCTTAGTCACAGGGTCGCACCAATCCTGAGCTTGGAAGAAGAGTCATTTAAATGCTAACCAGCTCTCACAGGCCCCTTTGCCTTCTAGCACCCTGGCCCACAGGATAGCCCCAAGTATGTCCCAGAGGAGATCAAAGTTGGCTCTCCTAAAGTCCAGGGTAGCAATCCTACTTTTTTCTTTGCTTCCTCTACTCAGGATCTCGAACTCCACCATCTCATGGTCACTACATCCCAAGCTGCCCCCGACTTTTACTTCCTTAACATGTCCTTCCTTGTTGGTGAGAATAAGATCCAGCAACACCCCACCCTGCGTCAATTCCTTGACCACCTGCATCAGGAAGTTATATTCAATGCACTGCAAGAATTGTCTGGACCGTGCATGCCTGGCCATGTTGGTCGTCCAGCAAATATCTGGATAATTGAAATCCCCCGTAAGTACCAGTGCCTCGGAGCGTGACTTCCAGTTGCTTATGGGAGGCCTCATCAACCTCCTCCTCCTGATCAGGAGGCCTGTAGTACACACCCACAACAGTGTCCCCCTTGCCAGCCTGGCCTTTGATTCTCACCTACAAGCTCTCGACTTCAACATCACTCTCCCCCAGGTGGAGTTCAATACATTCTAGCTGCTCTCTCATATAAAGAGCAACTCCATCAACCCACCTTGACAGCCGATCTTTCCTAAAATCTTTGGGTATGCATCTCTACAGGCTGAGCATTTCTTCTTAGTACAAGTTGTACCTTCCTCACACCATGTTCTGCAGTGATAAAACATGTTTTTATTACCTCTTAAGTCCTCTGTGAAATGTCTGATCACCTTTCTGGTTTGTGCTGTGTAGTCACTTAGCTATGTGCAGTCAGGACGAGTATCTCTACCTTCTCAGTCTAACAGTCAGCTCTCTAATGCCCTGTGTCCAAAAGGCTAAATCCATCTCAGTGAGCATTCTTCTTGTTCATTTATCTTCATTTCTAAATTAAGCCTTCTCCTGAGACATGTGAACTAATAAAACTGGTTACTTCAGTTTCTCCAGGAATGCAAACAAAAGGGGTACAAGAGAGATAGGACTTATTCATGGTTTAGGCTTCACAGAATTGGCAGGGAGGCTGCTATGTCTTAGTGTTTACATACACTGTTGATCTGCTTGCTATGATCACTCATAGTCTTCTAGTAGTGAATAAGCCTTTGCGCTTGCTGTCCCCCACTCTGAACTGTAGTTGGATCAGTAATGCTGTGACAGGTTATGTGGAGAACAAAATGTCATTTGCAAACCGATTACCAGGAAATATGTCTTGGAGATTAAATTTTCATTCATGGAGCCACTGAATTTCTCCATTATTTGTTTTCATTTCTTTATAGTAAAATGAGTATGAAATTGATGATGATGATGACAGTAATTGTTAATTATTCATTTGTTAATGCATTGTACCTTGAAGAAACAGAATGTAAATTAGCAAGTGATATCAGCATGTGTAGTGAAGAAAAAATGATCTATGAGAGTATACTCTTTCTTGCATATAATGACATATTCTTGTTGCTGGAAGTCCCTAAGGCTGATTTTTAGCTGCAGTTTCAAAACATCATTAGTAAAACACTGGGGAATAAAAATGTTCTATTATTCCATTTATGACTTTAATGAAAACCCCACTTTTCCATGTGAAGGAAGAATTTTTGTTTAAATTTGACTTTTTACCTTTGTAGATAACTTGAGCATGTTGTGATTTAGAAAGCACATATTTACTAAATAACGCATCAGTGAGGCAGGAAGATCATCTGGCAAGGTCCTTTTCCTCCCCACAGACTTATGAATTACAAAATTCTTTGTCCCGCCTATTCGGCACATCTTTCCTTTTCTTTATTTCTGAAGAGCAGGAATAACAAGATTAACACACACACACAAAGAAACAAACCAAGGGAAACGTTTTTGAATCCTTTAGTAGGGGCCCAGTTCTAACCCCCTGAATCTGTTCACTCCATTCTACTAGTTCTGGATCAGGCCCATGCATAGCATTGCTTCTGCTCCTCGGCATGTTTCAGCTGACAGCCAGGACTGCACAAGAACTCATGAGAGAACCCTCTGTCCTTGGCATCAAATGGCCGGGTGTTAATCATTTCTCACTGACTGACATATTTTTATACCTCCCAACTTTCCAGGTCGTCTGTTTCTCTCCTCCTGGTGCTCTCAGTCACCCTGTTTCATTGCTGCAGGGACTCAGATGCTCTCTGCAGTGCTTCATGTCCAGCAGACTCCCGGTAGTCAGCAGCTCCCTTGCAAACAGGACCATGGCAGCCTGTAACTGGCTCCAAATTGTGCAGCTACACTGGGAGAAGCTAAGAATATATTTCATTTAAAAGTGAAAGAATGGCTACTTCAGTAATGTGATCTGCTGCAAAACCGCACTCTCCTCCAAGGGCGGTCAGGTAAAATCCATTACACAAAGAATTTCAAAGATTCTTTTTTTCTAAATTTGTCAGTAACAATGTGGCCCATTGTTTACATTTTAATTAACTTCTGTTTCGCTGACTTTTAAATAAGATTAATTAACCTAATGCTTTCAGCTGTATTACTGCAAACTGAAGTTATTCAAGCCTTAGCTGAGATCTTCAAAGAGTAGAGCAGCTTTTTTATGTAGAGGAAATCAAATTAGCAATACCTTTACAGTGATTTAATAGCTTATGGACACCAAAGTGATGAGAAATTATTCTTGGAAAACCTTTCCTCAGCAGCCTCTGGTCTCAAAGGGGGTTTCTTCTTTACATCTGCAGTATGTACAACTGTCACAATGAGAAAAGGGAAGTTACTTGTGCTGTGCAGCAAAAGATCGACATAGAAAATACCAAAGTATCTCCCTGCTTGTGCAAAAAAAAAACCAAAACATGAAGAGCACACTTGGCTTTAAAGTTACCTCAGTGAGAAGAAAAGCAGAGAAGATACACTGTAAGCCACTGTTCCACACTTACTACTCCCTCAACTGTGGTTTCACTGCCAAAATTTCAACTCTCACCAAGAATCACAAGGAAAAGCTCTGCTTTTCAACTGCAGTTTTCAATGTGGTGACTAGCAAATATGCAATAAATATATGAAGAACTGGGGGGACGTTGTGTAACTGTTTCCCTCTGAGAACAACATTGCACACCTTAAAGGAAGTATACCATTGACTCATTTAGAAGAAAGAGATCTACATATAAAATATTTCTGCATTCATGAATCCCCGATATGAATCAGTATGGTTCCTTGATGGTGTACATTTAGAGCAGAAGATCTTTGGCTAAGACTACAAAGCCTATTACACAACACAGGAAACGTGAAAGGGGAGTTTCAAGCCAAGCGTGCTATGTGCCACTCCCAAACTAGTGACATGATCTTCCAGCATCCATTGTTTGCTTTGAATTATTCCTCCTGTCAGAAGCACAAAAGTGCTGTAATAGCAGTTAGGGACTGGCTGGAAGAAAGGAAGTTCCCAGCTATGCCATCTTTTTCTAGACACAGATCTTACAAGGACTTTCCCTTTTTGCCTGCCTTCCTCACTATTTTTTCATAACCCTCAGGCCCTTCCTGTCTCTGTTCACTTTTATTCTTGATTTTGGCATGTATTTTTTCTTAACTGAATCTCCTGACTGTATTTATAATCTGTCAGGAGAATTAAATTAATCAGGTGTTGATCTACCCTTGCCCCTTTACCTAAAACAGCTATTGGAGAAAATCTTACCAGTTTCTAACAGGATTTCTTGCCAGCTGCCTTTGACAGTCTTCATATACTCAGAAGTAAATGTGAAGAATATTTTTGGTAACTGTTCCCATACAGCACTGATGAGCTTACAGAGGTAACTAATTGTCACAAGTTCTGGCTACTCTGGACATTAAGGACATTAGAGATTATTTCCAGTTCTTTTGAAGATTAAGGTGTTCTGTCCGTTCTATGTAGGAATGGTAGATAACCCTTAAAATAACCTGTTGAAATGTTTTAATCTCAGAAAAAGTTTATTTTTTTTTATCATCTATTAGGAGACAAGGCAATCACCTGGTTTAGCTGACTGGGAGAATACCATAATCATCTGACAACCACAGACAGTAACACCTTGTCACCTCATATTCTTCTCTTTCACAAACCAAAATCAGCCCTCCAGCTTTGATGCGTTTTCACAAATAAGTAGCAAAAGCTAGATAGGACTGCCTGTGGTATCAAAATCATCCTGAATCTACCAGTCAGAAGCATGAGGAGTAAAGGAATCCTATTACTTGGCTGTCACCATTACAGTTAACTGACTAGTCCCATGTACACACTATAAGTTCAGTCCTTAATACTCCTTGGCCTGGTTTGCTGAAGAGACTGGATGAATTAGAAAGGGCTTCAATAATATTAGTAATAAGAACAGTAGTAGTAATAGTACTTAATAGTAGAAGTACTATTATAGTAGAAGTAGAAGTAGAAGTAGAAGTAGAAGTAGAAGTAGAAGTAGAAGTAGAAGTAGAAGTAGAAGTAGAAGTAGAAGTAGAAGTAGAAGTAGAAGTAGAAGTAGAAGTAGAAGTAGAAGTAGAAGTAGAAGTAGTTCCCAACCATCTTATCCAACAAAGCACTCTGGAGCTTAATATCCTAAAACTCTATCACTGAAAGACAAAACAGCTTAGAAAATACTGAATTCAATATATCAAGAAGAATAATGTGTTTTTGTTGTTGAACAAACTTGAAAGTCTACATTTGCTTATTAGTTACGGGAATTAAAGCTATAAAATAGAACGGTGATCATCTAGTGTGATTTTCCTCTTAACAGATGCCATGTGCTTTCCCATCTTCATGACTAAAGTCTCTTCTAATAGCCATATTGGAGTTAGACTCTACTGCTTGAAAGAGGTCATTCCATGAGGACAAGAATAAATTAAACAGGTTTCCTGTGTCTCTGAGACTCATGGCTGATTGACTGAGTCAGGTATTTTTTTAATACACTTGAACTCTGATTAGTGTTTCTGCCTTAAGAATGTATTCCATTTAGAGCAATAATCAGAGTGAATCAAATGCTGGAAATCAACATTAAACACACCTAATGTTCACAGTTTTAGAAGTGAGAAAAATTAGCCACCGTGTGGATTCTCTGGGGGTAAAACCAGGAAAATACATACTGCCATGTCATAGTACATCTAGGCTCTCCTTCCTCAGGAGAGGAAAGCTTTCTTTTTGCAATATTTCTAGAAACATCTGTTGTCTATGAGAAGGCTGCCTGCATATCAAATGGACAGGAAATTAGCTAGTAGGTTAAAAACAGGGCATGGGACCCCCATGCAAAAGACAAACAAAATTAGCCTCATCATATAATTTTTAAGTCACATCAAGCTTAGGTATATATTGGTTTGATTTAACACAAAATTTCTTGCACTGAAGAATTCATTACAATATCTGCTAAAATTATCTGTGGGTTGATTTCTCTTACTGCTTAAGACATGAACATAAGACCTAAACTGAATTTGTTTTGCCTCACTTTTTACCACGTGATTCATACTGTATGAATGTTATTCTGAGAGCTTCATCTGTGATCATTAGGTCTGTATTTTTTACAGTGATTATTTCCCTGTTTTCAGATACACTGGAACACCTACTCATTAACGTAATGATCCATTTTTTGTTTTTCTAATCTGATTGATCAAAATGACGTGTGATATTGAATCGAGTTCCTTTTAAGATGTAGCTGCTTTATGACAGCACTGATACTTGACTTTTTATTCATAAATCCACTGTTTTTAACAATGATTACATAATCCTTCTTCAGTTTTGGTTTGTGGAGTCCCATTCTACTTACTGGGGGAGTCAGTATCAAGCCACTGAACTTAGAAATGCCTCATACAGCAGTGACTTTCCTCCTTTCCTCTGAAGCTCTGCAGTTCTTATAAGGCTTGTGAAAAATCACTGATCACAGTTCAGAGAGTTCCCCTTAAAGAGGTGGATATTTCAAAAAGTCTAATCCCAGTTCATAAAGTTTAATATTTTCTTCAATCACTAAAGGAAAAAAAAAGAAAACTTATCACCCAAACATGACAAAAATCTGCCTCCTTTTATATTAAATACAGAATAGAAAAATGTAATTTCTTTTGTATTTTTACTAACATCTCTAACATTTTCTCCTAAAACTACACTTCATTATTAGGGTCATTTTTTTTCATCTAGATAGCTCCTACATTTTCATTTCCAGAATTTAAAATCCCAGTTTCTGAAATCTGCTGCACATAATTTTTTTTTCATTTCCTTTTACTTTCTCCATTAATTTTCTCATACTCCTCTCTTTTTAGCTTATAACCTTTCCCCTTTTTCATTTTTAATGTTCCTTTCACAATTAATCAGATCTCTACCTATGTCACACACCTTAAAAAAATGCAACAGTACATCCAACATTCAGTAACCCAACATAACACAGAAGATCCTTACAGCTGTCCCATTCCCCATCTGCATTCACCCATAATGTTTGGCTCCCACTGTAGTGAAGATCAGCAGCTTGTGGTATCTCCTTCTGTGCTGGATACTATGCTACAAAGATCCGTAATGGTTCACATTTTCTTCATTCCTGGGGAAAAAATATATATATATATTTTTATATATATACATGTATATATAATGTGTATATATATATATATATATATTATTAAATTAAATATTATATATCATATATATTATATATGTGTATATATAATGTGTATGTTTTTAATATATATACATATATGTATGTATATATATGTATGAATATGTATATATGTATACATCATATAATTTTTCTATGTCTAAACTAAGACATTTTTTATTTTCAAAAATATCAGAGCAGATACAAACTTCCTAAGACTCTTTAAAATTTATGCCTAGTTATACTGGAATGGCAATGATTTCACAGAATAGCATGCTAAATTTTTGAGGCTCAGAAAACTGCATTCCTATTTTGATGTCTGTGGAAGTTTCTGAACCCAAGTAAGACCATGGATAGTTTCAGCTCCAAGCAAGGAAGTATCATAATGTTCCCAAAGCTTAGGCTTGAATGACATGAACTGGGAAATTTGAGGACCTTGGATACACAGAGCAGAAGAAGAACAAGAAAAACATTTGCCTAGAAGAATTAGGTATTCAAGGAGAATAGGTACTATGGGATTGTATGATATAAATCACAAAAGAAGGCAGAGGCATAGGATAATCTTTTTAAAAAATTTAAGCTATTACTGTTTTTTAATAGAAACAAATCACTTTTTGATTTTCTGTGAAACCCTCTTGTACTGAGCTCTGAACTTAGCCCCAGGAAAAGCACTACAATGGGCAGATTTCCCAGAAGAAGACTCCGATGGAGCAGAATTGGAAAAGTTACTGTACTTAAAATGATTTCTAAACTGAATATTTCCCAGGTCTCATTTTCTGGAGTAGCAAAGTTACATGAACTTATATCTAGTAAAACAGGATTGAAGGTTAGCTAAAATATACTTCTGTTATTCAATAAAGCAAACATTTATCTAAGAGTGGCTATGAAACTAAAGCTCAAACTACATTCTGAAACTGTCTCATCTGAATTATAAAATATATGACCGTGTTCTGAAAATTAGCGTGGTAGTAGCCTACTCCAGGTCATTTCACTTTATCCAACTCAGTACAGCACTACAGCACTACTGCCCCAGCTGTTGAGTCATAGAATGTCTTGGCTTGGAATGGACCTCAACTATCATCTAGTGCCAACACACTGACACATTACCCACCACATCCAGCTGCCTGTGGCCACAAACACCTCCAGGGATGGGGCGTCCACAACTTCCTACTTTCATCGCAAGTATTTTTCTCTCTTACCCTTTAGTTTAACCAGTAGGTCCTTGCTCAGCCATGCTGGTTTCCTGCCTCGTTTGCCTGATTCCTTATTCGGTGGAATGGAGAACTCTTATGCTCTCAAAAGTGCATCCTTAATGACCTGACAGCTCTTTTTCTGTTCCTGCGTCACTAGGGACAGTTTCCCAGAGATAACTCATACAATAATTCCTTAAGTAGTCTGAAGTTTACTCTCCTGAAGTTCAGGATCCCGACACTGCTCTCTACCATACTTGTGTTCTTTGTCTGTGTATAGCAACAAAGCATGTCCTTGTGAAGTAGGTAAGTAAGTCAATGCTAGTATGTCAACATACACATAATTCTGAAAACAGGGAAGTACTAAAAATTCAGAAGTTAAAACAATCTGGACTGAAAGTGATCTGAAAAGAAAGAAAAGTTTTTGGTAGCGCAGAAATTTTGAAAATCTTGGTTCAGGCTGACCCTTCTTGTTGACATATTGTATCTCGATCACTAAACTAGAAAACAAACAAACAAAAAATAATTCATCCTGCTTGATGACTAAGCCTAGGATATATCTGGAAGAGACAGAAAAAAGCGCACTGCCTGCTCCAGCCCTTTCTTCCTAGCTCTGTCTTATTTTTTCCTCTTGCTGAAGAAAGGAATTGCAAGTAGATTGCTTGGCTAAATGATGGATTGAATGATGTCAAAGACAACATCATTTAAAATAGAATCATCTGCTACTGGAAAAAAATAAAATTGAAAAATAGAACAGATATAGTAAGATACTCAACAGCTCAAAACATTCGTTCTGTGAACTGAGACAGGATAAGTAACATATATTTTTACTCTGATTCTGGTGAATTATAGCGCAGTTAGTTATTGTCTGATGACTTACTGACAGCCATCAGCACGTAGAGATTCAGGAACATCTTTCAATGAGAGGTTGTAGAACTAAACTTCCTAACTTGTTTTAAGAAAATGCTTGGCAATTTTATGAATAGAATTATATGACATGGTTGTAAACCATGTACCATGTCTGTTTATAATGTGTGCAATCCAATATAGTTTGTAAGTCTCTAGGAGTTCCATAGTTCATTGGCAAGAGCTAACCATCTCCTTCCCACTTTAGCAGATATTTATAAATTTATTTTTTTTTCCAGCATCTAAGTGTTGAGTGAAATTAGTAAATGATAAAGGGATGGTTTTTGTCTGGCACCATTCCTTTTGTTACAGGTAGGTACCAAAGAGCACAACCACTGTTTTTTGTTGGATTTGTGGTGTGTGTGTGTGTAAATACTAATGTTATATCTTTATTGAGACATGGACATTCCCAGTGGGGAAATCAAAAGGACTTTGCTATTGGTTGAAGTGGGGTCGGAACTTCCTTTACTCTTCTTTCAGTTCAGTTTCGATTCCAGGTGACCACAGCAAAGAGTTCAATAACCATGCTCAAAATGCTGAGAAATCTGTCCTCCAGCAGTCAAGAACCAACCTGTGTGTCTTTCCATCTGTACAATGCACTGGGTGAGCAGGTGAAATCCACTGAAAGTAGCCTTCCTGGAGAAAAGCACTAATTAGGATAGCAAATACAAGACATGGGAGTTAGCATTTCAACTTGCTACAGATTTATCCAGGAGAAGGTCATGGCGTCCATGTATTCTTAATTTCCTCACTATAGCAATCCTTTCCACATTATCCTGTAACTCCTATCACTGGACTGCAGTTTCTAGCTAGGAAACTACTGGAAGTTTATATCTAGATTGATGCTCAGTCCTGACTTCTGGCATTGCCTTGCCACTAGTCGGAACATCTCACAACTTCAATCATGAGAAAGAAAGTTACAAATTGCAGAAATGTAAACATGGAAAACAAGTTAGTATTTCTAATTCCAGTCTTTTATACAATCTCTATTGAATTGTTGCTGATTAAAACAGTAAACTCAGCTGAACCAAAATAATAACAGATGTACCATAAGCGTTCCCAGACATAAACACCCTGGAAGGTTTGAGGTCACATTTATTAAAATTGATCCCTATCTTAAGCAGTTTTGACACTTATTCCTCGCCTCAGCAGTAAGGCAGTAAATCCTTTGAAGCGTTCTGAAGCAAGCAAACAAGGATCTGCCACATAGGGATGTTTTGACCTTATATTTTTGCCCAAATTACTCCATCTCATTTAAAGTCATGAGGATTTCGCAAGTGATACTTCATGGAAATGACATTTTAAAGCAACAACCTGTCTGCTTAGGCATACGTGTGTACAAAATTGAAGACAGCTCTATACATATTGAAAACTCAAGTAAAATGATACAGTGGAAAGTAAACTGATTATAAAAGTATTAGTTAGTGACTAAGTTGAAATACATTTTCAACAGAGGTATAGTTCCTTACTTCATCTTTTTCCTGATTTTCACTAAGCCACTAAACGAAGTAAACAATCTTTTCTAATTCAAAATGTTGCTGTACTCAGCGTAGAAAGGCATACACACTATTACAGTATGACATGATTCACATGATGAAAGCCATCTGCTTCCAGAGTATATGGTTCACAATTTCACTCACAAGGTTATGCAGTGGTTCCAATTATAAATGCTGACATTCATGTGCCAGTGGTGTAGAGCATGAAAAGTCAGTCTCACCAGATCTGTTCAGAACAAGGATACATCATAACTTCCCAGATATCCGCATACAATTCCAAAACCACAGCTAACCATGTCTTAGGCTACCTAGGACATTTCCACACAGCCAACCGGAATGTGTATGTCCTAAGGCACTGATTTTTGACTGTCTCCATCTTTTTCTTAACCTACGTGAACTTTTAGATTAAAATCTTTGTTGAGAGGAAGTTCTAAAGATGAACATAAAGCAATACAGATGGGATAAGTAAGTACATGTAAGATAATGAGAACAGTAAGACAATATTTTTAATAAGCATACATAAAATTAAAATGGTTAATTGTGAAAAAAAAAAAAAAACAGAAATCATAATTTATGGTGCTACACAACTAGAAAACTGGCAGGATATACTTACATTTATTTGGTATCCAGCTCAATAGGGCAGTTATTAAGTTCCTGAATGTAATATCTGAAAGAAAATAAGGTAATCCACCTAAAATTTGTAAATTCTAAGGCTATGTAGATATACTTTTTTTACCCCTTCTTATGTTTCACATTGCTTAACATGGCTGGGTCTTTTTTTCCTCCTTCTTTCTTCTTGGCTTTTTTAGTCTGAGTTCCTCATATCAAAAATCTTCTTTTGAGTTATATGATGGCTGCTCGGAAAGTGATGCCTCCTAATTGTTGGCTCACATCATAGTCAAATGTTCATGGTATGGCAGTAGAGGCTGAACCTTCCCACCAGCATTCCCTTACATTTGCTGTGTGACCGATGGCAGCAAAGGGGCAGTCTGACAGAATGGTATCTGATGTGGAAGTGTAGATGAAGCAAAGTTATGCAACTGAATTCCTCCATGCAGAAAAAAATTGCATCCATTGACATCCATTAATGCTTGGTGAGACCAAGCAGAGGTTGTGAGCATGGTGAGATGGTGGGTGGTACATTTTAGAAGTGGTGACAGCAACCTGAAAGACAAGCCATGTTCCCAATGGTCATGCACAGCTGTCACAACATGAAATGATGAGTCTCAATCATCTCATCTGTGCAAATGGGTGGATAAGGATCAGGGAGCTGTGTATGGATCAGACTACGCATTTCAGTGCATTGGAAACAACAATGGAAATGTTTGAATATCACAAAGTTTGCACCATGTGGGCCCCAAGAATCTTCACACAGGAACAGAAAGAACAGAGTATGCAGGTTTGTCAGGACCTACTGAACCAACAGGAGGCTGAACATTACAGTTTCCTGGACTGTGTCATTACGAGTGACAAGACACAGTGTCACTTCTCTGAGCCAGAGTCAAAATGGCAGTCCATGGAGTGGTGGCATGTGAATTTCCTATTGAAGAAAAAAGTTCAAGACACAGCACTCAGTGGGTAAAGTAATGTGCACTGGGATTGGAGTGGGATGATCACATTGCTTTGGGTTGGAAGGGACCTTTAAAATCATCTAGTTCCAACCCCTCTGCTATAGGCAGGGATACCTCCCTCTAGACCAGGTTGCTCAAAGCCCCATCCAGCCTGGATGGATGCTTCCAAGGAGAGGGCATTCACAGCCTCACTGAGTAACCTGTTCCAATGGGCAACCAGATCATTTTTGATTTCTAGGAACCCAGACAAAACATCAGCTCTGACTGCTACACCACAATGCTGAAAAGCTGAAGGCTTAAACTTCCTAACTCAGAGCAGAGAAGACATCACAATAACAGCAGGCCCCATAGCAATTTGAAGACAGTGGAGAGCACCACCAATCTTGTCTGGACTGTGCTACCACACTCACTATATAATCCAGATTTGGTGCCTTCTGATTTCCATCTGTTCAGACTGACAAAAGTTAGACTGTGCAGGGGACATTTTCCTAGCAACACCATCATAGCAGCCGTGAAACAGTTGGTCACCTCCACCGGTGCAGATCTTTATGAGTGTGGCCTGCAGGCTCTTGTCCATCACTGGCAAGAACGCATAGATAATGGCGGTGACTATGTTGAAAATTAGTGTTTTCCAGATGAGAATTTACTCTATTAAATAGTGTTATTGTGCTGTCTGTATCTGTTATTTCCATGGAAAGAAATAGGAAGCATTACTTTCAGAGAAACCTATGTAGACAAGTTGGTTTGTGATCTTGACTTCCAACAGTAGATGCTATTATAACATAAACGCTCCTGCTCATTAGCAGCTTAGCATCTTTCCTTCCTCACCCTTGCAGGGCACACAACTAGGCGTTCTGTAGGAAGGAAGCATTAGGGGTGAAAAAAAGGCACACTTCCCCCCAGTGTTCCCTGTACAGAGTTGGGACAGACATTAGCCTCCACCCAACTCTCTCTAAATTCCCTTCATAGCTCCTCTGTGGATTAAATAGCTATATATTATTTTATAATCCGAAAGCTTCTAGTGAAAGGTTTTTAACTTCTTTTTTTTTTTTTTAATCCAGATGTTGCTGATGAAATTAACTTGAGTATCATTCTAAGGCTTCCATTTTGTATGTTTGAAGTATCAGTAATGATGAACAATAGCATCTCAAAATAGACAGAAATGTGGAATTCTAATTCACATCTAAATTCAAGCACTTAGATTACTCAGACAGGGTCTTCTTTAAGAAGCAATCACATCATTTACCTAATTCCATCAGCTGAGGAAGGGAAACTGGACTCTTATCTGGGCAGAACTGTTTCACTAAGGACCAACAGTTGAGCCTCGAGTTAAGTGTCTTACTTATGGAGGCTGGACTCCATCCAAAATCACTTCAGTTAGTCAGGAACAGACAGCTCTAAATTAGATGAAAGTATCACTGACAAATGCCAAGTAATGCACATCAGAGGATAAAAGTTAAATTACTCTTACAAGGCTTTAGAATCTATATAATGGCTCAGTTCAGGAGGGAAATGTAGGTACCACTGCAGATAGCACATTAACAGTAGTTGGCAGTCCAAAAAATCCTAGCAACCTTTAGATGCTGTAAAAACATAGAGAAGATGGAAACAACGTGGAAGACATAATGCTTTTACAAATAAAAATTATAGAGCATACCTCAGATACTTCTTGCAGCACCAGACGTTGCGTCCCATAAAACAGTAAGACAGACTTGGTGAGAGTTCACAGAAGAATGACAGAAATGAAAATGCGGTTGTATGAAAAGAAATAAGAAAGACAGAGATTTTTCCTCTTATAAATGGATGAGTGAGAGGCAAAATGAAAACATTTTACAAATTAATGTTATCATATAAAGCAGTAAAGGGAAAACAGGGGCTTCCACTCTGCCTCTGGAAGGAAGAACAACAAGGCATTCACTGAAATTAAAAGGTGGGCAAGTCAAAACTGATAGAAGGAAATACCTTTTTATATTACGTGTAATTAAATTGTGGAACTCATTGCCAAAGGAAGTTGTTGAGACCAAAACTTAACCAGATTCATAAAGAGATTGAATATTATATCAATATCATGGATATCCAGAGTTATCATAATTAAAGAAAATAAACCTTTTGGAAAAGATATTAAACCCAGTGCTTCAGGGCTTAAGCTAATCTCTGACAATTAGCAAGCAGGATCAGTAGACCTTTGTGGAGGCAGATTATTCTGCCTCCTGCAGGGTTCTTCTGTCATTCTTTGCAGCAGCTGGTATTGGTTATTTCAAACGGAATAACGGATAGAATGGCTTTCTAGTATGATTTAGTCAAGTATTCCTCTATACTTCTCTGCAAAGAAGTTCTGCACATATGTGGTTGTTTACATCTATCTTAAACTCTTCTGTGAAAGCATGGGATGGGGCCACAGTTCTGTCCTTAACTGCATGTGAAGGATAAATACATTACCTGCTTACAGAGACGGGTTGCTTTGCAGATTCTGGCTTGAGTTTTGCTCCGAGTTTCAGAATCTGTTCCTTTGCATAACACTATGAAACAGTCTTGAGGGGTGTGTAATATTTAACAGCAAGTCAATCTAGATCATTTATCAACATTTGTGGCCCCAGAATAACAAAATCTATGGATAGAATGACCCAGTACACAGGACACTGTAAGAAACCCATTCTAAAGGAGGTATCAGAAAGATACCTCTTTTCTCCATTTCCTTTCCCTTTGGTTTAGCTCTACTGAATTTAAGCACAAAGTGAGCTCTCTTTACTTTCATGGGGTTCTTAGAACATCTGTGTAGACCAACTGTGAAGGAAGCAAGTCACTGACTTATTTTCTTAGATAGTAACATTATCCACTATGTACAGGTTAAATTTACACATCATCAGCAGTGAACGCCTCTAAAGTTGACAATAGGGATACGTCATTATCAAAGTTTGTGAGGACATCCTACAGTGGACTGTCAGTCAGTGGGAAAATACATCTTTTGTGCTATTTGCATAGCCCAAAATAGGAGGGGGTGGGGAGATGATTTTGGAATTAATCCAGACAGTTTTTACCTCTTTCTGAACAATAACTGACCTAGATTTACACCAAATAATAGATGACCATTGCAAACATAGGAAGAGGATTTTAAAAGCTGCCTTTTCATCTCACTCACCCACCCACCAAAACACTTTCTTTCTTTGGAGATTAAGTTGCTTCAGTATGAAGAATTCACACTAGCTTTAGTTTTGGAAATCTGATCCTACATTTTTTTTTTTTTTTCCCATGAAGAATAATTCCTTGATCTGTTATCTCTGGCACTTTTCCTAATCCTTACAAGCATTCATTATCTATTCTCTTTGGTTGGTTTTTAAGCTACATTTGGAGATATTACTGGCAAGAACTTGCAAACATACAGTAGCCTAGGTAACTCCTTCTTTTGTGTTTACCTTCGCCCACATGGCTATATTAAGCTACCTCTGGCAAACTGGGTGGAATATAACAAAGTTCACGACTAGATCTTTTCTCTATTTGACCACTCCTAAAACTAACTCCTTTAAAAAGCAGTAAATGGACATATGAATTTGAAAAGTTGCAAACAACAGCTTTACCCTATTTGTGGTTATTTTTGCCTTTATCTGGGTGAATTCTGCCAGACTTCATCCTCAAGAGCAAATTTTAAACTAATTCAATTTAAATGCATGCCAACAATGACATCTAATTGAAAAATTCTTGCTGTCCCCTCACCACTTCAGTAATATATGCAGTCTTTCAAAATATTGGATCAAAAAAGCAGGTTTTCTACAGTAGTTTTGTAACTGAAACACATTATAATGTCAAATTCTCTCAGTCTTAACTTCTAATGTCTTTTTTATCTATGATACAGCAGTTTGGATTTCTGTTCCTTATACCTGGACTTTCAGATTTTTGCTCTTTTTATCAGCTTTTCTTAAACCCCTCCACTCTTTAGAACAAGAAGAGATGAGGAAAACAAAATGAAAACAAAGAACATTTTCTGCATGTTTTTATGTCTCCCAAATGGAGAAACTGAGAATACTGTGAGTCAGAATATCACATTTAAAAAAATAAAAAAAATTAAAAAAATAGATCTGCAGTAGTAGCAATGCAATTCTACAGCTGCATGAATATGCAATTATAGACTTTTGAAAGTACTTTTAATTTATAAATATACATGGCTTTATACAAACTCCCCTGCAAGCCTCCAGCCTGCCTGATCTGACCCAAGTATTACTGTCAAATAATGCAAAATTTTAGCCTGGGGTGAATTTTTATAAGTGACTCATAACCCACAGAATATAGGGGTATTTTTAATGGGAATGCTGACATGATCTCATCTATTCTAGCTCAGACAGTGCAACTCAGCTCCTTGTATATAAAACTTATTTAAATGCAGTGATGACAAGAGCTTGTTTTTTTCACGAGCTCTATAAAGTTCAGTTCAAACAAATACCTGTTATCAGGCTATTCAAGAAAAGGAATGTGGGAGGGGGGTTTGTTTTAATGTTTTCCTTAGTTTTGAAGTGGTTGAATGGTTCATCAACCCACTGAGTAGTTTCCTTAGTCATTTTCTTTTTAATTAATAGACTTGTGAACAACCACAACAGTTTGTGGGACATCAGAAACACTAAACAGATGACTAACTTGCAGTGAGAAGTCTATTCAATACAGCCTGCTTTAATTTGAGCCATACACGATGAAAAATAAATGCGTGGCAAGCGTGCAGCTTATTGTATAGTTCTGTGTCTGCTTTGAGTTAAAGCAAGCCCCTGATGAGCAGAAAGTAACACTGGTAAAACTGAAAGCAACGCTTTGGATTTGTCACCACCTGTTAGCTTGATTTGGAGCCAAAGCAGGGACATGCATTTTCAGCCAGGTTAGTGTCACACTGCTGGTGCTGGTGGCAATTGTGGCTGGGAGAAGGAAAGGCTATTATAAGTGACAATTCCCTGGATTAAACCATTTTGCAGTGACATTAGCGCCTGATGGCAGAAAAGATAGCGCATGTTATTGCTGTGCTTCTTCCATCCTGCTTCTGGATAGGAACCATCTACTGGGGGTTCATTAGAAACCAGCCTCAAGGCAAGCCCTCTCTGTAAACTACAGCTGTCTAATTGGTTTTGCTTGTGTGCACTGTCTTCGCTTTTATAATGGGGAAAAGCAACCCAGCACTCCTAATTAGATTGTTAAACATAAAAGCAGAATGGCACAGCGGTAAAGAATTTGCTCTACTCTTTGTAATTCCAGAATAAAGCATAGTAAAGATTCAGGATTTTTCCAGCCCATTTACCCCATCACCATATCCAATGGTAATGAGACTGAGTGTTGTTTGTGTATTTTTTTTTTTCCTTAAATTAACGCAAAAGATTGTAGGCCTTGATGAAATACAAAATAAATGTCAAAACATAATTCCAGGAGCAAACACATATCTCCCTTTATTCTGTTGTTTCTGCTTTCATTTTCTTCAATGCTGAGGCTATGCACTAATTGGTGCCTTTGTTGGCAGCAAACACAAGAGAAAAAAAACATGGAGAGTTGGATGATGAACTCCCCTCTGCACCTGGAGGTGGTCCCTCTCAGCCAGAGCTGAAATGCTCCCATGCCATTCAGAAAGCATCATCACTTGCTGTTCCTGCTTGTGTATTAAGAAAGGAATTTTGTCTTACACAGCACCTTCTCTAAATTAATTTAGAAGGAAAAAACCTCCATGATGACAGTTCTCTTCCAAGTGCAATAGATTCAGAGTTCTTACTTCCTTTGCAGGCCTTTGCTGTTTGTCACATAATGCTTTCTCCAGTCAGCATACTGATAATGCAGAGGCCACTGTTTCCGTTTGCCTTCTACAGAGTAATTCAACGCAAAGCCCCACAGATGCAATAATACAGTTATCACTTATCAGTTATCACTGAGAGTTATCACTCATCAGTTTATTCCAATGCACTGAGATGCTAAATGTCCTCAGAATAGGTGGAGAATAGCTTGATAGAACTTCCAAAGGTGAACTTTCCCAAAATGCCCCATTAGATAAAGCATGTTTTTTTTTAACAGCACAGAAAATGATTTTTGAAGTGCGTGAAAAATGTTGCAAACTATTACATGTGCAACTGTGGTAAATAACAGCATCAGGAACCAGCTGTGCAGCTTTCCCCTGGGAGTCTCATAGGAAAAAGAGGATGAGTAACAGCAGTGCACTGCAGTGAGCTGGTTGCATTCATTTTTCTTGACTGCCTTAACTCTTCTGAGTTAAAATGAATTTCTAGTGACTTTTGCTTGTCTCTGGAGGTTGCATCTTGCTTCACAGAATGCCAAAATTAGAGGTTTGAAAGGGAGAGTCTAAGCAGTGGCTTGCAGTGTCTATTAAGTCATGGTCAAATAGAAACATTCAGTGAAACAAAATCAGATATTCACTTTTGTTTTCATAGTCAAAAACATTTCATTTCTCTTTTGTGCAGTATGAAATGTGAGTTTCTATCTTACATCTCTTTTAGCTCCTAAAAAAGCATAATGTGTGAGTAAACATCTCTCCAGAGATAAGAGACCCATTCAGGAGGAACTACTCATTCTTGACTCAGCTCCTTTCTTCCCAGATCATTGATAGGAAATGAAACAGACCCAGAGCAGACACAAACCCTTTTGTTAGGCCACTCACCTACATTAAGTAGCCTTGACTCCTCACTGTGAATTAAGCCAGGCAAAGGCTTGGCTCACCCCCATCCACACTTCAACAAATGCTTTAGCCAGAAATCTACCCTTCTGAGTAAGAAATTCCAAAATTTCAAAGAATGTTTCAACTTTATTTGAAAATGAAACGTAACAATCTTTTTTATGCCAGACCCAGACACAGGTTCTGCCAAAGATATGGAAGACAGCAATGCTGGAAATCCTCTAATTTAACCCCAAGCATGAATTTTTAGTCTATGGGAATAATTAGTCTTTACTGTGGTATGATACATCTTTTCTTTCTTACATACCTTGGATGAGATTTATCTTACCAGATGTGTTACATCCAAACTGGTCTATCTAGTCTGCCTTTGGAGCCAGCAGACCAAAAAAAGGTAACTTTAGAGTATGATGTCCCCGTTTCTAAGGTAAATGTCTAAAAAGATGTAAAAAATATCTTTCTTTACACTGACTATGAGAAGATCCCAGGAGAGCAACTCAGGGTAAAACGTCTTCCTTGCATATGTCTGATGCTGGATGTTACCTGGATGTTATGAATCCTATCTTAAGAGGAAAAGTTGGTGTTCATTGAGATCTGGGGTTATGGATCAGGTCCAACTTTAACAAAAATGTGAGGAGAGAGATTCTAGAGAAATTTGGGTGTTGTTGTTTTACATATGCTATCGATTTTTGCAGGGTTTAGGAAAAACTTGCACTGTTTTCTTTCTTATGTGCTGGAACATGTTTTTCTGTTGTCAAAAATTAAATAATTAGTAGAACATGGTTAAGATCAAAAGGCTGTTCTATGTCACAGCTAATTAGAAAGTTACCACAGGTATGAAAATGAGTGATTCCTGCTAGTCTGATACCTATTGTAGCTAAACATGTGGATTCAGTATGAAATGTAATACACTCACATTGTGTTTTAACTCAAGTTGTCATAAGTTGTTAATTTAAGAACTGAATATATATTTACCACTCCTATTCTCCCTGTTACTATTAACATAAAAATAAACAGTTGGATTCTATCCTAAGCAAGAATAGCAAAATACCTGTCCAGTGATCTCTCAATAGATCAGCTACAAAATAAGTGTGTACAACAAAAATCTTTATGTTTATCCTATACAGAGTTTTGTTAGAAATCAGTCTCTGCATCTGCTTGGTTCTTGCATGCTTGCTGGCTTGCTTGCTTTTCTTTTTTCCTTCTTTCAGTCTGCCTTCTCTTTCTCTCGTTCTCTCTTCTCTCTATCATATTTGGCATATTTAGGACATCTATCCCTGTATTGTCTAAGAACCAGTATCGTTATTATGCAGCAAACACAGAAGATGATTGATTTAAAGAGCCGTTTCTTCTGTCATTATTCATATATTTGAAAAGTTGTAAGCAAGAACATTCTATTACTCTGATGCAAAAATTATTACTCACTCCATGCCAATGACTCATACACCGATGCTTTGATGCACATAAGCTGAAATATTCACCCCCTTTGTATCTTGCTGTGATCTGCCCATCTCTCATCTTACCCACGGATGTGATGTGTACAGAATGCTGTTCTTACACACTTCACTATATACATATTCAAATACACATGGTATGAAATATAGATGTAGACTTCTAAACGACCTATGATTTGGAAGTTTCATTTTCCAAGAGAGAACTTCCACAGCCTGGTGAACAGAGGTGAGAATCACTATCAATTCCTACAGCTTTTGTTAATCAACTTCTTGTGCTGATTCGTCATGCTGCCAAACACCATGGGAAACAGAGGCAGCTTGGAAGCTTTGAGCAGCATCAACTGTGAGTCCCCCTGCCACATATATCAAGCTTGACAGGATGCTGAACTATTCACAATGCAGACATTACACTTAGTCTTTCATGGGCTGTTATGTATCTCATCTTGATTTATCTAGTCTCGCAGGGCAAAATCAGTCTCAGTGAGAGAAAGTGTAGGCTCAGTTGGGCCTCTTTACAGTTTTTGCATTTTCATTTTCCATGTTAACATGTAGGAAAAAAAAAAATCCACATTTTTTTTAGTGCTAGGGACTTGTACCTTCCTTAGACCTTTCTTGTTTTTGCTCTCATCTTTCTCTTAAATGCTCAACCTTTTATCATTTGCCCTTGAAACTGATTTCAACATCTTCTAAAAGACTTGGACTCTCTTTTTACCCTTGCAACAGCAATGATTCCAGTGAAATTTGTTTGGGAATATCCCATTAAGTATTTTTGTTTGTTTGTTTGAAACAGATATAGTGAATCCAAGGCTTTTCATCACGAAATTCCAGTAGTGATTATACACAGCTGACTCAGGGCAGCACAGCACAGGTGTTTCTCTTTGTTAGCTGAACTGGGCAAAATACCTGAGTATAAATTTTGAAGGTCACTAGAGGCAAAATAAGGCAACTTTCTTAAATGTCTGCAATGCAATTGCAGTTTGCAGTGAAATTCAGATCACCTTACATTTGCTAATAATTTGCTATGTTTCTCAAATGTGAACATATGCCAAGCTATTTTCATAAAGAAAATTTTCTGAAGGGCAGGAATTAATTTTGGTCAAAATAATAAATCGAAGAAAAAGCCACTCCCAATTACCACAGCTTAGTGATCAGTAGACTTGTATACAATACAACAGATAACAGTCCCAGAACTTACTTATGGCTTTCTTTTTCTTCCTCCCTTCCTTCCTTTTTTCCATCCTTTTCAGCACTTTTATTTTTTTTCATTTCCTTTTTAAAACTTCACATACATATTTATTTTTAAGCTACAACTTATTTGTGATCTGTGTAAGATGTTTGCTCAATTTTAAGCATGTAACATAATGGCTGTCTTTATTCTATTTTCCCAGGTTATCTTGTCACAGTCTTATCTTCTCTACTGTGAATGTGATTAATATTAAGTGCTTTTGTATTTCACCTTTTTCTATATGTCATTTAGCTCTGTTCCTCAGTTAATGACTGGCTTCTAAACAAGGCCCATGGTGTTAATTCACCATGAGGCTTTGTTTGTTTCCTTGCTTTTTAAAGAAATACAGCACAGAGACTCTAGAGAAAGCTCTACAAGGGGAAATACAAACAAACAAGCAAAAAAAAAACCACAAAATAAGTTTTAAAAACCACACCTACCTTTACAACTGCATTTGTAATGGTGTAATTCCACTGGAGACAAGGAAAGTAACATAAAATTATTCTTCAGCAAAGAGGACTCAGGACTGCCAGAGGTACAGCTATAATAGGTATCTTAACCCTGATCTGCCTTGGAGAGAAGGCTCAAAGCTGCCCCAGATCACAGTGTAAGAAAGCTGAGCAAATGTCATAGCCTTCTGCAGAAAGTGTAACCTTTCAAACTCCGTCAGTTTGAAAAGCAGTGAACTTTATTTTGAAATCATAAGCGGGTTTTTGTTATTAGAGTGAGCTCAATTCTGCCCTCTGGTACATTAGGTATGTAAGGTTTCTCTAAAGGGAGAAAATCACAAGATAATATCTTTTCTAACTTATATGAAGGGGCTTATATATGTGAGAAAGTATGCAGTCATCTCCTCTCCAGATTTATAGCTGTAACTCAGTATTATCAACTTCAGAATTTAATTGTCTTTACTGAGTTTAGAGAATGGAGTTGTGCTTTTTTTAACTTCAGCATGGACAAATGATGGCTAATTTCTACAGTCAGCTCTTTCACATTTGCTTGGGCATGGTCAGAATTGTTCTATTTGTCCCCATGAATGTACAGAGTTTAAAGCTGGAAAGAGAGCCCAGGTACCCATGTCAGCCCCAGGGCTGTGGGCCATGCACCCAGCTGAGCCAGGCCCACTTGTAGACCCCATGTGCTGACCCTGTGCCTAGGGAGGTGCCAATGCCCAGCCCTGGGGCTGCCTATGGTTGTGAGACAGGCCCTGGCTGTTGGGCCCTGCCCTGCCACCATGGGAAGCCCTCTGAGCCATAATGGTCTGGACTACCAGTCCCTTTGGTGCTTTGCTCATCTCCCAGGCTTTCACCTCATCTCCTGCAGAAGTTTCCATGCAGTTTAAAGACCTTTCCACATGCTTGGTGTGGTGCTCTGCATAACAGAAAGCAGAAAATGAATATTCTCCTCCACTAACTCTCACCCAGCTTATGTTTAATGTCAGCCTCAGAACACATACATGCAGCAAATGACCAGGAGCCTTGGAATTAGGAAGCATCAGGAACAGAGAGTGTCTCATGCTGCTCACTTTGGTTTCTGTGCCTGGAGGGCTCCTCTGGCTGCTGGCAATCAGGGAAAGACTGGCCAGGGAAAGACTGAACCAATAAAGTCCTTCCCTGAGAGAAGGCAATAGGAGCAGACCATCATTCAGTTCTGTAATGCATCCTCTTACCTGATTACCATGGATCATAGAATCATAGACTCATTAAGGCTGGAAAGACCGATAATATCATCTAGTCCAGCCATCAGCCCATGCATGTGACCACTCTAGTCCATGACTCTCAGTGAGATATGAGATATCAATCCTCATCTTGAAATCCTCCAGGGACAGTGACTCCACCACGTCCCTGGGTAGACTGTTTCATCATTTCACCACTTCTTCTGATTTCATTTTTCCTAATATCCAACCTGAGATCCAGACCAGGGCTTTGCTCAGAACTGTTATTGTCATCTTGTACTTTGTGGTGATTTCTCATTTTTTATTGTTATTATAGTAAAATAGACAAATGCTGATACATGCAGTTCATTACAGAGTACCACTTAGTAATTTGTTCTCATATAAGTTTTCTTCCCCATGTGCAAGTTGTTAAACATGATTACTTAGGATAGTTAACTGGAGTAATTAAATACTGTTGCCATATGATGTTGGAGGGGCATGCTTTCCATAGACCAATGACCACACATCAGAATTCATGCAATATACCACATATATCCTTGGCAAATAGGACAGTGAGGATGAAATTACAATGTAGTAATTTGTTTCAGTTTTCCCTCTTGTTTTAATGGGATCACTAGAAAAATTAAAAAGGACATCTGAAGTTACATGACTCAAAATGCTACTTCAATACTTAGAACTTTCACAGTGTCTTTCCTCTAGGATTTTATTTTGATGGCCACACACAAGAGTGTATGTGTACACACAAGTGTGTGCACATGGCAGTGGAAAGCCCTTAGGGATATGCTCTAGTGCATTAGACTGGGATTTCTCAAAGAGAAAGTTTGCCAAGGAGTTTCAGTCTTTCATGAGTGAAATGAAACATGTTCCTTGTTTTTATTTCATCAAATTTCATGATTTGCTACCACCCTTCATAATAACTATTAATAGGGAAACAAGGGGAGTACATGAAGGGAGGAATGTTTCTATTGCAAAATATTTTGGAAAATATTCAGAATGTTCGTACTTGTCTGAAACTTTTTTGAAAACAGCAGCAATTTGCAAAAGGTGAAGGAAGAGCTGGTGTAATAATCAAGCCAGTTCCCAGTGTTATAATAATATCAGAGGTCTAGAGACAAATCTCCAAGGTCTAATTCCACCTTTAAAGCAATTCTGCTGTAATCATAGAATCATAGAATGGCTTGGGTTTGAAAGGACCACAATGATCATCTAGTTTCAACCCCCTGCTATGCGCACCAGACCAGGTTGCCCAGAGCCACATCCAGCCTGGCCTTGAATGCCTCCAGGGATGGGGCATCCACAACCTCCTTGGGTAACCTGTTCCAGACCTGTCCTCCCGTCTCTGTTTAAAACCATTCCCCCTTGTCCTATTACTGTCTGCCCATGTAAACAGCCATTCCCCCTCCTGTTTATATGCCCCCTTCAAACACTGAAAGGCCACAATGAAGTCTCCCCAGAGCTCTATAAGTGAGCTTCTACTTTTCTCCTGCTTGTTCAGATAAAAAATACACTGACAAGTGAATCTGAGAAAGGTTTCAACATGATATCTTAGCTGTTTTTCTAGACTCTGCCACTTTCTTTTCAACACTCAGTTGTTTTCTGTTTTCTAACAAAAATATTTTATCCACTGCCTCACATTAAAATCCCAAATGATCATCACACTTTTGTGTTCTTTTTTGTGTGCATATTTACCTTAGTATCTCTTTTACATCTTAGTAACAAGTGGTTTTCTTGATTCTCCCAGCTCACTACTCATCTCCTAGCTTAGCACTTGGGTTTTTAACAAAGAAATAAACCCACCTGAATACCAAATGCTTATTTTTCCAGTACCCAGAGGCACTTGCTCCTATATTATCTTCAGTTTCTGTAACATCGATCAAAGCTAAATCAGAAGGCCATGTTGCTGCTGCAGATTGCTCTACTGTTCCAGGTTGCACTCTGGGTTACTGGATACAGCAACATGGTATCACAGTCAAGCAAAACAACATCTGCTAGAGTGATTAGAATTACATCAAAGCTAGTAGTTAGTTTAAGAAATATTTTAAAACACAGAAGATAAAAAGTCATATACAAATGATAATTGTATGCAGAGTTCTAACAAAACACACAGATTCCATCTTTTGACTTATCAAAACCTCCAAGACTTTCTTTAGAAAATACAGAGCTTAATTTGTCGTTTTGGCCAAGACATATAAATATAAACCAGTGAGACTATGAAGGTGATCATTTCAGCTTGCTAAGCTTGGTTCAGATGACAAGAGGTATATTTGTGCATGCCTATGACCATCACTCTCCATTTGTGCATATTTAGTTCTCATAAAATACCACATTGTGTATCTAGGGACTTTGAAGGCAAATAAAAAGCAAGCAGCTCTTTGGAGTTCTCGTGATATGCCTTCTGCTGTTAATGTTGTGTAAATATACAGCTGGTCCAAGCAAAGGATCCCATATCTGAACATTGCAAGCATCCAGAGTGCGGCTTATAGTCCTTGTGCCCTGTTTGACATAAAGCATGACCACCCAGGCACTGAGGACAAGGCATGCCAAGTATCTACAAATGCAGCCTCCAGCTGGGGAACTAGCCAAACTCATCTCTGGAGAAGGAATCATTCTGAGAATAATTTCATCATAGATCCAGTGAAGTCCAGAGACGGCAGTTAGCAACAGCTGACCAAGATGGCAGAATAACCCTCCCATCTACCATGAAGCTGAGATGATGTGCTTCCAGCCTCCCTCTCTATCCTCCAATATGTGCATGAGTGTATGCACACATTTGCTTTTTTAGAGATTAGAGGAAGGATGCCTGAAACTTTGTTCTACAATCCTCTTACATATTGAGGGGGAAAAAAATCAGACAGGGAAGTAGCCCTGCATATGATATTCTTATAGCGGAACTAATCTACTCTTAGTACAGTAATGAACTAGATGAAGGAAAGAGATCTTTCCAACTGCAGTGTTCATCACCAGATAAGCACAGGTTGCTACCAGTAGAGATCAAAATTAATAATTTCTTTGTGCAATGTTCTGGACAGGAAACCTAATCTTTTTTCACTTTGCACATTGATAAGTTTGTTAAATTCAACCTTTCTCTCAAGCAGGTCAATTAGAACAGTAATTCAGGATTTAGGCTCTTCTGGATTTGCAAGGAATGACAAGCCTTCTGGGACACCATGGAATGATTTGGAAGAAAAACCTTGGGATTTCTTGACTTCTACTATTGTCTTCTGCTTAAGTCTTCATCTTCTCCAGTCAGTCATCAGGATTTAGCATTTGTCTAGTTCTGTATTTAGTCATCTACAGTGCCAGGGTTTATTGTAAATTAACTTCTTGGATAAGGAAAAACTGTCAATTCCAGAGAATAACATGTTCTTCCTACTGAATTAATGTTCCTTCAACTGTGATAAGCACCCAGTTAAGGTGCCTTTTTCTCTTTGCTGTAGAAGAGATTTAGAGTACTGTAACTATACATGCTTAACATCAAATAAGAGGAACAGTGCCTTCCCAGATTCTTGATCATTGAAAGAATACTTCCATGGTTACCAAGTTTAAGCCGGTCAGGTAATACCTCACACAATACTCATCTTCCTTATTCTAAAATACTCTTATGTCTGAATTATTCATAGTGTTGCACATTATAAATATTTACAGTTGATATGTTCTGAAGGGAAAAAAAATAACAATTTGGTTGCTATGAATTTTGGCATGAGTGCCAACTCCAATACCAGTTGTACAGAGAACAAACTTCACTTTCCCTTTTGGATACTGATAATAAAAATGCTATAAATATGGAAAGAACATTTTTTTTCTGTTGAAGTGTAGTATGAAGTGCATTTAAAAAAAAACTGCTTTGCAGAGAAATCTGAATGTAAAACAGCTGTGGTGAAAAAAAAATTATAAACAATTGCATAATTAAGATAGTTCTTTTTGCTTTTGTTGATGTAAAAAATATATCTCAATACTTTTTGTGTTAGAAAATATTTCCTAAATTGTTGAACTGAAGAATAATCTTGAAGAAACACATGCAACAGTTCAAAAATATTAAGAATTTGATGTTATTATTGTAGGATAAAATCTGTGTGAAAATTTTTCACACACAAAAACAAATTTTTTAAAGAACCTTTAAAAAGGCTTTGAAAACTTCTGAAAAAATAAAAAAATAAAAAATTCAAGCAGATCTTTGCAGTCAGAGTGACTGATGGTTTTTTCTTCTGAAACATCCAATTTTTATTCAGTATCAAAGCATTACCATTTGGGATTGTGATTGCATAGGATCCCTGCACAGTTTTCATGAGATATAAGAGCAGATTCCCCAGGCCAGGAAGAAGCAATGTGCATCCACAGCCCATGGGGACAGCCGGAACGAGCACTGTTACCCTGCTGGATGTCTTTCTACATGGCCTAGTTACTGCTGAGAAGGGATAAGCAATCTTGTGCCTGTGGTAAAATGAGTCTGGAGCCCAGAAATTTGCATTTGTCACAAAGCAGCCAACACACTGGGCTTTTCTAAGGCAGAATAAGAGTCATTCTTTTTTCTTAGTTCATACAAACAGATTCAAAATTACCACAAACTAAAAGAAAGGCACATAGGGCATGCATATTGCTTTTCACAACTCGGTTTATAATTTATATCTGTATCTTCATAACCACAGCATTAGAGATGCTCATAAGAACTAAGACTGAACTTCTGCCAATGTCTGAGTTACATTTTAAATTCTTATAGCAAACTAAAGAGGTATTCAATGCAAGTCTCTTGAGACACCTTGCTGATAACACTATCGTTACAAGATTCAAATTGGACAGGAATGGAAGCCCTCCAGGTCAGTGGAAGAAACATCTCTGATGGCCAGGAATTGCTTTAGAAGAGAGCACTGCCCCACAAAGGAGTGTTTTCTTGCAATATTCTAAGAGGCATCCATACAATCCTGTCACAAAATGAGGTCTAATATGTCCTCCTAAAGCAGCAAAGATTCTCATGGTATTAAAAGGTTTGTGGTATCAGTAATACTCCAGTTTCACTCTACTTGCAGTCACCACTTCCGATGTTACCTTTTTCTTTTTGAGACCTTGTGCTGAAAAGGAGATAGAGTAGGACACAGAGATGCTAAGCATACAGACCTCAGAATCATAGAATCATTAGGTTGGAAAAGGCCTCTAAGAACATCTAGTCCAACCACTCACCAACCACCAGTACTGCTCACTAAATCACATCCCTAAGTATGACATCTAACCTTTCCTTAAACACTTCCAGGGACAGTGTCTCCACCTCTAACTTGGGCAGTCTGTGCCTATGCCTCACCACTCTTTCTGAGAATAAATTTTTCCTGATCTCCAACCTGAACATCCCCTGGTGCTACTCCCTCTTGTCCCATCACTGCTAACCTGGGAGAAGTGGCCAGTCCCCACCTTGTCCCAGTTCCCTTTCAGGCAGCTGTAGAGAGCCGTATAGGTCTCCCCAGAGTTTCCAGTGCTACTTGGGAGAGCACATTTTTTCAATAGCAAAAACCCAGGTAAGACCTTTTTCTCTCCTTGATATTTTAATGGTTCCCTGAAAGACAGTCAAGGACTTAACCTGGGCTGTGAATCATACCCTTTCTCCATCTTAGCATTATACTGAGAGCTAAGCAAGTGCAGGGTGAGGAACATCTATTCCAGCTTTCAGTGAGAACCGGTGTAAGTTCTGCTCCATGCTGCAGCACCTACTGCTCTCTGCACTCCAGCTAGTTCATCAGAAACAACTGAAGGATCTCTGTGAAATGCTGAATACACTGCACAACTGCCAACCTTGCACTCTCTGGGCTCAGACACACCGGCCTCCTGCTCTGAGACTGATGTGTGCACTACTCCCATAGAGCTAAGGCAGTGTGACTTCTGAAATCTACTGAGGAGTGATGCCAGCAGCTGTGTTTTCTTTGACACTCAACTGTCCCAGCAATTAGGTTGCTTAATGATTCACCTTAGAACTGTGTTTTTAACTAAGTACATTATTTTATTTATTTATTTATTTATTCTGGGGGAGGGAAAAATATGCATTATTCTTAAAAAGAAAAAGAACAAACCTTGAAAATCTGAAACAAAATTTCACCCAAACCTTCAAATATTAGATTGGATATTTCCACAAAATCCTACAGTATTCTGAGTGCATCATCGGAAACAGTACAATCTTTACATTGAGCTTTGAGTATAGAAAATGCAACCCAAAAGTAGTAGTAGATACGTTCATCACATGACTTCTCTGGAAAATGAGCTACTAGGAAGAAAAGCTACTTTAGAGCAACAGAGACCCTGCTTAAGCATTCTGGGAGTTTAGACAGAAAAAAAGCCTCCAGGGCTTGGCTTTGGAGTATACACACCTTGATATGGAGGAAAAACAGTCATGAGAAAACGTGTGAGTTCGATGTAAATAATTACATTTTGTCTCCCATGCTTGAGCATCACAGCATGAAAGGCTTTCTTTATGCAGAAAGTCACTACCTGGCACATCATGGATCCTAATCCAAGTGAATACCCCCTCCTACCTATCATTGTCTCTGCCATTAATGGCTCTGTGTGAAGGCAGAGAGCCTCCTGCTCTGCACTGCAGGTACCACACAGGACTGCACACAAGAAGGGATGATTTCTGTTCCAGAACCATGATTCTTTTCCAGGCTCCTGTGCTGATAGTCACATTTGCTTTGTAATCAAAACATACTGGAAAGTTTTCCCTGTTTGATTATCCCCTCCAGAGCTGGTGAAAGCATGAATCTCTTTTTTTTTTCCTTCTTTCTTTTTTTTTTTTTTTTTTAAACCAAGTTATCTTGTTTAATCAGGACTAAGTAAACATATTACACACTAATAATAAAATTGCTGGAAAATCTCTACTTAATCTCTCTGATTTTCTTTAAAGGATTCAAACAAACACCAGCATGATCTCTAATCTTACGATCAACAAAGTTACATCACCAGCAGCCTCTGTTTTATCTGTTTACAGATCAGGCTAATGTTGTTAGAGGGTGGTGACATTAACTGTTGCTGTATCAGTAGATAGTGCAATTGCATTAGGGAGGCTGAACTTCTCTGTCACTTCTGGTTGTGATTGCTTACAGGAAACTCCAGAGATTATTTTTAATACTGTGAGATGTGGTTGTGGCTGGGAGGTACCCGCCTGCGTGTGGAGCAGTAGTTCACAGTGTTACCACTGAAGAAGCCATAGGAGTCTTTGACAGAGCCTCCAGCCATGCAGAAAAAGCCCTCAGCTGCAATCCTTTATGCCAGAAGCACATGCCCTTCCCCTGGGTCTGACAATCCCAGCTAAGTGATAGGTATGGAGGGAAGCAAAAGAGGTAATGAGCTTGATGTACTGCCACTGTCCTTCCAGGTGGAACTTGTCCCTTATTCTTCACGCTGCTCAATCTCAGGGTGAAGCTGGGTACAGAATGTGCTGGAGCCAACCTCCAGCCCCTGAAGAAGGCGCCCAAGGTGGGGCAGGGTCTGCAGCAAAACCACAGTATCACCTTCACAGCCCCCTCCCCAGGCTGCATCCTGGAAAGAGGTGCAGTTGATTATCATCACTCCTCCCACATAAGAGGGATGTGCTGGGAGGAATATTTCTCCAAAGATCCTCCCACAGCTCCTCACTTGAAGTTAAAAGCCTGATCTAACCCTTAACAAACAGGAATAAAAGTGCTAGGAAAGGAATTTTAATTGGCCAACACTATAAACGCTTTGAAGATGCTGTGTCATTATTGACTATCTTTCAGCACACCTGAGCCAGCCAGAGGGCAGCAACTTTGGTTTTGAACCTAGGGTATTACTGTTATTGTGCCCTGGCACCCCACTGTCAGCCTATATCCTCTTCTTTCATTGAACAGACCCATTGTGGCTCAATAAATTTTTGCCTTGCTTCCACACTAAGCTTGCAAAGAGGATGATGCTGGTTTCTTCTCATACCTCTGCCTGGCAATGTTCTACTGCTGGCGTGTGGCTCACTCATGTGCAGTTCTGAACACCCACAGTGAGCAGCAGTGTATCTCATCACCTGCCCGACTTCTTCCTTCTTTTCCTGGGCTGAACAGTGTGGTGTGAACTGGTTTTCCTCCTTACAGCTGCCACCACAAAAAGAGCAGGGATGGGCAACAAAGGAGAGTTCATCTGGACTGACATGAAGTCAGAAGTCTATGGCTTGTCATCAAAATGGAACCCTGGGAGCATACACAGTGATCCCCACAAACTGCTCCATAATGGTGTTTGCATACTAGGTATTTGTCAAATACGCTGAAGGGGTCACATTCGTAGAGAGTTACTGCATGGCCTCATCACAATGGTTTCCAACAGACATAAGAGCCATTTTCATATCCGCTGCTGAAGGATGCCTGAAGCTCTAACTCTAAACTTAAATCTTAAGACTTCAGCTGTTAGGTACAAGAGCCCAGAGAAAGAAACCTCTGTGATTATTTTCTTCTCTAGTAAGGATGTACAGATCTAAATCTGAAGCTCACACAAAAAGGAAAACGAGGCATTATTTATGGGAATTCCACCAACCCTGGTAACTAGAAAAGATCGCTGCTTTACATAGTTGGTTTGCATGCATCCAGGGGACAACAGAGAGCTTTTATTTCACTCATTAATGTCTTCTAACATTTCCCAGCCAATAACAAGAAATTTATTGTGTTTTTAAATCACCAGTCACAAGTTTTTAAGATACATTTTTACTCAAATCTTCTACCCTAACTGTGTAGCCACTGTGAGTGTGTGCAGTACGTGTTTCCAGGAATTACCAGTGCTAGAGGCAACTGAAGTGGGGATGAAGGACTGCCATGGCAGATGGATAGATCTGTGGGTCGGGGAAGGGTTCCAGCACCCTCAGCCCCACCAGCAGACTGACCTGATGGCAGATCAGCCCCCATGATAGTAATAATGCCAAAACCTCACAAAGAGAGTTCTAACATTACAAGAATGCCTTTTCATTTATACATACACATTTCAGAGAAGGCTTTAGAAAAGTTAAGCATATTCCTACAAAGGTCAGTAGGTGGTACATGCGTTATCTTGAGGTGCTGTAATGCCTGAGTAAAAATAGACTGTTGAATGAGGGACCTTCTGCAAATGAGTTTTCTAATAGCTTTGATATTGTCAGCACAGATTTCATGGATGAGTTGAAACCGGCCTGAACTTGCTGTGCCACCCAAGATCATAAAAAACTGCAGGAGGAGCTTGGGTGGGAGGGTGAGAAAGCCTGAAAGGTGATTCTCACCACCTTTAAACCTAGACCAGTCGTCCAGTACAGCCTCAGTGGTCTCTTTGTGGTTAGCCATCATCTGGAAGAAATCATCTGAACCATCACAGCTCCCAGACATGAGACCATGCAAAATAGGTGAGAGACGAGTATACAGGATCCAGTAACATCAGCCTGAGAAAGTTCAGGTTGGATGTTTCTTTCAGACAAGCACTTCATATACATCATGACCTTCAGAGACTGTAAACTCTTATCCCCTTGAGGTTATTTTAAATCAAAGGCCAGTGTGCCAGCAGCTGCACAAGTAAGGAATGCCTAAGAAAATAAATACCAGTTAGAGTGCTATTTAATGCTGTTAACTGCAGTGGGTGGAGGCTGGAGGGCAGTAGCTTTTAACAGGTTTCATTTGAAAGACTAACTCAGTGTGGTTGTCACGACAGTTGTCTTTGTGGCTGAATCTGTATTGCTAACAGATGGAAATCTGGCAGCTTTTTCTAATTTATGCAGATGCTTTGCAGAAGGAGTTACTATCTGAAGTGATTCTAACATTAACCTTACACAAACCTTCTCCACTGTGTTAATAAACAGAGCATTTTAGGGCTGTTCTGCTGAAAACACTCGCAGAAATGTTCAGCTATGTCTCCCTTTTCATCTCCTTAGTTACTGTTACAATTTAGGATGAAAAGCCTTTTGCATAAAATCTCTTACTGAACTGAGAATTGGATACATAGCGAAAGTTACCCTAGTCCTCAAAATATCCATTTTAATTATAAAATTACCTACCAGGTTGTGTCTTCATTAATGAGCTAATCTTGTGGACTGTCTTGTTCTTGAAAACTGGCATTCAGTACAATGCCTAACAAGAATGATTTAACAAGAGAAGTATCTAAATTGGCAATCATTTAAAAGGACTAAATAATATTCTTAATAGCTGTGAGATGTTTCATCTTTTTGCTTTGATTGGCGCTTTTTTAATTGTTAACACTTCTCAAACTGGCAACACATTGCCTCATTGTAATCTACAATGAGCCCAACCGTACTGCAAGCCACCACGAGTGCTAAGCAAGCTTGGGAGCAACACATCACTGAGATATTTTGTAGACACGGTGTATACTACAGTTCTCTGTTCACCACAGCAGATTGTTTTAGGAAATGAAGAGACCATACAGTTTTGTTTTTCCTTTTGACAATTGCTTGAAAATGAACGAACTGTGGAACTTACTGATTAAAACAGACTTGTGTAACCAGTGTCCTGATAAGCTGAGATGAGTAAGGGATATAATTGCTATTCTGACTGTTGCTCTTGAAGATAACAGATGACATGAGCACACACTGTAGATGCCTTACACACACGAGTGCAAAACTCTTGAAATTCACTGTGTCCAGTTATAAGTTTTTGACACTTTCAGCCATATAATTCTGTAAGGAACATAGAGTAAAATATGTCATATAGAGACACGCAGATCATTTGAGCATTTCTGAAAAAGAGTTAATATTCGTTTTTATTCTTTGATTTTTGTCTAAATAACTCATGAGGTGCCTTTTGGGTCTGAGCAATCCAACTTGAACCTAGAAAGATGCTTTCCCTTAAGTAATACACTCACACTAGAATCTGAATAGATAAGTTAGGTTGTAAGTTTAGATATCTTAACCAAGAAGGCCAGATCTTTCTCTGGAGGCTTTCAAATGCATCTTCCACTAGTTAACATATTTACAAGGAACCACAACACTTTCTTTTGGATCCCTTATATTCTAGTGATGAATTTCCTTTCCATCACTAACTTAAAATCTAGGCCCAAGTAGGTTTGGTAAGAGGATGACTACCTTTCACTCCCATGATTACAAGCAGCCTGTCTGATCTGCAACACAGAAATGGTCACCTTTTCAGATTGCAGATTGAGTGCTGGATGATTTAACTGTGCAATAGACTTCTAAGAAGCCCCAAGACACAGAGATATCGTGGGCGGAGAAGTAAGTGATGGTTGCAGCACTGGTAGCACATTTGCAGACATAGCACTCAGACACCAGTGACACTCTGCTTCCTGCTTGGTAAACTCAGGCATCTGATCCAATGAGCAAAGCATCCACACCAGCAGGGCAGAGAATCATAGAGCTACAGAATTGATTGGGACAGAAGAGGTCCTTAAAGGTCATCTGGTCCAATTCCCCTGCCATGAACAGGGACACCTACAGTTCCATCAGGTGCTCAGAGCCCCATCCAGCCTGACCTTGAGTGCTGCCAGGGATGGGGTATCCACCACCTCTCTGAGCAACCTGTGCCACTGCCTCACCACCCCTACTGTAAAAAACTTTTTCCTTACATCCAAACTAAATCTCTTCTCCTGTAGTTTGAAATCATTTCCCCTTGTCCTATCAGATATTAACTCTTCTGCTACTTTCCAACACCAGGAAGGATCTCAGCTGCATATGGTCAGTTTCCCTTTTTCTTTAGCAATCAAGGCAGATGAAATCTTGGGTCATGGCAACTAAATTTACTCTGGAACTACTTCTGAACAAAAATTTCCTTCTCACTCTTGAGGGATCCATATAACTCTTCTGGATTACGTTACTGAAGTGACCCGACCAGTTGCTATTTCTCATTTGTTTATACAGGTTTCTATGTCAGGATGCTTCATCTGCAGAACATTAAGACAGTGAAAAGCTTTCTCTTAGATCACTCAAAGCTAACCTTCTGTGCCCCAGACAACTTCTGCTGGTGCTCTGTAAGAGGATACAGACATTTATGTGGCAGAGTCGGTGTTTCAGAAATGACTGGGGAGGTCAAAAAATGATGAGGACTGTAGGAACAGGCACCGATTCCTCTAACTACAGAGCAAAGGAGTCAATCTCTGCTTGACAAAAGATCTTATTTTTCCAGTGCTGGGACTGCTAGCTGCCCAGAAATGTTGAGCAGTACACCCAGCTTTCTCCAAATGAACATAAGAGAGTCAGTTGCTACTTCTAAAATCCAGGGAACCTTGTTACATAAAGGTCTTTCAGTTGCTTGACAAACATCATGAGAATTCAGAGGGTTAGGCAATATGTCAGGTGGCAAGCACTGTTAGTGCCAAACAGTTTTACAGAAAACCTAAACCATAAAAATCCAAATTCTGTGCATAAGTAATACTACACAATTGAGTCTAGTAAGCATTTATAGCACTTTGTGCCTCAGGCGTCCTGTGAACTAAAAAAGATCAAAGGCTGAGTGCCCTCAGCACTCAGTCAGACCGTCAAGAAGGGCTCCAAAATCCCTCCTAGTTGATGGCTGCCTTGGAGGAAACACTGAGCAGCTCAAAGAATAGGGCCCCAAATGCATATTTGGCACCCAGTTAAATTCTAGAGTAGGTACTTAGTATTTTTTAATCAGCATTTGCTACATCCCAGAATAAACCACTGCTAAAAGAAATCACATGCGCCTGGTTTAAATCTCGGTCATTAATTAATTAGTCTGTCACTAACAAGATGTCTTTAGAACTAGAGTTGTGTCTGTTTTAGCTAACCACTTGGTGCTATTGTTCATGTTTCTGATATTTTACTGTCAGTGGGCCATTTATTGTATGTTCCACTCACAAAACAACGCTGCGTATACAGACAGTAATAATACATGAAGTATGTCTCCAGCTGTTTTCAACTTTTGTGTCTCATGTAAACACTGAGCTTTGAAACAACTTATGTTAACTTCTGAGATAAATTAATTCCTACGCAGTCTGATTATAAATGTTTTAAATGTTGTAAGTAAACGCAGTCACAAGTGAGTGTTATATTTCCTATTTCATCTCAAAACAAAGCTAAAACATTCATATGTATAGCAAGCAAGCTGTAATTCAGGATCATCTCCTCATTATATCTGTACTCTCACAGGTTTCATACTTATATTAAAAAGACACCTTTAATACATTAAATGATTTGCACTTCAGATTTTCCCAGGTAACAAAGTGCCCCTTTGAGTCCTACACTGTAATTTGGCTTGATTCTACACAAAGAACCAGTAAATGCACAATGTCACACTCAAATAAACCTGCTATAACTTTAAAAACTTGTAATGAACATCTGTCTGACAGTTCTTTCTTTCTTCAAACCCAAGAAACAGAGGCCATTAGAAGTATAAATATGAACCAAATACTATTATTTGTAGTAATTAAAATACCAGACAAAGGCCCATACTCCGGTCTGCTTAAAATACTCTACTATTTCTCACTGCTTGTGTTTTTGTAGGATATACTCATTTGGCGATCATAGAATCATAGAAATGTAGAATGGCTTGGGTTGCAAGGGACTTCAAAAATAATCTAGTTCCAACCCCACTGCTGATGTCTCGGTTGCCCACCATTACATCAGCCATCAAATCAGGCTTCCCAGAGCTCCATCCAGCTTGGCCTTGAGTACCTCCAGGAATGGGGCATCCACAGCTTCTTTGGGCAACCTGTGCCAGAGCCTCACAATTTTCCCTCTGAAAAACTTCCCCCTGACATCTAATCCAAATCTACCCTCTTTTAGTTTGAAACAAATTTCCATTATCCAATCACAATCTACCCTTCTAAGCATTTGTTTTCCCTTCTGTTAAGAATCTCCCTGTAAGTACTGGAAGGCCTCAGTGAGGTCTCCCCAGAGCCTTCTCTTCTCCAGACTGAACAAGCACAGCTCTCTCAGCGTGTCTTCATAGGAGACATGCTGCAGCCTTCTCAACATCTCCTCTGGACCTCCTCCAAAAGCTCTGCATCTTTCCTGAGCTGGGGGCCCCAGGCCTGGATGCCCTCCTAAAGGGGCATTACAAGGGCAGAGTAGAGGGGGACAATCACCTCCCTTGCCATGCTGGCTGCCATTCTTTTAATGAAGCCCAGGATATGATTGGTTTTTGGGCTGTGAGTGCAGGAGATTTTTTATAATCAATCTAAAATTAAACAGACCAGGAGCAGCCATTTTTAGATCCACGCGAGCATACAAAACAAGCAGCATTTCCTACTACAATGCAATTTTAAAATGTTATAAGCAATTCCTTGCACTGATTCATGTCTAGAGGCCACAGCATAAGGAAAACTTTTTGGGGAAGATTTATTTTTATGGCAGAATCTAGTTTTGTACAGTGCAGCCATGCAAGGACCTTCCTGTTAAAGCCACACAGAAAGCAGCTATGCCAAGAGCACAGTGACAGTCATGGGAAATAGCAGAGGTAGGCTCCTCTTCAGCTTCCAGGAGGTTTGACCAAATGATGAGTCAGTGATAGATGGAGGGCAACAACTTGTATTTTCCCCAAGATTTATGGACAACCCAGAAGATCACTGTTCTTCACTTCTTGTGTTAGCAGACAAAAATGGCATAAAATAGAATAATATGAAGTAAAGTACCATAAAATAATCAACTTCAAAATACAGTTTTGCAAGGCTAATTCTTTTGCTTTGAATGTAGACCTTCAGAAGATAGTTGTACAAGTCTTTTCTATGCAGAGTATTTAACCACCAGATTGCACATCTTTGACAATGGCAGTAGAGGGTCGATTCCAGCTAGAATTTTCTGACATGATATTTTTACCCTTCCAAATCTGTTATTCCATTTATTCAGACTAATTGACATTCTCTGCTTCAAGTGCTGGGCTGAATGACATTCAGTTTCATGAGCTAGTGTTTTACAAGCTGAACAAAATTAGCCACGCTCAGGATTTTTCACATTAACCCATAGCAAAGTACATGACATCAGATTGTCAGTTCTGATTAAAAAGTTGAAGTCTGTCTGCTTTAGCCATGAAATCTCAAGTCAGTATACAGAGCTAGGTGTACTGCAAACTCAGAATGAAAAGAAAGGTGGGACTGGTAATTACACCATTACATTTAATGGGTATGTGGAACATATCAAAATTACAACTGCTACCCAGAAATCAAAAGTCAAAAGCATAACCCATTTATTTTAAAATTATTACTGTAAAGAAAATAACATCATCTCCTAGCCTTATGAGCAGAGCTTTTCTCAGGGGCACTTGTTACAGAGTAAGGCAGGATGTGTGTCTGAAGTACAGGTTTCAACAAAGATCATCCTTCTTCTTGAGTCCTTGCTACTTCAGCCTGTGACACACCTGCCAAAAGATACAACAGATCTTATCTCCATGTTGATTCTTTCATGAGGATATCAGGCTGGTCCTTATTATAGAGTAATTTCCTTTCATATAACCTTGAATGCATACAGTTGGATCAAAGACAAAAATTAGTGACTGAAGGATTTTTTTTCCTCTGTACCTATCATTGCACATCTAGTCAATTAGTTAGTGAGCTCTTTGATCAGTTAATGAAACTGTAGTAGAGGTCACTGTCAAATTAACTCAGACCAATGTCAACATCCAGTACATCAATCTGATGGTTGGAAGCAATTTTACCTTGGCATCTTTTGGTGCAATTGTACTTCTAGGCAAAATTCTTAGTCCTTCTAAGAACTTTGCACCTTTAAGTAAGGTACCCAAATTTATATACATAGAATCACAGAATCATTTGAGGTAGATGGGATCCTTAAGAGTCACCTCATCCAGCTCCTCTGCAATGAACAGGGACACCTACAGATCCTTCAGTTTGTTCAAAGCCCCATGCAGGGATGGGGCATCCACCACCCCTCTGGTAACCTGGAAAATCAATACAATGGTCTTCAGCCATTTTTTTTACCTCCTCAGCATCCTGATAGCAACACACAAAATGTCTATGGTTGTTTTTGTTTTGTTTTTTTAACTATTATGGTTAGTGATCAAGAAAAATGGAAAACTCAGGTTATCTGGTGATAGAAAACTTGGCATTTAGCTATGGCAGCCTCAGCTGAACCAACTGCCCTTGGGAGTCCTGTAATTTCATTGTGTCTTTTGACCCTAATATATAGCAGTTACACCTACTGCTGCTCAAGCAATCTAGCAGAAAGTATTTCTAAATATAGCACAATATTTGCACGTACTGTGCCTGCATATTCTGATTAACATGGATGCCTTTCTTCACTGATTCTAGTAATCACCTAAAACAACTGACATTTCTAGTGTGAGACCAACTAAAGGACTCCTTCAGCTGCTCTCAACTGAAATTTGCTGTAAAACTCAGAAATGTTTCCAATCAGTTTTAGAAAACTGTGAATCACCAAGACATGCAATTAATTTTCCTCAGTAGAAGAGCTTAAATTTATAACCTATTCATCTGTGGGTTTTTTATCTGCTTTTGTGAAGACTCTGGTATTTGCATGCATGTTTTTCTTCATGAAATGGTGGAATTCTTGAAGAAATGAAGAGAATTAAGCAGTTCTTATTCATGCAAAGGACTGCAGTAGAATTTGCAACACTTGAGGTAACTCTGCCTTCCTGGCACAATGACTTAGTACCAATCTAATTAAAAGGCATTCTAGTCTTTTAAATCTAATAATTACTATCTTTTTCTATCAAAGCTATCAATTAAAGCATCATTTGTTTTCTGCTGAGAAAAGCTTTATAAACTCATCAACATTAAGATAGCCTCTCCCCGAGAAAGCAGAGTGGAAAAAGCTTGTATAAATTTGCAAAAATTTCTGGATCACCCCTAGAGCTCATCTGACAGGTTGTTGGGGAATAAGGTCAAACAGGGGACCAGCTTGAGTAAAGAACTTCTAAGATAACAACAGCCGAAGCAGCTGAAGTGGAACCATGGAATGGGAAAATGAAGAAGCATTTTGCTGGATGCCCCGTGATGATATTATTTATGCAAGGGAGGACTCTGGGAGTGGGAAAGGTCATGTGTGTGTGGGATTGCGTAGCGGGTGTACAGGATGCACATGCATGGAAGCCATGCTGTTATTTGAGCCAAGTGACACAGAATGATACAAAGGTGAAAGACATGTTGGTTGGGAAGGCGTAGTAGGAACAGCAGGAAATGCAAAAGCAGAAGTCATACCCTGTTACTGCTATAAGTAGTACCAAGCTAAAGTTGTTGGTGTCATGGGTTTCAGAATGGTATTCAGCAGCAGGAAGAGAAACAGCACTCTCTGAGGTTCCAGTAAAGATGTCCAGTGTCTTCATTGCTGAACCACTGAGCTGGAAGTCACAGGCACCACATCACATGACAGTTTGTGAGTTTGAGTTCCTGTGTTTTTAGCATGGTCAAAGGATCTACAGTGCTCAAAGTCTGTCAGATACAGAGCTGTGAGAAGGTGCTGTAAATCAACACATAAAGAATGTCTTATAGCTAGTAACTTGTTAATCAAAATTCAAAGAAAAAGATTATTCCACTGGTTAAAAATAATATATGTATCATGAAAATGTAGAGATGTGATGTTTGTTAGCTGCCTGCAAGGGCTGAGGAGCTGTCCCATATGATGTTATTTCTGCTTATAAAGGAACAAATGTTAGAAAGTCCCAAAGTCACGCTGGTTAATTTTTGGATTTAAAAAAAAATAAAAAAAAAACAAAAAAAACAAAAAAAAAACCAGAACCCCTAAATCCAGGATAGTTCTTTCCAACATCCTTTTGAAACTTTTGCAGCCTTCTGGGCCATGTGAAGTTATAATTAATAAAATCTTGTTGCTGAGAGCTTCCTATTAAATCATTTCACAGTCTTTTCTCCATTTAATTTTCTTCAGCTGAATGTTTACTCATGAGTCAATTAGCCACAACTTTGTTTGTTCTATTAAATGTCATCACATCACCATGAGCTCACCGCAGCAAGTGTTCATCAACAAAAGCATTGTCATGTCTGGCTGCTACAGGCTGGCCTCAGACTGCCCCCACCCAAGAGGCTGCCTACCCAGTGACTCTGGCCTGGCTGAAGGCAATCAGTGGGACTGGTGCGGGGTATGTGTTTTAGAAATTACTTTATAATTTCTGGTGAGGATCACCATTCCATGCAACACCACAGCCATGACCTAGGCAGGTAGAACAGCTTGCAAAGACAGCAGTGACAATAAACCAAGTTCAGGTGAGATGATGTGCAAGGTGTTGGAAGGTTGTTGCACTTGGGTTGAGTCAATCCCAGATACAAATACAGACTATGAGAATAATTCAACAAGAGTAGCAGAGAAGGGCTTTGGGGGTTCTGGTGGGTGAAAAGCTGGATATGAGCCAGCAGTGTGCACTTGCAACTCAGAAGGCCAACTGTATCCCAGACTGCACCAAAAGAAAGGTGGACAGCAGAGAGAGGGAGGTGATTGTCCTCTCTGCTCTGTCCTTGTAATGCCTCATTTCTGGTGGATGAGAAGCCGGATATGAGCCAGTAGTGTGTGCTTGCAGCCAAGAAGGCCAACTGTGTTCTGGGCTGCATTAAAAAAGGGGTGGCCAGCAGGGAGAGGGAGGTGATTGTCCCCCTCTACTCAGCTCTTGTGAGGCCCCATCTGCAGTACTGTGCCCAGGCCTGGGGCCCCTAGTACAGGATGGATGTGAAGCTCTTGGAATGAGCCCAGAGGAGGGCCGCTAAGATGATCAGAAGGCTGGAGCACCTCTCCTATGAGGAAAGGTTGAGGGAACTGGGCTTGTTTAGCTTGGAAAAGAGAAGGCTCTGGGGTGACCTCGTTGTAGCCTTCCAGTACTTGAGGGGAAGAACAGGAAGAACACTTGTAATTATTATGATGCAAAGTAATAGATATATCAACAGATGCCAGTATAGGAGCTCAGGAGGTTCAGTAAATGCTGATATACATTATCAAACAATGAGGTGTATGCTGAGTGGTATCACTGTAGTCTCCAATACCCCTGAGTTAAACAGGTGCTGAATGCAGTCACTCAAAGTTAGAGGTTGAATTACTTCTTTAAGTACAATGTACTTCTACAGAAGGCCACTAAAAGGTGTTTGGTGCTCCAGAGCAAACTTTGACTTCCTTCTGATGCCTCCAGGCCTGTTGCTATTCTACCTTGTAAGCTGAATGCTGAAGCACTGACAGACTGGATTTTGTAAAATTCTGGGAAGTAGTTGTTTTATCCATTTTTTGCATGAGATCAGTGTAGCAAATCCCAGCTGAAGTCCTTCAGCTGACTTTCCTTGCAAGCCACTTCAGTAACATCCAATAACACAGAGCTGCTACTTCTCTCATGAAACAGTATATGACTGTCTGTGTCAAGACCCACAAGCCTAAATACTTCTCACCCAACTGCAGTCCTTAAAATGAGAGGTCTTGTTGTTTTTTCTTTTGTTGTTTGTCCAAAGAGGATAATATCCTCACAGACAGAGCATTGCTAAAAACTTCTGATGCCTTCCATGGTTTATGGAAGTAAAACAATTGGGATCCTACTTGAAAAACTTCATCTAAGTGGGCTGGATGTGACCGGAGCACAGACTTGTCAATTTCCCCTTAAATACATAAATAAATAAATAAATAAATAAAAGGTGCTGTTTTCCTCCCCTCTGCAAGTCTTTTAAAACCTTGAAACCTATTTTCAGGTTTTAGCAAAGGGAATGGGAACAGCAATAAGCTGTCTCAGGGGGAATAAAAATTAAGATTGAAACCCAACCATGAAGGATATCTAAGCTAACAAAGTCAGAGTACTTCACAAATTCTGTGATTCAGAGAAGTGTGAAGAAGAACCAACTATCTCCACAGCATCTACCACATGGTCTGTGTCCTCTGTGTGGTGCAGGCTTTAGGTTCTAATAGTATTTTGGCACCAATTCTTATTAACAGTGCAATTTCAATAATCAGCATATTTTGTCAAATAATTGGTAGGCTGATGGTTATAAGAGGTGACACTGCCAATATCTCATAAAGGCTGAAAGAAATATTTCCCATTTCCACGCTGCATAAGCAAAGCATGCCAGACAACCTCAGGAATGCTAATGATCTCCAGTACTTTAATATATTAAGTATTTATCAATTGAGCACAGACCACAGCAATGTTCTGAAAGTTCTTAAACACATGAGAAACACATGAGAAATGATGTAAAGTTTATATGAGCTCATATAATCTTGTTTGGTTATAGAGTCAAGCAGATCATAGAAATCAGGTCACGTGTACCATATTCTTCCTAATATAAGGTTGTGCCCTACATTGTATTTTCTAGTGCCACATCCAGCCCAGATTTAATTGACTCAAGCAATGAGTCATCCACGTTTTCTCCTTCAGCATTACTCCCCAGCCTAACAGATGATGCTGGGATATTTTTCCTAGTAATCAGACTTCTCTGTCCTTAATTTCATCCCATTATATAATTCTTCACACTTATGCAGTAACTGCCATCCAAAAGCTCTGCAAGTGTTAACTGAGTTTCATAACAGCTCCACATGAAACAGATAAGTTCTGAGTTTGAAATGCAAAAGTCTGAGTTACTTATCAGAGGATACATACGGGATCATGCCAAGCAGGGCTGGATTTATATCCTTGACTGAGAGCTGTTTTTATGCAGTTTATGCAATAATCAAGTCGTAAGAACTCTATCTATGCAGCTCTCTCCTAACAGGGGCTCTTTAAACTATGAAACATATCTTACTACTTCCTTCTGTGCCTTTTAAACATTTATAAATATAAATCTCTCTAGTCTTTTTATTATTTATTATTATTATTATTATTATTATTATTATTTATTATTATTTTGTACTGTTGAAATTTGCTCTATCTATAAATCAATCCATTTATTATTGTGTTCTTTCCCAGTGACCTCTAGTCTGAAGATACGTCTATGCAGACTATATGACCAGAATTGTACACCATGGAGTTTATGCAGATAAGTCATGTAATGACTGTTAGCCTCCCAGGCTGTGAAGGGTTATGAGCAGCATAATCCAGCTGGCTGCCTTCGACACTGTTAGCTGAGACGCAGTAGCTCACTGTGTGTGTGCTATTATTCCATTGTGAAGCAAAGTAGCATGAGTTCATGTGAGTCACAGTCAACTGATCCCATTTTTTCCTGCAGTGTAGTAAAGTATCCCACTCAGTTACCACATCTCCAATGAAGGATTCCACCTAACAGCTGGAGGACAGTAACCTCTACAGGCCAGTAAAGTCCTTCAATCGGACAAAACCTTAATTTTCTTTAATTATCACACTGTTTTTAGAATACAAAACTAATAGTGATACTTCATTACTTGAAACAGTGTAGAATCTCAGCTTTCCAAATGGAGTAACTTGGGCAATATTCCAGATGATAATGAAGTCAGAGAAGAACAAGAAATCTTCCATCTGCTTTGAAAATTAATCTCTTCTCTTGTTTTGATTTCCCTTGCTTACCATAACTGTGTTCTAAGTATTTAACTTCAATTTTCTTATTAGATTTTAGGTGATATGTATCTAACTCATTTTCTAAATCTGATTAATGCAATTATTCATTTATGTTCCTACAAACCTCTCTTTCTGATGATTTTGTATCATACTCCTGCCATCCCCCATGCTTTTGCTACCTTGTTACCTTTTGCTGATAAAAGGAAAAAACAGAGTATATGGTGAAGATTCCGGTCATGCAAAATTGAAGATGTTTTCCTATGGCAGAAATGCACATTTGCAAAGATTTTAGAAGAGATGAGTGACTCAGCACATCGTTGTTCCACTACACACAATATAAAGCTTGATAATACATGCAAAGGTTGACTCTTATTAACAGGTTTTGGTATAGAAAAAAGAAAACTGAAAATAATCACCGTGTCTACCCTTAAAGAATCTTTTTCCATCTTTTTCCCTCCTCCCTGCCAGACAAAGCAAACACTTGTGAGGAAAACCAGCACAGCAAACCAGCCCTGGAATTTGGACTGGATGATCTTTTAGATCTTTTCCAACCTTGGTGATCCTATGATTCTAATAAGAGAGAGATCTCTCCACTAAGAGATTTCAGGATAGGTTTCCAAAATGCTAGAACAAACCAGAGATTGTCACACCTGCATGTGGGTGTTTCACAGCTATTTACCTAATTTTCAAAGTGCTTTTGAAAAAGCTTGTAAAATTGAGGCTAGCATCTTCCATTAACCATAAATGCTCTTATCAGACCTTGCAGAAAACTCTGATACCTGTATGTAATTAAAGGATCTGCAAACTACCAGTCAAGATAAACAGATCGAGTGCTGTCATAAATCTGGCTGCCTCATGGGGTGAGATCACAAGCAGTTGGGAAAAAGAAAAAAAAAAAAAAAAAGAAAAGAAAAAAAGAAAAGAAAAGAAAAAAAGGAAGAAGAAGAAGAAGAAGAAGAAAAGAGGGAAAAAAAGAAAAAAAAGAAAGAAAGAAAAAAGTGCATTTGTATTCCCACAACTTGCATGAAGATTATTTGCTCAGGTATGGTGTACCAGTGTCCTTCCCAGTATTTGTCATAGAATCATGGAATCATCCAGCTTAGAGAAGACCTTCAAGATCATCACGTCCAGTCTGACCAACCAGGTTCCATCACTAAACAGTGACAAACTTGGGATGCAAGGGAGTTTGTTTGTCTAGGACAGCAAGTGTGACTACACATGCTCTCAATTCTGTTTCCTAATGACTGCACTCTAAGATGGAGAGACCTATGGAAAGGCAAAGGACTCATGCCTTCCGACATAGAAAATTCAATATGTCTTCTCCTTATGGTTTGCCTCTGATGGCAATTGCAATTAGTAAGCCACAACCATGTCACTCTGCATTTCTTTTGTCATAATTTTAGAAAACAATGTTAATTTTTTTTCTTTCTTCCTTATTTTAACTGTGGGAAGGTTTGGGGATCATCACAGTGTGGAAGACAGTAAAGTTTTCAAAGCAGTTGTTTGCTTTGCATTCCTCGTATTGTGTTTGTAAATTAATAATAATAATAATAATAATAATAATAATAATAATAATAATAATAATAATAATAATAATAAGCTATCTTCTTATGGCTGTAGTCTCAGAAAATAAGAAAATAACATTTCATGCCTGTTTTATCCTATACTATGTAGCAAGACTTAAAAGGTGAAAACAAACGATCTTGTCAATACTTTTCTCATCAATTAATTCCAAATGTCTTCCTTCTTCCTCCATATTTTACAATTCTTTGTCTTTGTATGTGAAAGTTCAATAAAATACTTTGAAAATCCGTGTATGGAGATGTAAGTTCTTGGGGAGGAAAGAAAAAGATTAGTCTGTTAATAGAAGGCTGGTTGGGCTGAAGAACTCATTTCCCTACACAGAAGACTGTACAGTAAGGAAGAAATAAGAGATAAAGAAGTTATTCAACAGGGGTCTTCTTTAAGATAATGCAGAATATCTATTTCTGGTCACTTCTGAACAAGTAATTGTTACCACTCCTAGTTTTCAGAAGAGATAAGAGACAAAAAGCTGTGTCAAAAGCAGATTAGGTTTGGTGTCTATTTTTATGTGCTTAATGACATTAATTCCTCTGGTTTCTTCACTTGAAATGAAGGTACTGGATTTCCTTTTGAATCTGTCAGAATAAAAATAATATTGATTAAAACCTTTGGACTCAAGCTCTGTACCAGTCTGATTATCATAAACTGTCTTCAGGACAGGAACAATCTTTCTAAGTGGCTTGCAGAGAAGGCAGGCTGAAATTTTTCTCCATTACCATTATCCTTTTGGTGACTTTTTAAATCAGTTTTGTAATTTTTTCCTCTCAGTTGTGTTAATTTTTTAGCACTATGTGAGTGTCCAAAAACCGTGTTCGATGCTTTATCAAATCCAGAAAACCCTGAAAAACACTTCAGGACTGTTTGCCTCATAATTAAGCAAAATTCAGCAGTAAGAAACCTAGGAAATTTCCATATGTCCTACATTTATAATCAGTTACCACTTTTACTTCTCTGCAAATATTATTTTAAGAGAATCATGGAATCCTTAGAGTTGAAAGTCCAGATATATGACATTAGTGGCTCTTCCCTTGTGCACTGATGCAGTGACATCATCATAGAAGGCCACTAAGTTAGTCAAGCAGAATTTGATCTTGGTAAAGCCATGCAGGTTTTTCCATATCTCCTACTTGCCTCCATGTGCCTTAGCATAGCTTATTTTATTTTGCTGCCTATTAGACTGTATAAAATATCATTGTCTAACACTAATGTTAAAAATATTTTAGCTACAGATTGCTTCCAGTAGCACAAAAGTTCCCCGATACCTTTTTTTCTCCTCCAGGAGAAAAAACAATTACGTGCTTTATGTGACAATAGCCTCTTTAGCATAAATATGTGTGTGTCTCTGTGTGTGTGTATTTGTGTGCATGTGTATGTGTACATACAGCTTCATATTGTCCTTGGGGAACCTCTACAGACATAGCCCAACCTTCCATCACTGAGAACCATGATTATTCTAGACAGGAATACCTTTAATCCTCAGAAGTGAAGGAACAAAAGTCATTCCCTCGTTGATTTCATCTCAGTTCTGATGAACCTCGTATTTCACCAAGCCTGGCACACAAGTGATGAGGTACTGAATTGGTGACCCTCTCTCTGTTCTAGTGAGCTTTTAATACAAACAAGAATGATCTCAGTGAAATTCCATCCCAAAGGCTGCCAGTCAGATGCCCTTTCCTAGCACATTTGATCTTGTGGGTCAAGCTTTGAACTGGATCTTCTCAAGCTGTTGCTGAAAACAACTTGGTAGTTGTATTTTGTATTTGTACTTTGTATTGGGCAAGATACTTTTCAATATTCATTTTTATTTGTTTTAATATGGAATAGGGTTTTAATTTGAAAACTTCAGCAGGTTCTATATTCAGCCCCATACTGAAGTTGGGGGTAGAAAAGGCAAATAAGGTAGACATGGTACTTTGACCTGTTCATGGAGAGTCTTCCAGATCATTCCATGCCTGTAGTACCCTTTCATCACCCTCACTTGATCTTATGCCCTACTACACCACAAAAGAGAAGAATTAGAGCAGGTTTGATATGGGAAACTCTTAATATTAAAGTAAATACAGTTGCTGAAGGTAATTAAAACTGCACACAGGTAGTCTTTTGTAGTAGTCATCTGGGCAATCTTAGAGCTGAATACGGGAAAATAAAAAAGACAGAGAAATGTAAAGTCAATTTGAGAATGTCCAGATGGCTTTTGCTGCAAGTCGTCCCTCTGCCTTTCCTACTTTTGTTGCATCACACACATGCAAAACGAAGCATGTGAATGAATTACATTACTTATTGTGTTTAACCCATGTATCTTGCGGACTTTGTCTGCCATGAAATTCCAGGGAAGAATTCAGTTGTCACAATATGGGCCTATCATGCCATTTGGATTGATGTAGAATATTTGGTATGGCCTCCATATGTAGTTTTAGAAGTGTGTGGGTCTCACATTCTCACATAGGTCCTACAGTCCTTTCTACCAGCTTTGTATGGGTGGTTTCAACAATTTAGAGCATCTAAAATGTCCATAGAGGCCTATATTTTGACATCTGTTTCCTAATCCCATTTTTTCAAACTATAGAGAAGATACCTTTTCAGCTCCAGGAGAATCTTAAGTTTAAGATGACAAAGTAAAGCTCACTGAGGCAAGTTTACTCTTGCAGATGTGACAAAGAGTTGGTCTCCCACCTTTTGGCAAGGTATCTGTTGCCTTTTCTATACATCTGCTCAGGTAGTCAGAGCTACAGCAAAACAAAGGACTTCCAGGAAACACCTTGTTGTCCGGAGCTTCCCTCATATTCACAGACAAACTCTGTGGGAGCTACACTATCAATCAAAAAACAGTTCTACGCCTCTTGCAGCTTGGAATTATAACCTGGGACTCTGATCTCTTAAATGCACCAACATATCCAGCTGAGGACTGCGGAGGAGTATGAGATATCATGCACAGGTCTGCATAGGGCTCTCCTGGTGAGGTGAGAGACCTTCTGCCAACACATACTACGGCATCCACAGAGGGGCCCATGGTTGCCCTACAACCAATTATCCCATGGAGAAAATCCAGAGAAATTGTTTGCCCCAAGCAAATCTGCTGCACATGCCAGCAGTGGGCTGGTGCTGGACTTACATCACAATGAGCCCAGACTGAGCACAGCCGTGTAAGTGGAGCAGTGGGAGCACAGGGGAAAGTTCTCACCTAGCACACCTTAAAGGGAAGGTGCAGTCTCAGCTCCTTTATGGTCAAAGTGGGAATGGGCATAATTTAAAGCTCTATAGCTTTAAAAATAAAAAAAATTAAAAAATGCATTCACCCTCTTTTTCCTTCCACACATTCATATGGTGGAAAATCTGATTCAAAAGGGAGCAGTTGCTTCGGAAAATCTGGCTAGTGTGTCAGTTCACTTTGAAAAAGAGTGGAGAACAAAAAAGCCCAGCTCCTGCGCTCATGATGACCCTTAAGGGAACTTAATTAAAGGTGATGGTGAATGAAAGGTAGGCAGTTAAGTGTCTACCCCAGACAGGATATGGTGAGCCAGACTTTTCAATATGTGTAGAGATGTCTGATTCTTGCCCCCATCTCTCCTTCCCAGGTGAGTGCTGGAGCAGGGGTGGAGGTAAGCACAGCAGTGCCTTTTGTTCACTCCTGTTCCCCAGGGAACTGATCTCTCAAAATTTGTATTTCACTCTGCTTCTTTTCACTCATATCAGGAATCTGACCCAGAACTTGACTGCCAAGTACCAAAAATGAAAAAGAAAGAAAGAAATCCTGTGCAAATAGGGGTCATGTTCCAGTGAACTCATGCTAAACATAACTTTTTCATTTCAGCTCTCCTGCCCGCCTGGTGGCTCAGCATTTAATGCCTCTATTCCCATCACTCTACAGCCCTACAAGGACAAAACCTCTGCAGCATGCAGCAGTAAGATAGCAGGCTTCATGGGGCTGGGTCACAGGACTTTTCATCTAAGTGGAATAATTATCATCATTTTACTTCACCTCCTGCTATTCCTTTCTCTGTTCTCCAGTACAGAACTTTGCATTTACTCTCCATTTTCACACTGCTTCATTAAAATCTCCCTCCAGTGCTCTCTCTTGCACCCACTCACATACATTCCAGACCCTCTTATGATTGGGCCAGGCTGCATATACTCCAGGCTGCTCTGGGAAGAGGCTGAGTACCCCATCTCTGGAGCAAACCATCAATACAATGGCATCAATCTATAAGAGCTTTTTTGAAACTTAGATTTTCTGTGCTTTGACTGGTGCTAGACAGGGGAACTGTAAAGCAGCATGGTGTGGTTGTTGGCTTGCTACAGCTAGCAGAGACATAATTTGATTAAATTGAAAGTGGGGCTACGTGTTCCAAACCAATATTTTTTTTAAGAAATCCTGGGCTTTTTATTGTGTGTGTGTGTGTGTGTGTGTCCTTTTTTATCCGTAGAAGAGTTGATATCTTGTTTTCATGTTTCATCAAAATCAGGGAGTCAAGCCTACCTCTGGCACAGGACCCTTGTGTGATCTTGAAAAGTTACTCTAATGAGATTGTGCTGATGCTCACCAAACTTTGAAAATGAGACGGTAAAGGCACTTCAGTGTGGATAAGATATCCACATTTCACATGGTAAATTTAACCACTTTGCCCTCCAATTTCCCTACTTACAAGAAATGAAGCTAATAACATTTTATCTATCTCAGTACTTTAGTGAGGCAAGAAATTGCAGTGACTGGCATATGATAAGTTTCTAGCAAAAATAAGTTAATTCATTTTTAAAGGCAATTTAGGATGGTGAGATGAAGATGCTATATAAATGCAAAATACCTCACAACATTTTTGTCTTTTTTGTCTCTGAATACATAGTTCATACTTGAAAATGTGTATGCCAAATCCTTTTCTCATTAAATATAAAGCCAAGAAAGCATTTCTAAGAAAGTGGATTAGTATTATCTTATTTTCCTGTCAGAAAAAATTTAACATTTGCAATACAGATGAAGAATGAGAAACAAACGACCATTACAGAAAGCAACTTCAATTTGGAAGATGTGTTCAGAGTCTCACACTAACAAAATATCATAGGCTTTCTAATAATTATAAATCATAAGTTTCTGACACAGAAGGTTACTTTGCTTTGGACTTCATATAATGGATAAAGATGAATTAATCACTGGAGTAGAAGTTGTTCGTTGCCTAGGAACCAATGATCATGACCTCATTGCATTCAGCATACGCAAACAAAGGACAGTCCCAAAGAATAAAACATATCTGATGCTTTGGAATGACTACTTCCAAAAACCTAAAGGCATCTCTGAACTACATCAGCTCAAATGAAAACACCCACTTTAGCGAAATATTTTAAAAGAACCATGCTTATATAATTTTTATTTTATTTTTTTACCTTAATAAGGGCAGTGAAACACTGAAAAACGTTGCCCAGAGGAATGGGGTGGGAGCCCCATTCCTGCAGACATTCAAGATCATCCTGGAAGGGGCACTGAGCAACCTAATCTAGCTGTAGATTCATCGCAGAGAAGTTGGACATCATGATGATATTTAAGAGTTCCTTCCAACTCAGACGATTCCATGTTTCTAACTTTCTAATGAGACTCCCAGGAGAGTTAGCTGTTGAGATCTTTGTGCCAGTAACAATACTTTTTAATGAACCTGATGATGATGATGATGTTTGAAAAGAGCGGAGGACATATGGTTTGAATAAATTATTAAATGGATGGACAGAATTCTGGATAATTACCAATTGATTAGTTTAGCATAATTTCCAAGCAAAATAATTGAAAATGTAGTGTATCCTTCAAGATTAATTCATGTTAGTCAAGTAGGCGCTGCTACACAAAACCAGGTTGCAATCTTACAGATTAGAAATTCATATAGTAAAGGTGACTTAAAATGCTACTCACTTCTAAAAAAGGTTTAGTCATTTAAAATATTAAAACATGATGTTGTGACAAGAAATTATGTTTCGTTATCTATAGAATGCCTGCTTGATGAATCTAGAAAAGGCTAAAAGACAACACTTGAATACTGATGGGGAAATTTCTGTGAAACTGGGTGTTCTCAGTGGACTTCTTTAAGAACTGCCACTACACCTTACATCATTCAACATCATTAATGAAGACTAATAAGAAAAAAAGTCCTGTCAATTTAGAGATTAGTGAAATGGTATAACATGACAGGAAGCGGACATTCATTCAGAGCAATCCGCCTGTTTAATAAAATAGGATCTACTGAAAGAAAATGTATTTTAATAAGTCACTGAACTTCTATTGAAAGATGAAGATGTAACACCTAAACAGCAGGTTTCTGCTAATTGGAAGATAGTTACAGAGAAAGAATAATATTTTATCTTTTTTCCATTCTCTATCTCTAAGCCTCTCTGAGTTGACAGAACTTTCCATTTGCCCGATAACAGCTATGCTTATGTTTTAATGGAAGATCATTTGTCATAGATCAAAGAAGTATGGTTCAGAAAATGGTTAGCTGATTCAAATATACAGGACATTGGACTAGATTTCTGGTTGCAGCTTCTAGTCCTAAACCCTGTAAATCACAAGAAGCCTAACACATAAGAGTGTCAGCAAGGAAGGAGTTAAGGACTTTGCTGATTAGTCTTTGATGTGTTTTACAATAAACTCTTGTCTGATGTGAAAGCCAGAAATCTAGGGAGCAGTGACATGATGGTTCTAATGTAAGGCTGAAGAGCCACATTGTTTGTTTGCTGACCCACACATGAGGCCAGTAACTACGGACAGAGAAGACCAGTCTGCACAGAAAACATGGAGGACATTGTTGTCTTTAATGTCCTCGTAGCGGACATTTGCCCTGAATGCAGACTGGTGCTCAGAGCACTCTCCTGGGAGACTGAATAAACTAGTTTGAATTGCCAAAGGGAATGACCTTTGGCATCTAGAACCAAGGGCTTCTAGATCCCTGCTTGAGATTTGGGCTTTTACTTCACTTCCCCCTATCCCAACGTGGACATGATCCTGGACATCTTCACAAGGGGGGTTGGAGCTTCATGATCCTTGAGGTCCCTTCCAACCTGGGTCATTCTGTGATTCTGTGATTCTGTGAAGTCGGAAATGGTACCTCAGTATTTCCTGGAAGCCCTGTGTGGCATTACTCTTCTCCTTCCTTTTCTTCAGTTAACAGTTTGCAGGTGGTTTGAATGAACTGTGAAGAAAGAACATGAAGTTAGTTCCTAGGAATCTTACGGGGGGAAAAAAAATTAATACAATCCATGTTTTGTCATAGACCTACAATGTGAGCGCCTGATTTATTTTCATATTTATCCCATTCCTGGCACATTTTCAGTGCTTTCTATAAATCGCAGTGTCATCATCATTGAAACACATATTCCTTACCACAGTTTGTGTGTCATTGTATTTTTTCCTTTTTTGGCATTTTTCTTTACCTTCAAGCAGAATTGTGGTTTCATCATATCTGTGGAATGCTGTCAGATCTTTGTAGTTCAATCAACTGAACTCAATCTCAAAATTATTTACCATCAACACATTTTAGTAGGACAGTAATATCTGCTGGGTAAATACATAAAGCTTCCGTTATCACAGAATCACAGAACGACCCGGGTTGGAAGAGACCTCAAGGATCATGAAGCTCCAACCCCTCTGCCTGACAGGGCCACCATTAAAATGTATTCAGCCAAAGTTAATCTAAATTCTCATCAGTTCCTCCCTGATTTGGAATAGACACTCTTGCAAGTGTGTCTTCTTGTTATATGCCCCTGCTGCTTGAAATTTTTAGACAGTTTTGAAATTATCTTGCTTTTGCTTTGCTTTTCCACGGCAGTCAATAATGCTTTCTCGAACATTTAAATCTTGAAATGAACTTACTTAGTAATTGAGACTCTTAGAAAAATCTAGGTGCAAATACATGAAGGACTTCCCAAGCCTGAGGTGGCACATCTGCTCATCAGACTTGGCAAAGCATTTACTCTCCTCATCCATTTTCTCCCAACACCTGTCCTGACCTCAACACCTGCTAAGACAAGCCAGGCCTAGCAGCATTACACAGACATCAGCGATGTGTGTACCGCCAATTCTAAAATCTACATTATGTCAGGAAAGGACAGAAAAGAGAGTCAGAAAAGCAAACTAACCTTGAAAAAAATAGCACAGATGGGCCAAGTCAGCATATGTGAGAGATCTTCACAGAGAATGTAACAGCAACACTGAAACATTTAAAATAGTCAAAACAGGAAAAAGAGTTCAACTTAAGTGTAATCATGCCACAAGCGTTGTCCGAATAGTTCTTGGATCAATTCTCATTATGCTACTTGGAGTAATGTCAGAGCTTGCTGGTTATCTTCCAGAGAATCTACCAGCTGCCCGCTATCAACATCACTGTGCTCCTACACTCATCCTTTTCATTCCAAATCTGACTGCTATTGTTTTAAAAGTTCTTTCCCTCAAACAGCAGAGATCCTATTTTCGTGCAGTTGTGTTAAGAACAGCCATTTTGTGAGCAAGCACTTGACCTGTTCCACACACTTACAAATATATGAATTCCTAAGTATTTCAGATAAACTATTCTTAATTACCTCACTATAAATAAGTTTGGAGGGGTGGGGGGAGTGGGGGGGAGGGGAAGATGATGTATTTTAGCCTGTGTACTCTGTAGCTCTGCTTGGAAATAACATTAGTATGAATCACAAATTCTCCTTGGAAATGTAGCAGTCATTTTGCACTAGTCTACAACTGGTATTGCACCTGAGGAGATGATGTTAAAGCCACAGGCAAAGCTGTGACTGCATGCAGTAAAGCACAGAGGATATGAAACTTATAAAGAAGAGAATGGAAAGGATCTTAAGCAACTGAACTGAGCTGTCTGGCTCTTGCCCACCTTGCTCTTTTATAAGGAAAGGGCCAAGGAGGTTGTGGATGCCCCATCCCTGACGTATTCAAGGCTAGGCTGGATATGGCTATGGGCAGCTTGGTCTGATGGCTGGTGACCCTACACATAGCAGGGGGGTTAAAACTAGATGATCATTGTGGTTCTTTTCAACCTAGGCCATTCTATGATTCTACGATAACTCACAGGAAATCTGAGGATCAACAGAAAAGACCAAAGCACATCTACCCAGCTAGTGGCTTACTGCACACAGCACATCTGTATTTGGAAGTACTGAGCAGTGACAGTGTGAAAGGCACCATGACATCTCAATTCTTCCATAGGTAAGGCTAATGGACACAAATAATAATAATAATAATAATAATAATAATAATAATAATAATAATAATAATAGTAATAAAGGTAAAGCACTGTGGCAGGAAACTTACTGTTTTACATCTGAACAAAATTCAGGTTATTTCTCTATGTATCTCTATGTATGTAGTGTAGGCTGAAGGTAAAAAACAGAACTAAAAATCTTGGTGACTGCAAATGTTGAACTACTTCTGACAGTCACTGGCAGTGGGGAAATACATGTGCTGTGGATGAAGTCCTGGTTTCACTAATTGTGACAACAGATTAGTCAGCTGAGCTCTTTTAGAATTAGAATTTGTCCCTGAAGTGCAAATAAATGAGCTATATGTAACTACATGGAGTTGCAATGAGACAAATTGAATGCTCAAACACAAATAAGCAAGAAGGATACCAAACTTGCCATTATATTTTGATTTCCACAAAGCAAGGGACTTCATCATATCTCCCTTCAGAGTCAGAGGAAATCATTTTTCAGGCACATCCTGTGATACACTGTTGGTCTCTGTGGTACATAAGCACATACATGAGCCCATGAACCGGGAACTTCTTGTGCAAAAAAAGTTAACTGTCCCTATGTAGCATCTGGCCTTTCAGTATCTAAAGGGGGGGCTGTAAGAAAGAAGGGGACCAATTATTTAGCCAGGTGTGTTGGAATAAGACAAGGGGAAATGGATTCAGACTAAAAGAGGGGAGATTTGACTGGATATAGGGAAGACTTTTTTTTTAAACTAGGGTTGGTTAGGCACTGGAACAGGTTGCCCAGAGAGGTGTCAGATGCCCTATCCCTGTAGACACTCCAGGTCAGGCTGGACAGAGCTCTGAGCACCTGATTGAGCTGCAGGTGTCCCTGTTCATGACCTCACTCCCCTCTAACTCAGTTTTCTGATTGAAACAGTTATAGATGCCTACGAATTAATGGGAGAAGTGCACAATGGCAGCTCACTACCCACACCCTCTTAGTGGCACCCACCACCAGTGCTCAGGTTACGGCCTCACAGTGTCCCCTCACTGTAATCAAGGTGACATACAGGTGGCTTCTAACTGAGGTGAACTGCTGTGTCTTTTTACTGGGCTCAGTGACACTAAAAAAGTAGATAAGTAAGTGCTAGATTGTAATTGATTATTTCCAGCAAAGAGAGTTGCTTCATCTCACATACTCTTGGACCTCCCTGCATTCAGCTGCTAAGTTTCACATTTTTCTCAAATAATTTCAGCTTTTCAAGGAATGAGCAAGAGATGGGAGGAGGGAGGGAGACATTCCACAGCTCTGGCTTACAGACCACACCAAAACGTTCTCAGCAGGGCCACGAGCACAATCTGAAACCAGAGATGATTTACTGGGCTATTTCATTACAAAATAAATTGTTTATGATACTTTGTGAAACACACACTCCAGTGTCCATGAAAACAGAATCTGTATTTATGAGGCAACACTTGCAAGAGGTAGTATAATTTTAGCATCTTATACTTGAACTATGCTAAAAATATATTACTTTGTCATCAGGGAACAGTCATAGTGAAAAGAAAAAAAGGGGAAAAAAAACCAAGATCATAACCTTGAGGACTGGATAGCTCTGAGCAGCTGAGAGCTAGGCCAGGAGTTGCAGCAGGCCACTCACCGGAGGTCTGCTGGTGCAGGGCTGAAAAGTTCAGCCATCAGCAGGCTGCTTCCTTCTGCAGCCAGCCTCCACTGGACAAAATCCTGCAGCAGCTCCAGGACTGGTGGAGGAAGTGAAGGGTTCATCTGGAGCCCTTGGGGCTGTACTTCCACCTGGGTCCCCCCAGCTTGCAAAGCAATCGGCAGTGGGCAGCTGCAGTCTGGCTGTGAGGTGATGCGTTCCCATGTGTCAGCTTTCTGGAACACAGCAGTAGCAGCTGAGAACAGTCAGAAGTGTTGAAGTATGTGCACAATCATCAGAAAGCAAGGGAGAGAGCCTCCACTAATGAGAGGGAAGGTAAATAGAGCCTGAGAAACTGGAAACATTCTTTGGTTTGGCTTACAGCGGGGGGAAAAAAATCTTAAAAGGCATTGTGCACAGCAGAGAGGCCATTCATCACAGGGAACGCACTTCCTCGAGTACAGTAGGGACATGTGGAAGCCTGTCATTTTTCAGGCCATTACTCAACAGCTTCCCAGAATTTCAGGATGTGCCGATCCCTCCTTGAGACCCAGGTAAAGCAGCCTGGCCCCAGAGAGACCAACATGAAGATGGAGCGCAATTTGGACAGAAGAGAGCATCACTTTGCGAGGCCTTGGAAGCCCACCTTAAATCTGCAAATCCAGAGTGAGGTGAGGTTTTTGCATTATACGACCAGTGATGGATATGAATTAGGATCTCTGCATGTCTGCATGAGATGAAAAATAAACTCTGCTGACACTTATGTATCAGGGCTTGACAGGTTTTAAAAGTAATAATTGCATACAAAGAATCCTGGTTTAGTATTAACATCAGGCTCTTATCTCACTCAGTTCACCCCACTGGCTGATATTGTCCTTGCAAGGTTGTGTGCACAAACTCAGCCTCTATAAAACCCCGCCAAACTGAGGCATATTCACTCTGAAATAAAAATCTTTCACTAAATCCCCTGTGAGGTGGTAATAAGTTTCAGTAAGCACCAAGGGACAGACCCAATGAAGATTTTCCTGCCTCGTGATTTGGCCTCTAATGTATGGGTAGCAATCATATTTCTGCCTACATTTCTCTATTAGCAGCACAGCAGACCATTTCTGGTGGAGAAATGGTAGGGGAAAGTTTTTCCAAGAAGCTGTGCAGATTAAAACACACCAACTGCATGTAGCACAGAATTCTGCTAACAGGAGCAGGGCTTTTGTCAGTGAGGCTGCAGATCAGGCTCAGCGCTGTCTTCTGCAGCCCCAAGGAACCTTGGTGTTCTGCCACCAGTTGCACATTGCAGCCTCCCCACCAGAATGACCTTCTGTGGCTTCACTGCTGTCTTAACAAAGAGTGTATTTGTAAGGGGGAGCCATCAGATCCATACAAAACTTCAGATGCTTTTCCATGTTTATAGTATGAACACCTCCATAAAAATCCAAGGAGAGGATGAATGTTGAAAAATTCTGTTGAAGGATGCAGGCTTAAGCAGAATGCTTTTGTCACTACTGCCATGAACAACACTGACAGCCCTGTGACACTGGAAATCCAGAAGGAGGGAGGGCAGCACAGACCCTGTCAGTTTAACTCTTTATTGGAACTTGTTTAATGGGACTTCATGTACAGCCACGTGAACTTTGAAATACCCAAGTTCAAATTTCACCTTCACACTTCCCATCTGTTCTTATTTCAACCTCAGACTTTCCATCTGCTCCCATCAAGGCCTTTCTAATGCCATGCCCACTCAGACGGTATGGCTTTACCAGGTGCTTCTGTCTTGGAAATTTTATAGCATATAAGAAACAATAAAAATTTATGTTGTGCATGTTACCTATGTTAATTAATTCCATTGCACAACAATGTTTCTTAAGTGATATTGTCCAGAAAGTCTGTTAAAATCTACTGTAGACAAATACTGCAATACTTTATAGCTCCAGCGCCAGATGGGTTTGGAGTTCAGACATTTGCGCTAATGCATTTTGCACTTGGGCGCTGTGCTGGGAAAAATCAACCCCCAGCGACAAAGAGTTAACACAAAAATACTGCTATTAGCTAGGGGCAGTGAATGCAAGGTGGAGGTGTTGTTTTCTGTACTAAGTGATGTTGGAAAGGAGTATCTGTATGCCATTTTACAAATTAAGGAAGAAAAAAAAAAAGTGAAAGATGTTATTTCCTAATGCTAAAATGTAAATATTTTCATGTCTGGAGGAGCAAGAATGTGCTGGCTCACAACCAAAGATGTGCTGGATAAAATCCCCTCCACCTGTTCAGAGAGCCATTGTGCTAGAAGAGAAAGATAATGAAATAAACAGCATTAAGTCCTCCACCATAGCCAGTTCAGTAAGAATAATTCATGTACTAGAGAAAGATCTGCTGTCCAAGGCATTCCTATAATTTCTTGCCTCAAATCAGTAAGCTCAAAGCCAATCAATATTCTGCACTCTGAGTGCACACAGAGAGTTACACAGTGGGGCTTGTTTTGGACAGGGCTTTTTGTTTGCTTGTTTGTTCCACGAGGCTGGATAAACAAGGCAGTAGGCCAAGTGAGAGTTTCTTTCCTTCGCTTTTCCTCTCTCCCAGGCACTCCAGTGGCTGCAGCTCCTACATGCAAGGAATCCAGAATGAGCCTAGGGATTTCACATTTGAACCCAACACTGTTAGATACCAGACAACAAGGGCTTCCCCCCAGCAGCCATTTCAAAAGCAGCCTCCTGCAAAAGACACTGTCAGCTCCACCTCCACAGGAAGCTCCCCAATGGCCAAACAGAATTTGTTTTTAAGTGGTAGCTCCATCAACACCACATCATGGAGGTTAAAAGGTGCAGAGCCACTGACGAGGGAATGACCCTCAGCAGTAAAAATGGAAGGAGGAGCTTGACTCACATTCATTTTCCTCAGGAAAAAATAAAAGAAAAAAGGAAAAGAAAGAGAAAAAGAAAGAGAAAGATAAAAAAGAAAGATAAAAAAGAAAGATAAAAAGAAAGATAAAAAGAAAAAAGAAAGATAAAAAGAAAAAGAAAAAGAAAAAGAAAAAGAAAAAGAAAAAGAAAAAGAAAAAGAAAAAGAAAAAGAAAAAGAAAAAGAAAAAGAAAAAGAAAAAGAAAAAGAAAAAGAAAAAGAAAAAGAAAAAGAAAAAGAAAAAGAAAAAGAAAAAAAAAGAAAGGAAAACAGGGAAAGGACAGGAGGTGCAGACTGGTGTCTATTTCTGTTAACACAAACCTCGGGTATTATCTTGTCCAACAATTTTTGGAAGCAGACAAACAGCTACAATTAATACTGTTCATTTGTTCAAGATTCAAAAGGGAAATTGTATCATTATGAGAATGGGCATTTACAATAATACTGTGATTCAAGAGTGCTTTTGTGAATAAAAGAAATAAGTAGAATTTCCTGCTATTTTTGCTTTTATAATATGTCATGTCTATAAATCCTCACACAGCTGTGGTTATTTGTCATGATAATCACAAATCTTCACACTTTCTTCACATTTTAGTGCATATGATCTCTTTCTGTAAAAGATGCCAATGCTGCAATTATCTCTATGCTTCATTCCAATTTAATTTTGTTTTTAAAGTCACGATTTCACTTTGAGGGAGAAGAGACGTTACCTGTGTGAATTACTGTTAAGTCACGATGCACAAATAAAGACTATACAGACACAATGGCCATCTTATATGCAAACCACAGACTAAAATTTGATTTCATAAACTATTCAATGAATATTTATGTATAGCAAATATATTCATGGACAGAAAAGAAGGCCACATTTGCAATTAATATTTGTCCTGAATAATTTTGATTTACGAATATGGACATTTTGTTCAAGTTCCCTAATTATTAATTACTTTGCATGTTCATGAACCAGAATATTCTAATGAACATTGAGAAAACAAGTTAATATCCACTGCTACTAACAAATCTTGAGACTTTTCTTCTATTTTTGTGTCTTCTAAAACATCTCAGATAATGCATTATTACTTAGTTGCAGTTAAGCATCTTTCTGGAACTTATGCTAGGTTTAACTTTCACAGATATTAATATGATCATGACTCCTTACCATTTCACTCATCATTTTTTATTTGAATAGCGATGAGATTGAAGGACTTCAAGTATTAGTTGTAGGAGACTTCATTTTCTAACAGTTCGGATACTTCCCAAATCCATAGTGGCCACAATTGCTACCATTTACTGACCAATAAAGAAGCTACAGAGTGAGAAATCTGTGGTCAGAAGTAGGTGTCTTTCACACTCTGCAGTTAAATATACTGCCAGCTTGTCACTATGGAATCACTCGCAGAGAAGGTGGTGAAAATCCCACCAATTTTAAGAGTACAGCTGAAGAAACCATTGGCAAAAGAGAGTAATCATATGCTCCCCAGAGCAATCCCATACCGACAGCAAAGGGCTGGAGAAATCTGATGTGGTTCTGGTCTGCTGATTAATCTGAATGGAAACATAACACTGAGGGTACTCATTATTTTTTCTTTTTCTTCTGGAATACTTTTGAGTTCTCAATAAAGGACCTTTCTGGACTGATGTTTAAAAAAAGCATATACCATACACAGCTCCATTGCATTTTACCTGGCTGACCGTATACCATGTGGATAGATGAGAATTATCTCAATGAGGAACTTAAAGGGCTTGATCTATTCGTATTTCTACTCTGAAATGTGAGTTTCACTTCAGTTCCCTGTTTTCAGGAAAGCTGTTAGAGGTCAGGGCCACAAAAATCAGTACAAAACTTTCACCTGTAAGCTACAAGAAATTACAGGATGATTTAGCACCTTCCCAGGAACCAGCATCAGACAGCTGAAGGTGAAGTTCCTGTTCACCCACCTCTAGATAGAATTTATCAGTGCAGGCTGGCCGTGGCCTGCTCCCCACTGCTCACATCCCTTGTCATTTAAACAATGGTTAGCAAAAGCATTACTTTATCCCAGAAGCTCCCTTTTCAAAACTCTGCCTTATGCATCAACCTCTCCCTGCTCCAAATTTGCCACCTGCAGCCCAATCTCAGCTTCTGTCATCTTTTCCTCACATGTACCGGCTGAGACACCTCCCAGCTCACTTCAGCCAAAGGAGCTATGCTTGCTTAATTCAAAAAAGTAGTTCTCATTTTCATCTTTATAGGAATGTATGGATCCTATCTGGCCCATGAACTTGTAACAGTCCAGATGGAGTAGTAGGTATCTAACTGTCCCCACCTGAATCATAGAAGGTTTATTCCATTCCCCATCCCAGACTTCCAGGTCAGAGCCAAGAGTACCCTGAGGATAACCAGTCTGACTTTTAAAGTCAGATGAAAAGAAGTAATTGAGAACCTCAGCCTTTTTCTTGTTCTTAACATTCACTTTCCTCACCTCTGGTAAAAGCTGCAGATTCTTTTTACTCCTCCTCTTATTAAATGATAATGCATTTGTAAAAAAAAAATTTTGTCTTCTATTGCAGTGGCTGAGTTGAGTTCAAGCTGGGCTTCAGCCTTTCTACATTTCTCCCTGCATACCCTAGCAACTTCTCTGAGTTGTCTGACCCTTCTTCCACAGGAGATAGACTCTCTTTTTCTCCTGAAGTCTTATGTTCCCTGTTAATACACGCTAATCTTCTTCCCCTCTGGCTCACCTTATAGCACACAGAGACAGCCTGCTCCAGTACCTCTAAGACTTCCTTCTTGAGGAGTGACCAGCTTTCCTGGACCCCTTTACTCTTTAGGTCTAAGTCCCGAGTGACCCTCCCTACCAGGGTCCTAAATAGTTCAAAGTCCATCCTCTGGAAGTTCAAGGTAGCAGTTTTGATGGATATCCTCCTGACATCACCAAGAACTGGGAACTCTTACCATTCCATGGTCATTGTGCCCAAGACAGCTCCCAGCCTCCACATCTCCCACCAGTCTTTGTTCATGAACAGTAGGTCAAGTGGGGCACCTCCTCTGTTAGTCTTTCTCTGCCCTAGACTGCTTCTTCCACACTGTATTATATTTGCAACACATATCAGGGAAGCTGAAGTCCCCTATGAGAACAAGGGATGGCAACCGTGCAACTTCTACCAGCTGTTTGTAGGACACCTCAGTCATCTCTTTATCCTGATTAGGCTGTCAGACCATCACTAGGATGTCCACCTTTTGGCACTCCTCCTGATGCTTACCCATAGAGACTCGACCTTGTCATTCCTAGCCTCGAGTTCAACAACATCAACACACTCTCTAACAAAGAGAAACATACCACCACCCCTCTTTCCTTGCCTATACCTTCTGAAGAGCTCATAGCATTCCATTGCAGCTCTCCAGTCATGGGAGCAATCTCACCATGTTTCATTAATGACAATGAAGTCATAGTTTGGCTGCCACACAGTGGCTTCCAGCCCCTTCTATTTGCCACCAGTGCTGCATGTATTGGTGTGGATGCACTTCTGCCGAGCCATCTGCCTCACCTCCAACTCCAGCATTTGTCCTCGAGATTAATCTATAGTAAGCCTTATTTTGGTATATATTATGGTACTACATTCACAGTGAATCCAGCAGGAGATACATCAACTCAATTAGAATTTATTTCGTTTTTAATTCAGGACAAAGACTTTCCTGGAATTGAACACATCATAATTTTAATAATCCACAATGAATTAGAAGTGAAGTGAAAAACACAGCAACAGTGTCTTTTGTTATTGCTCTGTGTTGTGTAAGGATGATGGGCAGGGTTTAGATGATGACACTTGTTTTGTAACAGAATTCTCTCTTGTTTCTTTCCTGGTTTTTTTTTGTTTTTGTTTTTTTGTTTGTTTGTTTTGCTTTGTTATTTTATTTTATTTTTTAATAAATAGAAGTTCTTCAGTTCTTTCTTATTCCTGGAGGATTTTCCCAGCTGTGGGACTGGCACTTGGAGTATCTTTGAGCACCGACCTCTTCCAGTTTGTGTAAGAGAGTCTGACAAGCTTCCTGTTCCATCAAGAACTTGTAGCTCTGTATGTTGGGCTTTGGCTGGAAATTAACTACTTTACTTAAACTACACTGAGGATGAGTTTCTCCTTAACATTCTCTACTTTTGAAATGCTGCAACTATTATGGATAGATTGTGATCGTTAGAGACTGTAGAAAAGTGGAAACAGCAGAAGCCATAGTCATGCAAGTGAGAGCTAAAACCACAGAACAGGAGGATTTGGTTGGGTCCTACAGAGAATGCAATTTTGAACACCAAACAGTGTCTCCCGGAAGAGAGAGATAGGGACAGGCAGGATTTATTCACTTTGGAAAGCAACTCCCAGGAACTGAAAAAATTACTGCCTTCTGCATCTGTACTGATTGCTCAAACAGAACATAATATATGAGCGTCATTCACCAACTTTGTATTGCAGGTTGACCTCCTGCTTTCCCAGATAGGGTGTATTTGTGAATTTGCCTCAAGAGAGTAGGCAACAATAAGCAGCAAGGTCTGATGTGAGCTGTTAGATTCTATACAAGAAACACACTAACAATTTCCATGAGACAACAGTTACAAACAAGGAATATTCTGTCCTCTCCATGCTAATCTGAAGTCAAATGCTTCCATGATTTTTGGTATTAACAGCAATAGCACATTACAGTGTACCAGCACCACTGATCTTTCAAGATCATTCATGAACTGCCTCTCAGCATGGAATGTAGTACCACAACCATGAGGGAGAATCCTTCTTTCTAGAAAAGAGCCAATTCCTATGCTTCACACAAATCTGGATGAGAGATTTACAGGATTACATAGGATATCCATCCTTTCTGTCAGGACTTAAAACTGGCCTAAGTTCACTGACAGTTTTCAAATTAGTTTACACAGACTGCTGATAGTTTTCTTAACTCCCCCTTCATGCTCCAGTCCATCCTCAAGTCAGTACTGCTAGTACCAGTATGACTTCGCACCTCAGTTCTGTTTTGGGTGCTTCCCCACCAAAAGTTCGTTTTAGGACTAATATTATCTAGCCGGAGCTGAAATATTATTGAACTCCTCAGGGGACCTAAATTGTCATACACATTCACAAGACCCTGGCCTAGAAAGGCAAGCGGAACCAAGACATATAGTCTGCTCATATTACATAGATGAGCAAGGATATCCCACATAAGCCTCCAGAGGGCCCTGATTTATATGTACACAACTGATTAATTAAGCACTGAATTCAGAACAATTAAAAAAAAATAATAATAATGTGGATCTGGACCTGCAAGCTTAGTAGGATTCAGGGTTCATTTAGGAAGCAAGTGAAGTGAAATCCAGATCTTCCTCAGCCTGAACCCACATCTCATGTCACAGGGGGTAGTCAGTAATTAGATTCCTGGACTGCCAAGATAGTGTTCTCCCTTCATTCTGAAGCTGGGCACAGAGCACAAAAGTAATCATGACTCATGGCTGAGAAGAATGTGTGAAATTAAAAATAAAGCAAAGGAGAAGATTTAATAATTTACAAAGTCTGAATTGAATTCATAATCTTTCTTCCAATTTTTGGAGCCAAGTAATCCAGGCAATATTTAAAATCCCTGATATATATGAAGCTAATTTCTCATTCATGCTAACGTCCTTTATCTTCTGCATTAATAGTTCATTTAAAGCTCTTTAGGTCTATTTACATCTCTAAAGCAGTGTAAAGGAGCCCTGCTTTAAGTTAATGTAGGCTGGAAATGTTTTCTCCACTATTATTTATTCAGCTTTGTGTGAATTTCTTTGGTATGGAAACTATATGAAGCTTTAATTGAATGTGTCCCCAGAAATCTTAAAATATTACTACTTGAGATAATCATTTCCAAGAACTGTTCTCTAGAATTATTTATGTAGCAGTCTTGCTAAGGACACAAAGACTTTGCAAGTGATTATGAATTATCATACAGAAGGCTTGGGTTTTTGCCAGAACTTGCACGAAATGGAAACATTCACACAAAAGAAAGGGCTGCCTGACTGTTCTCATGGCTTTCTTGTATAGTTGTAAAATTTTCCTATGTGTTGCATCACCAGCTACTTCATACTTCTGTCTAGGCAATACAGTGTGCAGTTCTTCTCTGTGCAGGGAACTAGCAGAGTGTTTTTTTCCCAACATGTCTTTGGGCATGAGGGAACTCCAACCAGCAGGCCCTGTTTATAGCGGTGGGTTCAACTAAGGTTAAAGCTGGCTCTGCGTCTTTACTGAGTTATTTTAGACTGAGAATAGTCCAGCTAAGCTCCAAACAAAACCATTATGGGGTTCTGCTGTAGATTTTTTCTATTTCTTATCACCAGAGCCAACGGCTGGCACATTGATCACTGCATAAGAGCTTGGCTGGTGTTTCATTTGGTTGTACTGAACCAAGTTGATCTTGCTAAGCTTTCATCTCAAATATAAACTATCTGAGCCGCTGTAAATAAGTGCATCTATGGGATAAAATAACAATTGCTTTAAAAGGAAAATGTGGTATTTGCCCTCATGTTGAAACAATTCATCTGTAAAATCTCTATTTATCTCCCTCATTCTTTGTCCACTGAGCATATCCTGCAGCTTCAACCACTGAAATGTAGCACACAAGGCTGTCAACCATGATAACTTATAGATCTTCGAAAAGAAAAATTGTCAAAGGAGAAGGTTGATTTTAGTATAATTTCAATTGCAAATTGTTGATTATTCTGAATTTCTTTCCCAAAGTAACCACTCTGAAAACCTGTTTCCTTCCTTCATGAAGCACAAGACAATCTCAGAGCCTTACCAGAATCTCTGTGGGGCCAATTTTTCAAATTACCATTAATTCCTAGAGTAAAAACACTGTATTCACTTAACATATATTTCTGTTATGTTATTCAGCCTGAAAAATTAGATTTTCAGTAATGAACTCAGAGCATTATTTCAACTGAAAGGATCTTTGGAGGTCAAGTAGTCAAATCTTCTGCAGGAAAGAGGGATGACTCCAGCATCAAGAAAGATTGCTCAGAACCTTGTCAATTTAATTTCCGAATGTGTCCTAGGGTAAAGATTCCATAACAACACTCTGATTTTATTTTTAAAAAGGGACAGGATTGAGAAGTAACATTGCACAGAAACACCTTGTGAGCTGTGACCAGACACATCAGCAGGGAGAACAACATGGAAAATATTTTTGGACTTTTTAACTAGAATAAATACAAACTTCAACCTGGATGAGCATCCAGGGAAGTGAGCCGGCATGAACACACAGTACAGCTCTGGGCATTGCACAGATCTACGGCATCCAGGATCACACACAGTGTTTTGAAGATGTCAGCCCTTACAGAGATTTGCATGGATTGTGACCATGCACACTTCTGCTGTAGCCCCACCTTACTGCCATACCATCAGGAATAAATCTGATTTTCTTCACACATTAAAAAACATGTGAAACCTTGACTTAGATTTGCTTCATGTGAAGACTTTACCTATCGATAGCACTCCCCAAGGCACATATACCATTATATGAATTAAGGAGAAAAACAAAGTATTAGCTCAGCAGTTCTTTCAAGAGTAAAGACTAGGTTAGAATATAAAAGGATTCCAAAATATAAATAGCAACCCCAACAAAATTATTTTTATTATTCAAATGTCAGATATCTTGTTTTTCTTTTCAAAAAATAGGAAATCAGCCACCACTTCTATAATTTACACAAGGGTCTAAGGCTCGCTGTTTCAGGCACTTTACTGGGGAAAAAAGAAAAACGTTCTATCTGCAGACTCATGGATGCTGTTATAAGAACTTATGGACAGCAAATATTTCTTGTCAACTTGCAGCATTTGTTTCTGTTTCCTTTCCTAAAAGCTGCCCATGCTGTCTCTTTTACAAATTAATCTGAAATTTCAAAGACCACACACTTGGCTTTTCCATTTATTTTTTTCCAGAAGCCCCAAAAAGGGAGAGGAGCCTTGTTAGAATTATTTTTTTTTCCAGAATAGAGCTTGAAATAGAATTCCACTGGTGGTTATTTTGTTCTGGCCTCTATCCATAAGTTCCATCTTCATATTAGAAGTTTATTGTCATGCTTAAGCTAGAACTGTGTCCAGCTGGGGAGATACCATTCACCTCCCCTCATCATCTTACTAAATATTCAGAGAATGAATTCAAACAGCTAAAAATGTGTGGCTCATAATATACAGCTTGAATTTATGGTAACACTATCCATACTCTAATAAGGAATTTGCAAGTTAAAAAGATTATTATCTTTGTCCTCAAAGATTTATGTCCTTAACCAGTCCAGATCCATATTAGCAACAATATGCTAAGCAGCCACTTAGTTCAAAAGCCAACATTTTTCCTATCCTCTCTTTCGCAGCAAAATGCACAAGACTCAGAAATTCAAAATGAAATTGAGGTTAAGCTGGCATAATAAATATTTAGTCCATACATTTTCTAAACCTACTTTTTGAAGTCTGTTATTCCACTAAACAATTTGAAACAGAAAGACCTGAATGGCATTATTGCCACTGCAGGAAAACAGCTAAAAAATCTTCAGGAAATTGCTCTTTTTTATCTTAATAATATGTAAGTTTTCATGTGGTCTCTGCTGACAGCCCAGTTTGAGAACAAATTTGTCCCTCAGTGCAAAACCATGCAGTTTCATATGGAAAAGGATGTTGGTCTATATCACTCAAGGGATTCCTCATGTGAATGTTCACAAGGTAAATACTGTGTGGTCATGTTTTAGAGATTATTTACCAGTGTAGTCCTTTGGGAGTACTCACTTCACTCTCACTACCACAGGTCTTTTGGCAATCCTTCATTAAAAGTGAGTCAATCACCTGCTTCATCAAGTCTTTCTTACAGCAAATTTGTATGTGCAAACTAGTTATTATGTATGATGGAGGTTAATTAGATCAGCTGTATATCTAGAGGGCTCAGAAGTTTAGGATGAGTTGGGGATGAGAGAAACTAACATATAGAGGTAAAGGAATAAATATGGGTTTTGTTCATTGAATGCAAACCATGTGGAATATACACAGAAAATTCCCACCTGCCCACACAGTGCCTGTGGTCCTGGGACAGCAGCAGCAGCCTTCAGGGTCCCATGGGCTTAAGGAGTCATCACCTTTTCTCCAGCACCCCAATGGTGCTAACTGCCTTGACCACCGCTCCTCAATCCTCAACAGCTTTCTGGCATAGGCATGAAATATGGGCGTCTCAGATGTTTTCACAGCAGTCAGGAATCTCTGAGATGACTCCTACTCTTCTGCTTCTCTCATCAGGAGTCGTCATGAGCTGGTGTCTGCATCACCTTCATCTCTGAGCCTTCAGCAGCAAGCACAGGAGTACTGTGGTGCCTTCCAAACAACTTAAGCACTGTTTATCACAGCAGTTGCCCAGGGCAGTATGTTTTATTTTATATCCTGAAGGTAAATTCACTTTGGAATACATTCTTTTTAAAAGCCAACCCCTCTGGTGCAGTGAAATACATTAGGTTTGATGTGCTTGGCCATGAAAAACTTTCCTTTTGCCAAGGCTACATTGTCTGAAGTCTCAAAGTAGGAGTTATCATGTTATTTGAGATGAAGGGCAGAGTAATTTGTGGTGCTTGGGCACGACACATGTAATTTTACACTTTATCTGTAGGTGTGATCCTGAATTCTGCCAGAGAAGGCACCTGGTATCAATGTTCCTTCTGGCACTGGTTCAGGTAAACTCACAACTTCTGAGGGAAAACACACATTTCTGCATAGAAAAATAACCTCAAGTGTCCAGGGAGAAGCTAACATTAGAAATGGGTGACCTAACTGGCAATCTGCGGGTGACAGAGAAATAGAGGGAGATACTCTGCTGGGTTTGGGGGGAATTTTTGGTTTTGGGGTAATGTGGCAAAAGCCACTGCTATGTATCTCTGCCTACGTTTTAAGAACTGTCAGGAGAAATTTGCCCACACTAATGTTTTAATGCAGTGTTTATCCTAGAGCACGTTAAATAAAACTTCATTTTACTCTTGGGAGGTACTGCTCCTGTTATCTGCCAGCCGTTCCTATTTGCTCCTGGCAAAGAGGTACTTGAAGGGAAGGAAGACTTTCATCATGGTGTTAGTGGATTGAGATTTGCAGCAGTCTCCAGATAAATGATGTTTCTGTGGGCAGGCGAGGCACCGAGCATCAGAGGAGATCATTATTTAGTATCAGTGCTGAGAAAGATGTTCCCAGAGTCAGTGCTGGGCTGAGCTATTTAAAAACACTCCTGGAGCTCCTGTGGAACAAGTTCATCAGATTCATCCCCCTGATCCAGATCATTAGCATGCGAGTGCATGCTCCTCACATAGAGAATTGCTGTACAGTCTGATCCATTTTTCAAGCTGTATTTCCAGAACTAAAATTGTCAATTGTAGAAACAGCCATTAGTTTAAAGCTGGGGCAGCTAGTGAAAACTGCTAAACAGCCTCATATTTCCATTGCAGGACATGAATCTTGCTATTTACATACTTGTATTTTTTGAACTGCAGCTCTTATATATATGTAAAAAAGAAGTGTTATGCTGCTAATAAAGAGAGGTGACTGATTTCACAGCACATCTCTGTGTATAAACAATGATAAAAGATAGACGGCACAGGATGGAGCAGGTTGTGCTTACAGGACTGGCTATAGCAATGTTGTCTCACATCTCTGAATGTACTGAGACAGATCAGAGTAATGAGACCACTGGTTATTAAATTCACCCCCTAAATAAAAGAACTATGTTCCAGCTATCATGGCTTCCCATAGATGAAAACACCTGTGCTTTGAACTAGATAATCAGTAACACTCACCATTTTAAAAATAGTTTTTATACACTTTACTTGGACTTTTGTGTTTTTTTCCTAACTGTATCATATTGTTCCTTGCTTCTTCATCAAATCAACAAGAAACAAACACTTAAATAGTAAATCTGAATCTATCTGTTTTATTCCATTGCTGTAAAATGCACTTCTGAAGACTAAAGCTAGCATCTCTACAACTGAGGTTTAAGTCTCATTTGGCAACCTGAATATAAGTTGAGATATTTCCCTTAAGTAGTACTGTTAAAGCTATGTATTGAGAAAGCACTCTAATCCCTTCTGCAAATACCCTAAATGAAGAAATAATGAACCATATATGGATCCTGCCACCTTTTCCTGCAACTCCTTCACCTGCATCTACTTCTGCTTTAAGAAAAACTGTGAGAACACTTGCTACCCTGTCTGCTGAGACACAACAAAGTTTACCTATTTGGCTGCGCAGTTTTGAACCTCTGGAGAAAATCTGCAACAATTCTGCAATTGCAATATATCGCTGGATAATATTTCAGATAATATATGAAAAAAAATATATGTATAAGTTGTACTAAGGCATATGATTTTGTGGGAAAATATTGGTGTTAGGTGGACTTGGAGGTCTTTTCCAACCATGGTGATTCTATGACTCCACAATTCTATGCATGTTTGCTAGTACTGAGATAGGCTGAGGGAGAGAGATGCAGAAATACATGTTGTAATTGTTTGCAAATTCTTAGATGTTTATTCATTTTCTCTAGTTGAAACTCTACTTGGTATGCAATCAAAAGCAACAATATAAAGGAGCTTGCCTTCTTTTAGAGCATTCTTTCCATTAGCGATAGTATTAGGAGGCCAAAGTGAAGATTTCTGAATGGAAACCTTGTTGACAGTTGTGGTAATTCAGACTGCAGTTGGCTATTTTTCCATGTGTTACTGGACTGGGATTTTTATTTATGGTTCTGGTTGATCACATTTTCATGTTCTGGACAGTCTTTGACAGACTGTTTTAAACTAGAAAAGTACAGCTATAACCTAAAAATACGCTCAGTCACAATAACCTTTTACTGCATTCAGGAATTGCCATGCTAGTCAGTTTATAAGGGATATAGATACAAAAAAGTCCACAATAGCTATTTTCAAACTTAGACACAACCTTTCTTGTAACACTTGTAAAACTGAATATCTGTAAATTTGCCTTTGTAGATCATTGTAAATAAAAGCAATGGATGAGCACAATAACAAAGCACAACACTGTAGTTAAATATGCTCATGCAGAAGTAGCCTGACTCACAGGAGTTATCCCCGGCTCAGAGATGCAAAGGTTGGAATGAAAACATTAGATCATCCAGTCCGTCCCTTTAATCTGAACCATAGACCAGTTACTCTTATATTGAAGTCAGCTTGCCAAGAAAATCTTTTGAAATGACACTGAGCCTTAATGTGTGAAGAAGAGGTAATTCCTGCCAGTCAAGTTACATCCCTATATTTTTCCATCATGACCTTTGATGAAACTGAATTGTGCTCGGTGAATGCACAAGGTACATTTTGAGGAAAAACAAACAACATGCTGCTTGCAGCAGTGATATATTAACAGTGCATTCTATTTATCCCATATATGTCCACTAAAAAAAAAAAAAAAAAAAAAAAAGTTTTGAAAAATATCCTCTGACTGTTACCGCAGCAAGTCTTCTTTCCAGAAATCAGTAGAGAAATAGGGGGAAAAATGGTAATGCAAATGTCATAATCAGCCATGTACCTACCCTTCCGTATCTGAGGATCCAGAAATTGCACTGTAGGTTTTGTATTGATAAACAAATTAAGATTGTTTTACAATGGATGACTGGATGGTGGCAGGAAGGACTGAATCATGACTGTCTGAAAAGCAATAAAATACATACAAGAAATTTATCAGTAGTGTTCCAAATACAAATAATTGTATGTTCCTTCTTATTTGCACTTCAGCTTTTAAGAGTTTGGTTTTTACTTCAGCTGTTTGGTGGTGTTTTGTTTACTTTTTAATTTAAAAAAAAAAAAAAAAAAAAAGTGTGTTAATTTATACATGACCAGTGCTGGAACTCTCATGTGCACTGACATGGAGCTTTGAACTACAGAAGATTCATAATGTCAGCTGTTACAGCCATGCCTATAATGGCCTTGCAGAAAAATCCATACACATATACACAGCCTCGTGTTAACAACATATTTGTAGAGAATGCTTCTACCCTGGATCTACTGTATAACCAGATCCCATGTTGCACAGACATAGGAACCAGGTGCTCAGTTCAGAACACCATTTCACCAATATCTTTCACTCATCTTTCTAAACAGCAGTTTTACCAACAGCTATAGTCTCTATCAGCAAAACTCAGCATCTCTGAATAAAGGCCATACTTTAAATCCTTTTAAGATAAACAGTCTGTCCTAAACTATTTTTCTGGCCAACTTTGTAACTTTAGGGATGTGTGTACTCTAATTTTTTCTACTCATTTTTATTTTATCAGTTTTGCTTGGTAAAGCAAATTGTTGGAAAGAGAATATTTAAGTTACATGTATCCCTTCTCACAGTGCCTGCCAAGAAAAGTTACATATATGAAGATACAGCGATGATTCTCGAATGAAACACATTTCGTTGGCTAATGACTTCTTGGAAATTACTGACACAGACTTTACAGCCACAGCTGTAAATGCCATATTTGTTCATATATACTGCAGACAAAGATCAGCAGAAAAGAAAATCCCAGAGTTTTCTACCTGACACCCAAGCAATGCCAAATTTGGCATTTAGTTGTCCTATTCTTCAGTTCCCTTTGATGGCGGAATTATTTTTTTTCCATAAAATAAAATACTAAAATCATTTAATGTAGGACTGTTTTCCCTGTCAAATCTTTTCCAAGAAGATTACAAAGATAAAGAACAAATAGGAGGTGACTGTACATTTTTAAGATTTTGAGAGAAGTGAAGAGAGATGGATACTGTCTACCTTCCCTCTTTTTCTCATTGCACCCTTAGGTCATTAGTGCTTACTGATAAATAACAAGTCAGTAAGCAAGGATGGAGTGACGATGCAGTACCTATTTATGGACATAGCACATCTGGTGACAACATGTAACAATTAGAAATTGCCTTAAAAAGCTTCAGTGCAGAATATATCCATGCACTGATTACCTACTGATCAGTAGGTGCATCATCAAGGACAAAGATAATGTCAAAAATGACATGGTGTGGTATAACATAAACTTCTGTGTTCTAAAGCATTGGGGGAAAAATGCCCTCATACTCTAGAGTCACTAATGTGCTAAACTGGAGCCTGAGTCCTGACAGAGAAAGCATCGCTGTTGGGTAAGGGGGTTGTTGAGTCTCCAGGAAAAGCAATCCACAGCAGTCGGTGTGCTATGGTCTTTCACAAAGATTGTGCAATGAAGCAGTGACACAGGGCTTTACACATCACTCTCCTCATGGCAAGTTTGCCAAAACACCTGAGATTTGCTTTGCCTGATAGTTTTACACAGATTCTGCTCACTGGCTGTCATCCTTTTCATCCTGGGACACCTCATAGAAGTCCCGAAATAAGCAGTCTGGTGAACCTAGTGTTCTGATGTGTTTCATAGAACAATAGAATCATAGAATCTTTATGGTTGGAAAAGACCTATAGGATCATCTAATTCAACCAACAACCCATCACCACCACGCCCACTAAACCATGTACTGTAGTGCCACATCTTCATGTTCTTTTGAACACCTTCAGAGATGTTGATGCAACCACCTCCCTGGGCAGCCTGTTCCAATGTCTGACCACTCTCTCAGAGAAGTATTTCCTAGTGTCCAACCTGATCTCCCCTGGTACAACTTGAGGCCATTCCCTCTAGTCCTGTTGGTAGTTACATGGGAGAAGAGGCAAAACCTCATCTCACCATAATCTCCTTTCAGGCAGTTGTAGAGATCAATGAGATCCCCCCTGAGCCTCCTCCAGACAAAATAACCCTAGTTCCCTCAGCTGCTTCCCATAAGTTTTGTGATCCAGACCCTTACCAGCTTTGTTGCCCTTCTCTGAAGTCGCACCAGGGTCTCAACACCTTTCTTGTAGCGAGGGGCAAAAAACTGAACACAGTTGCTTGAGATGCAGCCCCACCAGAGCTGAGTACAGGGAGGCAATCACCTTCCTGCTCCTGCTAACAACACTTGCAGGAGCTTGTACACTAAGCTTTTAGAGTTGCCTGGGGTTGTTGAGGCCAGAGTGCAGGACCCGGAATTTGGTCTTGTTAAAATTCATCCTATTGGCCTCATCCCAGCTATCCAGTCTGTCCCTCTGTTGGGCTTTCCTACCCCCAGGCAGATCGACACTTCCAGCCAACTTGGTGTCATCTGCAAACTTACTGAGGGTGCACTCAATGCCCTCATCCAGGTCATCAATAAAGATACTGAACAGGACAGGCCCCAGTACAAACCCCTGGGAAATATCCCTTTTGACTAGCTGCCAGCTACATTTAACTTCATTTGCCACCACTCTCTAGGCCCCCCAGCTAGTTCTTTACACAGTGAAGAGTGTACCTGTCCAAGCCACAGTCTGCCAGTTTTTCCAGAATCCCATGGGAGACAGTGCTGAAGGCTTTGCTAAAGTCCCAGTAGACTACATCAACAGCCTTTCCCTCATCCATCTGTCATTACGTGGCATGCTATGAGCAGATCAACTTTTCAGGTGGCAGAATTTAAAGACGAAGTTTTTCCTCATGACTGGAAGCAATAAAATTCAGAACTTATCTAATTTGTAACAGAGAGGAAATGTGTTTAGTGCTTAAGAATTTGTTAAGCATTGGGGTGGGGTGGCAGGATTCTTTTGACACTTTGTATCTCCTAAACATAAGTTGCCTTTTAAAAAGATTCAGCCCCAGACATGTTCAAAGTTATTTCAAACGAGACAAACCTAAATATTAAGTTATAAGTTTATGAAAATGACTCAAGAAGAAAAATGAAAGGATAGAAAGCAAGGTGAGTAGGAAATGGCAGGGCTGGGAGACTTTTTAATGTTTGTCATGGAGAGCTAAGCAGCGATAAAAGCCATAGGAAAGCTCACTGCCAAATGACCTATTGTAAGAAGACATCCTCAAATCTCCAACCTAAGCTTGTTGTTCTGGATCACCAACACATATGGCTGCCATATGGCCCATTCACATGAGTAGGCTGGGCTCCTGGTGTCTGGGCTGGCTGCTGGGAGCACAGGGGAGATGGGTTGGCCTGATCCGTGTTATAGCTCAGGGCGCTGAGGCTGGTCCTCACAGTCTGGCTTTGGAGCACAGAATTTCAAGGGGTGTGGTGAAAATCACAAAAATCCTATCTCTAAAACTTGTGTTTTGCTTCAAGGCAAACTGTTTGCAAAAACTTTCCTTTTGATTTCTGTTATCCAAATAATTCCTGCTTAAATTGGAACTTGAGTATTAATCTGATAATGACATGGCTGAGATGCATTCTCTGACAATTGATCTCAAATGACTTACAAGGCTTTACTTCACCTCATTGTCTGCATTCCTTTCCAGCCAGGAGCTCTGACAATATTTAACACAAACACAAAAACCCCTCAAATGTGAGTATTAAGATGATTGCTATGTACCTGGAAATATCCTTTTATTTTAATTTTGTTTTATTTTATTTTTAGCTTCAAAGCTTTCCCAGGAATGAACACCTGTCTTTCACAGCATTTCAAGAAATAGTCAGGTACCTCAGAAGCTTTGTTGTGTCAAGTCCTGTAATAGGGACACCGTGAGTATAAGTCACGTTTTAATTAGTGATCAAAGCAAGGACACCTGTAAATTTTGGTTCAGTTTCTTCAGTTCTTTGATATCAGGTTTATCCATTAGAAAAGGACTCCTTTGATGCATATCCTGCTGACACAAGGTATCTTTCATGCCTAGATGCCACGGTGACTGGAGCCTTACAAATGCTGAAACAGAGCAAGATGAAGAGAATACTGTGTTTTTCCCCCATCCCACGTATCAGTTTAAATCTTATCTCTAAAAGCAGCAAAACTCACCATCCTTTACAGTCATCTTTTATTCTCATGACTCAAATTTCCATTTAAGACTGCTGCTACATTAGGAGGTTTTGTTAAGGTCTGGCTCTGAGAGTTAGTGACAGATCTGCATCAGCCTTACAGCCTGCTTGCTCACTCTTTCCGTCCAAAGCAGCACCAAGAGGCAGGTGAGGAAAGACAGGATGCCAAAATTCTGGTCCCTGAATCTCCCTCCCCACTTGCATTGGAAAAAATAAATAAATAAATAAATAAATAAATAGATAGATAGAAAATCTTGTGAGGAGTCCCAGTTCAAATTTCCATTCATCTCCAGGGGGATGTAAAAAGGGATAAAGGAATAGCTCTGCCACCAGTCTGGGTCACCAGTGCACCCAGTAAGGGAGGGACAGCCATGATGTCTAGCAGTGTCTGGTGCCTGAGTTTTGGAAAGCCTATTTTAAGCTAGCCCTGGACAGAATACAAGTAATATGTGCACACATTAATGGCAACTTTGCCTATCTGAAAACCAGAAAAGTAGCCTAAATAAGTCATGTGGATTTCCTCAGCAGGCACAGTCAGAGTGCAGTGCTCTTTCTCAAGGGAAATGAGTCACAATTCAAAGGTTCCTGAGCTTATATAAAGAAAATCTGAGCATTCAGTGACTATAGTTAAGTGAAATGAATACCACTGCAACATAACATTTAAGGAATCTGAAATTGGAGAATTTAGCTGAAAAACAGATTTATCTTCAGAGAGAAGAAAAAAATTATTTGTATTTAGATGGATTCAGTCTGTGTGCATGAAGCTCTCATCTATTTCTTTAAACTGAGTTTCAAAGGCAATTGAACTCCAAATTTTGGTAAGTAAAATGTTTACCTTTCAGAAATGAGTGATTTTCATTTGCTTCCCCAGATGAAAACAAATGTGACAATCCCTAATATAGGAGAGCTTTGACTAATGTGATAGCAAATCCATCAGCATAATAAGACCAGGAAAGGACCAAGATAGCCAGAAACACTCCCTCTCACACTGTGCAGCTCTTAAGGATACTTTTCAGAAACTGTAGTATCAGGGTGAAATATCAAATTCTCAGGAGCAGCACTGTGAAATCAAACATAAAACTTCTGATTGTTTCAGTGTCAGAAGAACACCAAACATGTGAGAACACATGATTTAGACATCATCTGCTTTGCTGTCCATTTCTGCCTGCAAGTAAAGGAAGGAAAGGAACGAAGAAGGATTAGAGGAGAGCAGAAGGGAAGAAATATCTCTCTCATATCACATTTGAGAGAGGTAAGAATAACTTCACACTATTTTTAGAAAACACTTTCTATATTTTCTTTCCTTAACTGAACATCTTCCTCTCTGAATTCTCCTAAAGCTTTGCAGTCATCTGTGGATTTATATTCATTGTATCCTATCAGTGTAGGAAAGTATCCTTATCTTTCTTCTTTTTTCATGGTGGAGAACTTACATGAGTATATTCCCCAAAATAGCAATAAAAAACTGAAATGAAGCTAAGAATTGAGCCCTGTTCTATTGCATAGTAAGCCAATAGCATATTCTCTGGAACATCAATTGTACTCATCTTGCACTAACCTGAATCACACAGACAGGCAATTGTACCTGTTCCTTTGCCAGGGCTTCCAGAAATGTGCATCATTATTGTCACTACTCCAACAGACTGCAGACAACACTCTGTAGATACTACTTTTCATGTTGGTAAGGCTGCACCTCTGACCAGAGTGGGTTTAATACCCAATATAGAGCAGCTCAGGAATTTTTCCATGAAACTTTGGGAAAAAGATGGTTTGTTATAACCAAAGTTTTCCGTACTCTCTTGCCACATTCAGCTAAAATTTTCTGCAGAAGAGTTTGTGAAACTTAGGTAGGAACTGCTTTTCAGAGAGATTGCTTGGCTCATAGGCTGCTGCTGCTGCTAAGGACACTCAGGTTGCCATAAGCTTCATTTGTGTCCTTGCTCTTCCCATGCAGTGCAAATAAATTTTGTAGCCCCCATGAGCTGCTGACAATTTACACATGAGGGTTTCTTGCTTTTGAGTAAAAATTCTGACAGGTTTCATTTTCATCAAAGAAAAAACAGGAACTGTTTCTAAACCCTAGAAACTAATTAGAGGACAAAGAAGAGGCTAAAACAGCTCCCTCAATTCAGCCTCCACAGTGAGATTTAATTCACCTCCACAAGCCATTTCATTTGATGTGTTTAGGTATTTCCTCTTTTGGGAGAATAAAAGTGTTCATATAGATACCCACACTGTCAGTTCAGTGCTCAGTTTTGCCAGAGAGCCCTGGCCTTCAATAGTCTGCACTGCATATATAACTGTCTGCTCCCAGGCTGTAATCTGCTGTCAGTAACTGTTTTTTTTAGCAAGGAACAAAGGCAGGGAACTGCGATGACTTTGCTACAGGGTTGTGCTCTACCAGCAGTATGGGTCAAGTCACACCAAGTTTCTCCCTGTGCACATCCTCTGGCATTATCCCAGCACTTCTCAGCTTGTAGGCAGATGTCACCACATCAGCAGCATGCTGTAGAACCCCATATTGCCAAGAGAGCTTATGGACTTCAAACAGTAAACAAAAAAGAGATTTCTCAGTACAGAGAAAGGGAACTGAGTCTCAGAGGAAACTTTAACACTCTCACAAGAAATCATATCAGTATACTTAGTAGCTGGATTCCAATCTGTAGGCCAGATACTTGGAGATAAGGGAGATAAGGGCTCAAGTCCGCACTCTGCAGCAGACTCCCTGCATGACCCCTCCTCATCTCTCATGCACACACATTCTTACACACACACTGAGAGCATCCCTGTACAGATTCAAGCAATGTGTTACTATTTCCAAGGTTCAATACTTGAAGGGTGCCTTTAGATGCTGTAGTTGTCCAAACCATGAGAAGTAAGCATGAATTTAGAGCCTGAGTCTGCAAATGGGCAGTCTAAAGTTTTCTAAGATAAATAGAGATATCCACTTGTAGGGACTTTTGTCCTGAAACATGGAATTTCTCCCTTTGGAAGGAGTGTGGCATGTAGAGGAATGGGGAGAGCTGTTGAAAGTGTTTTCATGCCGATTGTTTTATGTGAACTGGTTCTGACTTTTCATGAAGGAACACAGACCTAACAGTCATGCAGTTCAACAGCCACACCTCTAAGAATGAAAGGAGTTGTTAATTGAAACAAGAGTTTTAGAAAAGCATTAGTATCCTCAAAAAACTTTTATCTAGCCTTCACTGTTCTAGGTAGGGAGGAAGCACTAAGTAACATTCCAGACAACCCAGCGGAAGCAGATGTATTAATGTAAACATATATGCTAGATCACAGCAAGTGCACTGGTAAGATAATACAGCAACAAAAGTTGAGGTTCAGGAAAGGTAGTTCTTCAAATTGCGTTGGCTTCCTGCAGAGGACTGGGCACCACACTGATTCAACAAGCCGAGACTAAGCTGATCTTGATCGGGTGATGGGTTGATGGCTGGATTAAATGATCCTATAGGTCTTTTCTCACCCTAATAATTCTATGATTCTACAACATTACTTGGGCAGTACATCTTCCCTCCTTCATTTACAGCATAACTGGATCTCTCCCCAGGTCAGTGTATAGCACCTTAACAACCTAACAGAAGCTTATATATTCCCTAACTACATCTGAGGAATCTTGGAGGAATCGATGACATGGGTTTTAGAGGCAGTGAGGGTCCAGAATTCTTCAAACATTCCAGTACATGCTTTAGTGCATATCCCACCAACAAGAACTGGTCCTCATTGCAGCCTTCCAATACCTGAAGGGAACTTACACCCAGGAGGGGAGTAAACTCTTCAAAAAGGCTGACAATAGCAGGACACAGGGAAATGGATCCAAGTTGAAGGAGGGAAGATTTAGGTTGGATGTTAGGGGGATGTTCTTTACTAGGAGAGTGGTTAGACCCTGGAACAGGCTGCCCAGGGAGGTTGTGGATGCCCCGTCCTTGGAGGTGTTCAAGACCAGGTTGGATGGGGCTCTGGGCAACCTGATCTAGTAAATGTGTATGTTTGGTGGCCCTGCCAGGCAGGGAGGTTGGAACTACATGATCCTTGAGGTCCCTTTCAACCTGGGTCATTCTGTGATTCTGTGATTCTGTGGTCCCACGTTACTGACAGCAGTCAAATATAGAATATCAGAATCATAGAATACGTTGGGTTGGAAGGGACCTCAAAGTCTAGTTCCAGCCCTCCTGCCATGGGCAGGGTTATCCATCCAGATAAAAATCTCTATATTTCATATTCTATATTTCTTTATAAATACCCAAGTCATTTAGATTACCAAAAAATAAAAGATAATAAATAAAAATAATAAATAAATAAAAACACTAAGATAAAAAATAATAAATAAATAAATAAATCAGTGAATTTAAACTGTAAATAAGCACTATCTTCTGCCTTAGGGAAAAAAAAGAAAAAAAGTAGGAAAGAAAGGATATTACCAGATATCCAAAATACAACAGACTCCTGAGACTCTCAGAAAGGAGTGTTACATAATCCAGAAGTGTTATACTATCCAGAAGTTCTGACATTCAATCTATACACTGTCTCAAAGTTGTTTGCTTAAGCTATTTCCAAAAACAGTTCTGCCACGGAATTAACACCATGGACATCTCCAGCCTTGTAACTCACACAAATATGACTGAACTAGACAGCAGTCCTCAGTACCACACACATGCTTTTTGCACTGTGCTGCTGCTTGTGCACAGCTCCTTTCTTTAGGAGAAAGCAAAGATCACCTGTAAAACAAGATGCAGAGATGTGTTTTTTGCCATGACAGGATGGTCCTTTCCAAGGTCTTGGGAATCACGTCAAAACTTTCTGTACTGATTAAGAAAATTTTCAGTAAGAACCTGGCAATCTCACTACATTAGTCTTCTCATTTTTTTCATTTTACAGTCTTCTTCATTTATATCAAACATCCAATTTGTCATTTGTAAAACTGAGTGAGGCACAGATCCAGAAGAAAGGAATTTATCAGATCTTCTGTGCAAAGTGTCATTCAAATACAGTGCAGGCTCTAATCTGAAACTCTGAAGGTCAATCTTTAAATAACCAGGTCTTTTGGGAGCTGACCTATTCAGAAGCATTTTAGCTTTAATTGGACTTTCTTGTCCAAATTCAGTTCTCTAAAAATAGAGTCATGTCCAAGAGGACATCAGAGGGGCAGGGCTATTCTTAGAATAACAAGTTGAAATCTGCTTGTCTCAATATTCCTCATGTTGTCACCAAAACCGAGGACTGCAGCTGTGGATGCTGTTCCCATGGTGGAGAACTGCACAACAGCTGGCATTTCATTCTCTACGCCCTATGATTTAGTCTAACCACATTGAAGACAGAAGGAAACAATACAATTCCCAGAGCCCTCCCATTCTCACAACACGAGTTGCCATCCTGCTCCAAACACTTGAAACACTGAAGGGATTAGTTCACCATTGATCAACCTATGGCCCATTTAAGTAGTTTCCTGTTAACCCTGACTTGGATGCTGCCAAGTCCTGAAAAACTCTGGTAAAGGGATGAATCTTTATCTGACACACATGTGCAGGATGTGGAAGGAAGAGAAAGCAGGAGAATGGCATAAGAAAAGTCAGGTTCTCAGGTCATTAGAAAAAGTGGGAGTAGCAAGTGCATAGCTCCACTGACCACAGGTCATCCGTTTTTATGGAACAGGACATTATGGACAGTAGGAAACAGTTTGATTTTCTGAAACTCTTACACGAGGGCAGAGACACATAGAAAAGACCAAGGGGTTGCAATGTTTTGTGTCAGGAATGGGGGAGAAGGGTTAACCTCCAACCTCTGTTTCTTCTCACAATATCACAGGTGTGCCTAAAGAGCAGTGATGACAAGGTAAGCTCATCACAGCATTTGGATGAGCTGAAATTATTCCTAGGTAGATTGTAGACTTAATTGCCCAGAAAATCATCCAAAACTCTCTGGATGGTTCACATCTTAAAACCTAATGCTCAATGCCCTTTTTGTAGCTTCAACCTGGAAGTCATGAGTGAAGTAAGCTAATTATATTCAAAATGAGGTGCTAATTATATTCAAGATGAGAAGACTTTAACTGCCACATTGGTATCCTCTTCTACTCCACAGCATCTAGAGTCCCAAAGAGGAAAAAAATAAGAAAAAAAGAAAAAAAAGAAAAATCAGGAAACAAGTCTGTGTCATTACAAAACAGAATGCTTTGGTTTCTTACTGTTATTGTTTGGGATGAACTTAGAGTTAACATAACAGCAAAATATATTCTCACTTGTAGGGAGTTATTTGGTAGCTACTTGGTCAACTCTTCTGAAAAGATACCCATTTTTTTCACAAAAGTGGTTTTGTATCCAGCTAGTCTTTTGATAGCATGCTTAACATGCATTCTCTGCAAAGTCAGCCCTTGATTGCTAGTTTGTTCATAAATATACAGTGAAATGGGACATACATAGTCCATGTAATCTAGAGACCACTGAAGTCATTGGAAAAACTCCTACAACTTCCGCCAGTTTTGGAAGGTGCCAGTGTTAACCCATAGGGACCTTCCAAGGCCTTGAACTTCCAATACTGTCATCATGTTCCAGCCCTTATTAGAGAGGATACAAAGGTAACTCCAGAAGACTTGCTATTTTTATTGCCACCGCATTAAGAAACATTCCAGAAATACACTATGCAAAATTGTATGTCTAGTCCACTAGAAAGATTTCAAAGTAAGGAGTGCTTTCTTTAAGGCTACAACTTACTCAGCAGAATTCAATGCTGTTAAACTATCAAATCCTAGAACTTTACATCATTTTAAAAGGAATTAATCAATTAATCAAAAAATTTTATGTTTTTAAAAGCACAAAAGTAGTCACCTGGTTCTTCAAGGGGAACGAAAAGAGAACCATCACTATGGCCATATTAATTACAGCAGAAAACAATGTAAACGTGGGAAAATTGACCCTATAACCCCTGACTCCTAGGCTACTGTGTTAACCACTGAATGAAATTTTTTCGCAATGTTGTAGCTTTAAATTCTCTATGTATTTTAAAAGTACACAAAACACCTACTAAATCATGAAGAATAAAGCAAGTGTCAGGATTTCAAGAAAGTACCTCAAAGAATTTTTATTATTTCAGAAGGGAAGCATTCTTGATATCATACAAGTGAACTTTCCATTGCCAGCGAATTTATTCTGACCATATATGAAACTGCAAAGAGTCCTTCCGCTCTATAACATAACACTGAACTATGATGTGGATAAATGTTAAATGAAAACAAGGGATCGAACACTACACTTTATAAATCATAGAACCATATAATCGTAGTTGGAAAGAACCTACATCCAGTCCAACTGTCCTCCCAGCACCATTGCTACCACAAGCCACTAAGCCATATCTTGTAGCTCTTCATCCAGACGCCTCTTGAACACTGCCAGGAACGACGACTCCACCAAAACCCTGGGCAGCCATTCCAGTGCCTGACCACTCTCTGAGAGAAACAGTTTTTCTTTATGTCTAATCTAAATCTCCTCTGGTACAACTTGTGGCCATTTCCTCAGGTCCTGTTTGTTGCCTGGGAGAAAAGGCTAAATCCTTCCTCATCACAACCTCCCTTTGGAAAGTTGTAGAGTGCAATGAGGTCTCCCATGAGCCTTCTCTTCTCCAGACTAAACAATACCAGCTCCCTGAGCTGCTCCTCATAAGACTTGTGCTCCAGACACTTCATCAGTTTCGTTGCTCTTCTCTGGACACATTCCAGGGCCTCAATGTCTTTGCTGTAGTGAGGGGCCCAAAACTGAACACAATACTTGAGGTGCGGCCTCACCAGTGCTGAGTACAGGGGGATGACTACCTCCTTGCTGGTGCTGGCCACACTACTTCTAATGCAGGCCAGGATGGCATTGTCCCTCTTGGCCACCTGGGCACCCTGTCAGTTCATGTTCAGCCGAGCATCAACCAACAACCCCAAGTCCATTTCCTCTTCACAGTTATCCAGCCACTCAGCCCCAAGCCTATTGCGCTGCATGGGACTGTTGTGGACAAAGTGTAGGACCTGGCACTTGGCATTGTGGAACCTCATACCATTCACCTCAGCCCAGTGATCCAGCCTATCCAGATCCCTCTGAAGGGCCTCCCTACCCTCGGGCAGATCGACCCCACCTCCCAACTTGGTGTCATCTGCAAACTTACTGAGTGTATACTCAATCCCATCATCTAGGTCATCAATAAAGATATTAAACAGGATGGGCCCCAGTACCGACCCCTGGCGGACACCACTTGTAATGGGTCACCAGCTGGACTTAATTAACCACTACCTGCTGGGCACAGCCTTCTAGGCAGTTCCTTACCCAAAGAAAGGTATGCCTGTCCAGGCCACAGGCAGCCAGTTTCCCCAGGAGAATACTGTGAGATACCATGTCAAAGGCTTTGCTGAAGTCTAAGTAGACTACATCAACAGCCTTTTCCTCATCTAGCAGTCTGGTCACCCAGTCATAGATGGAGATGAGGTTGGTTAAGCACAACCTGCTTTTCATGAACAAGTGCTGGCTGAGCCTGATCCCCTGGAAGCAATATTATTTGCTCCATAACCTTCCCTGGTACCAAGGTCAGGCTGAGAGGCTTGTAAGTCCCCAGATCCTCCTCACAGCCCTTCTTTAGATGGGAGTCACATCAGCAAACCTCACTAAGCGGTGTGCCAGGACCCTGCAGCTGCAAAAGCAAGTTAAAAGCTCAGCCAAGAAGTTCTTCACAGAGCATTTACGTATATATATATTTTAGAATCCTGAGTGTTGCCTTTTTGACCAGACAAAACACAGAGGCAGTCTTTGCATACTGTGACCAGCAGCACATTCTGAAGGTTTCCTGGTACAAGGCATGAAAATGAATGCACTGCAAATGCCATCAATACATCAGAATTCCTTTCTGATCAGAATAGTTTATGTTTGTTAATATTAAGTATGAAGCATAACTGAGACCTGAAAAAGATCAGAGCTACATTATGTCTTGTCATTCAAAAGAAAAGGGGAAAGGAAGGGTAGGGAAGGGTAGGGAAGGGAAGGGAAGGCAAAAAGGAAAAGAGGAAAAGGGAAAGGAAAAGAGGAGAAGGGAAAGGAAAAGGAAAAGGAAAATGTAAAGGAAAAGGAAAAGGAAAAGGAAAAGGAAAAGGAAAAGGAAAAGGAAAAGGAAAAGGAAAAGGAAAAGGAAAAGGAAAAGGAAAAGGAAAAGGAAAAGGAAAAGGAAAAGGGGTGGAAAAACTGTGTGTGCTTATTTCTGTAGTTATAGATTACGTCAGTTTGAGTAAGCTCCTGCCTTAGTTACATACTAAGGAAGTTGTTTAACAGTAGAACTTTCCAATTTTATGAATAGGACTGTATGAATTGGTTGCTCACTGCAAGTCAGAAGGATGTGCTGGTCCCACATTTCCTTTACCCAGGTTAGTTTGGTATAGTCAGTGTCCCAATTCTCCTCATGCACTTGATGCCTGGTATCTTTAAGTACTTTCTGTACTCTCTATTTCTGCTCCCTTCTTGAACTTAGAGTAAATTACTCTCCCATGGGTTTTTCCCCAAATCTTTGTCATCACAGTCACCAGGAACAGAATAACTTGGAACACATTTAGACTTATCCAAAAGAAATCCTGCTCTCAAAAAACAATCTGTGACAATGGCAACAGTGCATCTAAGGCACAAACACTATAAACAGAAAGCAATTCCTCTTTTTACAGTAAGCTGTGTTAATACACACTTTACTCTTATGGACTGACCAGTTTTGAGTGTAGAAAACCAAGCTGGGGTAATAATGAAGATTTCTGAACCTTGTAAAACCCAGCATGAATTTCTAGTAATCTCAGTTTGTTCTTCAAACGCCAGTGAAGTATAAGTGAGTGTGAATGCTCAGATGAAAATCTGAACATGATCTGTCCCTTCCTATAATCACCTTGAACCAGAAGACTTAGTTGCTCATGATGTAGAATGTGGAATGAGGCCAGTATCTCCAAATAAGTCACCCTGTAAAGTTCCCTAAATCCTACTTTAGGCAGTTAAATAAATTAGCTCTTTCTAGAAGTGCCAGTTCTTGTGTACTCAAAGATAATAAACAATCAGCTGTATATTTTTGTGAGAGAGAATTTAAAAGTACTTGTGTATGTTGACTTCATTCTCCCTAATGAGTTAGCATCAAAACAATCTTTGTCATAGAAACACCGCTTGAACTGTTGACTTCAAGGAACTTTTTAAGTCGTCTGGCAGGAACATGACATGGTTCCATAACATTATTTGATTAAACATGCCAAGTGATAATAGATACCACAAAATTTCAAATTCTTCTTATGATTCATGCTCCTCATCTTTTTGATTTTTTTTTTTTTTTTTCCATTAGGAAGCCAAAGGTAGAGAAAGCCAAGACGTTGTTTCAGTGATCTATCAGATTTGAAGCCAGAATGTCCTGCTGCAGATATCCTGCCTGCTGCTGACACTAAGTATACTGTTCTGTATTTCAGCAACAGGATTTACTGAAAAGTTTGTCAAAGATCTGAGCATATCATATACTAGGTACTGAACCCCTCACTGGTGTCCTATGGGATTTCTTAACTTTCTCCAAAAGCAAACTTCTTTAACCTAATTCTTAATAACTTACTGGCAGTAAATGACAAAATTGAAACAGCCCAAATTTTGAGACTTTTCCAGTGATGATCACAAGTATATTTTAAAATGGACAAATGGACATGGAATCCTCAGCATAGGAGAGACATGGACCTGTTGGAGAATATTCAGAGGAAGGCCACAGAAACACTCCAAGATGTTTCTGTGGCCTTCTCACCATCCCCTGTGAGTACAGGTTGGTAGAGCTGGGGCTGTTCAGCCTGGAGTGGCTATAGGAAAGAAGAGGACAGACTCTTTAGCAGGATCTGTTGTGATAGAACAAGGGGAAATGTTTCAAACATAAAGAGTGGAGATTTAGGTTGGATAGAAGGAAAAAGTCTTTTACAGACCATGGAACAGGTTGTCCAGAGAGGTGGTGGATGCCTTAGCCCCGGAAACATTCAAGGAGCCCTAGGCAACCTGATCAAGCTTTAGCTGTTCCTGTTCTGTGCAGCAGAGTTGGACCAGATGACCTTTCAAGGTTCCTTTCAACTCAAATGATTCTGTGATTCCATGATTCTACATCAGTTCACTTTTTGAACAGCAAATTCTTCCTCTTCTATTTGCTTTATCTAGCAAGTAGTTTTCTTATTTTATCTATTCTGATTCAGGGCGATTTGTATCATTCCTGCTGCCACACATAAACCTTGTGCTTCATACATAAGTACAACACTTACGAGCACATTCATGGAATGTTGTTCATTCACACATGAAAATATATAAACATATATAAAAACAGATAACTCGAGCTCATATAGAGACTGAAAGGCCCTAGCAAACAGCTCTTGTTTTATCAGAAACACCTCAGTTGGACACTCAGGACTGCCTTCCTGAAACATATGCATACTTATGTGTATTAAGATATTTTTTTAACATAAACTTAATTATACACACATGCATATGTGATTGTATGTATATATGCATAATATATGGGTTAAATCTTACATATTATATATGCCTTTTTAAATCCTTAACACATCACACATGCAGCTTTCCATTTGCAAAAGCAGAGGCTTCATTACAAACCATGCTAAACTTAGTCATTTCCTAGAGAAAACAGAAGAGTTCACAAAAACCATGTAAACAGAACGTGACATGAACACAACCTGTTAACATAATGTCACACTTATCTGATGTCAGCATCCATCTACTCTTGTGTTTAATCTTTCAGCTCTTCAGGACAGAGTGTGTCTGGATTTCCTGTGCCAAGCACTCTGTGCAGTCACTGTGCCATCCCCTTGTTGGCAGGCACTGCATTACACAAAAGCATTGTCTTTATTTTCTGCCAAGACCCCACATGGGAGGCACAAGATGGCATTCACTCCCGTTCCTATTACTCCCTAGAGGCTTTCTTGAATTGTTAGCACATCAGAAAGATTAAGTTTCACACCACAGTTTTCTTTTCCTAGAATAGGTCATTGTATTACATCTCTCAGCTGCATGAGATTAGCTTGTACCAACAGCAGCTCACTCCTCAGTCAGCGAATAGTTGCTGCACTTGGTAAATCCTATTTCTTATCATAGTGCCTTGTTCCAGATAGCTCAAGTCCTGTTAATCATGAAGAAATGACAGTGGGGGAGGTTTTTAGGAGAAGGAAACATCTTTGTATCATAGTGTCACAGAATCATTTGAGCTGGACGGAGCCTTTAAAAGCCATCTAGAACAGTCCCTTAAGTGAACAGAGACACCTACTGCTAGATCAGGCTGCTCAGAGCCCTGTCCAGCTTGACCTTGAATGTCTCTAGGGATGAGGCATCCACCAACTCTCTGGCCAATCTGTTCACCAGCCTTACTGTAAAAAAACTTATATACAATCTACATCTCCTCTCTTCTATTTTGAAATCATTTCCCTTTTTCCTACCACAACAGACTCTACTAAAGAGTCTGTCCTCTTCCTTCGTACAGCTACCCTTTAGATCCTGAAAGGCTGCTCTCAGGTCACCTTGCAGCCTTCTCTTCTCCGGGTTGAACAGCCCCAACTCTCAGCCTGCCTTCAGAGAGGTGTTCCATCTCTTGGATCATTTCTGTGGCCCTACTCTGGATGCACTCCAACAACTCCATGTCTCTCCTGTACTGAGGACTCCACATCTGGATGCAGTACTCCAGGTGAGGCCTCATCAGCAAAGAGCAGAGGGGCAGGATCACTCCCTCACCCTGCTAACCACACTGCTTTGGATGCAGCTCAGGATATGGTTGGCTTTCTGGGATACAAGAGCACACTGCTGGCTCATATCCAGCTTGCTGCCCAGCGGTACCTTCAACAACCAGAAATATGATGTCTGGCCTGGCCACACAAGCATTCATTGGGCTGCCTGCTGCCAAGGAAGGCTTATCTTATCTTTGTGGTAAAGTAGGAATGTCTTCTTCTGATCTTTGCCTTTGCATTGGTTAACTCTCAGATCTGCTCTGGTTTTTGTTTCAACAGAACTGTCAATAACACTTTCAAGCACTGTACTCTACAAACTGAGGTGCTGTGGTGTACCTTAGTGTCTTTTTATCCCTGTTCATCCTTCCTTTCTTATATTTTACTAGTTTAGCATATTTTAACATATTCCTTCATTCAAAAGAACAGATGTTAAGGATTGTAGATCTTTTTTAATGCTATTTACTTCCATTTCCCTAGAAATAATAGGTAGAATAACCGTTTGTGCTGTCTATTTAAGAGCAGGCTTGTGTACGTTCTATACTTCACTAGTACATGTGGTGCTGAGAGACAGATGTGGTCACCAAGGTCAGCTCCACTGCATTTCTCATTAGATTTAAAATAGCCTGTGGTACCACACACCGTGATTTCCACTGAAAATACTGGCTCACAGCCTCTGTACAAAGCAGGTTTTTCCAGTGATGAATGTGAACTTTTCTTGTTAAATAAAAGGTTAGCTGGCATCACAATGAATAGAAAATGCTTAAGAGTAAGAAGAAAAATTAAATGGAGTCAAAGAGGGAGAGGAGAGGAGAGGAGAGGAGAGGAGAGGAGAGGAGAGGAGAGGAGAGGAGAGGAGAGGAGAGGAGAGGAGAGGAGAGGAGAGGAGAGGAGAGGAGAGGAGAGGAGAGGAGAGGAGAGGAGAGGAGAGGAGAGGAGAGGAGAGGAGAGGAGAGGAGAGGAGAGGAGAGGAGAGGAGAGGAGAGGAGAGGAGAGGAGAGGAGAGGAGAGGAGAGGATACAGCAAACTCTGATAGAACTGATTCCTGAACTGACTTACTGAACTAAACTGACAGGTCTCCGCTGAGGATTATCACTTTCTTGGGACAACACTGTAAGACATGAAGTGCTTTATCCATGTTTGCAACACAGGAACCCATCTTACACAGCAAGAATGCTGGGAGGGGGCAGAAGAGCTTGTACTGCACTGATCCAACTGTGACTCTGATCTTCCCACTACAAAGCAGGACAACTTGTCCTGCAGCAGGCAGGCTGGGATTCCCAAAGTGTTTTTCACACAATAGATGAGCAGTGCTTGATAAACCAGAAAATACAGTATAATTAGGCCTCTAATAGTATATACTAATTACAAACACAGAATTATGCACATTTCTAATCTGTGTCCTGGAGAGAGGAATGGAGAGAGGAACTCCAGCATGTGGAGACAGTCCTGAGCAATCACACTGCAGAGATGTGCCCAAAGATGTGGTACCACAAGGGAGCAGGTACTATGGAGGAGCAGAAGAACTGAGCTGCTTTCTACTGCTTTCAGGAAAGCTGTCCAGTATCAGTAGGAGCTTAAAACTAAATCTTATTATTAACAGGCAGTGTTGTTCACCAAGAACAAGATAAGTGGGGAGATTGTTCAGAACATTGGGCAGCCCAGATAGAAAAGAACCCAGCTTTATGAACCTTGAAACTTAATGTGCATAAAATGGCAGAGGGTCTGCTGGTGAGGACACAGACATAGCAGCCTCCGTTCAGCCATTGACAACAGATAATATAGTCTTCAGAGACCTGCTGTGCTCTCTAGGCACATCACAATGCCTGCTAGACCCTGAGAATCAACGTTTGGGTCCTGTGTAGTGTCTGCAGTGTGCTTCAGCACATTACAGGATAGGTGTCTTGTGGTTTCATAGTTTTTCACTGGCATTACACAACATAACATCACACAGTGCAGACGTATTCAGGGTAGTTCATATCCACCAGCTCAGATACCACTCACAGTTTGATGGCTTTAATGTGGCTGTACTGTCTGTTTTGAGTCATGGATGTCAGCTCGAGTATAAGCTGCTAGAGGGGCCTAGACAGGGACCCTCAAAGCTCTCCAAGATCACAGAGGAAAGTACTGAGGATGCATGCATAGGATCACCAGGAAAACTGGCCATGAACACAGAGGTTTATTCTCCAGCATCACTGTGAATGGTGTTGCTTCACCCAGTTGCTCAGAGGGACTTATTCTGCCTTCAGAAAACCCTCAAGCTCTCCAATCAACCAGTTTTACCAAGTTGGAGGATGGTACCTGAAGTCTTTTCCCCACTTTCAGATGCAGAGTTAAAACTGGCGCTACTGTTAACTCTTATCTGTTATCCTTTGCCTTATCCAGTAATCCACTTTTCCTGGAGCTCCATTTGAGTTAAATCATGTCCATGTTCCTGCTTTGGGAAAAGGGTTTACCAACTCTATGAGAGGACAAAAACACAGAAAAAGCCAAAGGGAAGATGTAGATCAAAATTAGCAGTCAGATTAACAGATTTTAGAGTTTCTATTTCGTTCTGGAATATATGGGGGAAGTAATAACTTGTTTTATAATACAGGATGCAGAATTCGAGATTATAATACAGGAAATCCCATATTAAATAGCATGTCTGGCAACCATAATGCTATTCTAGGAAAAGCAAATTTTATGCCTGAGCATGCCACCGAATTCTGTGATGCTGTGTAACAGTCAAAGCAGATTTTCACTCATTCTGTGTTCCTCGATTTTGCATCCTTCCCATTCCCCTCAGGTTGCCTCCATCTCTTCATTGCTAGGGCACCAGAAGGAAGAACAGCAGGAGCAGAGGATATTAGACTTGCTATTAGATGCTGTGCCATAACTGTACATGCTAACAGGCAGAGAAATTACAGGGAAAGTCATGTTTGTCTCCTGTAGCCTTGGGAAAAGGATGCCCAGTACAGATGGCATCTTCAGAACCTTAAGTGCCAATTGAACCAGCTCACTGCTGAGAAAATAAAAACTAAAGTTTCAAGAAACACATAACAGCCAAATCTGGGCACCTCCTTGCAGATAGGGAAAAAAAAACTGTATGCCATTAATGATTGAATTTCAAACAGACCTCAGACAGAAGTCCCTACCCTACATGGAAAATATAAGTATGCTCAGGCCATTTGACATAAGTAGCTGAAAAATGGGTTCTTGTAATGGAAAACGTTAAACCAAAGAGGCTTTTACTTGCCTTGTTTACAATAATTATATTAAAATATAGGCCTTATACAGTACTTCTTATTTGTAGTTGAGGCTGTGGTCAGTTTTTAAGCATCATTAGACTGAGATTAAAGGGTGGGGGGAAAAGCTGCTGGATGAAGTAGTGAAGTAATTTACCCAAGATTTCGTGTGAGGTTGATGGCAAAACCAGACATAGAAATGATAAATGGAATTGTGCATTAAGGAAAGCAAAAGGAAATTTTGCCACTGATTTCCACAGGATCAACCTGTCTGTACATGCTGAACCACTAATATCCCAGGTTCATTTTGCCATTCCATAAAGGACTGCTGAGTCTTACATGGAATGCCAAGGGTTTATTTAGTAGTACTTCTCAATTTAGGACAGGTGGAGATAAATAATGTATGTGTTTTTTTAACTGAAATGGCAAAGGATATTCAAACTGAAATTCAGCCAGCTTGCTATGGTTAGTGTCCCTCTGCTATTATGCAAAAACATTTATCCCCTCTTAATGCTGGATTTGTCAACTCTAAATCAGAGGTACTAATTAAGTTATTAAGGAAATAGAAATCAAAAACCTCAGAAACTAGATTTTCCTGAATTGCCTTTATAAAAAGGAACCTGCAGTGTTTTCAATACATCAAATGTTTTTCTTGCATTCAGAGGGATAATATTCTTTTTATTTATGGAATTTGTAAGAGGTTCTAAAACAAATGCCCCATGCATGGGAAATGCATATGGTATGATTACTTTGGCATGGAACCAGAAGGTCTTTTTGGTTTGATCTTTACCTTCTCCTGAGCCTATCAAATGACTATTAAATTCTATTTCTAGCTAGTTTAACTCCTCTACTGGGTTAGAACCTATTTCTCACAATGAGAAAAAAAACCATCAGATAATAACTCATAATGGGCAGGTAATGAAATACTACTCTTCCACTACTGGAATTTGTGAGTACCTCCAAAATATTTGGCTGACAACCAAATCTGAGTAATATCTTATATGTTCAAAATGTTGAAGACTGTAGCCAAGACTGCTTTGAGATGAGTATTTTGAGTGCAAAAAAAACTTTCACAAAAAGTAAATAAATAAATAAAACAATACACCCCCCCTCTAGACCATATAGACCTTTTTGATCTATTCTGCTGCTGCCACAAGGCCAGAAAGCTGAGCCTGGCCCCTGCCTATGTGGGAAGGTAAAGACCTCAGTACAGAGCTCTGGGAACTGCTATGTTGAAATATCTGGTTATCTGTAATCTCCGCTCAGTGCCAGGGACATGCCCAGGAAGAGGGGGTGGCTGGCACAAGGCTGTGCTCCTGCAACATCACTCCAGTGTAAAAACTGCCAAAAGTATTTGCTAGCTGGGGAGGAACAGGAAGGCCCTAAGCCAACCTCCATCCTGCCAGGTGCCCTAAATCTGCGAGAGCAACAGTATCCTACAGCCTTCTTCACCCAGGAAATGTTGCAGGCATCATGACCTTCAACTGAGGAGCAGTCCTAGCACATTAAAGACAGGAAGCTTAAAGAACTGACTGTCATGAATCTAAGATTGTTTAGAAAAGCCTACAAAAAAAAATCTATTCCTAAAGGCACTGAAGGGAAATTAGATGGATTTTCTCCCTTTTAAAAGATGAAGATCTGGCAAATGATTTACTCATACTCCTGAGAGGAACTTGAATTATTTCTTCATGTTATAGGTGAGGAACACCATGGATTTATTAATATTAACATATTAACACTATAATAGTTAAAGAAGAGATAATAGTATGAAAAACAAAAAATAAAAAAAATAGAAAGAAAAAAACAATAAATATTAAGAATGGCAAATTTACAATTTATTCTTGTCTCTCTTGTAGAAGTATTTCTTCACTGTGTTACGGATTCTATATAAAATAATAATAATTTTGCTACATCAGCTCTTAGTTACTCTGTACTTAAACTTGAAAATGACAGAATCAAGGAAAAGTATTATCCCTTCTTACTCCAGGTAAGACGAAAGGAAGCAGTGCTCTGAAGAAGAGATTTCAAGAGAAAATGGCTTATTTGAGGTGAACATATCTGACACTGTCTGGAAGAGACTGTTGCTGCTTTAGCTGGAAGGTTTTTCTCCATCTTTACCGAAGAGCCAAATGAGAATTTTCATGGCCCACAATACAAACCCTTTATAGCTTGTAATGTTTCAAGGAAATCCACTCCATCATTTCACACTGCTAAGCTGACCTGCACTCTTTGCATACCAAAGCCCTTTCTGGGTCCATGGAGATAATCTCCTTGACTGATTTTATTACAAGCAGAACTTTCATTCAGGAAAGACATAATTGGCACACAACGATCAAACATTTTAAAACTATTTGCAGGGAAAGAAAAACTCCATATAGAAACTATGGGAAGATTATGTAAATAATTTATTTTAAGACGAGTCAGCGAATGTTATGGCTGAGATCAATAGAGGAAATATGATTCCAGGAAAGCAAGATGACTAGAACCAAGAGGGGAAAAGTATATTCTTTTTTCTCTATATAAAATGAACAGTAAAGTTGAATCAAAGTTGAGTTAATCGTGATAATAACACAGCAGATCTGGCAAGTAGCATATGATATTTTTTAATGCTAAAAGGCCATGCCACATTGCCTTTTATTGCTCAAAGAAGATTGTAGATTTGTTCAGGTTGGAGTGGATTTGGAAGATTTCTAGTCCAATTTCCTGATCAAAGCAGGATAAAGTCTGAATTCAGACCAGACTGCTCAGGAGTTTTTCCAAATCTTGTTAACCACCAAACATGGAGATTTCTCAACTTCACAGTGAAGCTTGCTCCTGACTGTCCTGACTGTCCTCATTTATCTTTTTCCATTGCATACAGAACAATACTTCTTTCAAGTTATATTTCAGTTTCCTCTAAAGTCACTTCTGCTCCAGGCTGAACCACTTCAACTCCCTCAGTCTCTTCTCACAGAGCAAGTGCTCAATATCCAAATAGGTAAAAAGAAAAGCATCTTGGGTGAAATCCTCAGTGCCTCTTTTTCTTTCCCTCAGCCTTCAGTATCAATAACTACTTTTAAAATGGAATGAATGGGTTACACACATCCGCATAAATATGTAGCGTAGAAGCTTTCTAACTGTTGGATAAAATAGCAAAATAAGATACAAAACTTCATAGTTCACAGTAAGGTTCATTACATCACTGCTATGCCTGCCTTCTTCTTCATAACTGTTCTGATCACAAATATGTTGGTGCTGCAAAGTATTTATGAGATTTCTTTTTAGGTAAAAGATACAGGGGAGAATAATGGGGGAGATTTATTTTAGATATAAAGAGAAAGCTTTTTACAATAAGGGTAGTGAGGCACTGGCACAGGTTGCCCAGAGAGGTGGTAGATGCCCCATCCCTGGAGACATTCAAGGTCAGGCTGGACAGGGTTTTGAGCAACTTGATCGAGATGTAGGTGTCTCTGTTCCCCTGTTCATTGTAGGGCAGTTGGACCAGATGACCTATATGGGTCCCATCCAACTCAAACAGTTCTAAAAGGCTCTCACACAATTCAGTGGTTCTATACATAGCAGAAGTACGCCTGCAGACAAACATTCATTTCAAATGTGGAAAGCAATGTCTCAGTTTTATATCATTTTTCAGTCAGTCTCCTGTAGACAGTACAAAATGGGATGTATCAATCCATTTCGAAAGGAAAGGAAAGGAAAGGAAAGGAAAGGAAAGGAAAGGAAAGGAAAGGAAAGGAAAGGAAAGGAAAGGAAAGGAAAGGAAAGGAAAGGAAAGGAAAGGAAAGGAAAGGAAAGGAAAGGAAAGGAAAGGAAAGGAAAGGAAAGGAAAGGAAAGGAAAGGAAAGGAAAGGAAAGGAAAGGAAAGGAAAGGAAAGGAAAGGAAAGGAAAGGAAAGGAAAGGAAAGGAAAGAAAAGAAAAGAAAAGAAAAGAAAAGAAAAGAAAAGAAAAGAAAAGAAAAGAAAAGAAAAGAAAAGAAAAGAAAAGAAAAGAAAAGAAAAGAAAAAAGAAAAAAGAAAAGAAAGGAAAAAAGCAATCCTAACAACTATCACATTTCACTGAAACATTCAAAAATATGGATCAGCGGCTTTCTCTGCACAAAACAGAAGTGGTCTGAATCAAGATGGTCTTTTTATGATAAAATATATTTTTCAAGAGTAAGAAATGTCTATTCAGAAATCTTTTTCTTCAGTCCACTTGGCTTTTTGCAAAAGACGGACTCCATAAAGATCGGCATTATATCATAGTTGTTCCTGATAGCCAAGTCTGCACTGTATACAAGGTGTTTTGGACATACTTTTTTTTCTCATCCTCACTTGAAATGGAATCTCATTATAGTTTATGATCTGTGATTTACAAGTTTGAACTGAGTTAACATCAATTTCAGCCTATCATTTCTGATCCAGTATAGGTACTCTGGTTCATATACGTCCCTGCTGACATGGGGCCAAGATATGCAATCATTCGTTACCTATGCCATCACCACATTGACTGATTACTACAAAAAAAGTTGGCTCCAGGGATCTTAAAGAGGCTCCTTTTTGTCAGGGCACTGTGGGAGTCAGGGGCTTGAAGGGGCTGCAAGCTGCGGGGGATTGCAATGGCAGCAAGGCAGGGCCTGGTATCCAAGGCCTGTCCCACCTTACCAGCCAGGAGCAGCCAGGGGCAGCCACAGCCTGGCGCACTGGCACCTCTCTGGTGATGGGGATGTGCTGGCAGCCTGTAGGTGGCTCTGGCTAAGTCGGGCCCATGGCCAGGCAGGTCAGGGATTATAAAAATGTCCCTCTGTATTGCCTCAGTTCACATTCTAATTGATGAAAGGATGTGATGTCTGACACTGGATTTTCAAATGTTTGGGACTGTTTGCTTGTCCTTTGATTACTCCACTTTCTGGTGGATTCTATTCCTGAACTACAACTCCCATGGCTGACACAGAACTTCCCTTGCCAACTCTTAAGTGAAAAACCTCTTGCATAGATTTTACTTGGGCTTTTTCTTCCTTATGTTCTCCTATGTCACACCTATACGATATACAACTTGTTTATTTTCCCCTTTTTGCATGTTCCCAACAGATGTGGCAGGATATAGGTGACCATCTGAGCTGCTCCCTGCTGGTGTATCAGCAGTACAAGACAGTTTCCAGAAACACTATCATTAGTTGGTTCTTTTCTTCAGTTCGGCACAGAACATGTCCGGGGAGGTAGAGGAATGGTAAATGCAGGTTTTTTTATGCTCCAAAAAATTAGAATGTAGAATCGTTCCTGTACTGGATGTACTTGCCATGATACTTTTGAGCTGATACAGTGGATCTAATAGCTGCTCAAACATCTTTGTCCTGCAGGAAACATGGTAGGAAACCCTTCAGAGATGTCACTAGCCTGCTTCTGTTTTAATCAAGACACAGACCTAAAAGAAAAGAATTACTAAATTCCCACTATCCATTCATCCTTGGTTGAATTGTCACCAAAAGAAAATTTTCCCACTAGAGACTCTAGTAGACTAGAGAGTAGTCCTAAGGGCTGAGTCTTGCCACCATTCCTACACCATAACCCACAGTAGCTACCTGAATCCAGAATGGTGTTTTTTACCCAATTCTCTCTTGATTAAAAGCAGACATCACAGTGATGAAGAGGAACAATTTCTAGCTATCATGTCAAAAGCAAGTTAAATGACTAATTGATTCAGCAAGGAAGTTATACTTCCATAGACCAGAGCCGCTCCATTCTTACAGCTAAGCTCCCCCTCAAGATGTTAAAAATGCCAAGAGAACTAAATGAATACTACCAGAATTAAAGGAAGTACAAGTCCCAGCAATATTTAACTCCACTGTCCATAATGACTGGATACGTGCTTCTGAATGACCACAAAATGCAATCATTTATCACTGGGAAAAAAACATAAGAACATGACTTAACATCAAAATAAAGGAAGAATGGAATGTTCTGTGGAAGAATGCAGTAAAAAATGCCACAAAACATCAAAATAAAAAATCACCGAGCCTAGTATCTGCTCCTCAAATATGCTAATGTGAAGCAGGAATATGTCTGTCGGGCCAGAGGTAATTATTAACAGTCACCACACAAAGGCTTTTAGTGAATATAACTGGGCTGGTACTACATGCACAGAGTTCATCTGTCTCTGCATTAGAAGCATCGGATAATGGAACTAGCAAGGACTGGCGTTGTGTGAAATAGAGTGAGGCAGAAAGAGGACAGAGTTTGAACTTTGTCGAGTTATACCATTTCTATTAATTTTCTACAAAAATTGATATTCTTGATCTTGCAAGTTCCTCAGTTGAGTGTTACATAATCAAAATCATAAATGTTTATATCTATGCTCCAATTTGTCCAAACACCTGATTTAAGGGGAATTCGATATGCATGTCTTTGTCTTTTGGTTTTATTTGCATGTAATCTGCAGCATTCAAATCCATAATATGTATATGCAACAGTTCCTACAGTAATTTTTCAAGTTAAAAAAGATCTCTGCTGTCCACGTATCTACACTACAAAACTCCATCACAAGACTTTCACTGAAGTTCAGATCAGCCACTTTTTAGGCCCCACACCTTCCAGATGAACCAGACCTTGCGGAATTTCAGGGCTCAAGATTTGAATATTTCTCCTTGATATTCTTGATTCTTCAGGACTCTTCTTCCTCTTAGAGTAATCTTGCAGCAGATGAAAGAAGACTAGTATGGGTTAAGCCAGTACACTGTTCTAAATGATTCATTTCATAATTCATTAGCTTCCATGTACCCCTCTTGCATGTGATAATCTGGGAAGACCATTAGATCCTTTTGAGCTTTCACAGTTTACAGATCTTCAACCAGTTACTTCCCTGATGAGTTTAGTATCTTGACTAATGTCTATCTTTCTGAAAAGCATCTAATTTCAAACCCACATAGTCTGCTTTTCTTTGATCTCAGTTTCCAGGTGAGGGTCCTTGTCTTCACTTCACTGAGAAGCAGACAGTATTTTCCTCCTTTGAGGGTGCTAACACACCGAAATCAGGCATCTCACAAAATACATTTTGGAAAATGCATTGGTTTTAGTCTCTCACCAGAAGGTCTTGTTCCCCATCCCTCTTCACTCCAGCCTCTGCAGTCTTCCTATTTTGAACGTGGACATTACAAGACTGCACAAGTTATGCAATTAGCGGTCGGTATCTGTTAACACATACAGAAATAAAATAACCTCCTTTTTCCTACTTAATCATCACTTCATTATTCATATAGGCAAATACACCATGCCTTTTCATCATACCACATAGCAAAGAGTGGTGTGGCCCAGAAATTATTGGTCAGATTTTCAGCTTGTCAGGTTATAGTCTACTTCCTGCACATAGTGCCTGCCATCTTTGTTGCCTTACTCTTGACTGCATCAAAGCACTTCTGACTGAATTTCCTACTGGATTCAAGTCTATGTGACTGCAGTCTGGAGTAATTAAGACTCCCACAACTTTTAGCAGGAATTTGGAGTCCTGACTAATTGTGTTAGTGACAACAGATTTCATTCAACAAGATGACTGTTACAATCGTTTAGTGGTCTGACACACTACATAAAAACACAGGCCATGAAATCTCACTCAATAATTCTTACATTAGACTTCACATTTCAGATTTGCTTCTTCTTCAAAATTTAATCTCACTTGAAAGCTTTCAGTGAAGGAGCATCTGCCATGTCCTTTGCTGAGTTGTTACACTGTTTTGTTAGGCTCATGCTGCTTGATTCACATTTTCTTAGGCTGATGCTAAAAATATATTGTACCACCATTTTGGATTTGCCTATCTACACCTCTGAGCTGTTTGACATTATAATTCAGTGTTCACTGTGCGCCCTTGCATTTCATTTTACAAACACCATGTAATATTAAAGTCCATAAATGAACACAGAATAGGGAGAGAGAATATAGAGCACTGTATTATGACTGTTACTGCCAGAAACATTCATGAAGGAAAAAAAACAATTAGTATATACTTACCATGATACGAAATCAAAAGGCTAGGCAAAGGCCTTTCTTTTTATGTCATATTTTAACCAAAACCTGTAGCTCAATTGGCAAAAACAACATGCTTCTTTTTTAACTGCAAATAATGGTGCTTGCCTTTTGGAGTATTTTTAAATGAAAAAAAGAGAAATGTCTGAGATTTGGAATATAAGCACATGTTTCTTAATTTCATGCATCAGTCTCAAGCCAAGAGAGCTGTCAGAATATTGTGGAAACATTCCCGCAAAACGAAAAGTAAATGGAAGTTTTTGTCTTTGATTTACATGTGCTCAGGATCAGACTTCTCATGTAAAATTAAGACAGCAGTTGCTATTCCTGATCAACCAAGAAAAGAAAGATCTGAATTTAGAGCCTGGAAACCTTACCATTCTGGCACTTTGACATCAATACATCAACTAGAAAGAAATCTTATACCAGCTTACTGAAAAAAACATATGGACTAAAGCCTTGATGCAGGATGCATTTATTTAAGTTCATTGTTGAAGCGCATGCTTAATTTGAAACACTAGCCACAGGCTCTGTAGGCTGTGATAGGATTTAATTAGCTACTTAAGTGTCACTTAAAACCTGATTTGAAATAAGGTTGTGGCTCAGAACAAAAACTGTAAGAGGAGCAAGTCTTCTCTTCAGAAGTAGTTTAAGAGTTGTCCTGCCTTGACCATGAGAATCAGACGTGGGGAGATTTAAAAGTATTACTCTTAAAGATAGAAAAGTTTAGTTAAACCTCAAGCAACAAACAAGGTCTGAAGCATGTGACAGATAACACAAAACAAGAGCTTTGAGAACAGTTTCACAGACGTGTCCCCACCAGGCTCACAGCAGTGTTCTTCTCTGGACATTCTTATCTTTCTAGTCTCCCCACAGATACAAAAAAACCAACCTCCCACGGAGATCCTCAGAGTGCCAGCATAGGGAATATTTCCAGGCACTGCTGACAGGGAAGAGCTATTTGCAAGGATGTGCTGGTGGGCTGTGGATAAGCAGTGTAGGGACCATGTTGGAGGGCATGTGGGCAGAGTCAGCGGGCTCTTGTATTCCAGCCTGAGGAGGTGGAGGCAGCAGAAGGACCCTCCTTGAGGGAGCAGTGAGGAGCAGGGCTTTTTAGGTATGTTTTGTAATAGCAAGGAGAGGAGATGGCTCTAATTTCAACAGCTAGATATCCCAGCTCTCCCAACACTTCATGTCCACTATCAAAGTGCATTTACTTCATTAAGTCTGAGGACCTACCTGCATCATGAGGCCTGTCACACATATGCAGAGGTGTTTATTTTGCATCACTGTTGTCATGAAATAAGGCCTTAAAAAAGGAATTAAACCATGTAATGAAGAGGTTAATTACTTCCTCTGAAAGCCCCTTTTACACTGCCAGTTTCTGTTAAAGACCTTTCCTATAAACACCAGTCTCATTTTGAAGAAAGGGTCAGACTTGTAAAAATAATATAAATGAATTTCAAACCAGGTAAATATAACCATCAGTCGTTACTACTTCACTATGTAGTCTGTGTCCCTTATCCTATTCTTAAAGAAAGAATTAGAAATATACCTTTTACCAGATCTTTCTGAAAACTTCCCATTTCAGAATAAGGATGATTCTGAAACTCTTATTCAAATCTAACTTATAATTCAGTGCTCCTACATTTTCTCTTGAGCCCTTCAGTTGGCTTTGTGGTAGGGGAATACTGTGATCATGGAATCGGATGTGACCATAATTTCAGGGAAATAAAAAAGAAAAAGATATTGGAAGTTCGTTAGTTGTCTCTGTGATCTTTACAAATGCTCTTTGTGCTACAGCAATAAATCACACATAAATATCAATCATTATAAATAAATATGTATGTACTGGATAATACTTTCTCACTGTCACCTACTGAAACTAGTTTTTTTTTAGCAAATGGTATTAATTCCTGCTGTGGGTTAACCCCAGTAGATAGCTGAGCATCACACAGCTACTCACAGACTCAGTCCCACTGGGATGAAGAAAATAACCAGAAGGGTAAAAGTAAGAATACCAGAAAACTGGTGTGTTATCAACACTCTTTTGATTAGAAAACCAAAATAAAGCAACATACAAATAACAGTAAAGGGAATTAATTATCACAAACAGAAAATCTCCAATACTAAATATTTCTATATTGCAGCTCTCAGTTAATCAGGCCATGTATGTCATATTAGAATAACACAAAGATCTATCTGACTTTACTCATTAGAAATATAATGCACTTTCTGCCACTACCTTGCAATTTTAACTATTCAGCATTATGATCAAACAGATACCTTGTGTATAATATGAATTTCTCTGAAGGCTTTTCATCTTCACATTTACATTATCCACAATGTAACCATCTTTTTTTAAAGAACCTATTCATTGCTGGTGAGAACTGTACTTTAAGATTTCATTAACTGTTCTCCATCTACTGGACGTGTGATCAGTTCCGTTACAGACACCTACAGGTATTTGTACTGGATGAGTCCACCCTTCTGTGCATGTGGAGACAAAGTTCAAAAACATACTGAATAAAGGAACAAAGACATGATTTGCCACAGACTTTAATACTACGGGTATCTGACGGGTTCCTGAACAGCATACTCCTCTCTCCTGCCTAGGAAAGGTTCTGCGCTGCTACTGTATTTCTCACTGTACCAGAGTGATGAAGTTCTTAATTACAGTCCTTACCCTCTGTCATTTGCTTTTTGGATGAGAGGAACTAAGCCCATCAAACCTTTTGAAAGCACAACCGAGACCTTTGCCTTAACCTGCTGTTGTACAGAGTAGGAAATGGATCAGTCAGAGGTTCACAGTGGGGAAGAAACACACTCCTGTGTTTCAGGCTTCCTTTGAGCTGATATATTCCAAACAAGGAGGACCAGTGAAAGATAATAGTTGTTTATATTCTTCACTTCATAATTTAGTTTTATTGTTACTAGTTTACTTTATTAGTGGCCATCTCAGTTTAACCTACAGGGAATTAGTGGACCATTGATTATTTTGCAGTCTCCAGTGTTTTTCTACTGCAAATGTAGTTAATAGATACATGCTGTAAAGAGGGCAAACCTAAAATCTCCTCTCTCTTGCTGCTGGACTGCTTGTGGGTGGACTGCCATTATACCAGACTGTTGCCAGCAACAAGGAATTCCACCAACATGCATGAAATGTTCTGAATGTCCAATCTGTTTAAGCAGAAAAAATACCACAGGAGGGATAAGAGGAAGAATTTGACAATATTTAATGGGCCATGATAACTATTCTTCATGTGGATATAAGATCTTTATTTTCTGTCTGCTGTAACCAGAGTCAAATAGTGGTAAATTCTGCAGCTTATATAACTGGTACACAGCAAACTCCAGAGAAATAGTTTGCTTCCAAATAAAGTGACACATTAAGTAGCACATGCATTTTTGGAAAATACTTCTGAGATTAAATGGACAGAGTAGTAATTTAATAGGCTTGAATTAATGCTTTCAGAAACAGTAAAGGTTTCTGACCTTTTGTTCTCAACAAAAGGAAAAGGCAATTGTGACATGCAGTAACCAAGAGTAACTATCCATGACTTGACTGTGGTGACTGCCCATCACTACACCTGAAAGATGAGCAGCCATTTTAAGCTGTACCCAAAATCAAAAGTGAAAAATTACTTTTATGGCCAAATCTGAAAATTAACGCTGAATTTCTTCTCAACCTGCAGTACGGTTTATTCTTTTTCTTCTTTAGCTGGTGATGGAAACAGGGCAAACTAGTACATGACCAAGCCTGTCCTCAGGTAAAAACTTTCATGAGAACCAGCTTGTTTCTTCTTCAGGATATTACTGTCTGGTAAGAAAAATAGAAAGTATGGTGTTTCCCATGGTGTTTTGGCACTATTGCTTGTAGTCTCAGCTGCAAGTCACAAGTGTACAAGCAGATGGAAGTGGAAATTAAAAAAAACAAACAAAAATGCACACAGTAGTAGAAAGTTTCTCAAGCCTCAAGAAAGGATTTGATTAAAATGAAATGATCGTTTTGTTTTCTTCCTTATCTTGTCTCTTCCCTTCTCTGTGCTTGCGAGATCCTTGGAAGCAACTGACCCATAGCTGTGGCTAGAAAATCCTCTTGTTGAAGTTTCTTGCAAAACCAAGCTGCTTTGCTTCTTGGAAAAGTGACCATGTTGACTTGTGGAGATTTCTAAGACTGGAGGGAAAGAGAAAGAAAGAGCGAACAGAAATTTGATATTTTGATCCAAGAGTATATTTTCCTTTTCAAATACATTCTCAGAAAATGCTCAGAAGGTTTTGTTTTCATTCCAATATAGAATAAAAATCAATTCTGAAACCTTCAAAGTTATCATGAAGTGGAACTGCTGATCTCTAGCCAGCTCCAAATGCGTCATTACTGGACTTGGTTTTGATCTTGCTGCACAGGTGCTAAATTGGCAAGGCTCCATTGTCATTAGTGAGTTACCCCAGGCTAACACCTGGCTGAAACGCGATTAAGGCTCACTAACCTTAGACTTTCTCCAATGCACTGCATATATTAGAGCACATAGTGCCTCACTCTTGTCTGCAAAGTAGAAATTGAATATATTTTGCAACTGCACGTCACCACCTGACTTGTACCTAAAGTTTAGGTGTATTACTAACCTGTCCTCTGAAAGAAAGTGTCAGATATCCTATATTGTTAGTAGAGAGAAGTAGGTGTTTGTGTCTGCTTCCAGAAGGCAAATGTGTCTGTCTCTGCCTGGAAATTTTACAGGATTTCGGGCTCTCTCCCTTGACCCATAAGAGAAATCAAGCAGTAAACTTTAGGATGATTGCTTCATTGGGTACATAAAAATTGGGTACATAAAAAAATCAGGTCTTCCTTTCAATGAATTGGACTCCATCTACTGTGACGCTGAAAGTATCAATACCTTTGTACTATATCTCCTTTGTTAACACTACCATTAAAATTGTCACTGAAGCAAACAGCATAAAAGAAGTGTAAAATAATATAATTCTAAAGCCTGCTTAACTTCAGAAGTTTCTGTATGCTTTGAACCGGTTTCAAAGCTTTTGAAATTCATGGTATTATACCCATGCCCATTTCCTTGCCTGGTGTGGATTACGCTGTTACTGAATAGACATCAAGTTCAGTATAATGCTGAAAAGTCTGTGCACTTAATAAAGGGGTGTCCTTTGATACACGCTGATGAAGAAGTTTCTATCATCTATACCACAAATACCAGAAGAAAATCTCTAAAGAAATAGCAATTCCGTGTTCTTGAATCTGATCAAAGGAAACTCTCATCTCAGATGTGGGCTCAATAATCAATAGTTATCTCCTCCAGTACATTGTTTATTTCTTGACCATCATAAATCTTCTAGAATTACTTGTCCAGTAAAAATACTACTAGAAAAAAAGGAATGTTTGAAAATATTGAAGTCCATCACCTGAAAAATATGAAAAATCCCTTTGTTACATATTTGCCTGTAAGCCAAGTCCACCTGGTGCTCAGCAGCTGCATGATGCATTCTGTCTTCCAGGAGACTGGACTGTTTTGTAAAAAGTGTACATGCATCATTTGGCTGGCCTGACTGCTGATGCTTGTCAAAGGTACTCTGCAGTGGCTGAGGATGATGATTCCTCTCTTACAGCCTTCCATCACCATAAATCATCACAAACATTTTCTCCATCCCCAGTACCGTGTAACTTCATCAAGCCTCTTCTAGAAGAATCATATTAATCTTCAAGTAAAGTTACGTGTAACTTAAGTAGTCTTTGAATGCATTTGCTTCTCATCTTTTTTTCTTGCATCATCTCAGCTTCAGCCAGCACTGTCTTTATTTAATCTGACATAGAATTAAAAATAAATAAATAAATAAATAAATAAATAAATAAATGTTAAAAGGTTAAAAGAAAGCTAATACTAATTTATCACATTTAAGTGTAATCGACCTCAAGTCTGTGTTAAACCAACATCAACTGTTTGGTAAATCTGGCATGCTGAATTACAAAGCAGTAGTATTATCTAAATACTTACTCCTTATTAACAACTACTTGGAGTCAGAGTCCTTCTGGAAAATCAGCCTATTGAAGACTTTGATAAAGGATACCCAGAAACAGTATGAGTAGAAATTCCATTGACAGTTCTCATTTCTCTATTTCATAAGTTCTGGACACTTGACTTAGCAATGTTATTTTTTTCTTCACAGATTTCATAGAATCACAGTATCATAGAAAGGCAAGGCTTGAGTTGGAAGGTACCTTAAAGCCCATTCAGTTCCAACCCCCCTGCCATGAGCTGAGCTGCCATCCATCACATTAGGCTGCCCAGGGCCCCATTCAACCTGTCCTTGAACACCTCCAGCTACAAACCCTGTTTGTGGGGTATTTGGTTTTGACTCTGATCCCTGATGTACCATATTCCCCTCACATGCATACCCCACTACCACCACAACATGCCCCTCCTCGTCCTGGGGAGGCTTCTCTTCACAATCACAGTGTTCAAAGCAGCAGCAGCAGATGGATTCCTGGGCAAGATCTTTGTCTCCTGACCTCTGTTTTTATATTCTTGTTGCCACTGAAAACAGAAGCACGTAAATAAGTGAGGTTACACACCCATTAAGTGTGTATAAAATGTAGTTTTGCTACTTCATACTACATTGGGAGGGCATTTCAAGTGTGGTCCTACCAGGTTCTGTAATGTTTAGTCTATCTGATATTTTTGTTAATGATTTGGATAATGGAAAAGAGAGAAAATGTGTAGAATTTGCAGATGATGTCAAGCTGGAGGGAGCCGAAAGCTTTTAAGAGGTTAGGATAAGAATTCAAAATGACCTTGATAAATTGGAGGCATTGTCTAAAATTAACTAAAAGAAATTTAGTAAAGACAAATACAACGTTCTATGCTTAGGAAAGAGACATAAAATGCTAATAAAAATAGAAGAAAATAAGCAGGCAATGATACCAAAGAGAAGATTACAGTTCATGGCAAATTGAATGTGCATTTATAATGTGATGCTGATATTAAAAAAAGGCAAATTTCATTCTGGGTCAGACTGGAAGGAATGTGTGGGAAGCAGGAGATGTGGTTATTCTGCTTTACTGCTATTGTGTCCAGTTTTGGGTGCTGTAAAGTAAAAAAAGATGTAGATATACTGGAAAGCAGCCAGAGGGGGAGTAATGAGAATGATAAGAGGTTTAGAAAACTGGAGCTATGAGGAAAGGTTGAAGGAATGGGGTTTGTTTAGTCTAGAAAAGAGAAGGCTGAGCAGGGACATGATAACAGCCTTCAAATACATAAAAGGTTATTCTGAAGAGGACAGTGATCAGTTGTTCTTTGTGTCCACTCAGTGTGGCAGAAGAGGAATTTAGCTTATTTTGCAGCAAGGAAGATTTTAGTTAGATATTAGGAAAGCCTCTTTCACTCTAGCGAGAGCTAAGTACTAAGACAGGCTACTTTAGGAGGCTGCAGAGTAGCAGCAGAGGTTTTTAACTAAAGGTTAGGCAAACATCTGTGACCTTGTGATTTGCAGGGGCTCCAAACTGAGCCAAATTTGAACAAATTTTCTCAGAGATAGCATAAGGCACACCCCTGGCAGCAGTGCATGTTTCCTGACAGAATCCTGGTCTCTGGCACAAAGCAGGAAAATGCAAGCAATTGTCAGCAAAAGCAATTCAACTGTTCTCGTGCAAATGGTTTTCATGTGAGTTATTTGTTGCATTTTTTTTCCCATGTTTTTTGTTTTGAGACTCATTTAAACATTTTTGATGAAAAAATTATCCATCCCAGGCAAGCACCTGAGTAATTTCAGACTAAATTGTTAATCTGGCAAATTATATGCAACAAAAACAGGATCTTAAAATACAGAGGGTTAGGAAACCTTAATTATAGGTGATGTTACCAGGCTCCACACATCATTTTTATTACAGTATCAAACTAAAGATCTGGCCAGGGTCACCATCTGGAGAACTCATCTTAAGGAAACAGATGAAGGAGATTAAATAGGCACATGTGTTTAAGTATCAGTCAATAATCTCACAACTCTTTGTCAGAAAATAAGTAGACTGTTCTATCTCTTGGTATGGTCAGCCTTTAGCCTTCATCTGAAAGCAGTCTTACTTCATAAACTTAGTTCAAAATCCTTTTTTACTATTTTTTTTTCTTTTTCCTTTTCTTTTTCTTTTTGCTTTTCTTTTTCCTCTTGATACCACTGGATTACTTGGCTTAAATTTGAAGGTTTTCTTTACAAATTTAGGAGCTCGTAACACACCTTTGAAAGGAAAAGAAGTTTTGTTTTTGTTTTTTTAAAGAAATGAGAGAAAAAGAGAAAAATGAAAGAAAGAAAGAAAGAAAGAAAGAAAGAAAGAAAGAAAGAAAGAAAGAAAGAAAGAAAGAAAGAAAGAAAGAAAGAAAGAAAGAAAGAAAGAAAGAAAGAAAGAAAGAAAGAAAGAAAGAAAGGGAAAAGGAAAAAAGGAAAAGAAAGAAAAGAAAGAAAAACAGAAAGGAAAAAAGAAAAAGAAAGAAAATAAGGTGGAACTTTTGCCCAAGCGCTGTCTTTGAATAGTCAGTACTTCAAGAAAAATGCCACGAGACTCATAATAATAAAACAAGAGCTGGCAAACCTACTTCAGGATGGAAATTCCATTTCTTCTATGCCGCCTTTATATAAGAAGACTAGTCTCCTAATATTAGGACTGATCTAGCACTTTTGCATTGAAAAGTAAACTTCTTGATAGTTCAATCTTGAGAATGGAATTAAAGGGTGTCTGCAATCAGTGAAAAGATTCCATATGATCTTCCTTTAGATATCAGGTGCAGAGGCTGTCATCTGTGGAAACATATTTCTGTACACTATGGAAAGGAAAAGGCCATATTTTTCTTACATGCTACATTAAAAAGACTATAATAAGGCAGGGTAGAAAAATGTCTGAATACACGAGGCACACTTCAGTCTGTATGTTTGAGCTCTGGCCATGAAAAGCCAGTAAGTGCTTGAGACTTGTTAGAGCCTGACCCACAGAAAGACAGTAAGTACAGGTAAGTGCATTCCCCCATGGAGCCAACATGGGCAAGGTCTCTAAGGGGCATTTTGGTGCTTTGTAACTGGGTATTTAAAGAAACTTGTGTGTCATGCTCATTGACTGCTGGCTTAGGAAATCTTTACCCATTTTTAGATGGAAATTACTGTAGAACAGAGCTGATATGAAGGATGGTTCCAAAATCTAGAAGCAGTGTCTAATTTGAGTCATATAAATCAAAATCTTCATTATAGAAGATTTAATGTTAAAATGAGCTTTAAATCAACATCTTAGGACATGGTTAGTGGGCATGGTGGTTGATGGTTTGATGGTTGGACTAGATCTTACAGGTCTTTTCCAATCTTAATGATTCTATGATCTTGAAAACAAATGTTTTCATCTTTTTTGGTCAAGTTCTTGAGGCCATGTATTATTCATCTCAAATGGAAAATTTTCTTAGAGTTCTTTCACATAGAATCATCAAATTTTAGGTTCATCAAGTCCAACAACCCTGCTAAAGTCTGTTCTCTGCAGTAGGTATATATAAAATAAAATTTAATATAAAATAAACCCTGTAAGGTTTATTTTAAGTACTCAGCATCTAAGTAGGGTGTCGCTGTTGGGAAGGATAATGTAATATCTTCCAGCTCTAAATATTCTCTGTGACTGCAAGCTATGAAATTACTACTGAAATTTTCAACCTAACTATTATCTTTGCTGGATGAGCAATTATTCTTCTTTTCCTGTGAAGAGACCTGGAAGATTGTAAGATTTCATAGCACTCTTCTGACATTCTTTCTCAACTCAGTGTCGTGCTTCATCTCCATGCAGATGTTTTGAGATCTGGTCCTTCTACACACATAACTGAGTTTAATTCCTGATAGCATGCAGCTGTATTTTATTTTAAGGCTATATGTCTTTACCGCTATATTACTGTTGTCTGATACCTATTGGTTATTTGCATCATGACAAATTCATTTTTGATGGAAGATGAAATTCATTTGGAAGGACCTGCTCCTGCTATTTCAACACAACATGTACTCATATTACTGTCAACACTTGCCTCAGAACACCCCCTCTTCCACTTGTGTTTCACTTGTGCAAGACTTTCAGGACATCTTGCACTGAGGTTTCTGTTCTGTATGTAACTCAGTGCACATCCCTTGGCATTTTGCAAGCATGAAACTTTTCTGATGTTAAATATCACGTTATACACGTAAGTCTATCTTCTGGAAACAAACAATTCCAAAGCAATCCCCACAAGGTCCATTGAGATTTTTCAGTGCTTTTAGAACACGTCTATCTTCTCTGTAAATAAGCCACACTATTTCTTGAAATGTTTTGTTTTGGAAAATGATTTTCACTAACACAGAAGGAAACCACTATGAAACCGTAGATCCCTTCTTAAAGGAAACTTTACAGATTCAACTAAAAATACTGAAAAAGGAGAATTTCTCCTTCACAGTTTTCTATTTCAGCAAGAATTTTTTCCTTGTCCTCGAGCACAAGCAAGATATGAATCTAAATGAGAAGAATCACCTTCCAGGTTTCAAAACTGTTAGAAATTGCATATGTAATTCATTCAGGAACTTCAGAGACGTAAAATATTTAACATTCAGAAGCAAAACATGAAAGTTTATCATAAATTCTCGGATTCTTATAACCTGCTGTACGTTTATTGAATAGGGCTGAAATCATTTCTAGTCCTGTGCTTGTTTCTACTTCCTCAGCTCACACACTGCAAGGAAGCATGGAGATGTGCTGTAAGATGAGACAGAGAACACTGCTGATAAGTTATGATGAATTCTTTGTGCCTTCTTTGGGCTGCTTGAAGCACGGGAGAGATTTGGAATCAAGGCTTCAAGTGGTGGAAGATCCCCAATAGGGATATAGAATCCTAGAGTTAGAAGGGGTAAGGATAGAATCCTTTGAGTTGGAAGGGGCCACTGAAGCCCATCTAGTCCAACTACCCTGCGAGGAACAGGGGCGTGCACAGCTTAGTCAAGTTGCCCATGGCTGCTCCAACCTGGCCTTGAAAGTCTCCAGGGCTGAGGCATCAACTGCAATACAAGCACTGTTCCAGTGTTTCAGCACCCTCACTGTAAAAGATTTTCTCCTTATACCTAACCTAAATCTCCACTCTATAAGCTTGAAACCATCTTCACTGTCCTATCACAACAGACCCTGCTATAGAGTCTGTCCCCTTCTTTCCTATAGCTCCCCTTCAGATACTCTCAGGTCACCCTGCAGCCTTCTCTTCTCCAGGCTGAACAGCCCCAGCACTCTCAGCCTCCCCTCGTAGGAGAGATGTTACATTCCATGGATCATTTCTTTGGTCCTTCTCTAGACACACTCCAACAGCTTCATGTCTCTCCTGTACTGAGGACTCCACCTTTGGATGTAGTACTGCAGGTGAAGACTAAGCAGTGCAGAGCAGAGGGGCAGGATCACCTCTTTCGATCTGCTGGCCATGCTTCTTTTGATGCAGCCCAAGATACAGTTGACTTTCTGTTCTGTGAGGGCACATTACTGACTCATGTCCAGCTTTCCATCTACCAGTAACCCCAGGTAATTTTGGCAGTGCTGTACTCAATCATTTCATCCCCCAGTTTGTATTGGTAGTGAGGGTTGCCTCAACCCACGTGCAAGATCGTGCATTTGGATTTGTTGAACCTCACGAGGTTCACCTGGGCCCACTGCTCAAACCTGTCTAAGTCCCTCTGGATGGCAACCCATGTGTGTGTTGACAACACCCTGCAGCTTGGATTTCTTAAGAAGCAGGAGACACATATTGAAGGAAAAATAGATGTGTAAAATTTACCTTAGAGAACAAGCAGTTTAATAAATCATGCTGACTGTGCTGACTGTTCCAAGCCATGTGGGTTTGCTTACATTTAAAATAATGAGTTTTTCTAACCTACAGCACTTGAACATCTTTAATGCTCATAGAGGATTACAGTAATCATTGCCTATCCAAGCATATAGCTGCTGTGTGAGTCTTGGACCCGCAGCATAGGGATTATCTTGCTTCACAACACAAAGAGCTGCAACATGGTGCTCATTGAGCACAAGAGTTAACAAGTTTATCCAGTTAGCTGGATACAAAATTATCAACGGAAGTGAAGGATCTTTCTCTTTCCTTCAGAAGCTTTTTCTCCTGAATTACTTTCCCTTGCTTGTTTTTATACTGCCATTTTAGATAAGATCTACAAAGCTGATTTCTCACTGACTGCCACCCAGAAATACTACCTGCAACATGGGATCTGGCCTCACCCTAGCTGCCTCTAAAATTACTAGGATTTACTTTCATTTACTTTGCATTAACTCCCTCTAGTTTCCTTCTAGCATGGGAATATGTCTTAGAATTACTTCACTAACTAATAACAGGAAATAAAATACCCAATGCTGGTGACACACCTGGGCAAGGTGATTCCTTTCTCATCCTTACAGCAAGCAGAAGCCATGAAGAAAGAATGGGTAGGCTTTTAAATTCCTGCCCTTCCCCTTAATACAACATACAGTGAAAATATCAGACGGGCACACAGACTCCTACAAAGTTCCGACTAATCTGTCCTCTGCAAAGCTCCTGGGACATTTCTCTAACTAGGGGGAAAAAAGAAGAAGAAAAAAGAAAAACAAGAAAAGGAATGGAGAAAGGAAGGAAATATATATCCTACTGCTGTACTGCCATCTTTCCTGGCAGCAGCACTCTGTTTCTGAGAAAGTATTAAGTCTTGCTTCTGCCTCCTCAAGAACTGGCTCTCCCTGCTCTCTCCTTGTATTTTGCATTAATGAACATGCCCTTCTGTTCCTCTCCCTTGTTGCAACCTTTCAACTCATCCATCTGTCACTTGGCAGTGGCTTCTGGAGTGTTCTTCCCAGGGACATTCCATGTTTATTCAAGTGTTGCTGTGCTCTGAGACTACAGAAGCAGATCTGTTGTTTCCAGCTAGATCTGCTTATATCCCAACATCACTGAACCACATATTCTCATACCAGAGGCAGGAATACAGATGCCACACTTAAGCAAGTCAGAGGACTATTTTCCTTTCTCATGTTCCCTATATTTGCACATGGTCCTTTCTCTTCAGATAGTTCATAGTAAATTCTACCAGGGTTTGCAGAATCCTTGTGAAAACAGCCTCTTTTCCTCCATGCTATTGTAGTTAATTTGCTGAGCATAATGTATGGCAAGAAAGTGCAATTGTACAGGGCCAGCCCTTCATCATAAAATGGGACCTGGGGATTCCATTTTATAAGCTGGATTTGCTGCTCACCAATAAGCTTAAATGAGGTCCAGACAGAGTATGAAGAGCTGTCTATACATTGTGTGGATACAGTGGGATTGAGGTAGGAGAGTTCTTTCTCCTTTGTTAAATGTTGGTGGTGGTTGCTGCTGCACAACCAGAGGTAGGACACAGGTGTTTTGTTCTGTGGCCTGGCTTGTCCTATTTCCCATGCTAGAAATGAAGCCTACCTAAGGAACCTTCTTTGAAATGATTTGTTATTCTAGCCCAAAAGGAGACAAAATGAGTCTGCAGATAAATGAAGAAACTGATCAAGAGTTCTTGTTTCTTCAGGAGGCTTTGCAGAGGAACATAACCAGCCTCCACTGGCTAACTGATACCATGGCAGATATGCTAAGGGACATGCATAGGCTGCTTTGGGCTGAAGTACCAACACAGTAATCTCAAAGACTACATCAAAACATATCTATGTCTAGACAAGTAAAAACTGGAGATCAGCTTTAAAATTCGAGACCATGAAACGTGATTGCTGACACTCTCTTGTTGACTACAGAATTCATATTAAGAAAAAAGTATGTTTGATTCAAAGATGGGTCAGCTGGCTGTGAACTGATTATCATGAGCTCTAGCCAACAAAGGGGTTAGCTAAACATTGTCTTCCCCTATGTTTCATTAACATGAATACTAACTTTGAGGATGCAAATGTACAGAAGTAACAGTACAGGGAAACTCACAGGGCACATTTCCTACCCCAGTATCAACTAAAGGAGCTCTGCATATTAGATATGGTTTTGTGTACAGGTTACAGAACAGAAAATTTGCTATTGTAGTAGAAAAGTGCATTAAATCCTTCATGCTCACACACAAAATCAACAGGAATCTCTCAAATATTAGAAAATAATAAATGATATCTTAAATTGGCCCAAACAAATCGTGATGTGGGAAAACTGGCACGTTGCAGACATAAAAAGTATGGTCAAGTCAGTGGAAAGAAACAATTTTAGGATCACAGGAAGAGATGTTTTGTAGAATAAATTCAGCAGAGGTTAGCTAACAGGAAAAGATATGTGATCTTTCTGCATTGCAATTCTTTCCTCCTAAATGGATCATCTTCAGATAAAACCACAGATACATAAATGGAGATGCATGCAAATTGTTGTTATAAAGAAAACAACTGATAAACAAATGTCTGATAGGAGCCCATAGGTTACAATGCACAAATTGAAGCTGCTGGTTTTGTAGTCTGGCCATTTAGTTAGTATCTGGCCATTTCCAGAGGGTTTGTTTGCTGGACGAGCATCAAAATAAAGCACTTTTGGGGAAAGGCTGTAAATCAAGATATTATCTGCATTTACAGTGATAAATTACAGATTGAAATAAATAACGATATTGAAAAAATGAATGGCTACAATAGCTGGCTGTTAAGCTGGTCGCCAGGCAGTTATTTCAGAAAGCCATCAACAAATCCAGATAAACCCAGATAAATACAAATTTTCTGTGGTTTTCTTTTCATGCATAAGAACAGGCAGGGTATTATTTCTGAACCTGAATGTCTACAACTCACTTTAAATGAATAATTCTTCTTCCAGTGAGATGCCATAAAAATGTTGTTTGCTCCTACTGTTTCATTTACCAGGATAGCTATCGTATTGCACTCCTTACATTCTGCTTGTCCTGTTATCTGCAGTCCACTCCAGGATACCTAGCACTGCTCTGAGCTAAACAAAACCAATGCTTTTTGTCATCTTCATTGGCAGGAAAACAAAGTGCAAACATGCAGCTACACAATGTAGGAACCGATGTGTTGATTCAAACCACAGGTCAGTCTAGCTCATTGTTCTTTCCCCAGCAACAGATTTGTAGGAAATACCATGAGAACAAAGACGTATGAAGTGAGAATTCATTCTTGCTAGACCTCAGAAACTTAAAGGTGGAATTTCCTTGCCTGGAAATATATCTATTTAATATCTCTTTATAAATCTTTTTCTTCTATGCAAGGAGTTCCATAGTGTTTTCTCAGTGAAGCCGTCTCCTTCTGTCTACTTTGAAGCTAATTTTATTTAATGACTCCTTGTATTTTATTGTGAAATGAAGCAAACAGCTGCTCCTTACCAATTGAACTATCTATGTTCTATCATCTCTTCCTCTGGTTCATATTTTCAACAATAATTAACTAAAAGATTCATAAGCAATTGTAGCAGATAGTTAGTTCAGGAAAGCTCTATAAGAGAAAGTTTAATACAAAGACTAAATCTGATTCTACTTAATCTCCACATAATCAAAGAAGAAATAGTACCTCTCACCATCTCCCTGTAGGGACCAATTCTAACTGAACTCAGCACCTTTCAAGACCAACCTTTGAGGTAATTAGTGTCTTCCACACAAGTCTCCACAAAGCCTTACATCTATTCAGGTACATCTCAGTCTGACCACAAGCTCCAAATCCTGGTCCCAGCAAACAGCAACAGTTTGGGTTTTCTGGTCTGTGAGTAAAATATTTTCCCATGTTTTTGCTGCAGTGATAGTAAAGAACCATGGAATTTTAAAGATATTTGTATGAGTGCCACATTAGATACCCTTTTGTGTCATCTGATTTGCAATGAAAATACGTAAATGAGAAGAAAAAATCTTAATGGAAAAAATAGTTCTGTTGTCTAAAAATAATATTACACAAGTTTCTCTTTTTGGAATTTATCCATTCATTTTCTTCATAAACATTTACTAAGGAGAAAACTATTTTATGAACATATGGCACTTGTCTCTGTTTTGGATGTAAAAACGTCTGGTATTTTGCTGACTTCATTTCATTGTGAGTCACTGTGCAGCTTTGTATAAACACCAGGGTATTTTCATCAATTAGAAATAACTGAGATTTTCATCATAACATTCCCATATTTACTTGTGCTTGAATAGTTCTGCTAATATTCTAGCACACATAGGATTGCTGCTTCTATGTGTGCTAGACACATAGGATTGCTCTGACTGGAAAGTCAGAGAAATAATGCCCAAGGAGCCATGACTTTGGTCTGAAATCCCACTGTATCCACTGGCAAAAAAAAAAAATCCTATAGATTTTCTCTGACACTCGTTATTTTTCATCATTTCGAATGACTGTGATGAGAAAAAAAGAAATAGTCTTCGAAAATCTCATTCTGATGGAACAAAAGACTACTGTCAAATAAGAGTGCTCTTTCTTAAGATAATAAGGGCATATACAGAATCTTATCTGATTGTTCCAGCAACCTTTAATTATAACACGCTTCTGCACGTTGTTGGCTAACTGGATATCCAGAGTGAGGAAAGTAATTGCTCTATCAGTACTTCAAGAATGAGACTGATCCTTTCCCCATTGTGGAGTAGTACAGAAGACAGAGGACACTGTAAGTGCTGCCCACCTCAAGAAGATTGTACAGCATTCACTATAATCATGCTTCCAATTGCTGGCACATTGGAGAACTCAGACAGCAATCCAGGTCACTGCAGCAGCATCTGTGGAAGTGGCAAAGCTATGACTGTGTGTGGCAGGACACGCATTTGAGAAATGTTAGAAATGGGAAGCGATTATCTATCATTGAAGGAACTTACGGGAGACAGATGTATTCAAATCCCTTTAGGAGGAAAGGTAGTCTATAGACCAAGTACCTGGTTAACTGCTCCAGTCATTGGACTAGAAGGCAAAATGAGGTAAGAGCCGTATGAAGCAAGCCAGCCCTATGGCTGAAATCACACTTTCTTGTCAGTTTACTTTACAAGGCCAAACAGAAGCAACCTCCAATCTCACCATGGTGAAAACAGCTGCAAGGCCTGCTGTTTGTCCTCCCACGGGGTGACACTAGATGGCAGCAATTAAAATGGCAGCAGGAACTTCAGATCTCTCTGGCTCTAGGAGTAACTTTGGCAAGCAGCTGGCCTGGTGTTGGTGACTCCAGTTGGCTGTCACCTCTTCTCTGTCTGCCATAGTGCCACAGAGGTTGCTGCAGTGCTCAGGCAGCTTGTGAGCTGGGTGCAGGCATGCAAATGAAATCACCCACACTGTAGCTGTTACATTCACTCATGCTTTTCTCTAAATTGACTTGCCCATATCTGGTAAGCCAGGTTTACACCTGAGGCCTCTTCGTAAGCATTTCCCAAACTAGTATGATAGAATCTATTAACTATCCTGGTGTTCTGATTGCTGCTTTGGAGATGAGCAGATTGGCTTCTGCACAGCATTTTAGAGATGTTGATAGTAAAGACCTTGGTAATATCAATTAAAGAATCAACAAGCACAATAGATTAATAATATCAAACCCACTACTTGGAGATTTTGTTGCACAGCCTCCCATTTTTGAAGAAATGTGATGAAGGAAAATAATGAGACTCTCCAAAAAACGAGTAGTACCAGTGTAGGATACTCTATTCTTGTTCTAGTATAACAAGCCAACAAAATCACAGACTGTTCACAGTTTAACAATGATATGTCAAGAAACAATGAGTAGCAATCAAGACAAATATTTCCTTGGAATATTCATGTGCCTCATTCTCTCTTCACACTGGTTTTGCTCAATAGCTCTGCCACAGTTTGAGTCTCACTGCTGTTATACCTGTAACAACAGGGGAGTAATTACCAAGTTCTGAAAATATGTTTGGGTATTAAATCTGGAATTCAAGCTTTCAACTGGGGGGGAAAAAAAAAAAAAAAGAAAAAAAAATCAACCTTTACAAATTAACTCGGATGCTGACTTTGAGTTACCAAAGATGAAATCCAGTGCTTAGTCATTGATGAGAACTACAATCATTTTATTTAGGACATTAGGACTCAATTGTTTGATGCAACTTCTGGTGCTGCAATGTAAGGTAGTTACCTAAAGATAAGTGCCTTATATGACAGCCAAAGCAGTGACTTCTTTGGTTGAGCAATTCTGGCAGTGGCCATGCTATCTGTCTGCCAAGCCACAAGGAAGTAGAAAGGAGGGGCAGAGATATTAATTGTCATTGTGCATAAGAATACAAGAGGTGAGAGCAGGGACAGGTGACCTAGGAGGAACAGACACACTGCTGAAGCACAAGATTTGGGAAATTGAAATCCTCCAGGAGTTTAATCAAGGAAAGGACACAAAAGGCAGCAAGAAAGTCTTCTTTGAGCATAAGAGCAGAATAAAAAAAGAAAAGGAAGTCTGATAAAAATATGGGCCAGCTGCTAAATGGGAGAGGAGACTTGGAGAGAAAGGAAATGGAGAAAGCCAAACTTCTCAATATTTCTTTCATCTTAGTCTTTACTGGTCAGAGCAAGCTTCAGCAATCCCAGGCCCTGAGACAGAGGAAAAATCTGAAGCAAAGGAAACTTACACTCAGTAGAAAAGTATCAGATTAGGGAACATGTAAGCAAAGTGGACAAAAAGAAGTTCATGGGATGCATAAACAAACATTGAGGGAGTGGGCCAACATCATGGCTAAGCCAATCTCAATTTCCTTTGAAAGATTATGGCAATCAGAAGAAACTCCTGACAGCAAATACCACTCCTACCTTCAAGAAGGACAGGAGGGAAGATCTGTGAAACTACAGGACAGTCAGTCCCTAGGAAAGGCAGAGGATCAAGACCTTGTGGAGCCTCTTTACATCCATGAAGGACAGGAAGATAATTGGAAGAAGCCAGTGTGGATTTACAGAGTAGAACTAATATCCAATCAACCTGATAGCTATACATGATGAGATGACTAGCTTGGATAAGGGGAAAGCAGAAGATGTGGTATCTTGATTTTGGCAAGAGTTTCAACACCATCTCCTGTGACACTATCATTGAAAAACCAAAGTATGGGCTAGATAAGTGGATAGTGAAATGGAAAACTGGCTGAACTGCCGGGTCTAAAGGACTGTGATCATTGCCATGAAGTCCAGTCACTGATGGATTAACTCAAGGGTTGGCTCTGGGGCCATTACTGTTTATCATCATTAATGGTGATAACGACAGGACAGTGAACCCTCAGCAAGTTTCCACATGGTACATTGGAAGATGATACTTTCATCTGACACAGATGGGTGTCTACCACCCAGAGGGACCTTAGCAAGGGGTAGAAATTGGCCAACAGGTGTTTCATGCTTAACAGGGGAAATGACAAATACTGTAGCTCTAATCCCAGGCAGCAGGACAGGATGGTGGCTAACTGGATGGAAATCAGTTTTGCTGAAAAAGACCTGGGGTTCATGGTGAGACAGCAGTGTTTATTACCCATACTGAATGCAGGCTCTAGAAAGGAGCATCTCAGCATGTTGTGTTCATAGAAAGTGTTTTTAGGATTCCTTCATAGTAATGCCTCATGGGCATTTCCTTGCTAACCTGCAAGTGCTGGAGGTGACCCCACTTAAGCTCCTTTTGTTGATTTTTATTATCTCTCTGTGTCACATAATCCCATGTCCTTTGTTCATCGACCCTGTGCATCACTCCTTCACAAGGCTACTGGTTACCATCTCTTTCCTCCTTTCTAGTTTAAAGTCATTCTCATAAGGTCACCTATTCTATTGGCGCCTTGTCTGCCCTGCTTAGTGAGACAAATCCTGTCTCCCAGCCAGACATCAATCCTCAAACAGGGTCCCATAGTCACATAATGTGCCCTGTACCTCTACATCACAAAAAGCCAGTGGTGTTCTTGGCTGCATTAGGAAAAGCATTACCTGCATACTGACAGAGGGAACCTTTTCCTTCCTCTCAGCGCTAATGAGACACATCCAGAGAGCTGGGTTTAGGTCTGGGCTCCTTGACACAAGAGATGGGCATACTGGAGTGACTTCAAGGAAGGACCACAGAGATGATTAACGCACCAGAGCATTTGTCATGCAAGGACAGGATGGAAGAAATTTCATACAAGCATGAAAAAAAATCTTTTTTTATGTGTGAGTTGTCGAATTCTTACTTGCCAGGTATAATTGCCCAGAAATGTTGATGACTGCCCACTTCTGTAGGTATGCAAAACCCAACTGGACACAGACCTGGGCAGTCTGCTCTACATGACCTTGCTTTGAACAGAGGCATTGGAGTAAGTGACCTCCAGAGGTCCCATCCAACCTGAATCCTTCTGTGTGTGTGTGGATATGTGATTCTGTGTCCAGCTTAGCCTTTAGATGTCCTTCATTGCCTTCTACACAGCAGAGACCTCACACCCTTGTCCAGAGGAGTGCTGCAGGGCTAGTACGTGTGTATACTGTAAGTATACATAGCTGTCTATACCTTACAGTCATGCCTGATTTCTTCAAGCTGTGATCACTGTACCAAACAGAGAAGATGCCACAAGAACTCCGTGCAGAGATATCATTTTTTAACAGTAGCAGGAAATGAAAAATCATCTTCACAGCCCAGGGACAAAGCATCTTTTCTGGCAGCTCTCTAGGGAGCTGGCTTTGGCTCACAGTCTCGTTTCCTCAGCAGCACAAGAGACTGTAGGATCAAGAAAATAACAGGAAAAGATTAGCAAGCACCTTCTGGAGTCCTGTCTGTAAGATATCTGGTGTTCTGTTTGAGCTGTACATATATGACATTTTAAAGGAATAATTGTGGTTATGAGGAAACAATTATTCAAACCTTACTAAAATGGAAGAAAATTGAGATTAGTCTGAAATTGATGCTCTCTGCCATTAAAACACCTTTCAGGATGAATAAACATTTGCTAAACTGACAGTACCTGTGTTCAAAACTAATTATCACCTGTACTTTGAAATTAAAGGCAGAAAATATCTTGGTTGTGACACTGTGACAGTTAAGGCTGACTGTGCCCGTTTGCACCAAATAAATACTTTCATCAGAAATACTATATTTGATAGTTGTTTTTGTTGGGTTTTTTTCTCAAAGTTACTGCAGCCCTGCTATTGTAGGGCCCAGTCATCTGTGTAAGGCCACTTTTTTGCCTTCTTTTTGGAGAGTCCGGTAATGAGTGTTCTTGCAGAGAAAGATGAAATTTATAGTCTCCATGAAAAGAGGGGACCAAGAGGTCTAAGAACCTCTTCTTAACATAGCCCAATAGTTTATTTCTTTCTTGAATCATATCCTGCTGTCACTCACTAACTGTATAAACATCATTATTTTTATTAATAAATACCCCATAAAATTTAGCAGCAGCTCCAGTGGCTCCATGTGTTACAGCTCAGATTTTCAACTTACTGTCAACTCTCAACTTTTTACTCATCATACCAAGTTGAACATATTAAAGTTTAAATAAAAATCACCATGAGATAAAAGTATTCTTATTTTTCAGATGGTGTTTTTAAAATGTTGTGATTGAGCTCTTAAATAGAATATGTTTGTTCCATTTTTTTTTCCCTTTTACAAAAAGAAGTATGCTACTGAGATATTTTGAGAGCACTTTTGACTGCCGATGCACTATGAACAACAGGAGACCTTACCGACCCCACCAGAGATTAATGGATCAGAATCTGTGTCTTCCTGGAGAATGGAAGACGTCAACACTAAAAGCTCCCTTACCCCACAGATAGCTGACCCCAGTCCTGTTGTTTTTTCCAGTTTTCAGAAAAATCCTTGGCAAGAACTATCATTTTTTCCAGTCATCAGATTTCCAAGAATCTTTCTTTCACATCTCTCTTTTTCTTTTGATGGACTCTCATGTCATAGTAAACGCAGACCTCCTACAGGAATGTGGGCCAGACATGTCTGTAAGCCAAATGGCGAATGCCTAGAACAACAGCAATGATCAATGAAGTCCAGCAGCTAGAAGGAGGAAAAAAAAAAAAAAAAAAAAAAAAAAATTACAAGGATATTTTTTTTTTCCCATGAATGTTTCTCCATGTTTTATTTGATTTGACCTAACTGTGCAGTTAGCTGTGGCCCACTGCATGGCCATCTAATCCTGTGGGGACACCATGAGCTCTGCCTCTTTACACAAATTTCAAATTGACTTTTCAAAACTGGCAGCACTGTAGACATTTTTTCACACTTTAAATGAAGGTAGAACAGGCAGGAGATATATTTCTTTTTGCTTTTCGTCTGAGTTCAGATACACCCAAAAAAGCTTGTTTCTTCTCATAGATGACGTGAATTTCTGCAGACAAGTGAGTGTGCTGTTGCTCGCGACTGACTGACCCATAAATACTGGAAATGACCTATTAGTAAGTCATTTCAAAAGTATCGTTTCTGTTAAAATGACAGTTTTGATTTTTTTGGCTCTTCTTTTTCAGGTGTGAGGCTCTGATTTGTACAATTAGATGCACAGGTTTTTTTCTTCCAAAGTCTTGATCCAACAAAATGTTTTAGTAAGTGTTTAATTTTAAATCAGGTGCACTGAACAAACTTTTAAACCTAAACACAGATAAAACTACTTAAATAGTTAGTCTCCTCATTTGGAGTGTATAGTTTTAAGCAATGGTAATCTAGCTTCCAGATATTCTAATGGAATTTGTCTTAGACAAATTCTTCACAATTTTTACCACTCCTCTGATGCTGCCTGGCCTCTAATAAGTTAAGAAGCAGAACATTCTTTGTCTTCTAGATATGGTTGCGTCTTGCTGCACGCATACAAAAATGCCATTATTTAGGTAAAGAGAGAAACTCTAAGGAATAGATAATTGATCCCTTAAGAACCCTCTTATTTATATCTTAGTCCATGCTACTAAAATTAATTGTTCCCACATATGGGGAGCATGATAATCTGGTAACCCTAACGTAAAAAAAAAAAAAAAAAAAAAAAATAGAGAGGGAACTGCAAAATGGTCAGCATCACTGTAGACCCTGTAAAGAATGTGCAACAAGTCCTTACAGAAGCCATTTTCAGGAAGCAGAAGGTGGTGACTGCAAACAACCAGAACAGATTTACCAAGAACAAACTGGGCTGACCAACCCAGTTGCCCTCTGTAATAAGATACTTGATTCTATGGACATGTGGAGAGCAGAAAATGCCACTTACCCAAACTTTAGCTGGGTTTTTTATGTCATTTTCCATAGCAATGGTCCAAGTCCTCTCTGAAGCCAGACTGGGGGTCTTGGACCACAGACATATTCAAAGGGGAGTGGAAAACTTGCCTAGACTGTTGGTCTTAGAGGTCAATAGTCGATGCCTTTAAGGAATTACTTGTTTAGAATGGAATCATAGAATCATAGAGTTGCTCGGATTGGAAAAGATCTTAAAAATCATCTAGTTCAACCACAACATTATACATAGTTGTTTATTATCAGTCTCTGTCAACAAAAGATCCCAAGGCTGATAATGTCATCATCAGCAACTTCAGTAGTGACATGGATTGCACCCTCAGCAGACTGACATTACCATGTGGGGAAGTGAGATTTTCCAGCCTGAAGAAGATCAAGGATGGGTCTGTTTGCTGTCTTCATCTGCCTAGAAGGAAGTTTTAGAGAGGTATTAGAAGGGCATAGTAAAGGACAAGAGGCATCAATCACACTCTGCAGCAAGGGAAAACCTGACCAGATCTGGCAAGGGTGGTGCAAATCTGAACAGGGACTCAGAGGGGTGGTGGCATCTCCACTCCTTCATGCATTCAAAATATATCCGGGCAAGGCTCTGAGTGATTGGATCTGGCTTTAATCTTTGCGCAGGAGTTTTGTCTGGATGACCTCCAAGGTTCCTTGTGACCTGTTATCCTGTGTCTCTAGCTCTAAGGATATTTTAGGTACTGTTTCCCATAGCGAAGTATGGAGCAGCAGTAGTCACACCCAGGAGACCAAACAGTGTTAAGATGCAGGACTTAACATCCTTCCTATCTATAGAAATGTTAGGAACCCATGGCAGCAGGGTTGGAAATAGAACTTTACACTTCTTGGGGGGAAAAAAGACAAAATGCATTTTAAAAGCCTGACTGCGATGTGCTGGAAGGAAGAATTCACCAAGGAAGAGAAAGGATGCTGTGATGCTGCTAAGCCAGTAAAATGACATTTTGCTCTTTCCCAATCTACTACCAAGATGGGACAAATCTAGAGAAGGATGACCAGGAAGCCAGGATGACCAGTAGCCCTCTTCTGTGAGGCCATTTTGTGTCACGCCACCCATGGCCACGAGCAGGTGATTTGAGTCAACCCAACCCCTTTCTACCGTCACCATGCTTGCTCCCAATGCAATAAATAGAAAGGCTATTTTGTCGAGCCCAGCTGTTTTTATTCAGGAACTTCTCAGAGGAAGCCGGCATGCATAAACAGGAAAGCAGGGGCTGTTTTTACCTCACCCATCTATAGCCAGCACATGCGGGCTGACATCAGGCGAGGGCCAGCTGCACTGAGCGCACCCAATAATTTGCTCCCAAGGCAGCGGTGCCAGCACCAGAGGGAAACACAGACAGACAAGCAGACCCTCCAGGCATCCCTCCCACCTCTCCAGTCACCCCCAGTGCACTCAGAGGAGCACCCTTCCTCCTCAGTTGTTCTCTCCTACGTGAGACCCAGCCCCTCAGAGGAGCTTGCTGATGGTGAGGGGCCTCATCATGGGCCCCCAGCACCCATTTCCATGCTTGTTTGATGTTGAGTGAGCTAGGAGCACCGGACACCTAATTTTAGCCCCCATGGGCTGGAACTGCAGTCTGCACAATAGAAACATTGGTGGGAAGGAAAAGCAACACCACACTGTAATTTTGTCTCCAGTGATGGGGTTTTCTTTCTAAAACCTGAGTATCGGTTACATTCACTGCTCCAGGCTACAAGAAATATGCTTTGCCTGCAGCCATAACATCTCCTCTCCTGCCTATATGTCACTGTATAATAAAATGTGAACAGTTTTACAGTCACTACAGAGTTATTATATGACATATGTGTATAAAGCACACTGGCTTATATGACCACCCAAGCGATTAATAAAACCGGTTGCCTGCTAAAAGTGATCTTTAACTAAAGGTTCAACAAAATTGGTTTGGAAGCCTTGGGAGTAATTTGAAGTGGTTGCTTAAATCACGGAGACACAAAGCCTGCAGGAGATAGATCTTCACACAGCCCTTGTCGTTGGTGTTCTCCTCCCTAAAGACTCAACACCTTTAAATAGAACCCTGTTCCAAATAATATTGATGTTAATTTGTTTGTTTGCTACCATAGAAAAAAAGAAACAACCACAACAACACTGTTAAGGGAATCAGCATGAATAGTAGTGAAGAAATGCCTTGGCTATGAGTAATTTCTGCCTCTATTTTAAACATAGTGAGTAAATTCTGCCCTCATCTACACCAGCCAAAATTGGATAAAGGTGAATTCTGTGAGAACTGAGGATGAGATTTAGTCTGCAAGTTCAAATCTCACTTCAGAAAGTAGTCAAATTGAGCAATTAACTGTATTAATCATTGTCATCTTATTTTATGTCTTCCTTCCAGTGAGTTGCATGCTGGAATACATAAACTGAACATAAAACTAATTTCCTCTCACGTTTTACAACATGCTATTAACTTGAAAGCCACAAAAGTAGTGATCTTAATTTATATCAGAGAGTAGAAGAGCCATGAGCTCTGCAACTGAAAATGATGGGAAGTATGGAACCAGCAAGCACTACTCTGCCACAGCTGCACCACCTCATTCTCAGTTTTGATGCACAAATCAGGCTAAAGAGTGAGCGCCCCCAGAAATAGACTTAACCCACCATTTTCTGGCTCTTCAACTCCCAATAAAGAAAATCACACTGAGGCCTGTTGGGAGGCATCCATTTTTCTCCATTTATCCCAGCAGTAAGTGTACTTACTCATTTCCCACTCTGTCTTCAGCCTGGAAAGGATGTGAAATAAGGAAACAGCAAGTGCCTGTGTAGATTCTTCTCTGCTATTAACCAGCTGACTCCCAGTTAACATCACCTTCCTTTTCTAAACTCCCCTTCTGATTTAACTCTAAGCAGGAGTACATGCATTCCCAAGAGTCCCTGGATGGACTTCAGAACTTACAAATTTATTTAAACTCATCTGGGACCTCTACAAAGAGATGTACAGAACTGACAAATGTGTTGTCAACTCATTTGATCCTGAGTTTAATGTTACAGCTTCCAACAAACACACAAGTTTTGGTAGACTTTCTCTTACAATGAAAATGCAGAATTTTCTGGTTTTGCCAGTGAAAACTGAACGTGTAACAACAAACGTTGGCTGTTTTGGCTGAGTTTCACAGAATCATAATATCACAGAACCACAGAATGGTTTGGGTTGAAAGGGACCCTTAAGATCATCTAGTTCCAACCTCCCATAGGCAGGATACCTCTCACCTGACCAGGTTGCTCACAGCCTCATCCAGCATGGCCTTGAATGCCACCAGGGAGCAACATGGTCCAGCGTCTCACCACTCTTACAGAAAGAATTTCTTCATAATATCTATGCTAAATCTACCCTCTTCCAGTTTAAAACCATCTCCTTTTATCCTGTCTCTACATGTCCTTATGAAAAGTCCCTCCCCAGCTTTCCTGTGGGCCCTCTTCAGGTACCTGAAGGCCTCTATAAGGTCTCCTTGGAACCTTGTTTTTTCCAGACTGAAGAGCCCCAGCTCTCTCAGCCTGTTCTCACAGGGGAGGTGCTCCAGCCCTCAGTTTGGATTAGTTGAACTTATATTATGTAAATAAGGGACCTAAGACTACTCCTCCTAGATATTCAAGCAGCATAAATCAAGTACAAGCCACATAAAATTAATGGAGTTCCTTTCATGCAAATGAGGGTAGAGCCAGACTCGAGACAGGGAGACAGGGAGCACAGCTGTGATTTCTGAAGGAGATGGTGCTGTCTATTCGTATGGACATCTTGTGAGTTCCTACTAGATGATTTTAAGAGCAACTGCTATTTCACAGCTATTCCCAGTCAGGATAGAGCAATTTAGAAGGTTCCTCTTTAGCCATGTTCATAAGTCAGAGTGCCAATAGAGAGGTAAGTGAACTTCTGTCTGGACAGCCTCCTTTCCTATTTCCTTCTGTCCTAGCCTTTCAAGAAGTACAGTTGTTGAGCCTTTCCTCATCCTAACACAAGCAGACATTATGCTTGTGTCCAAATTCATTTTCACATCTTCACAGATAACTTAATGCAACATTTCAACAGGCTCTGCTTCTCCCCCAGACCTCTGAAAGTCCAAGACAGGACTTTCACCTATACATGGAAGGAAGTCACCTTTTTCCCTGGCACTACTATGTGGCAGCTCAACGCCAGCAGATTTCTATCTGGATGATCTCAAAACCAATAGCATTTCAGTGCCTTATTTTGTAGAATTGCCTAGGCTAAAAGGAACCTCAAAGATAACCCAGTTCAGATCCCCCTGCTGTGGGCTGGATGCCACCCACTAGATCAGGCAAGCCAGGGCCCCATCTAAACTGGCCTTGAGTGCCTCCAGGGATGGGGCACCCACAGCTTCTCTGGGCAGCTGTGCCAGTACCTTGCCACCCTCTAAGTAAATGATTGCCTCCTAACAACTAATCTAAATCTCTACTCTTTTAGTTTTAAACCATTCCCCCTTTTCCTATCACTATGATTCTGTGATTATTATTATGACCATATAGAAAGCTGGTCTCCCTCCTCTTCATAAGCTCCCTTTTCTTTCCCCCAGGGAGGCAGGAAGTGCCATTTTATCATGAAAAATCAATTTTTCAATTTGAAAACAAAAACAGCAAGGTAGATCAATAGATCTTGACTATTACACATATATGAATGACATCCATTTTTGAAGGAGATGTTGGGAGGCTGGAAGGTGAAGCCTCAGAGTAAGCTGGAGAATTCAGGATGGAGCTGCTCGCTGCCCCCAACTTTAGATTTTGTAAACTCCTGCCCCTCCCCCAGAAGCATCTCACACGCATGTGGAAGAGCACAGAGATACATAATGGGATGGAGGATGAGCTACATACACACAGGCAGGAATCTGGAGCAGCTCAGTTGTTGGTTCATTCAAAAGAAAATGTAGTCACCTAGCATTTCCATGTCTGGGAATAAGAGAGTTGCCATTGTGAAAACAAAGGAAGGCATGGTAAACAGCTAGTAGCTGCCCAGAGAATCCTGAGGTACCTGTTTTCAAAAACCAACCACTTAGAATCATAGAAACATAGAATCACAAGGTTGGAAAAGACCTAGAAGATCATCCAATCCAACCGTCCTCCCATTACCGCTGCTACCACAAACCACTAAACCATATCTCGTAGCTTCTTGGGCAGGCCATTCTAGTGCCTGACCACTCTCTCTCTGAGGATAAAGGTTTTCTTTACGTCTAATATAAACCTCCTCTGATACAACTTGTGGCCATTTCCTCAGGTCCTGTTTGTTGCCTGAGAGAAGAGGCCAAACACCCCCTCATCACAGCCTCCCTTCAGGAAGCTGTAGAGTGAAATGAGGTCTCCCCTGAGCCTCCTGTTCTCCAGACTAAACAACCCCAGCTCCCTCAGCCACTCTTCATACGACTTGTGCTCCAGACCCCTCACCAGATTCCTTGCCCTTCTCTGGACACATTCCAGGGCCTCCATGTCTTTCTTGTAGTGAGGGACCCAAAACTGAACACAATACTCGAGGTGTGGCCTCACCAGAGCTGATTACAGGGGGATGATAACTTCTCTGCTCCTGCTGGCCGCACTATTTCTTATACAGGCCAGGATGGCATTGTCCCTCTTAGTCACCTGGGCACGCTGTTGGCTCATGTTCAGCCAAGCATCAACCAACACCCCCAGGTCCCTTTCCTCTTCACAGTCATCCAGCCACTCAGCCCCAAGCCTATTGCGCTGCATGGGGTTATTGTGGCCAAAGTGCAGGACCTGGCACTTGGCCTTGTTGAACCTCATTCCATTCACCTCAGCCCAGCGATCCAGATTATCCAGATCCTTCTTAAGGGCCTCCCCACCCTCAGGCAGATCGACACCAACTCCCAACTTAATGTCATCTGGGAACTTACTGAGGGTACACTCAATCCCCTCATCTAGGTCATCAGTAAAAATATTAAACACTTCTGGAATAAAAGGAAAAATAGAGAAGAAAAAAATTCCTGGAGATCCACTGCAGCATTCAGTACTATACTCCATTGTAGGCAGAACAAATAAAATGTGAACTCAGTAGGTCCACACAAAGCATTTCTGAATAGCTTGCTTTTCCTTTTCCTTCTAGACTTCCCTTTCAAGTCTTTTTTTCTTGATTTCTGAATGAAATTTCTGCCTTGCCTTTGTGGTCAACCATGTCAGCCATCTAAAAGTCTTGAGTGGGAAATTCTTTTTAAGAGTTAGTAAACATGCGTGAAAAATTATCTTCATAAAAACTTCAGGGATATTGTCAAGAATATGATGCATCAGAAATAGTCAAGTTAAAAAAGAAAAAAAACAGGAAAATTCAGAGGGTCACAGTAATTTCTTCTTCTATAATAAGCTGCTGGGCATATCCTCAAGAAACTCAAATCTTCCTATGTATTTTAACACATGTACAACCCATCTTTTATGAAATATCATCATTTCCAAGGGTAAACATCAACGAAATTTAAGAGCAACCATCTAGCAAACGCCACTGGCTTAAGCCTACAATCATAGTTTCTGAAATTACTAAATGATTTCTCTGTCTGCACTGATAAGGACTTGGTAGACAGCAGCAATGGTATGCCTAGAAAAACAATAGGAAAAGCACTTGTTGAGGCTGCCTTTGCTGGTAGTCTGGTGGTCTGTGCCTCACACATCAGTATGAATCATATAATCATAGCATCGTTTGAGTTAGAAGGGACACCTAAAGGCCATCTAGTCCAAGTTCCCTGCCATGAACAGGGACACCTACAGTTCCGTCAGGTGCTCAGAGCCACATCCAGCTTGTCCGTTGAGTATCTCCAGGGACAGGGCATTCACCACCTCTCTGGGCAACCTGTGCCAGCACTTCACTATCCCTATTGTAAAAAATCTCTTCTTCATATCTAGTCTAAACCTCTCCTCTTTTAGTTTGGAACCATTTTCCTTTGTCCTATCACAGCAGACCCTGCTAAAGAGTCGGTCCCCTTCTTTCTTATAAGTCCCTTTTAGATACCAAAAAGAATGCCAAACGCATCCTTAAGACATCACTTCTCCTCTGCCAAAGTTGTTGCAGGGCTCCATGTCATCCTGCAGCCCGTGTGGCCCTTCCTAGTGAAAGCACAGTGTGATCAGGAAGAAGGACCTCCGTGGGAGCTGTCAGCCTTGCTGCAGTCCAGCAAAGTTCCAGCCAGAAGCCAAAAGCAGAGAGATGTTACATCTTGTTTAATGCTTGTCATCCATTAAAGAGCACTTTTTTAACAGCAGAGGTTCCTTAGGAAGGAGAAGTCAGTCTCTGAAGTCCTCTAAGAAAATCTTCCACATTGCTTGCCACAATGCAGGTCTCCTTTTCTGGACAGGTAGTACTTCATTTCTGAACTCTGCTGGATTTCTGCTTTGTATTAGTTTACAGAAACTCCCAAAGTAATTTCTGAGTAAAGGGCTTATATGAATCTCTCTGTTACAAGTGCTGTGCCTATCATTAATAGATGAGGCGGAGATTGTTCCCTCAGTTTGTTCATTAGGCCTGATGTTCTCGCTAAATAACATGTCATATAATAAAGCAGTCTGGTGCCCTCCCTCCTCCTCTCCTTTCCTTTTTAAACTATCATTATGAGAGAACAGAAGTTCATCACCTGACAAAGCTTCAGTGACTTCACGATGACTTAAGTCAGGTGGAAGAGAGAAAGGGCACTTACTGTTAAGGAGCGCCTGCACACAGAAGTGTAGTTTGCACCTTGTCTCTGCTATGAGAGTCAATATTTAGAGGACAGAGCTCCTTCCCAGCAACCAGGGGTACCAAGTGAACTGAGATTCCCGTAAGCCTCTAAAGAAATAGACACATTTAATGATCAGAATATCCTTGCTTGCAGACTGGGAGGCCAAGTGAGAGTCAAAGTCCAGGAGACACATTTACAACATCCAATGCATTCCCAGTGAATCTGGTTCATACATCACAATGTGAAGGCAGAGCAAAGCACTTAGCAACTACTGCTCCGCTCAAAGTAACAAATGACTTTTCTCAAGGTTTGGACAAATAAATAGATGTTCTTATTACATGTTTATATGAATCATTTGAAATGATTTATTGGTTTGTTTTGTCATTAAAACTACAGGCTCCGAGTATCGTTCAACTTCTGTTGTGTGTGTTCAATTTTATCAGTCACATGTGCTTTAATTTGGCTCTATTAATGGCTCCGGCTTCTTGAGTTTGAAGAGACCATGGGGAATAATGCAAGGACCTATTTTAAGTCTGTAGCTATTTTCTCTGTTGGCAAGAAATAACTGACAGTAAATAAATATCGTGCCATCATTTAGATACACGTAGATGATTCTGGATGACCTTATGCAGCCCAACAAAATAGGAAGCAAAGAAAAGTCAGCAGCCAACATAAGGAATGTGCAAAGATGAGCATAATACCATTAAACAGTTAGCAAGTTGAAGCTTAACTGTACTGAACTAATTTGAACACTTCTTCCTGTATCCCCTTTTCAGACTTGAGTCTGAAATGAGTAGTTACTGCTGGACTCACTGCAGCTCTAAGGTCTACTTCTTGAAAGAAAACACTTGTGACATTTTATTCACAGTGCCTTAATTAGGCCACTTCTATAGTTTTTCTCATGCCTCAGTTTCTAACATCTAAAGTTGATAGGGATATATACGGAAATCTGCATCTTTGTGCACCACAATACAGCTCTCACATTGGCTTACCTTTCCAGACTAAAGCTGCACACTGCTTCCATTTTCACTCTGATAGAAAGAGCAGCCACCTGATAACTCTTTAGCTACTTATATTTTGTGCTGCTTCATAAGATATTAAAAACAGCTGCAGTAGTTCAGGCAGGCTTCTGGCAGTGCCCAGAAGTAAATACTTGGGGAACAAGAGTGGAATGCCTTTACAAATGATTCCCCTAAATTTTCAATTCACCTCCTCCTTAGAGACATCAATCAGGAGGTGACATTAGGTTCTCATGTTATTAGAAATGCCAACAGATATTCCATATTCACTTTCTCCTGCCATTCAAGATTTCCTCAGACCAGTGGGATTCTGTAATTAGCAGTCCTCAAATTGCAGAAAGCAGCTTCCACAATGAAGCAAATCCAGCATATGCCATACCTTCCTTCTTTCTCTTCACATATCAGCCCTTTGGTCCCATAATACAGTACGGCAACATAACATTGCTATGCCAACCCAGTGTGGGTGATTGTGATGAGTGCCTTTTTAAGACCACACTGTAAACTGCATCAGCTGTGGCTGATCACAGAGCAATCTGTGATTAAAATGTCTTTTTCTCAAAACCCCTGTTTGGTTACGCTCAATCTAGCAACTGAGAGGTTAGACCCTGGTCTATAAGAACCATGATAAGTATCAGTCTGTGTGCCATTCTGGCTGAAGATTTCTCAGAGCTATCCTTTTTCTGATTAAAACATCCTATGGTCATCACATAAGAGTAACTGTATGGGTTAAAGTGCTTCTTTAATCTTTGAAAGTCTACTTCTGAAGGAGTACTTTATTTCCCTTCAGTTCATTCAGCTCCCTATACTTACTTCCCAAATATCCAGTAGCCTTGAAAGCATAGGAGGTCATGAAGCTCTGGATGAGTATCTTCTTCTTCACATCATGTATGTTTGGGTACTAGGAATTTTTGTTTTCCCAGAAAGAGTCATGATGCATTGGAACAGGCTCCCTAGGGTGGTGGTGGAGTCATCATCCCTGAAGGTTTTCAAGAGACATGTGGATGTGTTGTCACTGAGGGACATGGCTTAATGGGTATGGTGGTAATAGCTCAACAGTCCTAGTTGACTTTTCCAACCTTAATGGTTCTATGTTTCTATGTAAAGGCAACTGAACCAAAGTCATGTATTTTCTCTTCAAACTTTTCTTCATCTGTAGGGAAAGCAAAAGTAGTTGCAAACCAAAAGTTTTACCTCTTTCTAGGCCACTTTAATAACCCATTAGTAGAGCAATGACTGCTTTTAACATACTCTCATTTAAGAGTGGATATAACAAAGGAGCCCCTTAGATGGGAGTTGAATTTATCCTGCTGTGCAGATTCTCCATCTCTCATTTTCTAGCTTGTCCTTATCACCACTGACATTACAGATGTCCTTCCCCCCACTAGGAACTGGGCTTGCTTTAGCTGGTAGTGCTCCAACTAATGTTATCTTTATCACTAGAATTGCTAGAATTCCTTAGAAATCCTATGTGGGATGATAATCACTTATTTGGCTAATAGTTTTAGAATATTTGTTTGTTTTCTCTCAGATGAAAATATTCAGGCCATTACACTGTCTAGTACATTAGCGCTGAGCTCACTGCCTCTGCTGCAGGGCACGTCAGGACTGGCGAGGGCTACCCACGGGACAAACCTTCTCCCTTTCTGTGCTGGTGATATGCCTAGCACAGCTATCACTGCTGCCTCATCAGAACAAGTTCTAGAGTTGCCTGACACAACCAAGATCAGCTCTCAGTTACATGAGAAAGTTCAATGATAAAGTCAGTAACATTTGCTTGCAGGGTGAGGGAAGCGATCGCTCCTTTTGCACTGCCCTTGTAAGGCCCCATCTGCAGGCACCCAGGACTGGGGTCCCCAGCACAAGAGCACCCCCCTACGAAGACAAACTAAGAGAACTGGGCTTGTTCAGATGGAGAAGAGAAGGCTGCAGGGTGACCTCATTTCAGCCTTTCAGTACCTAAAAGGAGCCTATAAGCAGGAGGGGAGTCAACTCTTTGAAAGGGTAGATAACAGCAGGACAAGGGGAAATGGCTTTAAGTTGAAGGAGGGAAAATTTAGGTTGGATGTCAGGGGGAAGTACTTTACTATAAGTGTGGTGAGGTGCTGGAACAGGCTGCCGAGAGAGGCTGTGGATGCCCCATCCCTGGAGGTGTTCAAGTTCGGGTTGGATGGGGCCCTGGGTAGCCTGGTCTAGTATTAAATGGGGAGGCTGGTGGCCCTGCATGTGGTGGGGGAGTTGGAGATTCAAGATCCTTGAGGTCTCTTCCAACCCAGGCCAATCTGTGATCTTTGAGGTCTCTTCCAACCTAAGTCATTCTATGATTCTATGATTCTAGAATTTTACACATTTGTTACTGTGCTCTCTCCCACATCTTCTTTGAGCTGTTTCTCTACCTAAAGGTATTCTACTATGCCATACCACAGAGAAAACCAGAATGTTTAGCAGTAGCCCTAAGAGATAAAGCTCTTGAACACAAATCAAGAGTTAAACCTGTTGTAGGTACAAACTGATCTATTTCCATTGATTCCTTTGGGTCTAGAACATTATGGTTTTCATTTGGTTATCTTGTAGATAATTTTTTCTGTTTGGTTGTTTATTTAATACTAAGACACAACAAATTTGTCTGACCGCAGTTCTCCTCCATGGAATGGTCTCCATTGTGAAACACAGATCATCAGCTTGCTGTTAAAAAAGGAATAAAAGAGCCTCTAAGTTCACTCACAGGTTGCTTTCTTTTGCTGCTGAGGTTTTGGGTCATTGGGTTGTTTTTTGTTTGTGAAAGTTTTTTTTAGAAAACTCATCACTCATCCATATCCACACCTTTCAAAAATCACTTTGTTGTTCTTAAGGAACTTGCTTTCAAAATAAAGAACTCATCCACATGTCCTGGTGCTGGAGCTGCTGGAGTGGAAATCGGAGCTGCAGCCAGTACACTGCAAAGCTTTATTCACTTAGCAGACTGCTTCGTTTACACAAATTGCATACTTGCTGGTTTCACCTGTCCAAATTGCAAAAACAACCATGTACAAAAATGTCAAAGTAAAATCTGAGCACACATTCAGAAGATGAATGACACTGAAATTGAACTTTTTGTGGCCGGAGAGCATTTACACTTGCATTCAGTGCAGAGTTATCAACATGACAGCTTCCTTTTGTTCCTGCTATGCATTGGCTTCTATTACAAACCACCGCAGAGCTGAGGAAAAAGCAAAACTTTTGCATTTCCCAAATTATTTCTGGAACATATGAAGGTCAGAAGGGCGAATTCTGCTCTACACCACACCCGCCAGGCTGACATCAGGGAACAGCTCTGCAGAGGGAGAGCAGCAGCACTGAGAGACCTTAGAGGAAACTGTGATAGCCGGGTTACACCAGTTCATCTAAGAAGCTACAGGGAAGTAAAAAAAAAGATTAAAATTCTGCTTCTACTGGGTCATGTCTCTCAGTTCAGTGGTTATGGGCTTGTCTGCCCATTGATCTTTTTAATAATAAGGCATGTTGCTTTTTTTTCCCTACTGTCAATCTCTGTGCTTCCACAATTCTGTATCTCCTTCCCAATCTCAGAGGACTACATGTTCTTCTTCTCTAGCCTCCCCCACCTCATTTCAGATATTTCTCTCCTGCTGTAACCATGGCTATCAAAGCAATGCCACAGCAGGCATGCAGTCAGCATCCAGGGTAATACTGCAGCTCTGGATCTCCTGCTAACACTACACAGGCACTTCTGTCAATCCCACTGTGGATTTTTTTGCATCTTTCTCCTCTCTACTTTTCCCCAGGCACTGTTGCTTCGTACCCATTGCAAGACACCAAATTTTCTATAATACTACAGGACGAAAACTGAGTTCCTCACTAAATGCAAGCACTGGCTTTATTTCTTCAGCCACTGGATGCCATATGCGTCTTGCATTTCACACTCTCATGTAATGGAGGGTTCAGGTGTTTCTGATGTTGCTGCCAGGCACTAAAAGCAAAGTGATACAAATGTGAGCTAAAAGGATCCTTCGATCCCAAATTGCAGTCACGGATAAAGCTGGGAATTCTCCAGCACACGCCGAGCAGCTGCTGCCGTGAACAGGCTCCAGGGATGTACTTTGGTGCATTCCTGGCCTGACTTAGTGCCTCGTGCTAACTCCGTTCTGAACCACAGTCATTCTTGAACTGACTCATTATTATAGCACTGTAAAAATAAAATGTTTGGACAGAACCTCCTCCTTGTTTCTGCTCTCATTTGCATAGCAGGCTGTTATTCGGCATAATTGGGTGGCAGCTGTTTCCATCAGAGCACTTCTGTAATTTTTCTATCAGATTATGTCTCCAGCTTTTGTACACCTCTGGTACAATTAACAGGATGCATAGTTCATTCATCAGGACAAGTATAATATCTTCTGGACTCGATCTTGTTAACTGACTTGTTAACTGGAGATAATACTGAATGTCACTATTAATGATGTTCTGAAGCACTGTCTTTCATTTTTAAGTTTGTTAAAAAAAAAAAAAATCATTATATTGTAACCGTTGGGAAAATATGTTTTCTAGTTATTAACAACTTTGTATGTATATAAGCAGCTACATGGAATGAATTTGACCTGTGTTTTAATTTGTATGATAGTAGGCTTTTCAGCATTTGGTGGAGCAAGTTCTATCCACTCTTGAGACAAATGATTGTACAGTGTCATATTTTTTTGATGTTGTTTCAACTTCTGACTAAAATTTATGGGAAAAAAGAAACGTCTACATTCAGGACATTGCGGTTCTCACAGCTGTAAATCTCTCTCAAGCAAATATTGGTTCCTCAATCTTGAACTTGCTCAGCAAAACACTTCCAAAGTATGTTTATCTTCAAGACGCTCTAGTCACTCCATTGAGGGTCTTCAGACTAAAATATTAAGGAAAATGTATTTCTTCATCTTCATCTTTCTGCCAGTCTACTCCACTCTTATGAGTACTCCCTGTTCCCATAAAAAGGGCATGGACCTGCTGGAGTGGATCCAGAGACTATAAGACTGACAGACTCTATCCCAGCAAAAAAAATTTCATTTTAATGATTATTGTAGGATATGTCCAAACTGGGGGAGGCAGTACCTCTTCTGAGCTGAGTCTGACCTTCTGGATGGAATTTGACCTACATCAAGGTGAATCTAAGGTATGCACAAATATCTAAGTTATGCCCTACTTGGGTGTTCAGTTGCCAAAGGACACTTGCAAACAGTCCCACCACCCTACTGTGACCAGGCCTGAACAACTGAGACAAAGACATGTAAATAGGCTATCTTATCTCCTGGAAAATATTTCGGGCAATGTCTTCACTAGCATCATAGCATTAATCCTACAGAGATGCTGCATACAGTAGAATTTAACATTGTGATTCTTACTGTTCCGTAACAAAAGACATTTTATATATTATCTGTATTGCCTTGGGCAGTCTATATCTACAAATAAAGAAAACCAATGCAGATGCTTACAAAAACAATGCTGGTAAGATTAGAAATGAGTCAGCCTTCTTTATGCCCACAACACTACCATAATTGACAGTATTTAATAAGAGAAGAATCAGTAAAAAATCAAGCTTGATATGTGTTTGCATCCCAGAGCAGGTGAGGAATGGGAATGTAGAGAAGAATGATCAAATTTCATCAGAGAAAGTACTGAGGAATAAAAGCAGCCATTACATTAATCCCCATCTTCAGGCAAATGCTACTTCATGTCAGAAGTGGGGGAGAGGAGTGGCCGAAAGGTGACAATGGGTAATCTGCTCTTTCCATGTTCTTAAGCTTCTTGGCAACTCCACTTCCTCCACAAGAGCTGGACTTTTAACCCTTCAGATAATGGATGGAAGTTGCATGCTTTTTCAAACAGAGAGAAAAAATATGTTTTCCACATCTGAAAGCTGCCTTGGCACTCAGTTAACATCCTGACAAACGTGTGTCAATAATTGTGTTCACCTTCACTTGACTTGCAGATAAAGCCTCTAAGTATCAGCACAGAACCAATTATTTCCTGTCTTGGTGGGAAGATCTCAGTCAGACATCAGAAGTCAAGCACCTCATCCAAACTGGTGGCCTGGGCATATGTGATGGGTTCATCCCACCCCAACCTCTTTCCACAGAGCAGAACAGACCACTGGCTTAAACCAGACCTGTAGCTTTTTAGCTTGTGCTAAACTGAATAAACTTGCCTCCCTGAATTTTTTGGTCTTTGGACAACTTCCAATTTCTCTAGCTCCATGCTGTCTTCAGTGTCCTGACCACCCCATACCAGGAGCAGGTTATACCCAAAGTTTAAAGTGTTTTTTTACAGACTGACATGGAAGCAGTATCATGTGCCTGTTGAACAGGTCCTGGGGCAATTTACTCCTGACCTCTTTTAGTAAAAGAAGCTTAAAGCCAACAAATTTTTGAAAGAGAAGCTAAGTAGAGCTTGTTTGCATGCAAGTCATATCTGTAAAATGTCCACTAAAAACAGAACGCTCACTGACTTAAAAGTCATATGATTCTTAAATAGCATCAAAATCCAAACAAACTGATCTTTAAATTGAACTTGTAACTCCTTTAACAGAATCAGCCCTACTGTTGAGGTACCTCTGTTGAGCCTGGAGGCAGATCATTTTTTCTATGCATGAGTATTTCAGTAAGTTTGCTGATGAACTCTGTGAGCTTTGGTGCATAGTAAGGCTGTACACTGAATGTTCTCTTTTCAGCTCCTGCCAAACTCCAGCTGACTGCAGGATTAACACGTAGCATTACAGCTGTGGGATGTGTCTGAAAGGACAATTCAGCATGATCCTCAGACTACAGCAGTGCCATAACATACCTTCTAGTCACATAAAAACCACACCAACCTTATCCACAATTAGGCACAACTGAACTAAGACTAGTGAGTGAGAGGGCTGGTGACCTCCTTGTCTAGATATTCTTTAGAGATAATATAGAAGGTAAGGAGTACTGCTTCAGTAGAATGCATGTTGTAAAGGCATGGGATGGCATGTCATGGCATGGGATAGCATGGCATGGCATGGCATGGCATAGGATGGTGGGATGGGATCAGATGAGAGGGGATGAGGTTGGAGGAGTGGGTAGGATAGAAGGAACAAAGTGGGACTGGATGGAAAATATAGCCTCTCTGTAAATGTCTATCCCATGTCACTTATGCAGGGAGTCAAGACAATTATTTCAGGATAAATATCTGACTTCTATGTGGACAATCAGTTTAAATGAAAATTGTCCATCATCTCTGAACAGGAGAAGCTCACTCTTTCCTTATTTTAATCCAACTTGTTTGTCTTTACCCTGAAATGAACTCCCCTTAACATCAGAGTAGGTCATGCCTAAGAAGTAGTTTGTGAAGCTAGTTTTTATCTTCTTCACATTTCAGCTCTCATTTTCCAGATTCCAGCTCAGCCCAGATCCCTGACCATGACCATAGTCATGATGATAGGCAAGCCAGGTCTGTTCTCAGTATAGGGAGCTCAGCCACTGAGTTGCATAGGCACAGCCTTTATCATCTCACTAAAGAAAGGGCAATATAAACTTTGTGTTTCTAGAACTGCCTTCTATATTTAAAGAATACCTCAAATGTACTCATTTGCTTGTTCTTTTCTTCCTGGGAGTCAACACTCTTTTTTATTCAATCACAAGAAAGGGTCGAGTGACAGGACATGAAGTGTATGTAATTTAGAGAAGATTGTCTGAGTGCTAAGCTCAAGTGCTACTGGAGCCATAACATTTATTAGGCCTTATATCAAGCTCTATTTTCTCTGTATTATGTTCATTCTGGCTATTTATATCCTGTATGACACCCATATGACCAAATAAATCTGGCCACAATGGAGGACTCAGTGGAAGTGGTGTGGTTGCACTGTGTGTGGGCTGAGTTTATGAGGAGATTTTGAGGGAACTGTTCAAGGATTTCATTGCCCCCCAGGGATGCATCTTGCACAGGAGCTTTTGGGATAGAAAGAAGAGTAGAGGAGGAAAGTGAGACCCCCAGTGTGGGGGTGATACCTCTGGCTACTGCCAGCCCAGGACTAGTGCCCAAACTCCTTGTTTCTCCTCCTGATGAGTGAAAATTTCAGTCCTTTGTAATTTGACTTCATTTTTAAGCAGTTAAATAGTAAGACAAGATGGTACTTAAAATCTGGATATATGTTTATTCAGGCTTTCTCTCTTTCTAGTTTGTCTCCTAAAGACTAAGGGCAAATCAGTCTGCTAAGTCTAAAGGCTTGGATCATTAGGTTTTTATAATCACTATTCCTCACCAACAGAGTAGATGCCAAAGTGCTAATATATTCCTTAAAGCGATTAGAAAAAATAATAATAATAAAAATCTGCAATTAAGCAAGGCTTTTTTATTTTTCTTCTTTACTTAAAAAATCAGTAATGAAATTTTTAAACATCGTTTGCTTTGCCTCCCCCCGAGAGGCCTTGGCTAAGTGCTGGTTTAGATATGGCAGTACATACAAGTTACATGCTAAAGGGACTATCCCAGAGCTGAATTTACTGCAGAACAAACAGAAGTGACATAAGCAAACAGGTGAACTCCTGAAAAGGGGCTGGGCAGGGCAAAGATCCAAGTTATTTTTCAATGGTTTCTCTGATTCAAAAGGCTTAATTTCTCAGGAAAAAAGAAAAAAGAAAGAAATTGTAGTGTATGGCCAGGCAGTAGTAGTGAAGTGTGTTAATAAGCAATTTTAAACCATTCAGTAGAGCTAACCAATGCGAGTGGATAAAAAAGACATTTTTAAAAGATATTTCTTGCAGTTGAAGTATCTTTTTTCATTCCTCCAGATTCCAGGACGTGTCTTTGCACATCCACAAAATCTAGATAAAATCTCAAGGACTGAAATTCTCTACTGGGGGCTCAGGTAGAATGTGAGCGGTCATAAACTTTGAATCATCTGATACATGGGAGGAATTTCATTCACTGGATTCCTTTGGTATTCTACTAAGTATATTTTATTTACGTTTTGTAACTATATCCCCTGCCTGCACTACTGGAACCTCTTAGCAACTTTTTGGCAATGAATCTTCTGTGTAATGTGCTTTTTAAAGCTTCCTGAAATGAACTCTTCACACTGTATATACTAGAGAACTAATATTGTGCTAAAACTCACTTTTGACCACATTTTTTGAAGAGGCAGAGGAATTCATTCTTTCCATGCCTCTCAATGGTACGTATCTCAGAATCATCCATCATGCCCAGATCAGTAAGGTCGTCATCAGAATGAAGAAATAAGAGTTTTAAATTGCAGCACTACTACCTGAGATATCCCCAGCTTAAGATTTAGCAGAGTGCTTGCATTCCTGTCATGTAACCTTACACATCCATTTAAGGCTAAGGCTATGTCTGAAATATGGCATTCTCTGGGATTAGTTCTATGAATGACATCCTGGCTGATGTATGGATGAAGCGGTGCTTTCTTTGAACCTTTTATGTTAGAGGATGGAATTTTATCATCTGATGTGTGTTTTTCTGGAAGTTTAAATGAGAATTGCTCATGTCCTCTGAGAAACAAGTTGTCAGTAAGTAAAGGCAGAAGTATATGGCCTGTTATTCTGTGCATGTAGACTTGGTTGGACTGCCTGCATTTCCCCAATCAAACTGTGCTCATGGCCATATAAATGCAAAGAAGAAATGCAAAGAAATCAAACTAATTTTCCAATGAGATCAAAAGGCAGCCATTTCTCTGGCATAGATGTAATGTGAGATCTTGTGTAGAGATCTTTAGATCTTTAGATCTTGTGGCCTAAAAATTGCTACCTTCCAAGATATTTTATATGGGAAATGAAATGTACTAAAATATAGAGAAGGCACCAAGGAGACCTGAAAGCAGCCTTTTTGTATCTAAGGAGAGGCTGTAATAAAGAAGGGAACAGGTACTTTAGCAGGGTCTGTTGGGATAGGACAAGGGGAAATGAGTTCTATATTGGATAAAAGGAAAAATTTTTACAATAAGGGTGGTGAGGCACTGGCACAGGTTTCCCAGAGAGGTGATAGATGCCCCGTCCCTGAAGGCATTCAAGGTCAGGCTGGACAAGGCTCTGTGCACCTGGTGAAGCTATGCCAGACCGGAACGCAAAAATGTGCATTCAGATCTTTACCTGAATGAGAACATATAAACTCACTGAAAAAGTACAAAGAAGCCAACGTCCATGTACAAACTTTCCAGGGATAACCAGCCACTAGAAGCAGTCCTTTGATTTTATTCTGATTTGTATGGTAGGCCAAGCATAGATAAAGAATCACTAAGATACATCAGGTGGAAATATTCATACTGCAAAAGGAGAATAAATGAAAACACACCTGTAAAATGCTGCTTTTACCATGTGACATTTTTACTACCAGAGTATAAAGACTTGTTTATTCAGTTTTGGTGATAACATTGACTCACCTTCCGAGCAGCAAACCAAAGATTTCTCCTTTGTATTTGTTTTGCAGATGCAACTTGCAAAACAGGCAGTCCTTTTAGGAGCAATAACATTTTATAAACGCAGGAGGGCTATCATTTTGGGGGCTGGGAATATAAAATAGCACTTTATGTTTACTCTGCTCGTACTCATAAATCTAAGATAGTCCTTGTGGATCCCTTCCAACTCGGGATACTCTGTGTTTCTATGTTTCTAAGTACCCTGGAGTGGAAGACTTGAAAGGCACTGCATAAAAGCTGCCTTGCATGGAGTTTCCTGTGTTCCCTTTTTTTTTTATATAAACAGCTTCTGCTTTCCCCTGGGTTGTTCTTCCCTCTGCTGGGCTTCCTCCTCCCTGAGGCCAGAGGTGTACTGTGTTGAACTCTACGTGATCAGAGAGGTCAGTGTGGCCATTCAGAGATGCAGATGCTGGCTCTGCGTATGGGTCATGCTGTGAAGAACACAGCCTGTCCTTCAGCTTTTACTCAGTGTTCCCACCTGCTTCAGTGAGGCTTCTTGTCACCAGAAGAGACCTCAGGAAACATGCAAGTGGATCAGATCTGTTACCTCAGCTGAGACAACATCTCCTTACAGCAGTGAGATGTGGCCCTGCACTGCACAGAGATACGCTTTAGCTGTATAGTCACCACCTCAAAATAGTTTTGAGTAATAGTGGTCTTTAAATCTCTTCTACTTTTTGTAAGAAGCAGAAGAAAATGAATGCAACTAACAGACTTCTTTAACCCCTCTTAGATCAAATCTTTCTCCAACCATGGAAGAAAACATCCAGCCATACATAAATAAATCAAAGTTAGGAGACTGTAACGGCATAGGATTTTGTCTCATGCTGAGGGACAGCCCATGGGAAAGTCCAAGCACACAGAAAGCAGAGGCATAGTTTGGAGATACAGCCATCCTGAGACCAGGAGAGCTGGATTCAGTTCTGAGCTTAGCAACAGGCCCATTTCCTCCAGTTTCTAGATAGAACACCAGGATAATGCGTTAGCAGGTTCATGAGGAGAAGGAGAGATGTGGGCTGCTATCTCACATTAGCATCTTCTCTCTTGCTGCTCACACCTAACAAGTCATACACATGTGAAAAGCCCTGCTTTTATTTTTTTCTTGCACTGCCAGCAACAGGTTTGAAAAGGCATTGTCCAAAGTACCTAAAGGGGTGGATTCCTCATTAGGAAAATTGCAGCTACGAGTACTCAGTAGAGAAGAGTACATGCACAGCTTCAGCACAGGGTATGGGGCCTGGCTGGCAGCAGCACATCACCTGTGGGTATCTGAGAGTAAAACTCACTGTTTAACACCACAATTACTTCACTGAGTCAGAAAACCAGACTTCAGCCTGACTCACCTCACAGACCGCTTATGCGGAAAGTTTCAGCTTGTAATGGTGTCATTTTGGTTATGCGAATAAACACAGAAATGGAAAAGCTTGATTGAAAAAGCATTCAGCACCTGCAGCTCCTGTGGACTTCTGTGCGATTTCTGACTGCTTGACACTTCTGAAAATGAGACTGATCACTGAATGGTCAAAAAAAGGATTACGGGTTACCTAGATTTACCTATGCCCGTGACAGGGGAAAGCCACCCCGTAGGGCCCCCAGGGCCCGGAAAGGAGGGGGAAAAGGAAATGGGATAAAAACAGCAGCAATCTAAGGAGGAAAAAACTTATTTTACTAAATATGATATCGGAATACAAGATAACACAATATAACATAATTGAGGCTAATAAATCAAATGAAACTTAGAGAGCCCCTGAAAACCAAGAGGCCTACTGTGAACTCTAGGCGACATGGCTGGAACGCTTCCCACTCTCCGAGAGTCCGAGAGAGAGAGAAATCCAGCCTGGGAACAAGATTATATAGTGTCCGGGTCCCGTGACTTATCCCTGACCATGATGTTCTCTGGGATACGTAGTCTTCTTCTGTGGACTGCACATTCGATAAAAGTATCCATGCTTTACATAATGTTATGATGTGGAATACTGATAGCAAAATTACAAAATTACAAAACCATGACAGTTAAATAAAGGATTACTTTTTTCTTCATTGCAACCCAATACTGGTGTGTAAATTTAATACCAACTTGGGGGAAAAGGAGATCTTTTAGGATTGAAACCACACAGGAAATATTCATCCCAAAAATGCAGTTATCAGTGTGTAGAGACATAGGTATTCATAGAATTCCCTGGTGATGTGCAATGTAGTGTTCTGCAACAATATAAAAAAATGAATAAAATAAACTGAGTATGATTACTAGAGTTGTACCAAGTGATTACAGCAGTCACCAGACTCATTTTAGCTTCATGTCCTCACTTGTTTCCCTGGGATTTTTTGTTTTGTTTTGTTTTGTTTTCAAGTGAGTACAAACTGTTTTTTGCCTTTTGCAGGCTCTAATGTTCTAACTCCATTTTTATATATCTCAAAAACAGCAACTTCTGATTTAAATGGCTCTGAGCACGCTCACTACAATTTTTTGAACGACACCACAGATAGGTTGTTTGTTTTTTCAAGCTAAAATTAGTCATAGCCATCAATACAAATGTGCTACATACCTGCAAGTCTGTGTCCCTGGCTGCCCACAGCACCCGCATGGTGCCAGGTACAAACCTAAACTAGCAATTTGGAAGGATTTCAACATCAGCCTTCCTGATTTTTCTGTCTAGGGACTTTCTGCATAATTAAAGATTTCCAGGCTCTTGCTGGAAGCTACCAGGGTATTAGCAAGTGTCAACACTGGGATCTGGTGAACTGTCACCACCTGGACTTAGCACTGCATAAGTGACAGTACTTCTGAGAGAGGGCATCTGCTTGGGAAGAAGCAGTGGTTGCACACAAATTGCTATAAGCCAGGATTTCCAAGGGATGATCTGGAGCAAACTGGGAAAACACTAAAGAAAGCTATCTCAGTAAGATGCTTTCAAGGCTTAGAGGAAATGGTGCCTTTGGAAAGCATTTTTCAGTTATATTCTTTCAGAACAGAAGGACATTAAAAAGCATAGCTTTTCAGGACTGGTACTGCTCCATATTTTCAGTGGACAACTATAATGCATGTTTATTGTTTGCAGATCATAGAATCATAGAATGAACATGTAAGACCATAGGAGCAGAGAACCACAGAATGACTTAGGTTGGAAGGGACCTCAGAGATCATCTAGTTCCAATCTTTTGCTATGGGCAGGGTTCCCACCCACTAGCTGAGGCAGTCCAGAGCCCCCAGCCTGGCCTTGAACACCTCTAGGGATGGCGCACCCACAGCTTCTTTGGGCAGCCTGTGCCAGTGCCTCACCACCCTCTGAATAAACATCCAACCTAAATTTTCCCTCTTTTATTTTAAAGTCATTTCCCCTTCTCCCATCAATATCACACTGTGTAAAAAGTCAGTACCTCTTGTGCTTATAAGCTCCCTTCATGTACTGGAAGGCCACAGCGAGGTCTCCCCAGAGCACACACTGCTGGCTTGTGTTAATAGATGATATCAAATAGAGAGGCTTTGGGTCTGTGGAAGGAATGGAGAAGTGTCATGAAAAATAGGAAAGAAATAGTCTAAAAATGGCAGAAGACAGTTCTAGAATGTACAAAGTCAAAGAGTTAGGGAGCAATAACAAAGCCTCAAGTATGAGAGTATGAAGAACAATAGTGGTTTAGTCAGAAGTTCCTCGGTTAGCCTGCAGTAGATGAGCACTAGTGACCAGTATCTTGCGGACGTAAAGAAATAAATGCACTGAAATACATAATCAAATTCACTGTAAATCTTTAATTAATTTTCCTGCAGTACCCAAGGAAAATAAATAAATAAATAAACTTAGCAGGAATGTTCTGTACAGCTCTCAGACAGAAAGTTCAAGGAAAACAAGGAGGAGTAGAAAGAGATCAAAGAAAAGCAGTAAGAATCCCCAGAGGCAAGTGGTCTGTGATGGACAGCTGAAGGAAACAAAACATTTAGTGAGGAGAAGAAGGGAGGGAGATCTAATAATCATCTTTAAAAAACAAAAAGGTAATTACAGAGAAGAATCAAATAAATGAATCTTCTAATTCAGTGTGCAAAAATTAGAAAGAAAAGCTGTAGAAAGTCAGAAAAAAAGAAAAAAAAAAAAAAAAAAGCATTTTCTAGGAATAAGGTGGATACCACATTGGATGAGGGACAGAACTCTTCACTGTGTCTGCTTGGTTTCCATGGATGTCCAAGGCATTCCCAGACAGCTGACAACGTATAAGGAAGAATCTTGGCTTCCAGTGACTTTTAACTGTACACTACTCTCTAGAACCAGGCAGTAACCCCTAAAATTGAATCCTACTACAAGACAATGTACTGCTCAGCATTCCACTACCATCTAGTGTGGACTTTTTCCATCACTGTGACTTTGCAATGCAGCTGTTGTACAAATGTCCATGAGAAATGTGTTTCTGTTTGAAGATCTTAGAATTATAGAACGGCTTGGATTATAAGGGACTTCAAGGATCATTCCAACCTCCCTGCCACAGGCAGGTTGCCAACCACTAGATCAAGTACTAGATCAGGTTGCCCAGGGCTTCATCCAGCCTGTCCTTAAACACCTCCAGGGACAACCTCTCAGGGCAACCAGTTCCATCACCTCAGCACTCTCTCAGTAAAAAACTTACCTCTGACATCAAATAGAAATCTCTCCTCCTTTAGTTTGCAACTATTTTCCCTTGTCCTGTCACTATCTAGCCATGAAAAAAGTTGATTTCTCTCATGTTTATAAACTCCTTTTAATTATTGGAAGGCTGCAATGAGGTCTCCCCACAGCCTTTTCTTCTCCAAGCTGAATAAGCCCTGCTTCCTCAGCCTGTCTTAATAAGAAAGGTGCTTCAGCCCTTGGATCATCTTCGTGACCTTCCTGTGGACCCTCTCCAAAAGCTCTATGCCTTTCCTGTGTTGGGGCCTCAGACCTGGGTGCAATATTCAATATGGGGCTTCATTAAGACAGAGGAGAGGGGCACAATGACATCCCTCACCCTGCTGGCTACTCCTTTTTTGATGGAATCAGGATATCATAGGCCTTCTGGGCTGCAAGCAGACACTGCTGGCTCACATTAAGTTTTTTGTCAACCAGGACCTTTAAGGGCTGCACTCAAAGAGTTCCCAGTTTGTATATGGACCTGGGATTACTTCAACCCAAGTGCAAAATCTTGCACTTTGCTTTGTTGAGCCTTGTTAATATAATCTTATATGTTTGCACGGATGGATGGAGTAATATTTGTGAATATATTTTCCTTCACCATTGTATGGTTTTCTTTATATTCATATGTATATATTATATATAAATTATATATATAATATAATAAATATTTTTTATATATTATATTTATATATATAATATTACTGTAATAGTTTCTAACATGACAATTGAAAGCATAGGTCCTAGGATGGAAATCTGTATAGTTATCCTTACAGAGCCTTCATAACTTCAAGAATTCTGATGGAAAAATGCTTTTCCATGGACTCAAATGCTTTCATAGTGAAGTAAGATGATGCTATCATGACAAGAAAGAGAGATGAAAAATAAGCTGTGCAGGAAGGAGATTACTTGGACCTACTGTACCACTTGTGCTGGAGGAAGCCAACTGTAGAATAGCATCCTGCTTCAGATCTACAATGAAGAGGAGAGAAGAGGGTAAAGAGAGCCTACATAGTCAGCAGAAAGATGAGAACACATGAAAGCTGAAATTAGACCATTAATATTTATTACAGACATGTTTCCCTTACACAACAAAAATACCAACTTCTTAGAAATGACCTGAGAATGAACAGTAGTGCCTGCGGCCCTGAGGCTGAGAAAAAGAGGTGATGAGGAAGGGCACAGGGCTGGGGTCAGATAATTCATAAGCTGAGAAGTTACGAGCAAGTTTTCATGAAAAGATCCTCATACAATTTGAGCAGTGCTTACAGGACATGCTTCGCATTGGAAACACATTTAGCATTGCATTTAGTAGGTGATCTGTTCTGCCATGTGCCTGTCCAAACAGCAAGTTCTTCAGGGGCAGTTGTATTTAACCTCATTGTAAGAAGTTGCGAAGCAATACACCAATGAAAACATTTCTTCCTAACCATGATCACTTTCATACCACTTTAGAGACATATTAATAAGGAAATATAATCCTTGTACAATAGTAAATATTAGGTATTTAATGTTATGCAAAGGTGCTAGCATTCCAGGATGGTTTTAGAAGTACATAGAGTTGCTTACTTCATACTAGAGTCTACAGGATTTTTCCACAAGGAGATCTTTAAGCAAATTAATTCTAAAGTTCTAAGTCTATAACAAATGGCATAACAAACCAGTGCAGTATGTCTATGAGTTTGGTGCTGGCATAAAGAACAACACTGGCAAACACAGCTTTAATATTCTGGAAACCTCCTAAAGAAAGCAGATTTACTTTATAAATTTGCTAATATTTGCATAAAATTAACATTACTACTGAGATGATTGTTTTATTAATTCATTCCAACTTGCAAATGTAAATATTTGCCTATCCAAAAGTGCTTTTCCTTAGTCTCATTTCAGACTAAACTCCTTATTCAACTTCTGATGGTTAGTTACACAAACACAGGCAGCATACTGGAGCAACCAGCAAACTGCTCTGTTATACCAATACAGCGCAGCATAAAAACTTTAGAAAGGAGCCGTCAGGAGATACTTCACTGCATCTGCGTGATGGTCTTTAACCAGTTTTCATACATTCCCATTTCATGTAAATATAGCCATGTAGAGCTAATTCTGTGGTACAGGCAATCGTTTGAGGCTCAGCAAAGATTAAAGGGGGTACTGTTAACCTCACTCTTGCCTCTAGCTGGAATATTTCCTGAATTTTTTGAAGCTTTCATGTATTTCTTCCATAATCTAAGACCAAAAATAATTAAAATGGCTCTTTATTTTTCTGTCAATTCCTTGTAGTTGGAATGCCAGAAGCCACAAACTTCTTATAGGAACCTAGTAGCCTTGACGTGGTGATACTATGAGTCTTAAAATAAAGGAGAAAGGAATAAAATAACCCCTTGAACTTAATTTCAATTCAAAAGGAAAAAAAAAAAAAAATCCCAGGCTTGTTAACATAAATAGTATGTGCAAATATGCATAAGACAACAGCCCCTTGGTAACATTTTTCCCACAGGAGGGAATTCCAGAAAAAATTGAAGGCTATGTACAGATACTTTATTTTCCAAACAGAAATTGCATTATGCCAAAAGACACATACATTTCATCTACTATTAGAGTGTAATTAAATTATGTTAGTTATCTTTGTTTGTAATACAAGGAACAAGATTCCTGTTGAAAGCACAAGGCGCTCCTGAGTTAATATCCTTTCATCTCACTAAGTGTCACACTGTAGGTGGTCTGCATTGCTTTCTTTTATACAGAACTTTTCACGGGATTTGCTTGATTCAATGCTACTTTTTAGCTTCTGGGTCAAGTGAAAAAAAATAGCAGGAAAGCCACAAGAGGACAAATTCTCCTTTCAGTGACACCGTGTAAATCCTGTTGAATGGGGAAAGCGGAACAAAGACTAAATACTGTGCCTTTGACATAAGGGGGAATACAAATATTCCATGAACAGGCAACAAATATCTTTGAAATGTTCTACAAAGTACCAATTTCTGTAAAACTGCAGGCCCTATTATTTCCTATTCATTAAAAACATATGTTGATGCTGTTGCCAATCAGAAACAATCAGAAGTCATTTTATTTCTTATTTCAAAGACTAAAACAGTAGCTTATTTTTAATTCATAACCAATTGTTACAAAACATCTGGTGAGCTCTACCTTTCATAGTTTATGGACAAATTCTTTCTTTAAAAGCAAATTGGAAAAATTTATGCTTTCTTTCCCTATAAATGCAGTATTCCCTCAGCCCCTGTAGAACTCCTTTGCCCTCCTTACTCACTATTTCCACACAGCCAGTGGACATGAATATTGCACGTATACCTTTAAAAAGAAAAAATAGATTTTCTAGGACAAACTCTTGCCTTTTCACTTCCCACCTTCCTCTTTTCCTTGCACCTAACTGTGTCACATTTTACTCCGTGCACTCCTTGTTCCACACTGATTTGCAACAGCCTACAGCCTTGAATGGTATAGCTGTTAGCACAAAGCTTCCATGCATTAAAGAAAAAAACATCATGCCAAACATTGCCAGTGCAAAATACAAAAAATCACTTTCCCTTAAGAAGGAAGCTGCTAAATTTTACGTACTCCAAGGCCACAAATGCTAAGACATGTTACACCAATCTCTTTTAATATATTAGATCTTTAAAACTTTTCATCAGGATAGAATCATTTGAGTTAGAACGGACCTTTGAAGGTCACCTAGTCCAACTCTCCAGCAATGAACAGCACTCAGTTCAGTGCCCCATGAACTGACCTTGAATGTCTTCAGGGATAGGGCATCCACCACCTCTCTGGACAGCCTGCGCCAGTGCCTCACCACCCTTATTTTGAAAAGAATCTCCCTTAAATCCAATCTATATCTCCTCTCCTTAAGTTTGAAACTATATTTCCCCTTGTCCTATCCCAACAGAACCTGCTAACGAGTTTGTCTCCTTCCATCTTACAGCCCCCCCTTCAGATACTGAAAGGCTGCTCTCAGGTCTCCCTGGAGCCATCTCTTCTCTGAACAGCCCTAGCTATCTGTGTTGTATTGACCTCATAAATCTTACCTAAGAATTAAGGATTCTCATAGCAGATAATCTCACCGTAATTCCAAAACTCTCCTACCATACAGAAAATCAGTTTCTGTGAAGTTTGCATACTGTGCTGAGATCAGATGTGCTAAGTATCAGCCTCCAGACATACAGAGCAACCTTTTTGATTGCTAACCATGACACTGCAATAGATTATCAAGTGATAATCCAAGAGCCACAGCCATGCCTTTAAACCTGTCAAGGCCAGGAGGACCATGGGGTATGGAAGTGTACAAAATGGACAAGGGGCTGCCATTACATATCACTGCAGCAGGAGGGACATATGGTGCATGTAAGGAGCATTAGGATGATACATAATCCAGCAAAGAGAGGTGAAAGGCAGATCTGAAACATGGAAAGAATGGTCTCAGTAACCGTCCAACAGCAAAAAGAAAAAAAATCCCAAAGAGAGAAGGATGTTGAAAATGATTCCTAAATGGGAAAGTGCACCAGATCCATGTTTAGTTGTAACATGAGCAACAAGAGGATGTGGTTTTAGTGAAGACAGACGTTACGCAGAAGGATGAGGCAATGGTTATCTAAATACAGCAAAAGCACTTACGTTTCCCAAGGGCTCAACATACACAAGTTTGCACCATAATCCAGAATTTTAGCAGTTAGCTACCATCTCCCAGAGCTCTGGGTGCCACATGCAGTAGGTATATATCAAGTAATATTAGTTATAGGTTAGGGGCAATAGCAATCTAATCTAGCACCCAAGCACATATCACAGTTCCTAAAAAATACAGGCAAATTTGAAAGCTGTAGGAATATGTGTTTGATGGATTTGAATGTGAAAACAAGGGGAAAAAACAAGAAATTATTAGTTCCTAAGTATAATAGGAAAATTGAGGAAGGAAGGAAGGAAGGAAGGAAGGAAGGAAGGAAGGAAGGAAGGAAGGAAGGAAGGAAGGAAGGAAGGAAGGAAGGAAGGAAGGAAGGAAGGAAGGAAGGAAGGAAGGAAGGAAGGAAGGAAGGAAGGAAGGAAGGAAGGAAGGAAGGAAGGAAGGAAGGAAGGAAGGAAGGAAGGAAGGAAGGAAGGAAGGAAGGAAGGAAGGAAGGAAGGAAGGAAGGAAGGAAGGAAGGAAGGAAGGAAGGAAGGAAGGAAGGAAGGAAGGAAGGAAGGAAGGAAGGAAGGAAGGAAGGAAGGAAGGAAGGAAGGAAGGAAGGAAGGAAGGAAGGAAGGAAGGAAGGAAGGAAGGAAGGAAGGAAGGAAGGAAGGAAGGAAGGAAGGAAGGAAGGAAGGAAGGAAGGAAGGAAGGAAGGAAGGAAGGAAGGAAGGAAGGAAGGAAGGAAGGAAGGAAGGAAGGAAGGAAGGAAGGAAGGAAGGAAGGAAGGAAGGAAGGAAGGAAGGAAGGAAGGAAGGAAGGAAGGAAGGAAGGAAGGAAGGAAGGAAGGAAGGAAGGAAGGAAGGAAGGAAGGAAGGAAGGAAGGAAGGAAGGAAGGAAGGAAGGAAGGAAGGAAGGAAGGAAGGAAGGAAGGAAGGAAGGAAGGAAGGAAGGAAGGAAGGAAGGAAGGAAGGAAGGAAGGAAGGAAGGAAGGAAGGAAGGAAGGAAGGAAGGAAGGAAGGAAGGAAGGAAGGAAGGAAGGAAGGAAGGAAGGAAGGAAGGAAGGAAGGAAGGAAGGAAGGAAGGAAGGAAGGAAGGAAGGAAGGAAGGAAAGAAAGGAAGAAAGAAAGGAAGAAAGAAAGGAAGAAAGAAAGGAAGAAAGAAAGAAAGAAAGAAAGAAAGAAAGAAAGAAAGAAAGAAAGAAAGAAAGAAAGAAAGAAAGAAAGAAAGAAAGAAAGAAAGAAAGAAAGAAAGAAAGAAAGAAAGAAAGAAAGAAAGAAAGAAAGAAAGAAAGAAAGAAAGAAAGAAAGAAAGAAAGAAAGAAAGAAAGAAAGAAAGAAAGAAAGAAACAGAGGATGTCAAGAAAAGCCAACTTTTAATAGCTCTCTCCTTTCTCTTGTCACTAAAATGACAGCTAACAACTATGATGGTTGACAAAGGCAAGAAAATAGCCAAAATGATGAATAACAAGTGCATAGGTAATATGTACAATGGTGGGCCCTGTGAAAGATACCAAGGGTTGTCTAGAGAACTAGCTTGCACAGTTTCTGAGACATGATCAGTTGTCTTTGGAAAGCTGCAGAGGATTATGACATTCCATCTGACTGGAAAAGGGCAAACATAGACATAATTCTTCAAACAGATGCAAAATTAGCTAGGAAATAATAGGTCAATTCATCTTTTAAGTCTCCTACAGTAACAGAACAAATAATTTCTCCTTCAACAAAAAAGAAAAAAAATGAGACACACACACAAAAAAAGTGGTAGTAGTAGGAAATGTATCTGTAAACTTCTTCAGACCCTCCAAAACCAATCTGATGTCCTGCAGTGACCAATACACCTGCTTTGCAGATGAGGGGAGGAGCGTCAGGAGAGAAGACAAATAGTAATGTAGCTTAACATTAGTTAACATACAGCTTTACCTTACTAAATCTTCTGGCGCTGCCTGACATTCTTGTAAGCTTGATCAGAAATGGCTGACTGCAAGTGTTACAGGTGGAGTTGAAAACCATACACAAAAACAAAGACAGGGATCATCATTTAAATAAAAAATAAATAAATAATTTTTAAAAGTGTATTGAATAATTCAGGTTTAGTAATATCCAGTATCTTCCTGAATGGCATGGACGATGGAGTAAATATCCATTGATAGATATATATATATAAGCACAGAAAGATGCAGATACATTGATATACGAATATATATCATGTATCTGAATTAACTGCAGTCAACAGTCATTGCTGGAAGTTCAGTCAAGAGAAAAATTAAAATCCACAATTTTTTCAGAAGCTAGATACAAATTGCAAAAGATCAAGATGTGATTAAATAAGGACAATTACAAAACGTTACAGGTAAGTAGAAATAACTGATTACATAAGTACAAATAGAGAATCAAAGGAAAACATGGTTACAGGAAAGCAAAACCAGACCATGACTCACCATGTTGTTTTACTCACAAAACCCAAGCCTCACTCTGGAGATAATGGCAGAATGAATTGCTCTCGGGAATCTGAGATAGTTCTTCCACCTTGCTAGGCTCTGGAAAAGCAGAGTATGAGTTTCTGTCCAGACTGGGGCACAATGAGTCCAAAAGGTTCTTTTAGATAGGTTATAATTAGAGATTTGACCACAGAAGTTGTAGGACTAGTACTATTCATCTGTGAAAGCACACAAGACATCATACATTTCTGCAGAGAAAATCCTGAAGAAAAAAAAAAAACTGTAATGTAATTATTAATAAGTAGGGTAGTCTAGGATAGAAGTTACATTTATCCTATCGCTAGAATTACTCATTTTGTTGGACAAATATTAAAGCAAAATGGTGTTGCCATCATGGAAAGGAATGAGCTAGCCAAGTTCTTGAGTTCCATTCTAACCCAACCAGATATTTTTATACCAAGTTTTGGTAGTTACTACCTACCTGGAATTGATATTTACTTTGAATTGATTGTGAACAGGTTGCCCAGTGAGGTTGTGAATGCACCCACCCTGGAGGCATTCAAGACCAGTGGGGTTTTGAGCAATCTGGTATTGAGGGAGGTATCCCTGCCTATAGCAGGGGCTTGGACTTAGGTGATCTTAAAGGTCCCTTCCAAACAAACCATTCTAGGATTCTGTTATTCTATGGTATCTTCTGTCACACTTCCAACTAGACGTCTAATCTCACTTGACAGGTAATAGGCCCAGTTCTTTTTTATTAGTAACACTTCAGCAAATTCTTCTCTGACATGTTCATGGTGTTCCTTGCTCATAGAGGAGTAACTCCTGCCTTTTTCAGTTCTGAAAAACAAACCATGTAATCCAAAGCAGTGCCCACCAATTCCTGCACAGTCTCCAGCCTTCACAAGGGCAGGCAGCCCATTCATTCTCTGACGCATCTTAAGGACAGCCAATGGCCTTGTGGTCAGTGCCCACCACTGCCACATTTCTTCCCACCTTCTGCTGTTGTTCCAGCAGCTCTGTTCCCTTCTGACATGCAGTGGGTCCTGTGGGTGGAGCTGTCCTTTCTGCTCTTTGTTCACACAGGACACCTTCTCAAAGAAAGTCTCAGGAGCTACAATTAATTCATGATTACTGATTATAGCAGTATTAATGCCTTCTGTTTACAATTCCACACATACATTCTTTTATTCTGTTTGTACTAAATACATGGTGAAAGAGAGAGAGAAAGAGAGGTGATATTTAATGTTTTCTGAATAATCTACTTCCAAGATTATTTCAGATTTTCAGATATGAAATATCATGTTCCTTCTATATGAAGTACAACACAGTGATTTGGGGAAGGCAGAGATAAGGAAGGGGATGAGGCTTGTTTTCCTTCTTAAGTTTTCAGTGAACTCTCCTAGGGAAATATTGCTCTGCTTGTTATTCTTATAGCAGACAAATATTAATTCTTATCTTGCATCCACCTGCTTATCTACCACATTACAGAGGGGTCCTGCCTACATTTAATCTACTGGTTAAATGCCAGTTTAATTCTTCTATGCTGTAGGCCACAAGAAATGCGTTCAAAGGACAGCCCTTCACATACACACCACAGTATAAACATTTTAATGAAAGAGAATTTTTTGTAGGAGGAAAATAGTTCCTTTGAAAATAATGAATAAGCTCTCATTGAAATGAACCCTTTATGTATATCTTTATGTTTCTGATCTGGCAGCTTTGAAGAGCTGATATCATCAGTTTTAGATCCTGGAGTCTGGCCTCTTTTTTCTGAAAAATGCTTTACAATGGAAAAGACCATTTGAAAGCAAGTAAAACAATACAGAGCAAAAAATGCAGGTACTTTTCAAAGCTTACAAACTTTTTATTACTCTTTAGACCTTTTTCCCTAGCTTCTGAACCACTCTGTGTATCTCATTTATCCACACTACTACCCTGCTTTGCTGCTGCATTTGAGATGCTAGAGGTACCAATGGCAGTTTAACCACAATATTACTTTTCCATTGGAAACTTATCGTGTAATTCCCATTGTGTGATGCTGCACTGATGTTCTTGCCAGAGTGTACAATGGACTGGCCAAAGCAAGTAAATACTGCTTTCAATTCCTCTCATTTGTAAGCACAAAGACATAGTTGTGTGAGCCTGATTACACTGAAATCAGAAACAAACTCTCTTGTGAGCTTCAACAGAGGTGGGAAACTTGCTCTAATAGCACTCATCAGTTACACAGCATTTCCCACAGGAGTTACCAGAATTAAATTTAACTCTCTCCTCTGGACAGAGAAACTGAGGCAGGGGCCATTAACAATCAGCAAGAAGACTCAAGCAGTGACCTATTAAATGCCTCTGAAGGGCAGCTTTTCAGGCTTTCATCCCACCTCCTGTGCTGATATTCTTGGCAGGTCCCTGTGCTGCAGTGCTCCTACTGCGGAGGAGCTCCCCATCATATCACTAAAGGGCTTCCAGCCATTCCTCATTCCAAAACTACCCCAGAAGAAAGTGAGGGCTCAGACTGTAAGCGTATTTTCAAACCACCCAAAAATGCATCAAAAGTTGAGCTGCCACAGCATTTTAAACTATCCAAATATAATCAGGCTTTTAGCTTAGAATGAAAAATTTAAAAAACAATTATTCCCTTCTCCTTTTATAATCATCTCACAGCATTCCAGAAGAGTTGAATCTGTATCAAAATGTGCTCTGGATGTTCTTGCAAGAGGAATTCATTCTGAGCATCCCAAGTCTTGGAGGCACAGCTCATATCCTGTGCATGCTGGTCAGATACATGTCAGAAGACAAAGAGAAGATTGCAATAGAAGCCTTTGAATCTTCTGTGGAGCCAACAGGAGACAGCAGTTGGATAGAATGTCTGGAGTAATCCGAGGTGAAAACATCAACTCCAGCAACCAGTGTTCTCCAGTGAACCTCAGTGTTCCCCGCAACATCGACTGTCCACCTTTCCTTGAGAACTACTTAGTCACAGCAGAAGTCAAAAGTGTTGAAGGGCTTCACTATATCCCAAAAATTAGCCTTATCCAATTGGAGCTTGTGCTGGTGAAGGGTCAGGCAGTGTGGAGCGCAGCTCTTATGAGCTCACTTGCTAATTATCCTGCTATCAGCATATCCCCTCCTCCCACTTGCACCAAGAGGGAGGGAGCAGCAGGCAGAGAAGGTGGCTCCATAAATTTGGTAAATCAGAGTATCAGTCCCCATGAATTCTCTGGATTTACATGTATAACAGCAACTAGCCTTGGGACCATCAGAATTAGTCTGTGGGCTCTGCAGTCCCCAAATTTCAAAAGTTTCTTAAGTTCATGTGAATGTTTAGCATAAGGAGATATCTGCAAGTCATTAAATATGTTTCTCTTCCCTAGAAATAAAATCAACACTCACATGTAGACAACAGCATTTGACCATTTGAACCCCCCACACTCTCTCACTGTCCTGACTCCTTCAAGGACCTCTTTTTCTCTCCCTCTTTATGCTTCCTCTTCATCCTATAGAAGAATTGGGACTAGAAGTAAATACTGCATCATGGATAACTCAAGACATTTTCTTCTACTTGCATGGGAAATTCATGGCAGAGTAACTCTGTACTTTGTTCAGCTCCATATGCTCCATGTTGTTCCTTGCATGAGGGTTTGTGACCATTGCCTGTAGCTCACTTCCTATATACATCTCTGCATAGGGTGGCTGACATGCTCCAAGCAAGAAATAAGATAGCCTGTAGTACATCAAGGGCTGCTGGGCACCCCCCAGTTTTTTGCTTCAGCCAAATTTCTGATTGAATCTTAAGAACTTCTTCACAGAAAGCATGGTGAAGCAGTGGCACAGGTTGCCCAGGGAGCTGGGGGAGTCACTGTCCCTGAGGGTGTTCAAGACATGTGGAGATGTGACAATGAGGGCTGTAGTTAGTTGGCATGGTGGGGATGGGTTGATGGTTGGACTGGTTGATCTTGGAGGACTTTTCCAACCTTAAAGATTCTATGATTATAAGTTCATTTATCTGAATATCCATTCAACATAAACAAGTAAGATCTAATTATCCTCTCAGTTTTAGTAGTGGAAATCATGACAGAAATGGACCTGCACAGAAGAAGATGATCTGTTCCATAGTTCCTGTCGAACAATCGTCTTGCTGGCCACACTCAGACTCCCTACAAACAGGCAGGCCCAGAGGTGGCACCCGATAGCAGGCACAAGCTGGCACAGTCCTTCTCTCAGAAGTAAACTAAATGCACACAGACAGGTAGGGTAGCACTCATGCAGGTAGGACATATCTGAGAAACTGGAAGGATCTGCACAAAAATACGTGACATGCTGAACTGCCACAAAATTATTTCTGTGATTTTCCACAGCAAGAAATGAAAAAATAAAATAATAATAATAATAAAAAAAGAAAGTACATTATGTTTCTGGTCAGTTATTGGATTTATTTCCATTATTCCTTCGGCCTCAAACACTTTCCTCTCCCAGATCTCAACTGAAACAGCTCAACTGTGTTTTCCCTTTAATAATACTTACTTCTTTCTTCATTATTATATTTTTCAGACCAAAAGTCTGCTCTTTTTACACTTGCTTTATAAGGCAAATTTCACTTAGAGTTCACTTGCATATCCTAATGTGGGCTTATTGAAGGCAGGTGCACACTTTAATATATATGGGCAAAGAGACCCCCTTCCAGACCATAAAAGAATACTGGACATGTCCTCATGTGGAATATCTCTGGGGCTTTTTTTATCATAAACCTAAAAATATGAGCTATTCTTTTGCCTGTACATGTTACAAGTGAGTATGAAAGAGAGGCACTGTATTTCTGCATTACACAGGGACTGTGTTAAAATGGCCACGTTAGTGGTTTTCTAGCATGTTGTCTTTATGTGACAGTAATGACAGAGGGAAATGTTACTGCAATATCAGACTTTGATTGTTTCTCTCTAACAACACAGAAGCACATAAGAAAACAGGGTAAAGGAGCTTCAGCTAGCCATCGTTTTGTTTAGTCTGGAAAGAGGTGATATGGTGTGCTGTCAAACCAAAATCCTTTACTTAGAAACTAGCAATCCAATTGCATTGATAATGCACAGTGGGTACTAAGGCAGGAAAACAATTACGCTGTCTGCAATGAAGGAATATGGCCCATGTGATGCTATCTGTCCTCCTAGACTGAGACTGTTCCAATATTAAAAAAACTTATAACTTTATCTTAACTTTTCTGAAAGCCAAAACGAGTAAGAGAGGTTACATGGCTCATTTAGTTTATAACCATTTCATTGTCCCTGTTCACTCAAACCGATGTAAAGTCAAATCTATATGACCTGCAACTCCACCCAGGTGGCATTATGGGCTGTGACACATGCCAGGCCATCTCCTGTTCACCTAGACCAGTGACATACTGGAAAAGGCAGCTCTTCCTCTCTAAAGCAGCTGCTTATGTTTCCTGTCCTGGGAAGCTACTCAGGTGTGGAGGAGAAGAGAATATAAGCACCTGCTCTTCTTTGCCAGGCACCCTTAGAACCAGAAAGCTTTAAGAAAGCCTTCTCAAAGTGGCTTTGTTACTCAACATTCATACCTATTTTATTCTAAGGATTTGTTTGGGATCTAGGGAGAATGTGCTTTTTCCCTCCACACAACAAAAGGTTGCAGTACCTATGGTGCTTCCCCTCTAAATTTGAGTTTGTCATATCAGCTGCTAAGATGCTTCCACTGCTTTATTCTCAGATCATGCTAAATAGAGAATCAGGCTTCTAAGTCACCTGTGCCTAAATGAAAATTGTATCTTTGATTCGTTCAAGCAGTTTGCTTCTGATAACATCAGTACCGCCCTGTGTTCTGGTTCAGATGGCCATTGCCTTTAACTACATTTAGGAGGTTATTTTCACTCCTTCTGAAATCCTGACCTACAAGACGTTTCTTTAAAATCACAGGTTGCAAGGGCAGCCCATCATAAAGTCACATACTTCAGAAAGCACAGGGCTCTGCACAGCAGACCAGCCTCAAGTCTGTGCCAAGGAGCAGCAGGGCCCTGATCTGGCCTAAAATTTGCACTCAAGCACAGACCTACACCCACGCAGCAAGGACAGGAGATGAACTTGGGCTCTAGCCAGAGCTCAGGCCCCAGCCGACTCCTCAGTTATACATTCTGTTTCTCTGTTAGTTTCTGGAGAATTTTAAAGACTCCTTGCATTGCCTCTTTACCCTTTGAAGTCCATGTTGTGAGGATAGGAAATTTCCTCTGACTTACAACCAAAATATACCATATTCCTTTGTGTATGTGTATGCATAATCATGTAAGTGAATGCTCACTGGTCACCCAGCACATGCATTCACACTTACATTATTTTCTGACTATTTTCCCCATTACATTAGATCAAAAACAATAAGCTTCAGCAGAAGAATTCCATTCCATCCATAAAAGGTCATCTATGGGCTGAAAATGGAGAAAAAAATTCTACTATGCAGCCTTCTTATCTCAAAATCAAACAGCAAGAATTGTTGCTGTACCATTTGGAAACATTGGGTGTGCAGCTGTGATGCTCTAGATCACATCCCCACTGCATCCCTTCTATGCTCAAACCTTGCTTACAACTCACAAGAATGATACTAGACTTCTGATAAAGTTTTGACAATGTCAGCTGTCAAAGAATGGGCTTTCTCAGAAACCTCTGTAATTCAATATTTGTTCTCCCACTGAAAGCTGCAGCAGTCCTGTGTATATAGCCAATAAAGACAGTGAGCTCCACAAAATGCTATCCACTGCTTCATTACCATTACCTCCCACCAGTTTGGTGTGAACGTCTTATTCAAACAGCTCCTTTATACCTGTATTTTTATTTTGTTTTCTTTTCTAGCGTCCATTTTTTCCCTGGTAACAGAGTTGGCACATGCGAACAACATTAGCTGCTTCAGTGGTATCACTCTTCCAGATCTATCAGTATAACTAAAGGAATAACAATGACACAGGAATTAAAACTACTTCTTAACTACCTGAGACTGACAGAATCAAGATTTAAAAACCTGTTATCATGTACATGCATAAATCATGAGACAGAAAAGAATTTAATCTTTGATCTCTCACCACTGAAACAAAAGAGAAAATATTTTGCAGGTGAGGCTTCCTTGGTGGTATCTGTCCTCTTAGCTGTGTTAGAAACTTGTGAAATCCTCAGTGAATTCTCTACTTTAAACCTTGTTCTAGGAGAGAAAACACATTAAAGCACAATTCTCCTCCAAGAAATGACTGTAACATCAGCACCTTTTCACTCTGTTTATCTTCCCGATGCATGTACTCTGAGACATCTCTTCTTCCATTAGTGATAATGGTAGGCTTTTTCTACATTTTATTCCTTTTATCACTGCAGAGGTCGGCCTGGTAAGATAGCTCCACATCATTAACAGCATTACAAAGCCAAGCACCAGCTCCCACATAGAGAGATAGAAGCACAAACTGGAGACAATGAGGTGATACAACTCAAGTATCTGAGAGTTTTGCTGAGCAGTATTTGTCCCAGAACAGAGGAGGTCCAAGACAACAGAACCAGTTTAGTTCTCTCTTCCCTCACAGCATTTACAGATCTGACAGCTAGAAACAGCATCTTTTCTCTTCACAAACTGAGAGTTTGAATTAGAAATATGTGAGATACAGTAATATAGAGTCTCTTTAAATACCTTTCATCATTTTTCTGATCAAAGCCAAACACTGAAAAGATAGAACCTAGGCTGTCATCATTGAAAAGCTTCCTCTGCAGCCCTGCACAGAGAAAGGAATGTTTCCAGGCACTGCCCCATTTCTGAACCCAGAAGAAATATCATGTGAAAAACTTCATGGGTAGCTGACACCTTATTTCCACAAAAAAGAGGGCATTTTGCTCTCCCCCTCTGTTCACTGCTCTCCCTTCCCACACTCTGCCCAAATGATTTTCTACCAAGCTGCATGGTTAAATTAGCTCACAGAAAGGCCTAATGAGCCAGCACATAATAAAGAGCAAGTAGGTCATAAAATCCTAGAATCCTTAGAGTTGGTAGGTACCTTTAAAGTTTATCTAGTCCAACTCCTGTGCAATGAACAGGGACATGCACAGCTCGATCAGGTTGCCCTGGACCTGATCCACCCCTTGCCTTGATAAGTGTCCAGGAATGGGGCATCCACCACATATCTGGGCAACCTGCTCCAGTGTCTCACCACTCTAACTGTAAAAGATCTTTTCCTTATGTCTAACCTAAATCTCCCCTTTTTTAGCTTGAAAGCATTTCCCCTTGTTCTGTCACAATAGATCCCACTAAAAGTCTGCCCCTTCTTTCCTATAGATCCCCTTTAGATATGGAAAGGCAGCTATCAGGACACCTCAGAGCTTTGGGTGATCAGGACCAATAGGACAAGAGGTAATGGCTCTAAGTTGCTCCAAGGGAAGTTCAAATTGGATATTAGGAATAATTTATTTTCCCTGAAAGAGTGGTGAGGCACTGGCACATGCTGCATAGGGAGGTGGTGGAGTTGCCAGCCTTGGAAGTGTTTAAGAAATGTGGAGATACGGCATTGAGGAATAAAGTTATAGGGTGAGAATGGGTTGATAGTTTGACTAGATGATCTTAGAAATCTTTTCCTACCTTAATGATAGTGTGATTCTATGGTTCTATTCTAGGAGCAGTATTCAAGAGTGGAAGAATGAGAGACCTTACCCTTTCGGCAACAGTAAGCTGTTAAAACAATCATTACATCTCAGGGAACCACAGCCTAAATTAGGTGTGAGGAACAGGGCAGTGCCTGCCTTTTTCCATTGACTCTAGGCAGACTCTAGAGCTCAGACATCTAGCCTCTAGACAGCTGCACTTAGGTGAAATCAATCCCCACAGGAGTACTTTAACTGCCAAGGCAGACCAGTCTTGCTTCATTTTTATCACATTTCCATCCGGGACAAATCTTTAGGTCCTTTTCAGTCTGTGCTCAAGACCACTGCAGTGATAGAGAGTAAAATATATATAAATATGTACAGAGAACCTTAGAACTATAGCCTAACGCAGCACAGACACTCTCAGTAGAACATTCAGGGGCCTGACAGTGAACTCACAGCTACTTTAACTTCTATTTTCACTTACTTTTTAGGAAAAAGTCAGTCCCTTCATCCAGAGTTGAAAAAGGTAAGAGAAACAAGTCCGGTGTTTTAAAGGAGGAACGGATTAGCACCAGGAATGAAGGCGAGCTGACTGGCATAGAGTGTGGTAGATGTACAATATTTACGCACCAAAAGTAGTTGAAATAATAAGCAAGAGATGAAATTTTGCCCTTTTGACCACTCCGTTCAAAAACACCGGTCTCTGTTTACTAATCTGATTCAAGTGAGATTTCTAGGAAAGTACAGATAGAAAATAAGAGAATTAAATATAACTTCCTTTGTAAGTGTAAGCACGTATTTGCATTAAAGACTTAGATTCTCTAAAGACAGAAGAGATAACTGTATGCCAAACCTGCACTCTTAGGATGTCTCAACATAAATTCCCCAACTTACTGAGCATATTGTGAACTTGGGCACATAAGAAGACACTCAAAGCATTTTTATGCCAGTGTAACAGTACATTTTCGGAAGAGACTAAGGCATCATACTTGAAAAGGAAAGTACCAAGTCTGAATGTGAAGGCAGTGAAGTTCGAGTGAATGGAACCAGAAAAAGAAGCTCAGAAAATGCAACAAGCACATCGCGGAGAAATCAGTCTTTTCTCCAGTGTCCAAGCAGAGTCAGAGAATGTCATTTGGAGGAGGAAACCAGATACTGTGTGGTGAATTGTCCTGGAAAGCCTTTGGTTGCACTCTCTGTGACTGCACAATAACTATTCGTAGGACACCAGCTTAAAATCTCCTGCGGCGTGGAAAACAGTTCCAAGATCACAGAATTCAGACTGTGTACAAAAACATATTTCTGATTACCTGAATCAAAGGGGGCCATTCTCTGTTGTAACTGATTCATTTGATGCTGATGAACCACTGATCCTTTTATTATCAAATATTGCTAATATCTCTTCCTTTTAAGCACATTCTGTTCACAACATGCCTTGGTAAGAGACATTTTCTTTGTGTTTTTTTTTCCCAACCATTCTTGTTAATATGATAAGTTCTTCTATCAATTACCTTAGGAATAAGTAGCAAGCTTTAATCTAGAAGGTGGTTTCCTGTCCCTTGATGATCTGCTTCTTTAGCAAATCCTTCTGTGTTAAGCTTTGTTTTTATTACTAACTGACAACATTAGGACTTAGAAAATTTGTATGGCTAAAGTAGGTGTGGTACTATTTATAAATCAAGGGCAAGTTATGCAGTTTTCATAAGGTGGTTTATATTGCATATTTGAAATTTGGAGGTGTTTCAGGAATGTATCATAAAAACCACCTTCCATAAACTGTCTCTCAGGAAACAGTAATGATAACAGAGGCAGACAGATCTCACTTTAAACAAGTTACCTTGTACCCTCAATTTACTAAATTTCTGGCATTTCTTAACCAGATTGAAAATCTTTCCAGCTTTTTGAAGTCTTATCAACTGAGTTTTCAGATTCACTTCACTGCTAACATTTCCAAACACTCAATAATATGAGTCTGTATGTCAATATAAATCTAGCCCCATATTTTCTACAGAATTATGAAAATCTTCATTGTATATAAAACATGGGATAAAAAGTAAAAATAATTCCAGATACAAAATGATAAAAGGGCACACATTAATTAAGCTACCAGACCCAAAAATATGTACTACGTGAAAGAGATCTGGCAAACATATGATGTAGTGAACACAAACTGTAACCTAAGGATTTTGTCTCACTTATTTCACAGAAGAATGTGTGCAAATCTTCATGGCTGACAATGTGGGTGTCAGAAGCCTGAAAAGGGTGAAACAAATTGGAAAAGTAGAATAAAAGTATATAAAAACCTGTAAAATTGCTATGTTCCCTGACTGTAGGCAAGAATTATATTTAGACCTGGTAACCTTAATTCGACATTGGTCAGAAGATGAAGCACAAATTTCAATACATGTTCATTACTTTAAAGAAATTACACCTTAGAATAAAGCCTCTTATATTGAAAAGAAGTACAGCAATGGAAAAACAAAAGCTTTCAGATGGAGTCTGTATTCTTTTGTGTTCATTCTGCTTTTATTGAATATATGGCCTCAAGTTGAGCCTGGGCAAGTTTAGGTTGGATATTAGGAAGAACTTCTTTACAGAAAGGGTTGTTAAGTACTGGAATAGGCTCCCCAGGGAGGTGGTTGAATAGCCATCCCTGGTTGTGTTTAAGAGCCATTTGGATGTGGTGCCCAGGGATATGATTTAGTGGAGGGTTTTTAGAGTTAGGGTACTGGTTAGGCCGAGGTTGGACTTGATGATCTTCAAGGTCTTTTCCAACCTGGGTAATTTTATGATTCTATGATTCTATATCTGTGTAAATAAGAAGTGTCTTTCACAGCTCAGGTTCTCCATTTGCTCACTCCATCAGTGAAGTCTGCTCATGGCATCATAACCCATTATTGTGTGACAAAGCACTGAGAGAGTTTTATTTTATTTTTCCTGAAATACTTTTCTTGTTCATTTATTATTGAAGTTCTAATAACATCTACCTATCACCTGACATTTATCTCATTTGTTGTTGTTGTTTTCTTGTTTTTCTTTGTGGAAGACTTGAAGATCCAAAGGAATGGTTAGGATACCACAGATAAAATGTAGATACTGAATTTTCACAAAGGACTGTTTCTTCTAAATGCTTCCTAAGTATTTGAGCTTAATGTGCATTAATTGAAAAACAAACAATTAAAATACTAAATGATTTTGTTCCTCTAAGCAACTCTAAATAATTCTCTTTTTGTGTAGTGATGTTATAATGATACTGACTACACCAATACCTACTGAAAACAGTCTGGATTTGTTACATTAAATACAAAGACCCATAAACCAGAAGAGCAGCAGTAATAAAAATAAACCTTCCCAGATTCTCTTCCAACAGACAGGAATTACCAGTAGAGGTACTCCTTTGAGGAACACTTCTTATGTAATTGTTTAGAGAAATTAAACAAGTGCTTAGCTTTGATTACTGTATATTGTACAACACTGTGTATACACACACAATTATATAAGCAGAGTAAAATTAACATTTTATAAAAGAGAGAATGTCATAGTAGCTTGAAACTGATAACAAGACAGAAAAACAACAAAATAAAAAAGCTTCACTGCAACTCAAATTGATTCGAGAGATTCTGATTCCAACACGATGCACTTGAAATGGAGACATAATAAACAGTGAAATGTCCAATAGGAGGTGACTTCTGCCCCCATCCCACTTCCTCCTGTTTATTCACTAGACCTGACGCTTCAGAGCTTAATTCCAAAGTGAAGTCACAAAGGCTTCCAGATGCATAACTTAATGACATTAAAATCCACTTCAGTCTCACTGTGCATTAGTGAGAATATGATAACCTTAGATCTCCTTACAGATGGGAAAAATAAGACATGAATAGGTCGTTATGGTAGAGCAGTGGACAGAACCCATGTTACCTGGAAGCTAGTCACCTGGCACAGGCTGCCCAGAGAGCTGTGGATGTCCCATTTCTGGAAGCATTCAAGACCAGGTTGGATGGGGCCCTCGTAGCCTCAGCTGGTGGGTGGCAGCCCTGCCTATGGGAAGGAGTTGGATCTCAATGAACTTTAAGGTCCCTTCTAACCTAAGCCTTTTAGTGATTCTAGTTTTGTCCTCTGACAACCAGGACACAATGCCATACTTAACTAAGTTTATTATCATAATGAGCACTACAGCATCTAACATAGATAGTCAATCTTGCTGTGTCCCGTAGAGCCCAGAAATGTCAAGGACAGGACTGAAGCTGATAGGGCCTGGTTATGGTGTTGTGACCTGAAGTTAGATATGGTTTCTGCCTACAGCTGATCTTATGTGCAGCTTCCAGGTTCAAGCCTGAATAAGCTACCTTGTCTCTTATCTTTGTGCAAGGAAGCATCAAAGGAAACTACAGAGCAGCTAAAGGGATGGACAAGAACAAGTCACTCAAAACCTAGAAATCCTCTCCCAAAGTTTGGCCAAAAAAAAAAAAAAAAGCAGTGAAAAATCTCCTCCCTAGATTTCGCATGCCAGTTTGAAATCTCTCTGTGGAAATCTGTGTGCAGAAGGCAGAAAGCACAGCTTTGCATCTCACTGGATCAGCAGTGCCACTCTAATATGCAGCTGACAGGCTTATGATCACAGTCATCTTCTTCATCCCATGGATGCCTGGAGGACAGGTACATGGCAAGCACAACCTGTCTTGGATGCTGCTTGCTTAGCATATATCCAACCTTTGGGCCCCAAGGAGTGACAGTCCCAGAATGGACTAAAATGGGGCCTGAGGACATGGGCAGGGTTATAGAAGCCGTGGAATGGGAAAATTTAAAAACCTATGTATTTTCACTTCTAGACACTGGACATTAGTTCACACTACTTTGCTGTTAATGGTACCTCTACGTTGCTTGTCATCCACGGGTGGGGTGTTCCTCCACACCAGACTCAAAAGAGCTCTACTCAAAACAGGATCCACACAAGGACAAAGCAAAATGTTAAAAGAAGATATGGCTGTTTGATATGTTGTGGATACAAAAGCTGGATGTGTTGTGGATACAAAACTGGATAAATGCTGAGCATATCTTCTATGCAGACAAGCTGAGGGAGCTGGGCTTGTTTAGAATGGAGATGAAAGGCAGCATTCCGATACTTAAATACTTAAAGGAAGCTTATAAACAGGATGGAAATCAATCTTTTACACAGGTAGATAGTGATAGAACAAGACAGAATGGTTTAAAGCCAGATGGTTTCACTCAGAGGGTGCTGAGGCACAGGCACAGGTTGCCCAGAGATACCAGGCTGGATAGGGCCCTGGGCAACCTGATCTGGTAACTGATCAGGTTTGCAACCATTCATGCAGCATGAGTGATGAAACTTCACGAACTTTGAGGTCCCTTCCAACTGAAGCCATTCTATGATTCAAGATAATCTGAATATTGCCCAGAACAAGACTATCCCACCGCCTTTTCAGTGCAACTGATAGCATAAGTCTGCTTCGTGATCACACATGGAGATGCATGTGATCATCAAAATAGTGCCTTCAGCAAAGAACACAATTCCAAGAACTGAAAAAACTTCTTGTTATTCAGTTGGGAGTGGGTAGATGGACAACCTGACAATCTGTCTTCTGCTGACGTTTTCACAGTGCTGTGAAAACTGGAATGTAAAAAGGCACATCAAAAAGTCCAGGAGAGTAGACAACATAGTCTTTAACTTGGAGGGAAAATAAATGATCTTGAGATCTAGAGCCTGATAGTTGAACTCAACACCATGCATAACTTGAAAACAAAATACTTGAAGGGAATAATTAAAGACAAGGTGATAAATATAGAATATGAGATAAAAGGTTTACCAAAAGCATCACACTAGATTCAAAAGAGCTCTTGTTCTGGAAGATTAAATTAAAAAATAAATAAATAAAAATGTATGGGAGATATAATCTTTCTTTGGAAAATTAATCAGCATATGGGATTAATGCAAGAATTGCAAGGTGCATAAGGACCTGACTGAGGGCAACCAGCAAACAGGGAAGTACCTTGCCACAAAAATGTTGGCATGCTAATGACATTTTCTGATAAGGAAAATTTGGAAGGCATTCTTATGAGGGAGGAGAATCTGAATAAACAGGAAGAACTAGATGACCTTAAGGAGTGAAGCAGTGGAAATGGTATAACATGTAATAGTATCAAATGGCATGCTCTGTACCTAAGGATTTATAAAACAGATTTGTGCAATAAACTGGGAGTGCACCAGTTCAAAAGCTGAGAACACTATGAATGGGCTAACTGTCCATGGGATCTGCTAAAAACATAGTGCAAACATAAAATGTTTCAAGGGACATTTCTCATACAGTTCAACAAGTACTGGCGCTATTGTTAAAACCCTGGGAGATCACGTCTGGACTGTTTTATATAGTCACAAGGAAAGACTTGTCTCCTTTAGGTTAGGCATTTAAAGGTTAAGTATTGTAGCACAAACTAGTCATCCAAGGTTCCTTTAGAAATCCACAAGACGCAGACTCTGGCATATAGCAGTGTCTAATACAAGTCTAATGCAATGGCTTCTGAAGATTTCTCTTTCATTTTCCTTCTCTTTGATTATAACAAAGCTGCACACCTCACACGTGAAAACAGGTAAGGTGAATCCAGGTCAGGAAAAGAGGATGAGCACTACGTGGCCCACAGGATGAATTTCACTAGGAACAAAAAGACAGAAATTGACCAGAAATTAAGTCTGAAAATAGATGTGTCTATCACAGCAGTGAGGGTTTACAGCCACAGTACAAAAAGATAAAGCAGGTTTTAAAATGAAGACCAGTGCTCAAGAAGACCAGCAGAAAAAGACACTGGATTGAATGACTCCATTCAGTCTCATGGTCGTATCTTGCTGCTTATCCATTCTTTAATCAACTTCTTGTTTTGGCAGCTATTTAGGGATAGTCATTCAATAGTATAGACAACTTTATGACTTTCTAGTACTTGCAGTGTATATTCATAGCAGACTCGGTCCTAAAGTAAAACACTATGTAAACAAAGTTGTCCTAGACTAGCCTGCTCCTTTTTGTCAGCAGCTGGCAAACCACAGTGTTTGTCTGTTTGCTAAAGTCATCTTTGTTTTACCATCACCTTTCTTTGTTTTTCCCCTATTCACAATCTGGCTGAGATACTGGCTGAAGAGGAGTATCAGTATTAAAACTGTGAAAAATACCTCTTAACACACTCCAACCATGTGCATCATCCACGTCAATAAATGCAATATGTAAAATATATATAAACAATATAAATCTTTGAAAATATCTTGTTGAGAAAATGATGAAACTTCAAATAAAAATGTCTTATTTTCCTAGTATAAAGCTTTTCCTTTGCTATGAAATGTTTCTCACACATTTCTCAAAGATTCTGTTTCTGCATGTATGTTTCTCAGATAGTGTGTTTCTGCATTGTTTTGCAAACTTGCAACTTAGCCTAGTATTAAATCATGAAAAGTTCAGCAGCTGAGTTTTATCCTTGCCTGTAAACACACCACTACTGCCTCCATAAATGCCATAAGTCATTTAAACCTGCACGATACATCCATATAGATATCTACATTATCTCTTTCTTACACATAACATAAGGAATCATCAAATTAGTGCATTCTTTCAGTGTCTCATGATTTTCACAAAGAAGACACTGGAAGGTTTGCTTATGATCACACACTTCCCAGCTCTAACCACAGAACAGTCCTTTGGCTGAACACCTATGGTTGAACCTTTTCTTTTCTGTACCTCTTTCTTGCTATTGCAACCTGAGCTATAGAACAAAGGATAAAACTACAGGTAGATCCCCTATGAAGATCTCAGTCAGATGGGAAATTAGCAACAAACAGAGAATGTATTGGCTGTGATACCTTCAATATCCTGCTTGAAGATATCTGTGCTCTTCATGCCTCCCTGCAATGGCTGACCCATAGAAAGTCTGTCAGCCCGTCACAGTTGCTTGACTTCTGTGGGGTATTTATTCTGTGGTTATGTTTTGTTTTGGAAAAGAAAAAAGAAAAAAAGAAAACCAAGCTTATGTAACTGCAATGTCAGGCAGCTCCTGTGATAGATAACTCCTGGAACCACTGGCCAAATACAGCTGAATCTGGAAGAGCTTCAAAAACAAATTAACTTCCTGGAATTCTACGGGGAAGAGTCAGTGAGGTAGAGAAGGGAAAGCCCCAGGGGAAGGGCAGCAGGGCAGCGCATGGCACACTGAGTGCTTTGTACCATCTGATGGGAAGCAGTGGCCTCCAAATAGGTATCCTGGGGAGGCTGGACAGTTGACACATTTTCTGACAGGCAAAATCCAGCATCATCTTTTCCTCTTGGAAGTCAAGTTCAAATTTGACCACAAAGACAAGAGAGCCAGTGGATAGACCTGCTTGGCTAAAATCCCCTAGGGAAAGCTCTAGCCCAGGCAGAGCAGCACCCATACCTCCAGTGTGGCCTGTGACTGCCGATCTTAGCATCGCTCTTTCCTATGGCCATGCAACTGAATCACAGCAGAGTAAATAACCCGGATAATATCACAACAGTTTTACCTTTTTGCTTGCTTTACAACAATTAAAATTCATGTCCTACTGATGTATCCCCACAAGTATATAATTCTCATTACACTATGAAGTTTATAACTTCCTCCAAAATTGACTCCAAATGCCACAACTCATACTAGTGATTCTGCTTGGAATGTTAATCATGGCATAGAATTGGGGAGCTCTCTAACGAAAATAGATCATACCATCATAAGTCAACAAGGTCGGCATTTCAGTATAAATCTGGGCCGTAGGAGCAGACAGTGAACCTTTCTGCAATTCATTTCTTAAAGAATAATCAGATTTTTCCTCTTTTGTGAAATACTGGGGTGACTAAAATTGGAAAAGATCAGTATGAGTCTTCAGAGAAAGGAGTACAAGATTTTTGCTTATCCAAAACACACCAAAGCAGACCTGTCTTACAGGGAATTAACAGACACCAAGGAATATTTGAAAGAAGTATCCTTAAGTCATTCACCAGTTTAATGTGATCGGCTCTTGGATGCTTTCAGGCATGTTTAAATTAAGCAGAGCTCTCCAGATCTGCAGAAAAGGGAATGCTGTTGTGTCAGTTGAATTCCCATATGATCATACTCTCCAGGGAAGGAAGGAAAACTTTTTATTATTGCATGCAAATATTTCTTTCTGTGGAAACTAAACTTATATGGTTTAGCAGCTTGAAATCGCTGTGAACACTTCCAGCTCCATTCCCCAGGACAGGATCAGAGCAGACTCCTGAAATTTATTACAAATACCAAAGGCAGGAGGGGGATGAGCTGCACCTTGGAGGTGGAAGGAAAGAATCTCCCAAGAACAAGCCACAGTCAACATGTCATCCAGACAAATTAATAACCCTACTCCCAGACAGAGATTTTTTTATTTTTTTATTTTTTTTTGAAAGGGAGGGAGAAGGGGTGCTATTTTGATTTATAGGGATACTTCAGAATTCAAGGCTCAGTTGTACTTCAGCCATGTGAGCTTGCTGAAGGTACTGTTCCTTTCAGGCAGTTCTCTCTTTCTTTCCTTCTTGAAAGCTCTCATTCTCAAAATAGTCTCTAGCAGTACTTCCTTGAGCATGTAACAACACACTGAGATGGAAGTCCAGACTGCAAACACTGAAATTAAAATCATTAACATGGAGGAAAACACAAAGTTTGTTCCATTTCTAAACAAAATGTTTATCCTTTTTATTTCCTGATTCACCTATAAAAGATAATTATACTTGTTAGAAGGACCTTCTGAGTCCAGCAACAATGAAAGTTCACCGTGTTACCAGGGAGCTCCTTGCATGTCACAGCTTCTCACTCTGATAAATTAGAGCCTAATCCCAGAGACAGCTTTCAGTGTTGGGCTCTTAATCTCTTTCTCTAGCTCAGGAATCTTCTCACCCTTCACCAAGAGTCCATCTGTCATTCCTAGCCCAGAGTTACCAAACAACATTCATGTTTTTAGTGAAGATGTCAAAGTGTCTGTCTAAACATCTTTGGGTTTTGGCCTGAAATTGATATGGGTTGAAAGTCTCCAGCTTTTCACTAAATCCTGACAGTTGGCTAACAACAAATAGAAAACAGTCTGGTGATTTACTGTTTCGATCCCACATGGTTGTGCTCTGTGTTTCTTTAAGAAAGGTGTGAGTATATGTGTAAGAGTCTTGAAATACAGTGGTTACCATGGGAATTATCTGTGTTTAGAGAGCGGAGGAGAGTAAAGTTCCATGTAAGTGGCCAGAGTAGAGTGCAAGTTAAACATGCCTCTTTGCAGGTCTAAATTATGTACTTTTCTCCCTCCACTAAAAATATTTGTGAAAATATGCATAGATTGTCTGATGAGCTCCAAACTATTTTGCAACAAGACTAATATTTTCTTCATGTTCCTTCACCTGTAGTTCCTGGAAGAATAAAGCACAAGCAGGAGAAGGAGAAGGTTTTTTTCTGAACATAGGCTTTCCTGAATTGCTTGACTGCACTCCCGTCCTGGACTTTGCTTATCTGGTTCACTTCTCCTTAATGGTACTGAGTGCATTACTCTTATTGAACTAACAGATCAAAAATATAGGTACAGCTAAATGGATGTAAATTTAATTGGAAGATAATGTTAAATTTGTATAAATCATCCGGACAAATAAACCTTCGCATTTATATTGTGCTTTACTTTTTCTAACTACTCTGTGGATTTGTTATTTTTTCACAAATGTGCATTGTGCTTGGAATGGAAAGGCCATACTCCATAAATCTTTGCCCTCTCATTCTCTCTTATTTTCATTTATCAACTTAGATCTTTCCCCCTTTCCTCGCCCTCGTGATAAGAGCATGATTCTCAGCGTCCACATGCATGCATGCAGTTTGGGTCATTTATTTGCTAGGTGTTCGGCCCTTAAAGCTGGCTCTAAGGCTTGGTGCAGGGCTCTTTTGCTTTTGTCTATGAAAATTTTTATGCTTACACAGAGATAGATCATCAACAAAAATCGGGCAATCTGATGACTGCCTTCTCTGGTTCCACAGGAAAGTTGTTCATCCTGGATTCCAATAAATGGTGATTTTCTAAATAGCCACAGATTACCAAAATACAATACAGTTAATTAAGAAGCATGATCAGAATCATGTCTGCAAAGTAGGTTGATTTATTAAGTAAGTATACTCTCTTCTTGTAAGCAACAGGGGAAGAAGGGTAGCAATTTAGGAGGGATCTAGGTAAGACAATACTGATGAACAGGTGGAAAATAGATGTGGGAGAAGTCTCTTGTGATTTGAGTCATACTACCACCAGCACAGTAAGAGTGCCATAAAAGTAACCGTGTCCTTTTCCACTACAATACAGTTCCTGTATTCCAGACCCTGTATTTCCAGACCCTGAAGAATAGCAGATCTTGGGGATCCCACAACCTCTTCAATTGCAAAGGAAGCACTGCGTGAGTATGAATGTCTGACTAAGCTAAACTGAACTCATAATATTCAACTGAAAAGGTCTCCCAAATCCACCACCACAGAAAACTTACATTTTACATATATACTGTGTACTCACTTCACTAACATTTGACTTGCCCCTGTTTCTGCTACTCAGTTTCTTCTCTTGGTTAACCCAGCTGATTTGATGAGCATGGGAGCATGTTGCTTCCTCCCCAGGTAATCCCAATAGTGTTGCTTAGTCTCATGCTAGATGCTTCTCAGGGTTAATAAAGAGCCTTTCCTGTGGATCCTGCTACCTAAATATTAAATAAATATGGTAACTTCTAGGAATACTTAGCAATAAATAGCATTTTCCATTAGACTAGTTCTATTTCAGAAAGTAATCACTTTCATATGCATGGTATTACTGTTCTCTCCATAAGCCAATATCACATCACCTCCTTCACTCTGTTCCTGTAGCAGCACACAGCAAGCAGTCCTTACACTAGTCTGTGGTTTAACCTGCTGTCTGAGGACAGGGGCTAAATCTGTATTGTTCTGTTCATGTATATCCACACTGTCTGAAAATATTCGAAAAGTCCAGGAGCATAAGATTCATCGAAAAAGACAACATAGCAGAGTAAAAGCTTCCTGGAAACCAAGTAGTCCCATGATTGCCTTGGTCAGTTTTAAGGAGAAAGGTTAGAAATGCAGGAGTATGGAGAGAGAAAACAGCCATCTAGTCACAGTAGAGTCCTGCAAGTCCACACCATTCAGTGAAAATTAGTATAGATAATTGCCCTGTTATACTCAATAAAGTAGGTCTATGAAATCCAAATGACAGTGTTAGTGTGAGATCATATGCGGCCAGTTCCTCTTCACCATGTGCCTTCCCAAAAATCCCACCGTTCCGCAATAGATCGACAGACTGTGGGTCAGTTTTAGCCTCAGTTCACTCTCACACCTCAACAGAACACCCAAGTCGTGATTAGCCCTCTCTGAGTGTCATCGTGTCAGGACAACCCTGTCAGATGGACGTGGCTGTACCACTGCTCCTGGGGAGTCTGTGGGACATGGGACAAGATGCTCAGCTCAGCCCATTCAGTTCTTCTGGACACGGAGTGGTGCGCAGCCCAGGTGCTGATTTCTAGATCTTACAGAGTCATTCAAGTTGGGAAGGACCCTTAAAGGTCATCTGGTCCAGCTCTCCAGCAGTATGCAGGGATTCCTACAGCTAGATCATGTTGCTCAGAGCCCCACCCAGCCTGACCTTGAATGTCTCCAGGGATGTGGCATCCAATCCACCAGCCCTCTGGGCAATATGTCCCAGTGCCTTAACATCTTTAAAAATGTTTTCCCTTATACCCAACCTAAACCTCCCCTCTTTTTGTTTGACCCCATTTCCCCTTGTCCTATCACAGCAGACCCTGCTAAAAAAATCTGTATTTGTTTCTTACATCCTTTCAGAGAATGAAAGGCCACTCTCAGATCTCCGCAGAACCTCCTCTTCTTCAGGCTGAACAACCTCAGGAAGGTGTTCCACCCCTTGTATCATTTTTGTGGCCCTCCTCTGGTCACATTTCAACAGGTTCACATCTCTTAACATTATTTTAGCTTTATGGAAAGTATTAGCTACTACAAAATAATTTGTAGATGGGGCTATGACATGAAGAATCCAATAGTATTTTATTAACTATCAGTTTCTTAAATTCCTGACCATTTTGCCCAGTCATTCAGAGCACCTACGGTGTATTGCACAGAACACTTGCAGTCTTGCAAGATAACTTCAGATTTTTTCAGGACTTTTTTGTAAACTTAAACTTTGTGACATATGTACTAAAAATCTAGAAGCATTATTGTACAGTGGAACTGTGGAGGACTGACTACCTGCAGTTCAATTTGCCTCTGAAAAGAAATAGCATGTCTCATTTGTAAATTTTAAAACAAATCAAGTAGCGTGGGAAAGGTATTAAATAGAGGCGCCTTAAAAACAAGTGGGGAAACTCAGTCTTTCTCATTATGTTAAGGGAGTGTGACAGCATATGGTACATAGTGGGTGGCTGTTCTAAACATAACATGTATTTGTTCGACCTAAAATGTTTTATTGGCTCTTACTTTATGAGAGCAGCAGCTAAAAATGAATGATGACTGTTCTTTCTATATCAGCAGCGTGTAAAGACCCGAGGAAAAAAGTCTTTATATTCATAAACACGTTTTAAGCAGCCATAAGACCGTTTAACACAATGCTTTCTCAAAGTATCCCAAGTTTAATGTTTCCTATTCATGAAACTGTAGCAGTACAGCATATTAATTATTACTATGATTTTATAGGTAATTCTAAATACGTCCAAAAGAGGAAACAATTTTCTGTTCCCTCACAGTTATTCATGGGGACAACATCTTTTGAGAGTACAGGTTTATGGTACTACACTAAGCACCCAGGTTAGCTTAATACAAGCAAAAATGCAAGTCATAACTACAAGTATTCCAGACCTACAGGATAAAACAGTTATCTCTCCATCATCACTGTGACCAAGTACCTTTGCACAGAGAGAGAAATCTCACCATTATCACCTCCTTTCTCCTCTCTGAGAGATACTATCATGAAAGTAACTGAGGCCAAACCTGGGAAGTCTTGCAGCATGCCCCAAATAAGGCCAGCTTAGTACTAACCTGTCCTACTGTGGCAGCAGTTCCCATTTGGAGGCCAGCTGCTAACCTTGCTGCTTCTGCCTCCCACATGAGTTTCATCCCTGTGGTCAGCTGTTTCTTGGAAGCTAAAGAGCATAATTGATATTGCAAGCTGTGTGCAGAATGAGCTTACACAACGTTGTGAACATGCTTTTCTTGCCCTCTCCACCCACCTTTCTCTACAGCTATGTCTTTGGTGGGAATAATAGGATTTGAGTGTCAGTTCTGTGGGAGGAGCTCAGGTGCCTCTGGCAGAGCACTATCCTAATCCCCTTCCATGGATCAGACCATGCCCAGGTGAGTGAGCTCAATGCAACAGCATGAGAGGGCCATTCCACACCCCCCGCATGTCAGCAATGCAAGCGTTACTGGATGGTGAAGGACTGCTGGGTGCAGAGGGTGGCTCAGTGGGTAGTTTGTGTGCTGGGAATGGAGAGAGATTGCATATGTACCTTATGAACCCATCCTTTGAATTTTGTCTCCCATGTAGCTCTCCCAATATCTACTGAGTCTCTTTGACAACTAGGTGTTCAGAAAGCCATGTCTGGCCTGGTGGGTGTGAGATAATTCCCTAACCATTGGCTGGAAGAGGGATGAAAGACATTGTGTGCATTTGTCCCAAAGCAGCGCAGCAAATTGTGGAGGTTTTGAAACAAATTCAAAATTGCCTGTGGGCTCTGTAGCTGTTTTTGTGGGGTGTTTTTTGGGTTTGGTTGGTGAGTTGTTTTTTTGCTTTTATTTCTCCACTCATACAACACAATTGCACGCCCTTCCAAGAAAAGAACTACAGAGTTGCTTGGCAGCCACTGCCACGACCTCAGGAGTAATGACACCTATGGGCTGCACTAAAGGGTTCTGGGAGCAAAAGTCTGCTTTGTGTTTGCACAGAGTTTTCTCCCTGAAAAAAGAAAAAAATCATCCACCCAAGCTGCTGTAGTAAGCTTTTGTCAGAATTAGAGCACAAGAAGATCATTCTTGTCTATTCTTCAGTGATTTGTTCAAGTCTGGAAAAGGAGGCACCACTGAGACATTAGTGTTCTTTAATTGTTATTGTCATAAGAACTTTCTATCTCCTTTTTCATTAAAAAAAAGTATATGTGGAGTCTGTATTAAAACCATTATTGGTTTTATTGAATGTTGATCTGAGAAAGCATTCAGATAGCCTGACTAGTATGAAATCTGTGCACCCTAATTTCATTGTTTATTATGCACATAGCCTCAAACACCTGAGTGTGCTCTTAAAATGCCTGAGAGATTCTTGCCCCAGAAGATTCTAATCTATCTACTGTACAAATCACTGAGTGAAGATATGCAAATTACTGTGGGGGAAAAGGAAAAGAACAACAATCACAACAAAGACAAGTGTGAGAATTTGGTTGCAATAACATTATACGATCTCTGGTAATACACACGTCATATTATGTACTTTTCCCAGATGAATTAGATTACTTTAGATTTATATAGGATCTCTCATTTATTTTACTAATGCCAAATGTGTTTACACTGGAGGTTTCTACAGAGCTACTTGGGAAACTTCACATAGCATTGCAGTAGAACAGGCAGATAAATCCTGAGCACACAGGACCAGTGCTACCCCTGCCTATTGCAGCACTGTGAAGTCAAGTGCCATGTAGAAGGGAGTGTCAGATGACAGAACACCTCAAAAGACTGAGACAAGAAAAGTTGACAAAGAATAGCTGTCACCTCCTTCGAAACTACACTCCCAGCTGTATAATATTCCATGATGGTAGAGAGAACCTTGTTTATTAAACACGGAAACAGAAATTCACTATACTTGGGTCCTTGGTAGTATGATTACAAAAACTGACAGAACGTGGACTTTGATGTAACTCAGAATGGTTAATATCAAAATTTTCAGTGGGGTTTTAAATTTGTTGTTTGAGACTATCTGTGTTTCTGGCAAGGAGTTTGCTTCAGTGCTTTTCTTTAGTGGTATAAAAGGAGTTCTCCTATATTAAAAGTTTTATATTTTGATGGATGTTAAAATTAAAGGAAAACTTTATTAAATCACTGCATTATATAGTAAATGTAATGAAGCACATTTCAAATGAAATAGACTGGAAGGAAAATCTGTGTAACCGTTGTCAGGCAGGGTTCTCTTCAGAAGTAAATTGCAGTTTTAATATACAATTCTTTCTGAGTATTATATGAACTGCCCAGTCTTTCTTTATTAAAAGACCGAAGAATGCACAGAAAATTTTCATGTAGAAAGCATTCACTTCCTTAAATTTAAAGCACTATTGTTTAACCAGCTCAAATACTGATTATAAGTGCATAAGACTGAGAGAGAACTCATTGAACATCTGCAAACAGGGAAGAAACCAGTAGGTGGGATTTATTTGCATGTCTTCAATTAGGCACAATAATCTTTTTTGATGGAAAAGGCTATGGAGCAGCTCAGTTGCACAACTGAGTGAGGGCAGACATCTTCTCTAGAGCTGGAAGCCGCATCACGATGAATGAAGCCTGCTGTAAGTATTTGTTTTCTTTTAATAGCTTTCTATAGGACCTAAGCACAATTTATTTCAAGTGGAAGTACTGATAGCAGCTAAAATGAGAGAAGTCATTTCAAAGTTTTATTGAGTGTTTCTTTCGGTAGCACTGAGAGAAAAAAAAAATATTACCTAGATATAACAGATGTTTAAAATATAGTGAAAGCAAATAATGCACCAAAATCACAACTTTAATGCATTGTTTCATAATGCACCGCACAGATGAAAAAAAATCCATTGTCGTTCTTCTGCCTGTTTTTTTCCAGAAGCATTTGGTGTAGTGCCACGATGGACATGCCAGGTACAGCAACATGGGTGAGGATGAACACAGAGCTCTTGACATGGTTGAAGAAGCAGCTAATGGAAGTGACAGTGGGTTACACAGTCAGGGAAGCTACCAGGCCAAAGCATGTGAGGATTGGAGCTTTATGAAAAACATCTTTGAATGCATACCTCTGTGCAGCAGTTCTAAGGATACCTTCCACACAGAAAGGGAATTGTCAGCTGAGATGATCACAGAATGGCCCAGGTTGGAAGGGACCTCAAGGATCATGAAGCTCCAACCCCCCTGCCTCAGGCAGGGCCATCAACCTCTGTATTTAATACCAGACCAGGCTGACCAGGGCCCCATCCAACCTGGCACTGAACACCTCCAGGGATAGGGCATCCACAACCTTTCTGTGCAGCCTGTTCCAGCACCTCACCATTCTTTTGGTTATGATGTTGGAGACATCTCACATGCATAGGCAGGACTTTCTTCTAGAAGGTGTTGGCATTGCTCTGAGGTTGGCATGGCTCCAAAAGTAATCTCCAGCTGTGAGAAACACAGGCACAAGTATTCATAGAGGTCCCTGGATCTGCCCCAACACAGATAACAAGGCTGCCCCAGGGATGTTTTCTCCTTGTGCTTCCTCCTTCCGCACCTGCTGTGGTGGACTCTTGTCTATCACAGCAGGTCTTCCTATCATTTTTGCAGCCCATTCACTCAAAGAGCTCTCAGACAGAACTGACTGGTGCTTAGAAGAGTGTTTGTGTCAGTACTTGCTGAGCCCTCTCTTTTATCAGGTACTCAGAGTTAAGCATATGCTTCAATATTTTGCTGGATCCAGGCCCATTCTCACACACAGAAAGCAGAGGACAGCTAGAAATGTTTGAAGAATGATGGGACAGTGCTCTCTAGGAGAACACATGAAATGTCATTAAATGGCATGAGCTGAAAAAAAAATAATAATAATAAAAATATTGTTACCACTATCCAGCTTTTGAGTGACCAGATATCCAGTATGCACACTTCTGAGAGAAACTAAATTATGGCAAGCTGTTGCCTCGCAGACTGCTGAGTGTATGGGATTTATGTAGTTAGTTTTAAATTACACTTGCAATGTAGTATCCAAATATCAGCAGCTGTGTCTTGTATCCATTATTTCTCTTCTCCCCCACATATAAACCTTCCTCACCTTTTTAATTAGAAAAGCTGTTTATTGACTATGACATGGAAACATCTTAGCTGTTGTTATCCAAAAATGCTGTTATTAAATAAGCACTAAAGTATGTTCAGTGCAAAATAGAGATGACCTTTAAAGTAATGTCAGGCCCACACGCTCCATGACTTTTGTGTAGGTACGTGTTACTCTAAGAAGAGAAGTTGCTGTATATTACCAGTTACGTGACATGGAAAGCTGCTATGGAAAGTATCTTTGGTTAAAGAGGTGTAGGGCAAATAACTAATTAAAAGCTAAAGTGCATAACTATGAACAAAAAACGTAGGCAGAAAACGGCCGAATTCAAAGCTGATCATGGGAGACCTGTTTTTCTATTTATGGTAACTTGGATAAAAATTAATCTGTTTTTTATGTTGAAAAATAACTTAGAGAAGTTAACTGAGGTCAAGATAGCCACTTTTCAGCTGACTCATACATCACTTGTATGGCAGCCTTTTCATGCAGAACAGAGAAGAACTGGAATTGTGCAAGGAGAGAAGTGGCATTGAGAAATCCATGAGAGACTGAATTCACTTGTGTAAAAGGATGCCATTTTTCAGAAACCATCTATGAGAAAAGAATGAATTAAACAAAAATGAATCCTCCTCCACTCCCTATAACCTGCCAGTGAAATGGGAAGGTTGTGGCACTTCGACCTGGCAGTTCCAGGAAATCAGCAGATATTTGCATTTTATTATTGTTTCATTTTGGTCTGTGTTTAGAGGAGAGAGAAGGGAGAGCAAGAAAAGCTCTTTATAAGACACAGGGCAAAACACTGACTGGTAAATTATTGCTAAAGTATTGTGAACTTATACCAAGAAGCCCCAGTAAACTGCTTTAATGAGGATGCAAATGTAACTGGGTAAAAGACTCTATGCGTAACATCTCTTGTTGGTGACAATCCTGTAAGAATTTTCCAGGAATCACTATGAGAATATACAACTTCAAATTCTGCTCTGCCGGGCACTCCTGCCTTTGTGTATCCTGATCATTATTGAGAAACCATCACATAAAGGATGGTGCCTACTTGTTTTCTGTTACTTCTTTTTAAAAGCTGTGGATGGATGTAATAAGCAAGGTAATTCATTGACTTAGGCGTTATGTGGGGCTTATGTGAAGGAGGGACCCTGTGTTTGAGAAATCACTGGGTGAGGCAGCCAGGAAAGCCATGGGCCGGTGCTCACCATGTGCTGGTGTTCTGTAAAACAGCATCTGGGAATCTACTGCAAGTAGCACAGAACAGGCATCTTCCAGAGATGGAAGATGGATGGATGGGTGGATGGATGGGTGGGTGGATGGAGCTTGCCCTCATGACACAGACTGGCTGCATGGCATCATCGGACCTCCAGAATTTACCAACCTGGCACCGTGCATCCACACCTAGAGGAGAAGGCCTACCTGCAGAAACTTGCAATGCAGAGGAAGATGACTCTGTAAATCTCTTCTTGCTTTTTGAGCTCCATTAAATAAATAAATATATATATAAATATATACCATTTATAGTATCTGTTCAGGCCACTCTAGATTTTAATAGCTCTTTCCACAGCTTAGGCGTCCTCTCCCTCGGGGTAGGCTTCCAGGCAAATGCCCTGCCAGAAGTAAGGTGCCACCACCTTTTCCCTTTGTGGCAGAGCTCTGACACCCAAGCCGGTCAGGTGAAGCTGTGAGAAAGAGGATCAGACTGAGATCTAGCATTCTCAGGAGTTAACCAGACCCTTAAGTAAGGAAGGGAGTGATGCACAGATTCTGAGCTCAGTGCAATCCTGACACAAGAGCTGAATGCTTTATGGGATCCTCATTCTCAAATATTCCATGGGAATCAGACACGGAGGGCAAGGGTTGATAGAAGGAGGGAGCAAGATGCAAATAAATAAATGCTTTTCTTTAGTAAAAATGAGAGGTCTGTGAAGAGAGGGGAGGCAGGCTTATTTCACAAAGACAGATGAGGATGGTGTGTGTATGTGAAGGCAGACCCACTAAGGTGCTTTCCTAGAGGTTTGGTGAAGAGTCCAAATGAACAAATCTCTGGGGGAAAAAAAATGCTGATTTGGTAAGATCGCCAGTTTTCATTGAAGCTTACCTGTTCTGAGTAAAGTTTACTGAGAGAGGGGCCCAGAAGCACTGTATAAAACATGGAGACAGAAAGGGAAAAAGCCATTGCAACAAGTTCGTGTTGAAAGCATCCAGTTAGCAGAAGAAAAAATGTTTTGACTCAATCTAGAGCAGAAGTAGGAGCATGAATCTTTCTCCTCATGAGTGAGTTCAGTAACAAATATGAGATTCAAGAAAACAAGGAAAGCAATATGTATTAAATTTCTTTTCTGCTCCCATCCTTCCTGGGCATGTTGTTCCTTGTCCTGTGTGTTTTCTCAGTCATCCCAGAGATCCTGGATAATTTGACAAAGTTTTACTAGTCCTACTACTACTACTTCTATTGTCTTTGCTCAGGACTCTCTTCCATCTTTGTCACCTCACTTTCTTCTCCATTGCTGAATTTTTCACCTATTTTCCTCTGCCTGTGCTAAGTTATACACTCTTCTGTGAATAAGGCCTCATCTTACTTGCTTTGTAAAACATCCATACACATGGATGGAACTGTATAAATAATTAATACACACCTTAATTTAAAGATTATGAAGAAGAAGGTGGTGCTTGCTGCAGGAAGATTAATGTGCATTGAAATAACTCAACGAGGCTATAATTTTCTCTGGCGACCCATGAAAGAATTAACCCAAAGGAGGCCCCTTTAAGTACTTTTGCAGATAGCCCAATAAATTCCAGGTATGGCTTCACTTTGCATTCTTCATTTTCCCCTTTCTTCCAAGACATATCTGCATATCTTACATGCAAGCATATGTGTACCCTTGCCTGTCCTCTTTAGTTTCTTCAAGTCATTTTAAGCTGTGGATTCTGCTACATTGTGTAAATCTTTTCATGATGAGGGCAGGGTAGATGAAGAGCAGAGGAGGGGCAGTTACCCACATACCTTCTTGCAGAGTCCTCTAGTCGTGCAGCACACAGCTCTCAAAACAAGAACTCATCACCCCATGGAAGATGGTTACAGATTTGCTTGCTGGTTCTGAGCCTCTTATTTTCTAAACACATCCTCAGCCCTTGAGCTCAGTGCCTGATGAGAGGTAGGACAGACAGGGCAAAACAGTCAGAAGTCCATCAGAAAGCTGCATAAGCCTCCTCAGGATCATTTTGTCAGCCCAATTCTTTGGTCAAGTTAATGAATCTTTCACAGGGACCTATTAGCAAGGAATAGCCTGGTGCCAGCCAAGCTATTCTGCTACTCAGATCCCAAATTTAGTACCTGTGTACCTACCACCTGATCTGGCTTCAGCTTGGATCTGCTTCATTCTTGGGGGACTTGAAACAGCTGGGTGGGAGCTTGACATCACCATGCAGGGGTGTTTTGCCACCCAACATGAGAGCTCAGTTAACTTCAGTGGTAGCAGAAGTCCAAGCCTGGCTTTTTTTCCTTGGATCAGGAGTGTTGTTTGTTTGTTTGTTTTAAACCTTCTATTTTCTTGGTCTTTTCTTCCAAGATGCTGTAAGAATGGATGGATCTGGATGGACTGTGAGGACTGTAAAGAGGGAGGGGGACAAATAAAGGAAGCACCTGTGGCTGGACCAGCTAGAATAAATCAGCTACAAAGGTCTTTTTTCACCCATCTGTCTTTCTAGCAGTGCCTTAAAGGGAGAAAGTAATTTTATAATGGCTGGAGTTTTCTGACACCAAAGGGGAATGAAGGAAAGTTACTTAAAAGCCAAGAGCTTTTGTACCAGACACCATGGTAGCAGCAGCCGAGTGCAGGACTGATAGTTTCCACCCATGGAAAAGCCTTCACAGGGAGCAGGACAGAAATGGCTTGGGCTCTCAGGGCTGGCAAACGAAGCAGAGCACATATAAACCCGATATTTTATGACTAGAGAGTTATGTTAGGCGCTGCAGGGTGGGAGCTTCAGGAGAGCATACACAGCTGGGCTTGATGTCTCAGTGAGACACAGCCATGTGTCATCTGATCATGACAAAATGGCATGGGAATTTTTAAATTGTAAATGCAATAAATCATCAGAACAGGCTGATTCTGCTCTATGCAAAATATATTCAACTTCCACTGATTTGAGTGGGAGCCAAAGTTACTCAGCATTTTGCCAGATCAGACCTTAAAAGTGAGCTTAATGGTAGTCCCTGAAGCTCAGCTTTCTCCTTTAATTTACATCAAGTGGTGATTACCATTTGTTCTCTATAAATTTTCAAGTCTTTACCAAAAACACTGATTTTCATGCTGGTATAACCTACTACATTCCATTTATCAACCTATTAATAAAAATAAAAATAAATGGGTACAGTAATGTCTTATATGGATTAAGTGTCTCAGATAATTCCCAGATACTGCTTTTCATCTTTTGCTGATTTCTGTGCTCACCTGCAAGTTCCGCCTTGATCCCTTTCTCTGCTTGGCTCCCACACATAAAAAGGGAGACTCAAGTGCCCAAACACACATTCTTCACTAACAGTTTACATTAATGTCTCTCTGCTTATCCTGTAATTGCAGTGTATGTACTCCAGCTCTTTGCATTCATGTTTGTAGAAGTGGATGTAACTCCTGTGTACCTGTTTTATTTATCATAGCACCAAGAAAACAGAGACACTTTGAAATACACAATTGGAAAGTGTGTGGCCAAACTGTTCATAAATAAGCTGGCCAGCCATTTCTCCCAACAGTGAAAAAGTCTGCCTCAATCTTAAGAAATGTTGGGAGTGTGGGGCATATAACGTGTGTGCAATTGTTTTACATTCCAAGATCCAGATGATGAATCAGACTGTGAAAACTGTTCTTACACGTAGTTTTAGGCCTTTCATTTTATAGTCAATGCCAGTGTTTGGAGTAAAAGGAGAATGACCATCAGTAACAGTTTTTTATCACACAATCAAGCTGTCATAACCATGCAATAACTACACCATGTTGCAGTTCCTATTAACATGGTGGTCTCTGTCTCTAGTCCAAAAATCTTGCTTGAGTAACTACGTTAAATAAATAGATAATGGCATTAAGTAACTGAGGATGAATAAAATGGCTTTAACATGAAATTTACATGGGCAGATAGTGATAGGACAATGGGGAATTGCTTTAAACTGGAAGTGGGGAGATTCAGATTAGATGTAAAGAAAAAATTCTCTACTCAGAGGGTGATGAGGCACTGGCACAGCTGCCTGGAAAAGCTGTGGGTGCCCCATCCCTGGAGGTGTTCAAGGCCAGGCTGTATGGAGCACTGGGCAGCCAGATCTGGAGGATGACAACCCTGCCCATAGCAGGGGGTTGGAACTGGATGATCCCATCCAAACTAATCCATTCTATGATTATGAGTCAATGATTCTATTAAATTAGGGGATAAGTGTACCCTTATGTGCCTGGCTGTATCGTGCACTGCAGGATGTCTATGAAACAGTTTAGGATGGAAAGGTTCAATCCCAAGGCATCCTTCGTGCTCTGGCCACTCTCCCTGAGTACAGTCTAAATTTCAACCAAATTAAATCTGGGGAGAGTAGATGAGGCAGGGACTGGTCCCCGAAAAAGCCCATGCACAGGCTCCTGTTGCAGTTGGTGGTTGGGGATCAGATCAGAAGGGAGTTAAGCTGTAGCTGCAAAGCAGATGGGGAGTTGGTGAGGTGGAAGGAGAGTGTAAGCAATTACTGCAGACAGCTGGCAGGGCTGCGAGGCAGCTCTGACCACCAGTGGTGGAAGGGAGCAGAGAGCCAAGGGATGGCTGGCACTGGGGTTTGCACTAGTTTGCAGGAAACAGGCTTAAAATGCTTGAGTTTTAGATCAGAAAATGAGATTGTTGAAGCCGATGGTGGTCTGATAATCTGCACCTCATCATGCTGGCAGCAGGAACATCAAAAATCAGTGATGCCCCTTAGTAATGTGTTATCCTGCTTACGTAAGTGGAGAGGGACCCAGCAACATCAACAGCAGCCTGGTTTCTATGGGGCTCTGGAAAAGTGCCCAGTAAGGAACAGGAGCTGCATGAGCACGATGCGTCCAACATGCAAATGAGTGATCAGCAGAGCATGCTTTAAGCAAGGGAATCAGATTTGCAGAAAGGCTGCTTGCCTTGTAGAAAACAAGATGCCAGGCAGAGCATCCTCCTGTCACCTGCATTCTGAGCCTTGAACAAGTGCCACCACCAGGGCTGACATGAAGCATTGTGCAAGAACTTCCCATCCCACAAGGAACTGCCTGTGGTACCAGGAGTCTGTGGGCTTTCCTGAACTTCTTGGGATGATCTTTGTGTCCTGATACCTGGAGTTGTTTTTATATAAGTGGAGTTTCAGCATTCACTTTGCCAAAGAAGAAAGTCTGGGACCATGTTACAGAGGAAATCTTGAAACATTTGCAAAGTCCAAATCAAGAGCTTCAGAATCTGCTCAAAAAAATCACAATATTTGCTCGCATTTGATGGCATCATGGGGCTTGTGGTGGTTTCAGACCATTTGGGATGGGTGGGAGCTGAGCCATCACCTCCTTCTGCAGTGCCCCTGGGGTCAGTACGTGCTTACCTGTAGCATGCAGGCCTGCAAAGTAGCTTTTGTCTTAGGCTATTCTGGGCAACAAAGCAAGCTCTGATTTTGAGTAGGTGGAAAGATTATTTCCACTATTTAAAAAAAAAAAAAATTAACTTCAGCTAGCATTAACTTGTATTTCTTTTGGTTTTCTCCTTCTCTTTTTAATCAGGACTGTACATGCTGTACAGTTAGGCTGTGTTCACTATCAAAGACCCTACAGAGCAGAGAATGGTATCTGAAGACTGATGAATCCCTACTGAAGGAGACCCTGTGATGTGGCTGCCCACAGAAGCAGAGCAGATTCAGTGACCGTAGCGGTCCCCTCTGTCCCTGCCCACACCTTCCTCCCATGGTACAGATTCATGCCGGAGTGTTTTATGTTTAAATAGAACTTTTAAAAGCTGCTGAAAAACCTGTGAAACCACAGATGGCAGCCTGATTTGTGAAGCAGACTTCAAAAAGTCCGTGCATCCCATCATCTGATTCCCTAAATCAGCTCTTCTTATTCTGGTCATGCAGCAGGAGTGTCAGAGCAGGACGAAGAGGTGTCCGGTTGTGCCATAGCTAGGGAGAATAGGTAGCTAGAAAGCTACCTATTGCAGCTGTGGTAGAATAAATGTTAACTCAAAAACTTCAGCAAAACCAAGCCAAAGTAATTCTTCAAGCTTCTGGTTTCATGTGGTTGACGAAGCTCTGCAGAACTGCAAGGTCCAAGTGCAGCTATCTCCATTCTAAGTGTGGTTTTTACTGGCTGAAGCTCACTATATAAATCTAGATGTTTGGTTACATGTTATTTCAGTATTTTGCTGTAAAAATAATTTTTTTGGAAATAAATTAAACAAAACTAACTCCATGAGTGTAAATTACGAATAGTTTGTGCCAGCACAATTGCTGAAAGCGGTACAATTAATGCAATTATCGCCAGTTGTATGGTATAAAGTAAAACATATATTCTACGTTGTAAAATCCTTGTCAGTGTTATAAAAATTAAACTTAAGTAAATTTTCTTTTATGCCACCTCGAAGTAGAAATGTTTATTTTACATTGAAACAGCTGAACTCAACATTGGTTTTTTTTTTAAACATAGCTTAATTTTTTTTAATTCTAATGGCTGTTAGTTTTCATAAGCAGCATGTGGAACTTGTTAATTAAAAGCTACTTCCTTGTGTTAGGTCTTGATCACGTTCCAGAGCCTCATACCTAATGTGCTATTAAAATAACTCTTTGACAGCCCAAACCTGGGAGGTGCTGAATACCATCAACTCCCCATGAACTTTCCAGGTCACTTTGCACTTTGGAGGTTTTCTGTGGGTTAAGAGTCAGGCTGGACTGTTGTGTTTCTCCCAGCTGGGCAAACATCCATACCCCAGCTCCATGTACTCCCCAGAGCATCAAGTCTGGTGCTGTGCCCACATCAAAATTAAATTTTAAGCAGCTAAGAGAAGGCATTAGCCATTCTTGCCTGATGGCTCATTGCTTTTGCTCATGGGCTTCTAAGGGAAGAAGTGCAGATGCTGAATTCAGCGCTCACAGTTTGTTCAGATATAAGTGTTACCTATCCTGGATGCCATCTCCAAACAACTGGAAGAGAAGAAGATTACCAAGTGTAGTCAACATGGACTTACCAAGGGGAAATCAAGCTCAGTCAACCTGGTAGCTTTCTATGATGTCATTACTGGCTGGGTAGATGGGAGAAGTAGTGGATGTAGTGTACCTTGGCTTCAGCAATGCTTTTGAGACCATCTCCCACAGCATCCTTGTTATGAAACTTAGAAAGAGAAGAACAGATGACGAGACAGCAATGTGTATTGAGAACAAGATCTGGAGAACCGGGCAGGGAGGAATCTGATGAGGTTTAATAAAAGCAAGTGATAAGTCTTGCACCTAGGGAGGAATAACTGCATGTAACAGTACAATTTAGGGGATGATGTGCTGGAGAGAAGCTCTGTCAAGAAGAACCTGGATGTCCTGGAGGACAGCAGATTGGCCATGAGCCAGCAGTGTGCCCTGGTGGCCAAGAAAGCCAATGGTATTCTGGGGTGCATTAAAAAGAGAATTGCCAGCAGGTCGAAGCAGGTGATCCTCTCCTATTCTGCCCTGGGGAGGCCACATTTAAACTACTGCATCCAGTTTGGGGATCCCCAGTTGAAAAAAAAATGACAAGGATCTCCTAGAAAGAGTGCAACAGGGGGTCACAAAGAAGATAAAGGGCCTGGAGCATTTCTTGTATAAGGAAAGGCTGAGTAACCTGGTTCTGTTCAGCCTGAGGAAAAGGTGAGGAGAACATGAGACAGACGGGTCAGTGAATCACATTCCCAGATCTTGCCAGAGCAGCTTTAGTGCACTGAACATGTAGCTGAGTCTTTGCATAAAGCTCATCATGGAATTCATTCCAGTGATTCCTACAAGAGCAATATCTTAGAGCATACAGAGAGCAAAGACAGTGCTTTAATGTTTCTAGTCTTGATTTAAAGCCTTCAAATGATGCAGTCTACTACATCCCTTTCATGAACCTTTCCAATGGTTCACCATCCACGCCATTAAAATGCCCACCATCTGTAAGTGCTCTTCTAGCACCTCTCATCCTCTTGTCCTGTTACTTTTGATTTTGGGTGGTTCTGCATGGAGCGAGGGGTTGGACTTAATGATTCTTGTGGGTTCCTACCAACACTGCATATTCTATGACTCTGTGATAAAAATAAGAAATAGTGAAACAGAAAGTCAGGTCTGTAACTCAAATCTCTCCCCACAAAGGTAAATAATTTCCTCCCTAAAAAAAAAATAAATCTTCTGTGATTAATTCTGACTTTCAGGCAGTCTCCATGCATACTGAAGACTGAATTAAAGACTGTGCAGTTTGAGGAGAGAGCTGTTAACAAGTGTCTAAAATACACCACTTCCCTTCCTGTCTTGTCTCTGTCTCCTGGCTTATGAGCTGCTCAGCTGGACCTATCTGGGGACCCAACAAAGCTGGCAGACTGAGACTGAGGTGCAGATGATGGGAAGGTGACTCTGCACATGCTGGTCCTCAGCAGCCATCCCCTGGATCTGGAGGGTTGGTGGCCACTGGCTTCTTCTCAGCACAGTGTAGGGACTCAGCAGAAATTAAAGTGTCGAGGCAAACCTGTGGGTGAGTGCTAAAGGTCAGGATGCTGGCAGGGAAAATCTACAGTGGAGCATAAAGGATCTTTTCTGCGGAAGTGCTCTTGGATAAATATACTTAGTTGTGAGGAAATGCCAGAGTAGGCAGTGAGGGGATTTAAAGCCATCCAGCTCACCAGGGATGAGGCAGCAGTACCCATATAGGGCAACTCAATGTATGCCCTTCTGCATAAAAGCAATGAGCAGGGCTTGGAAATGCTGGCTGATACCCCGGCTCGTGCCATCAGATAGCAATGCTATTTGCTTGCTACTGAACTGTGTTGGTCTCCAACCCTGCTCCAAGTGCCTGGTAGACCTTGCTGCCACCCAAAACATTATGTTTTTTAAAGAGAAAATGGTTACCAAGATGTATTGCATATGGTAGGTTAAGATTAATGCTATTGTTTTCACCTAATAGCCATGCATTGCTGAAGCTCTATAAACTGGCAAAGGAAAAAGTACACCTATTCATAAAGATTTTCCATGAAAGTGTTCTTGCGTAAACAGGAGTTCCTGTAAACACTGTGTGCTCTCCAGATGTAAATATTCAGAAGGGGTGTTCAAAACACCTGACATGGTTCCAGCTCAGCATTTTATTGATAGGAGATGGTGAATTTTTGGTCAGCTATTAAGTACTGCTTAATACGAAAAAGTGTTTGTTTGCCTATCAAGACTTACTGCTTACACCGACTTGCCTCCAAAGTTTTGATAACAGATACTTTAAATGTTAGCAAACACCTTGTGCAATGTGGGGAGATTAGGTAGGGAGCAGGTTGTTGAACACAGGCTAAAATGTAGGTTTACAGAGTTCAAACGGGTAAAACAGGTTTGATTTGGGAATACTGAGGGTATCAAGAAGAAATTTTTTACAGTAAGAGCAGTGTGGCACTGGCACAGGTTGTCCAGGTGGTGGATGCCACATCCTTGGATACAATTGAGGTCAGTCTGGACAGGGCTTTGAGCACCTGATTAACTGTAGGTGTCTGTTTGTTGCAGTGAGTTGGACCAGATGGCCTTTAGGGGTCCACTCCAGACTCAATTCTGTAATTCTATGATTCTAATATATTGGTTTGTATTATTGGTTTGTATAATTATGAAATTAAAGGCTAGCAGCTTTTTGTTTTGTTTTTTACTTCAATCTTTGCTCAGGCCTGAGCTGTTTGAACCCAGGGTCTACCCCTTCTGTGCTAAAGTGAAGGATGCATCATTTGTTCACTGGATTTGGTGATGATGTGATGTGATGTCCCAGCTGAAGAGCACACGTAGGGCAAAGGTTCAGGAACACTGCTCTGCTCTGTGGGTACAGGGGAGCAGTTGCCTCAGAGCTGGCATCCTCATCATGACCCAGCAGGGACTTTCAGGAGGGGATGCTGCACTGTGTTCAGCCAGGCAGTCCCAGCTGATCAAACTCAGCAGTATTTTTCCTAGCTTGTCCTCAGTCTTAATTACTGTTGCTCTAAGCACACTGCCATCCTCCTTCTGTACAAGTTGGACAGAAAGCACCTGCTGGGGTCAGGAAGTTCACTCTCCTTCTGCTTTGGGAGTGTTCCTACTGTACTTTATTTATTTTTACCCCAGAATAACTCTGAACCTCCAAGAAGAAAGGCTGCTGCCCACTGCTTCATCAGGCTGGGAGAGCTCAGCACTGGGCCTCTTTGTGCTAAGTTTGTCCATCCTCTATGCTCTCAGAACAAAAACTGGGAACTTGGGTGGAATTGGGATGGAGATTGTGCCAAAATAATGGGATATGATGGCATTCCAGCTGTGAGCAAAGCACTGTGAGGACCATATGCCTTCCCACAGCACATCGCAATTCCATGACATGGTGCCAGTGGTGGAAGACAACAGACAGTGCTACCAGCAATGAAACATAAGAGAACACAGAGGTTTGTCCTCCTCTCTGCAGCGATGCAGTGCTGTGAGGTGTCTGAGCCAACCTTCCTGAAATGGGCTAGGATGGCACCTCCCACCTCCCCTATTGTGGCTGCACCAGAGATTGCTGCTGCTGCTTGGCATCAACACAGCATATGTAGTAGCAGATCCCTGATCCTCCAATAGGGTTGTGAGAAGAGACCCGTAAACCACACATCAGAGGTGCATTGCACACAGCTGAGGTCTTCTGTGTTCATCCCTGTTGGGATGGGTGACCCTGGGCCACACGAGGCTGATGCAAAGAGCGCATATACACAAAGAAAGGCCTAGCAGCATTTCCTGTTGTGTATACATGACTGCTGTGTTGTGACACATGACTGTTCTGTCACATTCCACTGCTAAGACCATCTGCCTTCCTCCATCTCTCCACAGATGGGTACTACTGAGGTTATCAACCTGGTCTCTCCTCTCTTCCTCCTCCTCAGAAAGCTGGCAGAGGCTGCAGTCTCCAAGCTTTAATCCTAAAGAGGGCTGTACTCCAAAGACCATCTCATCACATGTGGGACGTACCCTGGAAGTACCTGCCTGAAGTAGACCGAATTGCACCTCAGCCTGAATCCTGACACAGCCTAAACCAGACAGCATGAGCCACCTCCCTCCTATTTTTTTCCCCTGGATCATATATTGGTGAATGCCAGACATCATTCATTACACTGCTTTAAATCATAGCATGCAAGATTTTTTAGCATATTGACTGCTGCCACAAATCCTTTATATACTGTGGCATTAGAGGCAGTTTTTGGCTCATTCTTCACTTCTTTATGTTTAGAGCAGAGAAACAAAGGAAGGGGAGGGTGGAGTAATCTTTACGCTGTCTATTTAAAGGCAGAGATGGATGCGTGCAAACCAAAGCACACAGCAATGGGAACTACACGGCTGGAGAAAACAGTTGGATAGGTGTCTGTCTTCTATGAGAATTTTTTTCCTAATGTTTAGAGGAGTAGAAGAGGTGAAGAATTTTCACATCGTGCAAACTACAAAAAATTGTCAGGAATGCACTAATGAGTATTAAATTCTGGTAGTTGCTCTCAGATGTCATCTGAGAAACTGAAGCGGTGAGTCCCAGAAATAGGTTGCCAGCTGTCTCTGGTCATATTCTTTGTACAAGAATGCTAACAGTCCCCCCTCCCATCCGCCCAGGGACAAACCCTGCTGTCGTGTAAATCCATGTGAGCCTCCAGCTTCTCCAGAACTGCACAGCTGTAAAAGGAATCTCACAGTTTTATTAAAGGCTGAGAAAAAACACTTGGCACTGCTGCCTGCTGTCAGCTACCACCTTTCTGAGAAGCACTGGCAGTCCAGCCCAGCTTGCAGTTTCTTGCTTCTGCAGCAGGCTCCATGTGGGCACACTGTTGGGTACCCAAGAGGTTGGGTGCAAGTCCCCCCGTTACTTGCAGCTATGTTATTTCCTGTGCTTCTCACTCCCTGGGCGGTGAAGCCTTTCCCTGCAGCTCTGCAGCTCTCTGCTCAGCTTTGGAGAAATCCCATCTCAGCCTGGTGGAGGACAGACCTCACAGCTGCCTTCCTCATATCACACAGTAGAGCAGTCAGGGTTGTTCTGAGGCATGCACACCTACAAGTGAGTGGAGTACCTACAAAAGCCCTCTCCTGCCCGATGATGGCATCGGCTCTGTTCTCACTGTGACTAGCCACATATTTAATTTTGGAAGTGAATATGCCAAACTAATTGCCTTATGAACAGCATTTGTTCTTAGGGGCTTACAGTTATTGCCACAGTAATTGTACCTCTGGTTTGAAAACTGCCTAACTGGAATACCCTCTGCTGTCTTGGTTCTAGCTCTTCTTTGTGTACAAATGATACATGGATAATTTTCATTTTTACTTCATGCTTAACAGTTACTGGAAAAAAATCCACCTTTCTCTCCTGGAGCTTTATCAATTGTTTCTATTTCACACCTTACTTCTAAAGAATTTGCTCTCTCTGAACACCCACATGCCCTCTGCTTTTTTCTGGTACCAACTCTTCGTAACTTGAGTAAATAGAAGCCAGACTTCAGTGTCCTACATGTTGTTTCCACTGGAAGAGAATGACGCAGACAAGGATTTATGTTATTTTCTGCTGCGATCTTGTTTATTTAAAGGCCACATACAAAGTCCTGCTTTGGATGGACTCAAACCTCAGAATGGTTTCTTTGCTTATTTACCCAGTGATTGCCCCATTCCCCAATTTGCTTCATAGCAAGTGTTGCCCAGGTCCTTCAATGTCTTTCCCACTCACCCACAGCCCTTACCTGCCTCCCCACTTACCCCCTTCTTGTTTTCTATTCCTTTTTCTGCCTACATATACGTAGCTGTCATCTCACAGGTTTGCCTGAGGTCAGCACACCAGCCCAGCACAAAGCCCTGGTGGTGCTCCTGGTGTTTCAGCTGGCTTTAAGGTGAAAGCTGCTTCATTTTCGTGTTGAGCTTGAATCATACTTTGTCACACCCACTAGAAGGAATGAGGCTTCTCCCAAGTCATCAATTAGGAAAATGTTATTTCTATTGTACTGTTTGTCTCTGTTTCATTGATGGCTGTTGCCTGCATTTGTCAGAATTTTCCTGGAGCCCTAATGAAGCCCTCAACACTTCAGTATTTATGGCAACGGGGACAGCCCGACATGGTGGCTGCTGTGTCAGCTCTCCTAGAGTCAAGCTGACATTTTTAGAGGCAATAAAGCAGGCGTGCACTGAGCAAGCTGTGCACAACTAGCAGAAAACACTTCTTTGATAAAAGCCTTTAACAAATGAGAACTGGAGGAAATGCTGCCTGGATTTTCTTTTGCAAGTGGAAATTGCTGCCTCCTAAAATTAAATTACGGAATGCTGGGCAAAGAAAGATAGCAAACCACGTGCCAGACAAACTGCAACTCAAATAATATATTGCTTTCTAAATATAAAAACAACCTACTGACGGTTCAGTGCATAAGCAAGAAGGGAGTGATGTACAACACCAGACTGAGCAGAGGCTACAGAAGAACCAGTGAGTTTTAGTTTCCTTTCCATGAGAATTTATGGAAGAATGCTGGAGAGACAGGAGAAGGCACATCTAAAGTGGAGCAGCAGCACAGAAGTTGCTCAGCTGAACTCATGCAGTAGCAGTGGCTGTCCAAACCCACAGCAACAGCCAAAGGACTTCTACTCTATTCCCCATGAGATGTCTTTCCTTGTCCTTTCATCTAACTATTTATTAAAACTCACAAAAGTAATGCCTATAGGCCACGACAATAGCTTCTGACTTGCTTGGCCACAAAGACAACGGTCAGGCTCTCCCTAAAGTAACCCTGAATCTCATTCCTGGAGAAAAGCAGGATATAAAACGTTCAGCTGTTCATAACCTTTTCCTGTCTTGCTCAGCTCATTCAGCACTGAAGATAACAAATAACCTTCCATCTCCACCAATGTCAAGTATAGGACACCATGCAGACTGATAGGTTTCTTATTTTATTCCAATTCCCCAGTCTCATTCAGTCAGAGAGTAAAACAGTAAGAAGAAAGGAGCAGATAATTTTCTTGTTCTTAGTTCTCTAACCTCAATTTCTCATCTGGCCAACCCCACCAGAATGCCACTCCTACAGTGGGCTTCTCATTGCTTTTCAAATTATAATAAAATCAATTCACTTGTGGATAAAGTTATTTTTAGATCTCATCTAATAAAATTCATTTGTAACACTTCTCTGTAGTTGAATTATCTAAAAAACAGCATTCTTGGAGACCATGATTCATAATATTGGATCTCACATATAAAATCCAATTGATAATGTAAAAACTTACACAATTACATCCTTTTTTTGTTTGTTTGTTTGAAATTTGGAGCAAGATTTCAGATCTATTAGACTGGATATAAGCAAGACGTTTTTTACAATAAGGGTGGTGAGGCACAGGCACAGATGTCCAGTAAGGTGGTGGATGCCCCATCCCTGGAGGCACTCAAGGTCAGGTTGGCCTGGGCTCTGAGCACCTGATGGAGCTGTAGGTGTCCCTGTTCATTGCAGGGTAGTTGGACCAGGTGGCCTTTAAAGGTAACCTCCAAGTCGAGCGATTCTGTGATTCTGTGATCCTGGGAGACCCTGAAGATCTTTGAGTAGATATAGTTATGTCAATACAAAGTGAAGTTCCTTTTCCTTGAAGAAGAAAAAGGAACCACAGCATTCTACCTTCATGTTTCTCTAGCACTCTAAGCTTCAGTTCTCAATGGATTTTCAGTGCAGCACTGTCAGACTCTGAGAACCAGAAGCGTTCTCATTAGTCATCAGCTCCAGCAGCTAAAGTCAAGTTAGACTTGAAGGTGGGGACTCAGAGCATTAAGAGAGCTGGGAGCAGCTCTATTTTAAAATGTACACTCTTAAAGAAGCAGGGTAATAAAACAGAATTTTACGTGGTGCTGAATTATAACATAAAAATTACTAGTTCACAAAACCTAAGCTAGGGAGGGTCCTTTGGCACAGTTCTATGTCAGCAAAGTATGAAAACACAGATTACTGTGAGGATGGCAAATGCTGAAGATAAAATCTCTTCCCAAACCTGCACTTTGGTGGCCGTCTGCTCACAGAGATATTCTGCTGTGGCAGGGTCTCTGTGGGACCAGCTTGGATTTGGGGGGAGAGGAAACACAGCAGTCTTCTGAATATTCATTTCTCAGAATTCCAGGAAATTGTTGATACCTGACACAATTTAACAGTGCTAAAATATTGAGAAACGATTTTGATTAATTGGATAGCTCCTGCATTTTGAGGCTGAGCATTGCATAACCTGTCTGGGCTCGGAGTACTTTGGAAGTCCATGAAGAGGAACTTTCAGCATCAGTTTCAACAGAGCAGAAATTACAAATCTGCAGCACAGACTTTCTAGAACCTTTTCTGAGTAACAAGCCTGAAAAGGACAAGTTTGGTTTCATGGCTACTTTCAGCAGCTGGACTCCCAGCCAGCAGGAGTGCTTTGTATTAATTTCAAACGCCTGCATGGTGATTCAAACATGTTCCTATGCCAAGTGGTTTCCACTGAGTTAACAAACAGAAGTATTCAGCCTCGTGCTGGAAATCTATTCACATTCCAGAGGACTTGAGTCGATGGGCACTGGCTTGTCATTCACATACTCTGTCTAGCAAAACAACGTTCCCTGCTTACTTACACAGAGCAAAAGTGTTCTAGGAATTTGCAAGTGTGGTGTTCTTAGAAACAGTGACTTGCAGTCACTTTCTCCTTAAAGCATTAACTTTTGTGGTGTGATGGGGGTAGAGCCTCTGTGAGGAACATTTGCATTGAAAAGGTTGAACAAGTAATGGGTGAACAATTTCATGAAAGTCGCAGTGCTACTCTTCTCCTCAGGGATATTTCACAGTGTTGTACACACAGGATGCAGGAAAGACTCCCTGACTCTTATCGGGATGAGGTGGGGTAACTGACCCCTCCAGATGTCCATCTTTCTATCCATTTAGTGGAAGGTTGTGCCTGAAAGAAGGTAATACCTGATGATCCCATATAGGAACTGTCAAATAGAGAAATATAGGAGAAATCAAGTTCACTGTGGAGCTGGAAGTAATAAACTGATTCCAGCACTGAGCCATTTGCGTAAGTGACTATAAATGCCTGGGTATCCTCACAGCATTTCCTATTTTGCAGCTAAAAATTCATCAATTGGACACATCAGGCCAACACACTGATGCAATATTGAGGTGTTTTTCAACTCAGTATCACCATCCATCCCGTGAGGGAACTGCCATCTCCCACTTCCTTCAGTTTTAAACAGTATCGCCCATCAGCACAGAGAGTCACTGGCCAGGAGCTCACAGATCCCCTCAGTCTGCCACAATAAGAATGACCAAACAATTCAGCATTTCATGACTGTCCTTTAGAGTTCGTTGTGCATTGTGGGAGCTCCCAAAATCACCCTTTGGATTGCTCTGCCTTGGTTTGTCTCACACAGAGAAGAAAAAAGTGATCAAGATTCGAGGAGCATGTGTGGCCTTGTATGGACTGGAGTCCAGACTGACAGAAAATGGCCAACTTAAATATTGCTCCAATGTTGCATATCCAAAGTATATTTTCACACAGGTCTCTTCTCTTGAACTGTCTAGCTCAGCTGAAGTTTTCTCCCTGAAGACTCTGGTTGCTGTTGTTTATCCACCTCTAGCAAATAAGGCCTCCAGTGCCTCTGAAATGGAAGATTTCCACTCTGAAGGGTTTAAAATTAAATAAAATAAAATAAAATAAAATAAAATAAAATAAAATAAAATAAAATAAAATAAAATAAAATAGTAAGAAATAATTCTTGTTCTTGCACAGTGTTTTAAGAAGTTTTTTTCACATCTGTGATCCAAGTTTTCAGATACAGTAATAGTGTTCAAAACATATATATGCTGGTTCTAAATAACAGGTTGGCCTTTGCATATATTTATAATGAAATGACTTGGTAGAGAATCTTGTGTAGCTTCCCTCTGATTAAGTAAAAAGAGAAAAACTCAGACATTGCTGAATTCAGCAGCAAAACTGACTGGTATTCACAGCAACAGGCACTCGCCCATAATCTATATCATAAAACCATAACTGGCTGTCTCCATTGGGACCAAAGTGACAGGAATGTTGTAGGTGGGGACAAAGGTGTATTTGCAGCCTGCATAGTTTCTGCACGCATTAATAGTCCTTCATGAGTATTATGCTCACATTTTTCAGAATGTATTTATGGTATTTTATTTGCTAAAGCCTGGCCGGGTGGTCACTGCTGTCTGAGACATAAAATTATGAAAGCCCCTGGCCTAATCTGCAAAACCAAACAGTCAGAGCTCACTCAGGCTGCTCAACAAGTTGTGCCTGGCTGGGAGCGGTGCCATCCACTGAGTATCCTTCTTGTTCTGCCTTGGCTGGAACATCAGCAATCAGAGAGGAGAGAAGCCTCCTTGGGAAGGATGTGAGAAATGCTGTGCACAGCACAGAACTGAACTGTTTGCTTAATTTACCTCTTTTTTGTTGCTGTTGGGGTTTTTTTTGTCTCAGCATGAGAGGAAGCTGAGTTTACAAAACAGCAACTACCTGACAGCAGGGAACGTGCTTACCGAGCCCTGACTCATGCTGCTGGTCTTTCCAGGGTCAGGAGCTCCGCTTTTGCTTACTCACTGCCGCAGCAGTCAAAGAAAATCAAGCTTGGTGCATGAGACAGGATCAGCATCTGCCAATGTTCTGCCTGGCAGCTGCGTAAGGTTTGACTTTGAGGATTGGCTCATCAGCTTTGACAGGAATTTTTGGGTGGCCAAAAGAAAGGCAGGCGAAAGGTACCCTGAGCAGGAGGTGAGACCCTTCCTTGTGCCCCAGCTGTCTTCCGACCACCTCATTCCTTGGGCTGGCCCAAGGCTGGGCATTGAGGACCAGCATGTGCGGGCCTCCAGCATCCCCAAGGACAAATGAGCTCTTTAGACAACACTGCTGTGAGCCCACAGCTGCCTCTCCACCAGCAGCAGTGTGCAGCAAACAACTTTCAGATGCTCTACAGCAATAAACATCCCTTGCAGAGACATTATGCTTTCATCTCTCTCAACCCCTTGTTTCTCAGCTATATTTTCATGCAATTCAGATAGGTCAGTCTAAAAGCTGGGAGCTTAAAAACTCCAGTAAAAGCAACCCAGGCAAAGCAAAATGGTAAATCTCCCCTAAAATTCCACTGGTCCAGGTTCCACAGTCAGTTCTGACACTTCTTCAACAGCTTCTCCTCAAGTAAGTGTTGTCATTAACACGAATTAAAACCAAGCCTGATAGCCTGCTAATTGCAGATTAATTAACATTCCAGATGAATAGGTTTTGTTTTCAGAGAAAGGACCAAGCTGCTGAAGGTCACTGTGCTCTGAAGGAGCTGGGAAGAAAGCACTCTGCTGCACCACATTCTGCAGAGCCCAGAGATTCAGCCCTGTGAATCAAATGTGTCTAGAAGATCTCCACATTTTGATATACAGAAATAACTGGACACGACACTGTAACACAATGCTTCAAAGCAGGGACAAGGAATAGGATTAGGGTTTAGTAACTGCATCCCATGGTATGAAAGGGGCTTGGCTTCTTAGAGCCCCTGGAGATTATTCTTGATGAAGGAAATAATCTGACATCTCTGCAGTACATAGTATTGGGATGTTCAGAAGTGCTGTGCCCAGTTATGCACAACATACATGCAAGTCAAGAAGGACAGCAAGGAACCACAAAGAGTCTAAACTGCAGAGTTACTGAGATGGTGACAGCAATGACTTGCAAGGACAGGTGAGCATCCTGCAGCTACCTGAAGGACAGGGACAGCAAGACTCAAGCCAAGATCAGAGCAGACAACGAAGCAGGAAAAACACAAGGAAGACAATGGGCTTCCAAGGCTCTGTCAATGAAATACCCATTTAAGCCCTTCCACTTCAGCTCACTAAGTAACATAACCATCCATTTTTGGTTGCTGTCAAAGACAGTTTTCCAATTTGGAGATTTCAGGAGCCAGGGAGCTCTTTTTATGGATCTCACAAGAGTTCTGGTGCTGAATGCTCAGCCTCACAAAGATTAGGAAAAAAGTCAGTCCAAAACTTCAGTCAGGAAGGGCAATCACTCCTTCCAGTGTTTCATTATATCAACGTTGCTTTTTTTTCTTTTGTCTGATATTCTCTAGATTGATTTTACTTCAGTTCAGAAATCCAACGTTCTCCTATTCAGTTACCATACAGTCAAATTTAGACTGCTTGACTGCAGTTAGAATCAGCAGCCTCCCAGAACTACAACATGTGTTCAGATGTCGGTTCATCAAGCCCTGTTCCAACACTCATACGGTTTGGAGACCAAGATGTCAATGAGCATGATTGCAGCAAGAGAAACACCCCTACATAAAATAATGAGTCATGGATTCAAGGAGTAACATTACAGAAGAAAGGAAAACTTTAGAGTTTTCCTACCTTCTCCCACCATTATAACTGATTCATTAGTTACACTGGTTACACTGATCATGTAAGTTTTATCTGCCTCCAAGCCAGGGTTTAGCTATAATTTATCTTCATGCGAATGGATTTAAGAGCAAGATTTTCACGCTTTTAATGATGCCCTGTGGTGTCCTGGGGATTTTGCAAAGCAGGGATGTGGGTGTCTCCTCACCCTGGACACTCACATCACAGCCACTTTCCTCTTCGCCATTTGTTCGTGTCAACTTCTACACGGGTTGCTCCAAAAGTAATGCCTCCATTTCCATGGAAACCACTACTGATACAAACAGCACAATAGCATTATTTGTTAGAGCAAATTCTCAGCTACAGAACTCTATTTTTCAGTGTAGACACTACCATTAGCTAGGCGCTTTTGCCAGCAATCAATAAGAGCCTGCATGCCACGCTTGTAAAAATCTGAATGGCTGTCCATAAAGTGGCTTTTTTTTTCACATAGCTGCCACAGACTTCCATGTCAGATGCCATTCTGTCAGACTGCCCCTCTGCTGCCATCTGTCACACAGCAACAATATGTAATAGGATATTGGTGGGAAGGTTCAGCCTCTACTGCCATACCACCATCAACTGCCGCTGAATGTCATGGACCAACAAAGTAGAACAGGAGGCATTACTTTCAGAGCAGTGCTTATAGATTTTTACAGACCTTAACACATGCAAAAAGGTCCCTGATCCCAGGATGCAGCAAACCAAACTCCCCTCTTTGGTGTGAATGCTTTTAGCGTCCCTTGAATTGTGGAAATAGCCCTAGAGGACAGAGATCACTCATTAAATGTGCACAGTGAATGATCTAGAGCTGCTAAGAAGAAAATATATATTTCCACAACCTATATGTTTTCATACTGCTCTAGTATTCCCCAAGGCAAACCCAAGACCTTTATTGCATATCTTCTGGGATGAACCTGATTTCCTCCACTTCTCTCCTTGCTGCCTCTCTCCCCTTCACGGGGCTTGGCTTCACCTGGTTGGGAAGGACTTTCCCTGCAGAGTCTTAGCCTGGGAAAGCCCTTAGTTCTGGTGGAAGCTCAGCCTCACAGCTGGCAACAAGCAGCTGAAGGGAAAGTTTAATGAGCGTCTGTGGCAGGTGGGCAGTAAGAGCTTTTACTGGGCATTAAAGTCTCAGCACAGCCACGTAACAGCTGAACACAGTCTCCAAGATTACATTTCTGTGAACAAATCACATTTTCCATCAAGAAAACAAGCAGTGTTCTGCTGCACATTGTTTCATATGCTTCGGAGAAGTTCACTATTATCACCTCTGCATCTATGACTATAAGTCATATGTACAATTTCAATGTACAATTTCAGCTCGGGGTTGTCTTGACCAATTTTTGAGTGGTTATTTAAGTAATGTGAGAACAGAATTGGAAAGGAACATTTTCACATATGTTCTCAAGCTTGTTGTTCATCTAAAGCATGTTTTTTAACAAGTCACAACTACTACAGTTATGTACCAAATGGTATCCTGGGCTTCATCAGAAGAGGGTTGGCCAGCAGGGACAGGGAGGTGATTGTCCTCTGTTCTGCCCTCACGAGGCCCCATTTGGAGTACTGCGTCCAGGCGTGGGGCCCCCAGTACAAGAGGTGATACAATGAAGCTGAGGAAAGACTTCAAGTTAACCAGGTTGACAATATATCTAGAGTTGATTTTTAGAAATTAAGTCATCTTTACAGATGATAAACAAGGGCAGATGGATAGAACAGAGAAAGACAGAATAGAAAAAACTTGTTGTGGAATGAGAAATGAAAATGTGTCCACCACAAATAAATAAACTGATAGAATATATGAGGCAATCTTCTAATAAGTCTATTTGGAGGCAAGGGGTGAGATTCTAATGAGTCTCTTTGGAGGTAAGGGGTGAGATAGACCCAAACCGTCCTGAAGAGGAAGATATGAGCGCTGATTTCATCTGGAGTCAAGCCAAACAGTGTTTGAAGGGAGAAAATGCACTGACAATCACAACCAGCACATCTTCTGCTTCCTTGGAATGAAGGTGAGGCTGGACACATGTCTCTGCCCATAGCTTCTTTGTGAAGGGCTATGAAATTAACTGCAGACTCCACATGAAAAATACTGGTTTTATCAGGAAGCAAAGAGAAAGAAGAAAAAAATAAAAAAGGAAGCTAGCTGAGAAATGTTATGTAATATTACTGTCTTGTCTGCCAAAACATGGGAGAACCAGAAAATGAGCTTATCTGAAGAAGGCAGTGGTACATAATTTAGCTGTAACAAAGTCAGTGTGTGTAGGATATTTATACCAACGCAAAGGTTTCCAAAAAACAGTAGAAATTACATTACATAAGAGGTGTAAAATAAAGAAATAGACACTTAAGCACAGCTGCGAGAGAGTATTTCAAGACACTGAATGTTTATATCTACCCTTTCAAAGGTAGGAATAATAATAGTTTTATTTAAAGCTACACTCGGGGAGGTGGCTTCATTAGAATAAATGAATTACAGCATTTCAGAAATGCTCCTTTCACCTAGACTTACTGCCTCCAGTAGCAAGATATACATACATACATTCAGGCCCTTTGGACATGGAAAATCTACAGGACATAGTTTGCATATAACCGTAATTTGATCGTCTGTGATTTCTCAGGAAAACAGAAATGGGAGAAATATGTTGACAGTTCAGTCTAATTGCAGAATTCTTTTGTCTACGCCATAGTTGCTAAGTGTCAGTATTGCATACAAAAATAACTTTCTCTGACCTGTTTTGTTTTGCTCTGAGATGAAAACCCTCTGCATCAGTAAGCAATACACAGCTAAACTGTAATTTATACACTGCTATCCATGGTAGGACAGTTGTGTGTGTGTTTGAGAGACTGGCTTAATAAAGTCTGTGTGACTGGAGAACTGTTTTAAAAGCTCTCTCCCATGAAAACATCAAGATAGAATGCTTTATGTAATCAATAATGTTGCAGCCCTCTGTTGATAGCTACCAGGGGACAAGGTCATCCTATATAGACTACATCACCCAGTCTAAGCATCGCTGCAGCATCTTTGTAACACACGTAGTCATCTGTGCTAACCAAGGACCTCACGCTGACTTTCCTGCTTCAGGGCACAGACCAGAATAGTTCTAAAAAATTATATGTAGGAAAGCAGACTTCAGAAATACTGAATGAAAAATGAAAGAATCTTTTCTAATAGAATCAGGTGGGGAAAATGTGCACAAACTATAAAAGGTATATTATTATTGGGAGGAAAAAAGGCAACAGAGCTGTCTTATAAACTCCTTAACATGTCAAACTTGATTATTCTTCTCATTCTAAATTTCCTGACCATTACAAAATATTTTTTTTATTTCAGTTTTCAAGTCAAGCACAAAACAGAACCATTGAGACACCTCGCACAGTAGCATCTCCCTTGTTTTAATCACTGTTGTGGGTGTTTTTGTCCTTGATGGATACATTTTATAAATCTTAAATTTCAAACACAAATTAGTCATGCCCTGCTCACTTCACAATGCCAAATGTTCAGCTGCAAGGTCCTAGACAGGCCTCTCCAGCTTCCTGACAGCAGGAGGTCAGCTTATGTCCCTGGTACTGAGTTAAGGGACAGATGAAAACCCCCTTGTGATGCTCTCTGAAGGCGAGAACTAATGCTAAGGCAGGGTAGGATTGCACTGTGAGCAGCCCATGGAGAGCTCTGGAGCTTCAAGAGCAGAGATAGAAGTCTAGAAAACAGAAGTCTTTTGATTTTTGTTCTTAGATCAGTAAATGATGTCCCATGAGGAAAAAGTATTGAGGAGGATGTTGGTTACTTCTTCACTGAGGTCCCTGCTTCCAAAGACAGCTGCCTACACCTATCTAGCTACACCAGCAGGGACCAAATCTCCAAGAGTTCAGCAAAATTTCTAAAAAACCAGAACTTTGCACATCTGCAATAGAAGCTGCAGTTGTAAGGAGCCAAATCTCTACATATGCAAAGCAAGGACAGTTTGTAATGGGCATCGCAGGGACCGTGTATGAAGTCATGAGCTGGGACAAGAGCTCTAACAAAGAGGTACCAAGTATGGGTGGCCACTCTTTTACTTCTACTTCCATAGCCATGGGTAGCAGAGCTGGAGCTTGTATTTGCTTCTTTGCTTGATACAAGAGAGTGCCTGAGAGAGCTGGGACAGTTCAGCCTGAAGAAGAGAAGGCTCTGGGAAAACCTAAGAATGGCATTTCAATATTTAAGCGGGGCTGTAAGAAAGAAGGGTACCGACCCTTTAGCAGGCTCTGTTGTGATAAGACAAGGGGAAAAGGGTTCAATCTAAGAGACGGGAGATTGTAATCAGATATAAGGAAAAAACTGTTTACAACAAGGATAGTGAGGCACTGGCACAGGTTGCCCAGAGAGATGGTGGGTGCCCCGTCTCTGGAGACAGAATCACAGAATTACAGAATTATCAAGGCTGGAAAAGACCTAGAAGATCATCCAGTCCAACCATCACCAATACTTCCCAGTTAAATCATATCCCCAACACAACATCCAAATGTTTCTTGAACACCTCCATGGTCGGTGACTCCACCACCTCCCTGGGCAGTGCATTCCAGTGCCTGACTACCCTTTCTGAGAAGTAATACTTCCTAATGTCCAGCCTGAATCTCCCCTGCTGCAGCTTGGAACCATTCCCTCTAGTTCTATCACTGTCTACATGAGAGAAGAGGCCAACCCCCAGCTCACTATAACCTCCCTTCAGGAAGTTATAGAGCAATAAGGTCTCCCCTGAGCCTCCTCTTCTCCAGGCTGAACAATCCCAGCTCCCTCAGCCGCTCCTCATAAGTCCTGTGCTCCAGACCCCTCACCAGCTTCGTAGCCCTCCTCTGAATGCGTTCCAGGGCTTCAATGTCTTTCTTGCAGTGAGGGGCCCAAAACTGAACACAGTATTGAGCCCTCACAGAAATATTCAAGGTCAGGCTGGCCAGGGCTCCGAGCACCTGATAAAGCTGTAGGTGTCCTTGCTCTCTGCCGGGAGTTGGACCAGGTGGCCTTTAAGAGTCTCTTCCAACTCGTTACCATGAAGCTTTAAGATTTTGCAGAGCAGAGCATAGACTAAGCAGCAGGTGGAAGTGTCTCTGAGACATGTAGTGAAGACATGGAAGTTCCAGGTCCATCTTCTCCTACCTCCTGACATTGTCCATTTACAGAGAAACCTGAGACTGCCCTGGAAGCGATCTGATCACTTCCCCATGATCAGTGCGTATTAAACACATTTATCTTCTTCCACGAGGAAAACAGCAGTGAGTGACTTTTCCAGAGACCGGAGAGTTCTATCTCCAGCCTCCAAGTGTTACACCAGTCATTCAGACAGACTTTTTTTCCCTTCCAGTTGGCAGCAGGCAGTTCAGGTTCTGCACAAATCAGTGGTAGTCTAAGACAATTTTCCTCTGATTTTTCTCTTTCTGCTCCCTGTACTGCCAAGGTTTCACCCACCCCACTTGTCTTGGGAGCTCAGCCTGACATGATGTGCTTGCAGCCCCAAACCAGTCAATGCCATAAAGCTTCTCCGGATCTCCATTGCCTTTTTTTGCCCACGCTGCTCACCCAGTAGCTGAAAGATGCACTTGGGGTGAAATACTTTATCCATTTTTTGCTCTTTCTTCCAACTAAGCAAAAAAGAAAGAAAATCCTCCTGGTCTTATTCTTATTCCTCCTGGAATATTCTCACATCTTTTCCAGGCATAAAAAGATGATTTCTTTTTCCAATCCCATTATTACAGATATGCACAGTTACAAGAAAATGCTGTGAAGGCACATCAAGAAAATAATACCAAATTCCAAAATTCTATAGCAATGTATTTATACAATTTACAGAATTCTGTATGTATTTTACACAACATTACAGAATGTCAAGTAAATAACACCAATTGCTCTGTTTTTTTCCCCTCAGATTTCTTTTCAAGTGAATTTTAATGCTGGAAATGGGTGTCAGATCAGCAGCACTAGGAAATGATGAGCTCTCTCTGTGCATGGCTGTGTGCCCATGTCAGCTCAGCTGCCTCCAGCCCTACGTCGGGACCAAAGTGGGGAGGAGCAAGGAGTAGAAGCGCATCCATGCCCCTGGCATAGAAGACAAGCAGCACCCAGGGGACTAAGGCTTTGCCCACCCCCACCAGAAAACAAACAGAAGTAACTCATTTCGCACAAGTGACTGAACAAAATCTGTTGTTCAGTCCTTGAGCCAGGTTGTATTAGGCCCAGTCAACTTGCAGCGAGCTGGACCATCCACTCTTGCAGTAATGCCTATGTTAAATTACACGTTTCCATATTTACAGAAAGTCAGTATTTACACACCATTATGGGTTATTAGAGTAAATTGGATACAGTTTATTTATACGGACTGCAATAAACTCATAACATTTTTCTTGGTTTTAATCCTTTCTTTAGAAAAATACCAAAAAAAAAAAAAAAAAAAAAAAAGAACATGTTAATGAATAGTAATGACTTGTCTGTGACTAAAAATCAAAATCAATTGAACATCAAGACTCAGTCCATGGCCAAGCCATGTGCCCTTAACTCATCAGGTTTTTAACCTTTATGGTTCACTTCCCGGCACACGCACGATTTTGTGCCAAAACACAGAGTCACAGCTGTCCTCCCTTCAGTACGATTGCTCTGTTTGACGTCTGGTGAACCCATAGCAAGGCTTCATGCTCCTGGCCCAACCATTCAGCACCTGGTTATCCTGAGGCCACATTTACATGTGGGTTTGAAAGGGTTGAAAACCAACCACTGTGCTGAGGGTTGGGCATAGACCCCTCAGCAATAGCAGTCCCCGGGCAAGTGCCTGTGTCTGACTGCATCTGACAAATCAACAATCTGCTTTTATGCGTCTTTATCACTCAGAAACATTACAACAAAATGCCATTTTATAGTGAAGGTTGCTGGTATCTCCCAGTTGAGGTGTGGTTTCTCCTACCCACAGAGCCCAGGAAACTCCCTCTAGCTCAGGACACCAAGCCACGAGCTATTCCAGAACAGATATATGCTTCAAGTCACATCTGTTTATATTGCACAGACAGGTGTGCACCGGAGAGAAAACAAATCAGAATTATATAATTACGAATAGGCTACAGTTACAGCTACACCAAAGAACGTTTTGGCTCAGCCCAAGTGCTGCCAAGGGCAGCCGGGGAATCACACTCCTTGCAGACCCCACAGCAAAAGCTGTGCTCTCATTAATGGCACCAAGTTGGAACCCTAAAGGATGCAACAGCTCCAAAATGCATTTATTGTGAGGACTTTATGTGACTTTCCTCTTTTTTCTTTTTAACCTTCAGAGAACTGGGGGGAAAAAAATGCTTCTTTCTATAGATTAATTCCCAGATGGTTACAGCTCATCAATGTGTTCATGTGCTTAACATACAATGCCACAGTTCCTTCAATATCACATACTGTCATTTCACAGTTCATGAATATCTGAACATACTTTAAGAAAAAAAGTCTAATACTATCCCCCCATTGTCATTATTGATAGAGGTTTATTAGTTTCATTTTGCAAGTTTTACTTTAAGAAGAGTGCTAATATCATGTACTATGACAGTTCACACTGAAAGCAATTTTCCATAAAAGATGTTACAATGACCCCTATGGAACTTGTATAACTTCATAGTAGATAGTCAAGTGCACAAATAAAACACATTTACAAGAGTGATCCTGTTAGCCTGGTTCTTGCCCTCTGAAACCCTTATGTGCTATTTGAGGAATCTTAAAATTAGTACAACTGTTGATAATTACTTGTGTTGTTTCTGGCGATCTGCGAAAGAAAGAAAGAAAGAAAGAAAGAAAGAAAGAAAGAAAGAAAGAAAGAAAGAAAGAAAGAAAGAAAGAAAGAAAGAAAGAAAGAAAGAAAGAAAGAAAGAAAGAAAGAAAGAAAGAAAGAAAGAAAGAAAGAAAGAAAGAAAGAAAGAAAGAAAGAAAGAAAGAAAGAAAGAAAGAAAGAAAGAAAGAAAGAAAGAAAGAAAGAAAGAAAGAAAGAAAGAAAGAAAGAAAGAAAGAAAGAAAGAAAGAAAGAAAGAAAGAAAGAAAGAAAGAAAGAAAGAAAGAAAGAAAGAAAGAAAGAAAGAAAGAAAGAAAGAAAGAAAGAAAGAAAGAAAGAAAGAAAGAAAGAAAGAAAGAAAGAAAGAAAGAAAGAAAGAAAGAAAGAAAGAAAGAAAGAAAGAAAGAAAGAAAGAAAGAAAGAAAGAAAGAAAGAAAGAAAGAAAGAAAGAAAGAAAGAAAGAAAGAAAGAAAGAAAGAAAGAAAGAAAGAAAGAAAGAAAGAAAGAAAGAAAGAAAGAAAGAAAGAAAAGCATAGTTATCATTTAGCTTTGGTATAATCTGCATTAGGTTCTAACAAGTAGAATATATTCCAACCCCTATAATTTCCGCAGCCATAAAGTTTACAATGATGTAATAAGTCACTTTATCAGAGAGGAAATATTACAGACACAGAAAAATAGTTGGAGACCCAGTTTTCTTTTTAATCCTCTGGGGGTAAGCTATGAAACAAGCAGTCAGAAGAGTGAGTACTCAGTGTCATGAGTGGTATGCATACTTTTACAATAATATGGGCACAAAAGAGATTGTCGCCTTTAGTACATGAGGGTCACTAGAATTCATTATTATTACCTTTTTATTGTTATCCTTTTTACCCATGCACCTTTATATTTACTTGCATGAATTTACCACAGGTTCATAGTGGCCTTTGCCATTTTAATGCTTACAGAGCCTAAAGCTTCCAAAATGCCTATCTGGCCTGTACATATTTCATTAAAAATAAACTCTATATAATAAATAAATATATAAAATAAATAAAATGTTGCCTTTGGAATTTCTATAAATAAATTTAACTTTTCATTTTTATTTTTTATTTTTATTTTTTTTACTAAGAGGTCTTTGCTTTAAACTCAGCGGGGTGAGACCCAGCGAGCGATTAACTGAAAAGTCTCTTGTCTACGTAAGACTGCACCCTCCATGCCTTTGTAAATGCAGCGTACACTTGAGCAGGCCACCAGCCAAAAATCCCGATGAATCAAAGTATGGCAGCTATGCTGATATATGACGAAGTACAACTGATCAAAAATTTAAAAGCGTGTCCATTCCCCAGCATGCATCAGGCCGTTCTCCTCCTCCCTCTGGCTCCCTTCTCTCTCACTCCCATTCACGCTCTCGCTTCCTCTCGCTCTCACTCACTCTCTCGCACTCTCCCTCTCGTACTAAATCAAGCGAGTGGGCATAGGCTCTCCTCCAGGAGGACAAACCTTTAAGTGCAGAACAAAATCAGCATGTTCCATCCAAGCCTCCATCATACATTATGCATGCGACAAAGTTTGGCAACAGTGGAGCTGATGTGATGACACAGCTAATCAATAAGAACCCACCGCATGAAACCTTTATAGTGGTTACTTTTTAAGGGCTCAAGTGAAGGAATTGTCTTTGTCAACTTTGGCTTAAAATATCCTTATATAGTTCAGGTACTTTCTCAGGGTCCACTGGTCTAGGTAAAAAATGTGTAAATTTTTGATGCCGTTTAGTCCTAGTCCCTTCTCTTGGAGTCCCATCTTTATTTAACGCAACGTAGTATCGTCTTCCAGTGTCCACGTGTTTATATAGATTTGATGAATATGTGTTATACCAGTTTTCTTCAAACTGCTCTCTGAATACACACTCCTGGGTTAATTTTTCCTATGAAAAGAAAAGAAAAATTGGTAAGGAGCTAGCCATAAAAATCATCTGTTTTGTAAAGAACTACTAATTTCACTGCTCAAAATCAGTACCTCCTTGTTCAACTGACAAAATGAATCCTTGCAATATTCCCATTTTTAACTAAATAAAGCAGTGTTGCTGAGTGTTTTATAAAGCTGTCACATGGATAGAACACCACATGTGAAGAAGAAATGATCCTCCAGAAGTGTTGTTGTCAAAATCTAAACAGCCCCATTGAAAATGAAAACAAGGATTTTAATTTATGATCATCCCAAAGCAGCTCACAAAATATTACTGGGCAACCGCTTGATCATGAGTGCAAGTGCTTGAGCAGACATTATGAAAGGTTTATAGAGTAGTGATAACATTTCAGGTCTTAAAATCTCCACATCCTTTCATCACAAGGAGTACTCAGTGCATCTCATTAATTACAAAGGATACGATTCAATGCCCATCATTTGGTTTGTTATCAAAGAACCACATCTCACAAAAGCCTCAGACAGGAGCAGTAACTCTGAGTGCTGAGATGAATTTAGGTGAAGAAAGACTTCCAGACTTTACAAGCATTGTTTTTGTGTTCCATCCTACAGAAGACATCCACTAAAGGCACCAGTCACCCACCAACTCCCCTGCCAGGGAGTCCCATTCCTTCCAGTTCACCTTCTCACTGAGTTAGTACATCTCACCTACACTCTGTTAGTCTAAATGGATGGGGCTGGCTTAAAAAAAGCAAGCTACTTACAACCTAATTTATTTTGAATAAAATAGGAAGTGCTCACACAAATGACTGAGAAAGAAGACTGGGGGAAAAAAAAAAAAAAACAACTATTAGTCTCTAATATGGGAAAGCTGATGGAAAGATGGGAAGATTAAACTTAGGAATAGTCTTATCAGCTGGTACAAAATATAGTAATAATAATTCAATACTTTCACATTACAAGAGTTTTCAATCACATAGCACTCAAGCACATCTATCAAATTCAACTTGTATTCGAGGATCACCTCCTTTTCATGACAAAACTCCATATAACACTGGATTTTGTAAACATGTTAATAAGTAAAGCATGTGTGCATATGCCCTTGGGAAATTAAAACTTTAAATAACCCTTTCAGATAGATACACTGAGATGGAAAAACAGGTACAGCAAAGCCTTCACGGCACATACACCTACAACCTGAGCACAGGCAAGGTGCCACATCTCAAACTCCAGTTTCTTCCAAGAAACCACCATCCACAGCTTAACCCAGGAGCTTCACAAAATGTACCATCACCACGTTGCAACTTGGTCTAGGGCTAAAGGTGCCTTTGCCTTTGGAGGTCACTTCTGTGCCTCAGGACTGACAACCCTAAATCTTTTCCCAAAGCAACATGCTTCAGTCCAGAGGTTTGCTGCTGTTTCAGGATATGCCCAGAAATGCCTTCTCCTTGACAGAGCCAAGATGGCTCAGAATACACCTTGAGACCAAAGGGGTTGGGTCCATTGGGAGTGGAGTGGAACCAGCAATCCATGAGAGGCCTCGGCACAAAAGCACTATGTCCTCAAGGTGACACTCCACCTTACTCACTGCATGGCAAGCATGGTGCTCCCCAAGAAGGGTCTGCACCCCCTGGGGCTGAAGACCAGGGTCCTGTTTGGGTCCAGGGAGCCCTATAGACCTCCCAGGAGTCACCCAGGAACCGATCCACGTGAAACAGCAACCAGTCAGCACTCTACCTATTACCTTGAGACAGGGCTGCAAAGCCAGGGTCCTCTTCAATGCTGAAACAGTTAGAATTTATGGGGGGGGGGGGGGGGGGGGTGTTGATGTTTTGTGTTTGGTTTTTTTCCCTTAAAATAAACCTGTGACTATTCTATTAGTCTAGAAAGGCAGCAAGCAAGCAGTTGCTGACTCTCTCTGGTGGGTGCTAGGAACATCATCACTTCTCAGGAAGGAGAAATTGCCTCTAGGGCCAGGCAGGGGGACATTAAACACTTGCAAATTTAGTACAGCACAGGCAGTGGCCCTGCATAGATTCAGTTAGCTGTAGCAGAAGAGAAGACCACAACCCCATTCCTCACAGCATCTCCAGCCTTTCCACCACCAGATGTCCCTCCTTGTGGGCTCAGCTGAGCAGAGTGCATCAAAACGTGAGCAGGTCCGCAGAGCTGCTGCATATAATTGTATATATCATTTTTCCAGCTACGACACTTTTGCTGTGTGAAGTAGAGAGGCTGTGAAGTCTCCTTCCCCAGAGGTCTTCCAAAGGTGTCTGGATGTGGACCTGGGCACCCTGCTCTGATGTTCCTGCTGGAGCAGGGGGTAAAGCAGGTGACCTCCAGAAGTCCCTGCCCACCTCAGGCATCCTGCTGTGCTGTGAAATAGCTCAAACACGGCTACACCCATGCTGTTTAGAGAAGGAAAAGAAACATGTACCTTTTTACATTAAATCTTCGTATATGAGCCAAATCCTGCAATCAGCTATTGACAATTTCCTCCTATGTAGTCTGACAGCTAGAAACTGCAGCAGCAATTTGTACCACCAGACATCTGCAGCAGCCAAATGTTAGGCACATTGCAGTAACCCCTTGTTCAGCCTGCAAGTACTACAAAAAATATTCTGCTGCTATAAAGATCATCTTTTAGCACAGCTCTCATTAGTGTTTTATTTTGCATGATGTTTAAGATCACTTTCTTTGCTTTAAGGCAAAAGCAGATGCTAAGAGATACAATATGCTGAATCCATCAGTCCATTGGGGAAAGAGAAACTAATGCAAATTGTTTTCCTGCTCTCAGAAGGCAACAGCATCACATGACAAGCACTGCAGAAGTGCTCCCTACTAAAAATAGCAACATTTTAGAAGGATATTTCAGTCCTGTCTTGGATTCATTAATTATTCACTTCATCTGCATTTTTTTTTAGCATCATCATAAATTTCTATCTTTGTGCGAGCAGTACTTCCCCGTGCCCTGAAGGAGACATTTTAAAATAGCCTCTCTTTATCTGGCAGGTTTGATCAATTATGACAATGCTGTGGTGCGCTGAGCTGGCAGACCTTGGATAAGGTCTGCACGCTGGGTGAGCTCAATGGATTTTACACTTACAAACTGAATCTTCATTTCAAGTTCAGCCTGCTTTTACTTTTCATTCTCTCACAATACAGTTAGTTCTTTCCTACCCTTTATCTAATTCTGAGAAATCCATATGCAAACGGTAGGGAAATATTTCAATATAAACCTCACAGAGCAATCAGGATGCAGGGTCAGATCTGTAAGTATACTAATAACCACACAGAAAAGTTAAATACTCAAGGCCAGCTGGGATGGGGCTCTGGGCAGCCTCAGCTGATGGGTGGCAGTCCTGTCCATGGCAGGGGCTGGGGCTGAGTGGGCTTTAAGAACATAAGCCAGTCCGTAATTCTATTAAACAAACACCACCCACTTTGAATTATGAATATATATGAGGAATAAAATCCCAGTATATCCCTATTTCCCATACTTTGGAATATCCTCACAAGGATGGTTCATCTGCTACCAAGACAGGCAAGAACTGGTAGTCACCAGCACATTCATCTGCACTACACAACTAAACATGAGTTCACACTCATGCTTTGACAATGTGTTTTATTCTGCCAGCATGAAGAAAATGCAGGGGCAAGGCCAGTCCATCCTGCCAACATACATCTTGTTGCCTCATCCGGCTGGGATGGGAAACCTGCTGGAAGCCACTATTACCATCACAGGAAGGTAATAATACCTGCTGATTGCAGGTGACTGCATTTTATAGACTGGCAGAATCACAGAACCATTAGAGCTGGAAGGAACCCTTACAGGCCACCCAGTCCATCTCCTGCAATGAACAGGGACACCTACAGCTCCATCAGGTGCTCAGAGCCTGGTCCAGCCTGACCTTGAGTGTCTCCAGGGACGAGGCAACCACCACCTCTCTGGGCAACCTATGCCAGTGCCTCACCGCTCCTTTCATAAAAACGTTTTTCTTTATAACCAATTACAATCTCCCTTCTTTTAGATATAACTCATTTCCTTGTCCTACCACAATAGACCCTGCTAAAGAGTCTGCCCCCTTCTTTCTCACAGCCCTTTAGATACTGAAAGGCCATTCTTGGGTCTCACTGGAGCCTTCTCTTCTCCAGGGTGAACAGCCCCAGCTCTCAGCCTGTCCTCACAGGGGACATGTTCCATCCCTTGGATCATTTTTCTGGTCCTCCTCTGGACATGCTCTAACAGGTCTATGTCCCTTCCCTTCTTCTGGCTGTGTCCTTTACAAAGTCCCTAAATACAGCTAAAAATATTTAGACCTTAGCTTCAGAACTTCTAGAATCGACTGACTTCTCCATTATTTTCTAGCACCAATATTTTATTGCACTACACTTGATGTCACCAGACATCTCTGTCAAAGGTTGACACAAATACCAAACATACCCAGCTGGAGTAGTAGCGGAAAGCAACCTGCATTCCTGCAGAAGGGGAGGCTGCCTGCCTTGAGCAAATCATTCAATTCAGGGACCAAATAAGGAGGTGACCTCAAAAATATATAAATCATATGTTTCACCACATAGCACATGTTTTCAATGAGGGCTGTTCATGTAGTATTCCACCATGAAGTGATCAATCCCCACTTTACTACATTCCCACTCTCTACCTGTTTTTTTAAGCTTTTATTCAACTCAAATGTTCAAGTAATTCAAGTGTTCAAAGATGCACCTATCACAAGGGCAAATAAACCAGTGGATTTAATTTAGAAGCCTGACAACATCTGGTTAGCAGCTAAATATAGAGCAAAACAATTATATTATTCTATTTCCAGGTAGACCCATTAAGAGTGAGACTGTAAATTAGTATAGCAGAAAGTTACAGCAACCACAAGGAAAACTCTGGCAACTTGTTTAAAATAGATATCGTTGTGGAGCTGCTCACTGGAAATAAGTAGAAATAGGAAAAATACAGCTCAGAGAATGGTTTTGTGATTTAAATGATAGTAAGACATTAGTGTTGCTTCACAAATGAAAGCACAGAACAAGGTCCTGTATAACTCTTATCGATATATTTTTTTAATTTTCTTTTTTAAATAAACTGCAGAGCTAAAGCTCAAATTTATTTTGTAATCTGACAAAAGGAAACAGCTCGAAAGGACAAAAGGAATGGCTCTTCTGACCACCAGACCGATTACTACAGCAAACAGGTTTCGTGTTTAGCAAATGACTCCATGCCACATACAGTTCTGCCTTAGGTAAACTACTACACTGAATCAATACAGGAACTTCACAAGAAATGCCTAGTCCAGGAGTCCAAACAACCATTAAAAAGAAGCATATAGGATGCAGTCAGCACTTCCTACATATCTGCTGTGTGCTATCATTGTGTTAATCCACGCCGTGTTAATAAAATTATGTTTAAATAGATTGTCTCCTAAATAAGTTCACACGAATCCCTTTCATGCCTGTATAACATTAATAAAAACTGCCTATGTGGTGAAAAGAAGCAAGCAAAAAATTCCCTGTTCTCCTCTGAAGTGGTTTTCTTTGCTCCTCTGCCTACAAACACATGAATTTTACATATGGTTGGCCCTTCCCACGCCATAAGGCAAACAGCCTCTAGAACACACTATCTTCAGCTAATAATTAACACTCATCCAGAGTGGTCATAAATAAAGGTGCAGTTTAGCATGCTATGTTGGGAAGTCTCTGGCTGCATGGACAACCTCTAGCCACAAACAGAAACCAAATCCCAGAGTCCGGGCAGTGCCACTTTCCTCCTAAGTTAGCGGAGAGCAGTGTGAGGCAAGCACTATGTACTAAACATCCAATCCAGTGAGCGTCAGAGTTATCCCAAACCATTTCATTTAGCAGTGGTTTTCAGAACACTGTTTAATAATCCCATAGAATATTAAAAGAAAGAACAAAAACAGGCCTGTCAAAAGGACCAGCTGTCATTTTAGTGTGTTTGCACCACTGCTTCTCCATGAGCACTATGCAGAGATGTCAGGAAACACTGCATGGCCAAAAGACAGACCTAGCAAATACCCAGGCATCCATGCTGCCATTCTCATGCACTGCATATTCCACAGCAGAAGATAAGGGAACTGAGGCAAGTGCCATGGCAAAACCACAATTGGGCAATTGCATTTTCCCTACGTGAGGTCACCCAGTACTTTGGCATGAATGGAGTGTTCATCAGCTTCTCCTCCCATACTTTTAATTCATCTCACACAGGCCTTATAGGCCTTTATTATACATACACTCTCACATAAACAATAATAAACACATAAATAAATACTTTTTTTTCATTATGTTTGAATGTGTTGTGCTGTGTGAAGCAGTTATAAGAGTGCCTGAAGATGAACACTGTCACACAAAAAGTTAGTAAAAGCTGGCAGAGCCCAGTCTCCTTTGGAACATTACCAAAAACACAGCTACACTGGCACAGGAACAGTGGTATCTCCATGTCCTGATGAAGGCAGCAGAAAATCAGCATTTAGTAAGCAATGACGAGTCAGCAGGTTTCAGCATCAACGGTGGAACACCAAGGGGACCTTCACTGTTTCTCCCTTGTGCCCCATTGCCCCTCTTTTCCTCCTCCTATGTCCTCTGCACCACCCAGACCTCCCCTGGCAGGAACAGATGGGGATCCAGCACTATGCTATCCCAGCACGCCAAGGTTGTTTACAGAGCTCTCCAGCACAAGAAATGCCAATTAGGCCCCCACCCATTTCTGCCACTGCCAAATCTGCAGCTTGTGGTTTTACTGATATCTGCTCCTTGGAGGTTTCAAGTCTGCAGCAGCTGTCACGCTTCAAGCATGCCCTCCCCAAACACAAAGCCATTACAGGAGAACAGCCCCTTGGTGCTAGAGCTTTTATCTGCCAGCATAGGCCTCCTACCAGCAGCCATCTTCTGTCCCTCAGGGTTTGCTCTAACCCTGCCCAGCCAAGTGAGCAGGAGGTGCCAGTGGGCCTTCTGGACCACAGGACTGCTCTCACTGTCAGTCTGTACTTATATCATATCATATCATATTGCTTCGACCAAAGTCCAACACCTTCAGTTGGAGGTCAAGCTGAAATTCCAGGGAGAGGCCATGGGCCTTGCACAGTGCCACAGTGCCATTCCCCTGAGAGCTGGGAGCTCCTCCTTTGGCAACAACATGCATAGCATGGGGAAGAAGTCAACTTCTCAAAACCACACTAACAAGCAGGTGTGCTCCTCTCTGTCCCTGCCAGCAGGACCAGAACCATATGTCATGGTTTTGTAATGTTGTAATTTTGCTATCAGTATTCCACATCATAACATCATGTCAAGTATGGATACTTCTGTTGAATGTGCAGTCCACAGAAGAAGACTACATATCCCAGAGAACAACAGGAGTGACAATAAGTCACGGGACCAGGACTCTATATAATCTCGTTCCCAGGCTGGAGTGCCCTCCTTCTTCTCTCGAACTTCTCGGAGAGTGGGAAGCGTTCCAGCCGTGTCGCCTAGAGTTCACAGTAGGCCTCTCGGTTTTCGGAGACTCTCTCTCTCTCTCTCTGTTTCATTCGATTTTGTTAGCCTTAATTATATTATATTGTGTTATCTTGTATTTCGATATCATATTTAGTAAAATAAGTTTTTCCTCCTTAGATTGTCGCTGTTTTATCCCACTCCCCTTTTCCCCCTCCTTTCCAGGCCCCCGGGGGGGGGGGGGCGTGGGGTGGCTTCCCCTGTCACGGGCATAGGTAAATCTAAGTAACCCGTGACACCATACCATGCTGCTTACTATTCACACTTCTGACCTCTATTTTATTTTTGGTTTCCTTGGCATAATCAAGAGCTGTAGTCATCAATGTTATCTAAGCATCTAATTCATCACGCTTGGCTGAATCCTTCCAAGAATCAGAAAACAAGGTGGTATGCAATCTGATACAGGGCCTGAGCCAATTTTTAAAGAAGACAGCAGAAAAGTTACCATCAGTTTAAATGGAACTTGAATCAGGCTTGCGATGATAAAAAGGCAGCAAATATTTTAAAACACTAAAAGAGCCATTTCAGGCATGCTCAGATTTACTGAAAGCTGTAACCTGACCCAGGTTAGCTCCCTGCTCCACAAATTCTCTTCTATCAAAAGAAAACGTGTATGTCAGCCCAGGTCTGCTCTCCTGCAGCTATACACATACTCTTCAGGCTGTGCAACTGAAATGCTAATCAAGCTTTTCACTGAGTAGAGATTATAAATAAATCGGGTTTTGTTTAAATGCAGCTGAGACTGAGCAAAGTATTAAAGGGTTTCCTTGGTATTCTTTATTTTGCTTTGCAGTTTTCTAAGTACAGAACCTCAGATTGAAGGAGATAGCCCTCCTTGAGCTGAAAGCACATGACTTCTGAAGGATCAGCTAAATTCACAGTCTGAAAGACCTTAAAGCAAGAGGGATAGTGGTACTTGATGTGCATGAATCTTTACACTCAGCAAGTACCCCCCAGACTTGAGTTACCCATAATTATAGAAACCCTTGATCCCTCCACAGTGTCATCATAAAAGCTGCAGAATACTCAAGGCTCTTCATAAAACACATTGCCATGGGGATCAAATAATTATAATAGATATGCAGTGATAAAAATTCATCCCATTCAAGTACTTTATGTTTTACTCTTCCAGCAAGATGATTTAGCCAAGGACTGACAACAAAAGCCTGACTCCAGATAGCTTTATGTAAAGCCAATAATAACATCTGCCAAGTGCAGATGTTGTCCCTGTCAGAGGACAGAGACATCAATGACAACCGTGTCATTCTGGAAAGGGATTGATCTGGATGCACTTTAAGATTCATCAAGCAAAGCATCCCAGGCTATCACATTTTGGAAAGATCCAGTCTTCCTCACTAAAATGCCAAGCACCATCCCGGAAAACAGCAAATTTGCCAGAGAGGCTTTAAAAGCTGTAGTGCTCCGGTATCTGCTGCTCTGAGATCTTCACACAGAGGACAAAAAAAAAAATCCCAAAGATTTCCACATATCTTTGGTTCTGCTGTGCCTTCTCTTAGATTGCCAGTGACACAGCTGACCCACCAAATTCTTAAGCAAGTCAGGTGGCTACGCTCTTCTGTTGTCCCCCTGTCCCTCACTGTCACACAACACTGGAACCTGTCTTTTAGTGGGTCAGATTTGAGCCATGAAGTTAATTTTGGCTTTGATGAAAGAAGTTGTCAATCTGCCTGGAAAAAACAACAACAAAAAACCCCTAGATATATAGTAGCGGCTTAAACAGAAGGGGTGAGTGAAGAGGTCAGAGATCAGGCAGTTGGACTACCAGGCACAAACAGCATGTGGACCTTCCAAAGAACTCAGTTTTTAAAGTGCAAACAAAATCATGAGGGTTTTTGTTTGTTTGTTTGTTTCAACTTTAAACTTTACACATTTGTATATTCTAAAGTGACCCGAAGGATTTTTCTCAAATCTTCCCACCCAGGTTGGTTTCCTGTTCTGAGTTCAGATTATGCGTTAGATGCTTTCCTAATGAAGGCATCAGCAGGCCAAATATCTGCCTAGGTATTCAAAAGCAATAAACGTTTATATGCTAAAAGACTATCTTTAGATTGCAGACTCTTACAGGAAGGAACTCTGTCTAGATTTAGGTTTTTAAAATTATGAATATCTCTTATCTTGATCAGGGTCTGCTGACACAACCATAAAATTAATAGGTGGTTTTACAGGAGCAGGTCCAATCCTGCTTCCATTAAAGTCAGTGTCATGTCAACCGTAATAGAATCAAGTCAGAATTTCTCCTGAGTCACAACTGCAGCGCCTCCATAATTGTTTTGAAGCCAAAGAACAAAGTTGAGCAGATGAGAGATGCCTGGCCTGGGCCAGGCTGAGGAGCCTGCAGCATCTGCAGCAGAAGCCAAGTTATTCTCTAGCAGTGGTCATGGAGCACAAATCTAAAACCTCAGCTTCAGATCAAAAGTAACAGCAGAAGCCTGCCATTACAAAAGGAATGAAAAAGAAGCCAAAGGGCCTCAGAAAAGGGAAAAAATGGATTTGCTCTGTAACAAGCTCTGTTCCTTAAGCCTTCTGAATGCAACACAAATGAACTGCATTACTGAATATCACCAGATCAGCCCAAGCACATTCAAACTGCAAAGCCAATCCCAACCTAGACAAAATCCCTAATGAAGTCCCCGTGGGGCAGACTTTTTCTGCTCTGCCTTTGAAAATGATGAATGGTGAAGTGGAAAAGAGAGCCACATTCACATCCCACTGGCTCCTGAGTCAGAAACAGAGCACATCAGATCTTTATCTGATGCAGCGAATAATCCCCAAGCATATCTCGGTATGTCACTGCTGATGATGCTCTTTTAGCGTGTCATTTCAACATGCTATTCTCAGATCAACTCAGTACGCAGAAGCTTTTCACACTCCTGTACTGCTAACAAGGCTGGCTCCAAAAACATTCAGGGCAACAGAAACTGGGGAGCTGTAAGACCACAGAGAAGCAAATCAGAAGATATTCAAGCTGAACAAGCCCAGAATTTTCTCAGTGAGTAGTATCCAGGTTTACGGTACAGTTCAGCCTCTATAAAACTGGCTGGTACCACCAGGCTAGTACCCAAGGTTCAAGATCTTGCTTTATCAGTGCTTAGCTAAATTCATAGGCACTGTCCAACAAATTATGTTTATCAATATATAAGCACACAGAAGATATTCTAAGACTCTCCTGTTCCAGGAATGTAGCTATATCCATGTCCAGCACAGCATCATAGAGATCGAGGTAAGGAGAAAACTGAGGGTTTTCTCTCTTATAAAACCAACACCTGACTTAGCAAGCACCTGCAGTAAGTCCTCCAAGGAGAATCAAAAACCTGAGGAAAAGTGCAGTACCTATCCCACAGGGTGCTGTAAGCAGCCTGTGGTGACAAGTGTTAGCGTCTGTGAAAGTCTGATCTGAAAAACAGGCTGAAATCTTGGTGTAACAAGAACCACAGTAGCTGAAGTTTCACACACAGCTTTCCCAGACTCCCTGGGTTAAGTGTATGGATTCACCTATCAGTTTTTCCTACACCAGTACCCCTATTTCAAAAGACCTTTCTCCCTGCAGAATCCTTCATGCCTTGCTACCACCCTGCTGGCTGGCTTGCATTCACTCCCAACGCTGGTTCATCCAGAAGTCACATACAACAGCACATGGTTTCTAGCAAGGCTGCCCACACAAATGCAGAGAGGGGCTTTCTGCAAAGGTACAGGAGATGAGGCTGTGGGCAAATCTGGCCAAGTAACTCAAGTTTCGGGGCTCTTCTGGGAACTACACCTTCAGTACATAAATTGTCCGCAGTAATAGATCTGTTGCCTACCATTTGGTATACGGAGGAATTGGTTTCAGCTTCATCTGGTGCTGGAATGGCTACCCAGGGAGGTGGTGGAGTTGCCATCCCTGGCAGTGTTTGAGAGGCATCTGGATGAGGAGCTAAGAGATATGGTTTAGTGGTTTGTTGTAGCTCAGTAATGGGAGGACAGTTGGACTGGATGATCTTGTAGGTCCTTTCCAACCTTGTGATTCTACAATTCTATGATCTCCCAACTCCCTGCAGAAGTTGTTCAGGATAGCTCAAAATCTTATAGCTCACAGGATAGCTCACTTTCTTCTGACCCAAAATTTCCTAGATATCCAGCCTCAGCTTTCTTATGATCCATTAAAACTGACTTTCTTGTCTTTCTATTTCAAGGACTTTTTTCTCTTCTTGGCACTAAACCTCAGTGTATTTACAGAGATCAAGAATGTATCCTCAAGTTTTAATTCTGCAGGCTAAATAAATCAAGATCTTTAAACTCTGCCATTTAATAGCTTTTTCATCCCTCTGATCATCACATTCTGCACATATGCCAGTTTCAATTCATCTTCTTTATCACAGAAGACCAGAACTGTACTCTGCCTTTGGACGAGATCTTACCAGCGGCACCGACAGCTCTCCCTAAGCCCAAGCCTATGAATTCACTTTTTTTGCACTGTAGGTCACAGAGTCCCTTCCATGAGGCAGACTTCTGTGCTGAAAATACTGCCCAACTTTGCAACATCTGCAAATTTCAATAACACACAACTACTTTTTTTTTTTTATGACAAGATGTTTAATGTCCCTAATAAAAGCAGAGCGTAAAACCAGCCCAAGGACCAACTCATAAAAACTCCAGCAATAGCTTCACTGCAGTCTAATACCTCTCAACACTCCTCATTGCTGTCTTCTCTTCAGCTCTTTTGTCATCTATCATACAAGTTTTCCACTAACTCCCATTTTAAATACTTTTTCTGCTGGGCCATAACCTAACACAGCTCTGCAGTTTAGAATCATAGAATTGTTTGAGTTGGAAGAGACCGTTAAAGGCCATCTGGTCCAATTCCCCTGCAATGAACAGGGACGTCTACCTCTCAATCAGGTTGCTCAGAGCCTGGACAATAGACCCTATTTCTCACTTCTAAAAGAAGGAATTCCCACATAAAGTAAAGCAGCAAGATTTCCTGACACAATCTGTCTAACTTCAGTAAGCTCACCTCACAGGCCCTCCCCTCTTCTTCCATGCAACAACATCCTGCATACCCTGAGCACAACTCAGGTCAGACCAATAGCTCTGCAGCTTCCCAGGTCCGGTCCCAAAACACAAGCCATGCATCCAGAGGTTCACTGACACTTGAAGCTGGTAAGCACCTGCATGCACCTGACAGAAGCAACCTCTCCCTTGATCAGGTTTGTTCCCCTCTGTGCACATCATAAGGCCACACAGTGAACTAGACAGGGATCCACCATTGCTGAATGCAGCCCTCTGGCATGGCCAAGCTGATTTCCAGGTTCCCTGCTTCAATTTGCCGTGCAACAGCAGAAAGATTCATGCCACAGTACTATGAGAAAATGACCACTTATCTTAGTGGCCTCTTCTCTGCCCACACTTCTTTAGCTTTATGTAGATTCAAAACTTTTTGCCTATCCTTTTTTTGCTCCTCACTCAGCGTCACTGCAGCGATTGCTGTTCCATCCCTGTGCTTCTCTCTAAGACCCTTTTGCTTTTGTTTTTCTGCAACCTGTCCTTCTTCCTCACAGACCTTCTGCCAAGCATTCACAGCCTGTTAGACCTCAGATCATTACCTGCACTTGATCCTTGCTGGGATTCTGTTCCTGCAGAATTTCTGACAAGCTTTAAGTTTCCTTCACATCCAGGCCCATTTGTCACAAAATCATAGAATCCCAGAATCGTTTGAGCTGGAAGGGTTCTTTAAAGGTCCAACCCCCATGCACTGAACAGGGACACCTACAGCTCCACCAGGCTGCTCAGAGCCCCATCCAGTCTGACCATTAATGTCATGAGGGATGGGGCATCCTCTACCTCTCTGGGCAACCTGTGCAAGTGCCTCACCACCCTTAGCATAGAAAATATTCTCCTTATATCCCTGCTGGCCTCACTTCTTTCTGATATGTTTGGCTTTCTGTGCTGGTCATAGAATCATAGAAGGCTTAGGTTGGACAGCACTTCAGAGAACACACAGTTCCAAAGCCCCTGCCATGGTCAGGGTTGCCACACACCATATCAGGCTGCCCAGGATCCCACTGAACCAGGCCTTGAATACCTCCAAAGATGAGATATCCATAACCCCTCTGTGCAGCCTGTGCTAGCACCTCAGTGCTCTCTGAGTAAAAAATTTCTTCACAGAGCCCAACCTGAACCTCACCTCTTTTAGTTTAAAGCCATTGCTCCTTTTCCTATCACTGTCAGTCCATGTAAAAAGTTGGTCTCCCTCCTGCTTGTAAGCTCCCTTCAAGTACTGGAAGGCCACAATGCAGTCTCCCCAGAACCTTCTCTTCTCCAGGCTAAACAAGCCCAACTCCTTTCTTCACAGGAGAGATGCTCCAGTCCTCTGATCATCCTCATGCCCTCCTCTGGACCCACTCCAACAGCTCTGCATCCTTGCTGTACTGGGGCTCCCAGACCTGGGGGTGAAGTACTCCAGATGGCGTCTCACAAGGGCAAAGCAGAAGGAAACAATGCCCTCCCTCTCTCTGCTGGCCAATGTTCTTTTAATGCAGCCCAACACACTGTTAGCCTTCTGAGACACAAGGGCATGCTGCTGGCTTATATCCAGCTTTTTATTCACCAGGATCCCCAAGTCTTTCTCCATAGGGCTGCTTTCAATTAGTCCTTCTCATAGTCTGTACTTATATCTGGGATTACCTCAACCAAAGTGCAACACACTTTGCACTGGGCCTTGTTGAACCTCACTAGATTCTCCTGTGCCTGCTTTTTGAGTATGTATTTGTCCCTCTGAACAGCATCCCTCCCTTCAATTATGTTAACTGCACCAGTCAGCTTGGTGTCATCAGGAAGCTTGCTAAGGGTACACTCAATCACACTAGTCCCAGGATGGACCCCTGGGGGACAACACACGTGATCAACCTCCACTTGGACACAGAGCTGTTGACAACAACCCTCTGGATACGACCATCCAATCAATTACTTATCCACATAACAGTCTAGCTGTCAAATCCATCTCTCTACAATTTAGAGATAAGGATGTGGTGCAGGACTATGTCAAAGGCCTTGCACAAGTCCAGACAATATCAGTTGCTTTTCCTTTGTCCACCAATTCCATCACTCCATCACAGAAGAGCACCATATTGGTGAGGCATAATTTGCCCTCAGTGAAGCTATGCTGGCTGTCTCAGACCACCATCTTGTTTCACATATGCCTTAACAAGATCTTCCCAGGCACAGACATGAAGTTCAGTGGTCTGCAGCTCCCCATGTCCTCCTTTCTCCCTTTCATGAATGTGGGAGTTATGTTTCCCTATTTCCAGCCACACATCCATTTTACCTGACAGCCACAGTTCTTCAAATATGATGGAGAGCAGTTTGATAACCACATCAACCAGTTCCTTCAAAACCCTGAGATGCATCTGGACACATAGACTTGTACACATTCAGCCCCATGAGGTGGTCTCAAACTTGCTCTGATCTAACGCTGGGAGACATTTTGTTCCCCCAACCTCCACTCAGATACGCAGGGACAGGAGAGGCATGAGAAGCCTGACTGGCCATGAGGCAATAACTCATTAAGTACCTCAGCCTTCTCCATGTCTCAGGATATCAGCTCTCCCTTTTTATTTATCAGAGGGGGCACACTCTCCTTTGCCTGTCTATTCTGCCCAATGCATCTAAATAATCCCTTCTTGTTTTTCACATCTCTTGCCAAGTTCAGTTCCATCTGCACTTTGGCATTCCTGACTCCAACTCTGCATGTCCACACAGTATTCCTATGTTCTTCTCAGGCCATCCATTCCTGCTTCCACTGCTGACACTTTTTCTCCCTCAGCCTGACCAGCAGCCCCTTGCTAAGCCATACTGATATCCAGCCTGCTCTCCTTGCCTTCTTATTCTGAGGGATGGAGAGCTCTTGTGCTTTCAGAAAGTCATCCTTAAAGTGCTGCCATCTCTGTTCTATTCCTTTGTCCCTAAGTACAGTTTCCCAAGGGATCTCATCCAACTGTTCCTTGAACAGTCTGAAGTTTACTCTCCTGAAGTTCAAGGTTCTGACTCTACTCTTTGTCAGGCTCACATTCCTTTCAGATCATGAACTTGATAGGACATGATCACTGCAGCCCAGGCTGTCTCCAGTATTAACCTCTTTTACGATCCCTTCCACACTGGTAAGCACCAGGTCCAGTAACACTTCACCCCTGGGAGGTCACTGTAAAAGGACTCTAGGAGTCACCTGGACTGTTTGCAGCTCACTGTGTTGTTTTCCCAGCAGGTGTCTGGGTGATTGAAACCCCCAACAAATTGAAACCTATCAGTGTGACTCCTAACAGCTGAACCAAGAAGGCCTCGTCAGCAGGCTCCCCTGACCACCAACTATCCTTTTTTGTTCCAGTGCCTAATTGTAACCCAAAAGCTCTCAACCTGTTCATGACTGTTTCTTAGGAGTACCTCTTCACAGTCTATCCACCCCTTAACATAGAGGACAACTCTTATACCTTGTCTATCCCTTCTAAAAAGCATGTAGACCTCAATCATGACATTCCAGCTGTGTGAGTCATCCCACCATATTTCTGTGATAGCAGTAAGATCCTAGCTTTCCAGTTGCACCATGGTTTCCAGTTTCTCCTTGTTCCTCATGCTGGATGCACTGGTATAGAGGCACTTCAGGTGGGCTTTAGGATGCATTACCTTCTCAGAGAAACCCTCCCTCTGGGAAAAAAATCTGGGGTTTCCCCCCACTGTGTCCTAAAGAGAGAGTTTCTTCTCTGCTCCTCAGCAGTACATCTTCTTCTCCCATCAAATCTAGTCTAACACCCTGGTGATGAGCCCCAACAGCTTTCTGCCTAGAATATGCATCATAAGATGCAGCAGGTTGATGATCTCCACTAGCACCCTGTGCTTTTAACTTAGCTATGCTGCCCCAAACTTAGTTGTGGGCAGGCTCACTATCACTCCCTACTCCCTTCATAGTATCATAGACAGTTTAAAGCCCTATCAGTGAGCCCAGACAGCTCCTGGGCCAGAATTCTTTTCCTCCTATGACCCATGTGAACCCCATCAGCAGCCATCAGTCCGGGTTGAAAAAGTCAAAATTACTGCAGTGGCACCAGTCTCTCAGCCACATATTTATCAGATGGGTTTTCTTTGTCCTCTCAGTATCCCTTGCTGCCACTGAATTGATAGAGGAAAACACCACCTGTACCTCTGCTCTATTCACACACTGCCTCAGTCCCCTAAAGTCCCTTTTGATAGCCCTCAGGCTTCTCTCAGCAGCATTATCACTGTCAGCTTGAACTATTGGTAAGGGATAATATTCAGAACTGATAATAATCTGAAACAGTCAGTTTTCTGGACTGAGAGTACCTTTATGAAGTTTTTAAGAACTTTGTGACCCACCCCATTTAAATCCCAATGCCTCCTCTTTCAAACCACTTGCAAGACTGCTTCTTGCAACTGTCCTGCTTAAATCAGGGGTACTCAGAAAAGCATGAGTCACTGCTGCTGCTAACCAGCACTACTGGGTAGTTCATTACAGGCTGCCACATCCTCCTGCACCATTTGCTTGAGTTGAAAGCCAGAGAGCTCTGCTCCCCACAGCTCCTCTGTCCCAGGGGCTGCCCTCTGCCTCCCACATCTCACCATTCAGCACAAGGCATTTTATTTTACTTGCAAGCAGGAGAGTGCTTCAGGCACTATCAAATCCTGTTGGGCTTTGAGCAATCTCAGCCTGGAAGTCTTCACCTTCATCACTCTGCCCTGTTCCCAGGCTCACTTCAGGCACAGGTGCATGCATGCGCACTGAGGGACAGATAATCTGGGTTATAAAAAGAATAAATAAATACATGGGAAGCCTATGAAACTCTTCAGATGAGAGGTGTTTAACATTAACAGGAAAGTGTCAACAACTCTGCAGGGTAATTTTATTATCTGTCCTATTCTTGGATACCTGCACCTACCACACACTCAGGTCCAGCACTGTTCCCAACATGCATCTGCACTGTTTTTTTCTTCATGTTGTTTTTGTGCACCTTGCCCCGTTAGTGGAACGGCTGAGCAATTCCCTTCCCTGATTTGCATGGGAACATACAAAGTATTTCTAGAGTGCAGCAACACCTACACCAACTCATTTCCAGTGAACTGCAAAAAATGTGTCCCTTTTTCCTCAAAAGCTTCTGTTTGCCTCTCTCTGTACTGCAGTCCTCCCCAGGCTGTGGGACCCAAACAAGCACACAACGCCTGCAGGTGCAGCTGCTGGGACAATAAAGAGGCGTATCGTCACCTCCCTGCACACTTACTGGGAAAATATGTTTCCTCAAGGACAGCACTCTCTCTCCCTTCCTCCACTGTTTCCCCAGGAATTGTAGAAGCAAAAGGCAGGTCCAGTGTCCCAAAAACATTCGGACAAACAACATTCCAGTTAATTATTTGAAGGACAGCAACGTATTATATACAAGCAGTCCTAAGTCTCACTGTGCCATGTGTACCCGTAAGTCTGAATAGCAGAGGTGAGGAGCCTCACTCCTCAGCTCCAAATCTTGGCTCCTTTGCTCTGTCCCAGCTGCTCTGTGGGCACCTGAAGTCTCTCTCCACTCTTCCCTCTACTTCTACGTGCTCCCAGCCCTCTCCCCTTCCCCAGCAAGCCCAGCGGCTTCCTTCTGCCTTCCCCCTCTTCTCAGCATAGCAGTCTTTGTAGCAGCTCCATATCTTCCCATTACCATTTTTCCTTCCAACCTGCACTGCTTTTTGCCACATGCAAATGACACAAGGGACAATGGGAACACCAGTGTTTGTGGAGAAGTGGGGCAGCTCTGTGACTGTGGGAAACAAATAGGGCAGGGACACCAGCAGAAAGTTGGAGCACAGCTCTCTATGGCAGGAGAGCCCAGGACACAGAGGGCATCTGGGCTGAAGGTATCAAAAGAAAGACAGCAGAGCTGGTGAAGGGTCTGGAACTCAAGTGTTATAATACCAGTAACATTGTAAGTGTTATAATATGTGTAGCAGCTGAGGAAACTGATGTTCAGTCTGGAGGAGGCTTCAGGGAGACCTTATCACTCTCTACAACTGCCTGAAAGGAGGCTGTGACTATGTGGAGGTCAGCTTTTTCTCCCACATAACAGTGATGGGACAAGAGGTAATGGCCTCAGGTTGTAACAGGGAGGATTCAGGTTGAATATTAGGAGAAGTTTATACTGAGAAGGAGTGGTGAGACATTGGAATGGGCTTCCCAGGGAGGTAGTGGAGTCACCACCCTGGAGATGTTCAAGAAACACAGAGACGTGGCAGTGAGGGATATGGTTAGTGGTCATGGTGGGGATGGGCTGGCACTTGGACTAGTTGATCTTCATGTACAGCCTTACTGATGCTATAATTCTATGTCCCATGGTCCCACCATGTTCAAGGAAGCACAAGGACTTCCTGAAAGGACAACCCAGGATGGGAACCCCATGTGCCATGTGAATGCCAACTGTGGATACTCACAAGGCAGAGGTGTGGGGCAGTGTGAGCCTGGGGACAGCCCTCAAGGGCATGAGGGTCATGGGACTCAGCATGAAGATCTTCTCTGCATAGCACCAAGGAGCACTGCTACAAAACACTTGTTGACACTCTTGTCAGAGGTGTTAGAAAGTATCAATTGGCACTCTGGGAGGGAAAAGGAGTTCATGTCTCATCTTAACACCCTTCGGATCCTATCTGGAGTTTTGATTTTTCTTTCTCCCCAGTGACAAGCACGGGAGCTGCTGTGAAACATGATGAGTCATAGCTGCAGGCTGCAAGGGGAAGGCAAGGTAAAAGGAGAGTGGGAAAAGAGCCAGACAGAGCAAGGAAGGCTGCTGTCGCCAGCTACCTCCAAGTCTGTGCTACGCAGCTGCCTCTGGCTTCCTTGCTGAGCCACACACATATACCTTCAGCTTTGCCTAGCTAAATCCAGGGGATGTGAAGGAACGTGAGAACTGCCACCCTGTGATATACGGTCCCTAGGACAGTGCAACAATCACTGAGCATTTTTTATCCAGAATATGCGATGCAAAATACGCCCTGTAAAGGTGACAAGTTGGGAAGCGTGTTTCTTAAGCAGCTATTTTAGATTTAGGAGGAAAGCAGCACTTTCAGAAGGCCAAGAGGAGCACGTCTGGATCAAGATATGCTAAAACTGCCTCTCCTGTTGCCTTTCAAGTAAATTGGCAGCAATTTCCCATCCTGGCTGATCTGCCTCACCATATGTCCCATCCCTAGCGGCACCACAAATACGCTGGGAAAAATCCACCTGTGCCAAATGTTTCACACACATATGTAGAAGGACATGTGTCTTTCAGGGAGCTGATTTGATTGCACCTCATATACTTTTCATACAGAAATTTGTATATAGATCTGACGCTGCCACAGACATGGGGCAGCTCCTCGAACAGTGTGGCAGAAACACACCTGGATAGATCCACAGCACTGATGCAGAGCAGGACAGGGATTTCACTGGTTGCTTGTCAGTTATGAATGGGAAGCAGTTTTCCCAACTTACAAAACATGTTCACAGTTTCACAACCATACCAGCTCCATGACAAAGAAACATGCTGTTGTTCATGGCCTTTTCTGAAAGGCCCACAACAAAGACAGCCAGCTCCCAGCAGCGTCAAGACCTTGCTGGTGCTGCAGCACAGAACAGCTTCGGTGACTTCCCTGCTTCATCCGAGTGACAACTTTAAACCTTATCCAGCCATAAAGCAGACACTAATTTCAGTTAAACTGACCTCCTCTGTCCTTGCCTGGATTGTAACTTGCTTCCAGTTCAAACTGCAGCATTTATTCCCAACAGAGAACTTCACATTCAGTTAATCATCCTTTTTATTTTTTTCACCAAAACCAAAAGCAAAATGCTGTCACTTAAAAATGTTCAGCCATTTCTACATGAAAACATGCTCTGAGGACTGCTTATCTCAGAGTTTCTACCAGAGCTGACAGTTGCTGAAATATAGGCACTAGGATTGCTAGTGTTGACAAGGCTTTAAAGCATCATCACACTGAGTAGCCATTAGAGGTTATATTTCATTGGAAGTAATGTAATTCAATTACCATCACTCTTCAGCATGTGCCATCTCTGGAGGCTGACAATAAGCCATATCATCCATCAGATTTTAACCTGAACTTTGCATTCTGGCCCTATAGATTGCCATTTCTCCATTATGAATGGCTTCATATTTTTAGCCTCATTTATTAGGGAAAAGAGGTTATCCAATTACACTGTCCATCCGTCTCCCTGCCTGCCTGCCAATCCTCCTCAGCTTTTCAACCGGTTTCAATCAAGAGGCAAAGGTCTTCAAGAAAATTAAGTCCCTATCAGTTCTGCAACTAATCAGAGGCAGAGTAAAGTAATCATTTGAACATCCCACCTGGGAGCTCCATGCAAACCAACAATCCAGCAAGCATGGACATCTAATACCACCTCTCTACGTGCAAAGCAAGAAAAAGCCTGGGGAAATTGTGTTACTGCAGGGAGAGAAGATAAAGAGACATCCATGTGTGGGAGTGAGACATGAATCCTTTGGAAAGTGAGCTTTGTAAGGACTGCTCTTCACAGAACAATTATTTTATCAATACAGTAGTAATTTACAAAGAATTCCTTACGCATATTTCTTAGCAAAAATAAATAAATAAATTTTAACACACACAATACAAATTACACAGAAAAAAAGACAGTGTAATGTTGGCTTTCCAAATCTATGCATTTAAACTCTATCAATACCAGCCACTTCCACCATTCTTTTTCTGAGTATCTGAAACATAGAGTGACTTTACTGTTTCACTGACTATGTGTATCTTTTTAAATGATTCCTCCTACTGATAATTTTCAGCCTTACTGATTCATGGTGCTATTGCTCTTCTGCCTCTGTACTGCCATAGAAGTACTCCCAACTTGGCTACTTCTTGATGCCATGGATCAGCTGCACAATTACTCTGACTTATAAAAACTTATTCACATTTCACAGGCAATTTGTGTGCATCTGTCATTGCATCTATTCCTTTTCTCTCTTCCCCTCCATCCTTGCAACCTTTTCCTCCTCCTCCTCCCTCATACTGCCATTTATTCTAAATCCCTTTCTTTTTGCTGTTCCCACTCAATGGTTCCTGTCATCTCTGTATCTCCCCTTTTCCTCCTTCTCCACACATTCTCCATCCCAGCCTTGCCCCTCATTCTGCCACCTCTTCTTCTGCCTCCTACATACACTTTCATGCTGTGCACCTTCTGGCTTCTTCCTCTAACTTATTCTTTGCTCAGAAGATGGATTATGGATGCCCCATTCCTGGAGACACTCCAACTAAGGCTGGACAGGCTCTGACTGAGCTGAAGGTGCACCTGTTCATTGCAGGGGAGTTGGAATACATGACCTTTAAGTTTCCTTTGCACTCAAATGATTCTACGATTCCATGATTCTAAGACAGCCACCTTCCATCTCTCACACAAGTAATAGAAGAAAGAGATCAAAATGGTGTTGAACTGGACACCTTGTGACAACACTTCTAGTCTTATTTCCTCCCACTAGATAATAGATAATATCCCATAGATAATGCATTGGGAAGTTGGACTCACTCCTGTTCTCATCTGCTCATTATCTTCTCACATTGCCCCTACTCTCACAATTGTCCCACTCTTCCCAGTTATCATTTCCAGTTATTTCCCAGTCACTCCCCTGTGATACAAGGAACTTCAATCACACCCAAGACCATATTGTCAACTCAGCTCTTTACTGAGTGTCTTTCCCTGCAATGTTCATGCCATCAGGCCCTGCCTCTAGTTGATCACTGGCATTTTCTCCTTCGAGCCTCTGAAAAGTCCCAGTACACAGAGCCTCCCTTCGCTTCAGACATTTGCTTTCCTTCCAGACCCCTTCCTCCAACACAATGGTATCTCCAGTTCTTGTCATTGTTGGAAGTTGGCACTTGCCTGCTAGAAGTGATTGCCTTCTATTGACTGAAGAGTTACTAACTCCATGTCAGACACCCACTGCTCACAGTGTACACACCACTGGGAATTCCAGGGCACAGCAGATGTCCAAAGGAAGGGACATACAGCACACACACACACACACAGCTGGGTGGCCTTTCTACTCCCACAGCAAAAGCACCAAGCCTTACTCCTGCCCCAAGCCCATCACCGGCTCCTGCTGAGAGCCCACAGAAAGCACCAGCTGAACTTTCAGGACACGACCACCCAGTCTTTTGCCTTCTTTTACTTTTTATAACTTTTATCTACCCTTACTTCTCATTTTCTCATCCACACATGCCACCCTTTACCTCCCCCTCGACTCACTTTTGTCAATTCCTAGCAAGTTCTCTGCCCACACACAAAACACAGTGACTTTGTCTCATTTCAGTCTCTACAGAAAGAACGCTTTTGCAAACCCTACAATACATCCTTCACTCTTCAGTGGCCAGCAGTCTCCACTCTTTATATCCACATTGCCATCAGCCCACATTATCACTCATTCTGGATTTTGTCACCGTTTTCTCTCCCTTCCATGCTACTTATTTCTTATTAGACATCAAGATTGCACAAGCAGAAGCAGTGCTCACACAGCAACAAGGCCTTGCAGGAGCTACCAGGTATTCTTACAACAGAACAGAAAGATTAGAACCTCCTAGGATAGCTGGGGACTTACCGAGCCGTAGAGTTCCCCTTTCTCATTCATTCCAAGGTAGAGTCCGCTGTCTACTCCTCGGATGCTGACCAGGCCTACTGCTATACTGATGAACTCCAGTATACCTAGAACATACAGGAAAAAGCACACAGTGTATACGCTGTACGCACTGGCAGGTTTTTTCCCAGATGTGACTGATCCCTCAGTGACAGGCAGCTGGTACCAAGGGCCTGCTTTCCATTTTCAGAGTTGTTTGGACAAAGATGAGGAACAAATGAATGCACCTTAAAATACGATGCTTGAATTGCGAAGTCCTTTAATCTCTGCTCAAAGGATGCATTGCAGACAGTATTAATGTGTCAAATTATACGATTATCCTCACTCTTTCTTGTCATTTCTGAACACAAAACTAAAGCTCAGCCCTACTGCAGACTTGTCAGCATCATGATTTGAGCAACACATAAAGCATTCAATGAAAAAAAAAATTGAGTTTTGGGACAGACAGAATTACCATTATTAAAGCATCGATGAAATCTGTCTTGCCAAGAAAATTTAAAAATAAAAAAGAAAGGGGGAGAAAAAAAAATTGAGTCAGCATTGTGAGATGAAAATAACTTTACACATGGAAGCAGAACTCTACTTCCAGGCATCAATGAATCAGGAATACGTGGAAAGGTTTACTCACAGTGTCATCTTCAGAGGCTTGAGAAATGAGATCTGTAGCACAGTCCAGAGGCTCACACTATTCCTCTAGATATTAGGCATTCTCATTGGTATGGTATGGCGTTTTTTTTACTCATCTCAAACTTGAAAATCAAAATACTCTAAACCCAAGGGATAGTGTGTGAATGGTTACATCCTCTTGTACAGGCAGCAGTGAGCTCACACAGACGTTTGTGCCCTGCAGATAGGGCATTTTGCAGACAAGCTCTCCCTCCTTCTGCACAGCTCCCAGGTTCAGCATCCATGTGCCCAGTACTGAGAGAACCAACTCAGGCACCACCTCCTCTGCATCTGAGCTCTGGATTTCTGGCAGCCTTTCCCTCTTGGTGAGGATGCTACCAGCCAAACCTCACCCACAGCCAGAACTGCATGGAACCAATGGGGTTCACACCCTATTCTGGACTGTTCATGAAGACCACAGTGAGTGCAGAGCGACCCAGCCCCACTCAGAAGCACCACACGGCCTCATCACGCTGCGTTCCAAGCCACAAAGTAAAGCCCAGTGCAGCATTTCCAATAGAGTTTGTGAATTCTCATGTCTAATCACACCACATAACTATTTTAAAAGCTCGCTGGGAATTATATTTGCATGAAACAGTAAAATAACAGCATAGTATGTGTTGAGCCTCACGTGGCCAATAAAAAAGCACTTTCATGGATTTTTGGAACAATTAATTTGGCATCTCCCACAAAATAGTTGCGCGCTAATCAACAGCAGGCATGAATCACATAAATTTAACAAAGCATGAGCTGAAGCCAACAGGGAGAATTTACAGTCAAGCTAATGTAAAGATGAAATGTATTCCCTGCAAGGGACTATTGATCATTGCCTTATATATTATTCAGCACTACAAACACCACAGTCTATTGTTTTGATAACCCTGCTTTAAGGGTTCATCTTAAATTATTCTCTACGTATGCACAAATCTTAAAACACTGGGAGGAAGTATTTAGTAAGTACAGAATTGTTTTGAAGTCATAAAAAGTGGCCCCGTGCTGTTTATCTGGTGTGCACAGCATCACAGATACAATTGATCCATTGAAACAATCCAAACATCCCCGCTCTATCTGGCAGTGCAATACAGGCAGGCTTCTTACTGAAGCTTTTTACATAAGGCTTTTACCAAGTGATCACATTACTCGATACATATTACCAAGCAACTTTAACTGAAGTTAGATGTTATGGGAGGTATTATCCCATGATGTAAGTCAGTGAGTCTGGCCTCTTTCACATCGATACGAACATAGACTTTAATTGCTGTCCTCATTGCAAACATTTGGGCACATGCTGCTTAGTGTGTCAAAGAAACAAAAAGCACTGTCACGTCCCACTGCAAGAGTACCAGGAGAATTTAAGGTACTTGGCAAAGAGCATCCACATATTAGGGATCAGAATAGAGATTAGCTCATTTAAAACAGTCAGAAGCCTCTCTGCAGCATTATGCACCATGCTGGTAAGGCTACAAGAGACTGTCAGGGGCCAATTGTGCAGTCAGAAAGAAGTTAAAGTGTTGCATGGTTTGGCCCAAACTTCCATGGTTTTTCTCCCTTTATCATTTCTGTAACATACACAGAGTGCATAGCACCTGAACCAGATATTAAAATAGACAACCCTCAAAATGAGGCTGGGCCAAAGGAAAATCAGGACAGCTCCAAACTTCACAAGTTACAGCCTTATTTATAACTGACAGTGGGGAAGAGAAGGAGAGGCGAAATGCATCTCAGTACACAGAGTCCTGAGCATCATCTTGTCAGACAATGCACATTTGCTATAGTGACACCAGTCCAAGGGAAGGACCCACAAAGAGCCTGGGAGGAACGCTTGGAATGATGATTCCTTGCACAACCCCACCAGCCCTCCATGCACCTCCTCTGCTATGACCCAGTTTGGACATGGAATCAAACAGTGAGCACGTGGGGCCGGTCCCATCACCATCCCTACATCGCAGATCCCCCACAAAAGGTGACATTGTGACTTCCACAGGAAGCATTTCACCCAGCTCTAAGCAACGAGCATCACTGCAACCTCCTTGGTTCGTTCTGCCCTTTGGACATTTTGGTCGTTTGCTATATATAGCCTCCTTTCCTGTTGCCGGATCAAAGCAGCGCAGCTTCCACTGCGCATCCTAAACGGCAGCCACGGCAATGTGAGGAACGGGGGAGGCTGGAGGGGACCTGCGGGAAGTACGCGGGGTGCTGCAGTGCGGTTGGCATCTGCGCAGGGGGAACAGAGAGGAGAAGGGAGCGGGACTGAGGCTCCCCCCCGCCCCCAGCTCTCAGCAGCGCCGGTCGGGCTCTCAGTGGCAATGCTCTCAGCCGGGACGCACCCGCGTGTCCCAGCTGTCACCGCTCCTCCCACTCCCCCGCCCGGTTCCAATTAAGGGACCGGAGCGCAGACAGTCCCGGCCCCCCCAGGAGTCAGCGGGGCCCTACTTCACTTCTAGGCTGTCACAGAGTGCATCGTCCCCCCACCCTCTGATGGGGGCACTTCGGGAGAGCTGCGCAGACCCTCCCCAGGGGCTGGACCAGAGGGCGGGTGAGGGCCGCTCCTCTCCCCTGTAAACCCACCCCCTTCGAACTCACCCCCCACAAACCTACTCCCCGCAAACCCGCCCCCGTTTCCCTAGTCCCAAAGGGCTCAGCCCCCCCGCACTCATCCCTGCCCCGCACCCAGCGCTCGGGGACGGCTGCAGTCCCGATCGGCGCCCCCCGCCCCCAGCAGCCCCCTAGGGCGGGTGTGCACCCTCCACGGCCCCGGCCGTTCCCGCAGCCGCTGAGCGCCGCGTTTCCCTGCGGCAGCAGCACGGCAGCACAGCACAGCAGGTCCCAGGGAGCGGATTTCACCTGCTGACAGCTTTTTTTTTCTTCCCCCCGCCCTTTTCCTGCACGCTCCTATTTTTTTTAATGCTGTGCATGCAGTCCTTGTGCTGACGCACAGGGGCACGCCTCTCCGCTCTTACAGAGTTCCTGAATTTACAATGACTCCACTGTGTGGCAAATGCCCTTAGACGAAAGGAGACTGCATCAAAAAACAATCATTATAATAAAAAAAAAAATCCTTTTGTCACCCAGATGAGATAACACGGCTTTGATCAGCCACAACCGCATTCCGGGGGGAAGCGGGCCGTGCCCTCCCGGGGAGCTTTTCCATCCGAGATGGACATCTCCGAGTGCTGCTGCCGCTGCTGCTGCGGGCATTGCGAAACGCCGGGCTGCCGGAGCCGGGCGAGTAGAGACACACAACATGGCTCGGCTCATTGTATGCCACAGGCACGCATCCAACATCGCATCACAAAAGAATTGCTCTTATCTGATGTCTCTCCAGAGGGGTGTGTGTGCGTGCGTGTGTGTGTGTGTATGTGCGCGCGAGCGGGGAGGGGGATTCCCACCGCGCAGAGCCCCGAGAAGAGTTTGCGCGCATCCCCCGGGCTTCTCTTTGTCCTTATTCTTGAAGGAAAAGTTCCTCCCCCCACCAGAACCCCCCGTTCACGCAGGTTTCCTTCACACGCTCCGAGGCTCCGTGTTCGCCTCTCCCCCCTGCAGCCCCCGGACATCACCACCCCGAAACCCGACTAGCGACCGCCGCTCGGTCACCTCCGGGAGGACACAGCGGCAACGCCGCGGCACCGACACGGCACCGCCGCTCCCGTCCCCGCACGCAGAGCAGCGCTGAGCCCCAGCGGAGCCCCGGCTGCGGGCGGGGGGGACACCGGGAAGGGAGAAGCGAGAGTCGGTGCCGCGGCGTCGCCCGAGGGACCACATCGATGGGGGCAAATAAAAATAATGCTAATAAATCAATAAATCTACGAACTACCTGGGGAACAGGACAGCTGCCCCCGGAGCCCCCCAGCAGCGGCCGCCAAGCCATTTTTAAAGGCAGGGTCCCGCAGAACGCGCTCCCCGCCGCCCCGCAGGCAGCAGCCGGCGGCCATCCCCCCTCCCAACCCAAACCCAAGGGCCCCCGTGGTGACGCCGCGCTGTCCTCCACCTGCCGGGCCCGGCCCTGCGCTGGGCTGCGCGGTGTGCGCGCAGGGAGCCCCGCGTTGGTGTGCGTGTGCGGCGCGGCAGCGATTCGCTGCGGCTCCGTGTGTCAGGAAAAAAAGCACCGTGGGTGCGAAATTCCTCCATTCCCTTCGCCGTGCCGCCGCCTTTCCGCACCGCGCGGGCACTTGGCGCACTTTCTCTCCTCTCCGCTCCCCCCCGAGCGCGGGGTGTAGGCGATGGGCGCAGAAGCCCTCCACGCCCTGCGGGGATTCCCTCCCGCAACACCGCGATCGCATACGGGGCTCGCAGAGCCGTGAAACGCAGTTTAGATACCGCTCAACATCTGGCATTAAAACACGAGAGAGAGAGAGAGAAAAAAAAAATCAGGAAATAAAAAAAAAAGCCTTCACCACGGGACTTTGCTTTTACGACCGAGTGCGAGCGCTGTCAGGTTGGGTCGCTCCCGAGTTAACTCCTTCCCGCAGCGCGGAGCGCCGCGCCTTCCAGCCTGGCGCATTCCCCTCACCCCGCCGTAACACACCGCCTCGGCTCCCCCGGCAGCTCCGAGGCACTTCGGTGCGTTCGATCCCCGGCCCCAAGGCAGCCTCACACCTCCCCCCTCCGAGCTCCGGGGTGCGGGAAGAGAGCGGAGCCTCCGCCGGAGCCACGGAGAGACCGAGAGCCGCGGAGCGCTGCGGGATCGCCGCGGGAGGGGCGCACGGTCCACCGGGAGAGCCCCGCACCGAGCGGGAGGGGGGGCCGCTGCCCGGGCAGGTAACCGGGAGGGAACCGAAAGAGGAAAACCCTCGTGCATTTGCGTACGGGACGGCAGCCACTCCCTTCGGGAAAGTCGGTGCGTTTTAAATCGGAGCGGTTAATGATTAAAGCCCCTTTAAACTCGCGAAATCGCGGCGCTCGGGAGAGACGTCCCGAGCGACATTTCCTCCCCGCGTGGATCGGAGCGGAGCTCGCCCCCCCACCCCCCGGCCCGGCTCTGCACCCGCCGCACCTCGCCACGCTCCGTTCGCCCCCGGGCAGCGCCGCGACCCCTCTGCCCGCCGCCCACCCACCCACAGCCCCCCCCCGCCCGCGGTCCCGGCGCGTTATTCCATCACATGACCCCTCAAGGGTTAAGGAGAGTACCTACCGAATCGGCTGTGGTCTTGCCTGGTGCCCTGGATAGTACCATTGGGGAAGATTTCTAAATGAAATCCAGTCCTGCAGTAGAGCTGCCTCCGCCTGAGGATCCCCTTTAAATGGTCCAAGTCCGTGACCGCGGGGCCCCTGGGCAGCCCACCTGCCTCAGCCTGGCCCAGGTGGTCACTGAGCAAAACCGGGCTGTCCGCCGGCAGCGCGGGCACGTTCCCAAAGGGCACCGCGTCCTGCACACCGAAATAGTTCCCAACTTCACCTAAGGGAGCCATCAGAAGATTCTGCTTTTAGAGAATAAGAATAAACAGTAATGATGGTGCCAAACCCAGGAGATATAAGATAGGTATATTCCACTCCTCTCCCCTCCCTAGCGCGGTTACAGAGAGAATGTTCTTTCTTCAATCCATTAAACGCATAAATAAAAGTAATATTCTGCTTTGACTGGTACAGGTTCAAGGTCAAACCAGTTAGTCTAAGAAACCACCACTTTATACTCACACACTGACATATTTATAAACATATAGATGTGTATATCTATAGAAACGCATATATTCCCCAGCTCTTAGCAAGCAATAAGGTCTTCAGCCCATCCAACCGTAATAAAGAAAAAAAATCCGTAGTTTCTCCATTTGGTTTAAGAATAGAATGACCATAGCAACTTAAATACCTAGGCGGTAGAGGGGTTTTTTTAAGATGCACAGGCTACGTCAGGATTTATGGATTCTGACTCCAGAAAGGCATGCGCTGTTTTTACTCTATAACAGACTGCATACATCAGCATGAATCCCGCAAAGGGGGAGGGGGGGGGGGAGATCTCACGATGTTGGCTGAGAGAAATCCCCCAAAAAATTAAGAATTAAAAAAATATATATAATAATAATAAATTAATTAAAAATTTTCAAAAATTGCCAAAAAAAAAAAAAAAGGAAAAAATGCAAAAAAAAGAAGAAAAAAAAAAGAAAAAACTTTTGACGTCCAAATTCTATTATCCAGAATTCTCAGGAGGCTCAGCAGATGTCCACTGGTTTGGGGGTATTGCCGATCCACAAGCAAAGCAGCACCATACAAGTGCTGGTGTCTCTCTTGGCTGGCTCGGAACAGGTGTTGCTCCTGCAGGGCTCCCTGGGCAATGTTGTACTCCAGCACTGAGCTGCGGCTCTTGACTGTGGATCTCCATCCAGCACGCAGAGTGGCGCAGGAAGAGGCATTGGGCTGGGTTTAAGGTAGTCCTGAGTGCTGCTGGAAGGATTCTGCGAGGTCCTAGCGCTCAGCCCTACCTGCTGCAATACAGAACCGCTTCCAGCGCCGGGCACAGCGCTTACTGCTCTGCGGCAGCACGGGCTGGGGGGGGGGGAGGGGGGGGCACCGACCACAAAGAAACCACGGCGAGGATTATTATCTATTTTCCCGTGCGCTGCGCTTCGGGACCCACTGGGCATCCCCCACGACCCCTCCCCATATTTACACCCAAGTGAGGCGCAAACTCAACCTGGCACTGCCAATGGGAACTTTGGGAGAATTTTTATACCCTTTTCTTTTTTTTTTTTCTTTTTCTTTTTTTTTTTTTTTTTTTTATTGGGGGGGGAGGGAGGGGCGTGGTTCAGTGTTACTCCACATGGTTTCCCCTCCCCCCCCCCCCCCCCCCCCCAATCCCGAAGCCCTCCCCGCAGTGCCCCGCTCTGATTTTCGGGGATGCTCCGTGTCGCCGCAGGGCGCCCCAAAGCTTCAGGCCCCCGCCGCCCGCAGAGCTTGGGGCACCCCGCGGCGCCAACAGTGTTCTCCTCCCGCATGCAGAAGTTATTTAAAACCGCCAGGAGAGAGCCACTGGAAGCAGGGGAGGGGGGGGAGAGGGGGAGGGAGAGGGGGAGAGGATTTATGTTTCTTCTCGTGATGTCGATGATGGATGTTATTGTTGTTCCGCCGCGCTCCGATATAGCTGCATTAATTAGTAAAGGGACAGAAGGGTCTCTATCCTTCTGGAAGAGATCGAGGAATGGGCGCAACGCAGAGGCTCTTTGGGATTAAATGCAAAACCTGAAGACAGGCTCTTTTATTTCATCTAACCATCTATTGTATTTTATTTTTGCAAAGGAGAGAGAAGGAGAAAAAAAGAAAGGAAAAAAAAAATGCAGTATCATGAGAGTGAGTGCACGGTGCCAATGCCAATGTGCATCCCAGAGGTGGCAGGGCACAGGAAGGTCCCTTGGTGGAGGCTGGAAACAGAGCCCTGGGAAAGGAGAATTTCACAAAGGGGGTACTTAAAAAATGCTCAGCTCTGTGCATGTCTCCCTGCTGGGTGGGAACAGCTCTCCCAGGCTTCCCAACCCCCAAGCCAGCAGCCTCACTGCATCCCTTGCCACCAGACCTAACGTCTGAGAGGAAGGAAGGGGACTCCCAGTTTCCATGTCTGTGGGGAAGGCTGGGTCCTAAACCCCCAGGGATGTGCAGGGAGCAGAGGTGCTCCAACCATTTCAGTCACTTCCATTGGACCATATTCCCACCTGAAAGATGGGATTCAGAAGCTTCAGGGCAAGGTTCCATCCTGCCCATCCTGCAGAAGCAGCAGCTCTGTGTCAGCTCATGCAAGAGGCAAGCAGCACCCCCACCCCAAAGCAGGGACGTCTCCGGTCATGTTCCACAGCATTTGCCATCTATATCAGGTTTAAGGACACTCCTCGCACACACAATGGATCTATCAGTGTGAACAACTGCAGAATGACTTGGGAAAAACTGCAGAACTCGCCATGTCAAAAATCATTACTCTTTATCAACTTGATCACGGCAGCACCCGGAGGCCCCGCTCGGGGATCACAGTCCCATTGTGCTGGATACTGTAGACACATGTAATCAGAGAGATGGTCTATGCCCAAAGAGCTTATGATCTTAACCCATGATGAAAGACAACAGGTGTATACCACAGACACATGGGGGAAGGATAAGGGAAAAGCAGCGTTGAGAATAAAAAGCAACAGGCTTGGCCAGTGACAAGAATTGTGTGGCAGAAGGAAGTTTTAAGGAGATTTGAAGGAGAACAATAAAGCAGCTTTATGGTTATTAATGGGAAGCTTTTTCTACGCATAGTGTGTAACTTGGAAAATAACATAAAATTGCTTGTTAGGAAATTGGGCTGCTGAGGAGTGAAGGCTTGTGCCACTGGCAGAGAAAAAGGGAGTATCACAGAGCGGCCAAAGGGCCTGGGATCTGCAGTGCTGCTCCTGCTGGGAACAGCTGAGCTCCTTCCAGCGCCTTAAAATTTACAGTCACGGTCCCAGAGAAAAGGAAGAGAGGGAATCTTATGTTTGCTCTAGGCCAGCTCTCGTTATGTTCTGTCTTGTGCTTTAGGCCAACGTACCCCAGGAAAAATATCAGGAGGTAAGAAGGAGGTATTGGCATCGTTACTTTATTTTTTTTTAAGGAACTTAAAGGAAAGCCCACATATTATTGGCTCTAGGAAGTTTAGTGTTGTAAAAGTGTTATCTAAGTTGAGGCTTTGATGTCTGAATTACTCATAAGTATCAAAGCCACACATGAATTATGCAGGACATCCCCAAAATTATACCCATCTGTGAGTAGGTGGTGTTCCAACCCTGCTTCACATAAAATCTACATGTGATGTGTAATGTCAAACTTTCTCCTTACAGAAGTACGGCTTCACTGATAGCTCAGGCAGTATTAAAAACCTCCACTTTTATCCCCGAGACACAGAGGCAGGAACATCCCCAGCTCCCCTCAACTAGAGATTCACACCCACTTCCCTTATACCCTCCTGGAATTAAAGACTGCGTCCGCCGCAGTGACTCATCTTGAGCTTACTCATCAGCTTTGTGCAGGATTTGAGCTCCAGCAAGCAGAGCTGGTCAGAAGGATCCTGCGTTTCTTAAGTAGTTCCTGGCACACGTTCTCCTCACACAACGCTGTGCTGATGTGACACCTCTGGCAAGCTTTAGGCATTGTGACTTCTTCTGCTTAAACTGTTTCACCTGTACTCTGAAAAACCACTGAGATTAATAAGAAATCATCACATATCTAATACTGAATGTCATTTTAAATAAACAAATAAATGAATGAATCGGGCCGCTTTGTTTTATTTTGTTTTCTTTTCCATACAGAGCACAATTTCACCAGCCAGAAATACAGCATCCTGTTCTGAACCTACAATACAGCCAGCATTACCTCCCAACATAATACAACCTGCTTATTTCCCAGTCCTGCAGATGAAGAACTGGAAGCTTTGTACAAGTAAATGAGGGGTTCTGCAACTTTGCAGTGAGACAGATGGCATTTGCCAGTGTTACTAAAATGTCTTGAGTCAGCAAACTGTAAAAAGCTGCCTCTGCACGAATAGAAAATAGTACAGAAATTAACGTTATTCTCAGATTTGTTTACAAACTGGGATTCTGAAGGTATTTTGGAAGCGTGGTATTAACACGAATGTGATAAGAGCGTAATTCACCTCACGTCACTTCAATCTGCAAAAAAGGAGCCACCCAGATAACTTGTTCTTTAATGCAGAGAAATTGGAGCAATTTTAGGGCACAAATCATCTGACCTATGTGAGGCGTCCACTTTAGGATGACATGACTCATGCGCTACAGATGCTTAATTCTTTCCTGTGTATGAAGGAAGCCTATATTAGATGTAGACTTCTCCATGACAGAGATCTAGATAGGGCTGGATGGGTCCCACCTGCTGTGCTATATGTGTGATTCAGTGTTTCCCCAGAACGGGCGGTGAGGGCATTAAACTATTAATACAGCCCACATTCTCAGATGAGGGGACTGTAAAACATAATGCAGCTGAGAAGTAATACTGCGATAAAACATCGGCACCGGAGTCAACACACACGGATGGTTGCAGCACGGTGTTTGAGGTGGATTCCTTATGCCATTACGGTGTTATGCTGCGTACACTAAGAAGCGAACACACGTCAAATAAGCACAGCAAGCTGCGACCTCTGAGGCTGTCCCTGAGAGGAAGCTTTTGAGTTACACCTGTTAAAATAGCTGAAGCACAAAAGTAACAATGTCATTATTTGTCAAATACAGCGCGGTGCTTTGGTGCAGGTATGGATAAAGCTTCGTGGAACACACGCATGCATTGGTGACACATGAAGGTACGCAAGGTGATGGGACAGCCACAGATGTGTTTCTCTGAGGTGTGCCCTGTGCAGGGCTCACAGCTGGTCTCCTACATTGCTGTGCACCCATCCAGCCGCGATGCCAGACATTGAGGCACAGCCGTGCACAGGCCGCGGTGCCCCCGCAGCGCGATGCAGAGCGCTCAGCTCAGCGCAGGGCTCACCCTGCTCTCACCCACAGCACCCCAGCGTTATTGCCGGGCCGCACCGCCTCTGTCCGAAGGGATTTCTGCCTTCCCCGTGCCCTCCCCCCACTCGCTCCCCGGTGCCTGCTGCAGGCTGCCGGCTGGGCTGCGGGCTGCAGTCCGCCCGCGCAGCCTCTAGGGCTCCCCTCAGCCCTCAGCCGCCGGCTCTTCCCCTTCGGGCCCTTTGGAAGATGGGGCGGCATCCCCGAGCCGAGAACACACCGATCCCTTCGGCCGGAGCCCGGCGGCAGAGCCGGACCAAGCGCAGGCCCCGCTCCCCGCCCCAGGACCGGTCGGGAGGTGCCGGCCCGCAGCACTCCGCGCCGGAGCCGCCCCCGCTGCCCGTTTCCTGCGGCGCCGTGCCGAGCCGTGCCGTCCCGCAGGCCTCCGCGGAGCCCCGAGCGGCCGTAATGCGGCCAGCCGTGGCGCGTCCCCCCGCCCGGCGCAGGGCCCGCCCTCCCCCAGCGCACATCCACCCCACGAGGCCGCGGGCCCTCGGCGTCGCGCTCCCCCACCCCCCCGAGGGGCCGCCCCGCCGCGCTGCCCCGTTTCCCGGGGCCGGGCAGGACGACGGCGTGCCGGGGGCAGCCGGACAGGGCCAGGGGCACGGCCCCGCCGCGCTTGTACGGGGCTCTCTTGCCCTCTAGCGGGCAAAGGCAACGGGGCGGCCCCGCAGTGTCCCCGGCGGCCTGCAGCTCCTCCTCGGGCCGCCCGCCTCCGTTCCTGCACCGGGGACCTCGTGGCAACGGACCTGCCCGGTGACCCCTCCATCGAGGGCTCTGCCGGGTGCGGATGGGGGCGGTTGTGGGTGGGAGGAGTCCCATTAGAGACCCCCGCAAAGGCACAGCGGTGTCAGGCGGCCCCGACACCCAGCGCAGTGCTGTGCCGTAGGAGCGTCCTGTTCGTTTCCAGATGCACATCAGTGAAAACTTTGTCTTTTCGCACGTTATTTCAGATGTGCTTTCTCCATCTAACACAAGCTTTTTTACCATCCCCAGAAATTCTCGTGTTACAAGTGTGGTTTAGAAAACGTGCGTACCTTTTTAAGGCCGTCTGACTGATGTTCTTCTTTAATCTACCACTTGCATTCCTGTTTTGTCAGCCAATTCCATACTTCTGCTCTCTCACCATCTTTAAATTATCAGTATTACATTTTGCATTTTTGCTCTGACTGTTGTCATCACTGAACTGTAGGTTCAATAATAGGATAATAGAAAAACATCGTCCTTTTCCTTTTCCCTTTTTCTGCAATACACGATTTGTCTCCTCTCAGCTTTACTTGTAATTTCCCGTTCTTTGGGAAGCCCTAATATCTGTAGGGTGCCTGTCTTCCCTGGTTGTGGCTCCATGAAGCTGAGCCATGACAAGAAATCCCTCTATGCTGGTAGCAAATATAGTCAGGTCACTCGGAATGTAATCCCTTGGAAACCTCCACTCTCTGCTACAGCATTATAACCCACTGTAATATTTTGCATGCCTGTGTCTCTTTCATTTGCTTAAACGCTATCCAATTACTTGGTTGATAACTATCATATTTTATGTGTTTTTGCCTGCTGATTTCTTTAATCATCCTGCCACTACTTCACAATAACACACCAGCATAGCATGTAACTGCACTGATTCAGTGATGTGAAGAGAGAGAAAATAATAGAACCGCTTTATTCAAATAATTACTCTGGATATGTACTAATGTTTTCCTTTTAGCTGGCCAAGACAAAAGCATCTCTGACTAGAATCCAGGCTTAGTGTTACCTCAGTTTGTTTCCCCTGAATTTCTTGCTTTTGCCAAGACTGGAGACTCCTCCCTCTAGGACATGGAGTGAAAGGGATGCTCAAGCAAAGACCATATTTGTGGGGAGCAGAGGGACTGTGTGATTCCTAAGCCGTTTCCCATGGAAGACAGCCATCTTCTGTTTGGTTTCTGTTTTATTTCTGTTTGCCCAGTCTGAAGAAGTTTATAATGGAACTGGACAAAAGTATGAGAACGAATGCTTTACATTTTGGAGAGATTGGGAGGTCGTGGAAAATGCATTCCATCTTTTGGGTTTGAGAGACTGTGTTTGACATGTTTGATTCTCTAATTAAAATAAGAACACACGAGTGTGGTTCTAAGAGGTACAACTATGCCACCGCCTTCTCTGAGACAAGGGTAGTGGAAACACCATGTGGGGAGTACATGTGCTCCTGGCCTCTTAGCACAGTCTGTTCCTCTGGTTGTCCCCTAATCATAGAATCATAGAATTACCCAGGTTGGAAAAGACCTTGAAGATCATCAAGTCCAACTGCAGCCTAACCATAGTACCCTAACTCTAACAACCCTCCGCTAAGAACCACAACCGCTGGGTTAGGGATGTCAGAAGGTACCTGGCTGTATCCTCCCATTACTATCTGTTGGTAGTCTGGGTGTTCCTGAATTTGCCTAACCCCACATTGATCCTAACTCCACACTTCGTCTTCTATGACAGCAAATTCTGAAAATTCACTATTCTCTGTAAAATACACATATATATGTGTGTATATAAGACTTTCTTCTATCACTTTCAAACCAATCTCTTATTAGTGTCATTGACCAACTCCTAATCCTTGTGTTACAGCAACAGAATACAGTTACACATCTATCAGTTACACATCTATCCTCCATATTCCCTTCCTGTTTTTGTAAACCTTGCTCTTTGTCCTTAACCTTCTTTCCAAAGCGACAAATCCCAGCCTATGGAGCTTCTTATTAGACACTCAGGGGGTGTGAGGGTCTTAGCTTCCCTTGAGAAGACAATAAACACTATGGACTGCATTATGTAAACTGCCATTTGTGTCATCTTTTCATGTGTCACTGTGTGCCTCCAAAAGTATTTTCAGTGTCATTCCAGGTGCTGGTGAGGAGTTGGAAACACTGGTGAGTTTGAGTTGTTCTCCTCTAGACCTTCAGCATGCACAGCTACAGTCCATGTTTGGTGTCACAGGAGGAGTTAACCGATCTTAATAGTGGTCTCCAGGTTTTTTCTGTGTGAAAAACAGACTTCAGGGAAAAGAACAGAACTGTGGCTCTAAGCTGCTGCACATCCCCATACGTGACTCTCCCTCCCACTGTAGCTGCCAGTGTGCTGTTCTCACTAGGGTCACCAACACACTCCTGAATGTCTGGCTGTTTCTCCTCAGAGGACGTACTTTCCAATGGAGGAGCTGAAGAGGACAATCTCTCTGTGTCTCTGCCTCCAGCCCTCAAAACTGAGAGTGTGATTCCACATCCTGTCCCTCATTTCTCAGGAAAAAAAAAAAAAAAACCTCTGCCTTCATAGCTGCCCTTGATAAAGCAAAGCATTCCCACTCCATTTTTCAGAGATTTTATCAATGTCTGCGAACCTGAAATCCACCATGGGGATTCCAGTCCCCCCCAGCACCTGTTATTCCAAGAGAGCTTAGAAATTCGTCAGAGGGTCTGAAAAACATAGCAGCCGTAGGAATTCACACCAGAAATAGATGCTGTCTGAACAGCTTTGCTTTCTCCAGACATTGCAATGAAAACACTGACAGGCAATTGGGGAAGAATTCATTCAGGAGGTTCCTCTGCTTCCTCCACTTTAAACATTGCTCTAGGTTTGAGGAAGAGAGCTGCAATTAACCATTCTCAGGGAGTGGATTTATGGCACAGCCGTGCTCTGAGAATTCACTTCTTCTGCAGATATCGACAAATTGGCTCAGACTCCTGCCCTTACTGCAGTAACACTGCAGCCAACAGAACTATGCATGTAAATGTTGAGACATCGGGCAGACCTCCTGTATTAGGTATCTTGCTTTTTTTAGTAGAGGCCAGGCTTCTAAAGAAACACATGGCAAAAGTGAAGGAAAATTATCTTGCCAAGCCTCGAGTTATGCTATTTGTAAAAATCTTGATATGAACAAGCAAAAGGAATTTGCTTGAACTCCCTGGAATTCATAGCCCTTATTCCTGTAATCGTCGGATTGTTCCAGCTCTGTATCTGGGAACCTGGTTCTGCTGAAGGCTCGGATACAGAGCCTGTAAGTTTGCTCCCTTGTTTAGGGAACATCTTTTCTGGTTGTGTCTTCCAGCAGCCACACGACAAACCCCATTCCTTTAAGATACTCTGGATTAGATTCCTTGCTTCGGTAACTTGGCAGAGCACCATGCCATAGCTGGAGCTCTGACAACTGATGTGAACAGAGGGTAAGCACATTTGGGTCCTTTATTTCCCCAGGTTAAAAAAAAAAAAAAAGAAAAAGTAAAGAAAAAAACCCTCTTAACAGTTCATCATTGTAAAACCTCAGAATCTGTGAGCCATTTTTGGCTGCACCTTCCATAATGATGGAAAACTGTAGTCAGCTGTACAAGTATGAGAACTGAGTTCCTTCATAAATATTCTTGAATATTTCTTTCTGTAGACTGGACCATCAATAATTTTTTCCTTCATACTGATTTTGGTCCAGTAGTCCTCATTAATTCATTTATAATTTGAGTCATATGCCGCTTTCCTAATTTTTTGTCTAGTCATTTTAAATATCTTTGCGTGGTATTCAGACAACAACAGCGAATCTTGTAGCTATTATTATCTTTGCAATTTCCCCTGAGTGTTAGCAAAGTCTACATAATGCAGAGCCCATCCAATACTTCAAAGTTATTGCATTCCAAAGCTATTAAAATGAGATGCTTTTATTTGGGATGTCTTTTAATTTAACAGTGGGGATGAAGCTTATTTCTCAGCATTTTTGAAAGGTAAAAATAAATCTAGAAGACACACACAAATGCCATGCTTGAAAAATAGCAGCGTTCTGGTAATATGCTTGGATAGAGTTGGTCATTTATAGGGATATTTTACACGCAGTGTCTCTGTTCAGGAAAGAGAGTCAAGCAATTTTCACATCTGAAATTATCTGAAATCTTGTGTTCTACAATGCCAAGGACAAATGATCAGAAAACAAGGACTAAATTAAGATTGAAATGCAAGGTTCTCCAAAGGGCTCTTTGGTGTCTCATTTTGGGCAATTAAGTAAAAAAATTCTGAAGATGCCTCATGTGGGTGCTAAGTAAGTGAATTTCAGAAAGCGCATATAGAAAACAAGATCCATTCAGTATCTTTAATTACTTACTTATTTCACTTAGGATGAGGATTTCATTGCCTGATGCTAAGCTGCCACCGCTGTCTTAAAGTCCCGCCCTTGCTGTACTGCAGTGATAGTATGCTTTCACTAATCTGTGGCATTCTTGTCACGTGAAAATCTCAAATACTTGCTTTATTTCTCTTCATACCTTCGTAGCACTTCTGAAAAGAATGTCAGCCAAGTCTAAATCGCTGAAGGTTTCCTATGTCATAGGATACACAACTCTGATGTATGCGTAAGGATATTTGGGTAGTCACTGAGGTAGTCCCACCAGGTTGTGGAGAAGCAGATAAGCACTGTACATTTTTATTCATGGCACATTTTTATTCACATAATAATTATTAAGTAAACTGAGGAGGAAAGCTAGTGCAGGCAACAAAACAACATCAAGGCTGTATGCACCACAAAACAAAGAACATTTGTTTCCTACCAAATTCTGCCTGCGCCTGATCTTGCAGCCTGATCTAGCAAGCAGCTTCTTTCAAGACTGGTCCTTAAGAAAGGAAGCTCTGAAGTAGTTGGAAGATCTAAAATGGTTTGTTTTTTGTTTGTTGGTTGTTGTTCTTCTTTTGTCTAGCATTTAAGCGGAGATCATAGACTTCACTGCTTTCCCTTTCAGACGCACAGCAGCCTACTTTCACTCTCCAGTATTCATGTTATTGACTCAAAAGAAGGGAAAAATCCAAAATTCCTATCTAATGAGAGAGAGCTTGCCCCAGTCGACTAAGCACACCACCAGTATAAAGGGGCAGGACAGGATTTTCCTCACATTGCAGAATGCTGATGCTCTTCTGAAGACTTCTGCTTCCAGTCACTGCTCCAGTTGGTTCCTGTCACTTTCAGCATTACACACAGTGCTAACTGCTGCCGCATGGCCAGTCCTGTTGAGTCTGCAGAAAACTCACAATCCTTTTGCTGACAGCATAACCTGTAAGACTGCAGTGTCATGCGAGCAGTTTCTCAGGTTGCTTTGGGGTTTTGTTTTGTCTTTTTTTGCACCAATTTCTTAGAATTATCAAAAAGTTATTACTCTTCTTTGCTTCTTCACATTTTACAGAAGGTGCAATCAACTGAATTCACTCATCGATTTCACCTCCAAAATGTTCTCAGTATGTGGCTATCTCATCAACTCTGCATTCCACAGCAGCCTTGCCTTTCATCTTACTCATTCTTTGGTGTGGCTGTTTGATGACTGGAGCAAGAACTACTTGTTCATGTATGGAGCCCTTAATCACCAAGCATCTAGAGCAGAAATTCTAATGTTTTGCCTTTAATAATACCCAGTGACCTTGCAATAGGTATTACAGCATTTCCTCTTGTTCCTACTCATATACTAAAATCTCATTAGCTCTTCTTGTGTAACTATCTGATCCTCTTCCATTTTGCTTCTCAAATTTGTCATCCTCAAACTGTTTGATACTTCCATGTGTGTGAAAGAGAGACCAAAGTAATATAGCATTTTGGGGTGAGATCATGTATCCTCCTACCAGCTGTGGCTCCTGCACCATAAACTCAACACAGCTACCCACAACACCCAGGGCTTTGCATTTTACCATGTACATCTTCTGAAATATCACAAGGAGTTTGTGTATTCTCCTCCCCTTCCTGATGTGGAATTCCCAGCTATGCATAGCTAGAGCAGAGCCAGGTGAATGGCTGACTTACTCTGACAGATGACATGCCACATCCACACAGCGCCAACCACTTTGTGTAAGGAGCTCTGTAGGAACTGTCAGGCCTCTAGGTCTTTCTTCAACCAAGCTTTTCAAAATCAAGTAAATTTCGTAGTTTTCCAGAGCCCTTTTTTCTCTCTGTGTGATCCTTATTCTCAGTGTTCTTCTTGGTGGCAACATACCTTCAGGGAACAAATACCGTGCCATATCCTGGTTCTCTGTAATACTGCTTTTTTCATCCTCCTTAACCCCCCTGCCAGTTTTTGCATAGCCAACATTCTTTAAAAGAAGATGAATCAAGGAGATTCACCACTTCAGATTTTAAATATATGAAAGTCAGCAGAGGTCACTGTGAATTGCAGACACTCCTCTTAAGCATAAGTTGAGTACACAGAAGCTGGCAGCACCTTTTGGAATTAAAAATCTTCACAGCACAAATGCACTTAATTTGATCATGAAGTAAAAGCTACTTTAACATCTGAAAACAAAATATAATGTTTGTCACAAACCAAGGTAACTAATAAGAGAGAGGTCTGGGGGACTGAGACTCAGAGAAGATTAATGTCAGCAATGAGAAAAGACTGCTTGCTTGTTTGCTTTTGAAGGGAGCTTTGAGATTTTTCTGATGTGAGAACCTTGATGTGGAAGCCTTCCAAGCACAGACCTCACTCAGAATTCTGCAGAAATTCTATGGATGTAGAACTTGTGGGATTACATCAGGTACGCAGCACACCTGCACAGAAACAACCGCACCTGCTTCACTAGCAGTGATTTGGAGATCAGTCGGCAGAACTGCAGGCTAAGTCATAGAAAAATCTAAAAAGAAGACACTTTCCCCTTTGACTGAATTTCTGGGCTCAGGTTCTAGCCTTCATTTCAGCTTAAATGCATTCTTATATGTAGAAGATGCAAAGACAATAAAATATTCTCTTTATCCTGTAGATGTGGCGCTCTTGACCACAGCATCATCAGACATTTTTCAGGCTGCCCATCAGCAGTTCTGCCCTTTCCTCTTCAAATACACTTTATGGGTATCTTCTCTGAAATTCACATTGGGTAAATATATTTATATTTAAAAAAGGATTGTAACTCAGACAACTGAGGTTTGTTATCTGTGGGTTTTTGTTTCTGCAAGAGTGCAGAATCCAGAGGAGAAAAAGCTGCAAATTACAGCTGACAGTTGCAGTGCTCTTATAAGTATTTTAATACAAGATGTTGTGATTTGGTGTAGATAACACGTCTTGTAAAAACAGCTTAGGGGAACTGAGAAAATAATGGTAACAGCTTTGCAAAACTTTACTTGCAATTTAAAATAATTTGGGTGATGGGGAACATGGGTCTGACTCTGAAGACTACAAAGTGTTCCAAACTACATTAAATTCACAATTGCAGAATCTCTGCTTTTGTGCAATACGGTGGCAGTAATTTCTACTTTAATAGCTGTCAAGGGCAGATTAACATCAAGTATGGAGAAACTAGGCAAAACACCTTTTGCAAGTAAACATCTTGCAATTTTTCCTCATTTGCCAGAACAAAATATGCAGTTTACAATGTACACTTAGTTTGTATTCACAGGCTTAACACATAATGTTATAACTGGTATGATAACAGGGTAGTATATTTTACAGTCTCGATGTTTTAACTCTGAGACTCGTTGGAGAATGCAGGCAGAGGACTTTAATGACATATTAAAGGACTCAGGAAAGAAACTAGTAGCAATTTATAGCACAAAGAGTGGCACTCTTATCCTTTGACCCAGGACATAATCACCTGAAACAAGCTGCATCAGTTCTGTTTGTATGTGGCCTAGAATTACAGCACTTTTTATTTATGTCATTTAGATAGAAAGCCTCGCATTAAAATAAATAAATAAATAAATAAATAATAATCTGTTCACATTAAACAGTCACCAAATTCCTAAAGCCTACCTGAAATGCCATCTCAAATTGACTGTCAGCAGCCCACAGCTACTTTTCAAAAGTAATATTGCTGACCAGCTGTCCTCCTCTATCCTCACCTTCTAGTGATTTCATCTAGGATGTACTTCTTTAGTTACTTACAGTTATCAACAGGGAACGGAGTAATATTTACTGCTTCATCTCTGTCTGGTAGGCAATATGTTGAAGAAGGACATTTGTTTGGTTTGGTATCACATGTTGTTGACAGAGGAATGTCAGCAAGTTTTTATCACCTTATCATGTTTTAGGCATTTATAAACTGGTTCTTTTTTTTTCCAAAATCCAGGAAGTTACTTAGGCTACTTAATTAAAATTACTTGGGTACTCTTCCATCTACTTTTCTGAGAGTTGTTATGGGTTTGTTTGTTTGTTTGTTTGTTTCAGTCTTCTGCTGCCTCTTCTATCCTCCATGAGTTTTCAAAGCTATGTGAAATACCTGGAAACAGTTCAGAGTTTACTTAGTCTAGTTCCTGAATCACTTCAGCAGTCTCTTCAAAATATAAGTTACAACAAATTAGAATCAGTAGAGTTACAGCTGAGAAAATTAAAAAATTAAATGTAAGGTGTATATCAGCAGATAGACGAGCCATAGCAGAATACAGACATAGACATCCCCAGATACCAAATGCAGACCCCAATACAGCAGAAATTTTGTCTTTAAAAAAGTAATTAATGACCAACTGAAAATCATCCAAATTATGCAATAATATTTGCAGGAAATACTTTATAAATAGCTTTTGTCTTCAATAATTATTTCCAGTTCTGTCATAAACCCTTCACAGATTATATAATACTTATTTCTTGTTGAGGTACCTCAATCCTTCCAAGCAGTCCCCTGTTTCTGGAGAAGAAAACAGATTGCACGAGTGTTAAGTAATTTAGATCCCACTTAATATGTAATAATTGCTAACCTGCAGTTTACTCAATACAATAATTCAATACTTATCCTTCAAACTTGCTCTCCAGTTCCTCTATTCAGGTCTGATACAAGTGTTTGGCTCTTTTGGGTGCCAAGATGTTTTTCAGTGTAACAGAAGTGTAATTCTGAGCAAATCTGGGGTAAAATCACACCTTAGACTGTACTCTGTTTCCAGTAGTTGGCCTACAGGCTCTGCTGGTCCTCAGTCCTCCACTGTTGCCACAGCCTACTGGACCTTCTCATTGCTTATGAAGTGGGATTCTCCAGGCAGACCTCAGGTCCTCTGAGTCAATACAGCTGTTTCTTTTGCTGTTGTGGAGAACAATAAATAGCTTGTTTTCACCAGACCCACCTTCATACTCATCATCTTCCACTCAACTAAGCTTAGGAGCAGCTGATAGCAAGGTAAGAGGCCTCAATTAAGTACACAGGTTGTTCCAAAAGTATTATCTCCTATTTATTTCCATGGAAACAACAACAGGTACAAAAAGCACAATATTTGATAGATCCGATTCTCAGCTAACAAAATACAATTTTTCAACAGTCACCATCATTAGCAGATTCATATGGATGAGCTGATCAAGATGTTCTACATTTCATGGAATGGTATCTGTGCAGGGCAGCTGGGAACATGGCTCGCCTTTCACATCACTGTTGCTACTGCTGAAATGCACCAACCGCCACCTCACTGTGCTCACATCTACTGTTTGGTCTCCATAAATGTTCAGTGAGTGCCAATGAATGTCAATGGGTTCAATTTTTTCCACCATAAAGAATTTAATTCCACACCTTTGCTTCATATGCACTTTCGTGTCAGATGTCATTCTGTCAGACTGCCCCTCTGCTGCCATATGTCACAGGGTAACAAAATATAATGGAATACTGGTGGAAGGTTCAACTTCTGCTACCATATCACCAACATCTGCTTCTGATCGCACAGGTTAACATAGGAGGCATTACTTTTGGAGCAGCCCTTGTACTTTCATCCACCACAGGCAAGCAGACAGGCAGTGTCTGTCACACCAGGCCAATCTGCCTTTGTGTTACAGCTGATTTGCTATGGATTCTGACTAACATTCTATGGGTACAACTTTTGTGTTTCATGGAGGCATGGACAGGGCCCATAGACCAGAACCAGCATCACACAGGTGTCCTGGCTGCTCTCTGAACTGCTTCAACTAAATTTCTCCATTCCTGATCAGACAGGTAGGAGCTATACCCAAGCCACACAAAACATGAGGCTATAAACACTGTGACTGTTATGTGAATGAGATCACCCCAAACACTATGAACATGAGCCAATCTGTGTATCTCGGCATCCTGCTACCGGTACTGTTTGCCTCCTTGCACACAAGCAATTCAGATGCTGTCCCAGACAGGACCTGGTAGCAGACCAGAAGTCCACGCTGAGTGCACTCAGGTGTTCTCCTGACAACAGCCAACTCCTGTCTGAATGGAGCCATGTGGGGACCATTCTCCAAATAGCAGCATCATGCACAGCTTCTGCAGGATTTCTGCAGACAGACATCAGTAGAAACAGAACAACACTGCCAACTACCATGAACTTTGTATTAGGACTTCCACATTTATATGAAAAGATCTCAGAACCTTTTATAGTGAAGGTCTGTGTCTAATACACATGTAGCAGTGCTCCTAGCTTCGATCCGATCCTGTATTTTCAGCTACTGCACTACCAAAGACAAATATTTGGAAAATAATCCTTCTTTCCTTTACACAAAAGCATTTGTAATCAAACATCAGAAATGGTATCTTGAGCAAGGGAAGTAAACACTACTTGGAATAATGGCATGCGTTACAGAAAACAGTAATTTAACATTTTATAATTCTTTTCTTTTTCAAAGAAATAATTACATATACCTCACCGTCTTCAGCAGTATTAAAGATGTTATAATTTAAGATAACTTTAATTAATAAATCATAGTGGCAGTACAAAGGGTTGCTAATATTAGCCTTAGGTAGTGGTCTGGGAAAAACAAGAAGGTATATGATGCTTCTTTCTTTTTGGAAAACATGTATTTTTAAAGTATTTTATAGGTTAAAATCCTGATAATTCTCTATTTGTTCCTTTAGTAACACTGTGAAGCAATGTCTCTGCCATCTTTTTGAACTACATAACAATAATTATTTAAAATTATATCGGTCAAATTGCACTTAAAAATATGAGACTGAATCCCTAATAAATCCTTCTTGTTTTTGAAGTAACCCAGATAAAATTAACTTTGCTAATCTTGACTTGTTTTATTGTACCCTCTCTCTTCTTATGTACAGAACCTATACAACAGAAAGTGTTAGGCAACCTTAACTGTAGTTATTGCTACAACTCTTCCCATAAAACCTCAGGTGAAATACTGGTATAATTAAACAGAGGGGAGTGCTCACACTGATTTCAGAGAATGAAAGAGAAGTGTTTCCTGAAAGACAGTAATGTCTCCACAATAAAAGTCTGTATTTACATGGAAAATGCTGGTAATAATATTTCAGGAAATCCAACAATTAAAGTACTATATGCAAAAAAAGCAAATATAAATGTCTCTAAAAATGTGGCTATGAATATAAAGATACATGTAAAAAGTCTAAATTTGATTATTGCAATTAGATATGTGTTCATCTTTTTTAATCCATGCTAGGAACACTATCAAAATCATTTGAAAGGAAAGAAAAATGAAGTACAATTTACTCAACTGGAACCACAAGGAAAATACTTACCACTAAGGTACATAATGTAATTCCATTACTTAGGATGTTTTCAAGGGACTGTGAGACTTCTCTTACTGTCACAACAGTACTGTGGGATCTTATCACTGAAAGATAAAAGAGCAGCCGAACCACAGACCTCACCTAATAGTGAGCAAGTCCCCAGTCTTCAGTGACTCAAGTATACGATCTATTTTATGCAGCAGCAGTCTTGCTTCACACCACCGAGAAGAGCCTGGCCTCATCCATTTGCCTCTCACCCCCTTTTAGATATTTATAAACATTGATCAAATCCATCCTCAGTCTTCTTTTCCCCAGGCTGAACAGACACGGGTTACTCAGCCTTGCCTGATATAGGGGATGCTCCAGGCCTTCTGCTGGATTCCTACTAGTAGATATCTGTATTTTTCAACTGGGGAGCCCAGAACTGGACACAGTAGTCTAAATGTGGCCTCACCAGAGAAGAGGAGAGGGGGAAGATCACTGCCCTTGACCTGCTGGCCACACTCTTTTTTAACTTGTTTTTCTTCTGATTTTCAATTAGACTTAAAAAGTAGTTCTGAAGTATGAGGGAACTAGTTACATATGGCAGCATTATGAGAGGTATTTGGGCACATATCAACTTAATTCATCCTCAAAATTTTACATAAATTTTAATTCCTTTAATTTCAAACAGACTCTTATGATAAGCTGAGTATCTTCAGTGAGACCTTCTGTTTCAAGTCTTCTGTCTGACATAGGGCAGAATTCAATCTACACTCCAGTTCTTCACTCACAAAATAAAGCTGTGATATTTCCCATCTTTCAGTCTTGCCTGTTCAGTTCCTCCAGTACCCCAAATACCATTAGCACAGTGCCTAGCCTACTAAAATCTTACCTTAGGCATTTGTTGTCAAATAGCCCATACAGTAAATAAATCAGACCATCTTACAAGTGGCTGGTCATGCTTCATCCCTCCTCCCTGAACCCTTTTACACAGCACTTTAAGTCTCCATAGACAGACTGGCAAGATGGGTGGCCCTCAGACTGGATGATCAAATCCATCTCTCAACTCTTATTCTATCTAAAATAGTAAGAAAGGGCTTGAATTAACAGGAGTTAATTTAAGCCGTTACAAGAGTAAACGAATGCTGGCTTTAAGCCTAATGCTCTTGAGGGGATTGGAGTTCTAACAGAGACCAAATCCATGCTGGAACCTGGCCTAATGCCCTTAAAAGACACTGAGATGTGGAGGTAGATGTTCAAGGATGCGAAGCTGCAAGTTTACTTCCTATTTTAATGCTTCACTTTGTTATAAAATCACGGAAGAAAATGAAATTTATGGCAGCAATGATTTCCTAAGTACCAGAGGAGTCCCACGGGCTTTGTTTCATGGTAGAGTGTGTTCATTTTTTGATGTGATTACACATTATGCTCATTATGCCTAATAAGCAATAACTGCATTTTAGTACTGCTCTATTACAATTCAGTGGAGCATTGAATCTTACAGGAAAATTACATCCTTAAGCACTTAGGAAAATCTTAAATTAGACTTTTCATTTGCTTTTGAAGTTTTTATCAGCGCAAATATCTCTAGAAGGAAGTCTGAAGCCAACATGTAGAAAGCACTTGTTAAAAAAATGGGTAAAATTTGTTAAACATCATGATTGCTGCTTGTGAAGGTCAAGGAAGAAAAAACTGTGCAGGGTGGGAAAGAGTGCCTCTGAAATACAATTTAAGTGCTGCAGGTTATAGTGGTTGATGACATTTGTTACCTCTGATGAAACTCCTGTTGTGTCTACCAGATTGTCAGTGCAGTCTTCATCGATCTTCGCTTTCTGACACAAACCATCCTGTACTGATACTGCACCAGGTGAAATACAACTACCACTTCATAGCCTTTCTGGCTACTTAGGCTATTACTTTCTAGGACCCAGAATATAGAAGCCTGGTTACTGCAACATGAGTGTGGGCCTTGTGAGCACAGCAGCAGCTGAGCACTCCACTGGGGTGCTACACACAGGGTGACTAAGGACATCTCACCTCACCATCAGCATTGCGTGCTTACAGCCATAGGGGAATAGCTCTCTTTTCACTCGGCAGCTGTGTCTGTTCCAGTCAAGAATGTCATCCAAGGAATGGCAAATGACCTACTTAGTCACTCTTACTCAAAGAAAAACTGAAGATGCCCGGCAGGTTACTGAATTCACCTTGCTTACCTATGCTGCAGTCATATGTTCATCGTCATTCTGAATGCAAGTCCCTCAGCTATCCTTTACAATGCTTCTGGGATGTTGCCAGTATCCATGAGGTATTATTGATTGACACAGAAAGGGAAGTACTCGTAATGTTTTTGTGCAAATACTCTGTCAAGTAATAAGGCTGGGACAGAGAATATTTTGTCTGTCTGGAGGGAAGGAGAAACAGGGAACAGGAATTTGCTGTAAGTTTTACTGCTCTGCAGCAGAAGTGGGATTTTTCAGTATGTGTTTTATGCACGACAAGGATTTTGCTGCTATGTTTTACAGTATCTGAGGATTATAAAGGATTTTCTTGTATGAGTTACTTTCTGTGTCTCTGGGGATAAAAAAAAAAGATTTTGCAATGTATATTACGGTCCATGGAAATGGAAACCATTCGCCCTGCATGTTGCACTCTTGGGTGATATTGCAATGAGCAGTCATTTATATTCCCCAGAGGTGTTTTTGAAGAGTCTGTGTGCTGTTAAGGATTGAGGTGGCACATTCCTGAAGATGTCCCAGACACGTTGCTGAATGACATTCAATGGACAACACATGCTAATGGAAGTCTGGATAAATTCTGAGATGCCACAATTTAGATGTCTAAAATTACCACATACAAAACTGAACTCATGTCTCTGAGTTCAGATTGGTGAAGGACAGCAAACCAAAAGTCCTTTACTAGCACACACTAATCACCATTTGTCAGTAGACAGAAGACAAAAAGGCATTTCCATGTTTCCAAGTAACACTGGCAACACACTCGCTGTCATATCAGAAAGAGGTGAATGGCACCGCTTACTACAACAGACTGAATGCTTTCTGAAGGCTTTTAACCAAAGTAATGGGAAACTGCATTTTCTCTCCCAAATGCCTTAAATTTAGAACTACCCTGAGCAGTTCTCCCTCCAGCTTTTTCCACTCTCACATTTGCCAGATGAATACTCCAAAAACTTGAATCATAGCACTACACACCTACAAATGATGTCTGGTTTCCCATGTGACCACATCACCAGCTCCCAGATAGCCCAATCATGGGATATGAATCATAGAATCTTTAGAGTTGGAAAACACCACTAAGATCATCTAGTCCAGCCATCGATGCATTACCTCCATGCCCACTAACCATGTCCTTAAGCGCCACATCTCCACCCAGCAGCCTGTCCCAGTGCCTCGCCTCTCATTATGAAAATACATTTTTGATTGACAAAACATCTAGCAACCACGTGTATTGAAAAAAACAAAAGCAAACGTGTTTTGCTATTAGGAATAAGGGATTAAAGCAGCATTTGGGACTAAGTAGAAAAGGACAAACTTAATAGCAAACACCAAGCTCCACCCAGCCAAGGCTTAGAGCATTTCAGTAGAACAGAAGTGGCAGTCGACCAAAACACATGTTAAAAAACCCAGGGTGAGTAGCTGTCTCTGACATAAGTGATGGCACAGGTCAGCTCCATCTGTCACACTCTTCAGCGGCCACGTCTGCCGTGACACTTTGTATAAGCAACATCTCCTGTCATCTGCATCTCACGAGAAACTCTACTCCAACAGGATGTTTTAGACCCCGCTGCTATTCGCCTGGCACATGACATTCCCAACACCACAGCACCAAGTTAGTGCTGCAGCACTAACACAGCCCCACCTGACTTGACCAGCTTTATCCTCTGAGCTTCCCACAGTATCACTGTGAGGTTGGAAAAGTCCTCTAAGACCACTAAGTCCAACCATCGGCCCATCTCCCGCCCCCGCCGTCCCCTCCACCGCCGGGATCCCGCCGAACGGGGCCAGCCGCAGCTCCCGCTTTCAGCGCACGATCTCCGGGGTCCTCCGCACCTGCAGCTCCGTTACCATCCCGCCAGGCCCGTCCGTCCCGCTGTGCGTACCGGGCCCACAGAGCCCCGCTAACCGCACTAACCCCGCTAGCCCGGCTCGCCCCGCAGCCCCGCCGTCCCGGCCGGGCCGTCGCGCATGCGCCCCATGCCGGCGGTTTCCGGGAAGATGGCGGCGTGGAGGGCTGCGCTGGCGATGGGCGTCCGAGCTCCGTTGAGGGGACGATTGCTCGGGACGGGGCCCGTCCGGAGTCAGCGGCGCCCGCCCGGCTGGAAGATGGCCGCTGCCGCCGCTCTGCTCGGGGGAGGCTCAGTGGCGGCGTGCTACGGCGGCTGGGGCGTGTTCCCCACCGTCCTGGCTCAGGTGAGTGTCCGCTCCAGGAGCCGGCGGGGTGCCGGGCCTCGCAGCTCGCGGGCGCCTCGGGAGGGCGGCGGGGCCCGGGGGAGGCCGTGCTGAGAGCGGGGGGCGGCCTCGGACGGGGCGGAGTGGGGCGGGGGGTCTTGGGGCTGCGGCTGTTGAGTCGGGCTGGAGATGGGAGCACCGGGCTGTGGGACGGGTCGGTGGTATTGCGCTCGAGCTGATCCCGGCCCCGCTTCGTTAATGAGCACTTGGTTCTTTTCTGCAAAGGTTTTTCGCCTAAGCGCTGCTCGGGTGCCTGGCCGCCCCGACGGCAGCGAGCTGGGTGTGAGTTCTCATAGCCTGTGCGAGGTGTGGGCTGTGTTGAGCTGTCCTGTGTGCTGGAAGTGGCTTCGTTCTCTGTGCCTGGCCTCGCTACGGGCGCTGTGAGACAGCGGGATAGTTCTCTTCCCCTTGACAAAGAGTAATTCACAAAGTAGCACTTCTGTCTTTCATACTTCATCTGAAATGCATGATATGCAGCAGGTAGGATGGTACCTGGATGGTTTGCTTCATACCTGGCAGCGAACGTTTGGACATACCTTGCCTTGGAATATCAGTACCATTCAGGTTGAACTACTTGCACCATTTCCAGAGTAATCACACCACAAGTTCCAAAACACAGCAATGCTTTTTCCTGCTGTCGCTCTTTTTGTGTAGGTAGTGAACTTTTCCCCCATCCCTCCTCCAGAGAGGAAATCTGGTTTTAAGTGGGGTGAGGGAGGTTAGTGTGTACATGTGTTGCTGTTTGTCTGCTTCTGGCCAGGGGACTGAGGAAGCATTCAGTGCTTTCTGTGCTTGGAGGTAGTGTCTCAGGCATTGAAGAAGGCAGAAGTGCAGACAGGTGAATTGCAACTTGAAGTGTTCTTAAATCAAGAACAAGGAATGATTTGCTTTTTTGATATTGAAGTCTTAATTGTGGAGACGTTCTAAGCTGTTTCTTTATAGAAAGCTCGTGCGTAAGAGTGCCTGTTTCTGAAATAGAATGTGTTAGTCCTGTGTCCTTGAACAGCACATGTTAAAATGTTGGTTTTCTGGATGTAACTCCCCATGAGAAAGGCAGCCACAGATCCCCTATAAATCTTGTTGGAAACACATCTCTATACTGTATAGAACCAGGAGTTTATTTAACACATTGACAGAGCAACTTTATAGTATGTTTAAAAAATCCTGTTATAGAGGCCTATTTCATATATATATGGGACTCTTGCTTAAGCAGATATGAAGGTAGGTACGTATAAAAAGTATTAATGCAGTGCATAATCATAGACTCACTGCATGGCTGGGATTGGAAGGGACCCTGCAGCCCATCCAGTTCCAACCCCATGCTGTGGGCAGGGCTGCCACCCACCAGGTTAGGCTGCCCCATCCAACCTGGCCTTGAACATCTCCAGAGACAAAGACATTTGAGTTGAAATGACAAAGCTTTGGTGCTTCTTCTTGGACTGACTTCCACATAATGCAGCGACAGACCCAGAAGTACACTCTGTAATGTTCTGAGGGAACTCTGAACATCTTCAGCTTCTTGGATTGATTCATTTTTTGGAGATAGAAAACTGCTGGGCTCTGCAAATGTTAAGCAGTTTATTCAATTTGAACTTTCTAGTTTTCCAATAAAAAAGATTGTTGGATGTCCCACTGTAGCAGCAGACGTATGTTTTGTACTCCGTGTTGCTGCAATTAATGCAGTGACCTTTATAAAAGCAGTTAGTGTCACGCTGTGTGTGATCAGTTCCTAAGGGCAGTGAGCTGAAGGCAAAACAGGCTTGTAAAAGCATTCTCTGTTTGCTGACTGACTGTTTAAAAAGGTGTAAGGTGTCCTTACTTATGTTGGGAACTGTACAAAAACATTAAGCAAAAGCAGTATTTTTTTCTTGCTTGTTTTCCCCCTCAGTCTGTGTATATAGCAGACTCTTAAGTGCATCTACTCTTCCTGTTTATCAGTGAAACTGATAGAGCCTATGCTGGGAAAATCTGTGTTTCCAACTGAAAGGAGCTATCAGCTTTTATACGGTATCAGGTGGCAGTGACTAGAACTAGACTTTGTTCTGCCAGTGTGATTTAAAATGCCAATTGTGTTGAAGTTCATTAAAGGTATTCGCTGGGACAACAGAAGAAACACCTTTTACCCACCTTAGTGAGTCAAAAGTGTACACGCTGCACTGTGCACTGCAGTGATGCTTCCTAAGTTGCTCTTCTATGATTCCACGATGTGTGATTGGGAACTTCGATGAGACATGCAGTATTGTGTCATAGTTTGCTGTTTGTCATACTGAAGTGGCATTATATGGCCTACAGCTGTTGGATTCCTTTGGTCAAACACGCTGTTACCACCAGTCAACTTTGCAGTCTCTACTACCTGAGTAGTCTTTATCAGAGTCAAGCATCAAGTATGCAGCACAGAGTGTGCAAGTGAATTTGGGGTGGCTCACATCAGGAAACTGCCGTCTGTGTTGGGAACTTGCCAAGGGACTGTAGCTTCACTCTCATTCTCACACATGCTACAAATGGCAAGGCAGCTCCGAGCAGCACCAAACTGCCAGAGGCAGCATCTCCTGCCCCTGCTGAGGGTTTTATGGACGTATTTAATTCCTTGTTTCGGAAAGAATAATGCAATTTGATTACATTTGATTGGTAGTTGCCATCTCTGTAGCATTTCATGCTACAGTCTGTCACTGTTTCCAAATGAGAGTAAAGTTGTTACCAGTACTTGTGCCCGTGGAAGTTACTGTGTTGCATCATCCTTTTCCTAGGACTCTAGGAGCATCAATTGGTGGTTAAATATTTGGTATTGAGCTAAAGTGGAAAGCACAACTTGACCTCCTGAGATCCTTCCCAGGCTCAACTATTCTGTGAACTTAACCATCAGCATTCTTCTCTCTGTTTTTGTTACCGGTTTCTGTTATGAGATTGTAGCCATTGCTTCTCTTCCTTCTGTTGGTGGAGCTGCATCAGCAGCATGCTCTGGTTCTTCCGGATCAGAAGAGACTCAACTCCCATCCTGGTGGTCTTAAACAACACATTAATTGTGTTTGATCATACTGAAAATGTTAAGAGAATTCTACTCTCTGAACAGTGGAATATAAACCACTTGTGCTTTTTTTAGTGGCTGAATGAGTTTTTTGTGGCTTTATGAAGTTCTCATTTTATTTAAAATGTGTTTATTGAACCAGAAAAATAGATCTTTATATTTGAAGGAGGAGAAGGAGGAAGGTCCACTAATCTTTTTTGAATGGAGTGTTTCTCCAATTTTCTACTGTAAGCAATCGCCGCGAGAAGAAATGCATGGCAGTCGTGATTCAGTGTTATAGGAGAACTCTTATTCTGATCAATTGTAAAATACTTCTGCAGATCAGAACTTCACTTTCAGTTCAATTTTGGGCTGCCTGTGTAACCACCACAAAACTTTGTTTTGGAACTGTTGCCTGACACTGCATTAAAAATGTAGAATAACACAAAGGATTCCCCAAACAGCAGTTTTGTTCTGGGATGCTGCTCTTGGTTCTGACACTGCAGTAAAGATGCAATTTCCCACTGGGGGCCTCTCCACCAATCCAGGAGCTGTCGAGGGTAACACAATTCATAGCATCAGCTACAGGGAATGTTTGAATCAAATATACTTCAGATTTTTTCAGGGTTGTGGTAGAAGTCCTTTGGGTTTCCAACCTTGGAAGCTGACAAAATGGGTTTGAAAGCTCTGTAATACTCTCTGTGTTTCTTGGTCCTGCTTTGAGTATCCAAACAGCTCAGTACTGAGATGGATCCAATTCAGGCAGGCTCTGGTACCTCATATTTGGTTTTCACTTTGGTAAAGTTTCCAGTCCAAATCAGTAGGTGATTTACTGATGTCAACCACAAGTATGTAACCTTCTTAGTTTATATTTGCTTGATGAGTCAATTCAGACATAGGCATGAAAACAGCATGGAGGTATTGGCACTGCCTCCTCACGTGCTTCCAAAAGACATCAGTTGCATGCATACCAAAAGCAGCTTTTTGTTTAAATTATTTGATGCAGTTTTGCTAGAGCAATGGAAGGAGGGAAGTACATTGCATTCAGCTTCTCATGATTTTTATGTGGACTGTGGACCACTTTGACTTAAGCTCACACAACTAGTACACAGTTCCTCACTCCATGTATTCCTCCTTCTTTTTAATAATCTATATCTAGGAAGGTACAATTTGCATGACAGCTGCATGAAGAAGGTTGTCATTATTGGCAGACAGGATGTGTGCGTGCACCATTTGACTTCAGTTGCCAATAGGAATAAAAGAAGACATAAATAAAAACTGGGAGGCTTGCTGGCACATCTTGCTGGAATGGGAGTTTTAGTCCTTGCAATCAGCTTTAGAAGACTGGTTCATGGAAAGGAAGAACGTTGCTGTTCAGATGAGGTATCTTGATAAATATAGAACTCTGGATACGGTTGCATAAGGATTTGTAGTGATGTATGGAACTGCCAGGAGGAATCTGGTTCTAAAATAAAACCAGAGTGAATATGTACAGCCTAATCTGAGAAATAGACAGGAAGGTTCTTGTGCTTTGGCATAAAATAAAAAGCCAAATTGCTTGCCTTTGTTTGACCAAGGATCTTAGCATAGTTTTTGTATCCTAAGAACTAATTTATGTGCTTGTTTTTGAGTCCTTCTTCTATTAGAAATTGAGAATGCAAATGCAAGAGTGTGTGTGACAGCCAACTAGCATGCATACAAAATAAAACTGAGCGTGTATTAAATAACAGTATGCAGCATAATGCCTTGATAGAATATTCATGCAAAGGTTTTTGATGCACATCAAATATGCTTTTTGGTGATAGTATGCAGACCTCAGTGAAGCCTCCTGCTTCATTTGCAATGCTTCAATTCATCTGGTGACCACACAGTCAGGTTGTTAGTGCTTAATAGCATCTATCTAATGAAACAAGACTATGTAAAAATGATGGAAATTACCATTACTGTAGTAATTTGGAACCTCTTTAAGCAAAGATTATAATTACAATCCAGCCCTAAGGTGGTGCCTGGACATCTACTGAAACATCAGTAGAGTTGGCAGCCTTCAGGTGGGCTCCACATTTGCTACAAGTGCTTCTGAAGCACCCATGTTCCTTTATAGAAGGGCCCAGGGCCGGGAGGGCCTTTTGTGGATGTGCAGTGCGTGCAATCGGTGTTCTTGTCAGCATGGGTACCAGCATCTCTACCAGCATCATGTTGTAATCTGCTGTATCTTTGCTGCTATATTTATTATCCTGATAAATATTCAGGGCATATTGTCTTAGATCATGACAGGACTTTAACTCATCATGAAATCTTTCTGTTTTTGAAAGGAAACGAGTAGTCAGTTTGTGATTACTTATCTGTGGTATCAGTAGTCTGTGCCAACATAAGACATTTGAACACAGTTCATGTGTGTGTCTTGTCACTCTGGTGTATTGTGTGACTGTATGAAGGTTTTTTCTCTCCTGGGCATCTAGACTTGGTTTGGTTTTGTGCCTTTAAATGGCTAGATAACATTGTTACCTCCTAATTCATCTAGAATGAATAAATTTCAGTTAATAGTGTATCCTAAAATGCATTTTAAAACAGTGTTGCTCTAGTAATTAAGTGTTAATAAATATGTGACTCTCACCTAAGAGGAGAGATTTGGAACTGTATTAACAGCTTGGCCATCCCTGTTTTTCGTTGTTTTTTTCCCTCTGGAAGATACTTCAGTCTTTATGAACTGTTTCCCTTGTGCAGCTGAACAGAGTAACTGTAGCTACCTCTTGTTTAATTCTGTATTTCTCTGTGTTATGGAAATACTGTATGTATCAGGTGTCTGCTAAGCAGTCTAAATCAATAACTGAGCTATTAAATATATCACAAACCTCATTCTCTGCATTAGTGGCATACAGGCATTGTCATGTTGTGTGCCCAAAATAGAATGTGATATAGGGAGTATGGAATCTCTAGGGCCATGATGTTATAATTAATTATAGACTTAGATATTACTTATGGATGTACATTTGTTTCACAACTTTAAATATGTGGTATCCATTTCAGCCTTTTGAATGTGAGATATTTATATCCTGAAGTTTTTGGCTTTGAAATTATTTACATTTATTCCCTTCTCAGTATGCACAGAGATTCTTTGTACAGGTGCTTTCACTGATACTAAAACAACACGTCAAATGTAATCTTAGGGGTCAAGGTTAAATTTTAACTCTTTCAGCTGTCACCAGTGAAATTTGGAGAAAGATGCTGTAACAATTGCACTGGGGCTGTTCATGCAATGGACTTTTCCTTATTTCCTGTGCCGGGTACTTCCAGGTCACTCATTTTTGTACTCCATAATGTCGTCTAATTTTCCTATTGCTTGGTTCCTACAATTGCAATACTTGACTTAACATAGTAGGCTTCATTTTGTTTGAATAATATTCCAGAAAAACACTGCCTAAAACAAGCTATAATTACAGAGAAAATGACATGAATCATATACATACAGCTGGCTGTATCTCCTTCCTGTTGCTCCTGACAGTTGTCAATGCTCTGTGAGCTGGAAGATAAGAGAAGGGAATGTTGCCAGGCTGAAACACCAAGGCTGCATTTAAATTGGTTCCTTACGGTTTGTGTCCCATTCAGCGTAGGAGAAATTTCAAGAGTGACTGTCTTGCAGTGATGAAGTCTATATAAAGCAGTTGTAGCAGATGTAGCTAATAAATGCTGTCTTATCTGCACAGATCCCTTCCTTGCTTCTTTGCCAAATCAGCTGAGAAAGTCCTTAGTCAACCTCCACAAACTGCAGACTACCACTAGCACAGACAAAAAATTGATATAAACTGAAGGAAGTCAGCATTTCCAGAACACATTTTTTCTTAGTCTTACCTCTTATATAAATACGATATTTTCTTTGATGAAGTAGACTTTCGAAGACACTACCATATTATATTAATGATATATTAAATTATCATGTGATGTTAAAATACACTGAGTTGCATATAAAGCTATATACATACATGTATTTATATGCATAAAATATAACTTACCTTATATTTGTAAGGATATCAATTTTGCTTATAAATAATGCATGCTTAAAATACTATGCAAATACAGTGTGGTAGTACTGTTAGTAGTACTGTTAGTAGTAGTATGATGGTAATGAAGTTAAGCTCTCTTTTATTTAAGCAACTGTACTTTAAAAGTGCTAAAGACCTAAAAGTATTTAGGCTGTGAGCTATTGGGAGGACTCAACACAGAGAACAAAAATTGCACAATTTAAAGCAATTGTGAAGGGTCCAGATCACAAATTCTATGGGGAGCTGCTGAGGGAACTGAGTTCGTTCATTCTGGTGAAGAAGATGCTCAGGGGAAACCTTATCCCTCTCTACAACTTCATGAAGGGAGACTGTGGTGAGATGGGGGTTGGCACTGCTCCTTCTGGCTGCGCTATTGCTGATACAACGCAGGATGCCGTTGACCTTCTTGGCCTCCTGTGCACATTGCTGGCTCGTGTGCAGCCAAGCACTGACCAACACTCCCAGGTGTGTAGAAACTTCTACTTAGTGTAGGGCATTACTACATAATCTAGATTTTTCATAGGGAATAACTGAGAAGAACTGATATGTGCTTTAGTTGCTCACATTAGATGGACTTCTCATTCTTAATACTTAGCCATTCTTTCTGAGACACCTCTCCACTTCTGTGCAGGTTTTCTGTTATTTTGCAGTATGTTGCATCCACGTTTAAATCATTCTGGGAAGTTAAAAAATGAATTCATTTTAAGTGCTATTGTGCATATGTCAGAGAACATAAACATTTGTTTCAGTGCTTCAACACAAGTGCAAGATCTGGTTTCTCTTCCTGAAATGTTTGTGTCACTGACGTAATGTAGAAGAATACGAAGAAAAAAACAAATTGCTGCAGTTACGTGTGGCCATGTTTTAGTATAAAGTTAGTAGTGGGAGAAACATAGTCTTTCATGTTCTGGTTCCATGGCTGGGCCTGGGATGTTTATAAGCACATGAGAAACAACTGAGTAATGGAAATAGAGCTACTTCGACAGTGTGCAAATTCCACTGGTGTTTGGCTGGGTGAGCCCTACAATGTGCAGATGCTTTACTTGTGCTGTGACTTAGGTTGTCTGAAATTAGTTCTTTCTAGTCCTCTACCAAATGATCTGGCAGCACAAGCTGCTATTTCTTCCTTATTTGGCTGACAATTTCTTAAGCTTCGCAAACTCTTTTCATTTAAAGTTGGTAGAGCCAGAGGCCTCCATATGATAGCTTTTCGGCAAAATCTGTTGGGATATAATTGATGGTAGCAACAGGTGCTCTGTGGTACGGTTAATATGTGACATTTATTTTGCTATTTAAAATGAATCAGTTTCTGTATTTTATCAGAGCTGGACTTAGGTTTTATAGCTTGGTGGTTAGTGTGTGTGTGTGTTACTGCTGCAGTATTTTTTTCTTCAGAGAAAGAAGAATTGTTCATTTTATTTTCCTGCAGAGCTGTAGTTAAGCACTTGTGTAAAGAAATTTGTGCTTTGCTTAAATAAAGAAGAATTTAAGACATTTTACTTAAAGTGCTAAAGACCTAAAAGTAATAAATGCATTTAGGTTGTGAGCTATAGGAAGGACTTAACCCAGAGAACACTGCAAAATTGAAAGCAAACTGCAAAACTTAAAGCAACTATTATGTGTCTGGATTAATAATAATAAGAAGAAGAAGAAGAAGAAAAAGAAAATACATTTTCAGCTCAGGTAAAATGTATAAAATGACTTTTTCCTGGAATATGGTGTTTTCTTCTATTCTGAATATGCTCCCAGTATGGAATGTTCCTACACAACCTCCCAGAAAGACATTGTAGGAAACTGCTGACATATTTTTTTTTTTTTCCCAGCTCCAGTTAAATTTGGAAAATTGATTAGGTCGTATTGCCAAATGGTGTTGCATTGTTCTTTAATTTTGAGGTTGGTGTTCTTCTCTTGAGCACAAAATGTGAAGGAAAGTACAAAAACTTCTGTGCACCCAAAATATGTGTGCCATATGTGTGCAGTTGAGCACAAATTTGTATAGCAATAAATAGTGGATTCTTTGCGTGAACACCTCTATATAAAGTTATGTACTTTCATCTGTTAATATGCCGTCTGTTTGCTGTATGTTTATCTTCAGTGCCTCATCTTATTGCATGTGGTGAAGAGGTTCCTGGACAGTTCTTCTCCTTGAAATGACAGTGATTAATTCAAGATGCATTGTCAGTGACAGTGAGTCATAGTCGGGCTCTCTGCTGTGAAACACTTGAAGCAGCTGGTAATGTTTCCTTCACTCTGTACTCTCATTCCCAGAGGCAGGGGTAGGAGGTAGCACTTCCAGCATATCTGAATACTGGTTCAAGTGTAGCAATTATACTGAGTGCCATGGCACGACCGACTCTTTTTGGGCAAGTATTTGTGAGACTGTAGTTGTGGACCAGACTGTGTAGTCTAACATTCTAGATGCAGTGTTAATATGATAGAATCAGACTCTGGTATAGTTTAGTAGAGTTCGCAATTGTGTATTATCTCTTCAGATTCATATTATGTGCATCTGTCTCTAGCCATTGGAAATATCCAATTGATCTAACTGCTGGACCAGCGCAAGTGGATACAAAAGTTACTCGCAGTTCTTTGAAGTGTATTTACTTCATGCAAAATGTGTTCCTTGTCATCCTGAAGGTCACACCTGAGCTGTTACTTACCACCCCAGGCCTGCAGATGGTCAGGTTTCCTATTGCTTCATGCTTGAGGGACACTCAGAGCTATTTTGTATCTATGTGCTTGTGTTTGGCGAAACTACAGCAATAGAGGCAATATCCTCTATCTGACGAGATGCTAGAACTGGGAAGATTCTGCCAGCTTTTGATTACCACACAAGCCCTTATGTCTAAGTAAAAGCAAATTTAAAAGCTGTGTTTTTTGAAGAAAAAATGCCCTGCTGCTACTACAGAAAAGGTAGAATGTACCTTCTCTGTGAGAAAACCTTGAATATACAGATAAGAGGGTACGAATGGTGGTCAGCTTGTGTTCAGGTAGTCATGAGATGGGCATCTATAAATGGATAGGAGACCATACTATGCAAGGAGCAGAGTCCACAAATAGTTTCATAAGAAAATGAAGATAACACACTTGCAACACTCATGCCTGTATACTAGTGGAGTAAAAAGAGAAAACATCCTTTAGGATAACTTTTCATGAAAGTACAGTTCATTCACCACAACTCATGTAAGCATCTGTGTGAATTATATCATTAATTTGCTTGATTTTCAGCATGGTATTAGATTAGAGGTGAAGAGAGAACACAATAATTTATAAAGTGCTAAACTAGGTTTAATTCCTCCTTAATGGTATAGCCTGAAGTACGCATCTCTATCGTGTTAAAGATACTTAAGTTAAAAATAAGGGGGAGGAGGAAAGGCATATCTGCGGTGTCACCAAGGCATGTGGTGAGTTGATGTATAAAGGGAACGTAATGGATCTGCTTGGATTCCAGCCAATGTTGCTGGACACAGGCATTCAGTGAGGCACATTCCGGGGCATTAAGTGCAATCCCTTCCCAAAGCATAGTGAGCCTTCTGTGTAATTCATCTTCCTGCAGCCCCCTGAGCCAGAGGCTGGACATGTGGCTTAGCTGATACCATTACTGCTGCAGCTCCTAAGTAGTCACTTTTTTCAAATCAAGGCAGCATTTGACTTATACGCCAGTAGCTGTGTTTGAATATACTATGCAGGCATTTTCAACTCGCTCTTGTATTTGAACATTGTTTTGTTTCTAAATTATAAACAAATCATTGTAAGAAGATGGCTTTTTCATCTACAGTTTTAATTTATAAACGCTGCCAGTTTTAGTGTGCAAAATCTAGTGCTAGTGGGGTTTCTTTTTAGGTTCTGTCATGTTAGCAGCTTACTCAGATACTGCAACTGTTTGCTACCTTATAGAAACGTGATGGAAAAATTGTGTGGGCCATTTTAGTGAGCACAAAGATAATGAAAGAGGAATTCTTCATCAGTGGAAGTCATCTGTGTTTGGCAACAATGATAAATAAAGTGCTGCAGTAGAACTCACTTTCTAAAAGTGTCCACAATGGCAATTTACCTCCTCCAGACTTGGAGAAGTATGACTCCCATTTTCCTCACAAGCCTAATTTTCTGTATATTTTTTCATTTTCTTGGCCACTTAAAGTCAATGTAAATTAAGCATACAGCTCTCTTTTATCTCTCCTAGAATAAAAACTTGAAAGACATTCAGAAGTTACTTTTGTGGCTATCCCGCAGATAGCGCTTGGTGCCACGTTGCGCCAAGAAGTTCAGGTGGCCTCAGGTCACAGGAGGCTGGAGTGGAAGCAAAGCTGTTCTGACAGTGTTGGCCTCTTATTTCCAGTGCTCGGAGGGATGAGTTACTTCAAATTGCTTTTTGACAAACAAATCCTGTTCTGAGAAATGAATTCCTCCATGGTCGTCCTTGACTACCAGGATTATTTGGCCACTCATTAGATGGGATGGCCAGAGCAAGTGTGAATGTATAGGGCTTTAGCTTTGTGTGTTTGGTTATGTGCAACTCATTTACAGAACAAAAATGTTACGAAAGTATATAATAAAATCATAAATGTTTGTGATATTATAGCTTGCAGTATCAATCTGTCGTGCTAGTAGCTGTGATTATTTTTCACTGTTAATTAAAGGTTATTTTGTAACAAGAAGCTTCGTATAAATATTTAATGTCAAGCTGGGCTGAAATTAATCTTAGAGCTACTAATAAGGCCAAGGTAACTGCGACCTGCACTTCATTGAGATGTTGTGCTTTCAAAATATAAAGTGACTTGCATTTTTAGCATATGAGTTAGAAACATAGTTTTTAACAGCCCAATTGACCAAAATCTGATTTTGAATAACTTGCTTTTCTGCTGTGTACCCAGCAATTAATTCTTATTCAAAGATGTACTGCTTGTTAAATTAAAATGTTTGATTTACCTTTCATTTTTCCCACCTCCTTAGAAAATGTTCTTAGTTCAGTGCTATGTCATACTGTCTCTGGTTGTGCATGTGGAGAACTGTAGTCACTGGACAGTGGAAAGTACATAGAGGTGACTATTCTCTTGTCTGGTGTTAAGAACATCATGCACTGGAGTCTGTCCTCTAACACTCCCAATACCTTGCTGTAGTAGAAGCAAAGGTCCAAAAAACTTGTTTAATTTGAGGCTGTCATTTTTACGTTCTCCATATTTGTGGAACAAAGTTATTTAAGCCTGGGACCTAAATAGCTGTTCACAGCTGCTGCCAGCTTATACCCCAGTGATGGTTAAAGCTGCTTACCATAACAATGGAAAGACTTCTTTTAAATATAGTATTTTGACAAACTTTAAACACTGTTGTTCCTTGATTAAAGCCCTTGTCTAACCCTCCTTGTATTTCACACATTTAGGAGAAATGACCTTAAGCTCATCTGTTAAATTTGGAGAGCCATATGAGAGCTTATGGAGAACAAACAGATACATGAAATGTACTTTGCATTAGACAGTCTGTTGTCCAAACAGCAGAGTCACATTCAGTTTTGGCAAGATGCTTCCCAAGTAAGAATGTTTTAATTCCAGTTCACTCAGCCTGTCTTTTTCTTTCCTTTAAGAAGCATCCTTAGCCATGTTGGTTTCCTGCTTTGGATTTCCAGTTTCTTTCTTTTTTTTTTTTTTTCCAGTGCATTTTGGTTTTAAACAAGTATTTGCTCAAGGAAGGTTAAAGAAAAGTATCCTGGTCTGAAACAAGAACAGAAAAAGCTACAAGAAATAGCTTAGAAGTTCTGAATTTTTTTCTCTTTCTACAGAAAGTTGCATAGTTTAGGATATTTAAGAGACAAAATATGTTGGACGTGTTGTAACCAAAGAATTAACTATTTTTTAAACAGTGTAAGTAATTTGCACAGGTAGTTTTGTGCCAACCAAATTGTAGTATTGTGTAATTTGCTGCTCTGAAAATATACAGAATCACTGGCTTCAAACTTATTTTTATAGTAGACTGAAAGGCAAGAATTGCAATCTTTAAGTAGTATGCAGGTGCAAAATATTCAGTGTATATATATATGTATAGTAAAACATATACACAAAAATATTAACTGGGGAGGAATGTCCATTGTTAAGAGTTAGTTTAATAGTGTTGACATGGAAGCGAATTACGCACATCCTATTTAGTGGCCTTCTGTAGCTTTTTAGGATTTTTTTACTTGCAGTATTAAGGATGGCTGGGGCTTCTCTCAGTGGAAGATTTAATGACTAGCTTGGAGCCATTTTCTTTTCAGGAATTAATATTTAGACATAACATTAGCTATGGAGGTAATTAGAATAATTAATGAATAAAATTGCAAGGACTGTAATTTGCATTGCCTAATTCCAAATTTTAAAGCTTTCTTTAAAGATTTTTGCTAATTAAAATGTTAAATTGGTTTAATTTCAAGAACAGGACATGGAAAAACTGATGCGTTGGTTTCTTTGTAGGCTGCGTTTGACTTGATGCTTAATTGAAATCAAGCCTGCATTAATAATTTACTCTTTTATCTATGTGTATACACTGGTTGTTCAAAAGAACTCGTGTGCAGTGTCTAATTTTAAAAAACTTCTGGTATTTCATTTTATTTACTAATTAGATTTGCTTACAAATATTTTTACCTTATAGTGAGTGTTAATGGAGAGAGTGGGAAGGAAAGAAAGAAGAGCTTCTAGATGGGATTTCAAGTTCAGTTTTGTGGCAAAACAAGATCCTTTCCAAGGGTGAAAAAAGCCCTTTAGCAAGGATGTGAAATGCTTGCATCGTAATCAGCATGCTCCACTACTGTTTGTGACACTAATAACATTTATATCTGAGGAATGGCTAAAAGCAAGCATATTTTAAGTGTGGACATTGCATTTAACTTTCTGTAGTTTGATATTCATCTGAATTTGGAGTTGTACTTAGGAACTTCCTTTCTGGTGTTTGAAATCATTGTAAAAAATGGACATTGCTAGCTGATGTGGGAGTGGCATCCCTAAGCTTCTTATCTCTGTGTTAAAACCTTTTGAAGTAGAAAAAATAATAGCTTAGAAGACCCTGGTTAAAAATTACTTCAAGAAAAATGGATTTAATAAGTAGTTGCTTAATTGGTGTGTGACCTTCAAGGTTAGAGATGCCAAACAGCAAAAATACAGTGAAAGAGTTAAGCTAAACTTTATTTAAATAATGCTTTCAAATGCTCTTATGCATACAGATTGTAATCAAAATGACTATTTCATCCAACTTAGTGACCATAAGAACGGGTACTTTGTAATTAGCAGTAAATTGTTCAGATTGTTACTCAGCCCATCTAATTGCCTTCTTTTTTATGTTTTCTTTAATGAAGGCGAAAACAAAAATGTGACCCAGCTTAGCAATGGTCAGCACTGTACAGCAGCAGCTATCATGCTTGCTGGTGTGCTGGTGAAGTGAGTTTTGGGCTGCCCATCAGGACAAGGTACTTATGGTTCTAGGGTAATTTCAGTTCTTTGGTACTGCTAGGTATGACAGTATTTATCTGGGGTTACTCTGTTCCCACCCTTAACTGTGTATTGAACATCTAGAGGTGCTTTGTCTGTAGCATGTTTCTAATTTTTTTGGATAACAGAAGTAACTTATCATTTTTTCCGTCTTTTAAGTATGTCACACTTCTAAAAACAGGTTAGTTTTTATAATGCTGTGTGTGTTTTCATTTCAGTGATAAAGTTCTTTGTTTTCTTTTCTTCATGTACTCAGTCTGTATGTGTCGGTACTTGATACCTGCATCTGAAAAAGAATAAGGTCTGATGATTACTGACATTTATTAGCATTGTTGTGTGGCAGTTGTAAGGGAAGGTACCACTGTCTGACTCACTAAACCTGGCTTAGCTGGGCCACTTGCAGACCATTCACATAGTCTTTGTTACTTATCATTAAACTTCTGTCTCATGCTTTCTTCAAATCTTTTGCTTGTGACCATCCTGTACTTGAAATCCATCTTTAAATCTATGGAACATGAAGTAACGCACTGCCCAGGGAAGATTAATGGAGTGCTGGCTCTTCTTGATCCAGATTTTTATCTGTATTATTTGGAATGGGATTTTGGTCCAGCAATCTATTTCCTAGTTTTTGATTTAAGGTCACAAATAATCCCAGGCTTTGCTGATATTACCTGTAAAATTATTTATGAAAACACAGTAATTATTATTAGATTTGTATGTTGGTTCATTGTTGTCTTTGTCTTGGGTTGGGTTGAATTGGTGAAGAAAATCCTTCCTTATGCACAGCATCAGATATGAAATTGAGGTTACACTTTGTGTGATATGTTGGCTGGCATTTTGGTCTGTTTATTTTAATGCAAGAGCTTTTCCTCTCAGGAAACAGTTTGTCAGTTGTACTTTTACTTACTGACAAAAAAAAAAAGTCCCACAGGTGGTGAACAACTGCGAAAATCAGATGCAAAGATTTCATAGGAACTAACCTGTGTTGCTTGCTACTGAAGTTGTGTTTATTTGTGCTAGCAACATTGCTGGGTATTTTTTACACGATTGTAATAAAATGCATAGATCATTTCAATATAAAATCATTTTATTGTCTATGTATGTAGAGACGTTATTGGTGGAGTACCAACTGTAGGCGCCATTGATTCATAAGTTCAAACAAAGCTGTGAAGCAGATCAAAAAGTGAATGGCATGGATAATAAAATAATAGCAGTCTTGAGGTCTGTAATTCTTTCATGGATTAGATACATGATATTTTGCTGGCATTGAGTTCAAAAAGCTGTTACTTTACTATTTGTAATTTGACTTCAGTCATGCATAGACTTGTTGACAGATATTCACTGGAAGTCTACCTTTTCGAGACACTAGTAGCCTGCTGTGTGGTAGTAAAGGTATCAGCATACTAGCTGCTCCTTTATTTATTTGTAAATATTAGAAAATGGAAAGCACTTGCACTTTCAGCAGAGGCACGCAAATAAACTTAGTTTGCCAGATACAATGTTTGGCTGCTTGATGATGTTATTTCCATTAGTAATGTGCTTCATCTTTCCCCTTTAATAAATATAAATATTCAAATGACTTTTGAAGTTACAGTTTCTTGTGGAAAATGTGTCCTTCCTAACAAGTTGCTGTATTCACAGCCTGATGTGTTACTGTGCATTAAACACTCTGCTGCCAGATGAAAAGACTTATCCTGTGTCCCTCCCTGGATATGTCACTGTATTTGCTCAGCCTGATGTCTATGATCTGGAGAACATGTCCAGTCTAATGATTTCTTTATTCCTGTTTTCATTTGAACTCATTTTGGTGATTAGTAGAAATTAACATTCTCATTTTGAAGCTGCATCTTTTAAAACATGTACCGGTGTTGAAAAACATGTACAAGTGTTGAAAAATGTGCAGTGTCACAGTGACAGTGTCAGTATGGACCACTCCATTTTCACACAGACGTTGCCATATCTCACTTGTTGTCTTCTATCTGCTGAGTTATTAGGATGTCATAGCCTCTTGTAGAACTGTCTTCTGATTTATCCATTAAGTTGTTTAAACTTAGAGTATTCATACAGAAGTTCATGCATTTCATCCTGATCTGAATGGCTCTTTTTATTCACTTTTGAATCTGTTCTTTGTTCTTTTATTTCTGAATTTTATCATTTTCTATCCTGCCAACCTATAAGGAATGCTTTTTTACCAAGGGTAAATAATCCCTGACTAACTTGGTTGCTTTCTGTGGTAAAGTGACTGGAGTTGTGGACAAGGGTCCATAAGTAGTAGGTGTTATATGTCTGCATTTAAGCAAGACCCTTCAACATTGTCTCTCAAAATATTCTTTCATCCAAGTTAGGTTGCTGCAGTTTGAATGGGTGAACAAAATGAATAAAATCATCCTCAGAGGGTAATGGCTAATGAGCCATGCTTGATGTGGGGGCTCGGTATCCTGAGGCGGGCACAAGGCAAAGGGCAGGATCACAGCACTGGACTTGAGGAGAATAGACTGTGGCCTGCTCAGGGATCTGCTTGGAAAATATCTTATACAGTCCTAGAGCAAAATAGAATCAAGCAGAACTCACCAATTTTCAGGGTTCGCTTCATTCAGCCTTTGAGAATGGTCCACATCCACATGTAGGAATGCAAACAGAGGCAGCAAGAGCCTTTGTGGAGTTCCTCTAAAATGTATGTGTGCAAGAGATGTAAGAGATGAGTGGCCTGGAAAGAATACAGAGGCACTGTCTGAATGTGCAGGTTTGGAGTCAGGAAGAGTAAAACCAACCTGGAATTGAATCTACTGAGAGATTTTATGAAGGGCAACAGGAAAGGCATATAAAGACCTCTGAAAGATCTCTAGTGAATGAAAGGGATGCTAGCAAGGACAGTGACAGTCTTGGAAGTTAGATTCTCTCATTTCTTTTGCTTCAGGTATTAAATTTGATGGTGGAAAAATAGTGACATTCCTTGCATGAGGCCACTGATCCATCATCATCTGCATTTAAAGGAGAAACATCTAGCCCATAGCTTGCATAAATGCTGAAGATTTAAGTTACAATTGAGACAAAACACAATTGTTCTCCTGGTATGGAAAGAATTGTAAAATACCAGCTTCTCTGAAGAATGGATGTCTGAAATGGAGCTCCCAAAATGTACACGACAGAAGTTAAAAATTCAGCATTAATGTAAGAATATGTAAGAACAATAAAATCCCTCTGTGCACCTCCACTATACTTGTAACATCTATTATTCTATATAGAACAGAGAAAAATTTAATTGAACCGGAATATTTCATCCTTATTGTGCAAAGTCTTTAAATCTGTTTTGAACACGTAATTATGATTCCCTCACAATCTTTTATTTGGCATGTATTCTCTGCTTTACTAAGAATGTTTCAAAACTTTAATTTGTACACTTAAAACCCTGTGGGTAAGATAGCACTGCTGTTATTTCTGAAGTTAGTAAGAGGCAATAGTTTGATGAAGGCATGTTTTTTTGATGCTGCATTTGCTGTAAGGAAGGCAGCACACACTGATAAGAGATGGGAATACTTTGAGCTTCTGATTCTGTCATTAGCTGATGTTCTCATTTCATAGAATCATGGGATCACTTGAGTTGGAAGGGACTTTTAAAGGTTCCCATGTCATGATTCTTAAGTTAGAATGCTATTCAGCTTTCAGAACTTGACATTCAGCATCGCTGGACTATATCTAGTCCTGTGGGGTTTGGGTTAGATTTTTGCAACTTAACTGTCTTGATGTGGAATGATAACATTTAGAATTATAGAATCAACCAGTAGTCATTATTTCAGCACTTATGTTAAGGCTATTCAGAAAACAGATTTAGAAAGAATAGAGTTATGAATACACGCATGAAAACAAAACCTTAACAGAAACTACATATAGGCAAAAACAATTCATCTTAGGCAGTTCCAGACTTGCAGACGTGCAAGTATAAATGGAGAAATGGAAAATATCATTAGATCTCAGGAAGTAACCTGGGGATATCAAATGCACAGGAGCACTGCCTTTCTTTGTTATGGAAAATTATGTTATACTTAATCTTTCATTTAGTATAGAAGTTTTATCCAAACTATTAGAGAAAACACTATTGTCTAAATTGTTTTTAATTTGTACAAGCAGTATTACTTCTTCCATTATCTCCTTAAACACAGTTGTCAATTGGATTTTGGTACTATATAGTAGATCCTCCTGAGGAAGGTCTTAATCTCCCATTATAGTTGTATTAGATTGTAGACTTCTTTTTCTGGAACGTGGAATAAAATAGTAAGATGAGTTCCGCTGTTATTCTTGGTTGCACAAATCAAAGTGTAGCACTTGTAATTCTCTCTGAATTTGCCTTGTTATTATTACATTCTGGCGTAGACCATATTTTTACCAAAATGGTTTGTAGAACCTAGCTATAGTCACAATGCTGTTAAGGGTTATGATCTGAGAAATTTCACTCGTTTGCATCTTTAAGCCCATTCTTTAAACCTGAATACCACTCACTACCTGGAGATTCTTCTCTTCTGGTGTCCCTCCTGTGTGACACAATATTTTATGTGGCTCTGTTTCATTTTTGTTTGTCATTTAAAACTTTGTATTTAAGTTTTATGGTGTGTTAATGTTCATGTATTTCTCCCTCATCATAATTTGGCTCATTTTGTTCCTCGATGACTTCTTTTTTTTTTTTTTTTTTTTTTTTTCCAGTTGACTTTGCTTTCTTTATGGCTTTTGGAACTGTTATTGCCATTGTTAATGTTGTGCACCAGCAGTTCTCTCTCACCAATGAGAATGATTCAATCAAATTGAAGTGAATGGTGTTACTAGGTGCACTAGAAAGCAAAGCAAAGAAATAGAATTTACCATTTTCTTTTAACATTTCATCTTTCTTATGTACGTTGTTCAAGCAGCCAGGAAAGTCAACTGGGATGCATCAAGTATGGCATTGCTAGCAGGACAAGGGAAGTAATTTTCCCTCTCTGCTCTGTGGCTTCTCCTTGATTTCTGCATGCAGTTTGAGTGCCAGAGTATGAAGAGGACATAGAGCTTTTAGAGAGCCTCCAAAGGAGGGCAACAGAGATAGAGAAGGTTTTAGAGCAGGGCAGGCTGAGGGGAGGCCTGATGGCGGCTGCAGCTCCTCACAGGGAGCGGAGGGGGAGCGCTGAGCTCTGCTCTGTGTGACAGCGACAGGGCCCGAGGGAACGGCATGGAGCTGTCAGGGGAGGGGCGGCTGGGGGGGAGGGAAAGGGGCTGCACCACAGGGCGGTGGGCAGGGAACAGCCTGCCCAGGGCAGTGGGCATGGCCCCGAGTGCCAGAGCTCAGGGAGCATTTGGACAGCGCCCTCAGACATAGAAATTGGATTTTGGGTGGTCCTGTTTGGAGCCAGGGGTTGGACTCAGTAATCCTTGTGGGTTCCTTCCAACTTGGGATATTCCATGATTTACTCTATTGTCATTGCTGTGGCTGTTCTCCAGAATCTCAGCCATTGTGTATGGATGACTCAACAAAAGTTATGTTTAAGTACATTTTCTTGCACGTACACCATTTTCAGAGTACATATTTTTGGAAACAATTGTATCTAAGTCTATAGTTTTACATATTTGGAGTGTAGGATTATAGCAGTTATGTAGCAGGTTAAAATATACAAGTTGCCTGGGCGTACAGAAGAGAGGGCACTACAGACCGCTGTGCAGGGAGATCTCTGTGGAATGATGCGTTTGGTGATGCTGGGAGCTATGTTTCTGTTCTAAGCTTGAAATATGCTGAAGTACAAATTGTCTGGGAGTTATGTTCTGCTTCCCTTGAGCAAAAGAGTGAAAAAAATTAAGCAGTTTGCTTATTTGTGTATGTCAAATCAGTACACGTACGGTCCATCTAAAACTCAAGTGATGTTTTTGCCAGCTGTCTGTCATAAAGAAGTAATAGCAATATAACCTCTCTTTGGTTTATTACGCAGTTTTTATTTCTCATCAAATTTACTGCACTGTTTCAAGGGGTAGGTTGAAAGCAAGTAAATATTTTTAAATAGCATTTTAAAAATTTCCTACCATACTGAAAAGTAAACAGAAACTACTTGACCCCGCGTACTTCATAAAGCGATAGCTTATACTGGTGTCATTATACTCCAATTACCAGAATGTTGCGTGTAACTGGTTATATGTAGCTCTTTGCGTGTATATTTTCGCTTGTGTATGTGTGTGTAGGCACACACACAACCGGCTGGGTTTTAAATCCTTCAGAACAACTGTGTCATTTGTCATAAGAAAGGAAATAATTTGGTATTTCTTTACAAAGAACATGTATGTAATAGGCTACTTGTGACATAACACATCTAAAATCCACATGTAGGGATCAACTGATGTGCAGGAAACTTGATGTTTCAGGTTCCTGGTTCCAGACAGCTAGTGTGCTTGAAGCTTCTGAGTTTCTAACACTTTTACCACTTCAAGCAGCTACACCGGTGATCACTTTCAGTATTACTCATCTCAAATTATTTCTGCAAGGCATAGGAGAGCAGAGCAAAGTGTATATTGCCATCTTAAACCCCTTGTGGCTTTTTGTTTGCTTGCTGGAGAGACTGCAAAAGCCATCATCATTGTTCTTACAGCATCAATTTGCCTGTTATTGTCATAGGTACCACTCTGACACCCTTCTAAATCTTCTAATTTTGTCTTGCTATGCCTGTAGATTTCACCTCAAAATAAAGAAGCTTTAATCATTTTCCAGAAAATAACTACCCTAAAATAAACTGCTCTATAATCTTTTCAGAGGGGAGAAATAGATTGAGCTCTAGATACATTTCAGAAGGTGTAATCAACCTTGAAGCTCATCTTTGAACTTTACCTGCTGGGTTGTTTGGTGGGGTGTTTTGTTTTGGTGGGTTTTTCTTTGGTGTTTTTTGAGTGAGTTCCATATTTAACCTCAGGTATTTGTGGTTTCAATAGCTCGTGTCTGAACACAATCAGATATCCATACTCTCAGTCAATTGGCACAAAATATTGAGTTTGTTATGTTCAGCAAAGTTTCTGTAATAAACCCTGAATAAATATGCAGAGTGCTGGCCAGGAAACGTTTCAGAGAGTTTGATGGATCTAAATTACAGAATCCAACAGGTATCGTCTTTGTCTGGAATACCGGTAGCATATATAGATACAAAGTGGAGAAAAGCATTGTTTTGTGTGTTGGGGGAAAACAGATAACTTTCACCATAACAAATGATGCTGCCAAATTTCTGTCAAAGTGCTGAAGTGAGGCCAGTGCAGATTGTGGAAGATGGTCAGAGAGAAATAGTCTGGCCACCTTCTGTCTTTCTGCATTTCTGAAAAGGCAGGTAAAGATGTAATAAAATCAGAAAGTCATTGGTGTCAGTAATGAGGGTTTGGACCTTTTCAGTTATTGGGGAACAGTCATGAAAGTGACTCCTTGGTGGATGTATCGCACCTAGATGGTGGGGTAAATGACTTCTGGGTTCATTCTCAGTTCACACTGAGAATGAGAAATAAGTTGAAAGTTTGGGAAAGATTCATAAAAATGTATTTCATAAAAATGTATTTTCCTTGTCTTCCCTGGTGGAAAAAGTCATAAGGAAGTAGGTGAGTGGTACATAAATGGCAGAAAGTAAGGACAACATAGAACCAATAGTTAGGTAGGTGGGCAAGCTTTGTCATCTGTACTAAATCTGTAGAAAATGTACCGTTCTTATTCATTTTTTACTATTTATCAGCTGCCAATTGCTCCCCACAGCCAAGCCATGTGAGTGTTCCCAGTCCTGCTTCTGGGAAAACTTACTGCATTAGCATGCATCACTGGTGATAAAACAGTAATGAACAGTGAAAAGGAGGGAAGGGAAACTGCCTTCTTCAACTGGAACATCTGTTTGCAGAGTGGATGTCTGTGATCTTAATGAAAGGGCACTGTATCAGTTTCAAAAGAGACCTGCCATATTCATAGGCCAAAGCACAGAGTCAAGACAAAATATCTAGATTTACTGGATCAGGTGAAGAAAGCCAGTGATAAACAGTAAAATTACTGTTTGGGCATGTCATACAAACTGTGGAGGGGTAATGGTAGGAAGTGTAAAACAATTCAGAAAGAGCAGTAGATATTTGGGAACCTGTAGGCTGGCTAGAGTTCTTTGGGACCTCAAATCTAAAATCCTTCTGTAGCGGGTAAACATATCGTGTACAATTCAAGTCACAAATTGCTCTGCCTCCTTTTTAACCCATTGTGTCTTTTGTGTTTTAATAATCTCTTAATTGGAAGACTGTTCCAGAATTTCATGTCGTTTGGGATCATTTTATTTTAAGCTTCGTTTTTTAACATTTTTAAAGCTATAATCATTCTTCTTAACAAAAGAAATGTGTAAGAATTTTGTTTTGGTTTCGTTTTTGATTCAAATCCAAACTTTCAGTAATGAAAAAGCCATAATTTAAGAGCACAGGAACTGGGTTATGGAGGAAGCATAGAAAATAATTGGAGTTCTAACACCGAACCAGAAAGGGAAACTACTGGGGAAAAGACTACAGACATGGGAAATATGTAAGTAGGAAATATGGGAAGGATAAAGCCATATTAACTCATCTGAAGTAGTGCTGCCAACATTTACTGCTTGTGCTACCCAAGTGGCCTTTTAAGTCATCTAATAGTGACCTGATCTTTGAGGTACGGTGCAGGATGGATTGAATAAATGTATCAGTTGTCAGAGGGGAGAGAGGAATCAGGGACAGTGGGTGCAGTCATCTAAATATTGAGAAAAATGATTTGTCAAACTGTTTCTGTATATCTACAAGGTATTAAGCAGATGAATAATTGCCAGTGTGGGCTTGTCAAGAATAAATAATCACTAAGTTTAATTTCTCTATGTTAAAATAGTAGAACCTGCAAATAGAACCAGAAGAGTAGCTGCCATGTGTTTTGAGTTTATTTAAAGGCTTTAATTAGTCTTCTGTGATATTTTCACAAGTAATGCAGAGAAATATGGTCTAGGAGAAACTTATGTGCAGTAAGTACAAAAATGGTTGGATTAGTTTTGCTATTAATTGTTTATAACTTTCTCCCGAAATGAAAAGATACATTTAGAAGATTTTCTTTGGAAACCTTCCTGGAGTCTCGTTTTTCTTTCTGTTTTTCACCTAGTGAACTTAATGATAGAGAGTAGCTGGGATCATTGTGCAGATAACACAGAACTGAGAAGGGACTGTACTGGAGAACAAGGTCACATTTCAAAAGGATCCTGAAAAACTGGAAGAATAATCTGCAAACCAAGAGATGAATCTCAGTGGAGATGAGAAAGCATTTACTTCTGGTAAATCACAGCAGTCCTCCAGAAAAAGATGTGCATTATTTTGATTTAGTTTGATAGCACTGTACTGATCAAAGGATGATCCTTCCATTGGAATCTACGGATAAGAGTAGCCAGTACAATGAGCGGAGTCAGCCTTATCCTCAGTCAGTATTATGGGGGTCTCTACTGGAGCAGTGGACTCCATGTGAGGAGTCACCTTTTGGGGAAGACTGAGACTCCTCAGAGTCTGGACAAATGCTGTGTAGGTGATCAGAAGTGTAGAGATCATCCCCTGGAGAAGGAGTAAACCATTTTCAGTTCTTCAGCCTGCAGAGGAAAAGACGTACGCATTCTAATATGTAAAAGGATGTTGCAAGGAAAATAAATAATCTGTTTTGCCAATAGTGACCACTATAAGTAATATAAGGGTTCAAACTGCTAGGAATTACTCAAAGGAAATGTTAGAAAGAACTTTCTAAATGTCAGATTCATGGAGTAGTGAAATATTTGATGAGGTTTAGAATTTTTATCATCACAGGCCTTTGACGAGCGATTAAACGTATTTGTAGCTGCAGTTTTTCCCATACTTGGGAGTATTGTGGAGATGTATTTAAAATTGTATTTGTGTCCTTAAACTTCCTGGTTAGATGGCTGTATGGAACAGGCATATTCAACCTGAGGCCAGACAACTTCAGCAGCTACTTGTATGTACTACTCTGCTTTAATTGATCTGCCTCAAGAAAGAGAAGTAAGAAAACTTTTGCTTAAAAAAGTTTGTCCAATTTGTAAAATCTGTTTTCTTTCAGGAAGTTTCTTACCCATATTGGATTCGAATGGATTCAGTTATAATGTATGTGATTCAAGAGACATTTTGAAATATCTTTTTCATGCTCAACTAGGATGTTACATTTTAGCAGTTGAAGGCTTCACGTTAATTTTAGGCTATCTGTTAGTGCATGTTTGCTTTCAGACAGAAGTCTTATCACTCACCTTTCTCTGATTTCAGCTTTAAGAAGCTGTTCAACATGGCTGTCAGGATTATTTTATTCTTCTAACACTAAGTACTTTCTCCATTCCATCAGGGGTGGTCATCTTATGTGTTTTTGCTGTAATCCGTAAATACAGAAAAAAGCCCCATATAGCTTAATTAAAAAATTCATTGCCATTTTGTTTGACAAAAAGATAAACAATGCATTAAGCTAAATTGTCCATTACACTTTTATGTAAGACACTGTAATTACATGAAAGATAGCATTACAAGTAAGAACAAAATTTATCATAGGAGAGTGCTAATGCATTTAGATGCAATGAGAGTAGGTTTATTATAGTACATTTAGGATCGATATGCCGAGGGCAATAAACTTTACAACAACATACGAAAGTTTAATAAGCATGAACCATAAGAACAATGTAGACTAAACCTTTCCTGCTTCTGAAAAGCTGAAATGCAAAGAAGTTTTCATTTATTGCCTCAGGTAAAAAAAGTCTGCAGAAACAGATAAGTGATGACAAAGCTTTGATGTTAATAAACCCAAATGGAAGTCAAAAATCAAAGTGTGTAAACGGCTGGGTTATAGAAAGAAAGATGACAGAGTTATACCCTGTAATTAGGTGTAATTTGTGCTTTTGGCACAGCTATTTGTCCTGCATGAATAAGAGGTTGCCTTATGTTTTCTTGTCCCTGTATAATAGAATTGCATTACCGGCACATCCCACTTCAAACCTCTCTTGATTTTTTTTTTCCCAAGAAGTATTTGAAAGGAGTGTGCATGTTGCTTCCTTTTTATGTGAGCGTTGCAGTCAGTTTGCCATTCCTGGTACTTGAAAATAATCACCAACTCAGTGCTTATAAAACACTTGCAGTGAGAAGCAGAGTAATAATTCTAGTACAATGCAACCAACTCACAAAATGAGTTTCTGCCCTGAGTATAAATCAGAGATGCTTGCATGTTATCCAAGTAAATTACATCAAAACTAGAAAATTAATAATCCAGTTTTAATTATTTAATAAGTTGTTCTGTTCAACAGCTGCATAATTGGTAGTCTCATCCATATTTTAAACTGTTGTGGAACAAATTGCTGTTAATTTTATTTAGTTGATTCCTGTCTTTGTTTTACGATGTCTCTGCATGAGACATCAATTTTTCAGTGCTGAAACCTATTTTACAACCATCTTTCTGTCACACACTGTGAATATTTAAAAAGTAGTAATTCAATGTACTTTCTGTGTTGCAAAGAAGCTGGAAAGATCTGTTGAGTCAGAGAAAAGTGCTGATTTATGTATGGCTATAGATTTATACAGGTATCTCTTCTTAAACTTCCCTCTTTAGGGATAATTACTGTATCTTTAGGCATGCTAAATTATCTGTGCCTTTAATGAAACTACCACATGGTTGGCTACTGAGATGTGGGCTTAATCTCTGCTGTGGAGTTCACAGTTGTCATTTGATGAGATGTGAAATCCCCTGCCAGAGCACCTTTCACTTGGCCGCATTACACATTTGAGGTTGTAAATCCGTCATGTGCAATGTGAGAATTGACTGCTCCAGCCACTTGCCCAAGCTTATTTTCCTCACATACATGAAAATGCATGAAACAAAATTAAAATTTAAAAGAAAACAACTTATTTTTATCTTTACTTAAATATATTTTTCCTCTTTTTGCAGTGTTTGCTGCTCTGTACTTGAAATTTGTGCCTGCTGTGTTCATGAAATTCTCAGATGTGATCACTCCTGTGAACACTGTGGATTGGCTACATGTCAGCGATCCCTGGTGGCACGAGGTGGCTTTCTGCCTCCCTGAATGTGTCCTGTCTTCTATTAGATCCTTACAGGGATTTGTGCTCATATTATGATGTCTGTCCCTTTCTTTTCACTTGTCTTTTCAGTTGATGAAGCTTTTTTTCATGAATTTGACCTTGGAGGACAAACTTCCTGATGGGGAAGGTTGCACTCTCTTGATTCAGGCATTTCCTTTCTGTTTGGGTTGAGGGGGCTGCAGTTTCCCTTCTGATGATGTCTGTTTATTCAGAAGTGAGGGATTCCTTCCTCCCAGCCCAGCACCATCCCCACACTCTTACATACCTCTCTTTATCCCACTCTCATACCCCAGTCCAGGAACTGCCGTGGGCTACCCAGGGGAAGAGGATTTGCCAAGTCTGTAAGCATTTGTGCTGTTGAAGGAATAATCTTCTTGTTACAAAACCAGTTATGTAAGTATTTAATTTCAAAGGTCACATTTGGTAAGCTGAAGTGGTTGGCTAAAATTTCTGGAAGCCAACATGAGATATTAAAAAAATAATAAAATAATAATAATTAAAAAAAAAAGGCAAATCCCCAAACTGTGTTTAAACTTTTGCCGATGCTGTCAGAACTTTAAATTAGCTTCAGAAGATTTAAGGGAAAAGTGATACTTTTTGATATGATTCTACTAAAGTAATTTCACATCTTATTTTTGAGACTGAGTGGGATTCAGATGGATTCCAAAGAGCATAGAGAATGTTACAGGAGTACAACTTCCAGGAGAAGTTTGGTAACAGTGCAGTGACCTGGTGCTTACAATTGTAGGTGCTTGTAGAAAGATCTTCCACATCACTACTGGATTTCTGCAGCCTTAAAATTGGAAGAATTCAGAGAACTTTTTATGTGACGTATATTCAACAGGACCCAAAAGGGTACATTTTTTTCTACCTCATCTGTAAAACCATTCTGACCTTTAAATGCATTCTGACCATTTTTGATAATATTCTGTTAGTGACACAGAGTTGAGTATTTGTCAAACAGTCTCAGAAGTCAGAAAATGCTGATCTACAGGAGAATCCTAAGTGTAATACATGCTGATCAGTTACTTAAAGGCTTTTGGTTTTCCTCTTTTTCTCTCACTAAGACCCACTTTTTAATTTGACCTGTAGTTTTTAAGCTGCATTTTCTATCTGCAGTGGAATGAAAAGATTTGACCTGTACTTCTCTGCTAAGTCAAGTGGTATATCTGTGCTCCAAATGGTTTAGCTCATTATCTTTTTTCCTGCTGGCATTGTGAGCTAAGCTTTCCCAGACAGACTTGTTTAAATCTGTTTCTGGGCTCAGATATATGGTAATAATTGTCGCTATTCTTGATGCACTGGTGCTTGTTTAGAATCAATGTGATTTTGGAGTTACTGGCAATGCTCTTTCCTAACAAGTTGACAACTTACGTGCAGCTATCAAAGTCAGTGCTAAATTTTCGTAAGCCTGCAGTCTATAGTGATGGAAACATACTCTAGCTTAGGGCTGGTATTTCCCTCTCAATGTTTCTGGTCATTATTTGCTTTCCTCTTTCACTCTTACACTATAATAACTGAAAACCTTTCTAGATATGTCTCAGCAGAGGTTCTTGCTCAGGTTCAGTTTTCACTTGGAATACAGAAACAGAAGGACATGGAGCACATTCACAGAATTCACACAGAATTCACAGAATTCACAGAATCACATCACATCACATCTCCAGGTACCATTCCTCTGCAACTCTTTGGGTCGAATTCAAATCCAGGTGTCTGGTGCATTTATATGACTATTGATTTTCCAGTTAATTGCCTGAATTTATCATATTGTGAAGAAAAAAAGAGAAAAGAAAAAAAAAATTCCTCTAAATTTTTCTTTCTGTTTGAAGTAAATGAATTTGTGAGATTTCTGTCTACCTGTGATACATAGAAATGGAACTTCTTTGCTTGACTTTGAGTGGAGTTATTTTTTGTTTTCTGAGTGGAGGATTTTCTGGGGTTTTTTGTTATCTAAAATTTGCTGCAGAAAGTAGAAATTCAGAAGTGTACCTTGGGATTGTTTCTGCTGTTTGGGAAAACAAACAAACAAACAAAAAAAAACCTTGTCATATATATATCTATATATACAGCTGTCAGATTTTCTAATGGTTTTCTCCTAAATTTAGACATACACAGAATGGTAGTAATGTACTCTATCAACACTGATTATTTCTATTGTCTGTTTCCTCTGCTGAGGCACTGCAACGTGCTAAGAACAAGGGGAGTCCCTTAAGGTGAAAGGAGAATTGGACTTTATGTATTCAGAATTAACTCTTCAGTCAATGTTAAAAATAAAAAATGTGTATGTAAGAGTAAAGCAAGTGTGTAGTTAAAAATATTTTTTGTACTTGTGAAATGTATGTAGAGCTGAAAATAGATTAATGGATAAGTTACCCTTTTTCAAATATTTTACTGTAATTATTTTAGATTTATAGATAGAAAAATATTTCTTTCTACTCGTTCTCTCTCAGAAGTCTAAATCAGTTCTGGAGTTCTTTATCTCTTTGTGGTGGTCTGTTGTTTTTTGGTTGTTTTTTTGAGTTGTTAATTTGAAGGATGTCAAAGTCTTGGCTTTGTTTGAAAGTGTAATTACATCTTTCTTTGAGAATGTACAGGGAATTTTATCATCTGGAAATGGCAGGAGGAAGATTTGTGGTCTTTCAAGCTCTTTTGTTCCAAGTGGTAATTACTCTGTTCTACGTGGTAGTTTGAGAAAGCTGCTAGGTCAGTGGCTGCTGTTCTAATACAAATCTATCCCAACTGAAAGGTGGTGATAGTTCCAAATCAGATGTACTTAGACAATTGCATTGAACAGCTGGGGGCTGCAGCCCTCACTCAGCGTAAGGCATGATGGTATTTGTTCTTGCGGAAGCCTCAGTTTCTTTCAGCCGAAGACCCGATGGTGTGTGTTCCAAGAGACTGGTTGCAAAGGTTTAGTGCATTTGCTAGTTGTGATTCCACACTAATTTTTATCACTTCACATTATTGTAGACTGTGGCCTTCCAATACTTGAAGGGAGCTTATAAACAGGAAGGGGAACAGCTGTTTACATGGATTTATAGTGATAGAACAAGGAGGAACGGTTTTAAACTAAGACAAGGGAGGTTTAGGTTAGATATTAGGAGGAAGTTTTTCACTCAGAGGGTGGTGACACACTGTAACAGGTTGCCCAGGGAGGTTGTGGATGCCCCATCCCTGGAGGCATTCAAGGCCAGGCTGGATATGGCTCTGGGCAGCCTGGTGTGGTGGCTGACAACCCTGCCCACAGCAGGGGGATTGAAACTAGATGATCTTTGTGGCCCTTTTCAACCCAAGCCATTCTATGATTCTATGAAACATCACGGGATCAAGTTGGAAAAGACCTCTAAGAGAAGCTAGATCAGCCATCAACCCATTGACACCATGCCCATTAAACCATGTCTCAAAGTGCCACATCTACACAGTTCTTGAACTTCCAAGTATGGTGACTCCACCTGCAGCCTGTTCCAGTACCTCAGCAGTTTCTGAAAAATACATTTTTCCTAATACTTATATATTTATCTGTAACTTTGTGTGTATGCTGATACTTCCCTACCAGAGTCTGCTGAGAAAAAAGGCAGAAACTTCCCCTAGGAATTAATGTATGTGGAGGAGACACCCACAGAACTGAGGATAGGATGGTCTAGTTGTTTCACATGCTGAACCTCTGGCTTTCCTGTTGAGAATGTTAATAAAAAGGCTACGTTTTCTCCCCTTGTTTTGAAAGTAGAATCTCTTGTACAAAAATTGTACCACGTTTTATTTAGTAGAATATAACTTCACCTTCTGGTGCTTTGAAACAGCCATTTTCTGCTTCCAGATTCTGACCCAGATTATAGTAAGAATTTACCCATGGCATTCCTTTCAGGGACCTCCTATTTGTTTCGGTTTTGAAATAGTTTTTTTTCATTATTGCAGAGGGCAAGCATCTCTGTTCATCTCTGTCATTTCACCTATGCCTGTGATTCTGTGATTTATATTCCTTGGTGACTTTGGATAGGAGCCTAGTAAGCTTTCTTAAGTTTTGCATCTGAGGTTATGATATTTAGGTTTTTTCTAAATCCTCTTTCCAAATCAGCCTTTTACTCAGTTACTGATATTTTTCAGTGTTAAGTATGCCATAAAATTCTATTCAACTTTTTAAAGCAGCAACTGTTTTTGTCCCTTTAAATGGAGTGAGAAGAGCATTATGTAAATGCTGTTGTTTTTAGCTCAAATTTCTGGAGTGCACCACGAAAAATCATCTCTTTTCTGTGGCCATTGAAAGTGTCCAAGAAAACATAATGACCTCGATGATTTCTAACTAACAAATGAGAGTTACTTATGGCAAGCCAGCTCTGTTGAGTTAGAAGCTATATTTCCAAGCCTGCTTGTAAGTCTTCACAAATCCTATCACAATGGAAGCCATGGAGTAACAAAAATATTGTGAAACAAATGCCTCCTGGGTGGCTAATTATTGGCATTCTTTCCTTTTTACTCAAAGGGAAGCTCTGTATTTTCCCTGTAAAATGCTGTCTGACTTGAGAGCAAGAATGCTGTGGGGTGGGGAGTTGGAATCTCTTCAGTGGTTCATTTGTGAAGGATTTCTTATTTATGCTTTTATTTTATTAGAGGGGAAAAAAAAAGTTCTTATAAAGAAGTGTATTAAATCCTTACTGTCACAAAAAAACTGTTTAATACCTTGGCATTCTCTATTAAAATATCATGTAAACAATTATTGCATTATTTGTGCTGGTCCATGGATGTTCCAGTTTGAAATAAATGTTGAATTCAGAGGAACAGTTAATACACAATCTTAATTTAACATACTTTGTTTAGATGAACTAATGGAGTGAGAGGGCTTCTCCATTTGTTATACTTTCAAGTGAACGCCCAAGCTTTTCTGCTGATTCAAAATACAAACTTATCACATTACTGTTTATTGTGCACCGTAGATGTTGCGGTTATTTCCTGAATCAACTTGATTATTAAATATTTCAGATGCCATAATATTAATTAGAAAATGGCGGTGGTGTAATTACATACTGATCTTCATGGAAAGTGGCAGGTTCACAGAAGGCAAGAATAGAAGGCGGTCTGTGCCTTTCTGGGGCTGCCAGGAGGTGTCTGATGTTGTGGAAACTTTTCCATGAGTGTGGAAAATGAGATCCTCAAAGCTCAGACAGATTTTGGAGACACTATAGAAAAGAATCTACCTCAAGAAGTCAAAATTTGAGAGGAGAAAACAAGTTGCCCCAAATTATGCCTTGTTTATATTGAGCAGGCAGGTCAATAAACCTGTTCTCTCTGTGAATTTCATTGTAGTCAGCCAGAGCCAGTGACCTGGTACCTTCGTTGCTCTGCAGAATATGGGGAGAGATTGCTGGAGATGTGGACAGTGACTGTCTCTGGTACTACCTTGGTAGCCTTATTTTCTATTTTTGGTGTTCTTCAATTGTGCAGTGCATCCTAGGAGATTAGAAATTCATCACTGTGCATCTGTTGTTCCTTCTTTGTGAGAGCTGTCAGTCTGATGTTTTGACAGGGTAATGATTTGGGAGTAAAGAGTGGACTGATTGTTCAGGGAGGAAGGATCTGTTGGTTTCTGGCTGTGCATCATTTTTGTGTCAAGATTTCCCCCTTCTCTGGCATCTGACATTAGAGATGTGAAGTCTGCATGTATTTCTCATGGTTTTGCTGTATATTCACAGCTTCCAGGGAGCGAAAAGTTTCCTTAAGTCCATTAGTGGCTTACAGCATTAAGCAATTCATAATTAATTTGTTAGCTCGTTTTTGAGACTATCAGGATTACTTTTTTCTCCTCACTTAACAGTATGTGTCTATGTGTATGTCTATACACATGTGTATAATATATGTGTATAAACAGCATTGCTTTTACTAATGATTTCAGAGCATGTTTTAGTTAAGGCTAGTTCTTATTAATCTCAGAGGGCTTCTTCAAAATCAGTAAGGCTTGTAATTTTTTACACATTAATAAAAATGAAATAGATTCTCTCATGTGTACCTGGTATAAATCCACTGGCTTCCCTTGAGCTTCCCTGATTTATACAAGCATCACATTGTTCACAGAGATAAACTAAGCAGAAGATAGCAAAAACTGGAAGAAGATAGGTGGGATGCAGTGAGTGTCCTACAGTCACCTTGAAGATGAAATATAGGAAAGCAGCAAGCTGAGAAAATCAGGCTCCCTAGTCTTGGAATGCAGAATGGGGAAAGTACAAAGATGGCCTTGGAATTGACCCAGGCTATTTCATTTCTAAAGAGACCAATATGTGTGTGTATATAGTATCATCTTTATACTTGGTTTTCAAATGTGGTAAAACAACTCAGCTAAAAAAGCACCCTAAAATACTTTCTTTGGAAAAGAGATTATCAAATTATGCTTAATTTCTGTTTGCTTGAATTCTGGTTAAACTAACAGAGCATAAATAGATCCTTAGAGCTGAGCACAGTTCTGAGTGTTTTGTCAAATGCAAAGAGACTTAAGCAAGTTTTGCATGTGTTTAAAGGTTCCAGTCTGCTGTGGTCTGAGTCCTGTTACCAGAATTCTTGAGTCTAATGAATGTCAGCCCGTGATGTCAGAGGTGTCTCTGGGTGATGTTTTTAGCAGTGGGGAAAGTAATGAGAACAAACCACATTTCAGATGACCATGCAGGTTTTTAGGAGGATGGCATTCAGGCTTTTGTTCATCAGTGGTGAAAATGCATAGCTAAAGGTGGTGACTGTGCAGAAAAGTAGTATTTTGTAGCTGAGAATATGTTTTCTCAAGTAGTGTTATTGTGCTCTTTGTATAAGTTGTCATTTCCATAGAAATAAATAGGAGGCATTACTTCTGGAGCAACCTATTCATGTTCTGTTATCACTAAATGTAACTAACTCCAGACAGGGCAAGTACTGAAATCACGATGGTTGCTTTTCAAAATTAACATATGTCTATATATTGCTCATTTATGCTGTAATTTCAGTAATTATATATATATATTTAATCTGTGGAAGTAAGAAATGGTGATTATTCTGAAGACAAGCATCTTTTTATTTTTAATGGCAGTATTTTCCAGATATGAGCAAAATCTCAGGAGTAAACAGCAAAAAAAAAAAAAAAAAATTAAAATACTTTTAGTACAAGGAACCAATTCAATTGGATCCATGTGGTGAAATACGGTAGTTTCTCTGCCTCCCAGTCCTGCCAGTAGCTGCTATTGGTCCTGAAAATTTGTTACAAATTTCACAGCTGCTGTTGATGAGTTAGCTGGGGTAATAGCTTGTGTTAAGCTGTAATTGGACACTGCCTGTCATCTTCACTTGCAGCATTTTGAACTCTAGTTAAACATTATTAAGCTTGTGACACCCTGTGGCAGTGGGAAGCCATTGCATATTATGGATTGCAGCAGCAGATTTATCTTGGACATCATTTGGGGGGGGGACAGAGCCTTTACTTTTCAAAACTACAGTGACTGCAAACTACATATGGCCTCTGAAAATAGGCATTCTCCTTACTGACAAGGGTAGAAGTTGCTGGGCCAAGCAAACGTTGTATTTTGCCCATCTTTCTTTGAAGCTGCTTCATTATCACCGATGTTTCTGAAACGCCGTTATGTCTGTGTGCGCAGCATGTCCAAAAGACAGCAATATTTCTCAAAGGCAGGGTCCTCATTAACATTAATGTCTTTGTTTTCTTAGGAACCCTTGAAATTCTTTTGTAAAATAGCTCTCAGTAATATGTATTGTGTTATCACCAAAGGCCTGAGGAAGACAGACCGGAGTGTTTCATGGACTTTTAAATCATTGTGCTTGCAGTGCTCTTCAGGGATTCCTTGAAGGAGATCAAAACCATTCCTGTCATGTGCTGGTAGATGGCAGGGTATGGGACAGTATGGACAACTCTCACCAGATCTTGAAACGTTAACCATAATATATGCACCTCTCCACTATAAAGAAGCATTTCCTCCACAGTGTAGTGTTTTGATGAAGCAGTAAATTAGCTTGTCTAAACATTGTATCCCCATCTGCTGATGACTGCTCTTTTTACTGGCAATTTACTAATTTTGCTCTGTATCAGATTCAGCTGAGATGGAAGTACCTTCAGTGCTTCTGCTGTTAAAATGTAGTGTTGTGATACAGCTTGATGAAATACCTGTTCTTTGCCAATAAGTACATACCTTGGACAGAAGACAGATAAATTGTGAAATTTTAATTATGAACCTACAGCATAAATACCAGCATATTTGTGTGCTTCTAGGAGCTGTGGCAGCAGCTGTGCCTTAATACTTGCACAGGGCACCATGAAAGTTAACGGGCGTCTGAAGTCAGTTACCAGGTAGCTTCTACTCTTTGCTGACAGATAAGGTTACTCAACACTGTTCTTTATAAGCCTCTTTCCAGTTGTTCTTACGTGTCAGAATGCAACTCCTCACTCTGAAATTTTCTGTGCCAAGAGCCAGCCTTAGGATGAAGTTAATCAAAAGTGTTCGATGAAGATGAGATGGAGAATATAGGACTGTCAGAGGGGCCTCAGCAATACAGAATAAAGGAATGGGGCAGGGCAGTCCTTGTGGAGTCGATGATTGGGGGTTGGACTCGATGATCTCTAGAGGTCCCTTCCAACCCCTACAATTCTGTGATTCTGTGAGTCTGTATGCTGGGAAGTCTGGTCTGTAAAATGGCAGTCCTGGCGTTCTGTTATCCTTGGTTAACCAGGGTAGGACCCTACCAAATCCACCAATTATTCCCTTAGCTCAAATGGCAGAGGCCCATGCTATTGCAAGAACTAACTTAATGCAGTTATGGAGTGAACGTGGTACTATGCAGCAGAGCTGGGGGGGTTAAAGTGTATTTTAGATTACTAAAATAACTGAAAAATCTTCCAAAGTCATCGAAGTACTGTATGTGTAGAAGAGGGAAGGCTAAGTTTTCACTGAACTATGAGTGATAATTGAGTCCTTCCTTTTGTGACTTTGATGTTCTTTGATGTTTCTGAACAGTGGGCTGTTCAGGAATACTGCCACAGAAATGATTTTTTTAGCTGCAGCGATGGTAGTTGTGTGACATACAAAACAGGACCGGAGGACTCCTTGTTTGGAAAGCTGAGCGATGGATTGGAAACAACAGTGCAAGGAATGGGGTAGGCAGGAGAATTCCTGTGACAAGACATGGGGGTGGTTGTGAGTCAGTGTGCTCCTGGGAAGGGGAGAAAGCATCCCAGAGTGGGTATCAGAGGTTGGAACTGAGCTGTGAATTGAACTAGTCAAGAAGGTTAGTGGCAGAAAGGTAATATATGCATTAGTATAGATTAGTATGTTAATGCATCATTGATATGAAAATGGGTGTATGGTAAAAAGAGCGTTTAGGAACAAAGGGCATTTTGCATTAAGATATAATTAAGAATGCTATTTAGTTGATTGTGTGTCTTGCAGCCTTTTAGGATATGATTTATACCTCCAAAGAGTAAGCATTCTATTAAAGCCTACATTTCTAATTTGCTGCTTTTCCATTTTGAATGTAGTTTAATTGTCTTTAGGATTACATTTTCTAATGAGCAAAGGAGTGTATCCAGTGGCAGGGGTGTGCTGACTTCACATTGCAGTTACACTTTTGTCTTACTTGGTTAACACAGTTTTCAATCACTTTTTCTGTTGACAAGTATGGTAAGATCAGAATGTTTTGCCCTTTTCCTATTTGCCTATGATAGTTGGTGCTCATAGGTGGTGTAACTGTGATATTGCATTTTCATGTGACACCTCGATCATGTAAGGCATTCCTTGGATGTGATAAACAAAGGATGACTGGAGAGCAGTGGATCCAAATGTAGTATAAAAGTGTCAGTTAAACAGATTAAGAGAAAAGGCTGGCTGGTACCTGCAGAGCAGGAGGATGTGTTGTCAGGGAGTGTTACTGGCTAGTTGTGAACAGGGAAGCAAAGTGAGCTCTGGCACTTGGGGCTGTGCCCACTGCCCTGGGCAGGCTGTTCCATGCCCATTGCCCTCTGGGGCAGACCCTTTTCCCCAGTATCCAGCCTGTGGTGGTCCACTAGAAAATGGCACATTGCAGATTTATTCTGGAGTCTGGCATGAAGCAAAAGGCAGCTATTGATCTTTGATCAAACTAATGATTTCTGTGTCTTAGGGTATGTGAAAAATGGCTTTGCCAGAAGTGATGAGAGGGGTCTGCTTGGCAGTAAGTCTTGGATTCCATGAAGGTGGCTGCCACCTGTGAGTCACACTTGCACACAGGTGTGTATCAGCTAACTCTTCTTTTCTGAGCCCTGCTATAGATATAGTGGTCCATTTTGTTATAATCTGAGCTTAGAGAAAAAAATAAATAAATAACAAAATGTAATAAATTTCCAGTGAGGTTCAGAGTATTTTCTCTTTGGAAATATCTGTAGCATGATTGCTTTCTTATTATATCTCAAGACCTACCTTTTCTTTTTCACTGTCTCTTTTGGGAAGGCTACATTAAGTTTCAGGGCTTCGGTTTTGTTGTTTTGTTGGTTTTTTGGGGGGGTGGTTGAGGGGTTGTCACATTTGTGGTGCTCAGGGATATGATTTATCAGAGGGTTGTTAGAGTACTATGGTTAGGTCCAACTGTGGTTGGACTTGATGATCTTCAAGATCTTTTCCAACCTGGGTAATTCTATGATTCTGTGATTCTATTTAGCACTGCTTCCCAGTGAATTGGTTTCAGACAAGATGAAGGATACTGATTCCACTGTTGTGTAGTCTTAGGCATAATTTAACCTTTAATAAAGATTTAAGTACTGATTGCAGTTTGAAGCTCAAAACAAGTGAATATTATTAACTGGTATTTTACATTTTTCAGCTATCAAATTGGATTTGTGCTTATGGCTTTCAGTGAAATACTGACAGATTTTGTTTAAATTGCTTTTTAAGTAGCTGAATAGCTGTAGAGTTGGGCTTTTCTGAGGCCTTTTGTGGGTGTCTCAAAATTAATAATCACAGAAATTTTTAAAATAGCTGGCTGGTTTATTTCTAGCATGCTTTCTTTTGCAGATGGTTTTTGAAAGCATTCTGCATTGAAAACCCTCGCATGGATTTAGAATGGCTTTGAAACAGTTTTGAAGGTGGTAGAATAGAAAGCATGTGACATGACTACTTAATCTCTGGCTGGGGCCAAGGGTCCTTTTTATATAATTCCATCATTCTTAAAATGCAGTGTTACCTGCAGGCTGATGAGCCATTGCAAATAAATAAATAAGATAATAAGAAAAAACAATTAACCAGTGCCCTATAATTTATGACAGTATCATACAGTAAGTTAAATGTGCATTTTTAGGGTTTTTTTTGTTTGTTGTTGTTGTTGTTTTTACTGTCTTGGAGATCTTTTCCCACCTTAATGATGCAATAGAATCATTGTTACAGCTGTGCTATTTGTAGGTTTAAATGTATTCTTCATTTTTTCATGTGTTTTGGTAATTGTTATAGATCCATCATTCATGGTCCCTCTGCTAACTCTTAACAGCTGATGGGATAAACAGAATCATCAGAGGATTACAAATTCAGAATGTATATTTCTTTAAAGAGGGTGTTGTTTCTGCTATTTCAGCAAAACAAGATGCAAGATTATTTTCTAGTAGAATTATGACCATAAGCTGAAATGTAGAATGCCTCATTTTGCGGATTCATACATCTGAGTTCCTCGTAGTTGTGTTTAATAAATGTTAGTTTTGGTACCAAAGTACAGTTTTCACCACCCTTCATTCCTGCCTAACTTTAATCAAAGTTTGGTTTGCCTCTTTATTTTTTCCCCCGGTAAATCTCATGCAAACATTTTGAAAATTGTCAAAAGAAATCCACCCTAACCTTAAAAATCAATTCTGCAAAGGTGATTGAGTTTGTGCTTTTCTTTTAAAGATCAAACTTCCTGTAATACTTCCCATATAATCCCTGTGTAGTTAAATAGCCCAGCAGCCATAACATGCTTGAAATGTATGCAGAGCATCGGCCCAGAGTTTTAACTCTTAATAACAGAAGGATCAAAGGACTTTACTGACATGATTCTTTTTAAATAAAACATGATACAGACATAAATGTTAGTCCGAGCGAAAGGCTTTTAAAGTGTGCATTTCTGATATTTTATATTGTAGGTTAAAACCAGTTCTCATTGTTTCGGACAGAGAAAGAAATCTTGCGCACCTTCGTCATTCTAAAACCAATGGTGTCATTTCAGTTTGTTCACCATGGATCTGATGGAGAACGATGGCTCTAGGGGAGGCGATGGGTGGCATGTTTCTTGCTTCCTTGTGTACAAAAATAAAGCGGCGTGTTCAGAAATGTGCTTTGATGTCTTTAGAAAAAGGCAAACCAGTAACAGGAGGCTCTTGTACATTTGTAACTTGCCGTGTAACTTGGAATTATTAAGTAAACATTCTTTGAAAGTAACTGTATTGCTGTAGGGTACTGAAAATAATGGGAACTGGAATATCCCTGTCATAATTTGAGTGAATTATAATGACAGGTCAACGGCTTTACTTCTGTCCTGAAATTTGTCTTTAGAAAGACAGCTATGTGGGCTTACACAGGTGACTTCTGGTCTTCAGAGCCTCCCACTGGGATGAACCGAATCACAGAAGTGTTTAAAGAAGCTGCCTGGCACTGGTGTCCTTTTGTGGTTCATTTTAATTGGGGGATTCTGTGTTTATAGCAAATTTATATCCGCTTTTCCCAAGCTATTGTTCTGAAATGTTGAATTAAAAAATGACCTCTGCTGTGGTGGAGTGTATTTTGTCTCAATTCTTAAAGATTTTAGATCTCTAAAAGTTTTCCCAGTCGTTAAATATAATATCTTTACTTTTTTGGACTAATGCACCGCACAATTTATGCTTTAGTATTTCAATTAAATACTTCCTATCCAACTTTCAGAAAGGAAACTTTTGTTGTTGAGAACAGGAACAAATTCACACTCAGTGTGTGTTTTAACTGTAGTGTTGAATCATAGAATCATAGAATGGCCTGGGCTGAAAAGGACCTTAAAGATCATCTAGTTTCAACTCCCCTCTGGTAGGGTTGCCAACCACCAGACCAGGCTGCCCAGAGCCACATCCAGCCTGGCCTTGAATGCTTCCAGGGATGGGGGCATCCACAACCTCCTTGGCAACCTGTTCCAATGCATCACCACCCTCTGTGTTGATGACCTGCAAAACATGTATTTCTCTGTTTTACAGAAGAATAGTTCACACATGCAGTGTGCTTGATCACTAGGTTTTGTAGCTCTTGTTCCACTAGAGCACACTCTATTAACCTTATAAATAGGGATGTTATGGGAAGAGGCCTAACAATGCCCATGTGCAAAATATTTGCAAGGAGAGGAGAAAAGGATGTGAATTGTTGGAGTTCTTCGTATGAAGTGTTGCTCTGTTTTTAAATATTTTTTTTATATATTTGCCACCCAGTGTGCAGAAGATCTCCTCTGTAACTGGGATCCAGGGCTTGGAAAGCCCTCAGAAATATGTGCATGAGGAGGGGCCTTGTTTCTTCTTACTGGGTCTACTATCAGATGAAAGATTGTCTCAGCCAGCCCCTGGGAGGCTTTTTCCCTTGTTTTATAACCAGAACTTACTTTCTTAGGGCTGTTACAGGAATAGATTTTATATTCCTGTTCACAACTTTGGAGAAACTGAAAATGGCGAGAGACTTTCAGTCATAGATGAAGAAGCATATTATGCAACTAATTGCTTGAGGAATTGAATTAATAAAATGGAAAACATATTGCAGTGTTTCTGATATGCAGGATTTGCCTGCATCTTCTGTGTGCTGCTGTTAGGCTGAGTTCATTTTCCTTTCACAGGACAAGGGCGATGATCAAAGCAGGGCCTGTAGGGCCTGTTAAATCTGTTTTCCTGTGGCAAGTGAAGCCACAAGCATGGGAACATTGTGTCTAGGTCTCATTCATCAGCTGCATGAGCAAATTTCCCCATTTTCTTCATGCAACAGTTGTAGAGTAGTTCCTGAAGAACTGTAGGATAAAATCATTCGAATTGGAAGGGACCCTGAGACGTCATGTAGTCCAACTGACCTGCAATTAACTGCAATGAATATCTGCAAACACAGAACCCATGAGGTACAAAACCCATTGAGGTGTACAGGTCCAAATCATTGCTTCAAGGAGTATGTTCATTATATTACTGTCTGTGAAGTTCAGTATTGTTTGGATTTTAAAACTATGAATCTTTCAAGCAGGACATTACACTCATTTGTTTTTTGGTGTTTTTTTTTTTGTTGTTTTCTTTTGTTTTTGTTTTTGTTTTTTTTTAAATCATACAATTATCAATTAGCTATACTAATTGAATAGCTGGAAACTAATTTGTTGCTCATTCTTAGGCCTTCTGAAGCTGTTAAAACACTCTGGGTTTCTTAATATTACTTCTAGTAATGGAAAGTAAACTAGTCCTAGATACACCCACCAATTTAACATGTCATGGGTAAAACATACAAAAAAGAGATTGTGTGTTTAGTATAACAGATGAATATAAATTTACCTTCTTTTATCCTTGGTGAAGGGCATTCTCCTTTGCATCTTGGCACAGTATGTTCCAGTTTTCCAGCAGGGAAAAAAAGGTGAAGCAACTTTTTTCCAGCTACCAATGACTGCCCATTTGGAGCAGCATGATATATTTCAGGTCACTCCATGTAAATGTCTGTGAACCAGCTTCAGCTGGATTTAACTTCAGCTTCTTCATGAAGTGGAGCAGAGTAAATGCTTCACAGTGAGGCCACTAAAACGTGAGTTATTCTAACAATGCCTACATTATTTGCATATCTAAATGAATTACCATATCACAAATTATTTTAGTCTGAGATGTTTGGAATATCCATAGAATAAGCTTTTCTGGTGCTGATCAGGCTGTGCTGTTATTTGATATATGCCGTTTTCTTCTCTTCCCACTGCCTTTTCTGGGTGATTTCTTCCCCAAAATACTTCTCACTAGCTGTTTTTGGACTAGTAAGTTAAATACCTGAATCACTTTAAACATAGCTGATGTCTTTCAAGAATGTTACATATATATATATATATATATATATATATATATATAAGTAGTGACCTAAGATACAGTTCTATGAATTTGAGGCTTGTTTTCCTCATCAGCAAAGGAAGGCTGGAAGAGTACCTATCAAGTCTCGGTTGTTTTCAGCATCTGCAATTGAAAATGGAAGTGAAGGCACTTCTATGTGCTCTGTTTAAAAACATACACATGGGGAAAAAAAAGAAGAAAAAAAAAAAGAGCTTATGTTGAATTCACAAGATTACAAAATACTGTGCAGGTAAATCGTTTTGTATACAGAAAGTTGAGGTAAAACTTCAGAAAACATTAGAATAGATCCCTTCGTTTCCTGAGCAAGAAGATATGTAAAGAATGAGCATAGCACAAGGCCTGGGTGTTCTGAAGGGTTGTGCAGATAATGTGTAATTTGAAACCACTGCATTTGTATTCTCAGAGAAATCCAGAGGTAATCAAACCTGCTAACACAATGAGTTTTGTTAAATGTATTAGAAAAAAAGAAGTAAGAGCCCTTAAAAGTGCTTTGAAGTTTTGCTTGCACACAGCATAGCACCATAATAGCCGTCAGGTGTAATCTAGACAAAGGGGACTTTGATCTTCTTGTCTTGCTGGAGTGGGCCGCATTTTGAGGAAAGATCTCCACTCTTCCAGCAAACAGATGCACAGAGAGGGGATTAGCTTCAAATTCACCTCCAGTTTGTGCCTTCTTACTTCAGGCTTGTGCCTTGTAATCATGTTGCTAGTTTTGTTACTGAAGATTTAACTCTTTACTAAAATAACATTCATGCGTTTCTACCTTTTTTGCACAACAATTTAGCAACAAAATTGTTCTTAGAGAAGCATAATAGGTCAGTGATGATGTAGCAGTCTCTTCAGAGTAGAAATGTTGCTGTAGCTGCCCGTCTCGCTGTTTATCTGCTAAGTGCTGTATTCAGAACTCAGGAAACTGATATTCACGTTCTCAGCAGTCATGCTTGTGATTGGATCTGTCACAAACTGGCTGTTGTTATTCTTCTGCAGAGTGTATTTTCCTTTTCCAATGTGTGAGAAACATTTGCTTTCCTTTTATTCCTGCCTTAAAATATTCAAGTAATGAGCTGCCAGCTGTCATACGTTATGTACTCTCCTTCATCAAGAGTTCCCAGAATTCGTACCAAGAGAAATTCAGATGCTGGTGGCCTCAGGAGGAGTTTCTGGTTTTGTCCTGCCTTTCACACAGAGCTACAAACTCAAGTACTGCGCTTACACTGATCAGTTGATGGGTGGTAGCTGCCCACATGCAGAAGGCTCAACCTGTGGACTTCACATTGTCCTGCAGCTGCTTGTGCTGTTCAGGTTGAGCCCTTCAGTGCCTTCAAATAAAGTTATTAGAAATAAAATATGAAAGCAGTTGTGGCTTGTTTAATGTGTTAAAATAATCAAGCGTCGACTACATTTTAAATAGCTAAAGATGAGATACAGCACCATTGCTGTGTGTTCTAATCAGGAGTGAAAGCACCTGTTTGTTGTGCAGAAACTGACACATTCATGTTTATGTCCTATGACCGCGAAGAGGGTCTTATAAGCATAAGCACCTCTATGCTTATCTTTCGTTTTTTAGATTTTCTGAAACCATAAATCTGCAGGAATGGTTGCTCTCTTTTCTCCATTTAAATGAAGTGCTGGATGCTAAAAACATGAGTGTGGGTGATAACTATGTGGCTGCTGATCAAAGCAGCTACAGAGGGAGTGAGCCCTCTAATGACCCAGGTGATTTTTATTGAAAGTCCCCAGGAGCCCTAGGCTTAATCATACAAGATAATTGTACTTTGAACACATGTAAACTCACCTCATGTTGTCCATTCTGACTTCTAGATGTAACCTGTGGCTTGTGAAAGAGATAAGAGAAGGACCTGACTTGATGATCCAGGAGGTCCTCTCCAGTCCTACTTTTTTTTTCTGTTTCTAGTTCTTGTTAAATTTTTCTTGTTTTTCTCCATTTGGTAGAAATGCTCTAAAGATAAGACTTTTATTTGTTCTTCCCTCTAATTATACTTCGCTTCCTAGCAAGTTTTTGGTTTCTTAAGCCAGAGGTGTACTTGTTACTTATTACTTAAAGCAGTTTCTCTCCGGAATTTCTCCCATGGTAACATTTTAGTGGTCTGTGGGAAGGAAGTTGAACACATCCAGCATATCAGCCTGAGTTCTGCCCCTTTGGAGAAAGACACAAACTTTGCATTACGTACATTTTGTCAGGTTTTAAAATTTGAGAACACTTTGTCATTATCAAAGATGAGCTGCAAAGGACATAGGCTGTTTTGTGTTAGCATTGTAGTGCATGTTTGGCAATGAAAACACACTTCTGTACCCTGATAAAATTGTGTAGGCTTTTGAAGGGTTGGGAGAGACCAATGTCTTGCCAGATGAAGCATTTCAAAGCCAGTACTTGTGCTTTCAACATCATCCTGTCTGAAGCAGCTTATTCCTTACCAAATAAGCTGGAATTGCTTATATTCTGGTGGTAGGATAGATGTAACAGCAGAAAGTTGTCACTGCTTTCACAGATACCACTGGAACATTCTCACTAACTAGACCAGATGTATCCCTGAACTCAACCTTATCTGAAGCTCAACAGTGTGGGACAGCTGGTGTACTCCCAGCTCCCATGGTTCTTCCAGAGCTGAGACAAGGCTCTGTCCTGCTGAATGTCTAGTAGTTTTCTGTATGTCTATCTGTAGTCCCTGTTCCACCCATTGCCCAGATTCCTGGGCTGGTAATACTACCATGTGCAGTGGTTCTGCGTGCAGGGCCAGCTGCAGTCATGTCAGCTTGCTGATGCCTTCAAGCTGGGAGGGCATTTGTTGTCATTATATTCTACTAGAGAGCATTTTTAGAAAAGCTACAGTGGCTCACATCAACTCTTCTAGTTACAAAGTCAGAAATGAAACGTGTTCACCTGGCACACTGCTTGGAGCTACAGCTGGTGGCAGTGGTAGAGCTTTATTTCCTCTGAGCTCCAGGAAAAGAGGGTATTTCTATCAACTCCTTTTTCTGGAATTCTTACACATAAGTCATTTTAGAAGTGACATTAATGTAACACTTCAGTACCCCTAATAAGGGAAATGTCTCTGCAGTTTTTAAGCTGAGTGAATGAAAAGGAGATGTTGGCTAGGAGATGTTATAGAAGGTGGCTGGACTTCATTATCCAAGTATAACATATACTGAATGGTTTGTAATAAAATGTGGAGCTGTTGACTCAAGTTTTCCTTTATTAAATAAAATAAAATACCTTGAAATCTAATAATAATAGTAATAATAATAATAATAATAATAATAATAATAATAATAATAATAATAATGATAATGATAATAATAATAATAAATGTAGGAGAAAACTGCTTCATCAGATACTAAATTGATAAGAATTGTGGTCAGGTGGCTCAAAGTCTGTTGCCTTAATGGATTTCTGGCAGAATCCATAAGTATAATTAAAGAAAAACATCCTAAAAATATTTTTGTCAGGATGTATCAGCACTGATTGCTATTTCAAACTTCTGGAAACAAAATGCAGAGTTTGTTTAATTTGAGATTAGTATTCCAGACTGATAGCTGAAGAGTGGATGATGCTTCAGCTTTGAAGACAAGGGACATTGGAGGTTTTAAGCTTCTAGTTGGCAGACTTGCCTGATGAGTCAGAAGGTGACAGAGCTCTGTTTAACTGCGTGTTTTAGCTCCACGCTCTTTGAAATGGAAGTGCTGGTATTGCTTTGTTCTAATGCAGAGCAGAGTTCTGCATTAGAAAAGTTTAGAGTTTAGATAAGGATGAGAAAGATGCAGTTCAGGGCTTTCCTTTAGGAAGGAGCACATGCACTGGCAGACCAGGCTGTAGGGTCATCTGTCCCTGTATGCAGGCACTGAGGTGGCCTGTGTTTGCTGCTGGGATGGGATGAGCAGACTCTTACAACATTACATCAATAGTGTAACTAGAAAGGACAACTGAAATCATATAAATGTTATTAAAAATTGTTTTGCACAGCATGATGTTGCTATTCAAAACTGATAAATTAGTAGTTTTCTTGCAAGTAGGATTTGGAAACAAATGTTTTGTGTATGTTAAATGGGTAGAGTTTGTGGATGTTTGATGAACCTGGTTCACAACTCATCCTTAAGGGTTCACACAAAAAAAGGCATGAACACGTCACAGATCCCAGACAGAGCAGTGCTGACTGTTTGAGGCTGGATATTAAGCTGCAGGTAAGTGTGATTTGAAGTGGCAGAATTACTTTGGGGAAAATGAGCAGGGTTTTGTGGCAGGTTTTCTCATGGCAGCTGTATAAAGCTGCTCAGAAGTGTGGAGTGCTAGAACTAGTCCCAGCAGAGATGGATTATTGGAAAAATGCAAGTGAGGTGGGCAAAGTTGCCTGATAGATTGCAAAACCATATGATAAATTATACTGATCACATGCATATGGCTCCCATATAAGTAATATATGTATATTTGTGCGCTGAGCTTTATTCCTTCCCCCAAAAACCCACCCCCCTTTTTTTTTGATAGTAAAATTCAGAGCAGTGAATTAGGAATGATACAATCAGATATAAAAGGATTTAGAGCTGTTTAGGTGACTTGGCCAACAGCTGGCAAATGCAGTTCACTGTGGAAAAATGTAAAATAATTAGTCTGGGAGCAAGAAACCAAGGAAACACAGTGTGTGCAGAAATGGAACAATCATTCAGCACGCTGACTAGGAGAAGGATTTGAAGGTTATTGTGGAAAAATCATTGAAACCATGGGGCTTGTGCACAGCTGCAAGAAGTGAGTTACTAGGTTGTATCAGAGGGATAAAACACAAAATAGGAGGCTATACAGTTACAGGAGTGTTAGGCTCCGTCTGGCACAGTGTGCGTAGTGTTGGTCACCGTGCTGTACAAGGCAGGTTGTCTGGGAAAGAAGGCAAAGCTTGGGACAAAGATAAATGTTTTGCATGTTAAGGTTATGGAAGGTGATACAGAAAAGGCAATATTGTATTTTCTCTGTATGAGATCAAAAATGGGAATAATCTTAAAAATGAAGCGATGATGTAGAAGTGAACAACTTAGAACTTCACAGACTGGTGAGCGTCTGGAGTAGATTATTTCAGGAAGACTGTTGGTATACAGAGTGTACATACATTCTATGGGCTTGGTAAAGAGAATTTAAAAGAGTGGCAGTGGTAAGACTGTGGTTGAGACAGGCATGTCTTTCTGTCCTCTCTTACAGTGACTTTGGTTGACCAGAGTTTTCAAAGTGATTGTAGCTTTTAGAGGAGATACGTAGATGTGAGACTACCATTTCTATCTATGAATTATGCTTCTGCATAAGCCTGTATTGGAGAGCACCTGAATTTTGCATGCTGTGTATTATGAATGAACATAGGTTCATTCTGCCCAAGTGTTTTCATGTTTCAAAGCTCTGCAACCAGAAGCTGAGGCTGCTTAGTGCCTCTGTGATGCCACGTTAGGATAATGATGCACAGTGTGCCAGAGGTCTGGAGGATTGTTCTAGACTCTAGAATCCAGAGCATCTGCTGCTTTGTCAAGTTTGGTTCTTCCATTAAAAATCCTAGGAGGGAAAAAACCAAGGATATTGAAGAATATGACATACATATATATGTAAGAGGTAAAATCCTAGCTGAGATGAGAAAAGATGCTAAAGCAATGGAGATATTTTAAGTAAGAAAACTTTTTTAAAGATTCAGCACTTGATTCAGAGGGTACTTAATTCTCTCTTTTCTTGATGCTTACGTGCAGCAGTAAAGCAGCATGTGAATAATTCAAGGGACAACTCCATACACTTGGAGTTCTGTAGAAGAAATTACTCTGAGTTAAACTTGGCTCTCTGTATCACTGGATCTACAACAAACCCAGAGGGCTGTTGAGCTGTTGTTGGAAAAAGAAGCTTGTCCAACATGGTTGGACAATTAGCTCTTGCTGGGAACCTTGCCCATTTCGATACCCAGCTTTATGAATTTTGGAGCTGTTGTCACCTGTCTGTAGAGGCGAGGAACATCCTCCCACAATTTCTATGTTCAATATTCTGGGTTACTTCTCTTGGAAAACTTTTGTGGAGGTACACAACAGATCTCCACGCTGAATGTTTGATGTTGCAAGTCTGCTCTTCAGTCAATTACTCTTGAAACCAAGATACAGAGCCTGCGAAGCTGATGTCAACATTTCATATACATTATATATAGATCGTCAAGGGGGTGGAAGAGCTTAAAAAGGGAGTTACTGAACCCAGGAGCTCTGTGGACAGCAAAATAAAGCCAGAGTGCATGACTGTTGTGCCTCCTCTCTTAAGGGGTGAGACACTGGAACAGGTTGCTCAGAGAAGTTGTGGATACCCCCTCCTTGGAAGCATTCAAGGCCAGGTTGGATGGGCTGTGAGCAACCTGATCTAGAGGGAGGTGTCCCTGCCTACAGCAGGGGATTGGAACTAGATGGTCTTAAAGGTCCCTTTCAACCCAAACCATTCTATGATTCTGTGATTAACTCCTGCATGATAATACAGTGCTAGTGCTGACATGCAGCCAGCCATGTGCATGCCTTCAAAGAGATCTCATGGGACCAGAGCTGCTTTGTTTCTGAGTAGAGCCGTGCCGCGCTGTGCCACTCACACAGGACAGAGGGCACAGGCATTGCAAGGTGATACAGCATTTTCTTCAGAAATAACCCGAAGATATTGCTTTTCTGCATGTAATGCTGACAAAGATCTCATATGTATCATGAAAAAGTTCTTTGTGTCATTGTCATCTGTATCATAAGGTGTTGATCTTGCAGGAAAAACCTCTTAGGTAGAGTGTTTTGTTTTCCAGTGATCATTCTCTGTAATGTGAAAAGTCTACTTCTAGTCATCTGCCCAGGAACTGCAAGCAGATGGATTTGTTGGTAAGGAAAACTTTATGCTACATATTAAGACAGTGGCAACCAGGTCATATTTACAGGAGCTTCATTCTAGAATTTAGGATAAGGTTAATAAAAACCAAATTCCTATTGTGTTGTTTCTACTCATCCGTTAAACTATCAGCTTTTTGTAAAGGATCTCTAGATGCAGATATAATCCATTTAAAGCAGGTCATTACAGACTCTGTGACTTGCCAGAAGCTGTGTAAAAGCAGTGCTACCTTTTCTTAATCATTCACTGTCTGCAGAAGTGTGTGTGATGGGAGGCACATGGAGCATGGGATGGGAGTGAACCATCTGCAAGTACTTCTGCAGGAGGTTCCACAAAATGCAAACTGACTTAATGGAGCTAAAAGCTGGAAACTGAAACAGTAAATTCAAGCAATAAGGAAGATGGAGTGAAGAGACCCATGCACAGATCTCCCCTGCCTCCCTTGTCCTCCCAGACAGGCCCTTCTTTTCAGCCTAATGTTTTTCATAGCCTTGCCATGCATTAGTGCTATGTTAGAGATACACAGTGCTCTATTCATCTGTATTTAATGCCTGTAGATACCTTACTGAGGAACCTGGTCTTGACATCTCCTTGGAGTCGATGAAAAGAAATCATCTACTGTTCTGGATCTCTATCATTTGGTTACCAAAATGGTTTCTGTTATTTCTGTGACTGTAGAACCACCCGCCACCAGTTCCTGTATCACTTCTGGAATGACTCTAAACCAAAGATGCCTTTTAACATGTTAATCGTTAATATTTAAATACAAGAAAAAAAAACTGTTTTTCAACTGCATTGCTTTTGACACACTTCTGAAAATAACATCACATTGTTTTCAATAGCTCCAGAAGAGTAGCACGTACAATTATTAGATTTGGATCTGAAGAGCTTCCACTGTTACCGTAAGAACAGTTCTGCAATCATTAAAATGCTCAAGCTGGATCTATGAGATCAACAAAGTGTGAGAAAGTAGATCAATTTTGAGTACAACCATGTATCGTTTAGTTGGAAATGCGCAGCTGCAGTTTTGAAGAAAACAAAATATATAGCAAGTACAATGCTTTTATTCAGCTCAAAGTTAAAGCATTTTTTTCCAGCTATCAATTTACAGCTTAAGATAATGGATTTTGGCAGTGTGCAGAGCTGTTAAGTAATGTTTATTAAAATGGATAAGAAAGGACTTAAGAGGTGGTCTGTAAAAGAGAATTTTTTAAAGGACCAGTTAGTGGGATAAAGAAATGGCATTTTCTCCTAGAACTGAAGTTTTATATCCCTGGACAGATCATTAATGAAAAAGATTGTGGTGATATCATCTTATTATTTAGTAGTTCGTGAAATGATATGGAAACTCTACCTACAGAGGCTTTTTTTTTTTTACCTCTACTGTAAGGCTGAAAAACTTGTGCGTGTTAAATATCTATCCTGGAGAGAGAAATAATCAGCTGCATTTAAGTTTCCCTTAGTCACAGTACTAGCTTATAATTTGAATTAAAGTGAACATTCCCAGGGTCTATTATTCATTGTGCAGCTCTACACAATAGGCAATAGTTGTGTGAAACTCCATGCCAAAAGTCATTAAAGTCGCTAGAAGTTTGCATGGACTCAAGGAGATGTTGGGTAAATGCCAGAAGGTGATATAACTGAGGGCTGTGAAATGAAAAGGAACCACGTCCAGCTCAGGATGTCCCGGAGCTCAAAATAGATTTAATACTGAAGGAATATTTTTATTCCTTTCTAAGCATTTGCTTATGGCCAGTGCTCGAATGTATGCAGACGTGCTGCTGTTGGGAAAGAAGCACAGCATCATGCTCATACAGATGTTCTGACCCTGCAGCCTCAACCCACGTGGATGAAATGGACTTCAGTTCTGAGCTTGTGCTGTCAGTCCTCCATCCTTCTGGTCTCATCTCTGCCCAAGTTCAGGCATATATCTAAATGTTTTTGGGATACTTTTGAGACAGGGCTAGAGGTTTGAGTTAAGTCTTACTGGGTGGGTGTGCATTTATTTGTTGTTTTGAATAGAAGTGCTTTTCAAACCTGTGCATCTGCTGGCAGGTCACAAAGCTGAAATATCCAAGCTGGCAAGTCAGGGCTCTGCAGGGCTGGGACGAAGGTGTGCCAAGGCACTTCTCCCGCAGTGAGAAGGACATCAGTATAACTAATTCAGATGAGTATTTTATAATAAGCTTTAATGCCATATGTATCCTCCAAACATTTCCCCATCAAGAAAAAAATAAATATTACTGAGTTTACAAACTGACTTCTATTTGGGCTGGCTGTTTTCACTGCTTTTCATGACCAATAAAAATACTAAAGCATGACGACAGCATTGTGTTGATGTGGCACTGTGTCTGTTTGCATTAAGGAGCACCCTGGGCCCTGTTCTCCCCTGCAGATGTTCCCTGGAGGTCCCCAGCCCAAATGCAGATGGTAGCAAAGAGAGCTGGAGCTTGGCTGAGCACATGCACAATGCAGTGGAGACCTCAGCAATCTGCATTTCTCTTTCACTGCCATTCAAATTGAACAGGGTTTTTTCCTATGCTCATGAATACCGACCTTGTAATTGGTTTCTCCTCATCTCACTACTGACTTCAGAGCTCTTTTATTCGTTTTTTGATCCCCAGAACCATTTTCAAGTTTGGTAGTTGCAGGGGAAATGGCATTGCTCTATTCGTGGCAAAAATGGGCACTTCCACAGTTAATAAGCAGGAGTCAGATGGGTAGGAGTGGGATGGGGAGGACCCAACTGAACACTTTTATCTCTTTTTCCTTGTGTTGCAAATTACATACCGATTGCATTATTGCATTTTGGTGTTGTATGAAAGGAATGGCTTTAATACTTAAGATGCTACAGATAAATAGATAATATCCCTATTTTTCAAATCAAGCAAAATCTACATTTTTTTTGTTACATTCTTTACAGAGGGTCCAACCAGCCTATTCTTTGCTCTTAACCAGTTCTTGGCCCTTTCTCTGTATGTCATCCTGAAATGTTATGGCAAATAGTGAATTAGCACGTGAACTTTCCCATAGAGGTGGTAGATACCCCATCACTGGAGACAGTCAAAGTCAGGCTGGATGGGGCTCTGAGCACCTGATGGAGCTGTAGGTGTCCCTATTGGAATTGGACCAGATGGCCTTTAATGGTCCCTTCCATCTCAGATGATTCTAAGGTGATGCTATGATGATGGAAGTGATTCTTACAGAAAAAATTACTCTGGAGAATTTAGCAGTGCCTTAAATTAGAAAATGTGTGAAGTCTTCATTGTCTGTGTGAGTTATTTCTAAAGCCAGTTTTATAAGGCTTGAACAAATCAGGGAAAGATGAAATCTGTTCTACTGATGTATGCTGAAATAAGCATCAGTACAGCTTCAGGATGAGTCTGTTTTCCACGGCTGATCATCAGCTAAAAATCCTGTCATCAATTTGTGCTTCAAAATGGTAACGCTGGATGGTGAATATTCTGAAGCGGAGGAGGGAAAGTCTAACTTGCATTATTTTTAGTTAGCTCTGTAAACATTTACAAACAAGCAGTCTGTCTTCAAGAAATGTGGGCATGCTGGAGGTCTTAGGATTTCTAAGAGGTTGTTTGAAAAAAAAGGTTGGACAAATACAGCGTTAATTGGACTTCAGCTGTGCAATCTGGTTTTTCTACAGTCTTTCCTTCTTGAATTAAATGACATGTTCAAACTATTTCACAAATGAAGCCTGAGATAGTGATAACCTTAAAAATTCTGAAGAGGAGGAGAAGAGAGAATTGCATCAGATTGAGTTCTAGACCTCCCAGAGATACGAAGTGTTTGTACAAACAGCCCAGGTTGCTTCCAAGGAGGTGGCAGCTGTGATAAATGAACCAGAGGTCTTGAAGAAGAAAACCAAGCAGATTCTGGGTGAACTGCTGCAGTGCACTGCTGCTGCAGAAAGCACTTCAAGGTGCAGCCAGGATGGCTGAAAACAGCTTTACCTCTGCTGCAGAGAATGTCACACAGAAACAGATGACTCAATGGTTACAGAGTTTGGGGGGAAGGGGAGGGGATTGGTGTTTTTTTGGTATTTTAGGGCTTTTTGTTTTTGTAGGTTTGAGAGCTGCAGAGGAGGAACTTTGTTGTGACCTCACTGATGCACTAATGGTGCAGCAGAAATGGGCTTTGAAGGGAGGATTAAGTAATGCACACCCGAGCTTTCATCGTGGAAGGGAAGTTCAAATCAGGGGTTGGAATTTATAAACAGTAGTAAAAAATGGTGGGTTCACAGCTCTGTGGTAATCAGGAATGCACCGGGTTTACACTGTGTAATGGTGCCAATAGAAATAGGTATTTGTTACGTTACTACAGTATTTCATCCTGAATTTATTTCAACTTTCGGGATAACCGTGATTGAAACAACTCAGTGAAAGATGGTTCTCACATTTCTCTAATATAGATCTAGTATCGTGAGCAACCATGTCCTTGATGCCCAGTTCAGAGGCAGTGAGACATTCTGTCTTTGCAAATGAAATGTATCTATAAATGTAATGAATTCAGTGAATGCAGGATTTTGTTACCTCCTTTCGGTGCCCTTAACATTGTCACCTGTTCTGGTTCTTTATGCGGGATTTTTTTTTTTGCTAGAAGCTGCCAGAACCTGATTGTAAAAGCTCTGACCCACACAGCAATCTGCTGAGATCCTTCTTATCAGCCTGGAGTGTGGTGCGTTCTGTATTCTACGCAGGAACTGAAATACTGCACAAATATTTGGAAACCCTTTGAGATGGTAATGCTTGCTTAAATTGACAATAAATATGTCAATTTGAACAAGCAGAATTAGAGATTTCTGAGCAACATCATTTTTTTGAGTCTTTTGACTCAGAGCACTGAGAAAATAGAAGATAGCTAGAAGGTGGAAATTGCTAATTAAAGAGTGGCAATGTGGGTTTCTCCAGTGCCTCTCTACAGCCATTCTTTCTGCATGCCATCTCTGTGTCAGTTAAAATGTTTTAGAAGAAAAAAATCCACATAGGTAGAAAGTTTAAAAAAATAAGTGAGACTAGAAAAAATAAGTGCAGTCATTGGAAAATACAGTGTGTTCTGAGCCATGCAAGTTTTACACATGGCATTGTCACAAGTTCAATCACTCCTCCTGAAAACAAATGATTTGTTTAGAAGTGAAGTCGGCAGCTTTATGGAGAAATAAATATAATTTTACAACTTAATTACAGTATAAACATTTCTCGTGGCCAAAGTGCCTTTGTTGTTATGGCTGTATTAATCTTGGAGGACACGCGGATGTTGGTTTTGGGTTCCCCCTGGGACCTACTGGGTCCCCCAAGCACAAGGCTGACCCATACAGTGTGATGATGGCCATTTGTCATGGATGTGGCCAAACCTCTACTAAAAATTGGAAAGAAAGGGAGAAAGAAAGGAAGGAAAGCTCTGAAGGGATTCTCTTTTCTTCCTCTGCACTTTGTTATTCTCTGATTAATTTACCACAATGGAACTTTTATCTAATAGTGTTAGTTTGCTGTATGCAAAAGGGAAGAGTTTCACACATCACAGATGCTGGTTAATGCTTGGAGTGGTTTGGTTGTAGAAGTCTTTTCTATGGCAACCTAATCCATTAGCTCCCTATCAGTCATGGCACCTTTTTAAGTACCAGACTCTCTGAGAACTGAGGAATCATCTTCATACAACTTAGGTAAAAATGGGGTTTTAAATATGCAAGACTTTTTATAGAGTGTATAGTGACAGACTTAGCTAAGTATTTATTCAGTTTTCAATTTGATGGCTTATGCAGAAGAACCCGGAGCATACCTTGCTTTTTGTGTTTTCTTAAATCACATACTTCTTTTTGCCATTTGCACATCTGTCTTGGAAAATGTCATTACAAAATGACTGGAGAAAAGCCTGGATTCCCCCTTCCCCCAAGGAAATTTTCAAGCTTTTGAGGGAGCATTAATGTGATTAGCATTGTAATGGTCACATTATGACAGAAGGAAATTCTGACTCGTTCCCAGCACTGTATTCCCATATTTTCAGCAATCTGTCACATGTAGGATTCCCAAATATGTGTTCTTAGGGGAATCATATTTTTGGAGTATAGGCAATTAGTTGGGGTTTACTTTATTTTAAACAGCTCTTTATGCATTGTTTTAATCTCACTGTATGTATAGCAAGAGTTCCCACAGTTGCATGCCCTTCCCTATTTTGTTTTTCATTAGAAAAAATAACAACAAAACATACTGCAAAATTGTGATTCCTTGACTGCGAGATGTTTTTTAAGCCTCTTTACTGTGCACAGACATCATGGCAATGTAAAAGTGGTATTTATGTTGGCATGATGTACAGAAACTTGAGGTACTCTTAGTGCACATGTGGGATAACATGAGCCTTCAAGCTCCAACCTGCAGGTCTTGTGTTTGAGGAGCTCTGTATCTCTACAAGGAATACACCTATTGCTTCTGTCTCAGAGTTGAGCACCAGCTCACAGACCTTTCTTCCAGGATTCACTGTGTTTTTCAACTGTATTTTCTTTAGATCTAACCCCTCAAAAAGGGAGACCCTGAAATTTTAATCGATTCATAAAGAGCAAGAAGTCCTTTAAAAGTATTTGCAGGTTTACTAAATAGAACATTGTCATCTTTTTGTTGTTATTATTATCGAGAGCGTGATATGAGCTTTTTTAAGCCTTATGTAAGGATCCTAGTTTGAGATACATTTGAACTTCTATATGGAAACCTGTCTCTTAGTCCAGGAAGGTGAAATCACAGGATATTTCTGCTTTGCGGTGGACCCAGTGCTGGGGTGGACATCCCCTGGCAGAGTGAGTCCAGAGCTCTCAGGTTAAAAATGGGCTGGTTTCAGTCTCTGTCTTTCAGTGCATAGTGACATCTGGCAGGCAGTGAGGCTGTTCTCCGCGTGGTTTTCTGGAAGGCACAGCTTATTCAGTCACTGTTTAAAACATTTGTGAGGTGCAAACATGTGAACAATAGTACTTACAAAAAGGTTAGTATTCTGAAAAGTGTTTTGGAAATACACTAATTGCAGTTGTTTCTGATGATTTCTCATCTTTTCCCAGTCTTGCTTCTGGGGATGCATTCTCTTACACAAGTCTACCATTCATTCCATGAGCAGTTTGTTTTCTCTTGTAAGTTCCTACTAATCTGTAGCATTTCCTGGATTCATAGGTTTCCCAGTTCAGAACAAAAATTTGTCTATTCGTGATCTACTCTTAAAGCCATTAACCTTTTTTTCCTGTATATACAGTTGTTATAGAATCAAGCACTATGACAGCAAAAAGCTCTGAAAGCTATAAAGCATCATGTAAAAATATATCACCTTGCAGTTGGTGTGAGTTGGACCACAGTTATACCCGCAGTTTGGGAATAGTAGTTCAGATTAGAATTACATAGTCCCAAAGTGAAGGGCATGCGGTTAAGCTGCTGTTAAACTGTGATGTAATAAATCAATTCTCTCTTATTGTAGTTCAGAACAGATCAGATAGAGCTACTTTCAGCCTTTCCAAAGGGAGAAGCAATCCACAAGAGGCATGTGCTTTCTTCTACAGTGCAAACTTCTATCAACTTGAAAAACCTTAAAAATCTGTATGTCCAGTGGAATCAAACGGTCCTGCATGTTCCCTGGTTCCCTGTACAAACAGGCTGCCCAGGGAGGTGGTGGAATCCTCATCCCTGGAGATGTCTAGGAAATGTGGAGATATGGCACTGAGGGATGTGGTTACTGAGCTTGGTGGGCATGGGTTGATGGTTGCACTAGGTAATCTTACTGGCCTTTTCCGACCTTACTGATTCTGTGATAATACAGTTCTATGATGTAGTCCTTGTAGACTGACATGCTCAGCAGCATCCCAGCCACAGAGGTGGAACTGGTAAGTAGTGCAGTGTGATAACTTGCAAGTTGAGGTGTAAATATATGGTTTGCTAAATGTGTCGGTTCTCTGTCTTTATAAAGCTTGTGGACCTTATCTGCCTTTGTTGTGTTCTGATGGTGGAAATGTGTTGATTTCTGACTTATATTGAAGTTTACTTAAAAAAAAAAATGAGCTCTGCTAGCAATGAGAGTTCTAGAAATGAATTGTGAAATTTAAAAACCTTTCAAACTGAGGCTGTTTTCTGTATTATCCTTATATCCAGTTTTATTCTGCATTTGGAACAGTTCTAGTAACAGAAGAATACCTGCTGTATGTACACCAGCTTGTCTAAACATAAAGAGTGGGAAAGAAATATTTAAGCAAAAATGTCAAGGTTTTAGTTGCAAACAGTTGCAAACAAACTGTTCACTTGCTCCTTCAGACTTAGCTGCCCATAGCCAGTGTGGGACAGAAGAATTGCCAGGGCAGCTACTTGAAAGAAAGAAGGGCCAAGAAAGAGATGCAGCTACTTTCGGAATATTTATGTTGAGCAGTGCTGCTCCATCTTCATCTAGCAGTTGCACCAGCCAGTTCTTTTAGCATCCTGTTTCTGTCTCATGAGTGATTCCTGAGAATTCAGAGCTGTCAAAATTATTAGAATTTTACTCTGCTAAATAGTCATTCACGTACTTAGAATTTTTTCAAACACCAGTCACAGACTCATAGAATATCCCAAGTTGGAGAGTACCCATAAAGATCGTTGAGTCCAACCTCAACAAAGGACCACCCAAAAATTAGGCCTTATGTCTAATAAGATCTATTGTCTAGCATTGTCCAGGCACTTGTAGAACTCTGGCAGCCTGGGGCTGTGATAACTGCTTTGGCTCAATGAAGAATCTGTATAAGCTAAAGCATATCAGTGATACCGACAGTGGGGTTGAGTCTACCCTCAGCAAGTCTGCAGATGACACCAATCTGTGGGATGCAGCCGATGCACCAGAGGAATGGGTTGCCATCCTGAGTGACCTGGACAGGCTAGAGCATTGGGCCCAGGTGAACCTCATGAGGTTCAACAATTCCACATGCAAGGTCTTGCACCTGGGTTGAGGCAACCCTCACTACCAATACAAGCTGGGGGATGAAAGGGTTGAGTGCAGACCTGGGGGTTCTGGTGGATGGGAAGCTGGACGTGAGTAGCAATGTGCCTTTACAGCCCAAAAAGCCAACTGTATCCTGGGCTGCATCCAAAGCTGTGAGGTGAGCAGGGCAAGGGAGTGATCCTACTCATGCATTTGGTTGAGATTCTGCATGAGTGGCTCACGTTCTATATTTTGAAAGCACAATTTATTTATTTTATATATATATATACATATATATATATATGTAAGCTTTCTTCAGTATTGAAGTCAATACTGATGTCTTGTCAAGACCCTTTTTTCGTCTCTAAATCATTGCATCATATGAAACTTTTAAACCTTGAGCTCCAAGCTTTATCCTCCGTGCATTCATCATGCATGCTAGGTATGCTAACATGTGCTGCAGGGTCTGAGGTTAAATTACATTTTCTGTTATTTTGATCATTTCAAATTGGATTGAGTTGAAATCGATATACAGTAATGACACAAGTTAACTGCAAAGTTACAGAAATTTGATATTGAGTTGCTAAATCCATTTGTAGATCAATTATGAATTAATGGAAACAAACCTAAGGCTGCCAGAGAGCCTGCTGGCACCAACTGGATTTTAATTACATCCTACACATTGGTTTGGTTATCCCTCCGGCAGACAAAATGAGTGATGAGTGGCACAAATTATCTCTTCCAGATTGATCCTCTTTTCAGATGAGAAGAAAAAATGTTTTGTAACTTATTTTTCCCTCCGTGGGAAAGGAAATGTGGAAGAAGTTGAGCGGGTGGCAGAGGAAAGAAGGTGAAAGGATATGGTGGCAAAATAAGAAAATCATGTGGAAAGGAGCATGGAAAGGAGTTCAGAAGGGAAAGGAGATGGATAATGCATTGTATTATGTATACAGAAAAAAAATTAAGATGAGGAAAAAAACTATTTGCAAGTTGTTTAAAATTTTAAAAAGAGATACGCATATAAGCTGATTTTAAGTCATTTTTAAGTCATACTCAGCTGCGGATATTTGAGGTTGTACACATTTTGGATGGATGCAGAATTTGCTTACAAGCATTACCAAAATCACATTGGCAAGAGTAATCAAGGTTTTATTTATGTAACCCTTCATGTTTATTAGATGTATTGTTTAGAAAGAAAAATGTTGAACAATGGCTTAACTTCATATAAGGTTTTCACTCAACTTAAGCATGCTGTGTTTCATACCAAGAAAGATCAAGTCCAGAAATGGAACACCTTTCATTCTTAATTAACCTGCTAATTTAAGAGACCAATGCACAAATTCGTTACCCAAATTTGAAAATTAATTTTAAGAAATAACATTACTGCTCTTAGGCATTACACAGGAAGCCAAGGAGGCTGTGGTGTTCAATAGTGCCCACAGACGCAAGCAGCTGACCACCATGCCTACTGCAGAGGAAAACACTTGCATTCTTATAGAGTCCTTTTCAGGTCATTCAATTCTAATTTACCATCCGCTATCCTAGATTTACCATTTACATTCTCAAATTAATGCTGGAGGCTTGACATAAAACCACAAAGGGGACTGAATTCCAAGTTAAAGCTGAAACTTCAATCCTAATGCTTTTGGCTGTGCTTCGGTGCTGCAGAGCATGTGGTGCATGGGAACACCCACGGCTGGGTGCCCTTGCCGTATCTGCACACAATAGACTGAGTTAAGGATGGAATTTCAGCCTGAGCCTTAACATTAATGCAGCATAGTTTTCTGTTGGTTAATTTCTTCTTACACAGAACTGTTAAAGACAAAAATAAGCCTAAGTCAATCACTATGTCATTTTCAATTATGCTTACAAGAGTCTTTCTCAAATAATCACAACAGATTATTCTCACTCATTACATCAAAGAAGATGTGAATTTTGGTATCCTCGTTGCCTGCAGTTTGCCCTCTTGGAAACCACTGAGGTGTTTGATTACAGATACTTTAATATCTGAAGTCTGGTTTTAAATGCATAATTGATTCCCACTGTATCCCTCTTTGCTTGAAACTCTGTAGACTAGAATACACTGCCTTTTGCCACGCACATGCATTTTTTATTAGCAAAATGAATGCTTTGTCAGTGTTTTTAGAAATGTCAGCAATGTCAAATCGTTTTTATCTGAAGGACTCGTTGAATGACTCAGGAAAAAGTACCTGGAAATTTTTCAGGACTTAATTGAAGTGGGAAGGATACAGAATTGTGGAGAGAGAGAGAGCTCCTCTCTGTGTGTTCTAAGTGGGTGCTTCAAAAGAACATCAGTCTTAAAATTAAGTGATTGAATCAGCCTTTTCTTCAAAACATCGTTTAAATTCAGTCTTTGATCAGATATTTGGAACATTGATTAGAATAGTAATGCAGCCATTTATCCCCTTGTGGGAAGAGGGGGGTGCTTCTAAGTTTTTTTTTAAGAAAACTCAAAACTTTCTATTTCTTCCCACATATTTTCATCTTTCGCATCTTGCACATCAGGCATCTTTTTATGTCCTGAAATGAAATAAGCTATCTCAGAACAGAAGGATCAGCTATGTGTAGCGCCTAATTTTGATCCTAAAATAATTCTAAAATGAAAGTAACAGTGATGTTTGCTTTTTAACCTAACAGAAATGATAACAGCAGATTATAAAGGTGTTTGTTTTGTCAGCTTCCTCACGTTACACATAATCCATCTTTCAGTATAAAAATAAAAATAGAAATAGAAATAGAAATAAAAATAAAAATAAAAATAAAAATAAAAATAAAAATAAAAATAAAAATAAAAATAAAAATAAAAATAATTCTTTTTGAAGAAGCAACCTTGAGCAGGTTGCCACAAGGTAACATTTACTTTTCCTTTTTAGAACTAAGGGGACTTTAACTTCATTCTGTTCTTTGTTCCACTACTGCATCTGTTGCAGTGAATTTATCTGCCTGTACTGATGTTTGATTAGTTAAGTCCACTTATTCAGTACTGCATAGGAAGCAGTTTAAAGGGCAAACATCCAGCTGCATTCAATTTAATTGTATTGAAAGTACTTGTCAAACTTTAAGTTTTATGGCTTATACCTGAGAAGCCATCACTTTCTTGATGTCATTACAGTACAATTGTGAACTTCATATTTCTGATGCCAACTGTAGCATGCTGAAGTTTTTAATTGGTATTAAACCAATTTGAACAGTATTAATATTGTGAGAAAGATAGTAATTACAAAGTTTTATGTCATCATGACGTACTGTTTGTCTATACGGACACTGATGCTGCTGCCTTCACTCTGGACATAAACTTCCATATATTCCTTACACACATTCAGGCTGAGATCTATAACGACCCTCTGACCAATCTTTTCCTCCAAGCTTCCATGCTCAGGTTCTTTGCCTAGGTTTTCCTTCTCATGCAATAAAATTATTCTAGCATGGTTAGAGAGAAGGAAGGTCAATGTTTTTTTGTGGCACTCTGCCTCTCCCTTCATCTTCTGAACCTTCCAGACAGACAGTGAAAACAAATGATTGTAACAGCATTCCAGAACTCCTGTCCTCTCCGCTCATAAAGGCAGCCTGTATTAACCTAGTATATGTCTATAAATACCTGGGGAAAGAGTGCAAAGAGGAGGGAGCCAGGCTCTGCTGAGTGTTAGCCACTGTCAGGACAGGAGGCAGTGGTCACAAACTGGTACACATAGGAGCTCCCTCTGAATACCAGAAACACTTCTGTGTTGTGCAGGTGATGGAGCAGTTGACACAGGCTGCCCAGAGGCTGTGGGATCTCCTCCTTGGGGCCAAAGCTGCTTGAACGTGGCCCTGGGCACCCTGCTCTGGAAGTCCCTTCTGGAGTCAGTCAAGGAATGACTGGATGTTGTGTTGAGGGACATAGTTTAATGGGAGCTATTGGTAATAGGTGAACAGTTGGACTGGATGATCTTTTAGGTCTTTTCCAACCCTGGTGATTCTATGATTCTGTGATTCAGTGGACCCAGAGGTCCCTGCCAGCCTCAGCCATCCTGTGGATCTGTAGGGAGCAGTAGCATGTGAGCAATTTAACTCTGCTTTAGCTCTAGCTTAGATCTTGATCCTAACCTCAGAGGGGTTAAGATGTTTTTAACAAATAATGAGTTCCTCATACAGAGACAGAACTTCAAAAGTATTGCAGAAGGTTTTTTAAAAAATAGAAGTTGATACAGCTGATGCATTTCATCCTGTAAGGTTTGCTTACATCAATTATGCTAGTATTTGAAGACAACTGAAATAGGAAGTAGCACTTGTTCCCAAGGCTGGCTTGCAAATCAGGGGGGCTAACTTCTTGAATGGAGCTTGGTGACCTTGTAGTCTTGCATTACCATTCTGATGCAGTACATATTTTTCTGGACACAAGGCACAGTTTGTTAATATGTAAGTCAGTCATCAGCTACAGAGTTTAGCTTTAGACAGGATTCAGACAAATATTGCAAGACTTGAGGTACTTGGGGGTCCAGAATAGTTATAGCAGGGTTTGCCATTTACATCGTCTGAATTTTTTATTCAGTGTTTGTGCAGAAAACTTGTTCCTCATTCCATCCTTTCAGGTAACGGACAACTGTGAAGCAATTTTCCATTCTTAAATTTCCCGCAGGGCAAAAATTGCTGATGCTATCTTGAAAAGATGATGATATTTGTAAGAATGTTGCATGTTAATAGCCTACAACCATGAACCATTCATTTGATATCTGCAACATGTGTTGGATCTTGTTAACAAAGTGATTGTTGGAATCGTTTGTCTCCCAAAGTTTTAAAATAAAGAAAGCAAAAGTAGTCAGTACATTAGATACACTTTTAAACATCTTTCCTGGATGTGCAGATCTGAATCACAGAGTAGCAACAATGCAACGTGTGTTTTAGACAATTGTGGGGTTAGAAAATACATAAAACAGTGATATTGACACAAAATAATCATATTGAAAGCAAACAAAACTTTGGCTTAAGATACGTAGAAGCCTTCCTCATTCACTTTGCAGAACAGATTTTGACTTTAAATTCTACGTTATGTGGATTTTGTGAACTTTTTTGTTTGTTTTTTACTATTTTTTTTCTAATTGTTTGCTCCCCACATCTTTGTGAAAAGTCTGGGCTGAAGGGGAGCTACCACACTAAAACTGACTGTAAGAGGTGATTGTGTTGTTCTGTGAAACATTAGAAATATGTGCTCGATGCTGATACAAAAGTGAAAGTGGTAGGATTAAATGACAGGTTTCTCTAATTGAATCTTTGGCTTTGGTGACACCATCTCTGACTTTATGGTTAATGCTTTCACTGCTTTTCCCTTTCTGCTAATTTCTCAACAAGTTATGCCCATTCTGCATATGCACATGCATATTCCATTCTCAAGACCATAGCACCTTTGTTCCCTCATCTTAGGAGTTGTTTCACAGCTTAATACTCAACTTTAGGACTTAGTCCTGAACAGGTGCAGTACGCATTTAAACCTTTGGTGAGCTGGTCATTAACCTGGCAAGACACCATTCACAGTGTGATTGGTTCTTTTTTTTGCTGAGTTAGTGAGCTGAATTTGGCCCCAGCAAGTAGCAGTGCTGGCCAGCATGGAGGTGCAGGGCTGTATGTCCAGGAGCAGGGGAGTGGGAAGCAAGGGCAGCCTTTGGTGACAGCAGGCTGTGTTGTTAAAGTATGCTCTCAGTGAGGCCAGAAATACTGTGAATGTCTTATAAGAATGTCGTACATTAGAACTGTGCTGTAAAAGCTTTAATTTCTGGTAGTCTCTTCTTGTGGATACCCGCACAATACTGAGGTTAATCAACACGAGATACAGGATTCTTTCTAATTACAGAGTTGATCTACAAATACAACTGTCTTTATGCATGGATTTTTGTTCTGTTTCAGAAGGAAGATGCTGCAAATACAGAAATGGCTGAAAGACTGTCGCTCCGGAAGAATCGCTTTATGCATTTCGCATCACTGGAGTATGAAGGAGAATATTACATGACGCCACGAGATTTCTTGTTTTCAGTAATGTTTGATCAAGTGGAACGTAAGTTGTTTTCTCATCATTGTGTTTGTGAAAAGGAAAAGGATCTTGGAAGTCCCCTTGAAAACATAATGTACAAATCACTGGGACAGGATCCGTTATCTGGCATAAGTCACCTGAAGCCAGTTTATGGACATTGGGATTCTCACAGGCACCACCCTGTGCACTGGTGACATGCTGTTCATTTTGAAATCTGGTGATAGAAGGATGGCATTACATCTCAGCATAATTTGTGTGTCTGATCAGTATGTAGTTCCTCAGTTACTTAGTAAGACTGTGACTGTGCTCATTCCATTCCTGTCCCTGTTATCTGTCTGTCTGCTTTACCACAAAGTACTCTGTGACCTTTTTTCTTCCAGTGATGGGAATGATGTGAATATGTGTAATGAAGCGTGGAGCTCAGCTCTACATTTCTGATTTCAGATCTCTTCAGGTTGATAGAAGACTTGGATAAGAACAAATCAAAATTGTTTGCAAATTAAAAAAAAAAAAAAAAATCCTTCTAAAAGTGTGTTCTCTGGGGAGGAGCTTGAAACAGCGCACAGACATAAAGTGCATGCGTTGTTGTCCTCATGGTTTTCTGCTGTCATTAACCTGCCCCATTCCTTAAGCTTCTTTATCCTGACATTTCCATGTTAGAATGTGGGGTTTATTTTTTAAACAATGTTATGTTTTCACACACACACACAAAAAGGCTTTTCTAGCTTTCCCAAGAATATTTTTCTTAAGAGAGGTTTGGAAATGCTGACTTCCCTGAGCATCAGGGTCACTCAGAAGACTGATGCCCATTACTACATTTGCAGAGGGAAAAAGGGGGAAAACCAGGCTCTAGTCATTGATTGCTAGCTGGTCTGCACATCCTAACTGAACCATGGAGTGCGTTGTATAGCAAAAGCTATTCACAACCTGCAGTGCTCACTGCCCATCTAGCAGGGACATCAGCATCACTTGAGGATACCGAGAGGGAAATACAGAAGAGAATTCAGAGCTCTGTGGAAAGACAAAGAGAAAGAAGGAGGCTTGGATAGGCTGTTATTCCAGCCCACGGGAAACCTGGAGCAGAACAGAGTTTACAGAGCTGCAAGTGGTCCAAGAATAGGACACAAGAACCTGTAATAAAAAGGAGTTATCTTGTGTCTGCAAAAATCTATGGCTGATAAGGATATGTGGCTTCCCTGCTGACATACAATTTCTAATATTATACAAGGCTGAAAATAAATCCTTAGAAGGACTATATGACCTTGAGAGACATGAAGATTCTCAAAATAGCATATTTTTATAATATATGGCAAGTGGAAGGAGCGTTTTTCTCTTCAAATATTATGCCAGTAAGTTAAAAACCTAGAAGGGATTTTCTTTGGAGTTTCCCAGCCTGAAATAGTGAAAGACTGTGGGTACTAAATTTTTCAGTGTTGAAGATGTGGTTTTCGAACAGTAGTCTGTGAAAGCAAGGTTAGAGAAAGAAGTGTTTATCAGTCTTAGCACTTCATACATATTAATTGGTTATTCTAGCTAAAATGGTATACGTGCAGATTTTTAATGAAATGCTATGTGGATAAGATCGATTTGCAATGCAGCCGTGTTAATTTCTGTTACTTTGCTAATGTAAGTGGGAAACTGCTTCAAATAGAAAAGAAAAATAGTGACAAGAAAAATATGTGAACAAAAAAATCTTGGCACCAACACATACAGCATTTCAGGTGGATGTCAGGTTTACAACAGTGGCATTGTAGATTATTGATAGAAAAACGTTAATGTGTGAATCTAATGCTCCATACAGTGTTTTGAATATTTTAAAGTCACTTGTTCATTTTCTTGCAGAGAATTTCCTGGGAGAAAAATAAACTGAGATAGCTTAAGCCTCTCTCCAGGTAAATTAAGGGTAGACCAGGATCACAGTCATGGAATCATTAAAATTGGAAAATACCTCTAAAGTCATCTAGTCCAACAACCGACCCATCACCACCATGCCCACTAAATGGTGAACATCATACCAAAGTAGCAATTACTTCTGGAAACTTTTGGCTTGTATTATGAAATTAATTCATTTTTTAATCTTGAGCAATGGTTTTATAAAGGAAAATAGGAATGCCAACACTAATCCTAGACATTTCTTTGCTTACTGACAGGGTGAGATGTAAATTGAAAATGTGACCCTGCACACAAATGCTGAACTTAAAGCTCCAATGATTTTACTGTTTTCCACTTACTTTCTGTTAATGACTAATAAAAAAAATCTTATAGATTTTGATGCCCTTAAGCATTCATGTTCACAAATATTTGTTTGCAAATTATTTGAGTTTGCCAGTTGTTTGTGATACATGATACAGGAGGCATAGCTCCATCCAAAGTCTGTTCTCAAGTTTTGTTTCTGCTGTCTTTCTTGCAGACTGTAGCCCAGAACACATGATCAGCCCCATAGAAAAGTAATGTGTTGTCTCAAGTATAGTCTTACAGCAGATTTAGAAAGTTGTTTAATTCTAGCTATGATGGATCGGTGCAGAAAGCAGATTCCAAAATGGTGGATTCCCTACTCAAAGCAGTCTGCCGGCTGTTCTGACACTTCCCAAGGTCCAACTGAGACTGCTGACTGCAGCAGGGAAGACAGCATCTCAGCAGGACTCCTGTACATCATAAACGGTATCTTAAACATGATCCAGAAGCACCCGGTGCTGATTTTGAAACACTGATGTCAATGCTCTTGCTGAAATGTAGTCAACAATGAGCATTAATTTATTTGGGGAATGTAAGAATGATAGTGCACATTAAATCCTGGGTTAGAGGTCAACATTGATAAAGTATCCTTTAAAGGCTGCAGACTAAGAATGAATAGCTGGGATGATTGAGAGCTGTAGTTACATTTTTCTGTGATGCTTATGAAGATGGCATCAAAGGTGCAGTGATGCCACATTGTGCTCTCTAAAGTCTATTATGTGCTGTCTTCTACATTTTATGGAAAAACAAGCTTCTGACTTACAGTACTCTTCTCTTTGCATACCCTTGCCAGTTTTCCCTCTTCACAGAGCACTTTCTCAGTTTCCTACAGAGCTGTGGTCTTGTTTCTTCTAGAAATATTTATTTTTCTTGCTTTTTTCCCACAAACATTTTTATTCTTTTTTATTCTTTGCTTTCTTTTGTCTGTTCTTTTCCAAACTAATGGAGTCCATTCTCACTTTTATTTCTCCCTTGTTTCTTTTGTTGCTGCTGTTTTTTAACCAAATCCCAAATATGTGTATGTGTGAGTCTCCTGTAAGTGTATATAACATTGACTTGTGGGCAGTGCTGGAAGGGTGGTGGCTTCTGTCTTCTGCAGTATTTTAGACAGGAGAGTGAGGAAGAACACGAGGCTTTTGGTTTGTTCTGTGAATCAACCGCAACACAAGGCTGGGCAGTCACTGCCAGCCTTAGAAGGGCTGGAGATCTTGGAGCATAGGGAGGTACTTGTCCCCCACCATCAAAATGTGCCCCGGAAATGGCTACAAGGGAAGAAAATGTACCATTTTAACTCTAGAAATCACATGGAAACAAAACGACCCATTTTCTCTTCAGCAGAGATTATTCAAAACTCATGCAATAACTTTAATATTATGCAAATATGCCAGTTTTTCTTTGGTATTGAAGAAGAGATGTCTGCTCTGTGCTCAAAAGCAATTTCCAACCACTGGTCTAAATGCTCTTATTTCTCATGTTTACATCTAAGCTGTAATTGCATTTTGTCCTCTCAGCTGTGATTAAGTGTCTTCAAACTAGAAATTAAGTTCTCTGGCACAGCCACCCAGAGAGCTGCAGGTACCCCATCCCTGGAGTTGTTCAAGATCAGGTTGGTTGGGGGCCTGAACTGGTGGGTGGCAGCTCTGACCAATGCAAGGGGTTGGATCTGGGTGGACATTAAGGTCCCTTCAACTTGAACCATTCTGTGATTCTAGGATGTAAGAGTTGGGAAGAACCATAATTCTGTTTTTATTTGCTTTGTGTAAGTTACACTGGATGCTGGAGTTTTCCAGGCTGAAACTGTCTGCAGTTACAATTAAATCTATGAACTTTCATTTAATTTACTGAAGACAGAAAACCCTCTCAACTCATGTACTGACATTGTTTCCAAATGGGAAGAACTGAGAAATGAAAGGAAAACTTTTGGCACAGGGATAAACTTCTCTTCTTATCTCAGTTGCCAGTCCTTTATTTTGCCAGCAATTGCATTTATCCCTGTAACGTTTAGTCTGCTGCTTTTGTTGGGTCCTAAAGAGAACACCAGCTTTAGGCCAAGGTTTTGGAAATAGAACTTAAGGACTTTACTGAAGAAAGCATGCAGACTCAGGCCAGGATTTTAAGTATTTAATTTACTGAAGTCCTCCAAAATCTGTGCAATGCAGTGCTGTCTAGGTGAAACAGAACCACTTAGCCTTATTTTGTATGGCCTGTGCTTAAAATGATTTCATATGTCCAGTAATGTGTATAAGAGTGGAAGACACAGCCAGTGAACTCTTCTCTTTCTCTTATTACTGTTCAGCTTAGTGATTGTTTCCAGAGGGAATGTGAGCTGTCACCCATCCATCTCAGCCAGCTGGTATTGCAGCAAGTGAACATAGATCAGCAGTGTTGCCTGAGAAGCATGGAAGGAGCCCTTCCAGCTCTGCCTGGCTGCTTTGCTTTCACCTTGTGCTGCCTCCCTCCCCAGTGCCAGCACAAAGCATTGCACAGTCACATGCTGAACCCAGCTAAGGAACTCATTCTGGGTAAAAGGAGTCATTTCTTCCTGCTGGCTTTCTGAAGTAAAGCACTTCTCCAGTTTGCTGTGTTTGCAGTTCTCCAGTTGCTCCTGGGGATGCTGGACATGGAAAGGCACAGAGGCAGGTCCGTTGCTATGCCCAGATTGAAGCCCCCGAGACAAGTTCTCCATGAGTTCCTGAGCAAGCAGCAGCTTCTCGGTTCTGCCCCTGCACCTCTTGCGCTGAAGCGCGTAACTCAGGGATTGCTAAACTTCAAAACACCTCTAAAAAGTGAGAATACTTATATACACTTTATAGCTGTGCTCAGTTTGATCACAGCATTGTGCTGTTTTATTCGTATTCAGACATAAACTCTCACATGGGAGGAAAACTAAAAATAACAGCCCACACAAAGAACAGAATGAGAAGCAGTCCTGCTTTGATTTGGGAATAGTGGCCCTTGCCCAGCAGCCCTGGGGTCTTTTGCTCCCTGGTGATTTCCACTGGAGAATTGCTGCTTAATCATTTCTGCTTGGTTCTTAAGCACGATTCAATTAATTCAATAAAGTAGACATTGTGGTTTGTAAACCATATAAATAGTTGGATTGTTGGTGCTGCATCAGGAGTGCTGGAGGTAGAAAATATCAAAATGTTTCGGCTGTGTCCAGATTGTCAAGTGAATTCCTGAGTGATGAATTCCTGTACGCAGTTGGGTGGTATTTATTACTGAAGAAAAAATCTTAGGTGTGTTCTTTGACAGAGTTGCACAACATGCAATAAATTATGATTTATTATGGAACAATTTTGCTGATAAGGAAACAGATGAACTGTAGTGCAAAGATACCAACTGTCATAAAATCCAACCCAACTGATCTTGAACCCCGCTTAAGAGACCTTGGTTCACAAGTTCTGCTCGTTTGCTTTCTGCTGTGTAGATCTCTCTGTTACTCATTTTCTTTTATACAGGCCAAAAATTGTGAAATCTGGGCATTCCTATTGATAAAAATCACACCTGCAAATTTATTTACTGTCAGGGTGATAATGAAGAAAAATATTTACAGTCTTTCCATTTAAGGAGAATGGGCTGATAACAAATGCAGAGTTTTGTGACAGACTTATTTTGTTTTGCATATTGACATAGCAAAGATCTTTATGAAGGAAGAATGGTTTCACACCAAACCACCTTTGTAAATATTTGCTTAAGTTTTTACCATTACTTGTTTTACAGCAGGAAACGGACACCTTTTTATCAACGAAGGCATCGGTGAATGAAATCTGGTATTCCATACAATGCCTGGGCTGGCTTAAAACACCTATGGCAGTGTTTTGTATGGTTAACTTGGCACATCCCAAATGCAACCTGGCCTTTGGTATTTCACATTTGGGATTTGGGCATTTCCAGTTATAGGCCATGTAATCTTATATGAAACCACTGCTGCTAAAGGATGAGAAACAAAACATTGCAAAACCGGCAAGCTCTTCTGGATAATGTATTGGAGGCTAATCCAAAGTGCAATATTTGATGCATTGATGATATAGTGAAAAAGTGGTTGTGGTCAATCTACTTATGATGTAAAAGCTTCTCATTGTCTAGTAATACCTATTAAGAATAATATGAATTTACATCAGAAAGTTGTATTTTTAAGATGACAAGTATAAGAAGGATAAATCCCAGATGATTTACACTGAATTTTCTTTGAAATATGGGAGTATTTTTAAAAGACCCTTCCAGTTTTGTGTAGTCTTGTGTTTAATACAGTTATGTGTCCTTAGCCTCAGATTCCAGATTTTCCAGCCAACGTTACATTAGAGCTTCTTCATGGAGATATAATTTCTGGTATGCTGTTACTGTAGAACAAATAAGTTCTGTATGAGATTTTGGATACAACTACAGATACAAGAATGTTTCAGAGAGTGATGATTTTGCAATGCATTCTATCTAAACTGTGTTTATGTTAATTTATTTTGGAGAAGATTATACTATTAGCTTGGAGAACAAAACATTGTGGGGAGATTTCATTGCTGTCTTTGAGTACTTGAAGAGAGTTTACAAGCAGGAAGTAGACCACGTTTTTACACAGTCTGATAGTGATAGGACATGAGAGAATGGCTTTAAACTGAAAGGTGGGGTTTTAGATTGGATGTTAGGAAGATATTTTTTACTCAGAGGGTGGTGAGGCGCTGGCACAGCTGCCCAGAGTGCCCTCTCTGGGGGTACTCAAGGCCAGGTTGGATGGCGTGCTGGGCAGCCTCAGCTGGTGGATGGAGCTCTGACCATGTCAGGAGTGGCTGGATCTGAGTGAGCTTTAAGGTCCCTTCAACCCATACCATTCTATAATTCCCAAAATACCTTTCTCTTTCAAGTAGAAAACAAAATTTCAGGTTAGTTTTTCTCGAACTATGCAGCAAAGTCACTTACAGAGAAGCAGGTTTTGCCATGTCATTGTACAATAAGCAGGTGCCTTTGAACTACATCACAAGACAGCAAGGGAGGTGCATGGGATACATTGCTTGGAAGGTGAAACAGGAAAATATATTTTTGGTCTTTAAAGTCATACTAAGATTTGTGTTTTAGCATTTATGTCTGCATGACACAACAGCAGGGTTATAAGAAGCTCTTGGCTTTGTTTCGTTATTTCTTGTATTTCCTTTTGTGACAGTGCTGACTAGTTGGAGGATGACACAGAATCAGAGTTCCTATCTGTACTGACTGCAGTACGTACTGATTTGGAAAAGACTTGGCAAGACACTACAATCTGGAATTGCTCTGCTTGCTATTTAGCTTTCGGAAAAACAACTGTTAATGACAAGGTATATCGCAACTTCTCAATGAATGAAGGCAGTTATTAAAACTCAGCACAAAAGTAGTGTCAATACTAAAACTGCTCAGATTCCAGTAGAGCTGTAAGCAAGAGGCAAGTGGTCCCCACACATCTTGAAGGATTTAGTTATTTTAAGTGTGAAAGTTATTAGTTGCTTAATGGCACCTGAATGGAAAACAGATTCCCCGAAATGAATGAAAATACATCGTGTACATACAAGTAATGGAAAGATCTGGTTATTAATAACAGGAGCCTGATTGTTGTATAAACATCGACTGCCTTTGGATTTCACAAGTCTTGCAGCGCTCTCTGCTTCAGTTAACTATTCCCGTTTTGTGACATGGTACTGTATTATGTAAAATATTTAACAGAGAAATCACATTCCTTTCTTTTAATACATGTGAGCAAGTTTCAGGAACTCACGCAGTCCTTCATGGTCTCTGAATACTTCTTCTTCTTTATAAAGATCTTTTATTTCTGTGGAACACCACACGCTGTTTGGGCAGTGTTTATAACATAATACTGACGTAACCACAGAAAATATCTCTGGGATTTTTTCTGTAATGCTTTTTGACAGATTATTTCAGTATTGCTTCTTTAATAAATTCAGTGGGACTTAATCAGTTCAGAAACATCCTGCTCAGCTGACAATTAAATCTTAACAGATGCGGTGTGAAAATCAGATTCTGTGAACGTTCCTGACTCTGAAATGTATTTTAATTTCTTGTGGCTGATGTCCCCAGCATAGACAGGTATTGCTTTGTACCCAGGAAATAGAATCTGGTTTTAAAATTCCTTGCGCTGGGTTGCAGTATTCAGAAATGATGGTGATGTGGTGAATGCTGGCAAGTGCCAGCAGTGCGTGGTAGGTGCCTGCCAAAATCTAGTTGAATTCTAGCCTCATATTTTGAGCTGTTTGTAACTCTGCTGATGCTCATGGGTCAGTGCTTTCCTGTAGGCCAGAACTGAATTTTTATTGTATTAGTCACACAGTTGATTCTTTTTTTTGAGTAATCCTGATATAAGCTCTTTGGGGTTGTTTGGGATGCTTTTTTTTCCATAAGAAGTGTTGCATTGCATTTTTTTTTTTTCTAAGTATCTCAGGTGGAGCCATCATGTACTGCTTTCCTTCTAGGCAGTCGTGGCAGGTGAGGTATGCAGGCAGGCCACGGGAAATGAAAGGAGCCATTGCTGGTTGCCAAGTGGATGGCTGGGCCTGCAGAGAGACCTTTGAGTAGATGCACTGCTGTGCCTTGAGAACACTGGCATCCATTTCCCTAGAGGAGAAATTGCCCACCTCATAATTGTAAGATCACTTGTATCTGTTACCACAGCTCATCTGTGTTAACACTGAAATATCTTGTAGTGGTTTTTATAAGCTTTTGTATCCTCTGTTAGGTTGATACTTAATGGCTTAGAACTCCTTTTTAGTATGCAGTGTCTAAGTGTATCAGTATTCATCATATATATTCTAAAAGTCGTCCTGCATTTTAGCAATTTCAAATTTAAAATATAGGCCTTTCATAAGTTTTTTCATGCTGGATCTAAAATCAGCTGTCACTACAGCTTACACTGGAAAATGGTGACACAGCATCTTCTCTGTTGCTTGAAAACTCTTCTGTTATCCAAGCTAAAATTAATCATTCTCTGTTTAAACCCACTTGCTCTTGTGCCAGGATTTCCCATTACCTAAAATAAGCTTTTTTCTTTTAAATCTTAACCCCATGATGCAGAATAGATAATTATATTACTATTCAGCATTGCTCTTGGTAGGTTAAGGAAACCCAGGTTTATTTTTACCTCATCTGTGTGTGGGAGGTCATCCATTCCATGGTCTCGTGTAGGTAGCTTTATTCTGTGGTTTTTAGAATTTGATTTCTTTTTATAAGACCAGCTGCATTCCTTGGCTCATAGCACATCCCACTAGCAATCGCTATGGCCTTGGGGATGGAAAAAGGATTGAAGTCAGGAGCTCCTTAAGTTAATGCTGTTCCTGAAACATCTGATTTGTCAAAAGGCAGCATCAGTTACAGAGAAGGGTGGTACAAAGCAATGCTTAGTGGATAAAAAAGCACTCATTTGGTGTACACTTCACTCACTACGTGTGGAGCAGTATCCAGCACCACAAGTGCTTTGGTCTTTGTTTGTAGCTCCATGTGTCTGCCCAGCTGAGCACAACACAGTATGGTAGCAAGGAGACAGTGCAAGGGTAATTAGAGGCAGCAGGCAGAAAATCCCAGTATACTCAAGACTGCTATAAGTAAATGAGGTGCTGTTAGTAAGAATTCTGATGTAAAGGGTAGTTGTGCTTTTATGTTTGTCTCCTTTGTTGTCTTTACTGAATAAATATTTCTGTCCTATTTTGACAGCCCTACTAGATTGTTTCCTCTGCTGTTTAATGGGATCATAGATCTTTAGACATCTGAATGTATAAGTAAAGCCAAGGTAAAGACAAATGTCTTTTTGCGGTTTCCTCCTTCAGATTAGTTGAATTGGGATGGAGAAGTGGTGCTGGGTAAATAGACCATTTTAGAAAAGACACAATTACATTTATTAAAGAGACGACCGCTCTTCAGCTGGATTCTTCTTTTCTTTCTGACAGGCTTTTTCACTAGAACCTGAGACTTCTGCAGTGACAGGGTGAAGAGAAGAGACTTATCTTCATTTCTTTTGGTCAGTTTGCAATTTCACCCCTTACAGGAGAAGAGGTGCTCTGGTCAGTGCGTGAGACTTTTTCTTCTACTCAGGGAATGCAGATGGGCAGCACGTCAGAAATTAATTACTAAACTTTCAATTAAAAACGCTCTTTTTTTTCTAGGTTGCAAATTAGCAAAACCATTTTGTGGTGTGTCACAAGTAGCATCCGTTTTTAAGCTCCTTGATTTCTCATCACTTCAGTTATGTCTTATCTTTTAGGGAAATTCTCAGGCTTTTCATGATCCTGCTCCACTTTGCATTATCCCCTTCCGAATAAAGGCAGTGTTTCAAATCAGTTTTAGGTAACAGTCTTCATTCTGATACTCCAAGAAACTAGTAAAAACTGGATCTTTCCAGCAGTCTTTTCGTGTGACAAAAGTCAGGTAAACCTTTCTCACTTAGCTTAACATACAGAAGCCTTCTGTTATCCATTGTATATCCTTGGAACCCCTGCTGCACAAAAACTTCCCAAACATCTGTTAATTGCTATGTGACAGATGTTAATGATGTATAAACAAGTCAGACTCAGCAGGCGCTGTTACTGGTTTTCTCAGAGCTTCTTTATTTGCTAATAACACAATGAGCTCATCTTAGAAGTTAGAAAGAAACTCCTGGTGAATGTAAAGGTAAAACCTATAATGGCACTGGCCAACAACTGGAGGAAAGCAAGTCAGACACTGCAAGGAATGTGTAAGAAGGAAGAAGAATGCAGCACATACCCACATTCAACAAAGGTAGTAATTAATTTACTAAACCCTTTCCAAATCTCTATTGATGAACGTCATTTTGTCCCTTTTTCTCCTGTTATACAAATGCATTTTTAGTTTCTTCAAGAAAATCCTGCTGCAAGGCAAAGGTAGAGAGGACCTAGACCTACAGCTAGCCCAGGTCACCCCATGCAGTAAATGAACACCATCAAAGCACATACAGTTAATTGTTTCATTCCTAACAGTTTATGTTGGTTATAACTTAAAATGTAACTGTTCTGTAAACTCAATTGCAACACATTGAGACATTGAGTCACTGTAAATTGCCTGTTCATGAAGGATTTGTATGTTCTGAAAGACAGTAGGATTTTGGATATTTTTGGTGTTTATCGTGCTCTGGGCAGCAAAACAAAATGTCCTAGACCTTGATCTTAAACACAGAGCTCTCATTAATGAAATTGTCTGTATAGAACTGTCTCCTTTCAATAAAATGTCCCCATTCAGTGTTAAGTACAGTGTTTTGTGGTCTCATGTCAGAAGAATTACAGCAAAAATAGCTTTTGCTCTCTTTGTCAACTGTCAGTGAGATGTAAAGCCAGGATACCATCTTAAGTGCATAGTAAAGAATGTTATTGTCTTTGGTGTAAGCAAGGGGGATAAATCTTAACCTCCACATGAGACCTGCCAACTGAACGGCAGCAGAACCACCTGGTCTGTCAACCACTCCTACCACATCTTCCTTCTTTTTTTCTGTGGAGATGGCTGTGCAGTTTCCCTTAACCACAGGGAGTTTGTTGTGGTCCATGGGTCCTCCCACAAACTTCTCTGAACCTTTTGCAGTCACTAAAAAGGTGGTATTTGTTCTGTATTCCTCGGAGTTTTTTACCACTGTCAAACAGAGAAGATCTGTAAGATGCTGCAAGGAATGCATTTAATCTGTGGAAGATGTAGGCAGCCTAAAGGAGTCAAATTCTTTATGTTTGATAGAAGGACAAGGCAGTAGCAGAATGGAACAGGAGTGAAGATTGACAGCATCACCACAATAGTGCAGCAATAGCAATGTTGCATCCTGTTGATGAGTTTCCCAAATTGTACATTGCCTGTTTTTGTTTTTCCCCAAATATCTGACTAGGAATTGCTGGGGTGTAACAAGGGGAAGTTTTCCAAACTGATCCTGCTGACAAAATTCCATTGCACTTTCCCCATCAGCTGTCACCTCTTGGAACGTTTTTTGCAGTAGTTCTGAGAAATCTTGGTGTGTGTTGCTGTAGTAAAAGTAAATGAATCTTCAGAAGAAAAATATTGTTTTAGCAAAAAAGAAAGCATTCGTGATGGTATAAATAATCGGATGTGTCATAGGGGAAAAAGGAAAAAAAGAAAAGGGAGCTACTATGTAAACTGTGTCTACATAGCATTTTATATTTACAGGACTCTTGAGAACCCACCCAATTTATGTGAAATGTCAGTGCTCCCAGTTTGCTCACCCACCACAGTAATTTAAATTGGCTTGATGCACTAATATGTCAACTATTTACTGCTTGGACACAGGCTCCATAAATGCCCTCCATCTGAACAGAATTACGATACATCTTTCATGCTGATATCATGAACAACTTCAGATTTTTTTCACAAAATGCTTTCATTTCAATTTTTAAACTGTATTAAGTTATCCCCTTTTTCCATTCCACTAGAAGAAATAATGAATGAAGTTTGTACTTAGATGAGTAAGTTTAAGAGAATACTGTAGTGGTTGAATTAATGTCACTGTTGCCTTCTGAAACCCAAACTACAGTTTAGTGTTTCAAACGTGTGACCAAGTATCAGTGTGTACATAAACTGATGAGGTAATGCATGAGCAGCAGCCTGTTGGGAGCAGTAAAACAAAGTAGGTGACCCACATGGTCTTTTGTGACCTCCTTATCTGTCATTCTTGCATGTTGGAGTGTTTGTTACATATCAGAGTGCAATAAATAAATGGTAGTTATTTCATGTACTTTGGCACAGTTTGATATGATTTGCATTTCCTGCTTAGAGTATAAATTATATCTAAGCTAGAAGGTGAAGAAGAAAAAAGTCCTCTAAGAAAAGGAAGGTTTATTGCCCATAGCAAAGAACTGCAGTTTGATTTTCTTCTGAACCACTAACCCTTCACTGGCACATACCCTCTAGCATAGACAAAGCAGAATGGTTTTAGCTCAAGGAGGGAAGGTCTAGATTGGATGTCAGGGGAAGTTCTTTACTATGAGAGTGGTGAGGTGCTGGCACAGGCTGCCCAGAGAGGCTGTGGATGCCCTGTCCATGGAGGTCTTCAAGGCCAGGTTGGGTGGGACTCTTGGCAGCCTGGTCTAGTAGCAAATCAGGAGGTTGGTGGCCCTGCTTACAGCAGGAAGATAGGAACTCGATGATCCTTGGGGCACCTTCCAACCCAAGGCATTCTGTGGTTCTGTGATCCTTTATGCTCTTATTCTGGGATGAATTAGTAAGGTAGCTTTATGTTAACAATACATTCCCACACAAAGGGTGAATCCCTTACCTGACACCTCAGTTATGTTTGCCAGCATATGAATCCAACTTTTTTGATCATTGCAGTTTTACAGTTCTTATCGCTACATTCTTTATATTCTTGTCTTTAACTGTACTTAAGATTTTTTTTACATTTTTCAAGACGTGTGGGAGCAGTGACAGTAGGCAAGACCTTCAGATAGCGAATGGAAGAGTACGAATTGCAGAGGAAGTGGTTGAATAAGGTACAACAGGGAGGGTTGTGGTAGTAGTGACGGCAGATAATCATTGAGCACATGAGCTTAAATTGAGTCTCACATAGGGAGATTTGAGTAAACTTCTGGTGTTGTTAAGACATTTTGATTGTGGGATTGTGGGATGATGGATGTGTGAGCATTTTCATTCTGAATCCAAAATAATCTCTGTTTATAACTGAGAGGCAATTTTTTCAAGTTGTGCATGCAGTTACATTTTTAATTTTGTTGTTTCATCAGTGCTCTTATTACTGGACTTTACTTACCTCTTCATTCATACTTGTTACACTTACTTCTCTAGACTTCAAAGAGACTTCAGAGCCCTTAGGCCAGGAATGCTTTCTTCTAGAGGAACAGAATTAAAACTCCTGTGCTTCTAGTCTGTCTTAATAGTTTATTGTCATCTATTGTTAGTACATTAACCTAACGTGTGCTCCAGCACTACATTACTTCAAAAAGTGGTGTTTTTTATCAACAGGGGATGATGGCAACATAATGCTCCATGGTGCAGATTTGTGCAGGTTCAAGAGATGCCATCCCAAAAGTCTGAATGTATGATATTCTCTGTAAGTTAATGGCAAGAGCCATTCTCCACTCTCATCTCTGAAACACACATCACGGATACAGCTTTGTCCTCTATAGTTATTTATCTCTCTAATTATGAACTCACTCTACGTCCTCTACTGTAATCCACTTTACCCTTTGCATTTGTTGAAGTTGTTAATAAAACAGAGAATTCCTGCCTTTAGTACTCCTGACTTCAAGCTGGAGAGTGGAAACAATACATCGCAGATAGCAACAAATACAAAAAGCAGTGGTTTGAATTTTCTGGTTGCATGCAGAAGGATTTACCTATTCAGTTTAGATATGTAAAAGTGAAAGTCAGGTCAGAGCAAGTAGCTGTAGGATCTCTTAAAAGTTAATGGAAGGAAACAGGTAGGTTCAAGGCCTGCAGTAGGCACCTATCTCAGTGTGGAATAGATGGCTCTTTTGTTCTGTCTGATCTCTCTTGACTATAAAGGGATCCTGGAGTCAGGATGAGGTTTGTATCTCTGTTTGTAGACAGAGATAATATCTTTTATTAGACCAGCTGCTCTAAGTTGGAAAAATTAGACAAGCTTTTCAGCATACGAGCTCTTCTTCAGCTCTGAAATAGGAGCAGCACATTTTGAAGCTAATTATAAATCCTTTCCTACATACACCATCATATACAGCAAAGCACCATAGATTTAGGCATCTAATTTTTAGCTGTCCAAATGGAGCCTGAACAACCAAGCATGGGAGTCTCATTTGGGAGTTTGGAGACTTGCATCTCACACAACGTATTTTTCTTCTGGATGCTGCCTCCAGTCCTGGCCTCAGTACCAGCCCAGTGGACAACCTCAGGTAGCTGCTCAGCAGCTGCTGTGTGCCAATGCCACAGGTAGCATCAGGAACTGTGTGCCACTGTTTCTTTAACAGGTTTTGAAAGCTGGCTTTTCCATCCATTTCAATTTCCTAGAAGACTGTGTCATCCTTTGAGGTTTCCTCCCCTCATCATTTCCCACCCCACCTACCCCAGGCTGCCTTACTCACTGAGAAGCCTTCCAGCATCGGCTGGTTCTGGTGCAGTCACTGCTCTGAAACGGAGACCTGGCCTGCACCCAGTGCTGTGTATTCCTCACTTCCTCAGAAGAAGAATTGCTCTAAATAAAGAAGGACAGATGCGAAGCCTGTTTCCAAAAGATGCAGAGCTTGTTTTGTAAAGCACGTCAGAAGCTTCTATTATTGTAAATTTACTTTTCCACTGAGCATACTTTGATTTTAATTCAGGTGGTTTGATTCACTAATTCTTGTGATTGAAATGGCTTGTATCAATCATAGTTCAATGGAGCAATACAGTAATTCAGTAAAAGCTTTCTAGCTGAAGTGGTTTCTTAATTCATTTAAAAAGTGCTCTCATTTATTATTCAGATATTGGTTTGCCAGCAGTTATCATGGGAATCTTACTGCTTGGTCATGTGCCTTCAAAAGGCTCCCATTTTTTCACCTATCCGTGATTTCTCTCTGTCACCAGCATTTCACAAGGAGGCTTTCAAGAAGTAATTACTTGTTTCAGTTGTGCCCCTTACATTCATAGTTTTAACAGTAAACTCTTTCCTTTAAATAACCAGGTAACCAAAAGAGAACTTGCTGACTGAAGTTACCTGTCCACTATTGTGTTCAAAAATCAAGCCATATAATAGAGTGATAAAATGGCCTGAGTTGAAAAGGACCACAATGATCATCTTATTTCACCCCCCTGCTATGTGCAGGGTCACCAACCACCAGACCAGGCTGCCCAGAGCCACATCCAGCCTGGCCTGGAGTGCCTGCAGGGATGGCGCATCCACAGCCTCCTTGGGCAAGGGTATGTGAGAGAGAGCTGGGGAATCAATAGAGACTGCTGCATTTCAATGATCTTGTATCTTGGGCTAATTTAATCATTTTACTTGTTTATCACTGTGGCTGTCTGAGTTAGAGCTGAAGAGATCCTGGACAAACCTTCTCAGTGACTTTGCTGGTGAAAGGGACAGGAATCTGTTGTTCCACTATGAAAAGATCCCTATTTTATACTGTTATAATTTGAAGTTAAGTCTATGGAGAAATACTTCTTTTAAAATTGATTTTGATTTCCATGTTAGAAAAATAGTGCAGTCTTGCAGACACGTACATTTCTGCTTTTTCTACCATCACATATAATAGCAATTTCTCTCCTTTTGCTTTGGTGGTGTTATAATGATGGATCTTGGTGCTTTCTTTCATTGTTTGGCTCTGAACGTCTTTTGTCAGATCTGAGCTTTTCCTTGGCTGTATGGGTTGGGTGTAAATGGCTGTTAGGGAGTGCAAGTGGGTGCTTGTTCGATTCAGCCCTTTGCTCATGCTAATCCTAACATTGATGTCAGGTTCTTTTTGCATCACAGTGTGAAAAATTGAGAGTTGATGGAAACTCTTCCATAGTAAGGAATGTATGTGACAAAATACGCAGGCTTGCCGAGGGCAAATTAAAGCTGAAATAGCTACTCTTGGCAGTGTTTTCTTAATTACAGTTGTCAGCTAACTTTCTTGACTAACAGCACAGCATTTGTCTGCTTGCAAGTAGACTCAGTATTTGTTCCATTTAAAAGCTAGAATGGCTTTTATTCTGTAAAAGATGTGTCTGTACGTTGTGATTGTTTCATGGATCCACTACCAAGAGTGAAAATGATATGATGGCATCTGTAAAATAGGTAGAGAGCCACGAAAATGCTTGTTGGATTTCAAGCCAGAATTCCATCATGGTCTTGGCAGAGCAAGTGCATTGTACAGATCTTCTACATATTACATGAAATAGTTGCTAATAATTAGATCCTTGCGTATATTCCTCAGAGAGGGACTGAGAGCCTGGTATGTTTGTAATCATGGGTCAGGAATGGCAGCACCAAGATCTAATGTAAAGATGAAGAGGCATTTTTTCAGTGTCTGAACTGGCTAAGAAAACCACTCCTACCTTCACAGTGCATTTCTTGCAAAGAAGAATTAAGCACCTTCTCCTAATTACTGTAGACAAGGCCTTAAAAGATGTTGTTCCTCAGAGGGCTGCACATTTGATACACGAGTGAGCAGTATTAACAGAGCTTTCCTTGTTGGTCTTCTGAAGGGACTTCATTGTTAGAGAGGGAAGAAGTGGAAAGGGTAGGCACCACGAGCTAAATCAGAATTCAAGGAATATTATGGGTGCTACAGTTAAAGTAGGTAATGTTTCCAAGTGAAAGCTGAGATCTGAACCTTCTCAGATGATTTTATATGGTGACAGTACCAGCACGGGGTATAACTGGACGTAATTCTCAGAAAATATGCAAGTAATTATTAGAGGAAACCCATTCTTTAGTTTAAATTATAACATTATTGTAAGATTGCATCCTAGCACTGTACACAAATGGCAATATGAAAAATACCCCCAGTGTCCCAAACATCAGCTGCGGTGTTTTTTCCCCCAGGGAATTACTGGTGTGCCAGCACACGTGCTTGCAGACATCTGCATGCCATTTTCAATCTCCTGGGTTATAAGAAATTTTGGTATGCAATTCCATTTGAGAAGAGCAGTGCTAAACAAAACATCGGCTCCACATCTCCTAATCCGCTGTATCAGCTACTTAGCAAAGAAGAAAAATGTCTTAATTTATCTTTCAGTCTGTCCCATTTCCTCCTGCCCTTCCACCTCTTGTGTCGGAGTAGCTGCCCCTCACCACATTCTGGGATGATATGTCTGTCCTCCTCTTCCTCCTTCTCCTTGTCTTTAACCTCTTCCCCTTTCACCTCTTCATCACTCAGCCAAGGCTGCATCTCCTCTGTCAGTCTTCTCCCCCAGGCCAAGATTGCCCAGCACGGGGGTAGCATGAGCACCTCTGGATCATTGATGCCACTGTCTTTTCAGCTCCGAAACATGTTGGCTGATGTATCAACTTCTTAACCTTCCTCTGGAGGGATGCCATAGCTGAAAGCAGGAGAGGAGGCATTGACAGCTGCCGCAGGTCTTCATGTGAGCTCTAGACAATTGCATTTGTGACTGCTGGATGATGAAAGGAGGGCCCACACATCTACAAGATATCTTCCTCCTCTTTCCTAATTTTTATCAAGGTGGAATTATCCTCACTGAGTACATATTCCCTACAACTGAGTAGCTGGAGTGTTTCAGTTATTGTGCTGAATGCAGCACGGGGGAGAAGCACAGGTGTAACCAAGCCTCACAAACCTGACCAAATAGTGTCTCAGCTGCAGCTTCCAGTGCTCTCTCCATTCCTCGCATCAATTACCCAATCCAGCTTGCAGAGTTCACCTTGTCTCCTTTATCCTCCTAGAAGCTGACAGTAGGTACTGCCTGCCTCTTAGAGTGATGCTTTGTGGTCCACCAGGAGAGTGGAATGAGCAGAGTTGCTGCAAACCAGATAAGACTTTGTAGTTGGCTTCAAAGCAGTAACAACGAGAAGGAGCATTTTCAGCAAAAATGACGGCAGGGTGATTTTTCTCTTTGTTCCTTCATGCTCCTACAGCCTGACTCATTCTCTCTTACAGGGCTCCTTGCCATGTGGGGCTCCCAGGGACAAAAGAGCTGCCGTAGTGCAATTTAATTCCATGCTGAAATTTGCTGTACAGAGGATATGACATTTCAAAGCTGAGCTCTGAATCACAGTCTTTGCTAACCAGCCTTTCATTAAAGGGCTCTGCGGCAGTGTTACATGGCCCCGCTCAGCACTCAGCCCTGCTGGGCACAGGGATTTTACTTGCTCTCCCAAACTGTTTGTAGCCTGACTTCTTTTATCTCAAATGAGGCAAAGTAGAGGATTTCATGCTTCCTTTGAGCTAGGAGATATCTATCCTTTTGGCTTTATATATGTGCGCGTGTAAATATATTTACACTTGCTGTACAAAAATGTATTCATGCACAGTGACAGGTGGTGCTGGCAACACCTGTTGCTGGGGTCACTCAACACTCCAGTTATAAAACCCTAATTTTAGTTGCTTATAACTTTTGAAATGGGTGGAAATGTTATGTGCCAGGTGTCTGCCTTAGGCTGATTCGGGGGCTGGGGAGAGGAATTTTTCAGCAAAAAATAAACATTACTGCCAGTTTGGGGAGCAGACAAAGGCACTGGTTTGCCCATACTGAAAGCAAACTGTTGCTCGTTGAGATGCTCCACAGCTTCCCTGGTTTGATGCCCAAAGTTGCCGGTGGGGTTCCCCTGCAGCTGGACGTGTCTTTTCCCATCATTACAGATTTTGCCATCCCATTTTGGCTGGGTTACAGGCCTCTGAACATGCTTGGTGGAAGGTTGTGGGCTGCTGCCCTCTGGGCTGCCTCCATCTTGTCCCGTTCCCAAAAGCAGCACTGTGCTGGAGACCATGTGTGTGCAAATGGCCCATGGAGCAGCCCAGAGCCTAAGCACAAAGCAGGCAAAATGCATTAGGAAAGATTTCCTCTCAGGTAGAGTGATGAGGTAGTGGCACAGGCTGTCCAGGGAGGTGGTGCAGTCAGCATCCCTGGAGGTGTTCAGAAAAGGTAGGGATGTGGCACTGAGGAACGTGGTTAGTGGGCACAGTGGGGATGGGTGGACAGTTGGACCAGATAATCTTAGAGGCCTTTTACAGCCTTCATGATTCTATGATTCAGTAATTCAGGCTGCATCTGGTGGCATCAGTCCCAAGAGCAAACAAAGCAACTCTGCTTGTGCTTAGCCAGCATCAGAAAGCAGGAAGGAATGGCTGGCCAGAGTCCAGCCATTGGTGGTGGTGGAAGGGAGCAGTGAGAGCAGAAGGAGTGAAGGACATAAGATTTTAGGACCTTCACAAGGAGAAATGCTGAGGAGCACTGGAGAGGGGCCCAAGGAGCACTGGAGCACAGGCTTTATGTAGCTGCAGTCACAGCAGCTGAAACGTGCCTCCAATAGCACATCACAGTGCCACAGCCAGGTGGTAGCAGAGGAGGGTGGCCTCGTGCTTCACCAATGCTCTCCCTGCTTGAGTTGACTTGAACCTACTGTTAGGCACTTGTCATAGGCCATAGAAAGGTTTGGGTCAAAAGGACTTTTGCAGCACACCCAGTCCCACCCTCCTGCCATGGGCAGGTCTGCCACCCACCAGCTCAGGCTGCCCCGGGCCCATCCAGCCTGACCTTAAGCTCTTCCAGGGATGGGGCACCCACAGCTCTCTGGGAAAACTCAACTTAAGAACCCGTAAGGCTTCATCCTTACCCTGTTTCAGGAGGAAGAGGTGTTCAATTTGCTTTTGCTTGGTAACATCAATATTTTCTTGGTTATTTTTTCTGGTATTTCTTAGAGTTTGAATACGCAGTCTGCGCTGGAAGGCTTCTTATGTGTGCATACAAATCCTCTTTGTAAATAATACAACTGCTTCTTACCATATAATCTTACTTTGGAATCTGTATTGCATTGGTAGTCCACAGAATGCAAAATCACACCCATAAATTAGTCATAGATCCTGAGGTGGTTTGTGATTTCACTGAGGTTGAAGAACATTTGGACAGACTGCTCGTATTATTTTGAAGTTGTCCTTTCTGGATCGCTGTGGAAATTAGAAACAAACTGCCCGCTGCACAGTATTCTGTTTCGTATTACTTACAACTTTCCCATAAAAATCTGAAGAAATGCCACAGAACCTGATCAAAGTTTGAAGTCAGACTTTGTTATTGAATTATGATGATTTTTTTTTAATCGTAGGTAAAAGCTCAGCCAAGAAACTGACAAAGAAGGTAAGCAAAATGTTCCTTTCGTTCTTCAAAAGAACTTGCATTCTTTCTGTTTCTCAACCAAAAAGACTTCTTTTTTTCTGAACTGGTTTTCTTGTTTGTGTCTCCAAAGGAAGTGGATGCTGCACTGCAGTGTGTTACAAAAGCTAAACCAGGACCGACCTTTTTTAGAGAGCTTGGTGATAAAGGTAACAAGACGCTTCTGATACCAAGGAACACATCTTGGTTTTTATCTCATCAGACAGTATGAGTTGAATCTAGTTTTAAATACAGTTGCACGGATTTGACTTCATCTCCATCTCACCAGCTGCCGCCACCTTGGCACGTCTTGGTCACATGAGGAGGAGGCAGGAGGCAGGGCTGGGGCTGAGAGCCTCCTGGAGAAAGGAAGCTAAAAGGGTACAAAGTAGACTCTTAAGGCTTGTTAATAAACTGCTGTTTCATTATGTAACTTAAACACGTGGAAGCAAAGAATAGAAAGAAAATGTGTATCTGATTATGTAAAGTGTCCTCCCCGGTTCCAGGGGCAGTGGCAGTTTCTGCTTCATTGGGAGCTCAGTGCTGCCCCACAAGAGCAGTGTGCTCGGGTTTCTTTTCACCCAGCAGTTCCATCTTACAGCTGGTGACAGGAAGAGAAAATGCTGAGGGATGGGATATTGTTTGTGAAACAACGGGGGAGGGGGAATTAAAAGGACCAAATAAACACCTCATTAACATAAATTAATTGAAGGGAGGGAAAACAAACAAGAGGATCAAGGAAAACAAATAAATGAGTAATTAACCATTTCATCAGTAACAAAGACTGAACTCCCCAGACTTAATGAGACAGACTGGCAGTGTCTATTCACAAAGTTCACGGAAGAGGTCAGCCCACATCCCTTGTTCCACGGACGTGGCTCTCTCTGTCTGTGTAAAGCTGAGGCTGTGAGCATCGCCCGCCAGCAGCCCCCTCTGAACAAGTTTAGCATTGCTTTCCAAACCAGGGGAAGCCTGTTTCATGCTGAATATTTACCTCCTGTCTTTTCAAATTAGTATTTGTTGTCTGCTTTCCCAGGACAGGGTTTAAGGGATTCCCAGCCTTTAATTCTTGGATTGTTTCCTTATCGCTACTTTCTTAAGGCTTTTCTTTTTGTAGTGGTTGACAGCACAAATCCCTAACACATTCTGCCTGGGAAAATCGTGAATCCACCAAGAGAAAGCGAGAACACAGCAAAGCAGCACAGCGCAAAGCAGCACAGCCTCCTGGCATTGCACCACACCAGCTGCCTGCTGGTGGCTGCCGGGATGTGTCTTTTCTGTCCTGGACCACCAACCTCCTCTCATTTAGCTCTGTGGGTCCTCATGCTTTGCCCTTCCAGGATCTGGTAGGAATTGGAGATGATGCAGAAACACTCAGCGCTGTCATCTCTATGACTTTACAACACGTGCAGGTTTTGGTCACGATCTCTCCATACTGACATTGACACTTTTGTCTTCAGATCCATTATAACTACATTTAAAAAGCTATAAATATTTATGTATCGAATACCACTTTTACAAGTACCAAAATAATGAACCTACACCTGTTCCACGGTTTAGCTGAGATTATTTTAACTACCACCAAGTTCTTTTTTAAATATCAAGCGGAGGGAGCGCTCTCAGTCCAGTCTGTAAAGCGTAAAGCTGGGGAACTCTGCCTTCTAGTGGGCAGTTTGCAAACGTACACCGCCTTTTGTGGTCTATTAATGATCTGTTTGGTAGTGAGGATATTGTCCTGCCAGCGTTTGCTATAAAGCCTGAGGGCAGAGATTTACAAGGAGGCACGGGGAATCTTCATTTAATCTTAGAGAATCATAATGTGTTGCCGATGCTAAATGAAAGTACTTGGCTGCAAGTCTGCTGAGTCATTCGACAGCAGGTGAAACTTTAACTTGGATGTGAATACAGTTTGCTTTGCTAATTTTTTTTATGTTCCATTGCATCTTTTCAATGTAAAATTTGAGTAACTTTGTAATGATTGCTGAACAATGAGGATTATTACACTATCTGATTTACATTATGGTTAAGGTAAGTTGGCAATTCACTGCAGGTACTGATAGAACAAAGAGATAAAATGAAGAATTTTTATGGAAATCGGTCCATGGGTCAAAAGAAATCATATCTCAAATGATGTCGGTGTAATCAGCCTGCCAAAAAATATTGAATGCACTATGGATTGACTTTGAGATACTGAGGCTTTAAAGAGCAATCAATATAGTTTTCATGTATTCTCATTTCTTGTACCTTTTTGCCTGTTCGTTTATAGTGACTTCCCACTCAGCTTAAGATAACGGAATTAAAACAGCCCTTCCACTTCTTGCATGGCTCTCTCCTTGCAGCCCTCTGCAGTCAGTGATTGGTACCATCCCACTCCTTCTTTGAGCCATGAGCAGAGTTTTGTTTTTATCAAAACATTTTGAAGTGGCTTTAAAATGTGAGAGGGTAGATTTAGACTTGGCATTAGCAAAAAATTCTCTACTGTGAGGATGGTGAAACACTGAAGCAAGTGCCCCTCCCTGGAAGCATTCAAGGCCAGGCTGGACAGGGCTTTGAGCAACCTGGTCTAGAGGGAGGTGTCCCTGCCTATAGGAGGGGGTTGGAACTAGGTGGTCTTAAAGGTCCCTCCCAACCCCAACTGTTCTATGATTCTGTGATTTTGTATTTCAGTTATTGTTATCTGCCGTCTCCATATTCTTTCTAGTGCTTTGCTAAAAATGTTTTTTCCTTGATCATCTACTGAGTGCCTCCTATTGTACATTGCAACAACATGGGACCTCCTTTTGCTCTGCTGAGCAGAAGCTCTGCTTCTCCACCTTCCAGCTCTCCCATGAGCAGTAGCTGTGCAGAAGAACTGAGAGGCAGAGACCTTGTCCATTTGGCCAGCAGTCATCAATGACAATTGGACTACATGATCTTTGTGGTCTTTTCCAACCATAATGGTTCTGAGATTCTATGATCCCTTGCTCTTAAAACACTCTGGCACGGATCTCTGTGTCAACTCCACGGCTGTCCAAGACTAGGAGGCATTTTCTCTATCCACTTGAAAAGTTACCTCCTTATCTTCCCTTATCTTCTTCTTTTTAACTGCATTTGCTGTGACACATGAAGCAAAACTAGGGAGTAGTGTGTCACTGCTTGATTTTTTTTCTTCTCCTATTTATTTCTGTCCATTTTCTATCTCAAGTGTGTAGCACAAAAAATGGGGCAAGATCTCTGTTTCTGATTGTTTGAATTTGTTGAAGTCCTGGACACTACCTAGGAACAAGAAAGCAAGTTTTACAGCAATACGAATAATTTATATCCTTGCAATGGCCATATTAAGTCTGTTGGCAACACATGAGGATCATAGAATCAAAGAATTACTCAGGTTGGAAAAGACCTTAAAGATCACCAAGTCCAACCACAACCCAACCATAGCACCCTAACTAACAACCCTCCACTAAATCATGTCCCTGAGCACCACATCCAAATGTTTTTTAAACACATCCAGGGATGGTGACTCAACCACCTCCCTGGGCAGCCTATTCCAGTGCTTAACAACCCTTTCTGTAAAGAAGTTTTTCCTGACATCCAACCTAAACTTACCCTGGTGCAACTTGAGGCCATTTCTTCTCGTCCTGTCACCTGTCACCAGTGAGAAGAGACCAGCCCTGCTCTCGCTGTGAGCACCTTTCAGATACTGGAGGAGGGCAATAAGGTCTGCCCTCAGCCTCCTCTTCCTCCTGACTAAACAGCCCTACAACTTGCAATCAAAGCTAAACATTTGAGATGACAATGATTCTGCGATTCTGTGCCAAGTGTTTTTGATTCGTGCAGTGCACTGTGTGACTGCAGTGCTGTGCTGAGTTACATGCAGTGCGTGCTGGAAAGTAGAGTGAATAGCCCTATTTTAATGGAGAGGAAAGCTGAAGCACAGACACAGAGTGAGTCGGCAGAGGGCTCAGCATCAGGCCTGGCTTTGGAGATTTGTTCTCGGATTTTGAGACCATTGCTTTCAGCAACCCAATATTTCTAAACAGTGGAAGTTAAAACTTAAAGTGTTAAGTCACTGTCTGAGGCCAAATACAACTGTTGGCTCAGTACAGCAATTTATCAGAAGTTAATTGTCTATCAGTGAAGCTTAAGTGGATTCTTTATCTATCAATTAACTCTATATAAATTATTATAAATAGTTTATCTTTACACAGATGGGCACGTTTGAACTCCATTATTTTAAGCAGCTCCGGCATTACACAATGTTTAGCTCAGGCGTTAAAAGTAGCTCGGTTATTTTGAAAAGTGATTTATAGAAAAGCCCTTTACATTTTTTCTCCAAACGTTATTGCAGCGCAGATGGTTGGGATTGTGCTGCTCAGCCACCCTCATTGCACGCTCTATCTTTAGCTTCTACGCTCTATTTTGACGCTATCGCATCTCTGTGTTTGTTCAGGCTTTTCGCTTAAGGCGGTATTTCAAAGGAAAACGCTGGAATTTTCCTTCAAAAGGGGGGAAAATACTTTCACCTTGTAGAAAGGACGTGTTCCTATTTAAAATAATACAAAAAAGAAGCCTCCCTTGGCAGGCAGCCCAGCCGCGCTATCGGCGCAATCTCTCAGCTTGGCAGCTCTGCATGCTGCCATGTTCCCCCTGGGAAGCTGCTCCCCGCCTGGCCCGGCTGCCAGGGGATGGAGCACTTTGATCCGTCCAGGCAGCGCTGAGTGCTTCTCCTCCCGGGTACTAAATGTGACAAAGCACTCCGAATTTATTTGCCTTTTCTATAAACACCGAATGTTTGCAGTGCGAATGCAGAGATTTAGTGCAGGCCTGTTGTTAATACCAAATAAACTTGACTTTCCCGTTGAGATGGGGACATTGATGAGTCTCTGGATGGGGAATTTTACCTTCAGAGCACTAAGAACAGAAGAAAAACTTTATTAAATAAAAATGAGGCTTACTTCAGTAACCTATTTTAAATAATGTTGAACTGCAATTTTCATGTTTATAAGATGTGATCTTTCTCGTCTCATCATAAGGATATATATTTTGTGCGAGTCATTTTTTAACTCTTTCATTTCAGGGCTGATATCTTATGCAGAGTACCTGTTTTTGCTGACAATCCTTACAAGTAAGTGTTATGTTTCTAAAGTAGGTATATATCACTACTCAGCTTTTAACACCTTTCCGGGAACTTTTTCTGATGTTTTTAAACTAAATTGCTGCACCGTAATTTAAGAAACTTGAATATAGAGTGATAAAGCATTAATATAAATGGCTACAACTGGCAGACATTTTTTGCTTGTGGGTGGAACTGAACTTGGACTTTCTGGGTTTCCTCACTTGTGATTGTTCTCAGCTGTGCTTACCACCTCCCCGTGCTATTCTGATGAAGTGCAAGTGAAGCTGGAAAATACCAAGATTTGAGATAAAATGCATACAACAAATGTTGTGCAGCAAGAACATAGTGGTAAAATGGCACAAAAGTCCATGTATCCAAGTCCTGTCTGACTGTCTTATACAGGTCTGACATCTTAAGCAAGTGACAAAACCAAACATACTGAGTCTTGTGGTATGAGGGGAGGAAGAGAGGAGAGAAGGAATCAGCCATTCTTATCCCAGTGGACTCATTACTTGCTTGGCCACAGGGTTCATCGCATGAGACTGAGAAACATGGCAAATGTTCCTTGCTCTAGAAATGCACTGTCTCAAGGTCCAGCACCAACCACTGTCAGTATATACAGTCTAGTTACATGAAGTTTTAACAGACACTGACTGCCAGTGTACAGCACTTGCACCATTCAGCCTTTTTACAACATATATCATTTCTCAGCAAGAAGGCATCCCTGCCTATAACACAGCATGAAGCGTGATTAGGTTGGACGTCTTCACCAAAAGAGTGGTCGGGCACAGGAACGAACTGCCCTGGGAGGTGGTGGAGTCACCAACCCTGGAGGTGTTCAAGAAATGTTTAGGTGTTGTTCTGAGGGATGTGGTTTAATGGGAAATACTGGTGGTTGGTGGACGGCTTTTTAAAGTATGTGAAGTATTTAAAGAGACTTGACCAGTAAAGCTGATTTTAAAATACTTGTTGCAACACAAAAAAAAAAAAAAAAAAAAAAAAAAAAAGAGGTATTTTTTTAAATGAAGGACAACCTTCTTGTAACTTCATAAGAGTGCCTTGATTAACTTTGCTCAAATAAGTGCCTCAGTTTCTATTTCTTTAAACTTCTGTGATAGCTGAAAGTAAATTCATCTTTGTTTATTAGATGAAACAATTAGAAAATTGAAGCAGTACCGGAACAAATTGTTTCACTACTCTAAGCAATCAAATGTTATTTTTCACAGGATTTATGTAGCAGTGAACTGAACTGCAAGAACAGAGGCACATTTTGATGCAGGATGTCCACTTACACGGAGGCCTATAGAATCACAGGATCATTAAGGTTGGAAAAGACCTCTGGGATCACCAAGTCCAACCCCAGCCCACCCCCACCATGCCCACGAACCATGGCCCTCAGTGCCACATCTCCATGGTTCTTGAACACCCCCAGGGACAGTGACTGCACCACCTCCCTGGGCAGCCTGTGCCACTGCCTCACCGCTATTTCAGAGAATAATTTTTTCCTGGTATCCAACCATCATACAGAGCTGTGTGAATGTCAGCAAGTGTTGGTGCCTCGTTGCCTAACAAATACGCCATGTCAGTCAGACCTCAGCCAAACAACCTGCCTCTCTCGTAGTGAGAATTAATGCAAGATTTCTTAAAACAGACAAATTAATACTTAAAGGACTTTTTCTGAATCACCAGTAGAGTGGGGAAACCATAAAAGGGACTCCTGGCTTCAGAATGCTGCAGGTCAGCCCATGCTGTCCATCATATAGAAGCAGCATCTGTAGCACTGAACCTCCAAATGTAATTTTATGGGAGACAAAGGCTTTATTTTTCCCACTACGTTCCCCTTTCTCTTTCTGTGTTCCATGTGTCATCATTGCCTGTTTTCTTTCAGTGATGTATTGGATTTCATTTTCAGCATTTGGTTAATGGAGCTTTTGGTAAAGCCCTGAAATAGTCACCATGACTAAAAGCATTGCCAGAGCGAGTCACTGAAGTTGACAGTTTGGGTCAAAGCAGGAATGACTGCAGGGGAAGCACCTATGTATAACCTGCACTCACAGCTAAGATGAAGCTCTTGGGCTCAGATTTTGGAACTCTGCCTGATTCTAATTAAATACAAATACATCTGAAGTAGTCTTTGAACTATGCTTATTTTACGAACGCATACCTTTGAGGTTACATCATATCAGATAAGTGTGTCATCTGAACAGTATAAGCAGCTTTAGGTCCTATATTTTCAGTAACAGCTTTCTTATCTGAAAACTGCAACACAGATGGTATGAATTACTATTAAATACATCAATTACTTTTATTCTCTGAATATGTTATAGAATAGACTCTTCTTGCTTTAATAGTAGTAACACAAATTTAGAGTGTGGCATTTCCATGGAAAAGAAGCCCGTTTTGATTATTATGTCCCAGTTGCTGGGGAAAGGCTCTGCTATGCAGATTGCAATGGTATTTATAAACTATCCTTACATCACAGGGTTGCTTCACAGAGAACGTTATTGGCAGCTGAAGATAAAGTTATTTCTAAAATGTAAAAATAATTCTTTGTTTAACCATCTTGCTATCACTTTAAAAGAAAAAAAAAGAGGCTATTTCTGTAACTTCTTGCCTTTTCAGGAAGACTCTCTAAACAGAAGCAAGACTTAAAGCTTTACAGGGTGGAACTGGAAGAATGTGCTTCCAAAATAAAAGAAAATCTCTGGAGGCATTAGTAATCTTAGAGATACTGCTTCACTGCCCTCATGAGTCCAACGCTGCTCTTGGAAACGTGAATGTATGCTGGAGAAGATAACTCTGTGGCTTTCACGTTAATGCCTGACATGAATTAATTCACCTGCTCCAGAAATTACTGGGCTAAGAGCTGGCTACTGCAGCGAGCCAGTGGGTAAATATATTTCAGCAGCACTACTCCTGTGTGGGCTTGCTAATGAGCGAGGTCACCTTGTGTAAGCAAAGTCAGAGCAGGAAATTGTGGGAAGGAGCTCAAAACACACAGTGTTTTTTCAGCGCCTGCAAAACTCAGAACTCATTAAACGTTCAAGTTGAAAAGAAACATCCAGTGGGTGAAGGAAATACAGAGTGAAGTTGTATAAAATTCCCAAAAAATCAGCCTAATGGGATGTGTACAAACATGCTTTAGCAATGGAAAGAAGGCCAGAAGGAGGAGTTTATTGTGTCTCAGTAACACTGGAGTTGGTTGTTTAGGGAGGATGGAGAAGAGAAGGGACCAACACCATGAGAGTAGGAACAGGGAGAACATAGAGCTGTTACAAGATCAGTCTGTCTTCTGGACTAGTGAAGACTGAAAATAGTGGCATGTAGTAACACATGGAAGAGAAGCTTTCTCTTTCACCCAATTTGTAGGGTAATTATTGATTTTCCAAGGCACTTTCCAGTCTTCTCAGCTAAAATGTCGCTCCAAACAGGGGGCAAAGCTGAATTTCAGAAGTAAGCAAGGATTACAGATAAATCTGCAGACACTGTCTATGAAGGACCAGGACAGTAGGACAACGTTTTCACGGTCATTGTGAGCAGGTGGACATCTGTGGCTGTATTTAGGCACTGCCAGCATTTGTTGTTTTGCTACTGCTATAACAATAGCAAAAAGTTGTTAGTCTTATTTAAAAGTTGGTTTATATTGGAGGAGGTACATTTGCTTACTGGAAATATGATGTCAAACAAAATATGTAGGCAAGATTTCCTTTAGACTGAATATTTCTGTACTAGTGTAACTGTATGTGCGTGGATGTGTGTTTGTATGGCGTAATGTTTTTTCACACTTTGTTGCAGAACCCCAGACTGGATTTCAGATTGCTTTTAAAATGTTAGATACGGATGGCAATGAGCAAGTTGAAAAGAAAGAATTTTTTAAGGTATGTGTCTTTATGTGCTTATTGATTTTGAAGCAGTGGCATTGGTTCTGTTTGTTAAATGAAGATGCATTGAAATCTTCAAACCCACTTTTCCATCCAATCTGTGTTCATGTTTGCTAAAATGCATTACATGAAAGGAATTCATAACAAAGCATTGCTTTGTATTACTTCAAACTACCTTGAACAGGGAGGAAAATGGTGTGATTTCAGTCTTTTTAAATGCTTGTTTGAGAACAGCTAACGTAAGGTGGCTGAGATAGGCTGCATGGAGAGTTTATTAGACAAACAGTAACAGGGTACAATTAGTATCTGCTTTTCATGTCTTGGTGGTAAAATTCTGTCTTCATTGAACTTAAAACTCTTTCTGATAGCCAAGTGATTGTTAACCTGCCTTCCCCTTTGAGGAATCCTGGAGTAGCTGCAGGGAAACACTGAGTAACTGTACTTTAATTGGTTATCCCATCACTCCAAATAATGCTGTTACACTGATGAAGAGCACAATAAATAATGGCAAGTAGTGGGTGAATTACAGACTTCTGTGCTTTGTTACTGTATTTTCAGGCAGTGAAACATCACATCAGTTTCCTGTGAACCCTTAAAAGTGTGGGGACTTGAAGATAGTTCCTTCCATGCTTCATACTTGAAAAAAAATGAAAAAAGTCCAAAAAATCTGCTCAGTAAAAACAAAGGGAAAAGAGGAGAACATTCAGCATAGGGAAAGTTAGCAGAGCAGTAGCAGTGATAACAGCAGTGATTTCCACAGAATATTTGACTAGGAAAGTTACATAAGGTGAAGGTACTGGAAAAGAGCAGCAAAAAGCCATAATTAGGGGCAGTTGCTGTAGACGGAATGGACTGGAATAACGAATTTCAGTGCTGCTGCATTTTCTTGCTTTTCTACCTCTCCTCTCTACCTCTTGTCCATTTTTACTCATCAGTGTACAGCTACATTATGTACTGATTATGGACTTCAGGTTCTTTTACGTAAGAACTTTGCCATTCTGTTTGCACAACGTCCATCATTCCGTGAATTGTGCATATCTCAACTCTAATGTGGATAACCAGGCACAAGGTGTGTCATGTGAATCATTCAGGAAAGGCAGCAGGTAACAAGCAAATTCTAAAGTCATACAGCACATTTTGGAGCTGTTGAGAGTTGTGTGGATCAGTCACTGAAGGAGTGAGAGGCGCAGGATTTCCCAGTAGATTCACTACTGTATCCCAACATCAAATTAATGTTCAGAAAAAGAGATACTGAATGTAATTCTGTGCTTTGAAGGAGAGATTTTCTCGTGTCCTCCATGACCTTTCCACTTCTGTGCACATTTTCCTCCTTCCAAGGAGCAGACCTTTTCTCTCTCCTCTTTACCTTTGTGTTTTCAAGCCAGTCTATTTATAATTTCTCCTTTATCCACAAGTCCATGGTAAAATTCGACATACAGGAGAGATGTAGCACCTTTTGCCAGTGCTAGAGCCCAGAATCTCTACAATTCATGTTTTGAGATGAGCATCTGCAAGGATGCATTGCTTTGCCCCGCAATTCCAGGATGAAGCAGATGGCAGAAAATGTGTTCATAGACTTTAGATGTCGTGCTCTTACTTAGCCCCTGCCTGAGTGAAGAATGGCATTTTTAGTACCTTATTATCTATATCTTTGCAAGGATGGTAAGATACTGCCCAACACATTAACATGAGATTTGACAAGGGGAATTTCCAGACATGAGCGTCTCTCGTTTAGGAATCTGATACAAGTGCACATAATAACTCAGTCACAGTCACCTGAGACCTCCCATCAAAGATAAGGCTACCAAAGCTCCTCAAATCTCCATCAGGTGAGGAATTTCCCTGACTATCCTGGTGGGTGATTTCTAAGTAAAATTAATAACAGTTTCACTGGGAGTGGAAGTATGATAACTTTACTGGCACACACAAGAGCTGTGTGATTCAGATTCCATAGAAATCTTTGCATGGTAGTTCAGGGCTGAGCAAACAAGCAATGTCAGCTGTTGTCAGTTTGGTGTTGGTCTGATAGCATCCACAAGCACCAAACTCTCTCCAACGAATTCAAAAGGCAAAATCTTTTTGGTTGCTTCTTTTTTTTTTGAGGATGGATGAATCCTTTCAGCCCCCTCATCTTCTGTAGAAAATATTGCTTCTTTGTATGCCTTTAGTAGAGAGGGATGCATTATGCATAATAGGCGTCACTCTCTTTGAATTAGCCATTAGTATCACATGGCAGTGAACAGATATAAATATTAAATGCAGATAAATGTTACATGGAGAAGATGAGCTCTGGAGTACTAGAGTCCATTGCTTGAAGGCAGAATTCATATCCTTCTGTGAGTAGCTGCTGCATTGTGTTGGAAAAAAAATGTGCAAATTACTGGAAATTATCATCATTCTTTCCCAAATAATAATTTCAAGAGTAATACAGATGTGTGTCATCTAAGAAAACAACGAAACCTGCTGGAACACTTGTAAGAAAAAAAGTGCTGTGAGTCTGTGTTTCTTTGTGTCCTGCACGAATTGTCTAAGAGTCTTTTAAAAATAAGACACAGCAGAACGAAAGGAGCAGGGGGTGGCCAGCAGGGATGGGGAGATGATCATCCCTCTCTATTCTGCTTTTGTGAGGCCCCATCTGTAGTCCTGTGTCCGGGTCTGGGGCCCCCAGTACGTGAAAGACGGGGAACTGTTGGAGAGGGACCAGAGAAGGGCCAGAAAGATGATCAGGGGGCTGCAGCACTTCCACTATGAAGACAGGCTGAGGGAGCTGGGCTTGTTGAGCCTGAAGAAAAGAGGGGTGACCTCACTGCAGCATTTCAGTACCAAAAGGGAGACTATAAACAGGAGGGGAGTCAACTCTTTGAAAGGGTAGATAATGGCAGAACAAGGGGAAATGGTTTTAAGTTGAGGGAGAGAAGATTTAGGTTGGATATCAGAGGCAAGTTCTTTACTATGAGAGTAGTGAGGTGCTGGAACAGGCTGCCCCTGTGGCTGCCCCAAGCCTGGAGGTGTTCAAGGCCAGGTTGGATGGGGCCCTGGGCAGCCTGGTCTGGGAGGCTGGTGGCCCGGCATGTGGTGGGGTTTGGAGATTCATGATCCTTGAGGTCCCTTCCAACCCAAACCATTCTGTGATTCTATGATTCCGTAAAAAAGAACTTAGAGAAACTTGGAGGGACTCATGTGTTGAATTGTCTTGTCTTTAGACTGTCAAGTCGTGCTGTTCAAAGAATACTAGTAGAAAGTAACTATCCTGAGGAACTCAAAGTCTGTAAGTAAAATATAAAGGAACAGATGAATTAGTTAAAATTTGAAGGTCATGAGAAGACCTGTGGCAAAACAAAACAAATAGTATGCAGGTTCTTCCTACTCACTACTTACAAACCGAAGTTGCTTCTCTGAACAACATAGCAAAAAAAAAGAAAAATAAAGGTGGGGGGAAACATAAGGCCCTAAGAAGAGATTTGAAAAACCTCCAAAATAATGGTCATGCGGATTTGGTCATGGGTGAGGAATTGCTCAGAAATGCTTGATACACGAGCAGCAGCCTGAACGTCAGAACCATCATTCCTAAAAACCCCATATCCAGAATGTTCAATGTAAGTCCACGTTTACGCCTTAGATTTGATAAGTCCTTTCTTCTTTCATTTTTGCTGTCGCTTCAAGGATTCATTCTAATGTCTATGAAAGGTAGGTGTACTTTGTGCTATGTTAAATATCTCATTCTTTGGCACTGTTGACTTCCCAGGCTTGCATACAATCATAAAGAAAGCTTGCAGCCAAGAAACACTTAAGGTGATTTTAATAATCAGCAAATTAATGCATTTTTTATATTACCTTAAACTTCTACTTCAGACAGTTTTTAAGGGTGAGTCATTTCAGTACTTCTGAAGATCCCATTAGCTAATTCATTCAGTATTCATTTCATTTGTGGGATGGAAGGGAAACTTGGAACGCATTGTGCTTCGTGCCAGTTCTGAAAATATGGTTGCTTGTTTAATTGAATTACTCTTTTTTGTTAATTGTACAGTATACCTCATTTGAACAGACATGCCTTTCATGTCTAGGAGATCTTGTCTGTAGCGGTAAAGATGTCCCAGAGGACAGCATGAGAATCACAGGATAATTTCTCTTCTCCAAATGACCCTTGATGTTCTGTCTCTGAGTTTCAAGATCTCATGGAGTGAATGCTAAGCTTGTGGTGCAAGAGCATCTCTTCTAAAAACAGTGTCCACTGGATTGCGAAAGACAGGTTCACATGCTCTGCCAAGTGATGTTAACTGCTATAGATCAGGCTTTCCTGGGAAGAAGTATCTCTGAGTAGCAAAATATCCTTAAGTATGCAAATATTTTTTCATGACTAGAGCAGCTTGCAAAAATCTAAACACGTTTACAGTTAAGAAATTGTGGAATTATTGCAAGTTTCTGAAAGACTCTTCTAAGACCAACCTTGTAATTTTCCTGTTTTGTAATGTCTAAATAAATGCAGATGCAGAGAATCATTGGAAAGGAAGATGATCTGAAAACAGCTGGAGATGAAACCGTATTTCAGGTATGAAATAGAGATGCATTTTTCTTAACAAAGGTACTGTTATATTTCCCGTGGGCCTTGTGGTGTTTTAGATCTGTGTATAAGAATTAATGACTGTTATAATTAATATAAGTGCATTGGATGTCAACTTATTTTCTAACTTGGGAAGAAAAATTATTTTCATTTCTGCATGTCCTGATGAAGTTTATGCAATTAATTTATTCTACTTCTGTGTAACAGATTTTTTTAATGACTGTGTAGCCATTATTTACTTTCTGCAAGCTTCTGTTTTAAAGTAACTTTCTTATACTTATGAAACATCCAGAAAATCCCCTCTATTGACATGTGAGAAAAGACGGCTGCAAATGTGAATTGGTACCTTAAAATTAACCTAAGTGCTGCTGTTGCGGTAATATCAGCTTATTTTGAGTTGGTTTGTGTCTTTGTTTCAGTCAGGACAGTACTGCTTTCTTCAGGGTGTCTGGTATGGTGGTGTGCTTTAGATCTAGGAGAAAAACAATGTTGGTAACGCAGCAATGCTTATAGCTGCTGCTAAGCAGCACTGTACAGAGCCAAGGCCTTTCACAGTGAAGGGCCGAGAGAGTTGGAAGGGAACAGAATTAAGACAGCTGACTTAAACTGGCCAAAGTGTTATTCCATGCCATATGGCATCATGCAGGAGTTTTGAAGGGGATGGGAGTTCATCTGGCTCTCTTCTGCCACTTAGGGTGCAAGCTGGACATCGGCTGGGGAGTGGTGAGCAATTGCTTGTGTGTCACTTGTTCTTTACACTTTACTGTGTGTTTTCTTTATTCTCTCCCCCTTCAAACTGAGAAGGCGGGGAGTGAGTGTGTGGTGCTGAGCCACCTGCTGGGTTAGACCACAGCAGTTTGAAATGTATTTGCTGTGGTTCGGGTGACAAAGGCAAACATTACTTTTGTTAGTTCCACTCCTAAAAAGAAATAGCTCAACTGCAGACCAGAAGAAGAAACAATCTTAGAATGCTGTCTTCAGGCTGGGTTAGAAGTTTCTTGGGACTGCAAACCATTAGGAAATGGCAAATATGCATTGTCAGGGAAAGGAGCAGGTAAATTCCTGCTCCGTTCTGGATGTTTTTCCCCACATCTTGCCAGTGTAACCTGCCTTCTTTCCTGAGGTGGGTGTTTGGCAGCTGTCATCTCTTCTTCAGTCTCTTCAGCACAGTGACATGTGCTGAAGAGACATGTTGCCTGACTGAGATTGAATGAGACAGAAAACAGACAAGGAATATCTCAGTGTACTGAGAGTGCCTCAGCAGAAACTGATGAACCAAGGCAGAGTGCAGATGAGGTATCTCCATCTGAAGTGTTTCCTGCATCCACAGCACTTATCTCTGTTGCATGCTTCTTCTCTCCACAGACTTGCTTTCAGTCTTAAACTGAAATTGGAGAGTTGGGAATGGGACATCAACTGCTGACGTTGTAAGCTAAACAACTGCTAATGTTGTTTCAATAAGAAATTTATACAGGGATCTGCTTTATAAACCCAATGTGCATCAGCAGTTTTTACAGAAAGTAAGGTTGGCCTGTGTTGTTTGCTTTTACACCAATCTCAGAACAAACAGCAGTGACTGTATGGGTAACACCTTTAGTATTGACTAGGCATAAGCATAAATTGCCTTCCATTGCATGCAGGTATTGGTCCCTCACTGTGCACAGAGTTCAGCTGAAAATTATATGGCTGAACAACAACCAACTCCTTTCTTGAATCGTTTCTTCAGTCACCAGATTAAAATACCTACAGTTAATGGGATTGTCTGCTCCTTGAAACCAGTTTCAACTGAGATTTAATTTCTGTAAGAGGGAAAGAAAAAGAATCTTCATTCTATCAGATTTCCAGAGAAACTTTGATACAGTTGGACAGATTTGTCTAAGAACACATAAGTTTAGTAGGAGCTAATTAATTACCTGAGCCAGAATGTCTCCATTTTGTTGTGCCTCTTCAAAATGCTCTGTTGCAAAATATCTGAAATTACTGTAACAAAAAAAAAAAAATTAAAAAAAAAAATCAAACACAGTTTCTTAGAAAATTATAAATGGATTATAGCCTCCTCAAAAGATGAAATAAATACATTTACAGAGTACAGCTACCCTGAAATTCTTCTGTTTTGACACTCCTTGTTTTGACAGGGATTGCAGTCAGCTTGGTTCCCCAAATAAACACATTTTAATTGAAAGATTTTTTTCTTTGTGTTGTTATCAATGTGGGAAGGACATCAGAAAACTCTGCCCAGCCTTAACCAAAGCGAATGTTTGCTGCTATCTGCTGTACAGCTAGAGCAGGGACTTAGCTCCTGGGTCCTTCTAATGAGATTAATGAGCTATCAAGCAGTTTCAATACCTCCAATTGAATATGCTTTGTGTAATGGATAAACTTAGAAAATAAGCATAGCTGTTGTTCAGGAAGGAATGACAATGCAGAATCTTCTGTGATTGTTCTTAAAATTAAATTAATGTGGGGAAAAATGACTTGTATTGGTAAGTTCCAAGTGGTTGAACATATATGTATAGTGAACACATTTTCATACAGAGAATCTAACTTCCATGTGTTGTTTTTTTTTAACATTTAACTTGCACGTGGGGGCACAACTATTAATTAATTAACTTTTTTAAATGGCCTACTTCTATGGTAGCACATCAGTACTTTCCTATTATTGTGTATCAGTTGTTTTAGCCTGTTTACTTCCCTTTATTTTCTCCGAAGAGAGCTGAATGACATTAGTTGTCCTCACATTTATCACTACTTATGACCTTCAGGCACTGCAGCACTGCAGTGCATCTCAGCCCCAGAGACTGGGAAGGCCATCATGTAACTTGTCCATCTGTTCGTTAGAATTCCTAAGTAATTTAAAATGTTCTGCCCATAACTTCAAAGTCTGCAAAGCCCTGGGCTCACAATAACTGAGGACTGCCTAAATTGAATGGAAGAAAATGGCGGTTAACAGCTTTGCTTTTGCACTGCAGAAATATTCTGTATCAGGGCTATGGCGTATCTATGCAGCACATCAGATTTCCCAAGGATACAGCCCAAGACTAAAATTGATGTCCCTCCCAAAACAGTTTGTCATAAATCTTTTCACCTTTCACTTCATATGTACTACACATTTCTTCTCCTATGTGTATGTTTTGTATTAGCCACATAACATTGAATTCTGCTGGAAAGCTTTGGGATATGTTGAGCCTTCATTGTTTAAAGGAATCTCTCCAGGCAGGTAAATCCTTGAAGAGCCAAGCAGCACTGCATCAAAATACCAAGCTATTAAAAAACTGCTTGGTCACAGCTTACCTCACAAACAAGGAAAATATTTTATATTTGCACGTGATCTGATGCCATTACATCCTCAAGAGAGATGAAGACACGTCCTTTCTAGCACTGGCAGTGTTCCACTAGTCCTGTCTTCAGGTGAATGACCTTTAAAGATCCCTTCCAACTCAAATGATGATGCCGGAGCTCAGGGAGTGTTTGGACAGCACTCTCAGACACAGGGTCTGATCTGGGGTGATGCTGTGTGGAGCCAGGGGTTGGACTCAATGGCTCCTGTGTGTCCCTTCCAACTTGGGATGTTCTATGAAGCCCTTTCAATTGTACAGCTTGAGACAGAAAATAGCAGTGTATGCTCCACACGGGGGAGGGAGGGCACAGGCCTGGTCCAATATCTATGCATCTATCAGCTGTAGCCCTGGCATCAGAGCAGGAAGAATCTAGTATAGTGTTGCTCTGCTTTGCATAGTGTACTGGCTTATAAAATCAATTGGAATGAACTGGAAAAGCTGCATGTATGCGGGTCCAGTTGGCATACACACACTGCCTGTCAGGGAGCCAGTGGGACGACAGGGTGGGGATGCATGCTTTGCCTCAGAGGCTACATTAACATTAATCAGAAGAGTGAGCTTCACAGAGCTTAATACCTCCTGAGGGGGTTCCTTGTGATAAATTCTCAGCTTTTTATGGAAATTAATATTTATAAAGTGTGACGAGGCAGGGAGGCCTGTATCCCTGTGAGGGCCGTGCCCAGCCGCACAGAGGCTGCTACCCCAGCATGCCAGGCAGGCCTCATGCAGCCGGGCTGGGCCCCTCAGCCTCCTGGCAGCAAAGCGAGTCAGAGCCTGGTCTGATTTCTGTCATCAAGCATCTCCCACAACATCTGCTTCCAGATTAGCATAATCCTATTTGGCTGGGAACCATTTTTATTACCACCTCAGGAACAGCAGCAGGCTTTGGGGTGAGGTGCTGCAAGTTGAGGACATTTGTGAAATTAAGTTTTCCTCCTTGGTAAGGCACTGATGCAATGGCATAGCCACTACGTGGCATCAGCTGTCATTAACAAACAGCCAACCCACAGATAAAGGGAACATTCACTCCCAAGTGCTGGGTGTAAATTTTCTTACAAGTTAATGTCTGTTACATCTTCCATAGAAAAAGTGAAGAGCACAGCTTTACCTGCCTGCACCAGACCTGGTGCATTCCTCAATCCTGCCTAGTGAGAATCTGAGAAAGCAATGCGTTCAAAACTGCAGTATAGATTTATGTGATTAAAGCTGACTCATCCTAAAGCAACATGTTCATTCTGGAGCTCTCTTGAGACTATCTGGGCTTTGCCAAAAAACAAAGCTGCTTTTGGAGACCTGGACCTCCTGGTCTCACTCATTTGCCTGTTTTTAGTTGTTCTGGCTGGCTGTACCTGCTAGGATTCATATCATAATGGCTGCGTCTTTAAAAACTGCTTCCTGAAGCTGAATTAAGGGATATATTCATAGAATCACTCAGGTTAGAAAAGACCTTAAGATCACCGAGTCCAACCACAACCCAACCATAGCACCCTAACTAACAACCCTCCTCTAAGTCATGTCCCTGAGCACCACATCCAAATGATTTTTAAACACATCCAGGGATGGTGACTCAACCACCTCCCTGGGCAGCCCATTCCAGTGCTTAACAACCCTTTCTGTAAAGAAGTGTTTCCTAACATCCAGTCTAAACTTACCTTGGCGCAACTTGAGGCCATTTCTGCTCGTCCTGTCACCTGTCACCAGTGAGAAGACACCAACCCCACTCTCGCTGAAAGTATCTTTCAGACATTGGAAGAGAGCAATAAGGTCTGCCCTCAGCCTCCTTTTCTCACATCTTGGAGCTCTCTGAGTGACAAACCACAATGCTCTTGGGCCATGTTTGGGGCAAAGCTGCTTAGATTGAAGGCTACCTGGCTTCCAGGGAGAGAAGCGTGGCCTGAGAAAGCGACTAACTTAGCTGCTGAAAAACAAGTAATAGTTCAGAGAAGTCAACTGGGGAAAATAAATAAATAAATAAAACTGCAAGGTTTTAGTCTTAGGTTTAAAAAGATTTTGATCATCACTAGCGGATAGAAGTTAGTATATTGTTCTCCTTTACTCTCATTTCTTTGCCACCTCTGTTGTTCAATCATTCTCTCTCTCACTTTCTGTCTTAACAAAGAAAAAAAGAAAATCCAAACTGTGTATTATTTTTACATTTTCTACTAAAGCAAGATATGACACAGCAAATGCCATCCCTCAGGAAGCAAGTAAGAGGAGGAACATACTGCACATTTTAATTGTGATGAATACTTTCATGCCTCAAGCATAATTCTGCAATGAAAAGTGGTAAGAATCCAGAGACAGCGAGTCTATTAACATTTCAGATGAGTTTGAAAATCAGTTGCACTATTCTGAAAATCTTGACTTGCAATGTGATACGTTTCTTCTGTGGCACTTGTTGCTACTTGTCTGCAATGTCAGGTCCTAAATGTGAAAAGCTCAGTGGGAAGCTACAGGATTATATAGGCCTGTGCCTGTGACTCAGTGTTGGCAGCTTCAGGCTTCTGTGTTAACAGTCTGTGTAACATAAAAAGAAAATATCTGACTGTATTATCTGATTTCATTTTAAAATGATTACTTGCATAATCAGTTGATGACATTTTTGAAGGCTTAAAAGGTGTTAAAATTACTCCAGGAACATGATTTTAATGTTTCTAGTATGTACACACATGTTCCTTAGTTCATGTAGAATTAATTACCCAGGTTGGAAAAGACCTTGAAGATCAAGTCCAACTGCAGCCTAACCAGTACCCTAACTCTAACAACCCTCTGCTAAATCATATCCCTGAGCACCACATCCAAACGGCTCTTAAACACAGTGTTTTTGCTCCACTCCTCAGCCTCCTCTTCCCCAGACTAAACAGCCCCAGCTTCCTCAGCCTCTCCTCGTAGGGCTGATTCTCCAAGCCCTTCACAAGCCTTGTTGCCCTTCTCTGGACCTGCTCCAGCACCTCCATGTCCTTTCTTTTGTGCCCCTGGCAACGGCTGAGCCCACGCTGCGGGCTGTACGAGCAGCACAGGGTGCCCCGGCCTCATGGCCTCCCGCATCACGGCGCTGGATGAGCACATGGCGGTTGGCTCACGGGCTGTCATAGGGCGCTGCGGTTCTGTGACCTCAGAGCTCATTGTGCTGTCAGTGCAGAGATTCTTGGATACGGGGAAGGGTGTCAAATAAGCAGAGGTTTGGTCTGCGTGTATCATGGGGACGCTTTGTCCGTGTCTACAAGCGCACACACCACACACAGGCACACACGTGTAAAGACGCTTCGATGTCATAAGAGGGACCACACAAAGGAGAGGCACCAAGCAACGGATTCACGAATCAGGCTTTATTGGGAGGCAGACCCGGAGACTGTCACAGAGCAGCGAGGGCCGGAGGTGCAGCGCTCTCCTCACGCACTGACAGCTGCAGGGCTGACACCAGGAGCATGCCGTGTTCCAGCCGTGTCCGTGTCCCTGGCCTAGAAGACAACAAACCCTCCTCCACCACCCGCGCTCACGGGTGATGCGAATGGGAGCAGAAGCGCCTGGACTACACTCACAGTGTTTCCACACCGTGCCCATCCACCCCTTCCTCTCCCTATCTCTTCTCACTTCAGCCCCTGCTTCTCCCCATCCCTTCTCACCTGGGCTCCTGCTTCCCCCTATCTCTTCTCCCCTCGGCCCCTGCTCCTCCCCACCCCTTCTCACTGCAGCCCCTGCGTTCCCCCTCCCTTCTCACTTCAGCTCCTGCTCTGCTGCTGCTCGCTCTGCCGCTGTCCGCTCTGCTCTGGGCTGCCGGCTCACTGGCACTGCCGGCTCACTGGCACTGCCCTTTATATACCTGCAGGGGGGGTTCCACCGTTCTACCCTCTGTGACTCTGCCTCCACATCACCATGGCAGGTGGACGCTGGGAGCTCATGGAAGCCCCGCCCCTCAACTGCCAGCGTCTTATTGATTGATTTAGTTTGCTTTTTGCAGTTCTAATGAAGAAGAAAAATAATCAATCGTAAAACACACTGTAACTCCAATTCAAAAGTGTTTAATATATGGTACCACAAACACAAAGTGTTTCAACAATTATTTCATTAAAACCTGGTACAAAACCATCTCAAAGAGGCATTTTCATGGCTAAAAATTTTAGAAGGAGAAAAGATCTGGAGTGCACCATGCATTATTCTGGAAGCAAATCCTCTCCCAGTTCTTCATCAGCAAAGTCATCTTCCTCTGTTCTTTTCCTTGCTGCAGTTTTAGGTCTTTCTGCTTGTGGGCCAAGTGGGTAAAGCATGGTCACACTGCATTTAGTTCCCTTTATAAGTATAAAACATTTGTTTAATCATAGAATCATAGAATTACCCAGGTTGGAAAAGACCTTGAAGATCATCAAGTCCAACCGCAGCCTAACCAGTACCCTAACTCTAAAAACCCTACACTAAATCATATCCCTGAGCACTACATCCAAACGGCTCTTAAACACAACCAGGGATGGAGATTCAACTACCTCCCTGGGCAGCCTATTCCAGTACCTAACTACCCTTTCTGTAAAGAAGTTCTTCCTAATATCCAACCTAAGCTTGCCCTGGCGCGACTTGAGGCCATTTCCCCTCGTCTTGTCACTTGTCACCAGTGAGAAGAGACCTTCTCCACTCTCACTGTAAGAACCTTTCAGATACTGGAAGAGGGCGATAAGGTCTCCCCTCAGCCTCCTCTTCCCCAGAGTAAAGAGCCCCAGCTCCCTCAGCCTCTCCTCGTAGGGCTGATTCTCCAAGCCCTTCACAAGCCTTGTTGCCCTTGTCTGGACCTGCTCCAGCACCTCCATGTCTTTCCTGTGCTGAGGTGCCCAAAACTGAACACAGTACTCGAAGTGAGGCCTCACCAATGCCAAGTACAGGGGCAGGATGACTTCCCTAGTCCTGCTCACCACACCATTCCTGATATGCCCTTGGATGCCATTGGCCTTCTTGGCCACCTGGGCACACCGCTGGCTCATATTCAACCAACTGTCCATAAGTATAGACTTGAGCAACATCAGAGACTGGTCTTTGGGATCCTTTGTCTGAGCCAAGGTACCCACGAGCATCTCTGGGCTCCCCAAATGAGAGATATGTCCATGCCCCATCAACATGTGTGCATAAGGTGAGAACATCACCATCCATTCTCCTTTCTGTGCATCAGCTTTCTCTAAAGCACACAACCCAAAAGGGTGCTGAAATGCAACCTGCAAATGCTGAAGCCACCACACACACCTGAATACAGACAGTTTGGATAGTGGCTCTGTAACTGAAAGCTCCCACTCTGGTCCTTTTTACAGCTACAAGATTAGGTTACCATTTCATTCTCATTGCCAAGAGACATTCCAAACCTAAGTCGTTGTACCTAAGCTCTGGAGGGTGAGGTGCTGGAAATATTAATAGTGCTCTCATTATCTTCTAACAAACATTTGTCATGTTGGTACTAATTTATACAATTCAGCAGCAAAAGCTCCTAATGATTCTGTGGAAAAAAAATGAATTATGTACTAACACGTACTTTAATAGCATTAACTTTAGTAAAAGCAATTTTTTTGTTTGCAATTTTACCCTTAAGCTGTATTCTCTCTGGTCTCCTGTTGCGTATTGTCTTTTAAAGAAATATGCTGCTTTGTAGCTCTAAAATACATTCAACTCTCACTAACGCAGTGTTTGGACATCTGCCAGTTCCACTTTGGAATTTTAGCTGATAAAGAGGGTAGCCAACAAGTAGGTCCATATTTTTTATAAATCCGGGGATAGGCTTTGTCATCTTAGATAAGATGAGATGGGTATTGTTTGTATGTCTTCATCTGGCTTGTAGCTAGAGGAACCTGAATGGAAGAAAATCATTTTTCTGTTGTAGATTTGGCTTTTAAGAGGTCATTTTAAACTTTGCTTTTCAGATCACTTTCAGTACAACACTGGTTTTAATACAGAGCTGTTAAATCAGAAGCATTAAATTGCACAATCACGAGCTTAGTTCTAAAAATCACATCAGAAATTTATTCCTTGTATTTTTCAAGTGCTCTTTGAACAAGCAAACAAAAAGCAGATTAGAATCTCACTGCAGAGGGAAATGCATTGATTCTTCTCTGTTTCTTCTTACAAAACTTTGCATTCCAATGTCAATAGTTGGGGGTTGACTTCCAAACAAGCATACACAAGCATTTGACTTTTGACTTTCAAGAGAAGCCTGTATGAATGTTTATGCATCAGTCTTCACAGCAACCTGAAGTGTTTAAACTTTAGAAGGATGGACCTCATGGGTATTTAAATATTCTTTGCCTGCAGTTAAACGATGAAGTTCAATAAGTACCATTTGCTTGTGTCTTGAAAACTTTGTTTTTCTAGACTCACTCATTCATGACTTTTATCAGTGACATTTAGTGCATTGTGGTTTGCAGTAGAAATGAGGAATGTTACCTCTTAACTATAACACAACTGTGTCGCGTATGCAGTAAGCATGAAACACAGTGGACTAATGGGACTTGTTATTGATGATGCTGAAAGCTAAATAACCATTAGTATTAAATCTTATGAATAGACTCTTGTCTTTCATCTTACCTCTTCAGCCAGATAAAAGACACAGAGGCTATTTAGATGTCATAAGAATAGTTTGCTGAAATCCCTCCGGACTTAGAAAAAAATCTCTCTTCATGTTGCCCGTTGTTTTGTTGCATTCAAAGACATGCCAGTACGCTAGTGCTGAAAGAAGAAAAGGACAGAAACCCAGCATTATGTGTGGGTTTAGGCTTTTTAAAGATGCTGCTGTGTTGAAATAACGTGCATTTCTGCAGAAATCTCTTCATCAGATTTTTACAAACAGAAAAATCCAATGGCAATGGAGGTTGGCAAGAAGCCGCCTAAGACCAAACTATAATAGAACACTGTGAATGTTTTTGTTTTTCTAGTTCCACTTTGTAAAGTAATTGTTTTTAAATGACTGTGACAAATCAGAAATGCCTGACTAAGAACTTTCTTTTACAGAGATGTTACATTTATGTGAAGCCTCTGTTCACCTAAACCTAAAGCCTTACAACGATTTAACATGCAACCTTCTCCATTCTAATAATAAAGTACCAGAGAGGTGGTTGTCAATTGTACTCAGCTTTCATACAGAATATTCAGGAGCAGGACATACATACATTGTTACCATCTGATGCAGAAGAAATATTCAGATTGGAGATTCTTGTGTGATAGTTTTGGGAACAGTAATTTCATTACAGGCTTCTCTTGTGAGTTTGTACTTCAAATAAATACTTCCAAATTTGCAGTGAATAGACAGCAATAATCATACAGGGATTTTCTTTGTTTGTTTTATAGGAAGCAGAATTGGAAAGCTGTGATGTTAATACCATGCTGCTGGTACATTTCTTTGGAAAAGAAGGAAAGGACAAACTTCGCTATTCTGAGTTTTTCAGGTACTCTTTCAGCCTGTCCTGTTTGTAACCCCTCTACTCTGCATTAATGCTGGTGTTAGCCTGACCCCACGCTGAGCTGGTTCTGAGAGTTAAATACGTAACCAGGCAGAAGACTATTCATGGTTTTGCATGCTTGAAGTTCTGGTGTAGCTCTTTGGATCTACTGTCTGCAGGAGAAATTGTGCTCAGTTTTCTGCATCCCACCCCGATGAACTCAAAAGCAGCAAAAGGGCTGGAGGTCAGGAGGGCCGAGGTTACCATTCTTGGCAGCTGTGTGCTGCCCAGATACAGCATACTGTAAGGCAGTATGATTCGTGAGTATTTTTTTAGAACAGTGCATGTACATCTCTGTGATTCTTGACTTGTGTCTTGAACACAACATCAAGAGATTACCTATATTAGTATGACCTCTTCTACAAAAATAATTGGACATTTACAGACCGTGGAAACAAACTGGGATAATTGTTGACTTGAATTTCTGTTCAGAAGCAGGGGGAATATGTGCCAGGCCTCTTAAAAAATGGATGCTGTTTCAGTCAGTAAAGGTTTGAGGAAAGCCAGAGTGAAAAAGGAAGAGTGACAATTTTCTTAACTCTAAAGAGCGTTCCACTCTATTGGCTCAAGTACCTACCAGTCCTCAAATAAACAGCCTTTCTCTTTTGAAGACCTGCACTCAATAGGAATCTGAGTAAAATAAGTTTAAGATGCCTGCAGCTCCCTTCTCTATAAATAGCGTAGATTCTCTCAATGAAACAAAAGGCAGAGAGCACCAGTAAAAGGTTGTGTCTGCATATACAGTGTAAACTGGAGTGCCTGGGCTTTTAGATAAAATCCCACACTGACCCAGTGAGGCATGACACTGATAAAACTATGTACCTAGTACAGTCAGAACGTATGGGTTAAAGACCTTTGCCTACCACACAGATAGAAGCCTGCAATCAAAATCAAACTCCCACATCTTGCTCTTAAAATCCGTGGGATAAGTGTAAGGTTTAATGCAGGTAATTTTTCAGCAGTGGCAGTTATTTTTTGTAGAGTTGGAATGTGCCTCTTTATCTCTGCAGAGACACTCCATCTCAGTTGCAACATGGCAGTGAAGTTTGTTTAACACACAGAAAGGTGAATAAAAGGATGAGTGTCTTTTTAACCTGTGTGAAGATATCACTTTTCACATGATTTTATTTGCAAGTAAATCAAGCACATCATTTCTGGGTTCCTATTGTTCAAAGAAAATGTGATTTCTATCTGATGGCCTCTCATAACATTTTACCTTACGCGGGAAGCTATTGTTGGCTGTTTGATCAAAGTGCCACACTGTTTTTACAAGAGATGACTGATGAGCTGTACAGACATAGATCACTGTCAAAAGAAGAAAATAATGGTGGAAAATGCTTTTATCATTTTCCAAGTTGTTGCCTAGAAAGCTTTTCCATTGATCAGGGTAGTGCCTAGCGGAACGTCGAGGTGATTAGATTTGATTGGGACACACTAGAACTTGTCACATTAGTTAAATACACAGATATTACTGCATTACAGAGTCACACAGGCTTGAAACTTTAGGAGGTAAAAATAAGAGAAGAAAAAAAAAAAAGGAATGCCTTCTTTGTGAAATTTTACTTTACTTGTATTGGAACTCAGAAACCTGAGACTGGTGTTCTCACCTCATTACTTACGTGTATTTTCCTCGTGCTCCTACTTTGCAGTTTGGCTGACTTAAAAATCTTTTTGGAAGCATGCAACTGTCTGTATCTGCACTTTCACTGGTGATGTCTGACCTCTTTAGTCTGCAGTCCAAAGCTTTAAGAATGCCAGACAGTCACAGTATCGGGGCATTCCATTTGCCTTGTTCTCCTTTACATTCAGATGACACAAAGAAAATGGAAACTGTCAGTGTCTCTTCAGTCAATGTGAAGCTGAAAGAAGCCAGTTCTTGTTCTTCTGTTCCTACAGCCCCAAACACAGGAGGCACATGGATTATAGAAAGGGAACATGGTTAATCATTCTGTTCTCTATCTGCCTCCAGCTGGTGCACTGTTCTTTGGAAATCATAGGTAGGAGATACATGCACAGATGACCCTCAGACTGCTTTTTATTTAACAAGAATGAGACCATGAAACAATATCAGATCATTTTTCAGCTTTTCTCATTCTATTATGAAAACAGAAGTAAAGAAGTGATCCATATCTAGTAAAAATCCATATACAAGTAATTCTGTATATTCTCTATGAGACCAGTTAAGCTGTCTTCTAATTGTTGTACAGAGCATAGCCAAAACAGCAACCAAAGCTGCTCCTTCCCATCCTCTGTTGAACAGTACGGTGGGATCTCCACTTCAGCAGCTTCTGCTGGAACCACATACAAGTTGAGGAGTCTATAAAGGAAGCACATCCTCCCGTGCCATTCACACGGTAACAAGGTGGTCTCAGAGCTCATAAGGCATGACTCATGGAACACATGTGCAGCTCCAGACTGCTGCGCGATTTCTTGCCAGTTGTATTGTCCTTAACATCACCATTCATGTCTTTGTTAACTGGCAAAAGGTAGGAAACATTAACCAAGATTATTTTGTAGAGTGTTTATGTACATCACTAGCAGAAGTGGTGCCTCAAAGCCAGGTGTTTATTGTCCTGAGTCAGGTTAAGAAGATATAAAACAGCACACAGCAGCTCATTACGTGTGCTTATATACACATGTATATATATGTATATATAACAAAGAAGGGTAAATTAAATACAGGAAGCTGCAGCCAGGTAAGACTTTCTTCTCGGAAATGTGAACAAATTTCTGTCTCAGGTGACCACCACTCCATTTTTACAGCAATATCATCTTCTAATACCAGGCCTCATCTTAGAGATTGTCACACTTCAAACATGAAGCCAGAAATCCATTGGAACTCCAGGCTTTTTTTTTCTTTTTTTCCTCATTTATGGCAGTTTCCCTGGAATTTTTGAGACAGAAACTATTTTTTGCATCTTTCTTCCAAAGGTTTTTCACTTGTGCTTTAAATTCAGCTATGTGGTATGTGTTGGGTTTTTTTTTTTATTATTATGAGTAGAAAACTATTTAGTTTTCTGGGTTTAGCACGTATTTCTTCTTGACAGCCACTGTGGTGTTTTGTTGTGGGGTTTTTTCTGAAAGTCCCTTGCTGATCTTGTTTAAGTATGTCTAATCCCAAAGAAAAGAGGAGACAGTAATTCACTCCTAGACAGTTTATGACTGCTATGACTTTTTTCCTGTAATCTGTCCCCAAGCAAGCTTAAATCTCTCACAATCTCCTTCAAGGGTGAAAAAAAGAAAAGAATAAGTGGAGAGAGTATGGAAAAAATATTAAAAATCCTTCTAATTGTATTCTGGGAGGAGTGGGGCGGCTTAGGAAAAATTACTTTCCAGTATGGTTAAACAATAATCACTTAATCATAAAAGAAAAAACAACACTTGAAATCCAGTTAATTTTCTGTCCTGATTTGTTGCTTTCAAACTTCTCATCAATTAATTGAAGTTTGCACCTCAAATGTTCTTATATTCATTCTTTTCTTCTCTGGGTCACGGGTTGTAAAACCATGCACAAAACACTGCCTTTCATTTACCTGCCCTGTTTCTCTTCCTTCTGGTAATTTCAAACTCCTTGGTACATTTCATTTGAAAACTTTCATTTAGGAAACCAGAATGATACAGACTGAACCACACTGATTGTAGGGCTGAAATTCGTTCGGTGCTCTTGCTGTGTTTGTTCCAGTGCACACAGGCGGAATCTCAAGTAGCATCATCAACCAGTGACGTTTTTGCTGTGGTGACAGCTTGCACATTCCCAGTGATTTTCATCTAGAGATTTGGGAGTGCAGTTATGGTTGCCTCTTCATTTGTCTCTGTACCTACACTTCTATCTGTCTATAGACCCCTAATTCACGTCAGGATTACATGTAAGCAGGATCAGACTGAGGAAAGAAAAGGAATGAGAATGAAATCTGGCTTCTGGTTCTATATTCCCATCATAAGTGAATCTGAGCATTTCCCAAATATTTAGTAGTGAGGCTGAGAAGAAACCCCATTCCTTCCTTTCCTGTATACTTATCAGACAGATAGCTTGATTAGTTTCTACAGTGTGCTTATAGATGAAAGTGATCAGTTTGATTATGCTTGGGTTGGAAACACTGAGGACACTAAATCAAAGAGACTTTTGCTTGTAATTCTGATAACATTGAGGTTGATTAACTGCTTTAGCACTTGCAAAGCTGAGTTTGCAAGCAGTTCTATGAAGGTTAATGGTCAAGTCCCTATTAGGTTTTCCAGTTTCTCTTCTGGAAAGTCATATTTGCCAAAAGGCAGCCTTGCAGCTCTTGGTATCAGTCATGTGCTGCAGAGATGGTTATCCAGTCTCCAGCAGGACTGCAATGTCCAAAGAGGAGCCAAAGCAGAGTACGAATGCTGGGGTTATGTATTCACCTCTGTCTTAGTTGTCAAGTTTCCTTCCTACAAACCTATACGCCCCAAGCACTGGTCGGTTCTGCAGCTCTGTACCGACTTTGAATTCAGATCAAGAAGTATAGGAAGGAAAACGTTCCCTAACCTTTCCTTCTGTATTTCATTCTCTACTTCATGTGCCATAAGGAAGCTAGCACTTCATTGCAACATCTCAGGTTGGAGAGAGAATAGCTGCATTCCTGAGGTTCCCCACTTTTATTACATTTTCACTTCTTATTAAATCTGAGTTGCCAGAAAATCTTGAGAGACTCCTTGTTTCTATAGGTTTGTAAAGCATGTTGCAAAATGTGGGCTAACTTCTGATAAGGCTTCTGGACGATGTCGTAACATGATAACAAAGTAGGTCTTTAGCCTTCAACATGGGTGTTTCAGAGTGTGAATAAAACAGGCTGTCTTAAAGAAAGTACTGTCTGCTCTCAGCCTTTTCTCCATCTTACAAATCTATGACTGACCTTTTCTTTTTGTTATGTGGAAACTCGGGAGTTGCTTTTAACCTTAAGCTACAGTGCAAGAGCATTTCCAGTGCAGTTATTCTTAAACTGTAGAGCACATCTAAGATATGAATCCCATTCCCGTCGTTTAATTTTGTCTTTATTTTAAGTCCACAGCCATTGACTTAAGGAGAGCAGGAATTTCATTACTATGCTTGTGTTCCCTAATATATGAAGAAATTCTGGAGGAATTTCTAACTGAAAATTGTCACACTGTGGTCCAAAGGATGAAAAAATCAAGTATCCCTAATGGTGTTGTGGCATATAAGTATCAGGTTTTACTTCCTAACCAGAAAGCTATTTTTAATAACTTTTAATAACTTTCTAAAAAACTCATTAGGATTTTTAACTCTCACATCTGGGGATAACAGTGACCTAGAATGCTGATGTGATGATTCACGGTATTTTAATTTTTGTAATATGAGAGTCTATCAGATATAAATTTTACATTGCATATTTCAGCTGCTGAATTTGGTATGGCAGGAAACCTTCCCACTGTTGCTTGCCAGGAGCAAGCCTACGTGTTGAAATGCAGGATCGGTTCATTTTTTTCATACCTAAAGAAGTGATTCCTACTCTCCTCCCTACTCTGAGTAGCGCAGTAAGATCACAGAATCACAGAATCACAGAATTGTAGGGGTTGGAAGAGACCTCCAGAGATCATCGAGTCCAACTCCCCTGCCGAAGCAGGCTCCCTACACCACGTCAGATGTGTGGCTGTTGTGCAACCATCGATGCGCAATGACATTACCTGGAAGCAACTGGAGAGGGCAAGATTCCAAGCTTGAAAAAAGGCAGCAGAAACCATGGAAAGATTCAGTGCCTCATTCCCTGTCAGACTGGGAGTGGGTGCAGAATCAAGCATATGTCAGAAATGCCGGAGCCAAATGCTTCCTTTTCCTCTTTGGCTTCCTAGCACCATTCAGCCAGCTGATGTATGTGGCTACACAGACCACTGGCTCCTTCTTCAGCACATAGAAATGCATGGTCACCCAGTCCTGCCCTGTCTGGGTACAGCTTTGGGTGGGTCACTGAGGGTTTTGTGTTTAAGCAGAACCTGCAAATGAAATATTTAGGCATGATGGAGGAACACATCATTTGTCATCACCTGTGGCTACTGACCAGTTACTGACAGAGGGGTGGCTCTCCAAAATGAAGAACTTATCCTATAAAGAACAGACCTTAGACCTATCACAAGATGTATCCACCTTCCACAAAGTCTTGTTTCCCTACATCCACGGCTTAAAAATGTATTTCTGAAAGCAACCTCATTTTCAGCAGCTTCTCCTTCCCCAGACCAAGTGTTCCGTTGACTGCAGTCAAAGATGTGGTTAACTGCTATGTCTTCCAGACAAACTTGAGCCACACATCCCAGATATGCCACTCTCACTTCTGATGGGCACTTCCAAAAAGCAGCAAAGCTCTGTTAGTTTGCCTGCATGGCTTTGCTGCACCCCTCTGGTCGGCAAGACCAGTTCTGCCCAACTGCTCAGCATGAGCAGACAATGGAAGTTTTGAAAAAAGAGGTATGAGGATCACAGTCTTCAAAACAGTGCAGGCAGCTTTTGAAAGGCTGTTAAGGCAATGGTGCTCTGAGAACCCCAGCCAAGAAAACCTTCTGCCCACTATCCTGCTGTCCCGGGGGTACAGCTCTATAGTGACTGCTGTGCGGACCAAAGAAATGCCTGTATAGAATGTGGGACCATAGCATACATATACTCAGTACTACTCTAATAAAACTCCAGCCTGAATCTTAAATTCCCTCCCAGTGTCAGGCTTTCAGTTACCCACATGTCCTGAGCAGTGAAGCATTTGTTGGCCCTTTATTTGCATGTGCAGCTCTAATTATTGGAGAAGAAAATACAAGAGAGAGCTTATGCTGCAGCAGCAGCCTTCAGCTAACCCCTTATAGACTTCACAGAGCTTCAAGCTACTAATTGTCCGAGTGATCTCATTAAAGAACTAAAGATAGCTGTGCAGGCTAAAATGCTTTAATTTCAGGAAAATAATTCAAATCCAGTGAGGCCATGCAAACACTGATGAGCAAATGAGTCTCTGCTGCTCTTTGCTGCCTAGACCCTTAGCTGTCTTCTCCAACTAATTGCTTTGTCCCAATATAGAAGTATTTCATTCCCTCCTGTCAGTAAATTTTGCAACTCAATTAAGCAGGGTTCTTTTGGTGTAATGAAAAGATTCTGGCAAGCCTGGTTGTGTTTTTAACCTTTATACTCACTGGGGGGGTGGGGGGGGGAACACATCTGAGCACCTGATGGATCTGTAGGTGTCCCTGTTCATGGCAGGGGTTGGATCAGATGGCCTTTAAGGGTCCTTTCCAACTCTTCCAACAATTCTGTGATTCTGTACCTGCACATTGGTACTTGATTCTCATGCTGCTTTAGCTTTCCTCCCTAACAAATGAGTGTCTTCTAATACTGCTGGTGTTCACAGCATCCTTTTTCAGACAGCTCTTTCCTGAAATACCTGCAACATCATTTTCTGTGCCCTTCTGAACCATCTGCATGCCATCAGTAGTCCCAGTGAGCCCATTCTCTCAGTATTAAAGAACCAATTTGCAGAACTTCTCTTTGCTGTCTGAAGCTTTTGCTTTTAGTTGTCCTTTCATGTAATGATGATTCCAAGGTTCCTCTTTTCTGTCACCGTTGTAATAGTCAGGGCCCCTTCTTTGGAGGTGCTTTCCAACCTTAAATTCCTCTCTTATTAATACGCAATTTCATAAATAACACGTCAGGCCTTTAGCTGCCATGTCCTTTTCCACTCATTCACTACAATGCTGCCTCATCCATCATTTCATTTCATTATCTGCACCTTTTCAAACATTTCTCTCTCACATGAAAACTAAAGACAACGTCTGCACGGTATCTTAGCTCAGGCTTAGGGAACACCCTGCTGGTGTCCCTCCTGAAATGCAGCTGTGGGAACGAGTCTGCTCCCGGGCTGGTATCTGTGGACGGGAGGTGGTGTCTGATGCATATTCACTATTTGTTCTGACAGGTTCATGGAAAATCTGCAAACAGAAGTGCAAGAAATGGAATTCATTCAGTTTTCCAAGGGCTTGAGTGTCATGAGAAAGGAGGACTTTGCAGAGTGGCTGCTGTATTTCACTGACGAGGAAAACAATGAAATTTACTGGCAAAACGTGAAAGATAGATTTGAAGCAGGAGAGGTTGGTACCCGGAGTGTGCTTTGTTTTGCTTCCTTATTTCTGCCTACAGGTTTTCAGGTGAATGTGAGTATCTAGGAATAAAACCAGTTTCCAAATCAGTTATGGCAGCTTTTGAGTTTTATGCAAATAAGAACAATGACAGTTTACTAACTGAGAAATATAAGTACTGACATCAAGCAATCACACACAAACGTTAGGACCACTGGACTTAACAAAACAGATCTAATGCGGTTTGAAAGTACTGTGCAGTATTTATCATCAATTCTTTGATACTCTAGAATATCAGTTTGGAAGAATTCAAGACTTTCTGCAAGTTTACAAACAACCTGGAAGACTTTTCTATTGCCATGCAGATGTTCACGGTAGCCAATCGTCCCGTTAAACGAGGTGAGTGCTCCACAGCTTCACATCTGTGTTTTTAAAAAGAAAATGCACACTTTCCTTACAGAATTTTGTGCAGTGCTACGCAGTCATGGCTATAAAAAACAAAGTATGTTTTAAACCAGAGAACTGAGGGGGAGAAGTTGAGTCTTTCACATAAAACAGGCATCAAGGAGCGATGCAGCAAAAATTTTGTGGAAATAGAAGTGTCTTTTGTCGTGATTCTGAGGTTGTTACGTACTTGTGATACTTGAAAGACAGCTCTCCTCAGTTACTTGAAAACAGTAACAGTTCCAGAGGATGGTTGATGAGACGTTAACATTCATTAACATGAATAGTTGAAAATGAAGAAAACTTGAAAATGAAGAGAGCGTCAAGACAAGATCCTTCTCCTTTTCTTTGTGTTCTGTTCAAAAAGGTGCAGTGCCATCTCTAGATTTATACTTAACATAGAGAGCAGTTAATATCTTTTTAAAGGTAAAATTAAAACTGTATATTTGTGACCTTTTAAAATTGTGGTATATCCTTTTCCAGAAGGATTTCCTACTTAGTTGTATTTAAAAGAAATGTAAAGGAGTCAACTGGACTTACAGAGAAATTGTTGCAAGAGGCAAAGATAAGAGATGGAGTGCTCTTCTTTCTAGTAAGCTTCAGAACTAATCATATTTATGTAATTAGTTATAGACATCATTTGCCTATGAAATCAGAAGCACAATATTGCTGTACTTAACACTTAGTGGGACAACTCTGAATTCTTTACACCATAAAATACTCCAGTTAGGATATCCACAGCGTACTGTGAATTCTACAGAATGCTGCCATTTACATGCTTTGCAATGCCTTTACAAGCTCAGTAATGTAATGATGTAATATTCTGTCTTCACTAGCTGAGTTCAAGAGAGCAGTGAAGGTGGCAACAGGACAGGAGCTCTCAGATAACGTGCTGGATACCATCTTCAAGATTTTTGATCTAGATGGAGATGACTGCCTCAGCCACGGCGAGTTCCTCGGGGTCCTGAAGAAGCGAATTCATCGAGGTTTGAGGGTAAGAAGTTGATGTCATCTGTCATTCCCACTAATCACAGAATGACAGAATTATCAAGGTTGGAAAAGACCTACAGGATCATCTAGTCCAACAACTACCAAGACTTCCCGGCTAAATCATATTCCTCAACAAAACATCCAAACGTTTCTTGAGCACTCCCATGGTCAGTGACTCCACCACCTCCCTGGGCAGTGCATTCCAATGCCTGACTAGCCTTTCCAATACTTGTTTAAGATACTTGTTTTTAAATACCACAGATTATTCTTCTGACTATCTTCTTAGTGTTTGTAGAAGCACAAGTAGAGATAGTGAATGGAAAGAAATTATATTTTAAAATGAAGACTGCTTACTGCTTAAATGTCTGGGAGGGGTGCTGCCATCATTGATAATATATGTTTGAACTCTGGGAACAGCAGCATTGCTTTGCATAGTATGTTTATAATACAGTCTGTGAGTAAGAGTTTTTTTTGTGTAAACACTAAACATGCTCTAATTTAATTAACAGGTACCACAACAGCAAGGCATCCAGGGGTACTGGAAGTGCGTGAAAAGAGAAAGCATTAAAGGAGCAAAAGAATTGTGGAAGCAAAGTGGGAAAAGTCCTTTTTAAAAGCGTCCATTATTGTTGGCTTGCTGTAAATGTTATGTAGGGGTTTTTTGTGTGTCCTGTTTACATAATAGCTGAATCAAAAATACTCTTTTTTACTACAGCTAAACTAAATTAACCCAATATCTAATGCAAACACATATATATATGAGATATATATATATCTAATTCTAGTGGAATTAGTTGGGTTTACAAAATTGTTATCTCATTTGACCTCCCTACAGAAATACTCTTGTTCTAGGGAATAATGTTATTTATTTCTCTGTGGAGTCTAACCCTGCACTGTGACCTTTGGGATGCATAGGATTTAATGGTGGCCACTGGCTGGAACATCCCAATATCATCTCCTGTTGGAACAGCGGTCATCATCTCAGCCAGCCACTAACACAGCAGTTCTCTTTCTCTGGCAAAGACAGAGGTCCAAAAAGGGAAACCACTTGCACACTCCATGCAATTCAAGCTACCTACAAGAAAAAATGAAATCTCATAATGTGCCTCCATTACTGTGAGCTGTTTGTTGCTAGTTCCTGGCACATGGTTCGACCATGTCCAGGGTGGATGTCTGATTTGTCTGCCTTTGTTGATAATAGCTTTAAACTGGAAATATAAGACTGCTGATACAGGCTTTAAAAGTTACATGTTGATCTATGAATGTGCATTGAGACTCTCAGACCTCTTCAACAACCATTATAAACAAGAAGAAAAAGTCCTCACTCTCATTCTATCATGAGCAATGATTGCACCTTGATTTGTAAATATTTTTCTTAGTTATAATGCATAGGATTAATGTGTAACAAATAATTACTTTGCGGTAGTAACAATTGTGGCAGGGAGTGCTGCAGTATCTCAGGAACTCAAGGCTGTAACAGCAGGAATAATAGACCCAACAAAAAATAAACAAATTGTTTATGACTCCAAATTGCAAAGGTAGTCACAAGATGTCCAACAATAAAACAAGCAGACAAAAATATATATATATATGAAAATTAACAAGAACGTTTTTCAACCACAACACAATGTGCTTCTCTGTATACACAGATGTGCATGATACACAAGTTTTTTTTCTTATAGACTCAAGAGCCTGTAATCTCTGGTCCAGATCAGTGTTCCCAGCTGGCCACTGCACACAGGAGACAGACTTTAACACACAGAGCTGTCAGCGTTGTCTGTTTTGTCCATGCTGGGGTGACGGCCTGACTTTTCAAGACAGGTTTGTGATAACAGACTCAAAAGATGGACTGGGTAAAACAACCAAGAAATCTCACTTGCTCTGCAGATCCCATCTAAGGGTTACAGGTAATACATTTGGTATGTCAGTGGCCATCAGGCAAGCTCGTGCTAAGGAGGAGTCCTCCCAGGTCTCAGCACTCTAGAGCGAAGCAACCAAAGCAGCAGCATGCAACCACCTGCTACTCTGTCCTATGCAGCCTTGGAGCTTTAATTTAAATTGTGTGAAAGAGAAAATGCTTTTCTATGTGTGACCTGTAAGTGTGCACACGGAGTCATCCACATGAATAAGAACATGACTGTGGGTGCCCCAAGACCCATCTAGAAAATCAGGTAGCACTGATGGCCAAGGATCCCTCTGCTTCCTCCAGGAACTTCTCAGAAATGCAATAAAATGCAGTAAATGCCACTGCTTCTCCCCCTTAAACTGAAATGGCACTGCTCTGTTGGCAATGAGAAATCAGGCAGCTGTTTTCACTCTGTACTTTTGGAAGCTGTTTATGGTGATGGGAACTATGAGTAAGAGCTGCTGGGAGCAGAGGAGGGGCAGCAGGGCTGGCGTGGACGTACCACAACCAGCTTCACAACACTAAACTTTTTTTTTTTAAAGGACAAAATCAAGCAAGACACTTCTGTATCATAGAAGTGTGTGTGTGTTCCCCTACAGTGGGTGCTGTTTCAGCTGTGATATAGGGGGAAATACAGGGCAGCCTTTTACTTGTTGCTGTTTGTATTTTGGCAGATTGTTTTTGTTTTGGAATGGAGATGATTGTTTAACAACTAATTCTGTGAATTCTTAATAGGTTTTTGATGTTCTGCATTGCTTTTGTGTTTGCTTTTTGTATTGTTTTGTTTACCAATGACACACTTCCTGCAAGCTTTTTGGTTTTCTGTTGGACAAATCAATTCATCTGGCTTTAGTGTATCTCGGAGTTTAATGCCTCATTGCTCATTCGTATCTGGGTTCGTGCAATCAGCAATGTCTGCTTTTGGCAGCAAGTTACTAAAAATGGATCTCAAGTTTTATTTCTTAGCTAAAGATCTGGTGTCCAGCTCAGAGGGAAAAGAAAACAGATTTGCTACTTTTAAAGCAAACGTTGTGTATATAGTAAATGAAATGGAATGATTACTGAGGAATTAAAATGCAATTAAGATTTTCAGAAGAAACTACCCTGAAAGTGCAGCCAGGAAAGAATTCCTCGGAATGCCAGGGAAGGTTTGTCCCTTGAAGAATCAGGCTCTGTGTTTAATCTGTGGCTTATTTCTGTTTGCTTTCACCAAAAAGGATTTGTGAGACAGTCTTAAAATCATTTCTCAGATAAAATATCTTAGACTGAAAGAGCTGTTTACATTAGTGTTTAGACCTACCTTGTCTTATGAGGAATCCATTGTACTTATAATTTTTGCTAACTTCCGTTTAGTAACTGTACGGTATTTGCAAGCTGACTGTCAACATTACTCAGCACAATTTACATAAAGGTCTTACCTTCTGCCAATGTGCCAATCAAGTGTATAAATTACAACTTTTTTAATCTTAGGAATCCTTCCTCTGAACACAAATATACTAAAAATGAAATAAAATTAAATGCAAAAAAAAAAAAAGCTCCCATTTTGCTTTTGAGTGTTATTTGGAATTAAGAAAAAAAAAAAAAATAGAATGGATTACAGAATCACAGAATTATCGAGGTTGGAAAAGACCTACAAGATCATCTAGTCCAACCATCACCAATACTTCCCAGCTAAATCATATCCCTCATCACAACATCCAAACGTTTCTTGAACACTCCCATGGTCGGTGACTCCACCACCTCCCTGGGCAGTGCATTCCAATGCCTGACTACCCTTTCCGAGAAGTAATACTTCCTAATGTCCAGCCTGAATCTCCCCTGGCACAGCTTAAAACCATTCCCTCTAGTTCTATCACTACTATTTTCTAGTTCTATCACTACTACTATTACAAGGTCTCGTAAATTGATGTAATGTATTACAAAAAAATACATGAGATGAGGACTGCCAGGTGAAGGGCTGAAATGGGAACAAATCCAGAAGAGCTAAAGGAAATACTTTAAAATTCTGATCTATAGTCCATACTGAAGCGTAGAGATGGATTAATAAATGTACACTGGAGTTTTAAATACAGTTTTCTTCTCATGGAAGAGTGCCAGCGTGTCTTTTGTCTTCAAGCTTTCCTAATAAACAGTCAGAGCTGGTCAGGAAACTTCCAGTGAAGAAAGAAACCTTCAGTCCTTCTGAACAGACAGTATCTATCCCAGTGAGGTGGTTGTTATTATTGAGATCCACGCTGACCAAGCAACAGCCCCTGTAACACCACTGGGCACAGAGGAAGCATGAGGGCATAAGCCATGGACATAGACACATATTGTTAGCACCAGGCAACCTCAGAAATTCCTCCTAGGGAAACTGAAGATGTTGCCAAACAAGAGGTGGAAAGGAAACCTGAGAGACTTGAGCATGTACAAAATCAATCCACAAACAAGCTTTCAGCTCCCCGCTCATCTACATTCCGAAGGTTTCCTGCTGTCTTTGTTGATTAAACAATTCCTAGTTGGTTCAATAATGTAGAAATTATGCAGCATATGTGGAGACAGATTTCCCATTAGGCTGGTGTTGGCTCAGTTAATAAAGATTTGCTCCATTAACCAGAAGGCTGTGGTGCAGAGCTCTCCTCACAGACCCCAGGAACTGCACTGCAGCTCATGCACACCATCCTCCCAACACCGCCCAACTGTGCACCCACCTGTGTGGTGTCAGAAAGTACACCTCATTCCTTGGAGAGCAAAAGGCTGTGCTTTTTCACACCCAAATGCCTAATTGGAAGCTTGTTCTTTCTTTCTCTGCCCTGGCTGATGGTGGCCTGCCTTTCCTCACAGAATGTCAAATGGGAATCAAATCACATAGTCACTAGGGCTGGAAAAAAAAACACTAAGATCATCCAGTCCAACCATCAGCACATCCCCACTAACTGTGTCCCTCAGCACTACATCTCCACATTTCTTGAACCCCTCCATGGACAGTGGCTCTACCCCCTCCCTGGGCCTGTGCCACTGCCTCACCGCTCCTTATGATAAGAAATTTTTCACAATATCCAAGCTGAACTTCCCCTGGTGCAATTAAAGGGAGCAAGGCTCTGGGAAACTCTGACAAACTTAAAGACTGAAGGCTCTGGGAGTGCACACTCTGCATTTGGCAAAATGTGGGATTCACTTTGGCCTCTCATCAAATGCTCCCAGAAAGGAAAATTTGTGAGAAAGAAGATTCTGTAGTCAAAGCAGAGAAATGTGTGGGATTTCAGACACCGGCAAGTGCCAAAACATCCTCTGAAGAGTTTTTCCTTGTCATAGAATCATGGAATACTTAGAGTTGGAAGGGACCCATAGGGATCATCAAATCCAGCTCCTGGCTCTACACAGGACCACCAACAAATCAGACCATATGTCTGAAGAGAGTTGCTCAGACAGCATGGTGCTGCGACCCGTTCCAGGGCCTGACCACCCTCTGATGAAGAACCTTTTCCTGATCTCCAACCTGACCTTCCCTTGATGCGGCCCCAGGCCATTCTCTTGAGTCCTTCTCCATGAACTGCAGGGGGAGCACAGAAGATGAGCTCCACCTGACTAAACTTGTACTTTGGCAATGCCTTCTCTGTTGATAAGCCTTAACAGATCTGGATTTTTCTTTCAGAATAGTTTTTTAATTATGTGGCATCTTACTGTGTTTTAATCTACTTTGAAATGGCTACTATTAGAAGGAGCAAACATTACTAATAACTGTGTGACTCTTAAATAAGCCACACAAGGTGGTTCCTAAAGCAATGGGAGCTGAGTCACAGGAGAGCTGATTGTATTCCCTGCTGAATGGGAAGGATAGCAAAGTGATCTGCAGCTGGTCTTTGGAAAACGAGACTTCAAAAGAAAAAAGGGCAGTATTTAAATGATAGTTGCTATTGTTACAAGAAGCAAAGCTTTTTTAAATGCCTTTTGAATAAACTATAATTTAGGAGACATGAACATGACTGAACAAAGGATGCTAGGAAAGCAAGGAATAAATCAACACAGCTGAAATTAAATGTTTCAAATGCTGTTTGAGCAAAAGAAGTTCTTTGCAGTTTAGGATTTGACCCAATGCAAACAAGGACAACTAATCACTCACAGTTAATGTATACAGGATTACATGAGTGGCACTGGAATGCAGAGAGCAAGTTCTGGAGCCATCTCCTTTGCTTTTATGCATGTATCAGAAATTAAGCCTAGAGAAATGGATTTATCTATTACCAGGAACAAATGAAAAAGATTCATAATGAGCCACGTTATGACTTTGTATCACAGAATCATAGAATCACTCAGGCTGGAAAAGACCTTAAAGATCGAGTCCAACCACAACCCAACCATAGTACCCTAACTAACAACCCTCTGCTAAATCATGTCCCTGAGCACCACATCCAAACGGTTTTAAACACATCCAGGGATGGTGACTCAACCACCTCCCTGGGCAGCCTATTCCAGTGCTTAACTACCCTTTCTGTAAAGAAGTTTTTCCTGACATCCAACCTTAACCCCCCCAGCACAACTTGAGGCTATTTCCCCTCGTCCTGTCACCTGTGATACAGAAATTTACAGTGCAATAAATTTTTCCCCACCAAGTTGCATGAACTGTGTATTGCAAACAGACCAACAAACCTCTGGAAGACCCCTGTCAGCACAGAGGCTGCAAAGGTACATTTCACTGCTCTCACAGAGATCTTCATGTAGGTAAAGCAGGTGGGCAGCCAGAAAGGGGCTTGTGAAATGGACCAGGGGCACCTGGATTTTGCTTCTTGACACCTGTGGGATGATGTCACATGAGCTGTAGTGCAGTGCTTCAAAGTCAAGCAGACACGCAGTCACTTCTAGCAGAGCTTGCTTCCATTCTGCATAGAATGGAACTCCAATTAAAGAGTTCTTTTCTGCTCAGGAAGTCACAGTAGATACATCCCAGATGGCTCTGAGAAGTAGAAGATGTTATTCCCTGAGCCAAGTGGTCCTTATGCAGTGCAATTCCTCAGGCAGAAGCACACCATCCAGGACAAGCAGCCCTCCCAGCACCTCCCAGCCTTGTCACCTTTGATTCATTTCTACTTCAGTTCCTCTTAGGATGGAAACACTGCACAGAAATGTTGCTGGCAATAGCTGCCCCAAGTGCCAGAGCTCAGGGAGCATTTGAATACTGCTCTCAGACACAGGGTTTGATTTTGGGTCATCCTGCGTGGAACCAGGGATTGGACTCAATGTTCCTTATTGGCCCCTTCCAACTCAGGATATTCTATGAGACTATGATCTAAGAAAGCATCCAACCATTGGTTCAATGTTTCCATTTCCAGTGGCTGTGCTTGGTAAAATGAACAAATGGAGATTTCCGAGTTTGACATCTGAGAGGTATTTTTTGCTAGTTTGGCAGTCACTTTTGCCTCATGCTACTTTTGGCTGCTTTGGGTGGTTATGACTGACACTGCAACATATAACCATCCACAGTGTGTTACCTAATTATCACGTATGGGATTCAAAATTCCTCCCATTTTCCTTAGTTTAGCTGTGAGCTTTTCAACACCAAACAAATATAGGATCACTAAATGTCACTGTGTGCTCTTAACACAGTGTTCACCAGGTAGTCAACATGCCAGACAGTGCCAGGTGGTTCATATGGAAGGGGCATGCTGTGAACATAGAATCATAGAATAATTATGGTTGGAAAAGGCCACTAAGATTGGAGGTTGGACTCAACCATCAACCCATTGCCAACATGCCCAGTAACAACACCACTCACAGCCACATCCACACATTTCCTGGGCACCACCTCCCTGGGCAGCCTGTGCCACTGCCTCACCACTCCTTCTGACAAGAAATTTTTCCTAACATCCAACCTAATATCCAACATAGTTCAGAAAAATTCATTTCTGACATTCCCGTTCCCAATTTTATCCCGTATCTTACAGGATCAACACCAGTTGTTTGATATTCAGTGGCTCAAGCTAATTCGTACCTCATGCAGGCTGACATAACTATGCCCCTTCACCGCTACTGTGACTGCGAAGGTATCATACAGACCCCACACAGCTGCCCCACACCGTGTTCCCAACCGACTCCCTCATCGATCGGTTGCATTTATGTGCTCGTTTTTCGCTCCCAACCAACCTCACGCCGTGAGGAACCGACGTGACCGAGCCCTGCGCCCCACAGCGCCGAGCTGCCGCCGCCAGGTGGTGCCGGAGCGCCGCGGGAGCGGCCGTGAGGGGGCGGCGGGCGGGAACGGGATGGTGGCAGCACCCTGCCCTGGGATGGCGTCCACGTCCTTCCCGGTAGCTGGATGGCGTCGTGCTTTGGATTTAGGATGAGCATAATGCTGATGTCGCAGAACGGAGCTGCGCAGGGTTCAGCTGCTCGAAGTGCCCTGCCGGGAGAGGCGGCGGTTCGCAGGAGCTGGGAGTGAACGGGAGCAGCGCAGCCCACCCGGAGGGATGTCCCACGCTGTGCAGTGACACCGGCCCGGTGCTGCCGTGCAGGCACTGCCCCCTCAACAGCGCAGGACGCCGCCCCGAGCCGAGCTGTGCTGTAGGGTGTCCGCAACCCGGCGGCTGGAGGAGGAGGAGGAGGAGGAGGAGGAGGGCTCAGAGCCGCCCATCTCCCGCCCACTGCGGCCCGCCCAGGCCCTGCCCGCGCCGCCCGGGGCCGGCTCCGCAGCGGCGGCAATTGGTGCAGCCGCCGCCCGAGCAGCGTCGGCGCCGATGCCTCCTGCGGCGGCCGCGGGGGGAAGATGGCGCCGTCCCACGTCCTCAAGTGCTGCCAGAGGGTGCTGGCCTGGGTGCCCGTGGTCTTCATCGCCCTGGTCGTGGCCTGGTCCTACTACGCCTACGTGGTGGAGCTGTGTGTGTGTGAGTGAGGGCACGGAGGACGGGCGGGCTCATAGCCGGGCGGGGGGACCCCGCGCCGCCCTCCTGGGAGCTCTGCCCCGCTCTGCGGCACCGGGAAGTGCCGAGGGGTCACTTTTCCCTCGGGCTTTGGTTCGGAGCGGTGTTGTTCTTTCCCCCTCCCCCCCCCCCCTCCTCCGCCATCCCTCGGCCTCGGGCTGTCCCTGGAGCCGGGTTGACCTGCTGCCTCCTGTCGGAGGGCGGGAAGGGATCCCGGTGGGCTCTGCCCGCTCTGAGGCGCCTGATGGCGGCGGAGCCCCGGGGAGGGCTCGGGGGGCTCTGGAGCTCGGTCGGTATCTGTCCCTCACAGCTGTGGCTGCTCAGGCGGCGTTTCCCCCTCTTTCTATTTCGCTCGAGCCGATCTGGAACTTCCTCGTATACCCGATAACTCCATGCGCGCGTTGAGTTGTATTCCCCCCCTCTTTTAATTAACAGCGCCGGGGTCTGGTGTCACGGAGGTGTAATTAGGATGAAAACATCCTCCCTAAGCGGGATTTGGGGCTTAGGGGTTTGTCGGGCTGCGTCAAGGCTGTGGTGGTTGGGTTCAGCCTCGTGGAAATCTGATTTGTGGTCGGTGTCAGTCAGGATGATATGTACCCTGTTCTGTCTGTGGGAGGAAATTAAGGCTGGTTCGGGAGGATATTCACTCGTTCAGGGGAAATGGAGACGAGCAGGGATGTGCAGCATTCACCAGCACTGCTGGGGCTTGGTAGCAGTGTGGGAAATCTAAGAAACACATCATTTGGTGTTCAGTATTTTAAAGTAAGGAAGGTGGAACTAGAGGTAAAATATACCACAAAAGAGTGAAGAACTGTTTTCAGCTCTGTGCTTAAGTGTGCTTTGGTCCATATACTTCTGTTTCTGTGAAATATTTGCTTTCATAGCTCTGGCTTGAAATAAAGTGCTTGAATATACTTTGGTGAGACTTGTAAAGATGTCTGTGCTTTGGAAATCAGAATTGTGTGTGTGTTTGTTGCAGTGCTTAGTTTTTGGGTAACTTCTGAAACAGCTTTTCTGTTAACATATGTGGTATGGAACGTAGCATAAACATCAAACAAAATGTCATTTGGACATGAAGTAGTAGAAGTATAATTGTAAAGGAATGCTTACCGAGATATTACATGAAATGTTGACATGAAAGCATTGCAAATATGGCATTGCATCCAAATGTGTCAGATTGCTGTGGTTTAGTAGTGTGCTTGTATGAGTAAATAGTACTGTTATTTTGGGGAAATAGGACTTGAAACTATAAACACTTGGAACCAGATTTTAGACAGTCTCTAATGCAGGAGGTTTGGGGCATGGGTTGGAGCGGTGCTGAGGGGGCTGTGCTGAGTTCTAGACTTACATTTTACAGATGTGATATGAAGTCCAACATGACAAAAGGCAGCCCAGGGGTATATTATATATACCAGGGGTATATGTTTCTTCTCATCAATAAAGAACAGAAATTCAAGAGCTAAACTGACTTGCCCAGGGTTGTGCTGGCTCTCTCTGGCTGGGTCCTCCATCTCCCAAGTCCCAGCTCTGTGCCCTAATCACAGTGTGGGTCGGGGCTGGATGCTGCTGAGTAACTTTGTCCAGAGATAAATCTTTGACCCCCATCTAATGGGAGACCTTTGCAGACAGAGAGAAACTGCAGAGTCCTTCCAAGTTCAGCAGGATTTCATTTGTGTGCAAGCAGTTGAGAAGGCTGGCTCCTGTTTATGTGAGAACTTTCACATCTATAAATCTGATTTCTAGACCTCTGGCACTTGCCTGCAAATCAACTTTATTCTCCGTGTCTGCAGATACAGGCTATTAAGACAACGTGGTCATTTAGTAAGATAATTACCTATTGATTTTTACTGCTGTTCTGAGTCCTACAGTTGTTTAGTGTCAAAGTGGCGGCTGGTGACCAAGATTTGTTTTTCTATGGCTTTTTTTCTGATTGATTTAAAAGCCTATTATTCTCACTTTTATGCTTCTGTTGAACTTTATTTATGCATGTGATGAAGATTCATCTCAAGGGACAGGAAAGGTATATTTCAGGCTTTTTATGAGGTTTTTGGTTGTTCTTCCCTTCCCCACTGCTCATCACTTACCCTGTGTTTGAGTTCCAGAATGGAGAGGATTTAGAGAGCAACAGAGTTTTCTGTTTCTCTTGGCAGGTATGTTCGTTTTCTCCCTGTATTCTATATGTTTTATTTTGGTTTGAAAACTACTGCAGTGTGCACTATGGGCTTGCCTTGTCAGCAGGGATAGGGAGGTGATTGTCCCTCTCTACTCAGCTCTTGTGAGGCCCCATCTGAAGTACTGTGTCCAGGTGTGGAGCCCTCAGTACAAAAAAGACATGGAGATTTTGGAAAGGGTCCAGAGGAGGGCCATGAAGATGATCAGGGGGCTGGAGCACCTCCCCTATGAGGACAGGCTGAGGGAGTTGGGTTTGTTCAGCCTGGAGAAGAGAAGGTTGCGGGGTGACCTCATTGCAGCCTTTCAATACCTGAAGGGAACTTACTCCCAGGTGGGGAGTAAACTCTTCAAAAGAGCTGACAATAGCAGGACATGGGGAAATGGTTTTAAGTTAAAAGAGGGAAGATTTAGGTTGGATGTTAGGGGGAAGTTCTTCACTAGGAGAGTGGTTAGGCCCTGGAACAGGCTGCCCAGGGAGGTTGTGGATGCCCCGTCCTTGGAGGTGTTCAAGACCAGGTTGGACGGGGCCCTGGGCAACCTGATCTAGTAAAGGTGTGTGTTTGGTGGCCCTGCTAGGCAGAGGGGTTGGAACTTCATGATCCTTGAGGTCCCTTCCAACCTGGGTCATTCTGTGATTCTGTGATTGCCTTTAATGCGCTGCTAATGAATGAAAGCGGCAGTCTCAGCATATGTGCCCATACAGCAGGTGCAGAAGTGGGGCTTATGACCTGTTGTGCCTCTGGCTGATGAGTGTCAGGGTGAGGGAAAGACAGATGGAAGAATGGAAGTTTTGTAGAGGAGATGAAACAGATCAAGTAAATACTGAGAGTAAAACAGAAGTTCCATCCACACAGGAGTCAATGTTTTTTCCCAGGGTTATTGTTAAAGGTTAGCAAATTGTTGAGATCTGATGCTAGCAAGGAAACAGAAAGAAAGAAAGGCTTTGTTCACCCCAGCTATTTCTTCTGTCCTGTTGTAGTGGGCTTTTTTCCTCAAGTCCCAGCTCATGTACTAATGGTTAAACATGTATTTAGTTAGTAGATCTACTGGGAAGCCAAGATTAATGCGGAAGCATAAAATAGTCTTTAGTAATAAAAGTAAAAAATGGTGTTTTAAAGCTGGGGTTGCTTCCTTTTTCATGGCACTCTTTCAGTTTTGCTTCACTGTACGACTTGCCCCACCCTCCTGCTCTGGGACATTCCCATATTGCTCATTGTTCTGCTGCTGGTGGTTGAGGGCCTTGGCCCTGCTCTGTAATTCACCACCAGCATGTATTTACTTGGTTATGCTGCTTCTTATTACTTACATACTGCCTGTGAGCACCAGGAAGAAATGGTGTGGGTGAGATGAAAGGAGGTTCTCAGTGCGAGCTGTTGTTTTCCTCTATAGAAACTGCCAGCATAGGTGTATTTCTCTGAAGCATCGCTGGGCTGAACTGGTGAATGCTGGCTGTTTCAGCCCACTGCTGCTGTGTAGCCCTGACCCATCTGCTAATCTGGCTACTGACCAGTTGGAAAGATGGTAAAACAGCCATTTCTCACCAAATGTGTGGAAACTGAGGGAACTGTTGTGGAAAAACTCTGTGAACGCACATAGCTGAAGGAAATGGAAAAGGCAGCGTCGCATTCTAGGAGAGTGGTTAGGCCCTGGCACAGACTGCCCAGGGAGGTTGTGGATGCCCCGTCCTTGGAGGTGTTCAAGACCAGGTTGGACGGGGCCCTGGGCAAACCTGATCTAGTAAAGGTGTATGTTTGGTGGCCCTGCCAGGCAGGGGGGTTGGAACTACATGATCCTTGAGGTCCCTTCCAACCCAGGTCATTCTGTGATTCAGGATTTCTTTGAACGCTTTAAATTAGAAAAGCATGAATTAGTGCTTTCTTAGTAGATTGTTTCGTTCTACGTATAACTTGCATGGAGCTCTGTATGCAAGAAAGCACACCTAGAAATACATAGCGGGTGCCGCAAAAAGGCTTTTCATTAGTTTAAAACCACTTATTGTTTTCCTTCTCGTTGTCAAAACATGTTTTGCTTTTAATGTTGCCTTCATAAACAATGGTGGTATTATATCCTTAGTGAATTGAACTGATTCTTCCTGCTTACCGCATCCCCTCAGAAGGTCATGCCCAGTGTGACCGGAGCTCTTCTCATGGGGCTCATTCTCACTTTTGACTTGCCTCTCATTGACTATCTCACCATTCTCCAAACCCTTTTGTAGGTGAGCAGCTGAAATACCAACTAGCTACACCTTGATTAGAAGTCACTGTTCTGATGTACACGGCAGAAGCTGGTGGGTGAAGCCAGGCTGTTTCATGTAGGCACCTATTTTTTGACTCGAATGCTCGCAGAAACAGCAGTTTGCAACTTGGAATTCGTAATTTAATGTTGCACATTTAACTCCTTCTCTGTTGTAATGCAGTAGCCCTTTTAAGCAGGAAGGTAGCTCTGATTTCCCCAAAGCAGGAGAAGCACTCAGTGATGTGTTGTGATGCACCCATTGGAAGAATCTGTTGCATAAACAGAAGGCAGGTAATTCCATCTGCCTCCTCTGGAAGAAATCTCTACTAAAAATGTTAATGCAGCAGTTAATGAGCAGAGCGATGTGGTACAAACAGCAGCAGCTCAGTAACCTGATTTCTGACTGCTGCAACAGGATCGACACTCAGGTACAGCATTGGCAGGGGGTGTGCAAAGCCATCCCATAGGAAGAGGGGTTCCTCTTCAGGAGTGTGAACAGCTGACTAATTAATCACATTAGATAATAATAATAATAATAATAATAATATAATCATTATCAGTAATACTTAGCTGTGCTCGTGTGCCTCTCTTGTGAATTTCAAAGAATAAAAAAGAAAACTGCTGTGGACACACTTAGTTCTGTTGTAGTGCCTTGGCTCAAGCATGCTTGTTGTCATCTTAAGTGAGAGCCTCTTCTCTTGTTATGAATAAGTAGAATTCCTGGTGAGGTGCTCAGGCTGGATACAAATGTATTGGAAAACCAGATGCTTAGCTTGAGCAGAAAGATTATGGACCTTCTTATTTGGTTCTTTGCACTGTGTTGATCCTATTGCTTTATAGGGATGGGCGGACAAGTGCCCTTTATATGGTATGAAATCTGCTCACTTGGCATTCTCCTATTGAAGGGGAAAAAAAAGCACAACAAAAATACCATTCCAAGAGCAGTAGCAGGAGCTCAGCCTGGTTTCTTGGGAAATTGTCTTGTATCTCTGCCTTTCCTCCTCTGCCTGCTCTGTACCTGCCCTAATCTCCCCCTCTACTCTGCCCTGGTGAGGCCTCATCTGGAATACTGTGTCCAGTTCTGGCCTCCCCAGTACAAAAAAGACAGGGATCGCTTGGAAAGAGTCCAGCGAAGGGCCACTAAGATGGTGAAGGGCCTGGAGCATCTCCCCTGTGAGGAGAGACTTAGGGAACTGGGTCTGTTTAGCCTTGAGAAAAGAAGGCTGAGAGGGGACTTGATCCAGGTTTATAAATACCTGAGGTGTGGGAGCCATAGTGGTGAGGCTGGTCTCTTTTCAGTAGTGTGTGGGGACAGGACTAGGGGTAATGGGATGAAAGTACAGCATAGGAAGTTCCACACGAATGTGCGGAAGAACTTCTTTACAGTGAGGGTGACAGCACTGGAACAGGCTGCCCAGGGAGGTGGTGGAGTCTCCTTCTCTGGAGATATTTAAGACCCAACTGGACTCCGACCTGTGTGACGTGGTGTAGGGAGCCTGCTTTGGCAGGGGGGTTGGACTCGATGATCTCTAGAGGTCCCTTCCAACCCCTACAATTCTGTGATTCTAATATCACCCTTTGTGCCGTCACCAAATTGTTTTCTGTGGGGCGTCCTTAATTCCTCCTGTCCTGTGCCAGGAAAGTGAAGAGACCTTTCCACTGCTTCTCCCCCACCCCCAGTCTGCGCAATGCCTCCTGTTGGAACCTCTGACTGTCTCTTCTTATCTGTGCTCAAAATCAAGCTCCTCCTCTGCAGCATATCAAGCATCTGCTTCTCCTTTCTTTCAAAAGACCAAACAGCTCATCTGTTCCTCATTCGCATTCCCTTTTGACTATTAAAGTTGTGTTATGGGTACAAGATTGTCAAAGAGAATCTGCTCACAAGATCATCTGATCATGAGAGCAGCGTGCCTTGCCTCTGCAGTTTCTGTAAAGCTCTCCCTCTGATGCTATATATGGTGCAGCACTGAATTAAATGGGAAACATTGAGCCATTTTGATCATGTGATTTGCAGAGTGATCAGATGTGGTATCACACAGGTTTTCTTGTTTGTGCTTTTTGGGATGTGCATCCCCATGTCTGTCTCCAGTGAGTGAAATTCTTAGAAACAGAAGTAATAATTCAGCTGGAATTAGGCAACCTACTGCTGCAGAGGGAAGGAAAGATAAGTTAGATGCAATGTGTTACCTTGAAAGGAACAAACTTGATCTGTTTGAATGAAGTAGACAAAGTTACTTTATAAGCTGTTTTACGATAGTGTTAAATTCTAAACTGCCATTAAATGCCTCAGCCACAGTCTCTTCTTAGCACGCGTGTGGAGAACACATCACTGTGCTGTTCTTGACAAGCAGTCATTGCTTTCACGTCTGTCAAATTTGGATTAAAAGAGAAGTGTATTTCCACACTGCTGGAATAGATGGTACCTGGGCAGAACTTTCTGTTCTGGTCTGTAACGTGGAATTTTGGAGGGGGAGTTTGTTTATTTAATAATAGCTGGGAAAGGCTGCAAGTTGAGCATAGGCTTTCTGTACAGATCTTGTGGTGTATATTTTTATCATTTTAATGCACTACTTACATTTCACGGTTTTCTCTTTTTCAATATTATTTTTTTTTAAAAGCTCGGGTTCAGCCCATTGATTGCACAAGGGGCTGTTGCTGGCTGTGTTACAAGATGGGTGTCTGCTGGAATAATGCAGTGACTGCTGCACAATGGATGGGCTTGAACATTTTAAATAATTCATAATTTAGACACTTAACCAATTGGCTGCTTCTCTCTTTTGTTTGGCTTTTTCTGTTGACATTCTCAAACTTGGAATGATCCTATTTCTCCAATCTTCCCAAAACACACAGAGCCGCTGGAGAGACTACTTCAGCAAGAAGCTGCTGGGAGAGGGAAAGACATGACTGCAAGCAGAAAATGGGGTCTGGGAGATCTGTGGGGCACATGCAGGGTATAAGCTGTGTGCAGCTGTGCCTCAGCCCCCACCTGCTGTGCCACAGCACTCTCCTCTCTGCATGACTTCTCTCAGTCTTTGGACAAGCAGCTGCACCTCCTGATCCCATCCTGGTTCACATTTCTGTGTAGCTGCTGTGGAAGCCACAGCTTTGAGGGTCTACTCTGCCCTGGTGAGGCCTCATCTGGAATATTGTGTCCAGTTCTGGGCTCCCCAGTACAAAAAAGACAGGGATCGCTTGGAAAGAGTCCAGCGGAGGGCCACTAAGATGATGAAGGGCCTGGAGCATCTCCCCTGTGAGGAGAGACTTAGGGAACTGGGTCTGTTTAGCCTTGAGAAAAGAAGGCTGAGAGGGGACTTGATCCAGGTTTATAAATACCTGAGGTGTGGGAGCCATAGTGGTGAGGCTGGTCTCTTTTCAGTAGTGCGTGGGGACAGGACTAGGGGTAATGGGATGAAACTACAGCATAGGAAGTTCCGCACAAATGTGCGGAAGAACTTCTTTACAGTGAGGGTGACGGAGCACTGGAACAGGCTGCCCAGGGAGGTGGTGGAGTCTCCTTCTCTGGAGATATTTAAGACCCGCCTGGACGCCGACCTGTGCAACGTGGTGTAGGGAGCCTGCTTTGGCAGGGGGGTTGGACTCGATGATCTCTAGAGGTCCCTTCCAACCCCTACAATTCTGTGATTCTGTGAGGGTCTGGGTGTTCTTGAGCATGGTTAGAACGAACTGCTTTTCTGATCTAATTATCCGCAAATTACATAAGCAGTAATTTCTTATTCTTCATAGACATCATTTCTTACACCACTCTCCAGTACTTCACCTGCAAATGTAGATGCTCTTGCAGCTGTGTCACTATATGTGATGTCCTGGAAGGATGACAGCAGAAGTCAGTCTTAGTAGGAGTGATGCATACATCAAACTCCTCACTTGCTTTTTGCTCAGCTGCCTGCCAGTCCTGCTGTGTTCCATCTAGTGCTTTAGCCTGGGAGCCCTGAATGTATCTCTGAAGTGTACTTTGTCCTTTTATCCTGGACGTTTTTTCCATTGCAGTATTTGGTTCTTCTCTTGTATTCCTGTGAGCATTGCTGTTTTTCTTCCTATTTTTTCAAGGAAACATAAGGAAGAAGCTGCAGTCAGGGTTTATCTCAAAGTTATACCTTCCTGAGGTTGAAGTGGGAGTGACATTTTGTTTTGCCAGAACAAGCAGCAAAGCCTCCAGCATTAAAAGATGACAGCATTTGTTATCAGCCAACTTGATGAGCCATACACGGACAGAATCATGGTAAAGATCAACCAAACATCACTGAAAAAAAAAAGAGCTTAAAACTTAATTAGAAGAATCCAGTGACATAATGTGTGTGAATGGTCTGCTTGCTGGACAGTTTGTTTTCACCCATTACTTGAGGAACTTGACAGCAGCAAAATCTTTCTTTCAGAAACCAAGTACTGAATACTTTTTGATGAAGTTTACAAAGAGCTTTTATCCGCAGAGTTTTGCAGTGAGATTTGATCCTAATGTTATTGGAAAGGCTGGCTGCAGGGCCAGAAATTAAGGAAGGAGGCAATTGATGTTGGAAGAACTTGAAGCCAAACGCGGAGATGGATGGATATCTTGCCAGCAAAGCAGAGGCCTACAGTCAGCCCACAGTTCTTTTGCCACTTGGTGACTGTCTAAAGGTTGCAGCAGCTGTGTCAGGAGCTTGTTCTCCCTGCTGGCTGATCCCTCTGCACACAGAATCACAGAATCGTAGGTGTGGGAAGGGGCCTCCAGAGATCATTGAGTCCAACCCCCCTGCCAAAGCAGGCTCCCTACACCACGTCACACAGGTCGGCGTCCAGGCAGGTCTTGAATATCTCCAGAGAAGGAGACTCCACAACTCCCCTGGGCAGCCTGTTCCAGTGCTCCATCACCCTCACTGTAAAGAAGTTCTTCCGCACATTCGTGCGGAACTTCCTATGCTGTACTTTCATCCCATTACCCCTAGTCCTGTCCCCACTCACTACTGAAAAGAGACCAGCCTCACCACTATGGCTCCCACACCTCAGGTATTTATAGACTTGGATCAAGTCCCCTCTCAGCCTTCTTTTCTCAAGGCTAAGCAGATCCAGATCCCTAAGTCTCTCCTCACAGGGGAGATGCTCCAGGCCCTTCACCATCTTAGTGGCCCTCCGCTGGACTCTTTCCAAGCGATCCCTGTCTTTTTTGTACTGGGGAGCCCAGAACTGGACACAATATTCCAGATGAGGCCTCACCAGGGCAGAGTAGAGGGGAAGGATCAGCTCCCTCAACCTTCTGGCCATGCTCTTTTTAATACACCCCAGGATGCCATTGACTTTTTTGCTTCAAGGGCACACTGCTAATACAACTTGATTTTTTTAATTTTTGTTTAACCTTTGATAATGCCTCAGAACTTGTTTGGAATAGTTAAATAAAGACAGCTTCTGTATTTTCTAGAGAACTAGACTGGAAGTAAATGGGTTTCCTAGTAGCAGCCTGAACCATAAGGCACTCAGCAGGTGTAGGGACTGGTAGTTACAGCCACAAAGAGTAGTTTGGGTTTTTTTTTTTCCCAGTAAGAAATTATTACCTTACTTGAAAAATTCTTCTCAGAGAACAAATTTTATGTCGCTGGGTTATATCGTTGACTTTAAACGTAGTGATGGTTTCTAGTATTACCTGCACAGCAACTCATGTTGTGGAGGCCAGCTGCCCAATGCTGGCTGATGCTCTTTTTTTGTCTCTCATGTCATTGTAAGTGTCCTCACAGAATCGCAGGGGTCAGAAGGCACCTAGAGAGATCATCAAGTCTAATCCACTTGTGCTCTTTAACCACAGGACCAAGAGGGGTTACTGCAGGGAGGAAAGGCCATTTCACAGATACACATACTCGAGTGTAGTTTTACAGTGAGCTTGATTTGGCTACCCCAAGTGTCAGTACCCCTCCTTCAAGTGTAAATGTCATTAATTTGTTCCGAGATGTCAGCTCCTTCTGACTTTCCATGTTCTCTCCCATACCCTGTGTGTCAGAAGGAGCACATCAGACTGCCTTGTGCAGCTAATGGCTTTCTTTGTCTTCAAGAAGAAACTAGGCTTTCTTTTGGCTTTATATAATAGCTTGAGGGCAATATTGAGACCAACTTAATGCAGCGCTTCCAAACTGCTGGGCAATAAAGCTGTTACTGTTATGATAAAGTGGGCTTTATTTTGGAGGAAAAATCTGAATGAAGAAAGTCCAGTTATTCTTCTGAGCAGCTCAGAGAGCCGTGCTGAAGTGATGCTGAGGTTTAAAATCAATCAAAATGCAAATAGAATGAGCAATGGCACTGGTGATTAAATAGCTGAAGAAAATCAAGTTGCATTAGATTCCTTTGGGCAATTATGGTAAATTAGAAGTGAATAGAGCTTTTCAGGGAATAGGGCTTTTCAGAGATAACAAATCTGGTGTGTTGCTGTAGCCTGATGCTAATGGTGGATGTTGCTTCCAGAAAAGGCACCGAGTTACTGCAGCTCACAGTGCTGTGTCTCATTGATTCCTGATGTGGCCATGAGTGTAGGGCTGTGAGCTGAAGACTTACTGGCACTTCTTCCTACATGCTAAACAAGTGTAACCTCGAACTTTGAAGTCATTTAAAATATTTAAATGCTGTCAGTAAGAGCCCTTATGAGACCCTTGGTATAAATTGTATTTTAAGGGTATTTTGTAGAGGCAGAGCCAAGGGGTCATGGATAGGATGTTGTGGGTTTCCAGAGGTCGGCTGCCTTTCTGACTGTGTTCTTGAGCTGTGAAAGTGGGGGTGCAGAATTTGCTGTTCCAGAATGTGCAGGAGAAATCTTTTCAGTTGTCAAAGCTTCATTCATTGCTAAATGGGACTTTGTATGTGAGGAGTATTTTGTATCAATTATGCCAATTTCTGCTAGAGCCCCACTTGTATTTATGCATGTATGTTCTGCACCAAAGCTGAAAAAGACCTTGCCTAAGTAAATACCTTTGTTCTTTTGTGATAAGAGAACGTTTCCTGGGCAGCAAGCCCCTGTCCTCCCTAAATTAATTGTTGTAGTTAAAGAATTGTCTTAATATTTTCTTTGCCGTACAACCAATTGTAGCCATGACTGATAGCAAATAGCAAAAGAAGTCTGCAGTGCATCTTGTACCACCATATTTGAAATATCATGTCTTATCTGCCCCATGAGTATTCTCCTTTGAGTCCTGTAGCAGTAAATGTGGTCACACACTAAATTTGGTGGCAAGAGCCAGCACCAGATGAGCGGGCGTGCAGCAAGGTGCAACTTCATAGAGCCCTGCAGCAGAGATGTCCAGCATGTGTCGCACCCGAGATGAGTGCTGCAATAGAGCTCTGTCTGGCATGTCCATGTTGCCTATGTGCAGGCACACAGTGGATTAAAAAAATGTGACCTTCTTTATGATTAGGCATTGCACTGTGGTGAAGCTGTGTCCTAGAACTGCAGATCCTGAGGTGTTTGTTTGTTTGCTTGCTTTACAAATCAATCCAGTGTGTGAAGCTAAAACAACGCTGGGTCTTTGTGACCCAAATTTACACTGAGATTGTTCATTCCAGCTGGTGGCAAGACGTGTAACGCAGCTCCTGACCCCCCGCAGTCCTTCAGCAGGGACCTGCCAAGCGTTTTATTGTGCTGGCTTTTGGCCACGTGGTGCTGTCAGCTCAGTTGTCTTGAGTCATTTGTCTAAAAACAACTCCCTGCTGCTGAGAGAAGGAACACTGGTGGGTGCCTGCCAGGCAGGAAATAAGGAAGAGCTCGGTGTGGAAAGGTCACGGAGCCTTGGGAGAAGTGCAGAGGTGCTACGATCCTCATTCTGTGCCACTGCCCCTCGATCTGTGATGCAAGTGTTTGCTCGAGGAAATTGACTCATCATCTGCCCCAGTTACCTCAGTAAGCAGTAATTCTACCATATCCTTTTGAATGAGGAAGATCTGTATTAGCAATCAGGAATTACGTGATTATAAATCTAAGGTGCGCTTCCAATTAAACTCCTTTCTCTGGAAAGTACAAAATGAGATAACAGAAGCGGTGCTTGCCTTTGCAGGCATGGTAATGCCTCAGGGAAGTTCTGTTGGTTTCAGTCTGCTAACTCCTCTAGTGAAGGAATGCAATTGCACATTTAGAACTTTATTCTGTCCATGGGGAAAGTCAGCCAAAATGTGAAGCTGCTTTTGAGATTCTTGGAGAGGCTGTGACACCCCAAGTGTAACTTCTGCCAGGGGCCACCATGCAGGGAGGAAGGGCACGTAGTGCAGCAGGAGAAAGATCAATCTATTTCCTTTTCTCTATTTCTGCTGTTGGGTTTCTTGGTCTGGAAATCACATACATGGCTCTTGAAGAGTGACTTAGACTAGTAGGAAGAATGGATATGTGATGTGTGAGTTTTGTGGATGGATTTTTTGTTCAGTTTTCCTTCAAGGTTGAGGGCTCTTACCTTGGTAGGTTTCCTTAAAAACGTGTGCGAGGCTTTTGGAAGCTCACACCTCTGTCAGTGTGTGCTCCAAAATGAATCCTTCTGACAAATGGTATCTTTCTCCAGTGCCATTTCTGATGCCGTTTATAACATCCCTATGTCTGCAGGATTGTTTCCTGTGATATTCTGTAGGCTTCCACTCTGTGATTCATGTGCCGTAGGTGAGATGGAAGATAACAGGCAGCAATGCAAGGCTGCACAGAGGCTTAAGGGAGAACTGAAGGAAGAGGCATCTTCACTGCTAAGGGTGATGCTTAACAACTAAATCAAAACTTAGACAACTTTTTCCTGTGCTAAAGTCAAACCTGGAACTTTTGCTGGTCTGCCATGTTGACTAAGTTAAAAAGTACGTTTTAGTACAGCTTATTATAGGCTGGGTTATGTATCTGGGATTAGCATTCTGTAGAAAGATGACTCTCATACTCAGTTCTGCACGCTTCATTTCGCAGTGACCCTGCAGCATGGAGAGCTGCAGTGTGCAAGCTACCTGTGCTGCAGGAGAAACACATTAGGCTGTTTATCCTCAGGCAGATTCCAGCAGCACAGGGATCTGTGTAGGCAGCATCCTTCTCCTCACAGGCAGACTGTCCTGAGCCTCAGTGAGGGCAACTGGGGAAAGTCCAAGATAACCAGCAAGCAGCTCTGCACTGCAGGCACACTGCAGGTGGGACTCATCCCTCACAGGCCTGCACAGAGCTGTAACACAGCGATGCTGAATCCTTTGGAATTACAAGGCTGCTCAGTGTGCTCGTGAGCTGATGCTGCTCAGCTTTGCAGCCATGTGAGCTGCAGCCTTCGCTGTCTAATTGTATTTTTATCTTTCCCTAGCAGCATCTTGCTGGAACTCTTTAAGGTTTCTCTAGAAATCAGAAACCTAAAAAGCCAATCCGAAGAATACTTTGGCTCTCAATTTTATTTTTTCTTTTGTAGCTAGGCAGTAGACTGACATGGAGATATATTTTGACATCCTCAAAAGAAGAGCTGATTTTCAGCAATTACATTTCTGAAATACGAACCGGTTTGTTTGCTGAAGGCACTAACTTGTTCTAATCCATCTAATGTAATAAACGGTGCTGTTGTATCCTGAGGGTAATATGTAAATCATATGCAGCGCTTATTTTGTTCAAGAAAAGAATCAATAAGCAAAAAGGCAGCGCTGCTTCATTTTTCCCATCCAGTTCCCCCAAACAAAAAATGTGTTTTGGAATTGTTTAAAGTTGAAACTGTTATAAATTTCAGCAGAGACCAACTGCAAGATCTAAATACCCGGAAGCAGCAGAGGAGAAACCTAAAACACCTAAAACCTGAGAGCTGAGCTTGTAACTGAAGCTGCAGGTCAGGGATGGTGGGATACAATGGTAGTGCCATGTTCTGTTTTCTTCCTGAACCAGAGTTCAAAAGCTGGAATTGATTTCTTGATGGCATTAAGCTGCTTGTTACATTGCCAGCCTAGTGAATAATTACAGGTCTCTTTTATGCAAAGATTAAATATTAAGTTATTTAAAGGAAGGTTTAACTCGAGCGGTTTCACAGGATCTTTATGTGATGATTTCCATTTGCTGAGTGACTTCGTACAAATACTAGGATTGCTCTTCATTGAGTCCATCTGACAGCAGGAGTAAAAGCCATGCAAATAATAAAAGCAGAGTCCTATAATTTCTGAGGCAAGAGAGAACTAGCTGTCTTATTTTTATTAAATTGAAGGATGGCAGGACAGAATGAAAACCACGAGTGTTTTAGGGGGTTCACTTCTACCTCAAACTGCAGGAGTTTGCTAAACTACAGTTGTTTTCCTAAGGGGCAAGTGTAAGTATGAGAACATTATCTTCTTGGTTCCTTAAAGCTATGATTAATGTTTATGAAGTTTATTTAGAGTTTTTTTTTTTAATGAAGTCTCACAAGTGATAAGATCTTAAGCTCCTCTCTGTGTGTAAGGACTGTTCAGTACTTTGAGTCCTTAAGCATCAAATTTGGCTCAGAATTTAGTTCTGTAGTGGGAGCAGAAATGAGGTTAACAGATTATGGAATGCTTTAAGCGGAATTACTTATGAAGAAATGAATCTGTTTTTATAGATAACACTGTTCTCACAACCCATTTGAGAATAATTAAGAACTTTGTTATATTCCTTGTCTAAGGAAATACATGTTTGTCCAGCTGTGAGCAAGATGTTTGGTTAAAATACATCTGGATCCAAAGATAAAGCTTACTGTAATGTACTTCTAGTACTGTTGTTAATTTATTTATTTTTTAGTTAAGCAATCAACTCTATGTAGCAAGGTTGTTTTAACTTTCTCCTTTTCAGTGGTCTGTATATTCTCCTTTGTGTTGTTTAAGAAGTTTAATGCTGATGCAGAACTGGGGGAATAACACTTCAGTAAAATTTCAACCCAGAACACAAGACTTACTCTTAATATGATGTCTGTATGATGCAGTGGTGCAGTACTTGAAGTGTTTCGTGATGCAGTTGGACTTGTTCTTATATGCATGTACATTCTTTACAGGTAATTGTGTGCTTTGGGTCAGTTTTGCTGGGTGGGTTGTGTCCCAGTTTTAGGCAGGAACACAAGGGGAGGTTGTGCAGCTGTGCACATCAAAAATGCACTAATGTGAAATTATGCTGTTCTTCAGGGTTAACCTCCTTTAGTTGAAGGGAGAGGCTTCCATGGATGGGCAGGCAGTGTACTTTAAGGAGAAGACTAATGCGTGAACAAACAGGGCCCATGCTGTGCACTGAAATATCACCTCTGTATGTCTATGACTATAACAAGAGTTTCAGTTGTGTAATATGGCTGCAGGCCCCTTTGCTGTGTATATCTGCAGGTAAGCAAGACACGTGCTGTCTCTGTGACCAGAGTAGCTCTGAAGTCTGTTATGCATCCTAAAGCCCTGTGGATTTATATCTCTGGTGTGCATCAGGAAGAAGCTCTTTTGATCTGACGTACAGACTGAAGACTGTACAAATGTCAGTGCTGAGAGAGAGGCAGCCACGTGGAGCAGGTGGATGGCAGCTGGCAAGGTGTGCTCTGAGCTTTTGTTCACATTGGTGACCAGAAGCTTAAATTTGCTGTATCAGATGTCAGGAAAAGATCCCTTCCTCATTGAATTTCAGGAATTCAGTGGCTAGGGGAGATACTCAGCAAGGAGCATGGTGCAGAGTGTTCCAATGAGTACAGCTGCTCTGTGACCAGCATCTTGGACAACTGATGAATGAGCTCTTTAGGTTTTGGATGTGGGTGCAGGAGAATGTACCACTCAGGAAGTACCCAAGGCAGATTTCAACAACAGAATTTGCTGTTGGGATAAAAAGAGATGAAGTTGCAGAAGACAAGGAAGGGGAGAGTTTCTAACTTTGCCTCAGGAGTTCGGGTTAAAAGAAAGTCAGACAGCTTGTGACAAGAGAAGAGAGGAGTGGGGGAAATAAACTTAGAGATTACATGCAACTCATGCAATTTAACAGGGACTTCTGTCAGAACTTCATTTACCTCATTTTGTTCTTTATGGCTGTATACCTGTTGGCCCAGTGTGCTTCAGAAAACGTGCTAGATGCATATCTGAAGGGCAACCTGTGTAAATTATGTTCTAATTCTCTTAAAAAGAGTATCCTCAGATGGTTAGAGCAGGGAGCTGGATCTCTTCAACTATTCCACTATCTCACCAAGCCTGAAGGGGTGGCAGGAGGAAATGTGTAGGGAGGCTCTATTAACACCTGAAATATGCTTTGGAACAAATGAGCATCTTTTGTATCTCACTTCTAATCAAATTTTTTGTTCAGTACAAATTTACTTACCTTGTATCTTTTTTTTCTCTCTTCCAGTTACTATTTCTTCAACTGCAGAAAAAGGTAATGCTTTTTAATTATTTTTGTTATGGGTAGCTTTGTTGTATGCAAGTTTTAAGGGATGTAGAATTCAAATGTGCTTGGTGTATAAACTCTCCGTGTTAAGTAGCTTATTGCTAAGAAACAAGGTAAATATTATGGGGAGGAGTATATTGAGCTTGTTGTACCACACACTTGGGGTGATGACGAGACCTGTGAGTGTTATGATTTAAGTGTGCAAGTATTTCTAAATGCATGCCTTCTGCGAATAGAAGAAGGAACTGCAGCAGCCAGTTTTCTGCTTATTCCTGAAGGGATGATGTGTATTCATAAATCATAGAATCACCAAGGCTGGAAAAGACCTCCAAGTTCGTCCAGTCCAACCATCCGTATTCCACCACCGTTTCTTCACTAAACCATGTCCTGTAGTACCGTGCCCAGATGTTTCTTGAGCATCTCCAGGAATGGTGACTCAGCCACCTTCTGAGCAGCCCATTCCAGCGTCTGACTGCTCTTCTTACTATCACTCACCTTCCTATCCTCCTTGTATGCTGTGACTTGAAGAACTGTTCTGCTGTTGTCTATTTTCCAAGCAGCTGACCAGATTCCTCAGAATACTGTTCCTCAGGACTGGTTAGAACAGTGCAAAGTCACAGCTATTTCAAAGGTGTTTCTGTACAGTATTTTACATTTCCAGGCAAAGTGGTTAAGGCCTTGTTTTGACAAACCTTGCTTAACACTTAGTATTGTCTTTAGCAAGCATATGTCACAGCAAGTGTATTTACAGAGATTCAGACTGATCAGAGAAATTCTAGCATTCTGGCTTTGCCACTTCTTTCTGTTGTGGACAGAAACTGGGCTGAGTACACCCATACAAGGCTGTCCTCAGAGCTGAGACCACTCAACTCCGCAGAAGAGGCTCTGCATCTCTTTAAATATTTTTGCAAAACAAAAATTGAACTTGAAAGTAACCCATCAGTTCAGTTCCTGGAGAGGAGCACCCAGGAGAAAACTGCAGAGTAACTCTACTGCAGTCTGTCTGCTTTTATCTTCTAAAGAGGAGGTGAAAGAATGGGAAAACCTCCAAAATAAACTGTAAGCTTTTTAAGACGGGAGCAGTGTCAGCCTGTTTTGTTTTTTTTTTATCACAAAGTACAGCTGGGCTTCATTAAAACTGCAAAGAATTCTGCAGATGGCTGCTGTGCTTTTACTTTCTAGCTTAACTAGAATTGAAGTTTTACTTTCTAGTTTCTTTCAGAAGTGCAAGATCTGTGTTTCTGTTACAGCGTGGTAGAGCAGTGGCATCGATGTACTGTAGCTGAATCTCTGGCGTTAATTGAAATGCAGTGTCTGCCTGATCAAATCTACCAGAGAAGAAAAATACTTGATTAATTAATGAGACAGGTGGTATCTGTGAAACGTGCCTGTTAGGCTTTTGAAAGCAGACACTTGCATGCTTTTTGCACCTTCAGTTCTGTAGCATGTCACAGGGACCCTGCATGCATGAATTTCTGAGCACTGGAACAGGCTGCCCAGGGAGGTGGTGGAGTCTCCTTCTCTGGAGATATTCAAGACCCACCTGGACGCCGACCTGTGTGATGTGGTGTAGGGGACCTGCTTTGGCAGGGGGGTTGGACTCGATGATCTCTAGAGGTCCCTTCCAACCCCTACAATTCTGTGATTCTTTACAGCAGAGATGCATCTTTAAAATGAGATGTAGAATTGTTTTTTATTTGAAACGAGACTTCTCATAAACTTTATCAAGTTCCTAGAAGCCAACGTTCAGTAGCCAGGAATCAACATAAGAAGAGTCAAAAGGCCAAAGTAACACTAACTTTGCAATGTAAATTAATAATATGCACCTTAGCAAATATATTTTTCCAGTGCTGCATTGAAATCTTACTACCATTTTAATTACAACTTGTAATTCAATTACTGGTGATTTCTTCACCCCACTAAGGCCAATTGTTTCCCTGTCCTTTTGTTCTTGTATTCTCATGTAGATTAATATCCATTAGGGTAGGGGAATAAAATCAGCTCTCAGTGTCTCTTACCAATATGATTTGGTTCTATTAAGTATTATTAGCTCTGGAATGTGACTTTCTTTAAAATGGTGTTAAGAATGATTAGGAAAAAATTGTTAGGGGTAAATCTTAGGAAGGCTTAGCATGTCTTTGGAGGATATCTTATGGCATTGTCTTCCTGATGGCTTAAATTATGGTCTGACACGCATCAGTGCCTTCAGAAAGAAGCCATTTAATTTGGTCATAGTATGGCATCAAGAATCCTGAATTCCCTAGCCAGAACTGCTTCAGAACTCTTAAATCTAACTAAACTGGCAGATATTGGGGTTGAGTTAGTTGATGTTTTGTTGGTTTCTTTTTTAATCTGTCTTGCAATTACAAGAAACTGAACTGAATGGGCATGAAGCCAGCTTCTATTTGTGTTTGGAACTGACTCAGGAGGCTTAAGGGAGTAGTCTCAGAAGGGGTACTGCTACCCAAAGGGTGGGTACATTGCCAAAGTGAAGCCATCAAAAAATGATCTTTGCATAAACTCATTTCTCAGGGAGCACTGGCAGAACACATATTTGTGACTGCAGTAGGAATGCAAGTGGGAAAAGAAGCAAGAATTTACTCAGTGCAAGACTAGTAGGGACTGCCAGCTGAAGGTGTGGACTCCTCTCTGGGTGGTGCCCCACTTTGCCTGCTTGTCTTTGCATGTAATGACAGTGCCAGGATGCAAGATCTTGGTTATTACAAGAGTACAGGAGCCTTTTAAGAGCTTCCCCTTTCTGGTAAATGCTGATTACATTGCCACAGATTTGTGCCCTTGTTATAGGTATATTTACAACCTGTGACTTCAAGGTTCTGCTCTTTATGGAGTATTGCATGCACTAAAAGTAAACCTTCAAAAGAACCTGGATTCTGGGGTTGATTTTTATGGACGGAATGAAGCTGTTTGCTGTGCCCTTCCCTCATTTCTATTCAACTCTTCTCACCCTTTATTCTCTCCCCAAAGCTTTGATTTGTGCAGCTGTTCCCGATAAGATTTGAAGTCTTTTCTAGTTATCTCACATTTTTTAATTGCTTACCCACATTATGTTTGAATGTGTGTAGCATGTAGAGTACTGCTTCTAATTACGTAGCTCCTAGTACAGCCAAACGTGAGTTCTCTCCTATCAGAAATGGAATTCAAGTGACAATTTTAGGATAGTTTTAGAAAAATTCTCCATCTTCATTGAGTTTCACAGCTGAAAATTTGCCAAGTCTGTCTGTAAAGTTGGAGGAATCGGTAACAAAGGTAAAGAACAGAACTGTCTGAAGGAGGCACAAATGCTGTTTTTGGTGGTGCTGTTCTGTTCTGTTTTTTCTCATTTTACTGTACTGAACTGTGACAATCCTGGGGAAAAGAGAAGTTAAGGCTGTGTCTTTTGTAACTGCATACATGCATCTGTTTTATTTTTCTTTGAGCTCATGGAAGTTCCTTCAGGTTAAGGGTCTGTTCTGCAATCTATTAAGGATGTAATGTTGCTTCTTAAAGGTCTCTGTGTATCTGCACAGGAAAGTAGGTCAAGTTTCCTTCTTCCTGCAACTGAAAAAGCGAAGATTAAGTAAATATTTGGTATGGTTTCTTTTCTAAGGCTTGCTGATCAGCCATTACCAATCTGTTTCCTCTTTGAGTGATAAAATAAACTTTTAGAGGAAATGAGATTGAAAGAACCTTCCTGGGTCGTAAGGTCTTTGGAGTTTAAGGCAGCTGTATGATACAGACTCATTCAGAAATTGTCGGGGCTCCATACTAAAGCCACCTTCATTTTGGTACCGCTGTGACTGTAATAGTGGGAGTCTTACAGTGTACGTGCTTCTGATGGTTTGAAATAAGATTTCCAGACAATTTTAGCTCACAGCAAGCTCTTGGAAGAGAGTTCTCTCACTTCTTGGTTTGGGGTTTTTATTCTCATTGAAGAGCAGTGCCTTCTATGATGGCCCAGTCCTGTGCTGTTTCTATGAAAAGTACGTCTCTTTATTATAATCTCAGAATGGAATTGTAGCAGACTTGCCTAAAAAGGTTAGTGAGGTGAAACTGCATTCAATTCTGTTCGGTTCTTTTGATTGTTTTGTTTTTCCCTCTTCAAATCTCTTTGAGTATTTTAGATAGAAACATAACATTTCCTCGAGGAACAGCTACCATCTTATTTAATGGTCTGGTGGTGGTTGTGTGGGTTTGAGTTTTCTGTGGTTTTGGTGGGTTTTTTTGTTTGCTCGTTTTTTGAGTGGGTGCTCCTTGAGTGTGAAGTTTACCCAGGCAAAAGGGTTTAATGTAACTTAATCTTATCAGGTCATTCACCATGTCATACTGCAGCCCTCAGCAAAAATCAGAGGGTTTATCTCTTGCTATCTTCAGCTGTATTCACCTAAATTTTATTTGTATTTTCTTGCAGTTGTGTACCTTGTGATTTTCCATCTGTCATTTGTCATGTTTGTATGGTCCTATGGGAAGACAATTTTCACATCTCCTGCATCCCCCTCCAATGAGGTAAATCTGACGTGAGAAAAATGTCAATGCTTTTTTTTTAGTAGGTAAATTGTTTTCAGTGATGAAACTTGTTTGCAGTAATGCATGATTCACCTTTCCCTTCTCATTATCAGAAATAGAACAGCTTGACAGCAAATCATGAATGAAAATCATCAAATTACTCTTAAAAAAAACTGTGAGCTTTGTGTAATGGCATTTCCTTAGAATAGATGTTTAATACGTCACAAATTTGACAGTCACATGTATGTGCTGAAGCAGTAAGATAAGGTTTATTTGGGGCTGCAGTGCTTTGCTATGAACTACTCTGACATTTTTATAATGGAAAAATCCGATGACTGCTTTTCTGTGTTTTTTTTTCTTAGTTTTGAACTTTTGGATGAAAAAATGTAGTAATGCAATGTATATTTGTGGTAGTAAGTCAAGGGTTGAGGTTTAGTGACAATTTGGAACTGAATATGTAAAGGAGCTTTACAGTAATTGCAGAAGAATGCATGATGGATTTCAGTTTTGTTTTGGAAAAGAGCTGTGTTAATTGTTTTAAGCCTGAAATTAATAACCTTGTTTTTACTTTCTCTAAGGCATGTGTCTGTAGGGTTTAAATGCTGGCACCAAATTTGAAATGTTTCCCTTGGCTTTCTAAAGCATTTAAACTGGATAAACTGTTGGAGATGTTGGTTGCTTTGTGGGGATCACATTTTTATTCTATTTTTGGCAAAACTGACTTTGCCTCAAACTTGGGCCCTTCCTAAAGCTGCCTGGTAAATTTTGCTATCTGCCTTGGTTCTTTAGTAGTAGAAATCATTTTCTGACAGTACTTACCCTATAGTTGCAGTAATACTGAAGGAAGCTTTTGATATTCATTGAGGTGAAAGGATATTTTGGGCATATGGCATGTGATGAATATTTCTTATCTTACATGTAAGCATAGATCAGATTAATACAGTTTTCTTCTATGAAAAAAAAAAAAAAGGCAACTCAGGAAACACTTTCTGTGGGAAAGTCCCTTCTGTTTGTGTATCAATGAGTAATTCCTGCTGGCTTTATTTAAAAACAGACTTCAGAATTTCCCCATTGTATGAGTATGAACGTATGTATTTTAGTCATTTAAATTAGCTATTCTTGCAAAACAAACAGCATCCTGTGATCATGCTGTTGAATTAAAAAGGGATTCTGCAGCTGCTGTTGTCCTAGTGTAATCCCTGTATGTTTGTTGGAAGAAAGAACAATCCACATTATTACATCCAGAAAGAGGAAGGAAACAAAGGGACTCTTTGTTTTCAGTAAGAACGACTGGAACCACATTGGAAATTGTTAGCTATGTGGTAATAGACAACTTCTGATGCCTTTGAACATACATTTCCTGCCATTGTCCAGCGAGCCTGTGGTCTCATGGCTCCATTAATTTTTGAAATTAGAACAGAAATACAGCTTCAGAAAACCAGGATCTTTATTTGGGATTTTTAAGAGTAATACTCTGATGGTACTTAGAAAAACAAATAGAGTTTTAAGTCTTATGGTTTAGTACCTTTTTTGCATATTAGTGACCTACCAAAGAAATGTGATCTAGAATATTTCGTATTCAACGCAGCCTCTACTTGATCATAGCTCATAGAGGCAATTGTTTAGTACCTTAGCAGACATAAGAGGCAATAGGGAGAAAGACATGTTGTTTCACATCTATCTGAAGTGTTTGATGTGAGCATCTCCGGTTTCCATATTTCAGTAAGTCCGTAGAGTTTCAGTCTGGGGGTGGTTATTAAAAATAAAAAAAAATCTGAGCTCTTGATGATGACTAAAGTGTTAAACTTCAGTTTCATTCTTTCACAGAATCACAGAATTTTTTGCACAGATTGATTCTAGTTCTTGATTATTTAAAAAGAGGCAGTGCTTCATGTCTCACCTTTGAATGATGGATGGGCTCAATAACCGGAGTCCTATCAGTGCTATCATATGTAACAGAAGACTAACTAGATTCTGTGGGATGTCAAGCAACTTATTTGCGTTATGGATTGGGAAATAAAACTGAGAAATTGCAGCCATGTCTTAACTGCTTCCTCTTTCTATAAGTTGAGTCTTTGTTGCTGCTTTCCAACCAACTCTGTTCCAAAGAGGAAAAAGTACATGATGAGACAAAAGTCTATGTAAACCAGTCATATACATATTTTTGGTAGGAAAATGTGGTTGTATTAAGCCACACTAAGCCAGTTTTTGCTCCAACTGCACACACAGCATTTTCCACTCACTACTGTGAATACGTTGTTTGTGTGTGCTCATAAAAGGCTTCTTGTCCTTGCAGAAAGCTCAGAGTTTAAAAGGGCTTCAGAAGAGAAAATACCAGAGGAAATTTTGAGTTCAGCCTCACCTCCATAGGAACTTGCCAGCACACTGGGTTTTGTGGGGCTTAATGGTAAAGCTCTTTATTTCAGTAGATATGGAATTAAACATTTCACAAGTGAGTTAGTAATAGTCTCGTGCGGGTTGGAAGGGACCTTAGAGATCATCGAGTCCAACCCCTGGGATCCGAGCCTCTGTGCTGCAGAGCGGCACTTCTACCACTTGCTCCACAGGGGGATTCAAACACCCGGGCCCTGGTATTGCAACGCGGCATTCCTACCACTGCGCCACCGGGGCACACTAAAAGTTAAAGCTCTCCAGGTGATACTGGTGTAATTGTAAGGCTTCAACAGGAGTGGTCCTCACATTGTACTCAGATTTGTTACTCTGAAACTGTACAGGCTTTGCGAAAACTCATTTCAGTGCTGGCTGCTCCCAAGTAAAAATTCCATTTAAACTTTTCAGTTTCTTTGCGGAAGCCATGAGAAATGCTTTCCCTTTCTGCTGTTTTCTCTGGCTTATATTTCTCTCTGTCTCTCGTAAGTCAGAGAGAGAACATGGGATATGAGAACTTTAACTTCCAGTCACAGAAAGGGACTGTTTGTTAAACATTTATCTTGTCTTGAATGAGTTGAATTTATACTCAGCATGAGTTAAAGGATGCACCTTCTTAAAACTCCCCTAGGTTTTTTGCTTCCTTTGTGTTGAAGGGAAAATGCAATAGGTAACACAGCAGACAATTTGGAGGATCTTCTGTGGTATTCAGGGGAGAAGGATGAGGGCTGGGGTCACTCAGCAATTAAGACACATAGAATCTCTTCCTTGGAGCTTGAGTACAACACAAAGTTATAATTAGTCTCATCCTTTTATCCCCATCTTTTCACTCCCAGTTCTGCTTGTCAAAAGCTGATAAAGAACAATATGAAAAAGAAGAGAGACCAGAGTCCCAGCAGGAGATTCTGAGAAGAGCTGCTAAAGACTTGCCTATCTATACAACAACAGCATCAAAAGGTGAAGTATAATTTTGTGCTCCTGAAGCTGCTGGTTTAATGTGGTGGGATTTGTTTGATGTCAGCCAGTGAACAATATGATGAGCACCTTCTGCAGAGACTGTGAACTTGTGGCTGAGAAATATTGTAGTGCTCTGCATGAATCACTCAGGATGCTGTTACCGAAGTTCATTGTGACTTTTCAAGCACAGTCTAAGGATACTTGGATTTTTTAATTTTTCTTTTTCTTTTTTTTTTTTTTTTTAAATATAAGCCTCCCTTTGAGGGAATCCCATTTCCTGAAGTGGTCCAGGAAGCTGCTGCCAGCTCCTAGCAGTTCTGCTTAGCTGTAGGTGTTGGCTTTCCTCCTCCTTGCAAACTGCTTATACTCATGTCTTATTTCCATTGAGAAGAGATTGATGCCTTGTTTAAAAATACCCAGGAAAGATGAGGAGCTAATTCGCTGAACGGTCTGCTACATCTCTGTTTGCTGAAGAGGATAGAAAAGGCTAATGCTGAAAGCAGGCTTACAGGAAGATTGTAATTTCTTGTTGAGATGCTTAAGTACTCTGACCAGAGGTGAAAGAAAATGAGGGATGCTGATGGGGGATCATTGCCAGAGGATAAGGATGGAAAGACTGGGGAGCCAAAGAGTAAATGGAAGTGGACTCTAGTAATAGGTTCATAGGCAAGTGTTTGAAATGCTTTCTTATGTTTCTTTAAATAACTGAAAAGTATGTGTTGTGTGAGTAGATACATGAAGGTCTGTGAGAGCAGGAGTAATGGGGTGGGAAGGGAGCTTTTAAGATTCAGTATATGTTAAGATGGAAAACCTTTGTTAAATTAAGTTAGTTCTAATAATTTGTCCCTTGCCACTTGAATGCAGCCATCAGATACTGTGATCGATGCCAGCTAATCAAACCTGACCGCTGCCACCACTGTTCTGCATGTGACATGTAAGTTTCTGAATCCAAAATGATGGATTTGCTCTCAGATCATCACTTCAATATGTTCAGTATGTTCAATATTGAACACTTCAGTATGTGTTTCAGCCCTTGTCTGACAGTTGATTTTCTCTTTGTTCCCTTCTCAAACAATTGGTACCTGGAATTCAAGAAAGCAAATGTCCTCCTGTTGCAGCCCCATAGACCAAAATGGCAGAACTTGATAGGAAAACTTCTTACAGATTTTTAAAGCAGTACCTATGTAAAAATAAATCAGCAATTGAAAGTAAAGAAAGATAAGTCTGAGATCTGAGCACATGCTTATTGTAGAGCTCTTCCATTGCATCTTTCAACTGCAGCTTTAAAACAGATGTGTGCTGCTAATAATGCTAAAATCCTTTATCTGAAGAAGTGGCAGAGGAATTGCATCTTTGCCATTTAAAAGACAGCAATGTTATTCCCTAACCTCATTCTGAGTCATCAGAGAAGTCTGTAAGGGCACTGAAGACTGAAGCTGCGAGGAAAGCTTTGTATGGCTGAGCTTGAGGAAATCTAATTAGCTAAAGAACCTAATACGCATCTTTTGGCTACAATCAAATTTAGTAGCAAATGCAGCAAATATCTGTCTGAAATGTCTGTCACCCGTCCTTAAACTAAAACTGGATGAAGATGGCACAGGGACTATTGAGTTTACTCACTGTGCTGTTTTTTCCTCAATTACTGTAAACAAAGAGGAAAGGAACAAACATTACAAAAACAGCCCTAAGTTAAACTTAGTAGAAATGAGTGCTGGGTTGGCACCTTATCTGTGCAGCTCTGAAGTATCCTTTAGATTTGTTTTCTTTCAGCATGCACATAAGTGTGGCTTAATCAACTATAAATAACATGGTTGAAGTGTTGCTTAGTAATTTAACATTAAGAGACTCTTTTCATAGTTCTGTTGAATCTCACTTGGTCCTTTTGGTTGAAAGGATGTCTGCTGCAGTTTGAAGACGTGACGTGAATTAGGACAACTGGGAAAAGATACAGTGGGGAATTTACCTTACAAAAGCGCAAACCCCAGAACCTTTAGAAGCTAAAAGCATGTGTCGTGGAAAACAAATGCATCTTTTAGTTTAACTTGTTGCAGATCACCTGTTGTTTTTTTTTTCAGATGTGTACTAAAAATGGACCACCACTGTCCATGGTAAGTTTTTAAAGACAAAATAAAGAAAAAGAACACTATAGTAATAATTAATCAACCTGTACATCCTGCTTCAGAAGTGAAACTTTGAAGTAAAAATGGATTTTTACAGAATTTTTTGTGGCTTTGTTATTTAAAATTGTGTGTTGCAGCTCAAGCCATGCATTTTTTCCTTATACACAGAAACCCTGGAGTTAACAAGTTCTATGAGGAATAGCATTTCTTTTGTTTATTTTGGTATTTTTATCAACAGAAGAGATGATAACCACGACCTTGTGAAAATCAGTTTCTGATAACTTTTCTGCAGTCTGTGGTCACTGGTAGTCAGTACAAATATTACTTGCTCTCCCTACAAAGATAAAACATTTGTGCTGTCTTGACCTGAAGGAGTTTTTGTAACCAAAGCAACATTCTGTAAAGCTGATGGACAGACTTGTATGATCTGCAGTCACTGCAGTTAGTTCATACGCTTTGCCGGCTCACATCCTGTTCTCTGTAACTTCTTGGGAGAGGGCCAAACTTATGGGAAGGCCTCAGGTAACTTGGCCAGAAGAAGTTGGTTCATTCATAATGACAGCCCTTATGAAACATTAGTGTCAGACTGCTTTGGACGTATCACTGACATCATATGTGTTATACTCTGCAAAAGCAGTTGAATGTATTGTGCTTTTTAGGTTGCTGTTTTTAAATTGTTATTATTTTATTTACTTTTTGGTATATCATAGTAACCTCTTTCTCTTTCCCCTCCTTCTAGGGTGAATAATTGTGTGGGATTTTCTAACTACAAATTCTTCCTCCTGTTCTTAATGTATTCCTTACTGTACTGTCTGTTTGTTGCTGCTACAGTCTTGCAGTACTTCATAAAGTTTTGGACAGTAAGTTCGAAGGTGTTTTTTTGTTTGTTTAATCTTGCATGCATTCTTGAAGGCTGCATCAGCATGTTGTCACTCACCATTTACTCTGTTCCATAGTTCATTACCATTAACAGCATCAATCAAAGTGACTGAAACAGGAGAACCCTCTGAATATTGATAAATTATTACACTGCCCAGAATGAGTAATTGGGGGAAGAAGCTCAGATGAGGATGCTACAGTTTCTCTGCTTCATCAAAATCAATTGGCACAGCTTAGGGGGTTTTTTGGTCACTTTTTTTTTTTCTTCTTCTTCTTTTTGAGACTGAGAGTTAAAGATTTGTAGCTATAGAAAGGATTGGTTGTATAAAACAAGTGCATGTGTGTGTATTTATATGTACATATGTGTGTCTGATTTTATATATGTACACACACATCATAATTCACGTCACTATTTTTAATTCTGTGTCTTAGACTTGTTTGAGGATATTCTGCAATTGGATAAGACAGTGAATTCATTGGGAACCCACTCTGATCTCTGCTTTGGAGCCCTTAGGTGTGTCTGTATTTCATACTGGTGGCTTTACTGATCTGATACGGGTAGTGTACTAGGATAGGCGTAGTGTTAATTATACCTGTATTCCTTGAAAGTATTATTAGTTGTTAAGTGGTAGGTATACATACATGTATCTTACTAGGCTTAGCAGAATGTATGTGAAGAGTGAGCAACCTTACATGTCAGTGTTACCTTCCTCCTATTAGTTTTGTTCCAGTTGCCTTCCAGGCTGAATAGAATATGTTCTGGTGTTGTTTCCTTTCATCTCCGAAACCTCATACTGTGCCTTCCTGCCTCTTGAGACAGGAAAGATACATCAGAATTCTCTTAACCAGATGCTATTAACAAACATGGGGAGAAGAAAAATCACTGCTAAGTGGAAGGTTTTCCATCACCTCTTTGTAAATAAACAACAGCACACATTTTTTAGATCTAGTTGCTGTTGGTGTAGCTATGAAGAGCGGTAATTACCTATAGCAAAGGAAAGTCTCCACTGGAGCTAAATGCCATCTCAGTGTAAGTGAAGCTTTGTCATATATTCAGAAAAGTCTGTATTCAAAGCCAGCATCACTAGACAGGTAAGATAAATGCATAAAAAGCAAGTTTGTTTGGATTCATCTAAGCCTCTGGGTCTGACCTGCCAAAATAGTGTGTCTTTCTCAGTTCTGTACAGCAGATTGTCACTGGAAAGCAAGGAGCTGTGTGGGAATTGAGCTTTTGGTAACTTGTGAGATGAAAATCACAAACATACGTAGCTGTGGACTGACAGATATTTCAGATGGAACGGTCCGATTCTGCTGTTCAGTCTTGGTTGACTGTAAATAGTTAGATTTTCAGTTTGTAGATGTGCCACTCCCAAACATTTGCCTGGCTGCTTCCCAGTGCTTTGTATGCCATCTCTAACATAGCTGTAGATGCGCTTTTCCATATTTACCAATCAGTGCTTGAGCAAAGAAGATAAATTTCTTTGGTCACCTCACTTCACAGATGTTACTGCAAGGGAAGTCAGCAGGACTTCTGGCCATAATAAACGCTGAATTACCAGTATTTGCAGCAAGCCTTTTCCAAAGCCCATCGGACGAGATAATGAAGTGGACCCTTGAGCAGAGGAAATAGACTCAAGAGGGATTTGTTTTCTTAATTATTTAGTTGCTTAAAATGCTTCCTACAAGAATAGGCTTCTTCTGAAATGTGACAATAGAAAATGTAATTGTGTGTTTGCACTAGTTGCTTTAATTTTCCTATTACTTTCTAGACAGAATATGGTGATATCATCTTACAATTACATTAGAACTCTGATTCACTTTATGCATAATAAATCATTTCACAAAGCTAATATTGTTATGGTTTTATGATAGCTTGATTAAGCTAGAGTTCTTGAAGGAGTTGGTGGCATCATAATCCTGCAGGCTTGCAGAACTTAATATGACTCCCATACTGTAAGTATTTAGGTAGATGCTGCTTACTGTACAGTAGTCCTGGAAGCTTCTCTCTATATCTGTATCCAGATCAGAGGGGGTACAGGTATGTGCTGGCTCCAGATGACTTCACTACATTGCTGATGCTCAGCTTAGTTTGCTACAGCATCAGACGGATAACTGCCAGGACTGTCTAGATTTTGTTGGTTTAAAGGGTTTTATTTCTTCATAGCTTGACTGTCAGGAATGTTGTAGTCCCCCTTCAGAAGGCAGAAATCTTTGTTTTCTCAGAAATGCTCTTGGAGAAAGTAGGCATTATATACCCAGTGCTGGCATTAAGGATGAACCGCTTGGAGCATAGCCTTGATCACTTCAGAACTTGAAGTAATGTGATTGTGATCACAGCAAAATGTGCTTGTGTATGTGCTAACTACACAAATTATAGCAGTGCCTTGTCTTGCACTGTTGGTAACACCTGCATAAAAACACAACATTCAGTACTTGCAAGCTTGAGAGATGTGCACACCTACCCCTTGTGGGAAAAAAATCTGTGTCCTACTTGTATGTGCAAGACTTGAATAGCATCTTTCATGGTCTGTGCAGCAGTACCAACCAAACAGTTTAATACTGTTCCAGCAGTGATGGAGCAACTGCGCTGGCTCTGAGTATTTACCACAATGTTTGCACTCTTATGTGGGTATTAAAATTTGTTTTCTAGATCAGGGGAATATGAATGACATTTTAATTCCATTTGTTATACTCAGAACTCCTTTTCCTGTACTCATAAAAGTTTTATTTCTACCTAGGAAGTTGTTTAAGATGAGCAGATAAAACCACAGGTTAACAAATGTGTTTGATAGGAATGCCTGGACTGGCAGAACGCCCAGTCCTTGATGCCTTGTTTACGCAGTGCATGGTAGTACTTCCCAGTGGAGGTTTGTATCAGCTCTCATTTTTGCTCTGCTCTCTCCCACCTTGAAACCTGTATATTTTCCAGCTGTTTTCAGTATCTTTCAGTGCCCTCCAAATTATTTTGGCAATCCTGAGCATAGCTAATTTAAGGATATGATGCGTGTTCCAAGACAGATGGTGCATACTTCTAAAAAAAACCTCTGCATTAAAAAAAAAAAAAAGAGAAAAAAAAAAGAAAGAATGAAAAGTGATTCCACATCCTTGGTTAGAACTGAGTCCTCTTGCATATACACAGACGGATATACATGAAATGTTCCAATTTTCTTTTAGATTTAAGATGAGTAACAAGTTCTGACAACATTTTTTTTCTTGTTTGTTTTTAGTTTTATTTAGTTTACCTGACAGATACCCAAATGGCTCAGTGCTTGTGAAGGAGTCTGTAAAGGGCTCTTCAAAATAGTGACTGACTTTGTTCTATTACATGTGCAAAATAAATGTAATCTCATGGTGCAACTCACTCCTCTTTGTAAGCATTGCAGTTTTCCCACCTACGAGGCTCTGCTTCTGTGCTCTGCTAAGCCTGTTTTTTGAATAAGTCGTGGTGGAAGTTTCATTCTTCTCACATGCTGTGGTGTGTGATTGCTGCTAGAACACAGTGTGGCTGGGTCTGTGCTACACCTTCAGAGAGCACACCCTTCTCTCCAGGAGGGAGCTAGGTTTTCTTTTTAAAATGTTTGAGTTTTGCAGCTCAAGATCTTAGAGCCAGTAGCTGAAACTGTGTAAGCAGAAAAGGTGAATGCCCTGTGGAGGTCATGCATATTCATCAGAATGCATAATAAAACAAAAGCTCTTTCTCTCACTTGTAGGCCTACTGATTGAAGAAGATGCAGCTGAAATAAACTTATGTTTTCTGCTCCAAACGCAAAAACTAAGCTGCTGCTGCTCTTCTGAGCTATAAAATCAGCTGGCCTGGGAGCTATGTCATTTAAGTAAGCAATTCCACAAAAGTCATATAGGTGGTACTTCATGACACTTAGTAGTTTAAGGTTGTAGTTTCATATAGTCTTTCCCTTTAGGTTGTGGAGTGAAAAGCCTGGATGTGGAAACTCTGATTCTATTTTGTTTTTGTATAGATTGCAAATTGTGATGTTGAAGTATTGGCAAACATGACTGCTTGGGTGTATGCATGCCACAAGATGTTAGGGAAATTATTCTGAAAATGATCCTTCCCAGGAAAGCTACCATGTGTTCTGTGGTAGGGAGAACAGTCACAGCTTTAACAAATCTCAGGGATTAGCAGCACTTGGGATATGTATTTTACTAGCTTTCATTAAATAGAATCACAAAACACTTTGTGTCTCTGCAGCAGAGAGGGGGAGTTGACTGCTGCACCAATTATCACGGTAAAACAACATCCAGTAAATGAATGAAGGCAATAGATAAGGAAATTGAACCCACCTGGCAGTTCAGATAGCTGGACTCTGCTATCTTTTGCTTCCTCTAGAGTTATCTCTCAGTAGTTGGCATTTCTGAAAACACTGCTAATATACACCAGACTCCGTGAAAGCATATGGAGAGCCCAAGCTTTTTGTAGTGTGATCTAACTTAATATTCCTCACATATGACCGATTGAAGCACGCAGACCTTAGCTAAGTAGCTACTCTTGTATGAAGTTTGGGATTTAAAATCTAGTGGGTTTTTTGTTGTTGTTTTTGTTGCCTTAAAAAGTAAGCCAAAACAAACTTGTACGAGGAATGGTAATTCATTTTTTGTGGTTTTGACTGAAAATAAATCAGATGGTAGTAAATATGATCTGAAGCCAGACTTGTTTTCTATATTTATAAACAATTGCTTTATACTTCTGGAGTGTTCTGAGCTTTTCAGAGCTGGTTTCCTCATGTACCACGTTCGCATAAACCATTCAGCAAGGAATGCACCCAGCCCAGTCACGCTGCTCAGGCTGAGGAAACCGCTTGAAAGTGATCCAGCCACAATCTGAATAGCAATACTACAGAGGAAAATCTCATGCCTTGGCAGTTAGTGATGCAGTCTTATGTACTCTGTCCTCCATTCTGTTGGAGAATGGGGGCTATGGCTGCCGATGGGCGTTGGAACTTGGCACGTCCAAGAGCACGTGTGCACACCAACCATTTCTTTCTTAACAAAGCTTGTGCTGTTTTCGAACACTTGGTCTTAACATAATGTTAGTGTTTAATAAATTGTCTTTGTTTGCACAAAGCTTTGCCGCAGGAAAGCTGCAGAGAATTGTCCAAAGGTAAAATTCAATATTGATGTAATTATTTAAAAATTGTTCCTAGTATAATTTTTCTGATCCATTTATAGCAGTTATTTACACCATCGCTACAGTGGAGGAAACGTGTAGTTTATATTGCCTATGAGCGTAGGTGTAGTATGTGCGTGTAGATACACCTGTCTGCACTTGATCTTAATTGAAATGTCTTTTAGATAATCATTTAAAAAAAAAAAAAAAAAAAAAAAAAACAAGCTTCAGATAAGTGTGTATATTGAATGAGCTAATGGAAAAAGTAATGGCAATGATGCTAACTAAATGCTGAATAAAAATAGCTTCTATGCTTTCATAGTGCTGCTAAAGGTCAACTGCTTAAAAGCTTAAAAGAACTGTGATTTTTGAGGATGTAGAACTGGAATAGTACTGTTACAGATCCCAGTGGCCTCTTGAAAGTGCAGCCCTAAAAATGGTTGGGGTTGGGGGTGGAATCAACTACCATGTGTGGGTGGGAGGTTATTTTATAGGCAGTGATTGTACCAAATTTGTTTTCCGCTCTGGTGAATAACTTCTGCCTTGTCAGATATGGCACATTTGTTCTGCTAGGTACTTGTTGTTTGTTTCCCCAGCTTGAGAGATTATTCAAAATTGAAGGTCAATCCCAGCAAACTGGTCTTGTCTGTGAGCTGTTAAGTCATAGAAACACGACTGATTAAGCTGCTTCCTTTTCACATTCCTCACCAGCTCAAAAGTAGATTCAGTACTATTAACTGCCAGGAAAGAGTTTCAAACTTTGCTGTTTCTTCTTCCCTTGAAAAAAAGAGATTTGGGAGCATTCTCCCCATATTTCTTTGGCTGTGGCTGCACAGACAACATTTTTTTACATAGGACTTTTTCCTTTCCCCCCCGCTGTGCATTTACAAACTAACCTGATGATACACAGTGTTATCTCACAGAAGGTGTCCACTCACATTACTACACTCAAATGTAAAGGATACCCAGCAGCCCTCAGTGATACTGTATATCAGTTTAACATGCCATGGAAGGAAGGCCCTGCTCGTGCTCCTTTCCTACGTGAAAAGTGGGGTGAAAGACCTGTAGCAGAATGGGGGTGGCAGAAAATGTTTAGTAATAATACTACATTAGCTGCTAAAAAGAAACGTTAACGTGTTAATTTCTTTCTCTCTTTCTCCTCAGAATGAATTGCCAGATACCCATGCAAAATTCCACGTACTCTTCCTTTTCTTTGTGGCAGCCATGTTCTTCATCAGCATACTGTCACTCTTCAGCTACCACTGCTGGCTAGTTGGCAAAAACAGATCAACAATAGGTCAGTTATTGGAATATGGAACTGTTCCTTGTCTGGAAAAATGTATTGCTGAGAACGATAGGATGTGCTTTCACATCATAAGGGACTATGCAGTAAGAAGTATGTTTGGTGAAAGCAGTTAAAAGTGAGACATACTGTCTTGCAGGATGTAGGAAAATGATGCATGTGTAGTGGGTCCTCTGCTGGAGCCCAGTGGGGAGATTCATGATGAATATTAATTTTTTTGTTTTATGTTAGATCCATGAGGCGCTCTGCATTTCTGTTGCATTATTATATAGTGTTAAATAATGGAATGAAATTGCCACTTAACAGCTACACTGTTGTTAGTGCAGTTTGAGTAGCTGGATGAATCCAGCCCAAAGGAAGCTGTGTACGAACATAATGCATTTTGTTATGAATCAGGAAGAATATTCTTGATCCCTGTAAAATAAGCAGACCTTGGTATTAGGAGGTGACATTTAAAAGCACTGCAGTAAAAATGGAAACACTGATGCAGTTTTCTTAAGTAATAAAACTGTAAGGGATGCCAGTATTTTCTAAATGGTAGTGATCAACATAAGCAGGTTACTGTGTGAAAGCATCTGAAGTTCCTGCTAATGCATTTTTAGGTGGCTGCTTTTTTTTCCTGGTATTTCCTCAACTGAAGACAAAATCTTATACCTTTAGATAGAAGCTAAATCCCTCCCCCCAAGAAATAAATGAGTTGATTGAAAGTCATATTACTTTAAGCTTGCTAGAGTTTTTTGTGGGGGAAAAGAAATATTTTTGTTAAATCCTATTTGGTTTCACATATCTACAGCTAAGGAGTATTGACAGTATCTTTTTTAGCTTTGAAAGAAATCAGTACGTCCATGTCATTGTTGATAATTGACTACAGTGCAGTCAGTACTTTATTTACTTTCTGGTTCATGATTGTGAAAAGACAGGTTGTTTATATAGGGAGAGCAGCGAGTCCTCTGGGCTCTTGGCCAAGGGTGTAACCTGACTGACTAGAAAAATGGGAGGTCAGTAGGATTTAGGTAGTTGGCTGTAGTTCATGGTATGTCTGTTTCAAATGTAATAACCTCACCTTCCTCTGATACCACAGTACACTCATAGTTTGACTTCAGACCTTGGCAGAGTGAGGAAAAATAGCTGTCATGTGCAGATCATCTGTACAAAGATGTGCACAGGCCAAAGAGTCAGCTAGCCATCAGTGAAGTAGGAATGTGGTATCGTTCGTGTGCTGATGATACTGGTTCTATCTTGGACCTTACGTTAAATGTAAAGATAGAAATACGACTATTTCTCTTACATGAAATGTAATCCTCTGATTCATTTATTTTTTTATGCTTTTTGATGTTTTTTCCCCCACTATATAATTCAAGATGGCTTCAGTTTGCCTGAGCTTGTTTTCACAGTGGAGAAGTTTGATTCTGTTCATTCCTCCCCCTTGACCACTCACTGCTTTTAAGTAAGTAACCTGTTTTTCTCTTGCAGAAACATTCCGTGCACCCACATTTCGAAATGGCCCTGACAAAAACGGCTTTTCTCTTGGATGCAGCAAAAACCTGAGGGAGGTTTTTGGAGATGAAAAGAAGTATTGGCTGCTCCCTATTTTTACCAGGTATTCAGTCAGAATGGAAATTAATTGGGAAATGAATTGATTCCATAATCTTCACTTTGCTTTGCCTTTCCCCATGTAATGAAGCACAATTGAAAAGCCAGGTTGTGCATCTTGCACAGCTGCCATAGGGAAAATTGAAATTTTGAAGGGGAAAACTGAGCAAACTGCATGGGCTTTTAATTCAAAGATAAGAGTCTTGTTGTTAAGGGTGGGAATTTGGCAAGCTTTGAGAACTGCGTTTAAGAGACAGTGCATGTTTTGTTGGTACTGCTAGTATCTGATTATAGAACAGAAATCAGCAACACAGAGGAAACCCAAACATTGCTTGAACTTCAGCTGCACTGAAACATCAGATGTTTAAAACCCTCTCTTATCCCCAACAAACTCAACAGCTTTTTCTCTTATCATGCATCACAGTTTTGTTATTAAAAGCCTCCTGAAAAAGTGCAAAAGAAAACTATATGATGGAAAAAAGCAGTTTTAAAATTTCAGTTGGACTGGTGTAAGGGAGTTGCAGGAAAGTGTCAGAGAAGCACAGCTGAAGCAATTGTTACCTGCTGCTCACTCCATCACACCAGAATATCAGCAAAACAAAATAGGTGCCATGTTTCAACATTGCTTTTGGAGGCTTGTGTATCTGCTCAATGCTGGCAGAGCTTTTGCCAAACTGAGGTCTAGTGGCAAACAGAGGTAATTAGGTTCCCTCAGCCATTTGCCTAATGAATGTGACTCAATGTGATTTAAAAACAGGTGAAAGCTATGCTGTAGATGGGTCAGAGTGTTTTCCCCAGCATGTTTCATCTTGACTAAACTTGCTTTAAAGAAAGGCTTAATTGATCTCACAGTGATGAGAGGAAGGAAAAACGTATAACCACCAGAATATTATTTGTGCTACAGTTTTTGGGATTATAAATAACATAGTATCGTTACCTGAACATGTTGTTGTTTCTGAAATATGCAGGCTACTGCATTGCTCAACAGCCCACACTGAACGATAGGATGAGAATCATTAGAGCTCCAAAATTCAATTAGCTGATCATAGAGTTTAGTGGTAGGACTGCCTTGCCCAAGTCTGGAGTTCAACACTCAGCAATTGATTCCAGCCTTTGTGCACAGGCACTTGTTCACTTCATTTAAGTCAAATACAAACAGTGATTTGAGCCTCTGTTTCTGGTTTAGTTTGGGCGATGGGTGTAATTTTCCAACTCGTTTGGTGATAATGGATCCAGAGCAACTCACTGTCTCCAGCCAAAATGAACCTGCCAAAAGGTAACTATGGCACTTAAGTTGTTGATTTACATACTGCTCCATACTAATCTGTTTTTAAAATAAAAAGTTTCAAAATGATTTTTTGTTTCAACAGTTTAAGGTTGTCAAGTTCACAGTGAATCTGTAAGTCTCCAGAGAAGGACAGGATGAATCAAGACTAATAAATGTGATACTGCTTGATGCAGAAGGGTTGTTTCTTGGTTTTGGCAGAGGATGTGGCTATAAGCAAACAGAACAATACAGAAAATAAAAAGAGCTTGTGAACTTTTATTTATTTGTTTCTTTGTGTTTTTTGTTGTTGTTGTTTTAAACAACAAGGAAAAAAAATCTAAGGAAGATTGAGAAATAAAACCTTAAAAAAAAATTAAAATAGTTCTTCAAGTGAGAGGAAAGTAGGGTGTACGTTAGTTGCATTTCGCCATCATGCCTAAGCAGGGGGTAGTGAGACATGTAATGCAGAAGAGGTAGATGACTGTGTTTGCTGCTGATTTTGAGCAGTGGAGTTCTTTTAAGTCAATACTTGTTATATCTCCTAATTTGCGTGGTTTGTACCTTCAGTGACATTGACATGATTTTGAAAGGCTTCTGGGTAGTTTGGCTGACGGTTCTTCTCAACAGCAGTCTCCTGAGTTAGCAGGCAGTGGGGGTGCAAAGGCAAAACTGAGAAGCTAAGAAGTTTCTGCCAGTACAGCATAACTGGTGGAATTCACAGGAAAGCAGGACCCTTGTGCAAACAGCAGATGTATCCTTTTGCATTAGGAAGATATTCATCAGCACACCTTTATTAATGGGATAAACAGCACTAGATTGTTCTTCCAGCCAGTACAGGCTAGGTTTTCTTTGTAACTGTGTGGCAGTACCATTGTTGTTACTGTACCATTTGTAGTCTGTTTGTCTGTGCTTTTTATCCATTGGAGCTGTCAGTGGCCTGTGCCAAGTAAGGGCTTTGAGTAATGACTGAAACAAGCCTCTAGGGGAATTGTAAAGCAGGGTATCATTTTTAGTTTGCAGCATAGCTTTTTAGTTTGTTTTGCACTTGATTAGCAGCACTATTCTAAAAATGCCTGAAATAAGCAGCTTTTGCTTTTATAGAGTTCCTGTTAACTTTGCTTACTTTACAGCTCTGGAGCCAATCAGCCCTTTCCTACTCGACCACTCAGTGAATCACAAAATCGATTGCTAGCCAGTGACAGTCAGTGGGTAGAAAGTGGCCCTGAAGATGAAAATGTTAAATCAGGTAGACTGCACCACAACATTTCTGATTATCTTATCATTTTGTTTGTGTTGGGTGGGGTTTCTTTTTTTGTTGTTGTTTTGTTTGTTTAAGCCTGAAAGGTCCTTAGGAACTGTTTAGAGTCCAGTAGAGGAAAATTTGCACTGTAGAGTCAAGTGAGATAATTATAGGTTAAGGCTAACTTGTGTCTTATGCTCCTCTCCAAACTGAGTTTTAATGGTGAGATAAGGAAATGGGTAAATACATCAGGCTTTCTTGCACCCTCTTCTAAGGTATTTTGGATTGATTTTCCTTTTGATTAGTGGGAGGAAAATATTTCTCTAAAATAGGCATAGTACAATAGACATAGTTTGGAATCTTTGGTATTTGGTATGCAAATCTGCAAAAACACATAATTGAAATTCTCTCACGTTTTAGGTACAAAAAAGCATATTATAGTTTCATTGGAAAGCTGATCTCAGCTTATTACTAACCAACCATCTCAGTGAGAAACAGGTAAGTGAGACTAACATAATTGATGGCTATTTCTCTGTGCTTATAAGTAAATTAAAATCTTGAGGTCAAAAGTTACTGTTCTTGGAATGCAGAGAAATCCTCTGATGTTGGGTGAGCAATAGGTCTAAATAAAACTCCAAATAGGTCTCCAGGAGACAAGAATGAGAGTAATGCTGAAGTGCAGGAAATGTGGTCTGGCTGGATCTGAGATGAGTCAACCTAATGCTGCAATTTAGACTGAAGTGTATGATGCTGGATTTGTTACCTGACCAGGGAAAAGAATCTGCTCTGCTAAACAAGCCATTTCAAGATGAAATGTTTTGATACTCTCTCAAGCTACAGCTCCTTAACAGTTCAGTAGGTAAAATACAGGTATCTGTATACTGTTGCATACTGCATGGCTGTTTCACATCACTTGTCACTGACAATGAGCTTCTTAAGTGCTTCAGTGCACACTATGCTCTTTGCACTTAGGAAATACAGTGAGTGCTGCTGCTTCCCTTGGGGCATTGCCAATGTCTGAACGAGATCTCTCTGATGTTGACTTCATACCATAGTGAGTTTGTAAGCACCTAGTAATTTTTTTCTCTCTAAAAGAGGAAGAAACTGTATTTGGACAAATAACAAGTGGGGGGTTGAGTCATTCCCTAAAAGGTCTCTTCAGGGGACCTGAATTAATTAGAATAGTTAGTTTACCTTTCTTAACGCTTCTATATAAAATGTACAGATGGATGCCTTGGTGACATGTATTCAGCCTCTAGCTCTGTAAAATTTAATCTGATCTAAACAGGTTTCTCAGTCTTTTCTATGATTCATAGAATGGAATAGTTACCTTCTGAGATTGGTGTATGCCAGTAGTCTTTGACCAGAGTATAACAGAATCTGCTTAACCTTTCTTTCTCCTGACTTAGAGAGGGAACACAACTGACTGGCTTAGATGTTTAGAGCTGGTGATACGTTCTTGCATACTGGAAAGCCAACAGTATCCTGAGCTGCATCAAAAGAGAGGTGGCCAGCAGGGAGAGGGCAGGGATTGTCCCCCTCTGCTCTGTCCTTGTGTGCCCTGCTCTGAAGTACTGTGTCTGAGCCCGAAGCCCCTCATACAGGAAAGATGCTGTTGGAGTGGGTCCAGAGGAGTATCATGAAAATGATCAGATGGCTGGAGCTCATTTCCTATGAAGAACAGTTGAGGGAGTTGGGCTTGTTCAGCATGGAGAAGGCTCTGGGGAGACGTTATTGTGGCCTTCTAGTGCTTAAACAGAGCTTACAAGAAAGATGTTCCAGCTGTTCTGAGTTTGATTTGATTTGATCGGTTTCTCTAAGCCTACCTGGTTAATTCCAGCTCCTCTGCAATTGTATGCAGCAAAGCAATAGTCGTGAGATCGAGAACGTTTCCATGTACTTTGCTATGCCCTGATAGTTGTATTTTTTTATTTTCATACTTACTACATGCAACAGAAGCAACTGAATTTATGGCTGACTTAAGTAGAGCTCCCAGATGATTCTACAGAAAGGAATGCTAATCACCCAGCCAGCACTCAACCAGCCTCATCTATGCAAATGCCATTTATGTCCCCACATCTGTTGGATTTCATTAAAAATTCTTGTCAGCCAGACATCCAAATGACGTTAGCTACAGATCAGTGGCAATTGGATTTGATGTTCTTAGTGGAGATAATCTTATTACACATAGGAAGTTTAAAAGGAGAATTAAAAAAAAAAAAAAAAAACAAAAAAAACAAAACACCTCCTAGAAGGCTGATTGTGAGTTAAAGTTACCTTAGCTGCAGTCCTGAGTCGAGAGTCAGTAAATTATCTGTGTTATCTAGCTGCATTTGTGTAATGCAGTATGATCCTCATTTTTTTCAAAGCTAATGGTGCAATTGCACTAATTACCTTTTTTGTTTCATTAGGTTTCTGCAACACATTTTGTGCTTGAATGTTACTTAATTTTGTTTGGAAGAAATTGATCAGTAAAAAATGGAACATGAGCATTTTATGAGGAGACAAGAAATTGAAGTTTCTGCACAGTCCAGTGGATTCTTGTAAGCACTATTTGCAGAGCAGGGAAGTTCAGACAGATGCCTTAAGATTCTTCGTGTGCATTTATGCAGCACTGAATTATATTCTGCTACCAAAGGGCCAAATCCTGAAGTGCCCTGCTTGGATGCACAAGGTCCAGAGTGGGAACTATGCATTTCTGTTACGCTGCAGTGGTGGGGACTGCTACCTCCCCACGGGCAAACTTTATACCTTAGGCACTGCAGAATTCACTTCCATAGCAGGACTTGAGGGTACAGAAAGAAGAAGAAAAAAGGATGGAGGAGGAATCAACCAAGAGCGTGGCTGATGAGTCTGAAGTACAGCTGTTCACAGCTCACACACCAGGTGGTGGGAAAGAAGGTACCAGATGATACATTCATGGTCATAGCTATATAAGCCTTTCAGGATTCTGCATTCCTTCTGCTGACTGCACTATGGAACGAAGCATTTCCAACAAAGTAAAAACTTGGCATTGTTTTTTTGCTATCAGATTGAACCCCATCATCCTTCTAATTTGACCATTTAACCATATCAAGAATCATAGAATCACAAGGTTGGAAAGGACCTACAAGATCATCCAGTCCAACTGTCCTCCCATCACCATTGCTACCACAAACCACATCTCGTAGCTCCTCATCCAGACGCCTCTTGAACACTGCCAGGGACAGCAACTCCACCACCTCCCTGGGCAGCCATTCCAGTGCCTGACCACTCTCTGAGAGAAAAAGTTTTTCCTTATGTCTAATCTAAACCTCCTCTGGCGCATCTTGTGACCATGAACACAAGAGTAAGCTCAAAGAAGTGAACTCTTTCTTAGTTGATAAAAACATAGTTTATTGCTTTTCAACAACTTCCTGTCAGCATAAGAAGAAAATCCAATTGAAAAAGGGAGTTAACAAACTGTTACATTTTCTGTTAATGTTTGCAGTGTTCTGTATGAGGCAGTAACAAAATGGCAATGTACCCCTGAGAAAAATCTTAGTGCAGTCGTGTGTCGTTAGAAAATGGAACTGGAAGAGTACTGCTTTTTATATGGGACTCTTGATGGTTTATAAATACTGTTTTATACTTTTGTTTTATCTTTTTAATAAAAACACAAGTTTTTATTGGTTCTGAAATACCATTTAAACAAATTTCAAGTACTTATGAGAAAGTTAGGGCTGGATCAGGCACTTGTGTTAACACACCAAAACTCTGTATGCTGTCTGCTTTGTCTGCCACTTTCAAGTCGGTTTTAAAGTGATGCTGAACTGCTAAAGATGGGTGCTTTGTGCAGTGATGTACCATGTTCACAAAGGGCAAAACGTTTCCTGTATTGAGGAATAAAGTCCCACTAAGCTCAAGACCTACAACAAACCTCATGGTTTTTCTTTTCCTTCTACTCCTCTATAGAGAATGCTTTGAATTCATCTTTTGATGTTCCCGGCATTTTGCACCTGACCAAAGTGGAAAAATGCAGTTCTATGGTCTGAAGCTTTTCTGATGTTCAGCTGATGCTGATTACAAATAGTCATAAGCCTCTCTGATAGAAACTGAAGGTGGTAGCTATGTTGATGTTCTGAACAAAAGGAACTTCTTTGGTTTCTATGCCAGACTGATCACTGCTTTTCCCCATCACTGACGTACTGGAGTTACTTGGATATCAAGTATACTCTGAGTTTTAAAAACAAATATTTTCTTTGTCTTTGACATTTAGGAAAAGGTATTTTTTCCAGTCTTCTATAACAGGAGCACTTCAGTGACCTACGGGCATATTGTTGTCACTGTCAGATACTGCTGAGACAGAACTGAAGGTACTTTGTATGTTCTTCAAACTTTGTACAATAAATTTTACATTTGCCAGTTTTCAAAGAAAAAGTATTTGCTATGCATTAATCTGAAAGGTTTCGCTTTTCCTTCTCAAATGTCAAGTGAAAAGCTCTCATCTAAATATAAGCTTTCATGAGTACTGACATGTTGAACTTAGAAGGAGAGAATGCGTCAGCAACATTTCCTGGGGAAGACGATGGAAACGCAAGACTGAGCTCAGTGCAGCATAGAATTATAATGGAAGACCCTGGATATCATGTTTCTTTTACTGGATCAGTGTATCACAGCAGAGGTAACAAATGCATCTACAGTTGTCTAGCAGAAGTAGAAGGAATATTGCTGTCTAATAGGGTAAATCTCAAAAGGGACAGTCCCCTCAGCTCTTCCAGGTGTTCAGTTTACACCTATGTGAATGGTGTGTGCTGTAAGCTAACATCAATATAACTTGTTTTATTGCTTAAGTCAGAATAGTTAATCTGCGGGGGGGAAAAAATGCAAGTAAACAGATGGGCCAAATCTGCCTGCTTTCTAGCAAGGTGCGTTTTGGTTCTCTGAGAGTTCTGATCTGACAGCTCCGTAGCCATAAGCAAGGGCATCCCGTGCTGTATCAAAGCAGAGTGGGATGGTTTCTGGCTTACTCCCTCTTTTAGCCTGAATGCAACCTTGGTGAGGACAAAAAGCTGTCTGACTGCTAGCTGGGCTCTGCAGGAGCACACTAGGATGTCCTTTCAGCCCACATCTATGCACTGAGTCGCCGCACGCCTCCAGCGAGAGGAGCTGACCTGCCTGGTCAGGAGGCAAGAAGGGAAGATGGTCAGGATGCAGGGTCATGAGGTACATGCTTTTTCTGTGCTTTAAGCTGCTGTGTGTCAGCAAGTCTTGAAAATACTTACGTTTGTCACTAAAAATAACAGTGCTTAAGCTTTTAAACTCCTCAAAATAACTGCTAGCCATGAGTAGCATTGCAGTGACTGTAGCATAGTTGACATTGGCTGCAGTCAGAAGCTGTGCTTTGGTATCTCCTAAAGCCTTCTTTTCTTTTATAAAAATCCACACAACAGTCACAACCACAAATGACACAGAAATGTCGTGAGTTGATAAAGCTCTCCCTGTAAAAAGATGAAGGCAGATGCATAAATAGAAAGGCAGACTTTATTTTAGAAACCTCAACTAATGTTTTTCCCTCAGTATCGGTTTGTTTACAAACTGTGAAGGTGCACATAAGTGCTGTTCTTACCAAATGTGTTATTGGCAGAGGGCAGGATTATGTTCGGTTTCTGTAATAACTGGTAAGTTGGATGCATCCTAACCCCTTGATTGAAAACTTCCATTTCAAATAGCCAGGGGTTTGTATCGGAGGGAGCTCTGGCACTTCTACTCATTGGAGTAGGGAAGTCATAGTAACATCTTTGTCAAACCTACGCTTTGAATGTGGAATGTACGGGTACCAAGCTGCTTTGGGCAGACTGTCTACAAACTGGGCATCCAGAGTATTAAATGCCACCGTTTCTCAGGTACTGTTTCTTCCCTCATTTGATCTCATGTGGCTTTTCTGTCTTGTTAATAATCTTTTGGGGCTTTGGAAGTTTTCATAAATTTCAGTGCTATTCAGTATTCTTTCAAAGTTCTTCATTGATTACAGTTTGAAGTTTGACCAGTTGTAGCTCACCAGAGCCCCGCGAGGAGGAAAATGAACTGGCAGATTTAGTGTCATGGTAAGATGCATCAACTCTTGACACAAGTGAGAAAGATCTGCCTGGATCTGGAGCACTGACTGGTGAAATCTATTTAGGATTAAAAAAAAATAAGGTTTTGAGCTTTATAGCTCATGTTGTGTAGGGAGACTGGCTAAAATAATGCAGAATTGAAGGCTTCAGGTATGAAGAGGCTCCAAATAGCTGTTCAATCACACAGTGCAGATCAAGAGCACATTTTTCATGTTACTTAAAAAATAAAGCTGATATCCAATATAAGAGGATCTTCTGTCTCTGAATGGCACCAAAGAGAGCAGCTGCATCTAAAGTTATTTGTTACAATACTGAGCGCATATACTATGTTCATTTCTATCAGTTTATTTTGTATATATAGACAGCTTTTTATATGTATTTTTCTTAATTATGTAACTCATGAAATAAGTTGTACTTAGTGCTAATTCCGATTAAAACTGGTCTTTCGCTGTTTGTTGGGTCGGTTTGTTTGCAGCAATTACTTGACTCTTGTTTCCATGAGCTTGTGAAGTCTGATTTTGTTTACAAAATGGCTTTATTTGGTTTTGAAGACTTCCCCAGCCACAAGAAGTACAGAGCACATGCGCAGCAGGGAAGCACGTGCTGGGGATGAAGTATCCACTTACGTTGGCACCACAGCACTAATGGTGACGTGCAGATGCCCTCCTGTTTACATTACTTAGTTGACGATTTAAATGCTTAGCACGTACCTCTCTGTTTTCTCATCCCTTAACCTGCTCCTGTCAGCTTTATTGTGAGCGTCTTAAACCTTTCTTAGCTGCAAATACATACACTCATAAAAACATCACGGAAAGCAGGAGTCGTCCTGCTGTTAAAGTGTCGAGGCTCCCTCTCTGTTCTCTCACCCCCTTTTACCCTTAACAGAATTGAACATGGGTTCCTTCCAGTTCTGTAGTAGCCAGCAAAGGCTCATCAACAGTCACACTGCTCAGTTCCCACTGTTCCACTTACACCATCGCTTTTAATTTGCTGCCTGAACTTGTATTGAGCTGTATTTAATTCCGGCATTAAATGTAAAAGATATGTAATGGCACAGTTACTGTTTCTATGTTTGTATGTTGCGGGTAGGACGAGTCCTATGCAGAAAATACATGTTGCCATTTTACAGTTTAATACTTGAAGTGATTTTTTTAAAATGAGCTTTTATAAATGAATTAAATACAAAGTCACGTTACGTTGCTTAAGAGTTCCTTCGTGCTTGACTTGCACCCTGCAGTTTGCTCAGATGTACTTTTCCATGTTATCTCAAGTCGTTTATAAGCATTCGAGATTATAATATTATTTATAAGTGCACTCAAGATTTTTGTACATCAGTGTTCAGACCTGCTCATACTTCATGGAAGTAGAATTGGTGTTTAAATAACGAGTTGTACTATTTTAGGCCTCTTTTCAAAAGTGATAAAATATCGATGTATTTGACACACAACTTCTGTCGGCGAATGCAAAACTGACTGACATAATAAAAGTATGTGGAATAAGCTGAAAATTGCTTAGCTGTAGCTTGCGTGTATTAGATCAGCACAAACTGCTGCATATCTGGGAAACATTGTGTCTGCTGGTGGAAATAGTTCTCACACCTGACCTGCACCAACACAAGATTGTACTTATTCCTGCTATGGTTCCAGCTCACTTAGTCTTGATGGGAGAAACTGTTTTCCTGGAGAAACACGATCAGCCACAAACTAAGCATGACTTGGGCATCGAGCTGCCACTCAAGAGTCAGCAGCCATCCTTCTCCAGTCAGAACTACGCTCTGTTTAAGCATGGGCAGTAACACAGAAATTGACACTCCCATTACAACAATGATATTGATTCTATATTAAAGCTGAACATTTTATGTTTGTTGCAGCCCCTCACGATCACAGCTCTATTCTTGATCCTCACATGCCTGGTGAAGAGCAGTACCTCAGGTAGCTTCCGCTATATTTCAACTGTGAACATATGAATACAGATGTAGCCCCTCATAGAGCAGAGACAAGTAAAAGCCATCTGGCCCGTACAAACAGATAATCCTTTTCAGTACAGCCACTGTATTCCGGTTTTCAAAAAAACCAAGCTACAAATCTAGTTCAGGTCATCACTGCAGTGTAACTCACACTGTTTTATGCTAAACCCTTAAGCCACCGGAAGGGCAGTCTTCTAATACAGCAAAGAAACAGAATCACAGAATCACAGAATGACCCGGGTTGGAAGGGACCTCAAGGATCATGTCGTTCCAACCTCCCTGCCTGGCAGGGCCACCAAACATACACCTTTACTAGATCAGGTTGCCCAGGGCCCCGTCCAACCTGGTCTTGAACACCTCCAAGGACGGGGCATCCACAACCTCCCTGGGCAGCCTGCTCAGGACCTCACCACTCACCACAACCAAACACTGTTCTGTAGGATTACCTTTAATGTAACATTTTGTACACCACAGCAGCCTCATTTCTCATCCACCTCTGTTACACTGCGTTGCAAAGCTGCCACAACAGGTACAAGATTGCAGCTGGCAGCAGCACAAGTACCAGCGTGTCCGTGCTCAAGAGGTCCATTTCTTTGAGACATTTAAGTGGTTCAAGTGGTCACTCATATATCTGTGCTCAGGGAACTTGGACGTCTTCAGGGCTTTAAAGGCCTCCCACCGGGCCCGTCTCACTTCCCTGTTGTGACCGTATTCCTCCTCCCGTGTCAGGTACGGCCGGCTCAGCCAATATTCGTTCTCTGCTTCAATCTCCAGCCTTCGGATCATCGCCTGCTTCATGCCAGTGGTAACGATTCTGGGCCGCCTGTATTTTCCAATCCACTGCTTTCCAGGAATCCTCTTCCGGAGCAGAACCATTGTTAAGAACATTGTGCCTTCAAACAGAAACACACACAAAAGCCACGCGTTATTTAGGGGGGAGGAATAAGAGCAATAAGGATATTCCTGTGCTCGCAGTGCCTTGTGGCTCACTGCTAGAAAGCTTCCAGCTCACAACCCCGTGGTGGCAACCAGAGCTGCGTGCAGCCTAAAGCACCGACAGCGCCGTGCTGCCACAACGACCCACGTCCGGGCGCCGTGCGGACGGAACGGGCCGGACCGCCGGGACCCACCGGGTGTGTGCAGCCGGCAGCGCTAAGGAGGATCCACGGCACGACCAGGGCGCCTCACACACCGAGCACAGCGATGATGGCGGCGCTTCTCGCGAGTGTTGGAGACGGCACTGCTCGCGAGAGCCCGCAGCGCCAACGGAGCGCGAGTAGGCGGCGGTTCGAAAGCAGCGGCGGGATCCGGAGCTGTGGAGCTGTGCTGACTGCTGAGTGCTGTGCGTTGCAGCCATCGCTGTGCGGTGTGTCCGGACCGGCTCCCTCAGCCCCCCGAGCGATGGATGTGTCCAGGGGCTTCTTCGGCAAGCTGCGCTCTCTGGCCCTCACGTTAGAGAAGGAGGTGAAGCATCTGGAGCGGGCGATGAACGGGGAGGACGCGGGTAAGTGCGGGAACCGCCTCTAAGCGCCTGACAGGACGGGCTGGGCCTGAGCTGCTGAGGAGGGCACTGTGGGGTTTGTGTGAGAACAGCCCGCATCGCCTCTCTGAGCGCTGTTGTGGGTGTGCAAGTGAGGGTTTTACCACGTCCTAAAGCCGTTCCCCCTTCACAGAATCACAGAACTGTAGGGGTTGGAAGGGACCTCTAGAGATCATTGAGTCCAACCCCCCTGCCAAAGCAGGCTCCCTACACCATGTCACACAGGTCGGCGTCCAGGCAGGTCTTGAATATCTCCAGAGAAGGAGACTCCACCACCTCCCTGGGCAGCCTGTTCCAGTGCTCCGTCACCCTCACTGTAAAGAAGTTCTTCCGCACATTTGTACGGAACTTCCTATGCTGTAGTTTCATCCCATTACCCCTAGTCCTATCCCCACACACTACTAAAAAGAGACCAGCCTCACCACTATGGCTCCCACACCTCAGGTATTTATAAACATAGATCAAGTCCCCTCTCAGCCTTCTTTTCTCAAGGCTAAACAGACCCAGTTCCCTAAGTCTCTCCTCATAGGGGAGATGCTCCAGGCCCTTCACCATCTTAGTGGCCCTCCGCTGGACTCTTTCCAAGAGATCCCTGTCTTTTTTGTACTGGGGAGCCCAGAACTGGACACAATATTCCAGATGAGGCCTCACCAGGGCAGAGTAGAGGGGGAGGATCACCTCCTTCGACCTGCTGGACACGCTCTTCTTAATACACCCTTGTTCTCTCACTATTTGCCCGCATAAAATGCCAGCCTCTCTCCTGTTCACAGGTTCCCTTTCAGTACTGAATCACGTTCTTGTTTTTAACCTTGTCACGAATCAGTGCAGGAAAATACATGTTCAGGGTGTTCTCTCTCTGCACAGCCAGCTGAAGGCTGTAGTTAAATGTATTGTTCTGTTAAGGCTTGTTGTGCTGCACGGGTCCTCTTTTACACTATTGGCATTAACCTTGATATCCAGTGAAAGAATAAAGGTCTGTTCTTGGCTTCTGTGTTTCTGCGTGGACAGTACCAACATCTGCTGGTGGAGCTTACACTGCATTGTACCTGTACGCTAAACACTAATTCTCTCCTTTTTCTTTTTTTAATTTCAAAACGCTTTTATGTGGATACGTGTATCAAAGACTATGAAGAGGAACCTCCAATGAGAGTTTTGCAAGACCTACACTCTGAAATCAGGGCTGTGAAGGTAATGCCTTAAGGTATTGAAAAACTGGGGCAGAGAGTGTGTCCATAAACTGCTGGTTGTTCTTTGATCCTTTTGATGTTCTTTGACGACACAGCATCGTTATTCAGCAGTTCTGACCTTTCCATTTACTTACCTCTAAGTCCTCGTTATGGTTACGAGGCAGCACCCAGAACTGTGGGGTGCCTGTGCTGATGAGCTTGCTGTCAGTGTTGTCATTCAGTCCAGCAGGTCATGGGGGAGTTGTGGCTATACCAGGGCATAGGGGTGGGGGAGCCGGATTCAGGAGAGGCATATCCAGCTTTGTTCAGTGAGAAACATTCAGCAAAAGGTATGTCCTTTAACAGAAGTAGACAAAACAGTCTATAGAAATAGGCACGTGTGCAAGTAAATGAGCAGTAACCTAATCTGGAAACTGGGAGGTCACCAGCTGCTCTCTCCTATGGTTTTTTTTTTCGTATTTAGAAGTCCAAATTAGTTGTTAGGTAAATGCACTCGTTTTTTTAATGCAGTAAAAGCACGTGGTTTTGTCTGGGAGGTCAGCAGGAAGCAGTTACCACACTGTGCACTGTCCTCACAGTATCTGTCAGTTGGTGTGAACTTCTATGTATTCCCAGTGCTTTTAACCAAGCTTTCAGGTACAGACAAAATCTACATTTGCTGCTCATCCTGGTATGAATGTGTTCATCCTGGTTCATGTGTTATTCCCAAAACACTACATGTAGAAACAACGACCAGGTGGTGATTTCCCCAGGTGGGGAAATGGTTTTAATTTAAAAGAGGGAAGATTTAGGTTGGATGTTAGGGGGAAGTTCTTCACTAGGAGAGTGGTTAGGCCCTGGAACAGGCTGCCCAGGGAGGTTGTGGGTGCCCCGTCCTTGGAGGTGTTCAAGACCAGGTTGGACGGGGCCCTGGGCAACCTGATCTAGTAAATGTGTATGTTTGGTGGCCCTGCCAGGCAGGGGGGTTGGTACTACATGATCCTTGAGGTTCCTTCCAACCTGGGTCATTCTGTGATTCTGTGATTTGAAAACCCATTGCTTCCTTTCTCCTTCCCCTCCTTCACCCAAAGGAAGATGCTAGTGCCGTTCTTGCCAAGAGTTCCTCTGAGAAACAAGAAGTTAATGACTTTCTGAAGGCAACTGAGATCTTGATGCAGAGAAATGCAGCGGATCTTGCAAAAATAAGAGAGGTATTCGAGAAATACGGCTACAAACCACAGGTCGAAGTCCCTACAGGTAATATTTGTTGGCAATGGAGTAATTGAAGACACGTAACTTTTCTAAAATGTTTCTCTTCTGCTGTGTGTTGTTTCTGTTAATTAAGAGGTCAGGTAGCTCTGTGTTTTTTGCTTTATACTCATATGGGGCTGAAAGGTTCTGTTGCAATGGCTGCTCTAAGAATAAAATGTGCAAAAGCTTAGAGCTGCGTCTCCTGACGTGCTCTTGGTTGGTGTGTTTTTCTCTTCACTTACAGCTGTACAAAGAGAAGAGGTTTGCAAATGCTTTCTGATAACCCAGACAGTTGGGCTGCTTCATCTTCTCTTGCACAATGAACCACTGCAGATAGATCTGAATTAGCTTATATTTGTGTGTCGTTATCCCATAAGCTTAAATCATCTGCTGCTTATGTTATGCAGCACTTTGCAAATATTCACAAATCACAAAATCATTAAGGTTGAAAAGCCCTCCAAGATTACCCAGTCTAACCACACACACACACACAGCTATTTCCATTCATGTCACTACAGAATCTTACAAATTACACTTTGGCTTATTTCTGCAGCGGACTCATGGACTCATGTTATCTTTTATGACTTTTAAGTCACCACTTTTTTCTGTACAGTTTTTTTCTTCCATGTTTTTAACAAACGTTTACTCTTGCAGTGAAATGGGGACAGATAAATGTATTTAAGCTTAAACCTTTCTGCCTAGGCCGTACAGGGAGGCTGGATTCTATTAATAATGTCTGAAGTGTAAGAAGCTTTCAGCTTCATTTACTTCTGGAAGTATTTACCAATAGACTAAAATTCAGTAAGTGTTGGGCCTGCATTCTAAGTACAGCTTTGCCTGATAAGAGCTTTTGGTAGTTGTTGTAGATTCATGTTGGGTGCTGGTGCTTTAAAATGAAAGGAGTCATATTACTCTAATATTTAAAGTAATAAACATTATTTTTATATGTGTATGTATATATATGTAATTGGGAATTTTCTCCCCCCTTCAAATATATTTTAAAAATTCTTAAAAGATAAACTTCTAACAAAACAAACTCTGTTTCTTTCCTCAATCAGAGGAGCAGGAAGAGGAGGCGAATGGTGATTCAAATGCATCTGACCAGAGTAAATCAGATCAAGAGCAAGCGGATGATGTACCTCCTCTTCCTGCCTGTGCTGAGAACCCGCCTGAGCCCAGAGACCCACTGTGGAACCCACAGCTTTCTGATTTTGGCCTTTCACATTATGCTTTCTCCAGGCCCCGGAGAGCATTACATGGACAACAACATGCAGCAAATGCCAGTCAAGAAAATGCAGAGCACAAAACTCCCCCAAAAACACAGGCCCCTTGTGCTCTGCCCAAAACACCCAAATGCATGTTAAAGATGGATGACTTTGAGTGCGTAACGCCAAAACTGGAACACTTTGGCATTAGCGAACACGCCATGTGTATGAATGAAGATTACACGATGACTCTCATATGTAAAACTGCTCAGTCAAACAAGTAAGTACTTGAAGCTCTGATCGTTTCTCTATTGAATTTTCCAGTGTTTCTTCTTGCTGTACCCTTCTCTTGTTGCTATTGCCTATCTGGTTTTTTTTCTGCTAACAGGTGATTTGTCATTATCTACTTGTTAGCTTTCTGTCTACCTTAAACGTGTTATTTTTTCTGTTATCCAGCTTCAAGCAGATGCTTCTTTTTACTCCATCTTTTAATTGAAAACACATTTCTAGACTCCTCCTGCTGGAAAAGGGTGGTTAAATAATGTTTGTATTATTTGGATTAGCCATGCATCCAATTTTGAAAGCTGACCTTATTTAAGAGACATATTCTGTTCAGCAGTTAAGGATTTTTTTTTTAGAGAGGCTTCCCTAATTCTTCTTTTTAAAGCCCTGATATTTACTATACAGGTGCTAATGTGAAGTTCTTCAGAACTGTACCAGCTTCAGAGACTTTGTTCCCTTTGTTCCAATGTACCACAATAGTAACCATTGTAACCAATGGTACATGGTTACCACAATGTAACCAATGTAACATTTCAATGTTTTTTTATTTTACTCCCCCCCCCCAGTAATCTAAAAAAGATACATTTTTCTCTTGAAAGAGTTTTGGGATCTGTCCTTCTAAACAGGTATGGTAGGATTTGGCTCTTCTCCCTTGTGACTGGTGACAGGATGAGGGGAAATGGCCTCAAGTTGTGCCAGGGTAAGTTTAGGTTGGATATCAGGAAACACTTCTTTACAGAAAGAGTAGTTAAGTACTGGAATGGGCTGCACAGGGAGGTGGTTGAGTCGCCATCCCTGGATGTGTTTAAAACCGTTTGGATGTGGTGCTCAGGGACATGATTTAGCAGAGGGTTGTTAGTTAGGGTACTATGGTTGGGTTGTGGTTGGACAGGGTTTTCAGATATTAATAATATTACTGAGGAAAAACTGACTTGAAAAGATACTTTTTCTTTCCTTAAGTTTTTTAGTGTTTTTGTTTGTTTGTTTGTTTGCTTGGTTGGCTTTTTATTAAGAAAGAAGGCTGACAACGGGATGCCTGATCATCTCATGGAAATGTGCTGCCTCACATGGATTTCTTGAGGCTTTTTACTGACAGGTTCTAGATCATGGAATCATAGAACGGTTTGGATTGGAGGGGACCTTTAAGGTCATCTTGTTCCAACCTCCCAGTGTAGGCAGGGACACCTCCCTCCAGACCAGGTTGCTCAAAGCCCCATCCAGCCTGGCCTTGAATGCCTCCAAGGAGAGGGTGTCTGCAGCATCTCTGGGCTGTGTGTTCCTTATTTTGTAATACGTTGCTTGGGCTAAACTTCTGCACGGTAGGAGCAGCATCAGAGATAGTAGATCATTTTAGACTCTTGAACAAATGCTTGGCAAGTGGTGGAGCTGACAGTACTCCTTCAGTAGTGATTCCTTCATGTTACTTGAGAGTTTATTGAGGCTTTTGGTTTTTCAGCTCAGTTAAAACAAGTGATCGTGAAGTGAATGTAGCAAAAATGCCGCCCGTGGAAACGGCAGTTACTCCTGAGCCGAAAACAAAAGCAACAGATGAGAATGGTAAGTTAAAAATATGTCAAGTAAATGTAGGTTTGCCTTTTTTAACATTCTGTGTGTATTAACATCTGATAATATTTAATCTGTTTCTTGTTAAATATCCTCAATTTGTGTCCAGTCATTATTTGCATATTTAGTGTTCAGAGAAGTAACATTGTTGGCTTCTATGGGGAATCCCTGTGCTTCAGCAGAAATCAGTGCTTATTCTTCTGCTCATATCCATATAGAATTGTACAAAGGCTTCTATCGTATCAGAATTGCCATTTATCCATACTACTAATAACATAGTAACATAACTATTATAGGAATCAAACTTCTTTCTCTGAGATTTATTTATTATATCTATTCAAAGCCAGTTAAATGAATGGGAAAGAAACTGCTTTAAAACAGATTAACCAAACAGTAACTTACATCTTTCAAGAGTAGCACTGAAATTTCTAATTATATAATTTCTAATATATTCCTTTGAAAATGTCTGGAAGTCTTGCACCAAACATACCAACTACTGAGTATATGGAAATCTGAGGCAGTGCTGGTTTAAGTTGGGCTCTTTCAGTTCTATTTGGTAGCGAGACAGGATTATTTTGATTAGTTTTGTTTTCTTTATTTACTGCTGTTGGAGCTCTGCAGTTTGGGTGTGTTTTCACCCCAAACAGCTAAATGAGCTAAAATGGTGCAGGTATTTTGGAATGTGTAAATGAATCTGTAACAAGGTAACTGATTTGGAGAACTGAAGTGGAGCACTGCAGCTACAAGTATGTATGTACATTTATGGATGGATTTACTTATATTTTTTTCACTAGTTCCAGCAGCTGACTATATGGCTTCTCCTGTAATGCCCGTGTTCTGCACACCTGGTGTGAAAATCCCTTCCCGAGCAGACAGTGCGGTGTCAGCCAGGTCACCAGAAAGAGACAAACTGCCTCTTCCCAGCCACGCAGCAACGCCGCCACCTCCGGATTTTGAAGCCAGATGGCTGAAAGGAGGAGTTCTGGTACTATACAGCAGTTATATGTACTTTCATACACATACTGCTGTGAGCAGTTCTTCAAATGTCACTTTGCTCTCCTTTTCCTATACCCGTTTTTCTGGTCCCTGTAAATGATGTGTTTTTATTGGTAATTTTGTAAGAACGTGTTAAATAGTTTACTGAAGAGAAATAAATGAACTGAAGGCATATAACAGCTTCTCTGTAACAGGAAATGCAAGAGAAGATCACGTTGGTGACCGAAAACAATGCAACAGAGAAACAAAGCATAGAAGGCAGCATTCCTTCTGCTGTGAGCTCTGATGCGTATCTCCAACATTTGGGGAACCAATCTCCTCCCAAAATAAAACAGTACGACCATTTACTCAGCACTCCTCCACCTCCAGAAATAACGAGGATACCCGATGATGTACTGCAGGTCAGCTCTGTTTGTTTTCTGAGTTATTTTTCATATCAGAACAGTAGTATTAAAAGGGGGTTGTTTATCAAGTGTTGTTCCTCAAAAAGAAAGGGTTCTCTGCTGCTTACTGAAAAGATGTAGATTGTAATCCTGTTTGGAGTTCTAAAGTTATTCCTTTTTTAATCTTTGTTGTAGATTCTGTCAAAGTATAACCATAAAGTAGATTCTTCTGTATCTAAGAAAGTGGAGACTAAGGCAGGAGATGCTGCAAGATTTGGAAGTGATTTCAGTGCTTACTGCAGCAAAGAGAACAGGTATGATCAGATGTTCCATATTTGGTTACGTAACTGGATTTTAATCATAATCATAGATTCACAGAATGGCCAGGGTTGAAAAGGACCACAATGACCATCTGGTTTCAACCCCCTGCTACGTGCAGGGCTGCCAACCACCAGACCAGGCTGCCCAGAGCCACATCCAGCCTGGCCTTGAATGCCTCCAGGGATGGGGCATCCACAGTCTCCTTGGGCAGCCTGTTCCAGTTCATCACCACCCTCTGTGTGAAAAACTTCCTCCTCATATCTAATCTAAACCTCCCCTGTCTCAGTTTAAAACCATTCCCCCTTGTCCTATCACTATCCACGCACATAAACAGCTGCTCTTCCTTCTGTTTATAGTCTGCTTTCAAATACTGAAAGGCCACAATGAGGTCTCCCCCAGCCTTCTCTTCTCCAAAGAGGAATTAATTTTGAGGAGCTAGGAAAACTTTAATGCATTTAGAAAATTAATTCAGCTGCTTGCTCTCCTGCTCCTGTTGGTGTGACTAAATATCTGATCTTTGACATAGTATCTGGCTGCAAAGAACAAATATTATCATTGATTATGAATCCTGGGAAGTTTTTAAGAAAAATGATAAGGAAGGGGTAAGGGAGGAAATAAATTGAAGATAAAATGGTAACATTATCTCTGGGTATATTTTGCTTTGTGGCAATCAACTGAATGTTTTAAGCTTGTGTCAGTAAACATAGGCAGTAAAGAACTGCAGACAACTACATTAAGTGACATAAGTCATGACGCTGTCACTTGGGCACGTTGTGGCTTACCCTGGCAGGCAGCCAAGCACTACACAGCTGTTCTGTCCCAGGCTAAACCCCAGCAGGGTGAGGGAGAGAGCTGGGAGTGGGAAGTCCACGTGAGAACCCGTGGGTTGAGATGAACCCAGTTTAATAATAAGGGAGGGGAGAGAGGAGGAGAACCGATGCCCATCGCAATTGCTCAATGCCAGCCTGCCCCTACCAGCCAGCTCCCCCAGTGTCATTGCTCAGTATGAGCTGTGTGGTGCAGGACGTCCCTTTGGCCACTTTGGGTCAGCTGTCCTGGTTCTGGCCTGTCCCAGCTCCATGTGCACACCCAGCTCCTTGCTGGCCAGGCAGCACCAGGAGTGGAAAAGACCTTGACTTGTTGCTGAGCAGTGCTTGCACTAACTAAACCATTGATGTGTTACAAGGTCTTTCTCCTGTTAAATTCAAAATAGAGGTCACCGTGGTTGTCTTGGTAAGAGGTGCAAGAAGTATATGAAGTAATAGCTGCAACAAATCCAGCACGAGATGAAGAGAAGTAGATAATGTACCTGCAGTTAGAATCTATTTGATTAATCAGATAAAGTAAAGCTCTTATTTTAGCTGACTTTTTGTTGCTGTTGTTGGGCAAGCTTTCAATGTTTGTGTCTTCTGCTAATTCAGAACATGACTGAGGTAATGAGTTAGTGAACTCTTCTGGATATATTTGCAGAGGATATCCAGGTGTTTTCAAGCCAGACATTTGAAATCAAGCTGAAGACTGTGTTTCACATTTGTGGATCATGTCACTGAACCATAGAGAGCTCAAAAAGCAGAAAAGAAATACTGGGAGGACCCACAGAAGGAGAATTTCTTTTTTTCTGGAGAAAACTTGGTGTGTATTAACTCTCTTGAACTAACAATTTTGTGATTTAATTTTTTCATTAAAATTAGTGCCAAAATAGATTGGGTTTTGGTGGTTGTTGTTTTAATATTGCTTCACGAGGGACTACAGTCATGTGTTATGTTATGTAACACTTCAGTTGTTTGACTTGATTCTTGTGTCTGTTGTACGTGTTCAGATGCAGAAGTCTGTAGAGAAGTGTAATTAAACTGCAATAAAGGGGAAGTTTGTTGTGCTGCCCAGAAAGCAGGCAGCTCTGAGCAGTCTGCAGACAGACACTGCCTGCTTCAGGGCTGAGTCTGAAGTGCAGCACTTGGACATACCTTCAGCAGAACTCCTTGTTATGAGACGAGTAAGTCCTGCCTTACTGTATCAAAGCATCCCCAGGACATCTATCCCTTCTGCAGTACTAAGGCACATCGAACACGTTTTCCTTCACGTGGCTGATCAACAGGCATCTTCATGCTTCTCTTTCAATTGCTCTGTCTTGGATGCTCTCTGGCTGCTTGGAAAACTACCCATCTGCTGCTACTGAAACACCTACTCATCTTACCCAGCTCTTTCCAAGTGATGGCCCCATCTCCTTCCAGCATCTTTACAGACTATACCCACTTGATGGGCTGGATGCAGGTCATGGGATGTCATAAGTCTAACAAGGTCTGTTCCAGGGCAGCAATTCTCTGTGAGCAGCCTCCCCTCAGCCTCCTCTTCCCTGGGCTGAACAAACCCAAGGACATGAGCCACTGCTCACATACCTCGCTCTCCAGACCTCTCTGTCTTAGTTTCCCTCAATCTCTTATGACACGATAGTGGTGTGAGGTTATGTTTTTGGATTTACTAATGGAGTTTTACAAGATTGTTTGGGGGATTTTGTTTACGGAATTGTTCAAGTAGTTGTACTGTTTGTGCTTAGCTGCCCTTGTGTCAGGAGGGATATTCCTGTGAGGTGGATGCAGTCAGAGCAGCAGAACAAAAGCAAGCTGTAATTTGTCTCTCCTAGGTTTCAATAAGACTTAAGTAATAGTGTGAGTGTTGGAGAAGGGGGAAGCAGAACTGAAAACAAGCAGCGTACAAAACTGATCCCTGCTCAAAACCAGCTGGGGAGGGCAGTGGTAGAAAGCTTTTGTTTCTAATCTGTTTGTTTCTCCCGTGCAGGAACCTGTGCAGCGCTGTGATTAACCAAGTGTCAGGTACTGCAGCACCCACCGTGTGGCCTTGGGGCAGCAGGAGCTTAAGGCTCTCCCTAAGCCTGTGCTGCTGCTGGAGAAAGGTATGTCAGGTTAGGGTAGGAATCACACAAGAACTGACACATTATGTGGTGCTTTGTCATAGGATGAATCTGGAAACAGCACTGGAGTGTTGGTGCAGTTTGAATACGCAGTAGCTTAGTTAGTGAGCCTTAGTTTTGGAAGAGATGGTCTTCATCTGATAAAAGGCAAATATGACTCGGAGTCTGAGCTGTGCCTAATCCACAACATGGGGCTGTTCCCACTAGCTGCTGTTCCACCACTTCTCTTGCACAGACAGTACAGGTTGTGCAGTTTTCTGGTGCTTACCACCTGCTGAGCCACTGAAAGATTGATGGATTTTGCTTTATAGTTTCCCTCCCCGTGGAAATCGATAATCTCAAATTCAACTGTAGGTTGTGTGATTGCCATATCAGATGTATGGAAGGGTGAGCGTGGGATCACACCATGCAGCAGCAGCCTGCAGTCAGAACAGATGGAGCACAGCACGAAGCTGCACTTTGGTAGTTAGGGACGCCCCTATCTGGGAAGTAGCCAGAGAAGCACAGCCTTTGGTTTTCCCTCATTTGCTACGGTCCTTAATCCTTTTGCATTTCTTTTGGTATATAAAACGTGTCAGCTAACGGAGCATTCTCTCTGTAATCCCATTTGTTGTCAAAGGAGTGCCTCAAATTGTTCTGCAAAGCAGCAAACGCTTTGTTTTCTTGGAAATAATTTGCCTGAGGTTAAATACGAATATAAATCTCAGAGGGGAATGGAAGTGCCCAGCTGGCTGTCAAATGGGCAAATGAGGAGCGTCACTCCACTGCTTTTTGCTGGGCTTTTATTGATGGCTCTCATAAATCACTGGAGCGATAACTGGAGCCCAGGCTTCCCCGGTTATTTAAAGCATCGCGGATGCTCCACAGCTTTAAGCAGCACACTGTGCTTTGTTTTTTCTTCTCACAGAAAGTCAGTTGTCATTATCCAAATGTTCCAGTTCTTGTGATCACGTGTCCCAACATTTACAGCTGGTGTTGGAGCTCTTGGTCTTCTGGGACACCCCATGACACAGTAATAGGGGTGATGGCATTTAGAAGGAGCTGTGACAACATCCAGTGGCTGCACTATGAAATCATGAGTGTTATCCCACAGAAATGCGACCTTTTCTAAATACGTCACTCAGTGCTGTCTGTACCATCTATCAGTGTGACCCTGTGTGCTATTGCTGTGCTAATGGCCACTAGTACAAGGGGGCAGCTGATGAAGTCCGTGCATTGCGTTGACCTTGTCTAATGCGAATTGGAGGGGTTAAGAAAATGGCACAACTGTGCGTGAGAATAGAGCTCTGGAAGCTGCTCTGCTACAAGACCAAGCAAAAGCGGGTTGTATCACAGAATGCCTGACAGGAAGGTGTTTGTGGGTTTTGGCACACTTTGTGCTTAAAGCCCAGCAGTTGTGCTCTGTAATGATTCCTTATACAGTCGCTGGAAACCAACATAGGCTTTGCTGCACGGGCCCTTCTTGCCCCTTCTTGCCAAGCTGCCCCCACACCCTGGTGTGACACTGCACTTTGCTGCTGGGGCTGCCTGGGATCGCACTCCTGCCTGCCCTGTGCCCCCAGAGGTGTTTTGCAAAGTGATGTTATTCATACACCCCGTGTTCACCCAAACCACCGCTCACCTGCAAAGGCACTGCCTGACACGAGGCCAGAGAAAGGAAAGGGCTGTGTGGGAGGGGAACACGGGCAACTCCTGTCACCAGTCTGAGTGCCACAGCTGCATTGTGAGCTCTCCTGTGGCCACTGCTCCGTGAGTTGCTGTTGAGTTACTGAGTGCAGAAAGGAGAAAATAAGGGCCTGCTTTCCTGGGTCTTGTAGCTGTAGCCATTCCATCCTGCTGCATCCCCACGCAGGGTGGAGTTCCTGGAGTTACGCTGCTGAAATAATGAGAGCCTGTAATTAGCCCTGTTAATTGACACAGCTGTGTGCTGTGTTTGCTTCTCGAGCACATGGGTTTGCTCACTGCTGTTGAGTTTTGAGACTGTGCATTAGGTTCTCCCGAGTGCTGTGTTGTACATCACTCGTCCCTTTGGGTGACTGATTTCCTTCCTCAGCACTCGAGATAGTTTTGAAGCTCAGTGCTGACGGAAGCTTATTGTGTATTGTAGCCATCGCAGTCAGCCCATCGCAGCTTTCACTCACACCTCCTTCAACATGTGGACAGTTGTTTCCTGCTGTCCAACTAAAAACCGGCTGCTGTTGGACTCGACTGCAAAGTGGATTTCCACATGAATGAAAACTTCAGCGTTGCTCCCGGCCGTGCCAAACGCTGCCCAGACCAGAGATCTGCCCGGTGCTTCACCCACAAGGTACCGCCGCAGAGCAGAGGCAGTGAGCGGAACGAGCTCTCCCCCTGCAGGGACAGCGCAGCACAGCGGCTGCGGGGCGGTGCAGGAGTTGCTCACCGCACAGCATCACCGGCAGCTTCTGACCGTAGCACAATCGGACTCAAAAGATTAATAACAGCCATCTTTATTCCACACAAGACAGAAGTACAGAACACCTGTCATCCTCCTGGTCGCATTCTACCTGACACACAAGACACAATGACCTACTTAGCAAACTATGGACCAGCCAAGGAAAAGAGTGATGGCACTGCTAAAGATTAAGCGTTCCTTCTAAACAAACAAACTGAAAGGCTTAAAATGTGACTTACACCCTTGACGTTTAGCTTTGTCTTCAGGTGTCCTTACTTTGCAACAAAGACAATAAAAAAAAAAAACCTGCTTTAGAACAGCAAGGAGGAATAAGCAGAAAAGATCATGGTACAAAGCAGCGGTGGCTCAGTATGGCCTCATGCGGCTGGAAGGCGGCGGGGCGCGGTTGGGTGGTGTAATGGCGATATCCAGGTAGTCTCCTATCTGGAATTTCTGGGACTGCAACGTCATCGAATCGTCTGTGCCCTTCCTGCCCGACATGGTGCTGCCGATCTCCTTCACCCTGCGCACAGAGATGAAAAGCAGTCAGTTACCAGAGCCCAGGCTTTGCATGTCCAACCCAGGAGCAGCACCAGTCTTTCCAACCTCGCCATGCCACGCTCCATCCACAGGGTGTTCTGCCGCACCAAGTAAAGCTACATAGAGTCCTTCTAACAGGGCATAGGGGTGGGGACTCTTCAGCCATCTTAGCACGAGACAGAACCCTCTGCCTGCTCACACAGAGCTGGAGCCCCACAGGCTGCAAGGCAGCCTCACACCACCAGGAATGAAGCTCCACCTCACACCGCAGGGCCACCTTTAGCTGGTGGCCAATCCAGCGATCCAAGTGCTTAAACAAACACCTTCATTGTTTAGGGAACACAAACTACAGCAGTTACCAATCAAAACACGAAGTTCATAATGGCAATCCTGCAGTCTGTTATCATGAAATATTATCTGTGAACACTTGGCTTTAAAATCAGCATTGATAAAAAGTATTTTACTGCTGTGCTTCCTCGAGCCTCCTGTCGGTCTGGAGATGAAACGCCCTTTACCTGTAGCCCGGTCGCTTGAGATCTGTAAAAACGATTGCAAAATTGAAGTGTGTGCCCTTCTTCCGTGCTTCTGGGTACACCTCCTTCACCAAACTGGTCAGCTCCTTCAGAGTTGCGTCCATCCTACGTTAAACAAACAAACCCAAGTGGTTCACTTCTCAAAGCAGCAATACAAAAAGCTTTCCATGCCCATTTAAGATGGAATTGGTGTTTTGCAACAGCTTAAACAAACATTTCCTTGCCTTTGCGTGCTTCCTGTTAATACACAAAGAAGAGCAACACTTCACATACTTCAGCTATACAGGGAGCTGCTTATTTCACAACTATGTGGCATTCCAAACAACCAATACTGATCAGCATTGCTCTTCCGGGCCTCTCAAAAAAGAGTGACCTTTTTATAATGCATTTTTTAATGCATTTACACAAAATGTTTCCTTATTTAAGTCAGTATTAACGTTAAAATGGTTTCTTAGATAAAGTGTACGAACAAAAGCAAAACAATCAATCACGAGCAATGTCCCCAGGACAAGGGGAAATGGCCTCAAGTTGTGCCAGGGCAAGTTTAGGTTGGATATTAGGAAGAACTTCTTTACAGAAAGGGTAGTTAGGTACTGGAATAGGCTGCCCAGGGTGGTTGAATCGCCATCCCTGGTTGTGTTTAAGAGCCAGTTGGATGTGGTGCTCAATGATTTAGTGGAGGGTTTTTAGTTAGGGTACTGGTTAGGCTGCGGTTGGACTTGATGATCTTCAAGGTCTTTTCCAACCTGGGTAATTCTATGATTCTATGTCCCATCAGTACTTCCACTTCTGCTCTGACAGGCAGCACTCCTCCTTCTCCCCACCCTTCAACCAAACAAAGCCAAAACCAACTTCAGAGCTCTACAGACACAAGCAGCTCAGGGAACCACACTTCTTCTCTTGTGTAATCGGTGATAGAACTAGAGGGAATGGTTTTAAGCTGCACCAGGGGAGATTCAGGCTGGACATTAGGAAGTATTACTTCTCAGAAAGGGTTGTCAGGCATTGGAATGCACTGCCCAGGGAGGTGGTGGAGTCACCCACCATGGGAGTGTTCAAGAAACGTTTGGATGTTGTGTTGATGAATATGATTTAGCTGGGAAGTATTGGTGATGGTTGGACTGGATGATCTTCTAGGTCTTTTCCAACCTTGATAATTCTGTGAACTGTGAACACACTGCACTCAGTGTGAGCTCTGTGCCACCGCTGGTGACAATGGCTGCTCTGAGTGCTCTATGGATGGCTCAGACATCATGAACAGCCCGCACCGAGTTCATAAACCCCCTGCAGAACTACATGAGAACTGCCTGCTCTGTCAGCGACAACAGTGGGTTTATTCAGCCATACAGCAACGCACGTGTTACAGCTCCAGCAGAAACTCTGAAGACAGTGTATATAAAGTCACACAATCCACCTTCAAAAGTGCCCTTTAAAATGCAATGAGAGGGATTACTGCATTCACACTGACAGCAGCCCCGCAGGAGCCGCCCGCCCGCTCACCATGTGTAGATCTGCAGCTCGCTGGAGGGCACGTTGCCGCGGGAGAACTCGTCCATGCGGTGGTGCCGCCCGTTGTTGGTGGTGAAGACGCGGAGCAGCAGCGGACACGTCTGGGGACGGCACGAGGCGGCGTGAGGCGCAGCACGGACAGCCCGCAACGAGGCCTAGCGGCAACAACCGCGGCCACAACCCAGACCCCGGTGGCGCAGCGGTAGGAACGCCGCCTTGCAACACCGGAGGCCATGGGTTCGAATCCCCCCTGTGGCGCAAGTGGTAGAAGTGCCGCTCTGCAGCACAGAGACTCGAATCCCGGGGGTTGGACTCGATGATCTCTAAGGTCCCTTCCAACCCGCACCTAACTATGAGACACGCCCCCCCCCCACCCCTCCCGGCGGCCCCAACAACAGCTGCGGCGGGACGAGCCCCGCGTGCAGCCCGGCCTGGCCCGGCACCTTCTCGCGGTCGATCGGTTTCTCCGGCTCCTTCTTGATCTCCTCCTGCGTGACGCGCGACTCCACCGCCATGTTGTCCCGCAGCGCACGGCCCGGATGTCTCGCGGCGCGCTCACGGTTCTCGCGATAGTGAAGCGAAGGCGGCGGTGCGCGCATGCGTGCTGGGCGCTTGCTGTGAGCGCGGGAACGGAGTGAGGGTGTGAGGGGGTTGAAGTGGGATGAAGCGCGCTGTGAGGGGGCTGTGACGGGGCTGTGGCTGCGGCCGGTCGGTGCCCGCTGAGGGAGATGGGGCCGGAGCGGCGTCGTGCTGCCGGCCCGGAGCAACGCCGCGCTCTGTGGGGGCTGTTCGGTTGTCCAGGTACAAAAAAGACATGGAGATTTTGGGAAGGGTCCAGAGGAGGGCCACGAAGATGATCAGGGGGCTGGAGCACCTCCCCTATGAGGACAGGCTGAGGGAGTTGGGTTTGTTCAGCCTGGAGAAGAGAAGGTTGCGGGGTGACCTCATTGCAGCCTTTCAGTACCTGAAGGGAACTTACTCCCAGGAGGGGAGTAAACTCTTCGAAAGGGCTGACAATAGCAGGACTAGGGGAAATGGTTTTAAGTTAAAAGAGGGAAGATTTAGGTTGGATGTTAGGGGGAAGTTCTTCACTAGGAGAGTGGTTAGGCCCTGGAACGGGCTGCCCAGGGAGGTTGTGGATGCCCCGTCCTTGGAGGTGTTCAAGACCAGGTTGGACGGGGCCCTGGGCAACCTGATCTAGTACATGTGTATGTTTGGTGGCCCTGCCAGGCAGGGGGTTGGAACTACATGATCCTTGAGGTCCCTTCCAACCCGGGTCATTCTGTGTGTGTGTGAGGAAGACTTAAGCAGCTGCCTAATGTGAATAAGTGAAATAATCAGCTGGTGCAGCTACTGGTGGATTCAAATAAATTAGAATTTCACTTCCCTTAATATTACGTGTTGGAAAGATCAAGCACATGTGCTTTTCATTTCTGAGCTTGGCTTTTCCAAGAATAAAGTCTTGTATTAGGTTAAATTTAAGTCTGATGTTTTGTCTTAGACTGTGAAGGTGTGAGAGATCTGTGTTCCTGATGTGATAGCTTAAAGAAGTGAGTTATTGTAACAACGGCAGGATGTTCATTTGTCTTCAGAGAATTTACATTTAAATTATTTCATAGAATCATAGAATTACCCACGTTGGAAAAGACCTTGAAGATCATCAAGTCCAAGTGATATATCCAGTTCAGTTTAAAAGGCCTCCAAGCACAGGCTCCAAAAACCTGTGGGCAGCCTATGCTGCTGATCAACCACCCTCCCTGTATAAATATATGTATATATATTTATCATTCTGTTATCTCAGTCTGTGTTCAGTTCTGCTGCACCCCCTCCTATCAGCGGTCACCGCTGGGAAGTCTGGCTGTGCCTTCACTCCTCTCAGCAGATACTTACACGCAGTGTTGAGATCTGCGGGTTGTCATTCTCAGGGCTGAGCTGTCCCAGCTCTCAGACTGACCCCATGTGACAGCGTTTCCAAACACTGTAGATAGGTGACTTCAGTGAATTATTTATTAAAAGAATGTGTAGGAAAGGAAAAGAAGAAGTATTTCTTGTATTCATCATAAAATAAATAAATAAATAAATCTTGCAGTTCACCTCTAATCCAACCAATGGCAATTGATTTATGGCACTCCTAATACAGGGCAAGAGAACCAACAGCCTCTTGAAGTTCACCCTCAGCTTCCATGAACTTTCTCCTGTGGTAGCCTGGACAGCACCGTGCGGTTTTTGATCTGCATTATGTTATAACATGTCATCATTTTATTATCAAAGGGAATGACTCAGCCTTGCCATCATTTGTACGATTTGATTTCCCAGGCAACGATGCAGTTTATTACAGTGTTTAAAATTAATTATATCTGCCCTCTTAATATATACTTGGGGCTCAATATGTGAACCACCATTTTCGAAACAAAGGGATTTATGTCTCGGATCAGGTATCATAAAAGAACAGCTGTAAGAAATAAAGCACAGTTCTGTTATGAATCTAAGTAGTTCCTTCTGTTAGAAGTTTTTGAATGCTTGATTTATGTGAAAAATGACCTAATGTGCTTGCATTTAAGAAAATTCTAGCATGACAGTTATTTGTGGGCTGTATTAACAATCACCGTTTATTTGTCTAAAATTTCAGACTCTTAAGCACGTGCTCGTTGCGGAATTACCCGCAAATGGAAATGCGATGATGTGCTCTGTAGGCTGGCGTGCAGAATGCACACTGTGCTGGAGGCAGCACAGTGCTGAGTGAAGGGCTCCCACCAGGTAAGGCCGAGGTACCACACGTTACCTGGCTTAGTCTGGCAGCTCCCTGCTGCCTGTCCTTACCCTCAGTCATGGGATTTCTTTTCTCCTCCTTTCTGCCAGGCGTGTCCCTTATTGGGTGCTCCCAAGAACAAGTGGAATTCCCTAATTTGGGAGAAAGCTATTCAGCTGGGAGCTGGTTTCATGTCACTGTATTGGAAGTCTGCCCCGGTACACACTGAAAGAAATCGAAAGCTTTTAGCTGGGATTGGGAACTGGAGTGAGACGCTGTATATGAGTGAGTCTCTGGCCTTTGTTGCTGGGAAGAGATAGCCAAATTACGAATCAAACATCTTCAGATATGAATGTCTTGAGAACTGAAACAGGTGATTTCAGAAGTGTGAATTTCTGCTTTAAGAATTGTTAATGCACATTCCCATTGAAGTGGTCATGTAAATAGTGATGTTTAATTGCTTACTGGGACTTACTGGGAGCTGCTTTAGCCTCACCTTTTGCAGCACATTATGCTCAGATTCCCAAGGCTCCCGTGGCTTGTGGGCTGCTTCTGTGAGTTCTTGCTAACCACAACTCTATACTACTCCTTAATTTTGCATGGTTGTGTATGTGTCCAGAACAGCACGTCTGATAGAGGATTTGGTCTTCGTCTTAACTGTGGAAAGCTCAATTAGCATGTTCTGGCAAGAGCATAAACATCCTCTGAATATCTCTGCAGTCAGCTGGGAAAGCAGAAACTCAAATTTGGTGGAGTTGCTACTGCAGACAGGCTTTACCTGCTGGTAAAGAACATTTTGCAAATGTGATTGCTGGTATTTCCTGCATTTTGTGCTTACATAGTATCCTTCCAGTACCTGAAGGGGGCCTTCAGGAAAGCTGGGGTGGGATTTTTAATAAAGTCATGTAGCAACAGGATTAGGGGAAATGGCTTTAAAGTGGAAGAGGGTAGATTTAGACTAGATTGTATGAAGAAATTCTTTACTGTGGGGGTGGTGAGACACTGGCACAGGTTGCCCAGAGAGGCTGTGGAAGCCCCCTGCCTGGAGGCATTCAAAGCCAGGCTGGATGGGGCTGTGAGCAACCTGGTCTAGAGGGAGGTGTCCCTGCCTATAGCAGGGGGTTGGAACTAGATGGTCTTAAATGTCCCTTCCAACCCTAAACATTCAAGGATTTGTATGATTCATCACAGGTACGCTTTATATTCAGAATGCTCTATATACATTAGATTCCATTACAGTCTTAATTTCCTGCACTCTGTACCAAAGTTGATGTAGATTTCAAACCTTTAGAACAGTTTTCATTAAGGCTTCACTTGATTAAGATGTTTGCTGTTCTGCTTTGTACTGGGGTGATTTGGGGTCACAAAATACACTGTAACTGTTGGCATTTGTGGTCCTGTTCAACTCACTGTACTGTGGGGAGGGGAATGAGTCAGTGTGGGCTCACACCAAAACCCTGTGTGGATGGTACCACAGCTTTGCAGCTCAGCACTCGAGTGCATTCAGGTCATGGATGAGGTGCAGCTGTTTCACACCTCAAAGGGAAGGAAAGCCAAGGAGTTGTGGGAGTTTGAAGCCATGGTCCAACCTGCATTGGCCAAGAGTGTATAAATGCTGTCAGCCACATATTGAGGAGTGCTCCCAGATCTCCAGCACATGCTTAACTTCTTACATGAGAGCATTTGTCAGTAATTCTGGTGTCATTGAATGTAATTTGGATGGGAGTCTTCATTCAGCTTCAAGGTGAAGACCTTTACGTGCATGCCATTTTGTGGTCTGGATCCATTGTATCTGAAAAGTCAGACAAAGCTTTATGATGAAGGTCAAGCTTCATTACTTCACCGCGTTAGCGAAACACAGCTTCCTGTAAAATCTGGGCTCTCTCCACAGAGAACTTCCTCAGAGACCAGCTGTGAGCAGAATGCACTTCCTGCAGAGCTAAGAGCAGCCATCCAGTGTCAGCACGCAGCCATGAGGGCCTCTGGAGTCTTCTGTGAAGAAGGAGCCTGGTCAGTGCGTGGGGCCTCAGCGCAGTGCAGGGAGGTGGGTGAGACCCCGCTCAGAGCCATTGGCAGTGCTGCAGACGGTACAGATCAGGTGCTTCCCAGAAGGGCAGCCTCAGGATGCCTTTTGTTCCATTTCAGAAGAAAACGTTTCCAAGAATAACATTAGGGAGATCGGAGTTATCACATTTCTGTTATTTTGTTGTTGGTTTTCAATTCCTGCAGATCTTTGCCTGAAAACCTGCAGCATCCACGTACTCCTGAGGAAGGAGCACGGTTTGTCAGAGCTGCTCCGTGTCAGAAACAATCTCAAAAGCAAACGTATGTGACTAAATACAAGCTTCTAAAAACCTGCCCTGTATCCACAGTCAGCAGAGGCGCAGTACCAGCAGGCAGCTGGGTTGTGCCCGGCACATCTCAGTGGTGTGAGAGATCCTGCAAGATGTGCGTGCCGTTCTGGTGGCACAGATCCCAGCACAGGCAGCAGTGAGGGATGTGGAGTGTGAGCAGGTAGGGGGCATTTCCACAGCACTTCAGGCCAACTCAGCGCAGAAGTGTTTGCAGTCTGAATCAGCAACAGAGCACGTAGCACATGAGAGGTCCAGCACAAGTTGTGGTGACGGCTTCCATTTCACCTGAAAGGAACAGAGCAAACTGGAACTTGTAACTGTCAACAGAGCAAGACAGAATTTGGTTTCAAGTAATGAAAACGTAAGTTGTGTTCTATCACACAGAGTTATGTTCTTCTCCATGCAGCTGTATGCTGAGGTGTGATGGTGGGATGCTCTAAACATTCTATTCATTTTTCCTGGTGGGGTAGTAGAGTCTGTTACAAAATATAAAATTAAGGAAGAATTTTGCCAGAATCTAAACCTGGATTTCATTAGGGGGTGTTGTCATTTCACTATAAAATACATCTGTTACAGCGTTCCATAAAGTTTAGGCACACAATAGAGTAATAAACTGATTTTATAACTTGGGTAATACTCCACCATCGACTTGCTCCCCCCTGCTGTGTGCATTGTATTACCTCAGTTCAGAAACGTTTGCGCACTGCATGGAAAGTGCATTGGTATTGCAGCCGGTGGAAGTGTTCGGAATGGTGTATGAGATGCGTCTTGTAGAGAGGACAGGCAGCAGCAGGAGCTGCGCTGTGATTCACTGCAAGCAGTTATCTGGGCAGCACAGAGCCCTTCCTCTGAGCCCATGTGGCTGCACATCCCAGCGCCACCACTGATAACAGTGGTGGAAACCCCACGTAAAGGTTTCTGGAAGCACCAGTGCTGTCTGAGCAGGGCAATAGCACCAACCCAGCAGCTCTGGGATAAAGCCGGCGCATCCCTTCACAACACCGTAATCTGGCAGAGATGCACTTAATGTTGTCTTCCACATTTCCTGTGCAGACAAATCCCTTCCCTGGATGCTTCCTGGATTAACACAGTCGCATCCTCAAACAAGACACAAAGAGGTCAGAGGAGATGAGCATCTACATGGGATTGATACAGTTCTGCTCACGTGTTCATGGGAATGTTTCAATAAGTATTGACAGGTGAGCTTAATGGTTGTTCCAGCTCCTCTCCCCGAATATCTGTTCTTCTCTCTTCCCATGGAATAATAACAATGAGGGTCATGCTTTTTCTTCTAAGCAGAGAATTCCAGGCAATCTGAGTGTCTGAGAAGGTTCCTGGGTATGCTGCTCTTCAGTTTGCCATACGTGAATTTGAGCTTCCAGCCCGTGGTGTGCACAATTGTTAATGACAACAGCAGAATGATAAAGATGAATCACAGAATTATGTAATCACTCAGGTTAGAAAAGACCTTAAAGGTCATCGAGTCCAACCACAACCTGACCATAGTACCCTAACTAACAACCCTCCACTAAATCATGTCCCTGAGCACCATCACAATGAGTGAAATTTATTCTTCAGAATAAGTAATTCCACGTGGCAAGCCCTGCTCGAGAGTAAAGAAAAGCTTCAGCACCTTGAGATCCATCTGCACCTCAGAGATGCCTCTTGCGGCCCAGCGTGTAGGCAGGAAACAACTTTGTCACCTTTGGGTTTTTTTTGCTGCTTAACACTGGAACGTTCTGCTGCTATAAACTACCTGCAGCATTTTGAATAGTGCAGTGTAAAACACAGTTCCTCTCTGAATGCCACATGGCATTAACTTGATTCTGTGTTTCAAGAAAGGAAATATCCATCATGGGGAATTTAAAAAAAATGGAGTTGGAGCCCCAGATGAACTCTTGACAGCTTGGTTACCATCGGCCACTCAGAGACACAGCTGAGTGGAAACACTGACAGTCTCTATGATAGCGGTGGGAATAGTGCCAGTGAAACAGAGTCCTGGGGGCATAACGTGATGCAGAATCACAGTGGCTCCCCGCATCCCCACTTCTTTGCAAATAAACTCGATAGAAAATTTGTGCACACCTGGTCCTTTGACTAAGAAGGAATAATCTCCTGGCACACCAGTCACTGTTGTTACTGGTATTACAATAATACATTTTGCATGTGGCAAAAGGCGCTGGGCAGATTATCCCCGACGGGAAGTCAAAGGTGCCGCACTGTGCCCGAGGTGCTGCGAGGGGGAAACCACTGCTTCGCTCTTCTTGTGTCCCCTGCCACGTGCTGCTGTGACAGTCCCTGTCTGCTCTTGGCTGAGCCAGTGGTGACGAGCTCTCCACGGATGTTCCAGTGAAATGGCTCAGCTCTGCCTGCGTATGTTGTTTGTTTGTGACAATGTTGCTGATCGTGCCTGCAATGGGGAAAGAAGGGTTGATGTGTGCAGCTCTGCGGGCACACCAGCAGGGCAGAGGGAACAGTGATAAAGGGCGGCTTCTGGACTGTGGCTGGAGCCAGAGAGTGACATCTGCCCTGAGCTGGTGCCTTCCGACAGTGAGAGGCACAACGGAACGTCCTGTGTGACAGATGGGGATGTTGCCCACTGCGGTGTGCAGTGCTCCCCTTGTTTTCACAAGATGTATGAGAAAGAACAACACCCCCAAAAAGTGCCTCACTGAAATGCTGGGGGAAACTCTTGCAAATGAAGAAAACAGAAGGAAAGAAAGCAACTATTTGAAAAGACATGGATTACTAGAATAGACCTCAGCTTGACAGTACTCTGCAGTCAGCTTTATGCTTTGTGGCTCCTGTTAAGAATGCTAAGAGTGATTCAAATCCATTTATATAAAACTTCAGGGCATAGAAGGGCAAGAAAATGACTTTTCTACGCCTCTTAGATTAGATTTGTGCAATGAAATGCTGGAATATGCTCTGGTTTGGGTGTGAGGAATGCAAAGGCATAATAATTACCAGCCAGCACGCCAATTTAATGCAGCATTCAGATTGTTTAAAAGACTGATACCACTGAATGCAACCTTTAAAAACAGGCATCAAAATTTTTAACAAAACAAATAATAGAGTTACCTTGTATAAGAGAAGGTGAAATTCTTAAATACAAGGATTGTGAAAGTTCTACTGCAAGCGTTGAACAATTAGCAAGCATGATGTTTTGAAAATATAGAAGTGAAATACTAAGAACACAGGGCACAGCTATTGCTAAACTCCTACATTCCAGTTCTGGTGTACGAGGCAGATGCCAAACGCTGTTAAAGTGCAGCAGCTCTGCTGCTGATTTCTTGTTTCAGATTTGGGTCTGTCTTCATCCCGAGCTGTGTGGAGCTCTGGCCAAATGTGCTTCAGCCAGGAACGGGGAGGAGATTCAGGAAGGATTTTGGCCAAGTCCAAAGCTGAAATGATAAACTGTGTACATTATGAACTGGTTTCTGATTAGAAAGCATGAAGACATGACAGAATGAGAAATTCACAAGTGTTGATCCATCTTGGGCTGCAGATGAAGCAGGAGGATTTCTGTGTTTGTGTTAATATATCTTGTAGTTAGTCCCCAAACTACAGCCAAGGGATGGGAACGATTTGGCATATGAAGACATGACATTCATTTTATGATTCTGTGTTTACACTTCAGATGATCTCTTTGGTCAGTCATGGAGAGGTTCTCGCTCCATCTTGGAACCAGGATACCTTGACTCAGGCGAACACTTTTTCAGCCCACTGTCTTTGAACGTTTCTTCTTAAGGTGGGAATTTTGCTGGGCTCAGCTATAGAAAGCCACTGAGAATGGGCCATGCACCTGCTTCTGGGGTGCTGAAGTTTATCCTCCTGTTCTCTGTGGGGTGTGAGTCATACAGCTCCTTCCTCAACACAGGATGAGCTGCAGGAGACTATATGTTTTCTTCAAGCAGTTCAAACAAGTCCTTGTTCCTTGCTGGGACTGCAATCCCATGATCCCAGTCATTGAATCATGGGGTCATATAATCGATTGAGTTGGAAGGAACATTTAGCGGTCATCCAGTCCATCCCTGCAACAAACATCTCAGCCGGCTGCTCAGAGCCCCATCCAGACTGACCTTGAGTGTCTCCAGGAGCAGGACATCCACTGCATCTCTGGACAACATTTTCCAGCGCCTCACTGTTCTTATTGTAAAAAACTTCCTTACATCCAGTCTAAATCTCCCTTTCAGTTTCAAACCATTCCAAATCAGTTCACCGCAAGAAAGACATTGAGACCCTGGAGCGTGTTCAAAGAAAGACAACAAAGCTGGTGAGGGGTCTGGAGCCTTATGAAGAGCAGCTGAAGGAGCTGGGAATAGCCTGAGTTCAGCCTGGAGAAGAGGAGGCTCAGGGGAGACCTTATTGCTCTCTGTAACTTCTTGAAGGGAGGTTGTAGTGAGCTGGGGGTTGGCCTCTTTTGTGTAACTGGTGATAAGACCAGAGGGAATGGCTTCATGCTGTGCCAGGGGAGGTTCAGGGTGGATGTTAGGAAATGCTACTTCTCTGAAAGAGTGGTCAGGCAGTGGAATGGGCTGCCCAGGGAGGTGGTGAAGCCACGGACCATGGAGGTGTTCAAGGAACGTTTGGATGTTGTGTTGAGGGATGTGGTTTAGTGAGAACTGTTGGTGATGGGTGGATGGTTGGACTGGGTGATCTTGTAGGTCTTTTCCAACCCTGGTGATTCTGTGATTCTCACAGCCCCTTTAGATGCCAAGAGGCCACCTGTTGGTCTCCCTGGAGCCTTCTCTCCAGAATGAACATCCCCAGCTCTCAGCCTGTCCTCTTAGGGGATGTGTTCCATCCTTTGGGTCATTTTTGTGGGCCTCTTCTGGACACAGAAACAGCTCCATGTCTCTCTTGTACTGAGGACTCCACATCTGGACACAGTACTGCAGGTGAGGTCTCACAGCACGGAGCAGAAGGGCAGGATCTCTCCCTTGCCCTGCTGGCCATGCTGCTTTGGATGCAGCCCAGGACACAGTTGTCTCACTGGCAATGCTAGTTCTTACTAATACCACAGATTTAAGGGAAGACTCACAGAAAAGAAGAATCCTGGCTTTCCTGGCTATTAAAAAAAAAACAAACACCAAGCATGTTTAATGCAAAGCCACCATTATTTACTGTCAAACAATGAACAACCCCTGTGACCTTGTAGGGATGTACGTGCCAGTCTCTGCTCAGCAGATGTGAATACCTCGTGCTGGGGCACACAGCAGAGCGGGGTCCACGGACCACAGCTGTGGGAGCTGACCTGGGAACCCACAAAGCCAACATGTGGTCCTGTCACACCAGCATGATTCTAGGGATAAACCAGGATGGAAAACCACTCTTGCTGAACAGATTATTCAGTTCCTCTGCTTTCCTCATTAAAGCAAATAATTTCCCCCCCTGAAATTATTTTGCCTTACCCTGAAGTGTTCTTAAAATATCCGTAATGCGAAGCGTGAAGCGTGGAATTGGGTCCTGCTGAGGACAAGGTAACAATATGAAGGGTGTGAGACAACGTGAGTTTTCATTGTGTTTTACAAGCACTCGCAGTTCACATCTCATTGGCTTCAAGGCCTCTGCTGGTGATATTTCCTTCTTCTAAGAATAGAGCCTGAAAGTATTTTAAGAATTCTAGTTGTCGTGCAATTAACAGCGAAACACTTTGTTCTGAGTAACAAGATTTGCTTGTTTTGAGTGCTAACAGTATTTTGCATGTAAAATAAGAGGGGCAGTGGGGAACGTTTTATTGCCAGCGCTTTTCCTTACAGGGGGATGAATCACGTACATTCTTGGCAGCCAAGCTCAAGTTCACAAGAATGCTCAGTTTGATCAACTTCCTTCAAAATACAAAGCTCAAAGTGAAGAGGAAAGCAGAGAGAAAGGAACTTGGATGGCTTTCCATGCAGTAGACATTACAAGATGGACATCCAAGCAGGAAGACAATAAATCTACTGTGCAAATTGTTTTGCCCAAAGCAAATCACTGAGCTGCTGTTAAAGGAAGGTTCAGGCTAAATTAAGAAAATAAAACTGGAAGGGAAGAAAATAAAGAAGAGGAGAAGAGCCAGGGGAAAGAAAGAGAACCCTGCCAGCCTGGCAGGCATGGTGGGTGTTGTGTCAAACGTTCCTTTATATGCTAACAAAACAATGTGATTTTTCAAGAAAAATCCCTAGCCTTGCCTTCAGAGTGGACAATTGTGCTGAGAAACGAAATAGGAGAATACAGTTAATTTAATTTGGGTGCGGGGAAACAGCCCAATGTCAGGCTGTGGTATGTGACGCTTCTGGAAGTCGTGCAGGGTTGCAGGGTTCACCGCGCTGTCCCCACTGGTCGGGAAGCCGTGCTGGGAGTTGGAAGGGACCCACAAGGATCACTGAATCCACAGACCCCCTCCACACAGGAACACCTGAAATCCAAACAGAGTGCTGGCCAAACAATCCCCGAGCTCCAGCACTTGGGGCCGTGCCCATTCCTCAGGCCCTGTCGCTGTCCCACTCTGCTCCGGGCTGAGTGTGCAGGGGCTTGAGCTGCTCCTCACACACCTCGCCCTCCAGACCTTTCATCACCTTGGTAGCTCTCCAGACGGTCTCTCCTGTTTCTATTCACAGGACTGATTTTCAGCTGGATGTGCTCCCTGTTCTGGTTCACCAGCGGGCTGCCCATGTCACTGTGTGACATCCTCAAGTGGCAGCAGAGGTGATAAGCAGTTGAAGGGTGTTGGGGAATGACCACAGCTGGGTGGGCATCCCCGCTGCTCCTCTGCCACCCCACCAGCACCAGTCTGCGACTCTTTTGCCCCTGCCACTCGCTTCGGCTCAGAAGAAGCCAAAGGGCCATTTCAAGAGCCAGCACAACTGCTTGTTGGCTGCAGTGTAAACAGCCCAAGCGAACATCAATGTGCTGAAGATAACTGTGAGAATGTCGAACCAGCACGGGACTGCTGCCCCCAAACCTGTGTGTGCTCAGTGAGCCTGAGTGGGGGAAAAAATAACTGGAAGAAAGAGAAGGCTGAGGCCCAGAAGGGCTGAACCAGGCAGCAAAGGACCATTGGAACTTGAAGCGGGGCCCCAAACTGCAGTAATGTCAGTTTATAATAACCTGAGCATCACAGAATTGCTGCTCTTTGTCTTCAGATCATTTTCAGTGTATCGCCTGCTTCTGTCACGCTCTGTAGTACCCAAGCAGCAAGCCCAGTGCTTCCTCTTTGATTCCATAACCTGATATGCTGCCTATCATGCAGCAAATCTGGTGCTTTTGGGACACTGTGAATTTGCTGCGTATTCATCACACAACTGCATCATACAGGGCAAGAGCGGAGCTTCCTGGTCAGGTTTCCGGCACACGTGTTGGACAATAGGTCAGCACAGGTCTTGGGGACATGTCCAGGCTCTCCAAACACGCAGCCTTCCCATTCCATCTACAGTATAATCTTCAGAAATCTACACAAGCCATTTTTTTTTTCATGTCAGAAAAAGAAACCCCCCAGAAAACATGCACACAGGGTAACCTGGAGCGAGAGCAGCAAACACAGTGAGAAACATTTGCCCAAGTTGCCAAGGAGAAATGCCAGCAGCTCTCAGCTCTGGAGTTTTTAAGGCTGGACAAACATGTACCGGAGTGAAGAGGGACAGCCCAAAGCAGATCCTTCCCAGCCTTACATTCCTGTGATTCTCTGCAAGGGAGGACTAAGATGACACTGCCCTGGCACAAGGAGCAGTGAGCACAGTCTGTTCTCTGCTCTGCAGAATATTCTCTCCTGCAGCAGCCTCTTGCTGGGACAGCGCACAGCCCAGGGCAGCCACCATGCTCAGCCCAACAGGGGATTTGTATGCAGTGAGACTGTGCATTCATGCACGAGGGAATTAGCAGAGGCAATGGTGCTCTGCCATCGTAATGCAGAGCGAGGCTGGAACACGATGAGGGTTTTTTGTCTTTGGTGTTTTTTTGTTGCTGGGCTGTGGGGTTTTTGTGGGGCTTTTTTTCTTTTTCGGGATTAAAATAGGCAGAACAAGAGTCGGTTGTTGTTTTGGGGAAGAGGAAAGCGGTTGCTGTCAAAACGTTTCACCGACTTGGCCAAATGGCCAAGCTGGCCCTGCCTGCAGCGCACACCGACTTCAAAGGGCTTATCTTGAATAAGGATTAGCGGGAGCCAGATCTCCGCTTCCTACACGCATTCAGCTGAGGGTAAATGATATGCAAGCCAATACCCAGAGGGTGTGTTTTCCTTCTGAAGCCAGCCACATTGCCAGCACCTCTGCCAGCAGGTCTGCGGGATCGATGTCCCTTCAGCAGCATGCGGGCGCCCAGGGGCAGCGCGGCCGTCACCCGGCGCTGGGAGCGGGGCTGCTTCCAAGCACAGCCGCCACCAAACAGCGGGGCAGGCCCCGCTCCAGCAGCGAGCAGCCCGCTCAGGAGGGGTGTGTGGCTCTCAAACAGGATGCAGGCTGAATAAACCTCCATTCCTGAAGAGGGTGGTCCCCGAAGGTCAGGGCTGCCTTCAATGGGGTGGCGGTGTGAGAGGAAACTGCCTCAGAGTGTGCTTTCATAATGCTCCGACTGTGAATAAATTCAGCTTGTTGTACTCTGGGTTCCCAAGAGTTAGTCATCAAAAACGTGAATAGGAGAATAAGGTTAGGAAAAGAACAATTCTCCAGCTGAACTTCCATCCCGGGATGAATGGGGTCCCTCTCCCCTCCTCCTCTGACTTCAGACAAAGGGCTTTGCAAGGCCGTGCAGGAATTCACTTTGCTGCCTGGGAGGAACGTATGCAGTAGGTGACACAAACACATCTAGAGCACAGCTCAGGTGGGGTCAGCTGGAGCGCGTGGCGCAGCATGTGCCCATTGGCTTTTGAACATCTCCACACTGCAGCCTCTCTGGGCCATCATGTTCCAGCTGAGCACAGACAGGTGGTGACCAGAGACACGATGTCGCTGTAGGCCGCTCTGACACCTTTTGTCTTCCTGGTAACAGACTGGACAAAAGCACAGTGTCACACAACATGTGTGACACCCACTGACCCTGGTTCTGGTGAGTCTGGGTGTAAAGATGTGGGTCAGGGTTGATTCATGCTTTGCCTGGTTGCTTAATTATGAACATCAGTCAGTCAAAGAGAATGTTGGGTGCTGCATGGGATTAACACACTGTGGCCCTTGGGACCATCCTTGACTCAGGACAGAACCAACCACTGCTCCAGCAAGTGCTCCATTTACTGCAGGGCCTTTGAACCTGTCAGCACTAAATCCACAGAAAGTGATAGAGATATTTCATTCTTCAAGGCATAACAATTTTCCTGGGTGTATTTGTCTCTCAAGGCTCCAGAAGGTGAAGGGCCAGGCAGGGTCACACCTTCTAGTCTCATCTGTCCATATCAGGACTTTGCCCTGACCATCACCGTTACCAGGGCATCTGTCACTGTTGGGAGAAGATCTTATCTAAATCTCCACCGAGGCACATTTAGGCTGTCCAGGGCAATTGTGTGTTGCTCAAGCTGAAGTCACTGAAATGTTTCAATTAATGGACAAACACTGTCTGTCGCTTCCCTCTGTGTGACGCACAGAAATCTGTCTGCTTCCTCCCAGAGCACAGGACAGCATGTCTAAGCCACTGGCTACTATAATTATGAGGGGATAAGCATTTATATGGCACTGTAAAGGTGAACTGAGTGCTTTGCAAATTCAAAACCCACTAATCTCATTCCCAAAGAATTCAGAGTTAAACACGGTCAAGGAAAAAAAATGAAGCAGTTGTCCTGAGGAAAAAAAAACAGATCCTGCGGAGACCAAGAATCCCTCAGGAAAAAGAGAGAGAGGCCAGGGGCTGGGGGCATGGAGCCCACTCTGAAATACGGGAGCCTCTCCTCCAATCTGCTGTGGACCTCATGGATGTGGCCAAGAGGGCCAAAGGCATCCTGGATTGTATCAGGAATGGTGTGAGCAGGACTAGGGAAGTCATCCTGCCCCTGTACTAGGCACTTGTGAGGCCTCGCTTCAAGTACTGTGTTCAGTTTGGGGCACATCAGTACAGAAAGGACATGGAGGTGCTGGAGCAGGTCCAGAGAAGGGCAGCAAGGCTTGTGAAGGGCTTGGAGAATATGCCCATGAGGAGAGGCTGAAGGAACTGGGGCTGTTTAGTCTGGGGAAAAGGAGGCTGAGGGGAGACCTTATTGCTCTATTCCAGTATCTGAAAGGTGCTCACAGTGAGAGCGGGGCTGGTCTCTTTTCACTGGTAACTGGTGACAGGACGAGGGGAAATGGCCTCAAGTTGCACCAGGGCAAGTTTAGGTTGGATATCAGGAAAAACTTCTTTACAGAAAGAGTTGTTAAGCACTGGAATGGGCTGCCCAGGGAGGTGGTTGAGTCACCATCCCTGGCTGTGTTTAAAAACCATTTGGATGTGGTGCTCAGGGACATGATTTAGCGGAGGGTTGTTAGTTAGGGTAGGATTGTTGGGTTGTGGTTGGACTCGATGATCTTTATGGTCTTTTCCAACCTGAGTGATTCTATGATTCTATGATGATCTTTGGGAGTCAAGGAATCAACTAAGTTCTTCTCTGTTTAAAACTGATATCACCTCACTGTACACACATGCAGCTACCAAAATAAATGCAGGCTACAGAAGAGCGCCATTGCAAGAGAGCTCAGGAGGCTCTCAGGAAGCAAGAGAGGGAAACAGGGCAAAAGGAGAGGAAACTCCAAAGAGGAGAATGTTCCTTGTGAGTGAGGAGGGAGGAAGCTGGTGAAAGGATTAAGAAAAGAGATGTGTCATTAAGGTGTGGGGGAAATGACTGCAGATTAACCTTTAAGTTGGGCTAAAGGGAGTACAGGAGAACCTGCAGTGAAACTGTGCAAATTACAGCTGCTGAAGCAAGGAATGGGCAGAGCGTGTAGAAAGACTGAAGAACTGGTGATAGAAAAGCAAGGGCCACTTTGAGATGATACTAAGACAGAAATAAAAGCTTTGGATTAGGCCTTGAATGAGAGGTTGGTTGTAGGAAAGAAAAGAAAAACATTGCCCCCCGAGTATGACATATCCTGAGCCTGCCCCGTTGCTACATACACAGCAAGGACCTGGCACTGCATTTGGAGTTACATGTGATCATATTAGAGGGGAAAACATGAAAGAGAAATAAGACTGATTTTATCAGGCTGAAGGGAATGCAAAGAGCATGGGGAGTAACTGTAAATACCTGAATTCTCTGCACCTGGAGTAAGACGTGGCCGGGGGACTGATTTGTAGTCGTGGTGACAGAGAAGCAAGGGCCCCTTGAAGTATTTTTCAGCCCTGGTGAGACACGCTTGAAAACAATTTGTTGCAACTGATGTGTCTCTATTCACTTTGATTTACAGGATAATTGTACTGCTATCTTCGGGATTCTGGTATTCCAAGATTTGCAGAAGATTCTACTTATTTACAACGTTACAGCATCAGGCAACGTGTGATTCTCGCTATGACCAAATTCTGTATTTCAGTTATTTGCTTGTTATCCATCCTGCAGTTTTAGTGATGGTGATGAATAAAACCACCCTTGACACTGAAAGGTGCTTCTTTTTAAACCTTAGTCTTCAGATTTTATGAGCTCTTAACACAGAAGGCAAAGGTAACATAAAGCAGAGACTGAAAGAAAACAGCAGGAATCTGTGTGTGTCTGGGATCGCTGCGGAGCTTTTTAGACAAGCAAGTGAAAGCAATGGCTGGGGTGGGAAGAAGGTTCAAAATAGCTGTAGGCTGAAAGACCGTGTGGAAGACCAAGAGACAAGCAGTGATAATGATAGTCATCTAACAGGGATACACAGCTGTGAAACACGCTTAGAGTGAAACGTCCTTCAGTTTGGACACTTTCTGAGCCACGTTACCCTCTGCTCATGTTCTAGTAGCGCATTACAGACTGTTGGAGGCTTTTCACATTCACGGTCTCCTGTGCAGATGTCACTCAGAATTTCCACGCAGCATTTTAGGGGCTGGTAGTCCTGGGCCCAGTTTTCATAGAGCTTTTCAGATGACAACACACAATTTTATGTTTCTAACGCAAAGAGCAGACAATGGAAGTAGTTGCTGCCGCCCATCTGTCCTCGTTGTGATTTTACTGATCTATAGTGTTCAGGCCATGCCATTTTATTCATGCAAGTGACTGATCTCATGGAAAACAGTAAATACCTTCTCTCAGTTTTCTGGCATCCTTCTTTGCTGATAAAGAAATGTAAACAAGTGCAAAGCACACAGGACCTCAGCTCTCAGAGCACACAGAGGTGTTACTGTAGCTTTTCCTCTGCTCGGTATATTTTTCTCTCTTCCAAGAAAACAGGTGAGGTTTGTTGGCAGGGGTTTCATATGCTGCTTTGTGGTGCCTGGACAAGCTGTCACTTTGCTTCCTTCCCACAGGCAATCCAAACAGGCGAGGCTGCCTCTGGAGCCCCTCTGTGCCTCTGATCACCTGCCACTTCTTCTGGCAGTGCTTGAGCAGGAGTGCTGGGCTCAGGGCTTACAGCACCATACAGCTATGACAGGTACCCGGTACAAGGCCAGCTCAACTGGCACAACTGCCATGAAAGGCAGTTTACTTAGGATAACGAGACACAGCATCAGGCTCACAGCACAACTGAAAATGGCCATGTGTCAAAGCAGTGTCAATGGCAAGGAGTATCAGAATTTCTGCAGATTGCCAAGGACAAGACCTAAGTCTTACAGATATCCCCTTGAGCTTTGTGCCCAGACAGCAGCCCGGAACCATGCAACTGGACATCCCTTCTCATGCATGACTCCTCATGCGTGGCATCCCTTCATTACTTGTGTACTAACAGTATGACCCAATGGCTGCCCACAATCTAATACTTGACCCACGCTTGTCTGCAATGTTCTTGCTTTTAGTGGATGTTCCCCATGTGCGGTCGCCTTGTATTACATGGCCTTACTTAACTCGTGGTCACTTCTGTCACCTATTTCCCACACTTCCATACAAAAGCAGACTTCATAAAAACAGAGACACAAACAGTTTCTTTTAAAAAAGCTCATCACTTCTGTCTATAGCTGACCTCTATGCCAGTTTCCACTGTGGTCTGATTCAGCGTGTATGGAATATATGAGTGCACGTAGTTAAATCTCTCTTACAGTTTGACTTTCCTGTTTCATATTGGCTCTCCCTTCTTCACTGTGCATTGCTGATGTCAGTCTGCAATCTGTCTAGTTCTCTTCCTCTGAACTATGTGTCTTTTTCTTATCCTCAGTTGTACTTCCATGCCCATCTGTACCATTATTTTAATTATCTTTGAACAAATATTCATAGTACTTCTGAACACATGTCAGTGCCCATTTTTTTATCCCATCTCTTCCTTTACTCTGTTTTATGTTCAGTTTCCTCTCACGATTTAATCAGTAGAAATTATATGCTATTATTATCTTTTCCTTTTGAGCTGATTTAGTCATAATAACAAGGCTTAAAGGGAACGAGCCAAGTCTTGCTGCAAGATCTGATCCAAAGCTCATTACCATGGTCACTATTTTTCTGATCATCTTCCTACTAGATTTCCCTGCTTCTATAGACTCTTGTCAGATCTGATAACATCTTAGATGAAAAATGCTTTCCTCTGAGTCCCGCGTCTAGCCTACACCGTGCATTGTGTTGGGAACCTAAAAGGTGTTCAAACGGTATCTGATCTGACACCTTCTTGCAGGATGCTCTGTTCTGAAGTGCTGCTTTTCCTTCTATTGCTTCTGATAAGGCAGCCCACTAGAAGTGCTAAATTCTGACTCAGTTCTACCCTTTGGGTGGAAGGGAACCATTTACATGTTTGTAAGTCGAGATGCTGGTAACATATCTGGTTTTAATTTTCAGAGATACTGGACTGGCAGCCCTGTTGAAACCCTTGGTTAGTACCTTTATTCTCTCTAGCAAAAACTTTAGCCTCCGCTGTGACAGTTCCCTCTGTGTGACATTTTGTTGACAATCTCCCAGTTAATCATAGAATCCCAGAATGGCTTGGGTTGGAAGGGACATCAAGGATTATCGAGCTTCAACCCCCCGCCACAGGCCAGGCTGCCAAATTAGCAGACTTCCATCAGGTTTTTCTGGTGAGCCACCTAGTAGGTCCATTTCTTGTTGTGCTTTTGGGAAGGAGACATTTAGCTTTACTGAGCAGGCATTAACTGCAAGCAGGTAACAAAAAAGGACTCACTTTAAAGAAAGCTTCTGGAGCTTTGTTTGGGTAGATTACAGTCTGTCGTGTGAGTCATCTTTGTCTCTTCTGTTGGGGTTTAATCTAAAATATCTCAGATTTCCTTTATGTGTGAGCTATTCAGTGGGTAAAGCTGTGAGTAATTTTACGCTGATATAATAACTTATGTCTGTGTTCTCATGAAATGAGACATCTTTTCTGCTTTCCAGAGTTTATGTTTCCTGTAAACCAACTAAATCACAGGAAAGAGATTTCTTCTGCGTTCCAAGCTGGCAACAGAAAACAACAAAACACCAGATTCAGGTTAACAGCTGAAAAACACTGAGTGCATGTTTTTCTTGATAAGCTCACATGAAAATATGTGCAGTTCATTATAAAGAATGCAATATAAATTCCCTAGCCGTCAATAGTTTTTAAATTGTATAGCTCAGTCTAACACAAAAAGTAGATAGTAGATGCTTTAAAAAACAATTAGTTTTCCAATGGCTAGAGCTACAAAGGATTGTAATACCAGACCATCAAAGTAGGTACAGTAAATTATCAGAGAAACAAATACAGACTTCCCTTAAATCAATGCCAAACTGTGCCAGTGGGCTTTGAGGCATCACGTTAGGATAGTGATAGTGCACAGAAGGAGCTATTCATTCAGAGATTTCTTAGTCCTTCCAAGATGTGGGAATCATTTCGTTTTCCTAACAGACAGGGAAAATGAGGCGCAGATGCAAAAAGGTTTGCTGACAGTCTCAGAATGTGTGAATGAATGGAGAAAAGCTGAAATGTGCTGCCTTTGGCTCCGCAGGCCTCATTACTATTGGCACCAATAGGAAATGTTCTATTAGAGTTATCACCCTTTTGAGGTGTTGGATGGTCTCTGTATGGTTGCAAAACATTCTTGCATGGATCTATGTAAGGGCAGGGTGCAGTTTACAGTCTCCATGGGCCACACACATGGCTCATTCCTTCCCACATGCCCCATCGCTGCTTTCCCACCCCATGCTCCTCTAGGAACTTCCTGGTCCCCAGCTCTCACCTTTGTACCAGTGACTCTGGGGATTCCTTTGGATTTTCTTCTCCCATACACTGGAGAAGAAAAGTGGCTCATTAGTTCCCTCAGGGTTCCCCACAGTTCCCTCTTTTTTTTTCTTCTCTTTACCTCTCTACACAGGCGCTCTGTACAGCTACCCGTATCCTCACCTATCCCAGAGTCCCTTGCATATTGCACCAGGACTTGTGTTCCTCCCATGCCTTTTCTATCTGTCTGGAGAGTGAATCATTTCTGTGTCTGTGACAGGAAGGGCAGAGCCATGCTGGGGTATTGTTTATGCTGGGAGAAGATAACAGCAACTGTGCCTGACCTTTGATGAAAAGAATTACAGGCCAGATTGATGGCTACTGGATGCCCTCACCAGATGCCAGGGCCTCGTATATCCTGCATTATCCCCCTTCTCGGGATGAGAAGGACACTGCCTATGGATGTGTAAAAACATTTCCTAACAGTTTGGAATTGGTTGGCTGTGGTGTTCAAAAGCCATCTGCACTGCATCTGAAGAAAGGAATGTCACCAAGATGACTGTAAGGACTTGAAAAGTTGGCCGACCGATTCCCAAGCAGAGAGCACAGCTGGCTGCTGTTGGTGAAATTCCACACAGACTCACGACATTCCTGCCGCCCTTTCAGGCTCCGGTTGAAGTCAATGATTGACACCAACTGTGGGGCGGGGGGCAGAGTACGTAGGAACATGGGTCTTTGTGAAATTCAGTGTTGAACCCTCTGTATGAGGGTCATAAAGGCAGGCAGTCTGAGCATCCACAATGCCTTTGCCAATGAAGTAAACCTGGGTTTGTGTTTCCTCTGCAAAGCTGAGTCAGTTTCAAAGCAAGCTTTGCCCTGATGCATCCATTTTGTGTTGAAATCAAATTCCTGTTCTTATATTCTCTACTCCTTTGCCGATAAAAACAAGTTTGATCTCATAGATGTAGTCCTGATAAAAATAAATGAGCTTATCCAAACTGCAGTTAGAACTTAGTTTTTAACCTGCCTACCTTACTGAACCTTTGTCTGTCATTAATGTTAATTCTCACTGCCATTAAACAAATTATATTTACTTCACAGGTTGGGCTGCCTAAGCAGCATTGGACTCTGAATGCCTGTTTCTAACTAGTTTAGCATTGGATTTGGGAAGAATGATTTCCCAGTATCAATCTGCAAACAAAACAGATGTATTAAAACAAGAACATGTCAGTGATGTTTACCCAAGTCCTTTTTCCTCGCACATTGTTCACTGCACATCACAGTAATTTGGTTCTAGACATTTCCTAGTAAAGGATGTTGCTATCAACAAATTCTTTGAGTACTCTCACACATATATGTGCATAACTATTTTGTGTGTGTGTTACTGTAGCAGACAACCAGACATATCTGACAATCTTGCTTTATCTTTCACAAGCTTTCTGAGTGAGTTCAAGGTTTTGTTGGCTACCACTACTGCGTAACGATTCATCCACACACATCACAATTGCTCGATTGATCGTATTTTTAGCAGCATGATTTGGTAATTGGTTCCAAATATAATTACTTAGGAAGACTCACACCTTTGCCCATCTAACACTGATACAAGAGAACAGGGAGGGGAGAAGGCGATTCACCGCATTCGATGTGAGAGAATGGGAGAGAGCTGCACAGAGCTCCTGCCTCCTCTTGCTGTCTCAGGTGGGTGGAAAGAATGTGGAGCTGTGGAGCTGTGCTCTTTCCCACCGTACCTACACAGCACAGCAAACAGCTGCTCAGGCAAGTCAAGAGCTGGATGCTGTAATCATCATATGTCCAGCAGGCTCACTCACTTTAGTGGAGCCGTGAATAAACACACTGACCCTTACTCATGGCAGATTATTATCTTGTGGTCTAGCTGAAAGTGGATTTGCTCGTACAGACATATTGTGTAGCTCTTTTTATGTGCATCTTTCCCTGTGGCAATACCTTGTTCGGTAGAACACAGCTGGGATGAAAGACTTGATGGATCCACAGTCATCCCCAAAAACTTAGAGATCAAATCATGTTCTCACAGAGCTGTTGTGTCATGCTACAACCAAATTCCATTTCCTTCATGTTTTCAAAGATCTCGTTTTTTAACAGCCTGTTTTTCTGAAGGCAGAAACAGCCTGAGGAGTTTTCTTATAAGCAGTGGACCAGCTGAATACAGTTACTTTGTGGAAGCAAATGCAATCCATCTCTGCTGTACCTGCTGCTGCTGCTGGGAATTCAAACCAGCAGCTCTGTGCAAATGCATGAAATTCAGAAAGTGCAGCTGGCTGGAACCAGGAGGTGAAATAGTGCAGCTGAGTTTCATTCCCAGGTGGATTGGAATGCTAAAGGAAAACAAACAAGCTCGGTGGAGGAAAATAAGTGAACAGATCTGTTTTACCTAGATTCAAAAATGTGGATGACAACCAAATCTTATGAAATAACGTATCAGCAGAGAGTAAGCAATTTTTATCTTGATGCTGTTCCTTTAAGCCAGCCTGAATTTTGTTGGGAAAAGGTCTCAAGGCATTGAGCAATCTCTGGTTTGGGCAATCACGTTGCTATGCTTCATCGGTTAAGCATAACAGTAATTCAGAAAATGAAGCCATGCTGCATCTGTCATATCATTTAAAATTTACTTCAGTATAGCAGGTATTTGAAGATTGCAAAATGAACCACATTATCCTGCAATATTCCTCCAACATTGGAATCTGCTCTGAACCTGATGAGTTTCTTTAGCTTCCTTAGGAGGAGCCAGAGGTTTCCTCCTTCCCCCACTCCCTGCAATATATTCCGGTCAATAACACTATTAAAATTCCAACAGTAATATACAACTCAGTAATATACATCTACAGACTATAGAGATATCTAAAATCAGAATACTTCATGAAAAACAGGCTCGGATCCAGGCACTTCCAACTGTAACGAGCTCTGATATGAACTTTGCATTCAAAAACCCTTTTGCAGCTTGGGCCTGAAGTTTTGTCCCAGGATCAGTAACAGATTTACAGCTAAATTTGTGACTGAATCGAGTTCGGGGCGCTGTGAGGAAACGGCGCTGCCCGGTGTGGGGAGGGCTGAGGCGCCATCGGCTGAGGCGCCATCGGGCAGCGCCGTTTCCTCACAGCCACCTTCTGCCCCCAAAACCCGGGTTGAACCATTTACGAGACTGTAGAGCCACTTGTGAGGTGGGGAAGCGCCACATGACGGCTATAATCACCCCGAGAGGCGGAGGACACACCGCTCCCACCCCATCTCCTCAGGCAGCCCCATCCCCGTTCCCGCCCCGCCGCTCGAGGCCCCTCCCCCCCCCCACTGGTATGTGGCGGGAGGGGGGTGAGAGTGGAATGACGCGGGCGCTGGGTCACGTGAGCAGCGAGGAATGCTAACAATGTAGCGAATGTCCCGACTGCGCCCCGCGCTGCGACCGGGACGGAGCGGGCGGACGGAGATGGAGAGCGGAGCGACCCGCCACGTCGGGGCCGCCGCCACCACAGCGCTGCGTGACGGAGCGCAGGGGGTGTAAGCCGAGGAGGTGAGGCGGGTTTGCGACGTAAGGGCGCGGCGGTGCGGCTCTTCCCATAGCCCGGCGGCCCCTCCATTCCCACCCCGGATGCTCCGCTTGTCTGAGGGGAAAGTTAGAGCTCGGGGCCCGGGGGAGGCGGGTGTCCCGCGTGAGGAAGAGGGGCGCGGGGCTGGCTGTCGCGTCCCGTCACCCCGCCCCCTCCCCCCCCTCAGGCCTCGCCGCTCCGTGCGGGGCTCTCCGGTGTGACAGTCCGGAGCGGGGGGACCCCTCATGCTCGGCCGGGGTTCAACTCCTGGGAGCTTTCCATCCCGGGCCCGACCCTCCCTTAGGGCTGTGTGAAGGGGCCGAGCTCCGGCCCCCTCCGCCTCAGCTTGCTCGGCCGGGCCCGCGGCTCGGCCTGAAGGTCACGGCCCGGCTCAGCGCCTCAGCCCCGGCCCTGCCCGCCGAGTGCGGGACCCGCGCCTTGCTGCGAATCGCTCTGCGTAGCCCCGGGACTGTGGCGGTCGCTGTTGGCCGCGTCCCGCTGCGCTGTGCCGGGCCGGCCCCTGCGTTTGGCTATTTAAGACCCGCCTGGACGCCGAGCTGTGTGACATGGTGTAGGGAGCCTGCTTTGGCAGGGGGTTGGACTCGATGATCTCTGGAGGTCCCTTCCAACCCCTACAATTCTGTGATTCTGTGAGACTCGAGCGCTGAGTTACTCTGGGACGGTTTTGTTTGCAGGGGGGAAGACGAGGGGGAATGATCTTGGGAGAAGTGCTCCTTTTGGTTCTTGCCGCTTTTAGCTTGCGTGCTCTTATAAAGAGGAGTGTGCTTTGTAACACAGTGAAATTCCTGGCCCCTTTTCCCTAGGTTAGACCTCCAGCACAAAGTGGCCAGGCTGCTTCCATGCATTTCGGAGCCAAAAAGCCCAGTGCGATGCCAGCAAATTGTGAGAAGGCAGTTGTGGCCATTCCTTAAAACTCCAGTCCTTACTTCTGCAGCCATCAGTAGTTATTCACCGTGCCGGCACAGTTAGAGGCTGGGAAGCATCTTGTCAGCTCAGGGTCTGCGACTTTGCTCCTGAAGCACAACTGAGCTTTAGTTTCTTGCCGGTGTTCAATCCTACAGAGCCACTGGCATATGCAGCCTGTTGCTGAATGAAGAAATGGGAGTGAGTAGGCAGTGCTGCTGGGATGGCAGACTTCAGCATGTGAATTCAGCGTGGCTGGCTGGTTGGTTGCTGCCAGGCAGCGATTGGTATTTCTCAGATGAAGAAAAAATTCTCAGTTACTCAAAAAGTTGTTCTGACCTCGTGTTGTTAAAAAGATTTGAAATGTTATTTCTTCAGAGTAACAGGCAGGCTTCTAATTGACAGAACATACAACGTTTTGGCAGGGGAAAAAGAACAGAACAGCGCCTTAGAAGTATCTAATCAGAATGGTTCGGAGCTCAGAAATAATTCTGAGTAGTCATTTCTCATGACAGCAAAAAGACTGTGTATATCTGTGCCATAGGCAAGGTGAGCTTTGAGATTTGGGTTTATCTGAGTCCAAATGTACAGTCACAAATCCTTAGACACACTGTTTCTTTTGACGCATAACCCTTTCACTTGCATATGGACTTTAAAAAGCAGGCAGCTTGTTTCTTTGTAAATTGCCTGTGATACTTAATGTCCTGATTTCTTGGCTGATCTTGAATATCTGGCTTTAAAAAAAGGACAAAACAAACTTCTGCAAAATATGAAGCGCATCTGCAGTTCTGACTTACAGTTGTTGTTCTTCTCATTTGTATCTCTGAGCAATCAGCGCTGCTTTCTAGTTTAGCTGTGCTGTGAATGCAAGCTGAAGAAGCTGCCAGCTGGCTTGACCTAGCTTTATTAGACTCAAGCCTAGGCTAAAGGTCACAGCAGTTCTTTATGTGAAGCATGTGTGTAAGTGGGAAGGCAGTTCTTTGTGGCAGAAAGGTGGGAAGGGCTGGAGTTCTTCCCGCACATCCCAGGCCTGTGGGTTGGCACGGGGTCTGAAAAGAGGAAGAACAGCCCGGATTCCTAAACCCAGCCATATGGTGCCTGCTGCTGTCAGGAAAGGAAGGGCGGTCATAGATCACTTAATTGCTCTGTATCTTTCAAGCGCTAGCGAGTTATGCTGGAGTCCTAAGAAGGCTGTAATGCTGTTTTGCTTTTTAACCCTTTGCTTTGGCTGTGTGCTATTTGTTGCTAAATTCTAAGTGTGCTCTCCAGCAGTTTGATCCTGGAGCTCTCAGCATAGGTGTGTACCACTTCTGGGCTCAGGGAGCTGGGGTGGGCTGCTGTTACCTTGTACGGAAATTTCCTTGGTGTGCTTAGTTAAGAGCATAAGACATAGACAGTACCTAAAGTGATCAGTCTGTGCTCCTGTATTTCAAAGTGCTCTGGAGATTATTTCAAAGGACTCTGGGGTCTGACCAGAGGGGTCCAGGGGAGGGCCACGAAGATGATCAGGGGGCTGGAGCACCTCCCCTATGAGGACAGGCTGAGGGAGTTGGGTTTGTTCAGCCTGGAGAAGAGAAGGTTGCGGGGTGACCTCATTGCAGCCTTTCAATACCTGAAGGGAACTTACTCCCAGGAGGGGAGTAAACTCTTCGAAAGGGCTGACAATAGCAGGACACGGGGAAATGGTTTTAAGTTAAAAGGGGGAAGATTTAGGTTGGATGTTAGGGGGAAGTTCTTCACTAGGAGAGTGGTTAGGCCCTGGAACAGGCTGCCCAGTGAGGTTGTGGATGCCCCGTCCTTGGAGGTGTTCAAGACCAGGTTGGACGGGGCCCTGGGCAACCTGATCTAGTAAAGGTGTATGTTTGGTGGCCCTGCCAGGCAGGGGGGTTGGAACTACATGATCCTTGAGGTCCCTTCCAACCCGGGTCGTTTTGTGATTCTGTGATCTGTGACTTGGCTGTAATTTGCCCTGTACTCAGTTCTTGGTTTAGTGGAGAACTTGACTCTCTTGACAGTAGCCCACGTGCCAATGAGGAGGTGATAATGGGCTTCAAGGGGTGTGTGCAGACTCCTGGCTTTCAGGTAGTCATCTGTTTGCTTGTCTGTGAGGGGTGGTAGTAAGTTGTATAGAAATGGTTGTTTTGTTGGAAATGCTGTAGCTGTCACAGGAACAGTTATTGCAGTGGGTGGAGTGTATGACTAGAATGCTTTCTGGAGAAGCTTTTCATGATGTATTAATAATAGTAATACTGCAGGCTGTGAAGCCCCTTTATAATGAGGGCTGAGAAAGAAGGTCCGCTTTGCTTCTGAGTGACCAACGATAGCAGAACTTCACCAGCTTCTGTTTGTGGCTTCAAAACAACTGGACGAAATTCTGAGCTTCTCAATGGAGCAGCAGGGTAAAGTCACTGTGCAGATGCTGGTACTGGTGGCAGAAGCAAACTTGTAGCATCAGTGCTATGTGATGCTTCTTTTTAATCCTTTTTCTGAAATGCATCTTTATGTAATGCTTGGCATGTAACAATCATGGAATCATAGAATTACCCAGGTTGGAAAAGACCTTGAAGATCATCAAGTCCAACCACAGCCTAACCAGTACCCTAACTCTAACAACCCTACACTAAATCATATCCCTGAGCACCACATCCAAACGGCTCTTAAACACATCCAGGGATGGCGATTCAACCACCTCCCTGGCAGCCTATTCCAGTACCTAACTACCCTTTCTGTAAAGAAGTTCTTCCTAATATCCAACCTAAACTTGCCCTGGTGCAACTTGAGGTCGTTTCCCCTCGTCCTGTCACTTGTCAATGCCACGAAGACTCAGTAAATAAAGAATTCTGATTACCTCTCAGTGCCGCAAGGATGTCACAAGTTGCAGAGTAGCTCAGTTCTGCTCCCTAGTTGTATAGCTGACCTCTGCTGCGTATCATAAGAGGGCTGTGAGGCTGTATCACAGCTGTGTTTTAATCTTATGTGAGCGGCCTGAACTTCTTCAGCTTTTTGTGCTGTTACTGAGTAGCTCCTTCCCTGTCTTCTTGTCAGGCACAGTTAAAGTATGCATCACCCTTTTGATTCCCTCGCCCTTGCACCCTTTAATAATAGCAATAATACAAAGAAATAAAATAAACCCCCTGGAACTGGGAGAGGGGCAATTCTTACCTTCAACATTGGCAAGAACATTCATGTGGAATGGCAAAATATCTTGTCACTTTGTTATTAAAATGCTAGAAGTTGCTATGGTTAGAATCATCAATATTTCCATTATAAGGCTTTTTCATAAACTCTTGAAACTGAGCTCAGCTTGTGTAAAACAAACAAAATCTGAAGTGGGGGAAAAACGTTTCATGAGCATGCTCTTCCCTAATTATGAAACAGGATAGGCTTGTCCAGGGTTTGGTTATGCAATGGGGTGGGAAACCTGCCACAATTAGGTAGTGTATGAAATTCTCAAGCTTTGTAGTTTCTGAGGTTTTTATTTTCATTTATTTTCAAAACAAGGCCTTGAAGAAAAATGCTTTTTTTGATGATGTCGAGAAAGCCTTTTGAAATCCTATTCTTGAAAACAGATAAAGTGATAATCATCATTAATGCATTAAGCTGCAACAGCTTAATAAGGTTAAACTGATTCACTTTCACTTGATTAATTGTCATGTTGTCCCTTTGGAGGTGTTTACAATATCAACTTAATTACGCGTGCTTTCTGTTTGCTTTTGTTTCAGACGCCGTCGGTTTGTGAAATGATGACTCCAAGGATTTTCTGTAGGAGATGTGAAGACTGTGAGCTGAAGTAAAATGCTGGCAGGAACCTCTTGAGGATTTTGCCATTTTTCTTTTTCCCTTTGAAGGATTTATGTTTACAAGAAATTGATACCGTGAAGCGACACTTCTTAGAAATAAAGTAGCTAAAAAAAAACTACCAAGAATAAAGCTGTATTTATGCTCAGAGAAAACTGGATTAACAATGAGGCCAAAGACTTTTCCTGCTACAACGTATTCTGGAAACAGCAGACAAAGGTTACAAGAGATTCGAGAAGGTTTAAAGCAGCCATCCAAATCTTCAGGTCAGGGGCTGCCTATTGGACCAGGCAGTGAAACTTCTCTGGACCCTAAGATTTTAGTAGGGAAGGATGCTGCAAGGCAGCAGCAGATGAGACAAACGGCAAAGTTTGGACCTTATCAGAAAGCTCTGCGAGAAATTAGGTATTCTTTGCTACCTTTTGCTAATGAGTCGAGCAATACAGCAGCTGTTGAAGTGAATAGGCAGATGCTCCAGGAGCTGGTGAATGCGGGTTGTGATCAGGTACGTATGAGTTGGAAGAGAGGGGAATTGTCACTGTGATCAAAATAAGTTTATGCTTGGTCCTGAGGTAACAATGTTGATAATGGTTATCAAGTTTACTGGTTGTAAAAAATGCACCAACTCTTTTGGCAGTCGTATTGCTGTGTGAATAGCTGAGCAGATGAACTTGCTGTTGAGAGGCATGTCTAGTGTGAGGTTAATTCGTGTTATGAAGATGGTTGTGGTGACCTCTAGGACTTCTGTAATTTCTTCATTTGATGTATAAGGCTTAACAGGGCAGCATGTTTTTGTTGGGTTTTTTTTTTTTTCCCTTCTCAATACTGTAGCAAGTTCTATCTGTGAGTATTAGGGTGGAATTCTGTCTAATATGTCTGAAAGGAACCTATATCCAGGAGGGGATTAAACTCTTCGAAAGGGCTGACAATAGCAGGACAAGGGGAAAAGGATTTAAGTTGAAAGAGGGAAGATTTAGGTTGGATGTTAGGGGGAAGTTCTTTACTAGGAGAGTGGTTAGGCCCTGGAACAGGCTGCCCAGGGAGGTTGTGGATGCCTCGTCCTTGGAGGTGTTCAAGACCAGGTTGGACGGGGCCCTGGGCAACCTGATCTAGTAATTGTGGAAGTTTGGTGGCCCTGCGAGGCAGGGGGGTTGGAACTACATGATTCTTGAGGTCCCTTCCAACCCGGGTCATTCTGTGATTCTGTGATTCTATATGTCTAAACTCCACTTGCTGTCAGAAGCAAATGAAAAGAACGATGTATGTATTCTTTGAAGAAGCTTGCTTGCTGTTTGCAAGGAACAAGTGTAATTGGATGCATGCATTTTCTTCCTTACCTTCTTTGCTTCCACCAAGGGAGGGTAGTCCTGTCTCAGATAAGGAATTCAGCACAGAGATGCTTGTTTTTATCATCCTGAGATGGGTGTTGGAATACAAGAGCTGCTCTGAAAGTAGTGCCTCTTATTTTGTTACCTGGGTCTACAACATCAGAGACAGATGTTGGTGGGATGGTAGTAGGAGTTGAACCTTCCCACCAATATTCCATTGCATTTTGTTGCTGTGCAACAGGTGGCAGCAGAGGGTCAGTCTGACACAATGGTGTCTGACACGGAAGTGCAAAAGTGTGCCATTGAATTCCTCCTCCTGGGGAAAAAATGGCACCCATTGACATTCACACAGAATCACAGAATCATCAAGGTTGGAAAAGACCTAGAAGATCATCCAGTCCAACCATTACCAATACTTCCCAGCTAAATCATATTCATCAACACAACATCCAAATGTTTTTTGAACACTCCCATGGTCGGTGACTCCACCACCTCCCTGGGCAGTGCATTCCAATGCCTGACTACCCTTTCCGAGAAGTAATACTTCCTAATGTCCAGCCTGAATCTCTCCTGGCGCAGCTTAAAACCATTCCCTCTAGTTCTGTCATCGATTACACTAGAGAAGAGGCTGACCCCCAGCTCACTACAGCCTCCCTTCAGGAAGTTATAGAGAGCTATAAGGTCTCAGTGGCACTTGCTGAATGTTCATGGGGACCAAACGTTGTCTGTGAGCTCAGTGAGGCAGCAGATGGAGCGTCTCCATGGTGGCTACAATGGGTCACCTCCACTGGTGCATGTTTTGAGCAGGACATGCAGGCTCTTGTTCATCACTGGCAAAAATGCATAACTAATGGTGGTGACGACTGAGAGACAGAGCAAATTCTAAGCTACAGAACACTATTAAATAGCGTTATTGTGCTCTTTGTATCTGTTGTAGTTTCCATGGAAATGAATAAGAGGCATTGCTTTCAGATCAGCCTATGTATGCTCTCAATTACGACCTGGAACAGATCACGGCCTCTTTATGCTTAGCTGCACACACCTTGGTTGTGCTTTGAGTTTTGATACTGACTTTCGCCTCTGCCCAAGAATAGCTCAAAATGTCTCTTTTGCCAGGAAGATTCTTTTTGCCCAGGGAGGTTGTGGATGCCCCGTCCTTGGAGGTGTTCAAGGCCAGGTTGGACGGGGCCCTGGGCAACCTGATCTACTAAATGTGTATGTTTGGTGGCCCTGCCAGGCCAGGTTGGAACTACATGATCCTTGAGGTCCCTTCCAACCCGGGTCATTCTGTGAGAGAGAGGAGTGTGCTGTTCCTGGTTCAGGTTCTCATTGCTGAAGGAAAAAACTTCCCATCTAACTAAACAACAGTTGTTTTTCAAGCTGAAACAGTTCTCAGTCCTTGAAGTAAACTATGTTTAACACTAACGTGCTTTCTTTGGTACTTCCTTGATTTCAGAATTTAACCTCTGTTCACTAATGGCAGAAACTTAATCAATTGGCTCTCTTAAGCTGTATCCCAAGTCTGTGTAACAAGGCAGTCTGCATTTCTTTGGAGCTGTATAGGCATTGATTAGTGCTGTTCCTATTCCGTAGAGTTTATGCTGTGCAAGATTAGAGATTGTAGAGCCAGTGAGAAGTGCTGCAGTGCAAATGGACCACTTTCCATTTCAGTGAAACAAGGTGCTGTAGTGAACAATAATTCAGCTTGTGGAACTGGAGTGTTTGTTGTCATCTTAAGTGTGCCATGAAAGCAATGTGTTATAGAATTCTACTCTCCGCATTTCCCAAGCTGTTCAGGATGAGAACACTCCCTGTGCATATGAGCCAAGGTTAAATGAGCACAGCTGGATTCGGGATTGGAAATGTGTGTTTGGTAGGTTACATGGACAAATCATTCACACACAGAACAAGCCTGTTGAAATCTTGGAAAGCATTTTGAGTGCACTGCAGCACACAAATGTGAAGCAATGTATAAAACAGAAATACCTGAGCACCTGTTAAAATGTCTTGGCATTATGCATAGTGTAATGCACTGTACATGTGATATTTTTATCTGTTTTGCCTTAAATGTTGATTACAATGGTTTTACTTATTACAGGGCATAGAGAATGTTCTAATGCAGAGATTGTTTGCTCCCTTAACTTGGTTCTACATGTTTATGTTTTTATCACTGGCTGTGATTGTTCCATCTCAGCATTTAACTTTCTTCCCCAGCTGTGGCTTGGTACATGGGAATGGATTGATTGGGGTTAACCCTTTGGTGTGTTTGGAGTTCAAAACCTAAGCATAAGCAGGATCGCGTTTGGCTAGAGACCAAGCAGGGATTCCAGAACTGGATTCTGGTGTCTGAAAGTGCTGTTTCCTGATGTGGGTCCAGGCCATATGTAGCTTTGCCCTCCCAGAGCTTTGTGAATGAATGGAGCTTCTTCAGTTGGTGTCATTGGTATCCGGCCCTGGAGAGTGGTGTCCAGTGACAGCCCTGATTACTACATCTATATTCTTCCTTTTCTTCTGGTGCCTGTGCTGTTTTGAATTAACAATTGAACTGTTTCGGAGCGTAACATGAAGTAATTTCATCAGCCATTCGCAGCTCCCTTGCCCTTGCTTGTGAATCAGAACTTCAAAATCTCTAGTGTGGGACCATCTCTATAGTCCAGTGGGCAGCTAATGGATCTCCAGCTTAACAGAGTAAAATCACCTTCAGTTTCTTTGGGGTTGGGTTTATATACATCTGCACCCAGTGCTATTGTGAGGCTGGTAAGTGGGCTTTGCTGCCTTCTTTCCACTCTGTCCTGGGCTCTTATTTTATATAAATATTTTTGCCACTGCAGACTTTCTCAAATGCCAGATAGAAGCATGTGAGAGTGGAAGGACTTCAACCTGTGGGTGACCTACTTTAGCCTTTCCTTCCAGCAAGCTTCAGAGTACAAGATTTTATCCCTCCTGCCCTGCAGATCCTGTTTTGCAGACTACTAATCAGATGCTTAGTGGTTACAAGTGTCTGAATCTGATGAATTGGTAGATTAAGAAGCTCTAATTGTGGGTGTTCTAGGAAGCATGAGAAACTATAGCATTCAGTTATATGACTGTAACATTGTATTCATCTTGTGTGAGCTCCATTATCCAGTTGATACTGTTAGGTGTTGTAGGTGGTGGTGTTGGGCAGTAGTCCTGGCTGTGGTGATGATCCATTCTGATGAACACTGTGCCAGGGTCAGCGTTCTTCCCTTTATTTATTAGGCCATTCTAAGGATTTCTGGAAGGATGGAGGGGAGTGGTGGCCAGGAATGAGGAGTTACATTTTTAACAATGGGAAAACTGGTAAGGGAAGGTGAAGAGAGAGAGAGGTAGGATTAAGGTTAGTTTGAAATTGTCTTAAAGAAAAATGAAGCATCATAATCTATTATTCCTTTCTTCTTGCTATGTGAAAGACCCACACAGACAGGAAATTGATTATAGGCTGGTTGGTAGACTTAGCAAGCATGCAGAATGTGGTGAAATTCAGACTAGATACAAGACTCGTGTCTTTCAGTTACAGCTGTTCTAGGTGTACATGCAGACGTTCTTATAATCAATTAGGAAATTGCAAGAGTCCTTTTGAATGGCCTGTGTTCCTTCACAAAAGTTTGTTTTCAGCTGTTTGTATTGCTTATGGTTTCATGGTGACGTTTGACTCCAGAAACCTTATGAGGAGTTTGCAATTGATATGGCAGGTGCCGAGATTATGTTTTAATTAATCATAGTTCTTCTAAAACAAGCAGAGTAGCTTGTCTGTTCTTTGGTGAAGTCATCTCTTCAGCAGTAATTATCTAGTGAGTACTGATATTTTTGATTAGAACAGGACAAATTGTTTTGAGACTTGAAGAACACAACTGCAGAAGGCCAGACCTTATTTGTTGCAAAATCTTCAAGCCAGAAGGGCTGGAAATACACTGTTATTTCCTCAATACAACTTCTTGAGCTTGAAAGTGTAATTTGAAGGGGCACAGAGGGTTGCTCCTGTGGGCTGACAAACCTCTGGAATCACCTGAGGCAACTGGTTGGCGCTTGGGTGCGGTGCTAAATACAGCTGCTGTTGTGCATTGAGTTCTTCTAATGAATAGATGCAATTGAGCATATGATCAGTGACATTCCACCAACCTGAATGGGCTGTACTGTACTTACTGTACTTCCTCCGAACATAAACAGCCGCTGACATTGTAGTTTAGAGTGGGCTGCAGCAGTTCTGGATGAACTGAGGAATGTTACACATTTGTCAGTCTTTTCCTCAAGCAGAGCCTTTCTCTTTGAGCCGCGATGGACTTTCTAGACAGTTTAAATGGGCAGCTATTTTTAACAGTGATGTTTTAGGATTTTTCTGAGGCTGCATATCGCTGGGAACAAGCAGCACGTACTGTACCCTGAACAACTGTGTAAATGTGAAGCATGAAAGTCCTTACGCTTCACTTCTTTTAATAAATATCTCTGTAATAAAGCTTGTACACTTCACCTGTGCTAGTATCAGAACATTCAGAAGGGGAAGATCTGTGCTTTGGTCCAGTGTATCTCACAAAACTGGACTGGTGTTTGTGGATATTGTAATAAGTACAAGAATATCAAGCTGACCATCTTGTCATCTACATTACACTGAGTTCTTGGGATTCAGTTTGTAGAAGTCTGTGGGTTGGTTATTTTTTTTCTTCTTGCAGGTTTGTCTTGATCTTCTGATCATGGATTACATCCTTTTTATCATTACGTCAAACTAGTGTTCTGTGTTGTAACTGCATATAATTCTTGTCTTTTTGTTTTGGTAACATTACAGACAACGTGTAGTTGGGGTTTTGCTTCTAGTAAAATACCTTTTGCAATGTATTTGCTGAAGAGGTCAAGCCTTGGAAAGGCAGCTTGCCTTCAAGGTGAAGGTCAGTGAATTTTGAAATGGCCCTAAGCAAATGGGGGAATTTATTTCATAACATTTGTCAGTCTTGTGACAGAAGTCTTCCACCCCGATAAACTATCAGAAGATTGCCTGGATTATTTGTCAGGGATATCAACTGAGTCATCACAGGCTCTTTTGTAGGTCAGGAAGGAATTTGTGGGTTATTGGGAAGGGGAAAAAAAAGGGGGGGGGGGCCATGTAATGAGGGCACTCACTGCTGAATGTGGGGGGGAATTTTATTTTAGTGACTGATGTAGATTTCATAATTCAGGCCAACAGTCTCCTGTGTATTCTTTTACAGTCTAACCTGAAGGTAGGTTGTTCACTCCATCATCTCTGCTAGCTATTTCAGGAGTTTGTTTCATAACCTTTAGCTGTTGTTTCTTTTATTTGTAACCTCTCTTCTGTTTTGACCTTTTCCTTATGTCTAAGAAATTTCCAATTTCTTCCAGGGTTCATCCATCAGGGTTGTAAGGGAGTGTGTTTTTGTACCCATATGCCTTAGGTTGGCCCCTTAAGTCATTTTAGTTTTTAAATGCATTGGAAAACAAGTGAGTCCCAGCTTTCCAGGAGCTGAAGGCAAGAGGTGAGGACTGTTCTTGAGCTGATACTTGCTGACTCCTCTCTCTTCTATCCCTGTTCTCTTGCCTCCAACCTTTCTATTAGTTGCTGTCACTTCTGATAACGTTGTCTTAGTGAATATGCTTAAATGCTCTAGGTGTTATGCATTTCCCATGGTGTATTTGGGAAGGTATTCTGTAGATTTCTTCTGTCCGAGTGTGTCTTGGTCCTACAGGAGGGCAACAAATGATTTTGCTTTCTCTTGCCTTTTCGCATTGGAAGAAATACTCTAGTGGTGGCAGATGGTTTGATGTGCTCCTTCTCATGACAAGATTTGTTTTGGCTTGGCATCTGCCTGTCGTTTCAGCACAGAGGAAGATTGCAGGACTTCTTGAATTCCTCCTATGATTCTTGATGATCTCCTTTCTTAGGTAAATTATGTGGAATATACTGGGACATCCCACTAGAATTATTTGAAATGGTAACAGGAATCAGATGCCAATTTTCAATTATAGATCCATGTCAATCTCAAATTATGTTAAACTGATGCTCCCTATTATCGTCAGGAAATCATTCTTGGAGTTAATATAGCAGTCTGAAATCATAAATTGGTGTAGCAAGCTACAGATTAACTTACAGTGGACGGTTGTGTTTATTGTAATTTAATTGCTAGGAAAAGGTCAAGCTATTAATCTTTGATGAGGCCATTTCCTTTTTTATTAAGGTCAGTAAGAGTTCTGCATAAGCATTAATTTCAGTCTCTGAATAGAAAAGCTTTTATAACCAGAAGCAAAGGTTGCCAGTAGCACAGCAGGAAGTTGCTATCACAATAGTATTAGGGTGTAACTATTCCTTTCACATTTGTGTCATTCTCAGCCTAAATCTTTGCTGTTGTTTGCAGCGTGTATCTGAGAGTGATGTATGCTGTGATTTTACTCTGAGCCTGGAGATTAGCATCTTTGCATGTGGATGTGGGTTTTTTCCCCAAAAAATTAGTAAAATAAATAAATAAATAAAATTGAAAGAAGCCTTGAAATTTGGAGAGAAATATCAGTAGGAGAGCTTCATGAAGAGGCTTCCTATGTGCTGCTGTCCTTAGATTAGAGGTAACATAAGGTGTCATGGAACCAGGCCAAAGCAGCCTGTCAACCATTGACAGATATTCATTTTGGAACATCTTTAATTCAACCTCAACTCATTTAATTCAGGTGTTTGTTATTTTTTGTTACACACTAAATGAAATAAAAGTGTATTTTAAAGCTGCTAATGGAAATCACTAGGAAGTAAATAAAGGCCCCTGACTGCTTCTCATGTTGTATAGAGGTATGTGCCATTTACATGGAGTAATTTTTCTAAAGCATGGATAAACATACATAGATGAACTTAGAACTTGGAGCTGCCTTCTTCCTCCTGCCCCTTCCCAACCCCCCCTTTTTTTGTTGTGTTCACAGGAAAAAAATACTTTGAAGCTACTTCAAAGTTACTTGATCAGCAGAACTGAAACTTAAATAACTTGGGGTGGGAAGGAGATGGGGAATTTCATCCATATCTTCTGTGGAAATACTGACGTTGCCCTGTATGTTCGCTTACAGTAACTTAAATTATAAGGGTTTAGCCAGGCATTTGATTATGTAATGTAATCTAATACACTAAAAGAATCAAACCTACTTTTGTTGTATTTTATTTGTAAAATATAATTGCCAGATTTGGTTGTATTTGCCCAAGGGCAGAATGACAATACTGTGATTCTATGCTTCCCAAAACCATGGTGGTACTGCAACCGTATATTTGTTCTCTTGAAATACTCAGGATGCTGGCTGGGTTCTTAGCAGGCCACTGCTGGAAGGGCAAACAGTGACCAGCCTGGCTGCACTGGGGAGGCAGTGAAAGGAAATTGCCCCCGCAGTGTGTGTGCTGTGTGACACAGTAGCAGTGCTGTTGGATCCCTGGGTCAGTGCTGTCAGCTCCAGCAGACCGCAGTGTGGACTCCCTGCATCACAGTGCTCTGTAACCATCCTGTAAGTCAGCCTGCAGCTCGAGTCCCCTTTTTTCTTGGGCTTGGTCTCTCTGTGTCTTGCCAGTGCATCTACAGAATCATAGAATCACCAGGGTTGGAAAAGATGTCCAAGATCATCCAGTCCAACCATCCATCTATTACCGGTATTTCCCACTAAACCATGTCCTTCAGTATAATATTAGATGTTTCTTCAACACCTCCAGGAATGGTGACTCTACCACCATGGGCAGCCCATTCCAGCACCTAACTGATCTTTCGGAGAAGTTTTTCTTGACATCCAACCTGAACCTCCCCTGGTTCAACTCGTGGCTATTCCTTCTCATCCTGTTGCTGTTTTGGGGAGAAGAGGCCAACCCCCACCTCACCACAACCCCCTTTCTGGCAGTTGTAGAGAATGGTAATGCCCCCCTGAGCCTCCTCTTCTCCAGGTTGAACAGTCCCAGCTCCCTCAGCTGCTCCCCATCAGACTTGTGCTCCAGACCCCCCACAGCTTTGTTGCCCTTCTCTGTACACGTTCCAGGTCCTCAATGTCTTTCTTTCAGTGAGGGGCCCAAAACTGAGCACGGCACTCAAGGTGTGGTCTCACCAGAGCTGAGTACAGGGGACAATCCCCTCCCTGCTCCTGCTGGCTGCACTGTTGCTGATACAAGCCAGGCCTTCTTGACCACCTGGGCACACTGCTGGCTTGTGTTCAGCTGAGCATTGATCAGCAGCCCCTAATGAGTAAAGACAGAGGTGAAAGAGAGACTTTCAAGCAGAGCCTTCTTGGTGATGGCAGCTGCTGTTTTTCATACTTACTGCCTGTTATGTTCTTTGCTCATCTGCTGCTGGTAACCAAAATACTTCTACTGCTGGAATATTTCTGACTCGCCACCACTTAGCGGCTGTCATACCTTCCCTGATGTCAAGTGTTTCTGCTGGGGTGGATCTGTTGACTCATCTTGATGGGATCACCCACCTATAGCACAATAGAAGTGAAACAGAAGGTGATCTTACCTTGCCATCTGTACTGTCACTGGCAGCTTACAGGTTGATATGTAAGAATCAGGTTGTACCCAGGAGATGTGTGTGTTCGTGTGTGTGATGACAGCAGTGTTTGCATGGTACCAGCTGTTAGCAAAGAACTTAATCCATAGGATTTGTTACTGCTCTGAATGTTTCTTTTTCAGTCTAAGTAAACAAAGTACTGATGTTTGAGGCTGCATTCTACTTCCCTGCAGTGCAAGAGATGGACTTCCCCTATTAGAAGTTTGTGCTCTTCATTTTAATTGAAGCCAAGCAATTAAAAATGTTTCCCTGAGAGGGAAAGGAAGAACAGAACAGGAGAGAATATGAAAATAGTTTTTAGATAATTATTTCTAGGTTAGTTCATTTTCTGGAGGCCAAGAACACTGCGTGCCAGTAACCTTCTGAATCAGGTAACAGCTGTGGCAGGGCAGCTTGTGAAAATAACTGCTCTGTGCAGCTGTGCTTTTAATTGTTCTTGGTGTATGGGTGTATCAGAAACTGTTACTGCAACACACGCTATCTGCTGCAAGCTTAGAAAAAAACAATGCAACATCAATGCAGAAAAAAGTTGAGGTTTAAATGTAGGTAAAATAACTGAACGTTTTATGATTGTTTTCCATATCCTTCGTTCCTCTAATGCACGACTTGTAAGTAATTTGATGAGGAGCATACAAAGATGAAGTGTATTAATCTTTACATAGATAAAATGATAGAATGGTGATGATACTACATGGTAATACACAGAAGTCCCTGCCCTGCAAATATATTGACTTTAGTAGGATAAGTGGCAGTGTGAAATAGCTGCTCTGTGTTTATATGGCCAGGTTGGTCTTGTTGTCCCCTATTTATGAATCTGTTGGATGTGTGTTAATTCAAAAAAAATCTAGGCAAGGGCTCAGAGATCATCATTGATGCTGCTTTATAACATCCTTCTCTTCATTTTTGTTCTTCCCCTGTGTTTAAAAGTAAATATATTCAAGGTTATTCTTTTTGCTACCTTCTGGTATTGCACTGGTTGTTCTGTTGCACCGTTTTCTGCTCTACTGCTTTGAATGGCCAGTATTCAAGATCTCCCTTGTTATTTTCTCCATGTGCCTCTGAATACCTCATATTAATTGCATAAGTACTTACAAAGAATTAGGAAATAATTATTCTATAGACTTCAACCTTGTTTTTCTTTTATGTTTAACATGACCTCTTAAGGAATTGTAGTTGCACATGGACTTGGACAGTGCATCTCATATATTTTTATTGTGTTATTCTCTTCTGTTTTAGTGCCAGGATGCTGCGGTCTGTGCTTAAATTTGGCACCTGTCCTACCTCAGCATTCCTTCTAGCCAGGCTTACTCTATTTGTTCTGTGTTCCTGGCAGATGTCAGCCTAATGAAGGTGAATAATCTATTTCAGTTAATGAACTGCAACCTTGGAACTATTAATACGTGCAGAATCTCTTGGTTTATGGAAACAGAAATCTGCCTGTCCCAATTAAAACATTTTTAAGTCAAGACAAATCTGGTCAGTACTGAGGTGTTCTATTCCAGATCCAAATAGCTGCTAAGCAATGTCTGTTCCACCTTGATGAAGCCTATTTTTTGGTTGTCCAACTCATTTTCTTCATCATGCCCTCAATGGCTCTGCTGACTGTGTCATGCCCAGACATGGGAGTGGGCAGCTGTCCACACACTGCAGCAGCCTGCATGTCTTCTCTTTAAAGAGCTCCGGCACTTGGTGTGCTATAAACTCATTTCCATCTTCTTCCTGTGGTCCTTTCTGCACCTTGGTGTGCCCTCCTATTCAGAAGATCATTTTATTATAGTCCCCGATGCTAGCACTGAGTTTATTGAATACTTTCTTGAAGATCTGTTTTGAAGAACCCATGAAATGCATGTGGTATTGCAGGCATGGAAATGGCGGGGAGGTGATGTTGGTGCACTGCTTTGCTGAACAAATTAGAGACCTGGAGGCTAAAAGATATGTACAAGTGAGCAAAACTGATCAGTTTGTTCCAGGGCACACGTGAGCCAGTTCCCCAGACTGCAAAAGCTCATCTGTGATGTCAGCAAATTCAAAAGCAAGCCACAAGAATTTTCTTTTGCATTGGTTTCCACCCCTTCCACCCCCATCTCTGCTTACTGAGAAGTGAACCTTTAGGGGTTTTTAACCACATGAAAGTAGCCTAGAAAGAGTATTTTTCAGAACATCTTCAGTGCTGTAAACTGCCTGTAACAGATCGGTTCTCCAGGAACTTTCCTGCGGCATGTAAGTGTTAGAAACTGCTGGAGGCTGAGAACTGCTGCAGCAGGTCCTGCTCCATGCTGACAGCAGGCCCAGGTACTCAGAGCAGCCGGTCACCTCCTGGGCTGTATCCCTGCAGGAAGCAGATGAGGGCCTGAGCTCCAGCACGTCTGCACCGGGCTGTGGTGCTGGAGGTAGTGCTGCCTTCTGCCAGATTCCTGGGAGGGTCAGAACGTCCTGCTGCCTGTCAGCATCTCTAGGAATGCTGTTTTGCGCAATGAGCTGTGCTTTGTGTTTGACAGTATTCCTCAGTTCTCGTAAAGAGATGTTTTCATTCTCTTTCCTTGTGGAGGGGAATGGATGTGCTCACTTCCTCTTTCCCTTAGCCTTGGAATGGGCCTATTGCTCTGCACCACACAAAGCCCTGAGTCAGACTACCAAGGGGCCATCATCCCCCTAGTACACAAGTTTTGGAGCCCACCAGTTTGGGGAAAATCTCACCCTCATGCTGCCATTCTGCTTCATTTTGCCACTTTCATGCAGGATTGTGGTTCCTTGGTCGAAGAAGAGGCTCCATGGAACTAAATTTCCCTGTGGCAGCTAATGGATAAAGGAGCTGTTACTGATGAGGAAACATAAATGGTTGGGAAAGTGCTGTCTGGCAACAGTGAGAGCTCAGGGGAAGCACAGTAAGGCTGATAGCCATTGCTGAAGGGCAGGCAGGGACTGAGTGCCTGAGCAGCGTGCAATATTTGATGTTGACTATGGGAGGAAAGCAGCTGGGCCACGGGGCTGGAACTTCTAGCACTGAGACATCTTTCCCCATGTGCCCAGCTGGCTGACCCTGAAGGTCCTGTGTTGCTCCATGTTTCACTCTGCTTCGTGGTTTTTATGTGCTTGTTTTCTAAAGTCCGAGCACGTGGGCAGATGAGTGGTTAACCCTGCTCAGAAGGCTGAACTCCCTCCTCTATCCCAAATGTCTTGATTCTAAGCTCCTTGCAATGGTTGTTCTTGCTGTTGGGAAAATAAAGGATTTGCTTTTCATGTAAAAATAGCTTTACTCTTTCCATACATGAGGAGCAATTGGGACAGGCATATTTCCAGGTCAGCGTAGAGATAGGGTTGGACAGCAAAATCTTCTGTTCCAAAAATGGGCTGGAACCAGCAACAGTTCTTACTGTACTGAACAAACCTTACTGGCTTGGAGAGGAGCAGGATCCCTTTTTTGGACGCACACTCAACATACCGGTGTTCTTCCACTTGGGAGCAGCACCCAGCATGGCTATAGCGAACACTTTGGTCTGTTAAGGACATAGCTTAGTTTTACGTTTTTCTCTTTGTTTGTTTGTAATTGCAGGTATGGCTTTTAAATAAAGGATTGAGAGTTTCTTAGGCCATAGCCTTGAAGGTATGGCTGAGCAGTGCCTACAGCTGTCAGTGCCTAGAAGAGCTGAGCAGAAGGGATGTGTGCAGGAGCAGTCTGTATAATTCCACAAGACTGTACTCAGTTGGGCACTGAGTAAATAAATGGTCAGTGTGCAAATGTTGGATAAAGTTGCTCTGTGCTTGTTTAGATAGTCCAGCTGGACTTTGGATTTTGTTCTCCATGGTAGCTGACTTGTTAATCTCTCGTGGTCCATTGCCATGTATTTGATTTATATGATTACGACGTACATCTTTGTCATATTTTGCTAGTCAGTATTTTTTCTTCCTTTAATCACAGCTTAGAGGTCTCTTTAAGGCCTTGAAAAGCGAATCAGCTGGAATTTTCCCTTTATCTTGACTAGAATCACTACAGAAGTAAGTAAAGAGCACAGAAGGGGAATTAAAGACAGCATTGAAAATGTTCCTTCAGAGCAAAAAAGCAGATTTAACACAAATAAAAATCTCAGCTCTGCTTCAGAGTTGCAAACTCTTGTATTCACCAGAGAACTGTTAAAGCAAGTCATTTTTGGCATACTATCGATCAGGGAAGCGTGACAAAGTGCAGTGGAATGCACTGTGCTGCGATCCAGCCTGTAGTGGTATATGATTTTAGTGCATGGAGCGCTGCAGGAAGTGCTTGGGGGTGGGGAGGCCTTTTCTTTTCCTCAGCTGCTGGGAACTGTGACCTCCTCCCTCACACCCCACCTGCACCAACAGAGCGTCCCTTGGATACTGTGGGTCAAAAGACAAAATGCAAGAAGTTGAAACAATCCAGGTTTCTGGCAGGATTTGGCTCTGCTCTGCGGTGTGGAGTTCTTGGGCCACAGGATGGGAAAGCTGGGAAAAGTAATGTATTTGGGGTTAAAGAGAATCATAGAATCACAGGGTTGGAAAGGGCCTGCAAGATTATCTAGTCCAGCCATCCTCCCATTACCCTTGCTACCACAAGCTACTAAACCATATCTCATAGCTCCTCGTGGAGCAACTGTGCATGTCTAGATTGGGCCTGTATCCCCAGCCCCTCTGTGCTGGAAGGCTCTTGTGCTCAGATGCTGTCTTCATTGAAAGGAGTAATAAAATACTGTTCGTTTCATCAGGTCAGCGTTTTGCTTCTTACTTTGAGTGATGAGTTCCCCCATCCCACCAGTATGCACACATGCTGTTTGGAATTAGGTTTTGGCACAGATTTTAGCCTTAAATGGAAATCTGTTCAAATTCATTTAATATCTGCAGCTTAGAATTTTAGCTTATGTGAACAGTTAATTATCGCCTGCAGCTGTACTTAATAACCAATTAAGGTTATTATTATTCTGAAGTGCACCTGATATTCACTTTCTTTTTTTCCCCTCCCCCCTCTAAATTATGGTGTTGGAGTCCACTGAGTTTTTCAGACGCTTGTTATGGTGTGAGAAAACATGATGGTGCCATTTCTGGATGAACAGGATCTGTGCTCTAAGACCTGTGTGTCGGCAAGTGGGGAAAGCTTGGTATGGGTCAGATCACGTTACCAGCGTAAATTGCTAACAAGAGTTTCAGTGCTCACCTTGGGTTTCACATTTGCATTGCTCCATTACAGCGATAATCAAATACAAAGGCAGTGTTCTATTGGCATTGCAGTAGAGGACTCTACCCAGGAGGTGTTAGAACCAGAGCCGACGTTTCTAGGGTGGGGATGTAGGAAAGTAGTAACATAGACACAGTGGTATTTAGTGTGTTTTTATTGTCCTGCATAGATCTCTCTCATTCTTACCTCACTGTTTGCTTCCTTAGTGCTCTTCAGGTGACGATTTTGATGTATGAAGAAGAGTCAATGTGCAAAGCAGATGTAAATAAGCAGAGAACAGGTAGCGTGTCTAGGCTGTATACTCCATGTTGGAAGGAATGAGGTTGACTGACATGTAGATCACTTAGATGTGAGCACTGAAATGCTAACTTAGAGTTCATTTGGCATTTATGGTTATATTGTGGCTTGGGTTGGAAGGGACATTAAAGCTATCCAGCTCCAACCCCCTGCTGTGGCCGGGACACCTTCCACTAGATCCTCTGTAGGTCCTATTTAACATGTAGGCTATCCAGTCTTTACAGAAAGCAATGGGATGCACGTGGAACTACTATAACTGTGTTCGTGTTTCCTTTGTGTGATGATCCTTCAAATAGTTCCAACATTTCAGATACTGTGTATTCTGGAATACAAATGCTGCAAGTTTTAGTTGTGGAAGTGCCTAAATTCAGGCTTCCATACATACTGGTCTCTACTATGCTCATAATTCTGAAATTGCTTATTGCAGACTTCTGCAGTTAGGTTCTGAAGGTGGTGGCAATTACTGAAAAGCTTAATTAAATATGAATTGTAACTTTGACAGTTTTGAGATGTGGTGGATGCCTTGAAGGAAAGGAACAGACAGTTATAATGATGGTTATGAGAAGTGGATGTTCACAGAATCACAGAATTATCAAGGTTGGAAAAGACCTAGATCATCTAGTACAACCATTACCAATACTTCCAAGCTAAATCATATTCATCAACACAACATCCAAACGTTTCTTGAACACTCCCATGGTTGGTGACTCCACCACCATGTTGACCCTGGAAGCAAATTTGAACGCTGATGCTCAGGAGTGGTTTAATGTGCAGTTGTGAGTCTTACTCTTTACAGTGAGGGTGACGGAGCACTGGAACAGGCTGCCCAGGGAGGTGGTGGAGTCTCCTTCTCTGGAGATATTCAAGACCCACCTGGACGCCGACCTGTGTGACGTGGTGTAGGGAGCCTGCTTTGGCAGGGGGGTTGGACTCGATGGTCTCTAGAGGTCCCTTCCAACCCCTACAATTCTGTGATTCCGTGATTACAGCATCATCCAACACAGTGTGCACAGAGGTGGGAGCCCAAGTTAAGGTGCACGCATGGGAGAACAAAGGAAAATTACCACAGGGTGATCTTGTGGAGTAGAGTGGTGTAGCATGACCTCACCATCCAAGTACAGAGACCCTTACTGTGTATCATTGCCAGGGGTGCTCAGCTTTAGTTTGGGTTTGGCAAGCTCGGGGAGCACAGCTTTCCTTGAACCTGCAGAGCGCTGTGATGCAACATGTGTTAAACAGCACTTGGCAACACACATGCAGGTTAGAAACCAGTAGGAGTACTGTCTCTACCCAGTTCTCAGGGGAAATGTAGGAATGTGGAGTTTGATTGCCTAACCAGACATATATCCTCACCTTTGGCAGCTCTGTAGAATGGGTGGATGGAAACAATATTTTCTTACTTCACCAGCACACTGCTGCACGTGGTGAGATCTTGGTTTCTTGGATGCTGTTTGGTGAAACCTATGTTGGTGTGTTGGTTGCTGCTTGTGCTGTCCCATCAGAGCACTGAGCAGACTTCCTTCTGCTTTTGAAATACTGAAGAAGAGTTTCACCCTGGGTCATCTTGCTGTAGCCGCCCCTTCCTAGAATATTATCTCAAGGAAGAGAAGTGATTATGTGTCTCTTACTGCTTTCTTAACACGTTGCAACCTTAAGGATCTCTGAAAAAGTGCAGCTGTCTCTGGATGGTATTCAATCCAATCGAGCTCACCTTTGATAGTAGCAAAGCCTGGGAAACGATTGCCATTTGTCTTCCTGCTACGTGCCGTGGCTTAAGGATGCTGGGAAACAGCAGTCTCCTAAAAGCACTAAAGGCTTCAAAGAGGGAGGTGAGGAGCCTTTGTGTGCTGGGAGTGTTAGTAAGCAGTGGTGGCAGCATGAGCCACTTGGTCAAAGGCACTGCTGGAGCTGTAGAGGATGAGGGGAATCTGCCCTCTCTTTGGCTTTCCTCCATCTCTTGTGTCAGTTGCAAGTAGTAGAATTCCGAGCTCTTTAGAGTTCAAAATACTCTATTTCCATAAGTCGTATAGTTGTTACAGAATAGGTGCAGTATCTTCTAGAGTCAGTGCTACAGGATCTTTATTGGCTTGATGGAGTGAGGCTTTTTTTTCTTTCCTTCTGTGGTTTAAAATTGCTTGTCTAACATGCTGATTTACACCCTGTCCTGTAAGGCTGCTTCCCCTTGGCTGTATCTTTTTAGGATGATCATGTCTTTTTGAAAAATGTCCTGTTGTTACCTTGAAATATGAAGTGATAACTGCTCAAGTTAAGAGGGATTTCCTTGTTAAACCTAGTATGGTACCAACACACAAAGTGCTGCAACTGAAAACTTTCTTCAGGCAGCATAGAAGGGGGTAAAACAAACAAACAAACCACCACCAACAAAACACAAAAGCCCCATCTTACAGCGTGGGCTGTTGTTGGAAACGTATCTATTCAGCTGAGAAGTTTGCAGGTTGGTGTTCAGGAAGGAGCTCCTGCAGAGCTGCTGCCTTCCCGCTCGTCCCTCCCTGCTTGTTCCCGCAAGAGGCGCTGGCACTGTGCTGAGCTGAGTGGTGACTGCTCAGGGATCCAGTCCAGGTTAAAAATAACTTTTGGGTTCAGTGGGAGAGACATGAACGCAACTGGGGGTACAGCACAGGGCGTAGGAATGAGCAGAGAAGTTGAGAGTGGTGGCAGCTGGCCTGGCTGTTAACCAACACCAGAGAGAAAGGCTCAGCCTGTGCTCACCATGCTGCTTCTTCCAGCTGTGCTCCAGAGGTGGTCACCAGCTTTCTTCTGCCTCTCCTCCTCTCACCCAGGTTTGGCTGCCCTAGCTGAGCTGCTGCTCAAGTTAACCCTTGCTCACTTGGCTCAAAATGAGCTGAGTTACCTTCAGCAGCTCGCTTGGAAGTCCCTGCAAACCCAGCTGAGTGGTCGGACAAGGGGCAGTTGTTTCTGACACAGTTGCAGTTGCAAGATAATGTGTGTGTGTTGACTTAGCAGTGCTGAGTACACTGGCTGCAGTGCTGAGTACACTGGCTGCAGTGCTGTGGTCATGTTTCATGTTCTGTGGCTGGTCTCATGGGTAGCTAATGGTAGATTTGTGAGGAGATGCTGATGGTCATGGGATGGCTTAGAGGAAGATCTCAGAAGAGGAATTCTTTTCTCACAACAGCCCAAAATACATGTGACGGCCTTTACATGTGGGTGGAGTGGAACAAGAAGGGTGATTCTTCAGCACTGTGGGTGTCTTGCCTATTTGAAGTGTGCTACTCTACCTATAGCTAATGGAAACAACGTCAAGGTGAGCTGAGTGGAGGTACTGCTAAGCAAATACAAGCTAATAGAAGAATTTACAAGGGCTGTTGTGAAAACCTTTGAAGAAATGGATTTATTGTTACCAAACAATAAATGAAAAGAATAATGCAGTAGAAGCGAAACCAGATGACTGTATTTCTATTGGTTATCTTATTCATTATCTGATGTTTCCTCTCCTATTACTCTACGTTTAAGCTGACCTGGGTGTTTGCTTAGATGGTTCCTCTAGGACACCAGTGACATTGTTTGTTACCAACTGACTCTGTTTGTTTATTACTCTTCCCTGTTCTAAGTGAGCATAGAACAGGAACAGTGGCACAAAGCCATTGCTCTGGAGCAGAGAAGGCACAGCCTTTCATTTTCTTCCCACTCTTGGTCAGCACTGGGTACCCTGGTGGGCATTCCCCCCACAGCCCTGGGCTGAGGGAGGTGCAGCTGCTCTCTTGGGTGAATTGTTTTGTCTCTCCATGGAATCTCATCCTGGGCAGTTATGTGCTAAGAATGTGAATAATTTTGCTGCGGCTGCTTTACATGTAAAAATCCTGACCTTCAGATATTTTATCCAGTCTGATTTTTTTTCTTTTTTTTTCCTTTTCTTTTTTCTGCCTCCAGCACTGTTAATGGTTGAGTTTTATCGTGCAGCTGCAGGAAGCTGCAGTGACTAGTAGTCACACAGAGCCTTTAGACAATTTAGGGATATTTCTATCTTTAAGCAGTAGTCAGTGGTAAGTAGCTGTTGCTTTCAGACCCATAGTTGTACATGTGCATCCCAGGGAGGTGGTGGAGCTGCCATCCCTGGCAGCATTCAAGAGACATCTGGATGAGGAGCTATGAGATATGGCTTAGTGGCTTGTGGGAGAAATGGTGATGGGAGAACAGCTGGGCTGGAAGGTCTTGTAGATCCTTTCCAACCTTGTGATTCAATGATTCTCTGATTTGATAGAGTGAGTGAAACTAAGTGACCTCTGTGAGTGTCTTGTGAGTTTCATAGTTTCGTGCGGGTTGGAAGGGACTCTAAGATATCATCGAGTCCAGCCCCCGGGATTCGAGCCTCTGTGTAGCAGAGCGGCACTTCTACAACTTGCGCCACAGGGGGGATTCGAACTCCAGGCCCCAGTGTTGCAAGGCGGCGTCTTTAACCACTGCGCCACCACTGCGCCACCGGGGCACACTAATGTTCCCTAATGCTGTGTAATTGGAGCATGTTGCAATACAAAGTTGAGCGTACCGATTTCCAAGTCTTAAAAGTTGAATGCCTTTTTTGTATCTTTAATAAGATTTTAAAATAGAAAATTCCAATTAATAAATAAAAATTCAAAATACCAGCAAATTTTAAAGCCGTATTGCGTGTAAAAAGTCCAGCATGCATCTTCTTACTCTTAGGACAATAAAAACGCCAAGCAGTCTTGCCTAACATGCTTAAATTCAGTGCTAGTGTGTGTATATGTGTCTGTACTGAAAAGTATGAGGGATCTTGAGATAGAAGCCAGATGTTTTGTCAGTTCTGTAGGGCTGCTGCCTTTCACTGGGAGGCTGAGAGAGGAAGGACGGCCACTTCTCACGATGTTTCTTGGTTTGTTTTTTTCTCTCTGCATGTGCGTTACTGCAGGATATCAGTTGGGGTCCTGTTGGAGTCCCATAATGGTACAAATCCTCAAAGGAAAGACCAATGCAGTGACAGTGTATTCCAGCCTGGTAACCTGGTGGTTTTATAGTTGCTAGAGTATTCCTAGAAGAAAAATGAAGTGGGATCTGAGAGTTTATGAGACAACACTTAAAAGTTCTGGTGTTTTTAAACTGAATAAAACTGTGCAAAGTTGCAGGAGAAGGAGAGGAGAGGAGTACACTCTTTAAATGTTAAAATCTTCAGAAATACAAGAAAATTTGTAATGCCTTAAGTAGGCAGCACTCAGTAAATCTGACATGGGCCCCATTAATGAGAATGGGTGCAAAATTCAGTCTGTCGAGCTGGATATGGAGAAACACTGTAAGCAGTACTAATGCATTTCAAATGTGCAGCGCCGAATGACATTCTGGGGAGCAGCTGAGTTTGGCAGCGCTAAAAGCTCTTCCAGTCTTTGACACAATTCCCTTCAGCACTCTGGGGCTTTATTCCTTAACAACAAAGCTCATAACTCATTTTGCTGGAGCTGAATACCCAGTTGACAAGTCCCTTGTATCATGTTTGGCTGAGGAATCATTTGCAAGCTCTGTGAATATTTGTAAAAATCCTTTTACACATAACTCATGATTTATCCGTCGTAGAAGGAAGAGCCATGAGAACCACTCATTTTAGTGTCTGTGGCCACTGAAAAGAAATGCTTTCATATACAAATAGCATTACCGTAAATGGAATGCCAGCCAAATGCATTTTGGGCTAACACGAGCAATAAAATTAGCAAACACATCACTTGCTGCTAATGAAGGGGAATAAGCTCATCATGAAACCTTCACTGAACTGCTATTCTATCCAGCTTGATTTACTTGCCCTGATAGGGTAAAAAAAAAACCTGCTGTCTCAGAAGGATGTGGGAGCTGCTGGGAAGAAGTGATGGTGGTGTTGTGAATGCTCAGAACGTGATGGGCAGCTCTGGGGGGAGCAGGGGCAGCCTGCCCTTCCTGCAGCAAGAGGGACTGCTTGTCAGGCAGCCTGCCTGCAAGGGAGAGCCTAAGCAAAGATATTTCCACGAGGTTGATGTTAACTGACAAGGGTTTATACAGCCCTTTTTAAATAGCAGCTGGTCCTGGCGCAGCAAGATGCTGCTTTTGCTGGCACTACCATTTTAACGCATAGAATAATAGAATTATTTAGGTTGAAGAAGTCCACTAAGATTATTAAGTCCAACTGTTTGCTCATCCCCACCATGCCCACTAACCACATTCCTCAGTACCACATCCACATGTTGCTTAAACACCTCAAGGAATGGTGACTCCACCACCAACCCGGGCAGCCTGTGCCAGTGCCTCACTGCTCTATCAGAGAAGAAATTATTCCTACTATCAAACGTGAGCTGAGTACAGAGCACCGATCTCCTCCCTACTCCTGCTGTCTGCACTATTTCTTACCCAGGCCAAGATGGCTAATGGCACCTGTGCACGCTGCTGATTCATGTTATAAAACAGATGAATCCAAAGGCAGGGTTCAAATGGCAAAAGAACATTTGAGATTCTTGCACTGTGTTTGTTTTCTTCCTCTATATAAGACTTTAAGCCTGGTTTTGTCTATTAATGACTTTTGATGCAGCCTGGCAGTCCCCGCAGTGCTGATGCTGAAGAACTCTGAGGGTTGTTCATGCGTCAACTCCCCTGCTTTCCTACTTGGAGAAAGGAAGTGGAAGCTGGAGCTAGGAAGTGCTGTGTTAAAAGCTTTAGCAGCTTCAGTCAAAGTGAGGCTGACAACAATCTGTCTGCTTCTCTGCCCTGCACAAAAGGTTCTGTGGTTGTCTCGTGGTGAGGAGTCAGTGGGCTGCTTGTTGTTTGAGTGCTAGCTGGGAACCTCTGAGCTGTCTCAGCTCTAGATCTGGTGCTGTAAGGCTGATGTTTTTGCTGGTGCCTCTTTCTTTTCAGAAGTGGGAACGGGAACCTGGATGGAGTTTTCACGGTATAGTTTGGGATATGTGATGCTTTATGGCTGGGGACAACCTGTGTGTTCATACTTAAATTTATTTTCCAGTTGCTCTCTGTTTCCTTTTCTTCAGAATTTTGTATCTGTTGTAAAGTGTTATTTCTGCAATGTTGAACCTGAGGGACAGTGGGTTGGTTGAGTTTCTCCTGGCAGCCAGAGGAACTTGAAAGCCTCGTTGGTGTATGGCTGAGAGCTGTGGGATGGAGCAGCAGTCAGCACAGAGGCTGCAGTTGGGGAGGACAGGAAGGATCTGGAGCTGGGAACCTGCTTCAGGCCTGTTCCAGTTCCCTGCACATGTGCCAAAGTGGTGTCATTTTGAAGGAGTAAAATAACACCTTAGGGAAGGTGCTGTGAGCCTACAGGTGTGTGTGTGTGCAGCAAGGATAATCCTCCATCCCGCCCTATGATATAAACCTGACAATGCAATAATTTGTAAGTGCTATTCATATAACGTATCTTGTCCTGAGTACAGGATTTCTGATTTAGCACATAATAATGCTTCTGATCTGAGTTCCTTCTGCTCCAGCGCTGAGTAAGGAGAGATTTAAAGAACTTTCTGTTGATGAATCGGTCATGGGTCATTTGCTTAGACCGAGCTCTGAATAGTTGGAATAGCTCTCCAGTGAGCAGACCCAGAGTAATGAGGAACAGCCATGGCTGCATATACAATTGTTTGTTCTGCTTTAAATTAGAAATCTCTTCCAGAATTGGATTCTCCCCTTGTGTCTGTGTAGGACTCAGCACTGTGTGGAAGGCTGTGGGTGTCATCCCAGAAAGGACTTGGTGCAGATAGAAGATGAGATCCATAGCACAGTGAAAACATGCAAATACATGCTTCTTCATTGCCAGTAATGCAATTCTGGATTGTGAATTTAGCATGGAGGTGATCCTGTCCTACTGCATGTGTTCAAACTGAGCACTCTGTGCATCCCTCAGTTCTCTGTGTGAGCTGTGGCAGGGCATGTTTTCTAGGATTGGGCCTTTCTGCACTTGTGGAGACATTCCTGATGCCTGTTGCTGTTGGCAGAGCTTGAACCTGTGCTCCTCCCTAAGCTGGTATAGGACAGAAGCCTCCAGGAAAGGGTGTTGGTGAATATATGAGCGTGTCAGCTGTCTGTGGGTGCTACCAGTGTCTCTTGTTCTACTGGATGCCTAAAGGAAATGAGATTTTTCCCAGCACAGGTGTGTTTTTGGCCGGAGCAGGAAGGATGCTGGGCACTGCCAGGTCCCAAGCCAAGCTGCATGTGCCATGGGGGCAGCTGCTGCCTGCTGCCCTCTGCTCTCCCCTGCCTCCTGCTTGGGTCACAGCAGCTCAGCTCTGTTCATGGTTTTAGCCTGCTCACCATAAAGATCCAAAAACAAGTGGCATTCATCATAGCTTTTGAATATTCTCACACCCTTTTCATTACTGTTAGCGCTGTGATAACTCTTTCCTTGCCTGCTTTTAGGTGTTTCTTCTGGGCAGCTCATGTGACTTGCAGGTTTGTTTTTCAGGGCAGCACCTCTCTGTTTCTTGCAGGCCTTCCTGTTACCACATTCTTTTCAGAGTGCTTAAAGTGCTGCCACACATTTTGTCCATTAGCTAAAGTAAATATGTTAACATCCCATGGCTTCAAGGATGGAGGCAGTCTCACAGGGTTGGTTTGTATGGTAGCAGCATGAAGATTTCTGTCCTGGGACCCAGGAGCACTGACACACGAGCACTCCAACAGCTTTTGTGTCTGCTACTGCAAATTGAACTTTTTGGGCTTGTTTCCTTACTTCTGTTTAATCTTAAATTATCACAGTGCTGCAAGAGAAATGAGAACAGGACCTTGTTCTACTGGTGGCTGTGCAAACACAGGTTAGTTAAGGAGCCTGCAGGTGACTGAATCAAGACTAGAAGAGTTAGAAAAGAGTGAGCAGTGAGGTGGTGATGGATGTCATAGTAGTTTTATTTCTATTTTTTTTTTCCGATAGGATCTTTATCAGAACCTTGTATCATTTCCTAAATTCTCCCTATGTTTTTTGAGCATGCTCCCTTTGTGATTTCTTCAAATATATAGAGATATTGTTTTAAAACTTTCTTGTTAAAGTTGTTCCTTACCTGTAGAAAAGCCCATTCTTAACTTACTGCTCGGGGTTTTTTTCATGTGTTGATTTAGTTTAATTTAGTGAGTCTTGTAGTTCATTGCCTGCCCATGTTTTTGTCTAGCTCTCAGTACTTTATGCACCCTAGGCTGTCTTTTCTTTATACTTTTTCTGTTAATAAATCTGATTAAAAATGGAAAATAAAATAAAATAAAATACCAACAAAACCAACATTCTGACAGTACAAATTGAGAAGGTACAGTAGGTGCAGAGCAGGGATGGAATAGCCTACTAAAATCATGGATGACCCAAAGGGCTGAAGTACTGCTTGAACTGGGCATAAACTGGGAAACACAAAGGGCAGAGTCTCCAAGCAAGGACTAGAAGCAAGGCCCCAAACTCAAACTTCCTCTGCTGAAGTCGACAAGGAAAATGAATGACTTTGCCTCCAAAGTAACATCACCACAGTATGTATCTTACTCAGAGTGGTGTGTTCAGCTCTTATCAAAAACCATATTTCAGTCTGATCTTCCTCGATACAGAGAAAAGCTACTGCAGTGATAAAGAGAGCAGAGAGCCTGTTTTACAAGAGAAAACCAAAGGAATGTGGTTTGTTTAACCCAGGAGGCCAACCTGCAACCCTGGCATGGGAGAGGGTTCATTCCCAATAGATAACAGCAAAGCTGTTGAAGTTAAAGGATAATGAACACTAAAGGTAGGGGGGACTAACTGACCATGTGAAACTGAGGCTGAAAATAAGAGGAAGGTGTACAGCCAGCAAAGCAATGTAACTGTGAAGAGCTTCCTAATGGAGTGATGGAGGCAGAAAAATCTTGGCTGGCATTGAGGTAGATTTCCCATACTTTCTGAATGGATTGCATGAATTATGAAGGTGCTGAGTGATCCCATGTCAGACAAGTAGGTGCTCAATAGGTCCTTTTTGCCTTTGCTGTTCTCCTGCTATGTTGATACCCTAAAACTGAAGATCTCTAGTGATTCTCAGGATTGAAGTTTAGTTACGTGTCTAGAATGTTTCAATTAGGGTTTTAGTCAAGCGTGGGAATCTGTGGGGAAGATGGAGCCCCTGCTGCCAGCAACCTAAAATCAGGTAAAGCCAAAGTAGAGTACAAAGTTGGTTGAAACATTCAAGTGGCGAGTATTTGCAGATAAAAAAAATACAATTCTCTATTCTGTACAGTGGAAGTAGTTCCAACATAGTGTATTGTACACATTATTTCCTGAATTTTTTAGTTTTTGCACGTTTAAAATCATGAATGAAATTTCTTACAGTCGTGGACTGTCTCCGAAAGGTTCCTAATCAATTCTGGAGCATGTCTTTTGGCATGAGCCTGATTTTTCTCCCTTCCGGAGGGAACCTGTATCTGTTTCCTGCATCTGTTACCCATCCTTCACTGTGAATGGAAAGTGAGTAATTAATTTTTAGTTGTTGTTAGCAATTAATTGCCCTTGCCAAATTTTGGAGGACCTATTGTCTCCTTCAGACACAATGTTCTTGGGAAAAGGTCTTACTTATTGTAAGACCTCTTGTGCAATCTTCACTTGGATGATAAATACGTCTTGGCAACGGGGAGCCTTCTGAATGAAAAATGTTGCTGGACAACCCTGTAGTAGAGCAAGAACGCACAGCTCTGCCAGTGCTGGTGGAGCACGGCCAGGCAGGAGGGTAAAGCAGGGGAAGCCTTTCACATTGTCTGTGGAGCACTGAGCGAGGTGCAGCCTCTTTGTGCACATGTCCAAATATCTGTTTACCATTAAACAAGGATTTTCCCCGTTGAGCATCTGAGCTGAAAGGTGCCTTTCCTTCTAACAACATCCTGAAATGGCTTGGCAAGCTGCCTTCTGTGGACACAGGAATGGGGAAACTGCTGAGCAGCTCTCTGCTCTCTGCTCTGGGTGGCTGCTGGAGGCTGTAGCTGAGAAGCCCCTCTTCCATTTTTCTCTGTGAACCCACAAATCTGGAATTTTGCAGAGCTGCCTCAGTCTGCAAAGACTACACTGGTAACTTTGTGGTTCTTGGCCTGATGTTGGTTTTCCATTAGCTCTGTCCTGAACCACAACTAACCACTGAAACCTCATTTTAGTATTTCACTTGTAACATTAATTATGAAGTTATTATTTGTTTGTAACAGCACTTTTGTAGCTATTTTTCCTCTTTCTTCTCACCAGCAGCAGTGTCTAGAGGCAAAAAGGTGAGTAGAAGGCTTGCACAGAGATGTGTTTGAATCCTGCAATGGGAATACACAGAATGCAAAGAATGAGCTGGGGCCAGGACTGCTCTGTTCCCTGGTGGTTTGGGCGCACGCTGCCAGGGCTCATGTTTGTGCTTGGAGCCTGACAGCTGGCTGCGGGCTGAGCAGAGTGAAGCCAGCGCCTGGGATTCTCAGCAGTGCTGCAACTGACAGCACTTGGCCTGCTGAAAGGGAAACCAACAGAAACAGAGGGCCTGGAGCAGTGTACCTTGCAGTTAATGGAAACCTTTGTTGACCTCAGTGGGAGCTGGATTTGGTCCTGTGCCCACTTGAGTGTTTTGGCATTGGATACTGTTCCAAGTTGATTTTTTTTTTTTTTTCCATGTTTCATTTTTGGTCTTTTCTTCGTACTGTTTCTAAAATGTACTTACCTTGCAGTGATAACATTGAGACAGCTCTGGCTGTGTCAGTGTAGCTGTGCACCTTTCTCCCTCCCCAGTGTCTGTCACATTGTTTCCAGTATCAGCCTGAAAACTTGTGGCATTGATTTCTCTCCTTCCTGAGCCCATTCTGCTCCTTCTTGCAAACACTTTCCATCTCGCTTAAACCTCTTCTCCCAACCTCCAGCTCTCCCATAAATGTAGTTGTCAATGCTATTTAATTCATTTTCTGCTCTTCTTCCCCTCCTTTTCTATATGAAATCTTTATTTTTTGTTGGTCAACCCCCATGTGCTTAGAGATGATGCAAGCCTTCTGGGAACTGACCTCATGAATAGAGGTTGTATGTGTCTTATGATATCTGTGAGGGGAAAAGGCTGAAGCTATGGGATTTGGGGAATACAGGTGTTCTTTTGAACCACAAGAAACCTTACATTTTTCCAGCAGCGATGTAAATGCAGAGCAGACAAGGTCAGAGATGAGGAAACCCTTCTGAGAGAAGGAGCTGACTCATGAAGATGAGAGGCAGAGAGCTGACATACTGCACTGCTGTCCACACAATGGGCTGCAAGGGTGAGATTGTCACTGACACATCCACTGGTCACAGGTCATAAGTTCTTTCTGGCTCTCTCATGGTCAGAATGGTCACTTATGGTCACTTATGGTCAGTCCTGAAATGTTCTGGGCTTTTCCTTCCCAGTATTCTCACAGCAATTTAAATATTAATCCCCTGTTATGCCTGCTAATTGTAGAACACACAGCTGGGAGCAGACCGTTGTCGTTTTAATGCTGCTATTCTTCTTACAGGGGCAGTGGCAAAAGATGAGAACTGTAGTGCAAGTACAGGAGGGAAGGTTTGTTTTCAGAGATATTATCATGGTGGTGATAAAAGGCATTTCTTCTTTAGCCTCTCTAAATTCTGTAGAGCTATTGTATGATGGATGAGGAGTGCACTATGTAGACTTTTCTTAATGGTTAATTTAATTGTTTACCAGATATTTATTCTCTTGGTACCCCATAGCAGACAAAACCAAAAAAGCTCAAGATCCAGCTTGGAGACCTTGTTGTGTATTGAGAGCATTTGATTTTGGAGACATCAAAGACTTGTGATCTAAGGTCATATCCAACTAGTGTCAGTGGGCAGTGTGCGAGCAGCCCCTTGATGGTGTGAGAGTGCTGAGCACTAAGATACGGATTTGTTAATGCTTGAGAAATGTATCCAGAAGAAGGAAAAAGAAAGGGGAAAAAAAACATTGTGGGAAATTCTTTCCTTCGTGCATAATAGTTTTTGTTGTTTTGAAAGTGCACTTAGTAATGTGTCGATGCCAGTGAAATATTTCGGCTATAGGAGATGTAAAACCAACCACTGCCTTTCTATGAATTATGAGTCATAAATTGTATGAAAAATATTCAGACTTGCTATAGCTATTCCCCAAGCAGAACCTCTGAGTAATGGAGAAAATACTTCCATTCTGGGGGGAGTAACAGGGGACTGAGCTAAGCAAAACTAAATGCCAAGTGCCAGCATGTGGCTTTGTGCTAAGTGTGAATTAGTGTCATCTGAGACCATTCTCCATTGCTAGGTAAACAGTGAGTGAGAATGTAACATGCACTTGCTGTTGAGCCAAGCAAAGCTCTTTGCTCCAGATGATGTGGAAAGGGGCACATATGCTGAGGCTTCCTGCATGCAATCCGGTGCGCAGCCCTGCCCTGTGGGAGAGCTGGGTGTTTGCAGTGCTTTACCAACACAGCCAGCACATCTGCAGCCAGCAAGCCAAGCCAAGCAGGCACAAACTCCATCTGATTCAGTGCCTGTGGGCAGGTCTCAATGGCAGAATCATAGAACCATAGAAACACCAAGGTTAGAAAAGGACTTCAAGATCATCTATTCCAGCCATCTACCTACCACCAGTATTTCCCCACTAAACCATGTTCCTCACCCACTCCCCATGAGTCTTGTGTTCCAGTCTCCTCACAGCTCTGTTGTCCTTCTCTGAGCATGCTTCGTAGCCTCAGTATCTGTCTCATATTGAAGGTCCAAAACTGAACACAGTACTCAAGGTGCAGCCTCACCAGAGCTAAGTACAGGGGTATGATCACCTCCTTGCTTCTGCTGGCTGCACTATTGCTGATACAAACCTGGATGCTGTTGGCCTTCTTGGCCACCTGGGCACACTGTTGGCTGGTGTTCAGCCAAGTGTCGACCAACACCCCCGAGGTCCTTTTTCTCAACACAGTCTTCCAGCTATACTACACCACAATTCTAGCATTGCCTGCAGTTGTTAAGCCAAAGTGCAGGACCCAGCATTTGATCTTGTTGATCATCTTGTTGGCCTCAGACCAGCAGGCCAGGCTGTCCAGATCCCTCTGTAGGGCCTTCCTACCCCCACATCCAAAATTCCTCCCAACTTGGTGTCATCTGCAAACATATGGAGGCTGCACTCCATCCCATTGTCCAGGTAATCAATAAAGGTGCTAAACAAAACAGGCCCCTTAAACAGCAGTAAGGTGGCAAGATAGTGGCTTTGCAGGCAATTTCTTGATGATAGCATTTATTTCATGCAAATTCTGCTAAGAGCTAACAGTCCAGTTCAAATTAGTCTTCTAATTTGAAGATGAGTTTATCTCCTGTTATTTCTGTCTTATAAATTGCCTTCTGGAAGTAATTATGGAAGTACCTGGAAGTTCTCAGTAACTACTTTAGGCAGGTTCATCTGACTTTTTGATGGCTGAAGTTCAATGCTGTGAATTCAAGCTGGATTTCTGTTTCTCCATCATTTCAGAAAAGGCCTTGCAGCCCTGTGAGGATTTGCAAATTCTGCTTTACAGTCAGAGGAAAAGTCACTGTTGAAATCTTTTGTTTATACCTGAGCCATAAATAAGTGTATAAACAAACTCCAGGAGAGTGGTTTCCTGGCTGGAGAGCAGGGGACACTAACAGTGATTTCGATGGAGTAGTTCAACTGAAGTATTTATTTTTTGCCCAGTTTTACTTATATACCTGGCACACGTACTAATTTTTGGAAGTGACTATGTGCGCAATAAGATGCAGTTAGAAAGGCCAATAATGTGAAATACAGCTTAATGTTGTTGTTTACCAAATAGATAGTGAGCAGTACTGCAAAGACCCGTCTTCCCCATTGCCTCTGGTGGGACCAGGATTTGCCCAGGATAGATCGGTCCCTGCCTACTCAGCTTCTGTGGTGTTTGGGGAAGTTCAGAGTTGTGAGCGCTGTATGGAGAGACGCTGGCATGATTGAGAGACATGCCTTCAAATACCAAAAGCCAAGTATTTCCTTCTGTTTCACACTAAGTCAAACTATGCTGACTTTTCCAGATCTAGAATTTGGGTAGGTTGAAGTTGGTGAGTTCTTTTAAAGTTGTATAGGGTAAACAAGTGTTTTCAAAATGTGAGTCCATTTGTCTGCAGACAGCTGTTACCAGATATAAATTACAAAAAAATTCTGTAAATTTAAGACAGCTTACTGCTTTCTAGCTTGCAGTAAAGTGCTTGGGCTTTGTCTCAACGTGATTGTCTTTGTGTTTGCTTTACACAGGAGATGGCTGTGCGGGCACTGAAGCAGACAGGTAGCAGAAGTATTGAAGCAGCTCTGGAGTATATCAGTAAGATGGGCTACTTGGATCCTAGAAATGAGCAGATCGTACGTGTAATTAAGCAGACCTCACCAGGTAAGCACAAAGTTTTCTTTCAATTGTTTCTTCTTGCTTAGCTTTTGAGTAAACTTGTTGCTGTTAGGAGGGGATTGGCAGTGTCCAACAGTAGTCTTGCAGAAAGTGCTTATGTTCAGCTGGGCTTCAAGGTGAGCACAGCTCACCTGCTTCGCAACAGCCATCTGCATGCGCATTCATACCCTTCCTTCCTAAACACAAAGCTGTCTGTCCTTCAGTGCAAGTCATATCATCCACCTGGCTTTACCACGAGGTAAAAGCTTGCTGTGGAGCTGTGAAGCTCACTTCCCAGGAAGTCATTCATGTTAGCATCCTTGTGAGTAGACTGCAGAAATAGCTCAGGCCAAGGTGGCAGAACGTTTTCACTCATCCCTGCTAGTCTGCTTCAGCTCGATCCCGTATAAATTAAATGGGAGGATTTGGACCCTGTGTGTGCCTGATCAGCAAACATTAAAAATAAGATACATCTCTTTTAAAAGGGTTAAAAGGTCTGTTATTCCATCGTTGGTTTTGTTTTCTTAATGTTCCAATACTTGCAGCTGCTTTGAGTCCTTAACCTTTTGAGCAGATCTCCCTTTACTTTTAGGTACATAGAATGCAAAAAAATATCATGCAAATGATGTGTGCTTGCCTACAGTGGAACAGAACCATACTGATCTGTTCAATGTTGCATTGTTCGTGCTAGGATAGCACAGGTCCCTTGCAGCTGATTGGGAAGCATGTAATGCTACCTGGGAACTTCCCATTTGCAATTCGGGAATGTAAAAGTAAATGTAAATGTAAAATAAGAATGTAAAAAGAATTCCATGTATTGATATACGGAAATAGATTTTTCACATTACTCATTTTATTCCTACTTTAATAGCAAAGCTAGTGAGTTGTAGCATATGATCAAGACTTAAAACTTAATAGATGTTTCTTTTGGACAGAGACTATGTATAAAAAGAGTTGATGCCATGAGTACAGTTAATGAATCTTACAGAACACACTTAGAACACCCCACAGGCAAGAGATGGTTGTAACCTTGTTGGCTGGGAAAGTGAGAGGGGAAAAAAAATCAGCAGCAACTGGTCTTCACAGTTCCAAATATTCCTTAGACAGACCAGAACAGACTTACTGGTGTACAAATGTAGGAGGTGGAGGTCATACTTCTCCTTACATCAGCAAGATTTTTTGTGCAGCTGAGGAATGTATCGCGGGAGAGGACAGTTACTGCTGCTGCTTTTCTCCATGGCCTCTGATGGGGGAAAACAAAGTCAGTTTGTCCCTGAGGCTCCAAATGATCCCTGATGATGGAGATGACAAAAGGGTCATGTGGCTGCCTTCCACATTCAGCCCAGAGCTGCAGTTCTTAGGATTCTTTGGATTGCCACAGCCTTATCAGTGCATCTCATTGTGTTCTGGCAGATCAGCTTCCAGGGAGTAGTTATAAGTACAGCCTTGGAAGTGTGCCCTTATGTAACTGCAGGAAAAACTGCTGCTGATTATAGATTACACTTGAAATAACATAGATAATTTGTCCAACTAAATTTGATTTCAAAACATTGCATTGTTTACAAAGCATCATGTAGTATGGGCACAGCCTCTTCAGTGTGCAGAAATGGTGCATAGGCCTGGCTTCATCTTCTACATGTTCTTGTGAGTTTGTGTGTATGCAGGTGAGAAGTCTGCAGCAGTGCATAAGGGTGCTGCACCTGGCCCAGCTAAGACACACTGTAAAGCAAATAAGCTTGCAGTACAGCCTGTTAGCACAGTACAGCTGTGCTTGTGGACCTTGTGAAATTAAGATTTTGCAAGGAATTTGTACAAGGATACATGGGCCAAGTCCTACAGTTCTTGAAAGCTAAAGAACCAGAGGGGGAACAAAAAGCCAGTACGGAGTATCTCTCTATCTTTTTCCACACCCGCAGTTTATTCATAGATGAGAGAACTGATGAAAAGTGCCATTAACACTTCCAGCACAGGAATGCTGGTATCTTGTCTCTGCAGTCCTTCAAGCTGAAAATAGCATATTGACACACTGAAAGACTGGCCTTACAAACTGCAGGAAAATGAGTAATTTGAGGGGACATTCTTTGCCCAACATATTGGAGAGAAGACAGTATAAGCTGTATTCCACCTCTGTTGTAAATGAAGTAGAGTAGAAAACAAAGATATTTGAGGAGCATTGTGGAACAGAGAGATGCAAACAGATTCCCAGCATGAGCAGTGAGCTCTCTATAGACAAAGAAGTGGACTGATTACCTGGTAGCTTAAAGCAATGTGTATTTCAAGTTGTACTGACAGTGCTTCAGGGAGCTTATTTTCTACATTTGTGCTCCACATACCCCTTTGCTCTGTAGCTTCCTCCTGTCTGTGGGCAATGACTAGCAATTTAAAAGCTGGTCCAGCTTTAAAACCAGGCTGAATTGTAATCTAATGACTTCACAGTAAAGGAATTCATGCTTCTATTCTGATGATTTGGTAGAACTCCCTGATAATTCCTGGCATGATCAGTGTTGTTAGCCAGTAGCTTGTTATTGGTAGTAACACTTGGCACCTATCATTGTGATTGTTGAGAGTGCTTAATTTAGGTTTTGGGAGGTCAGGCTTTTTTTGGTAACACATAATCCCTAGACTGTGCATGCGTGTGGATAGGTGGATGAGTAATGCAAAGTAATTGCTTCACCTGAATTGTTTCCTAATATTCTTCTGTGTTCTTTTTATAAAGGGAAGGGTATTGTGCCAAATAACGTAACCCGCAGGCCAAGCTTCGAAGGATCGAGCGAATCTTTTCCGTCCTACCATCAGATCAGTAATGCAGCCTATGAAGGGACAGGCTTTGCAGCTGAAGGTGCAAACATGCTGACTGAAGTCCCACGGCCATACATGGACTATTTAATCTCTGCTTCGCAGTCTACTGCTATGAATGCACCTGTACAGCGACCCTCTGGCGTAGGCACTCACAGCACACCAACAAGCCATCAGCAGAAAACATACCCTGCAAGTATTGAATCTTCTGTGATTAATTATCCCGTGTCTAATCACAACAGCCCAGCCTTGCAGCTGCAGGCCTCCCATGGCTCCAGCAGCCAACATTATAGTAGGCAGCACATGATGGTGCAGGGGGAACCCATGGGGTATGGTGTTCAGCGGAGTCCATCCTTCCAAAACAAGATGCAGCAGGAGGGAGGCTACGCCAATCTCCCAAATAAAGGGGCAGTTGTTCAGAATAATGCTAGTCATGCATTTCAGCAGGCACCAGCAAGCCTGTATATGTCACATTCTCATCACAAACAGACAAGTCCTCCCTCCCATCAAATGCACGTGATATCTAGAGGTCCAGCATTTGGTAACGATTTTTCAGACAGCCCACCACAAAATCTATTAACTCCATCTAGAAATAGCCTAAACATGGACCTCTATGACATTAATAACCCTCAAGTTCAGCAGTGGCAGGCAGCGACGCCTTCACGGCGAGATTCTTTACAAAACCCAGGAATAGAATCATCTCCACGGCAACACGTGTCCTTCAGACCTGATGCCTCAGTGCCAAGCAGAACAAACTCCTTTAACAACCATCAGCAACAACCGCAAGTGACCGTGTCTATGAGACAGGTTCCTCCAGGAAAACCTGATCCTTCCATTGCATCTCCAAATACAATCACAGCGGTCACATCTGCTCATATTCTCCAGCCAGTGAAGAGCATGCGAGTGATGAGACCTGAGCCTCAGACTGCAGTGGGACCTTCCCATCCTGGTTGGTTACCTGCCCAGGCACCGGCCGTGGATGGCCTAGAGATCATTGAACAGCACGTGCCAGCTGTTGGAGCAGCCAACGCCTATCAACTAGATGTGGATTATGGTAACCAGGAGCTGCGGTGTCCACCACCACCGTATCCCAAGCACTTGTTAATTCCCGGCAGCTCTGAGCAGTTTGATATCAATTGCTTGTGCATGGGTGTGGAGCAGACCCTGCGTGTAGTCCCCAGTTCAACGTGCAATAAGGCTGAGGAGAACAGTGAGAGAAATGACAAAAACAGCAAAAACACTAAAGCTGAAAAACCAGGCAAGGATAAAAAGCAGATCCAGACATCTCCGGTGCCTGTGAGAAAAAATGGCAAGGATGAGGAAAAGCGAGAATCCCGAATAAAGAGCTACTCACCATTTGCTTTCAAGTTCTATATGGAGCAGCATGTAGAAAATGTCATAAAAACCTACCAGCAGAAAATCAACAGAAGATTACAATTGGAGCAAGAAATGGCTAAAGTAATTATTATTATTTTTTAATATAATAAATAGGGTCAAATTAATTATTACTATCTTAAGTCACTCAAAAAAAGGTATAAAGGCGAGTTCTCTGGGAAGTGATAATAGCTGTTCAACGCCTCCCTTTACCAGACTGTTTTCACTTAGAGGCCTGGGTGCAGATCTGGGAGACTGTTTGAAAAAGCTGAGACAGAATGTAGTATGTCCTCATACAAGAGAAGTAAAATAAAGCAGGGGCATCCACAATAGGAAAGTATTACGTTTGCATAGGAAAGGACTCAGCAGCCAGGTCTGAGACCATGGTAATACTGACAATACTTTCCAGCCCTTGAAAAAATCTGAGAAAGGCTTTCTCTTTGCTCCAGTTCTTCCTGCCTATTACATGATAGCAGCTGCTTATTCACCAAAGCCACAGTTTAATTTGGCAGTAGATTTACTATGCTATATTTTCCCTTGAATATCTAATACCTGACTGAAAGTTGTCTCTTGAACATATGTTAGTAATAATACCATGCAAGTAATCATCTCTTGGCCAGCTGAAATGATCTTGGGATCCTTGCTGGAATTTGTTCTAGGCGCGGGTCTCAGTGAGGTGCACTTTGAGAGCTTCATTCACGTCTCGTAGTAGCGCTCAAACTGAGCTGACTCACTGATAGGGCTGTCTGAAGGCAAGCTGCCAAGTTCTGATGATTGCTCTGGTAGTTCTGTTTGTAATTTTTAAACATGGAAATTTTGTATTTTTTCTCCCTTCAGGTGCCATTAGCTAGAATATGACTAGTCTACTTTTGTGTTTAAGGATAAGCTTTAATGAAAGCTATCATTAATACATGATGGGTAATAACTTACCTGACCTTCCCTAGAACTGGTTAGGGTCAATTAATTTGATTCTCACATTGCTCTCCCTCTATGGAAATATTCAAGACCTGTCTGGTGCTTATCTGTGCATCTGTTGTAGGGAGCCTGCTTTAGCAGGGGGGTTGGCCTCAGTGATCTCCTGAGGTCCCTTCCAACCCCTGTGATTCTGCTCAAGAAAATCTGGTGGTTTGCTTGCCAAGGTTACATTTGATGCTTCTAAAAATCTCTTGAAAGGTCAATATAGTAGTGGTAGTTCATAGTTTGTCCTCAGTGCAACTATAGGTTGTTTTGTACTGCTTGGATTTAGTGAATATTTTCCTGAGACTGAGAAAGTTGGGGAGCGGTCTCTAAAGAAGTAAGAAAAGAAACTAACAGCATCAGTTCTGTTTTGGCCCTTCAGCTTTTGTTCACTTCATAACTCAAAGATAACTATAAACAGAAAACAGCTCCTTCCCCTAGCAACCTCATTTCTGGCTGGAATAACACACCACAAACTCAAGAGGTTTTGGCCATCTGAATATCGCATTATTCTAGAATTAACCAAGAATACAGCACAGTAATTGTTATGCGTTAAAGCAATAAACGCTTCCTTTAGTATGGATTGAGGTACCCTACCTGTTCTGCGAGTTTTTTCATGCTTAATTCACATGGATTTCATTTTTATGCTGTGGGGATCTTGCTGCTTAGTCTGGCTGCCCACTTTTCATTCTTAATGGCCTCGATTGCAGGTGTGAAATGAAAACTTCAGTCAAAGCAGCAGCCTTATGGGTGAATACTTAAGGGGTCTTTAGCCTGCTTCTCAGTCAGCTTCATCTCCATCCACCATTCCCCCCATTGCCTCTTCCCATCACTCACTGATCTTCCTCTCAAAATGCTTATTTTCACTTATTTCAGTTCAAGATAAATGTTATTCAAAAGGAGGGGGGTCTGCTGCAGACAGGGAATTCTGAGGATCCTGGAAATCAGCGCAGGGGCTTCTGCTGGTGAAGGCTGCTCGTGTTCTCAGACAGGCACTGAAGGCAGAATTGTGCAGGCTCTGTCTTGAAGCATGGGGGAAGTCCAGCTGGGTACTTCTCCCCCTTTCCAGGAGATGTTCCCCTTCAGACATGTGAAATGTTACTTTTAATTACTGTAAGACTCTATGGGGCAGAAGGTGTCTGGACAAGCCAGCTTTGTTACTGTTCAGGTTCAAAGGGAAAAAAAGTACATTTAAAAGAGAAATGGGATCTGGATCTTGGCTTCAGTGTATGGGAGGAGGCCAGAGCTGAGGGCTGTATACATATATTTTGGGAGGGAAGTTAGGGATCTGCCAAGTGTGAGAGTGGAGGTTCTGTACAACAGAGGAGGAAAAATGGTTTTGAAGGAAGAGGGTTCCCAAGATACTTTGTCAAAAACAGTTTCTTAATTGCTATGAAAAAAAGCAACTGCTCGGTAGGGAGGTTTCATGTGAGTTGCACTGGAGAGCTATTACTGAACCAAGGGTGCTGTTGTATCTCAGTTTAAGTTGTACTGCAGTGTGCAAACACATACTGGAGTGTATTGGTGAAATTTACAACTGAGAGTTAAAAACCAAATCTTGTGAGCAGATCTGTTATGTTCCCCTGATAGTATTGTTCCTTACCTTGTAGCTCAGGAGAATAAGAAACACATAGCAATCTCAGATACAGTAAATTCAGGTAGCAAGGAATGACAAATGAAACAGACAGACCAGAGACTGACTGTCTTCAGTATCTCATCTTGTTCTAGATTAATTTTTCTGAGGAATGTGTTTTAGGAATGCTAGTTTATTGTATTTTTTTATTGTTCTGTTGCTATGAATATAACCTTGCTAGCTGTTGTGGTTTGCTTTCCCTTATAAAGGCGGGCCTTTGTGAAGCAGAACAGGAACAAATGAGGAAAATTCTCTACCAGAAGGAATCCAACTACAACAGGCTTAAAAGGGCCAAAATGGACAAATCTATGTTTGTGAAAATCAAGACTCTGGGCATTGGTGCCTTTGGAGAAGTATGCCTGGCCTGCAAAGTGGATACTCACGCCCTGTATGCCATGAAAACTCTGCGTAAGAAGGATGTACTGAACCGGAACCAGGTGGCTCATGTCAAAGCAGAAAGGGACATACTTGCTGAGGCAGACAACGAGTGGGTGGTTAAACTCTATTATTCCTTCCAAGATAAAGAGAACTTGTACTTTGTAATGGACTACATCCCTGGAGGGGATATGATGAGTCTGCTGATTCGGATGGAAGTCTTTCCAGAGCGTCTTGCTAGATTTTATATTGCAGAGCTCACTTTGGCTATCGAGAGTGTACACAAAATGGGTTTTATTCATAGAGACATCAAGCCTGACAACATTCTGATAGACCTCGATGGGCATATCAAACTGACTGACTTCGGACTGTGTACAGGATTCAGGTGGACTCACAATTCAAAATACTACCAGAAAGGTTAGTGTTCTTAGCCTTTATTTGCACTTTTTGTCTTGAAACAAAGCTGCCTCGTGGCAGAAATGTCAGGGAATTATGATGGGTTTGACTTACTCGTTCTGTTTGTTTCTAGTCTTTTGTTCCCATTACTTTTCAAATCCCTGACAGTAGTTTGGTTGACTGCTGCAGTGGCAGCAGTTTTTCAGTTCATACTTGTTTGGAGGGTCTCTGTTGGTAGTGAAAGAATTTAATCCCAGATTTAAAGTAATCCAGGTACCTCTTGTGCGTGCCATTGAGGAGAACTGGAATATGTCAGCAAAAAGATTATGAACAATTGGTATAGCTGATCTAAATGTATTCTGTTGCTTTCTGTATCTCCCATATGGGAGCATACTTCCTTGTGTTGAGACAGAAATGTTCTGCTGGTTATGGAAAACCAATTGGGAAGAAGGCAGAAAACATTGCCTTGGGTTTAGAGTTGTGCTGTTCTTCAGTGATGTTAGAAGATGGCAAACTAAATCTGGGTAAATGCTTTTCTCTTTACATGTTGTGTTTTATGACTGTAATTGTATATTTTCTCTCCCACTTGAAAGGGAGTCATATCAGACAGGACAGCATGGAGCCCAGTGATCTTTGGGATGATGTGTCCAATTGTAGATGTGGAGATAGGCTGAAGACATTGGAACAAAGAGCTAAGAAGCAACATCAGAGATGTCTAGCCCACTCCTTAGTTGGAACCCCTAATTACATTGCTCCTGAAGTCCTGCTTCGTAAAGGTAGATACTCTCTATTTATCTCCTGTTTAAATAATCATCAATATTTTGAAATACTCTTTTTTTTTTTTTTTCTTTTCTTTCCCCCCCCCACCCCCCCTTAATTTGCTGCTTTGGAAGTTTGGCATTGTGAAGTCCATAGACTGTCTCAGGTTAAGGAGAACAGATTTCTGTACATGTCTGCTGATCAGCTTCACAATGCTGACGTTAAATGTAATTGTGCCTTGTCCATCTCCATATCTCTTCACTCTGAGGCCTTTGAAGGGGACTGCTAATATGTCAGATGTGTTGGCAGTGCTGTTTCTCAGGTTTAAAGTCAATAATCTGTACTCGTAGACTGTGACCACTATTGAGTTTACAAATAGCAGCAATTAGCCATCTGATTGTTTAGAATCATCTGTTTAGATGGATCACTTCAGTATAGCTGATAAAAACTCGTGGATACGAATTCTCCAGATTCCCAGTCAGAATCTTGAGGAAACAAAATGAAGTCTTACACAAGTTAACTTAAAATTTAACTACACTTAAAAGCTGTGCTTGAGGAATGTAAACAGTGCTCTGTGACTATCCGTGACAGACTTGTTCACCATAGTAAGGAGATCAGACATTCAGAGTTGTCTGCAACCCAGACCCTAAGGCTTATCTCTACTGTTTTCAATTCTTGAGATTTCAGGTTAGATTCTACAGCATCCAGTAACAAAATCTCCATTGAATTCAGTGTTCAAGTCCTCCATTCCTTTTGAAGATCTCAAAGCTTTATCTTACTTTTCTGAGCAATTAAGTGTTTTAACTTGTTCCTCTGCGCTTGGAACTTGCTCAAAAGGTCATACTTATCTCTAGTCTGGCTTTGTCTTTCAGCCGCCTCTCAGACCCATAATGTCAGCTCCACTGAACCTAGAGGGGGACATTGGTCATTAAGCATTTTGTGTTCTTTGAGGGCCAGTATATGCTGTGAAGTGATAGAACTGTGCGGTGGTCTTGAAAAAAAAAAACAAAAACAACAAGCTTCATTCTTCCTAATGATGTGGTTTCCCCACTTACTGTTGTTGAGAATTAAATATATTGAGAATGCTAACACAACAGTGTTAGATCTTTATTGACAACATTAGACTGTATGCCAGCAAGAAGAAGCATTATATGACAAGGTTGAGTCAAGAGTACTTTGGTTTTGGCTCACTTGTTTGTGACAAGGTAGAAGTCTGTGTTGCAAGTTCTGATCTTTATCTGCTAGAGGAAATAGTAGCTCTGTGACTCTCTGTGACTGGTGGAGGACAACCTTTTGACTTGCCTTTCAGGATACACCCAGCTCTGTGACTGGTGGAGTGTTGGTGTGATCCTCTTTGAGATGTTAGTGGGACAGCCTCCTTTTCTGGCTCCTACACCTACAGAAACCCAACTGAAGGTAAGTGGAATTTCTGTGGTCGCAAACTTTTAACCTTTTCCATCTTTTCTCCACCATGTACAGACGCATCCCCTCTTGTATTGGAGAAAGGAGCTGTCATTATAAAAGCTTGATTTTAAATAGTTCTGTGCAGGGACAAAACCTTTTGCAATCAATGAAGGTGTTGGATGTCAAACCAGAACTGACTCGTCCAATTGCACAGATGGTTGCTAGTTTTGTGAATCTTTTCTGCATTATTTTGGTTTCTGGAGCACAGGTTCATCCATATCAATTACGTAGGGTGCGTATCAGGTTTGAGCAAGCTGATACAGTAATGATAATGTCAGATGGCAGTGTGAGAGTTTCAAAGTTAAGCAGTCAGTAGTTTTTATTAGAAGGACTGTATCTCATAACCAATTTTCTACAATTTGGAGACTGAATGAAGCAATGCCTTCAAGACACTCCATGAACTAATAGTCTTTTTTTATAATGTAATTGCTTCTTCTGTTCACTCTCTGACAATGTTTCTTGATTTGTCAAAGAAATCTTTTAGCAGCTGATGCTATCAAATCATTGGGTTCTTGATCCTCTAAAATAATTAACCAGGATGTGAACTGACAAGTTTCATGTGTACTTCTGTACAGTTAGTTTTGACAAAACGATCAGAAGTTTTCTGCTTCCAGGATTAGAAGTTGTTTAATACCATTCTCATCCTCAGGTGATAAATTGGGAAAGCACACTGCACATCCCCTCACAGATCAAGCTAAGCCCTGAAGCAGCGGATCTCATCACGAAGCTGTGTTGCGCAGCTGAGGATAGGCTTGGAAGAAATGGAGCAGATGATATTAAGGCCCACTCTTTCTTTCACTCTATGGACTTCTCTACTGATATCCGTAGGCAACCAGCTCCTTATGTTCCAAAGATCAGCCATCCAATGGACACTTCAAATTTTGATCCAGTTGAAGAAGAAAGTCCTTGGAATGATGCTAGTGGTGACAGCACCAGGACATGGGATCCATTAGCCTCCTCCAACAGCAAGCACACCGAGCATGCCTTTTATGAGTTTACTTTCCGAAGGTTCTTCGATGACAACGGGTATCCATTCAGGTATCCCAAACCTTCTGGAATGGAAGTTGGCCAGTCTGAGAAATCCAGTGTAGAGGACAAAGACATGGTGGATCAGACTGGAGCTTGTCAACCTGTATATGTGTAAATTATTGTATAGAGTACTCCAGATTAGACTAATCTCAAATCCAGTAGGGCCTTTAACTGATCCTTTGGGAGCTGATCCTGCAGTGCTTGTTCGTGTCTAACTTCAGATGAAGCTGAAGTCATCCTGGGGAGTCAGAAACTTGCAGGGCCAGGTCCTAAAAATGGCACTCTTGGAAGTTCAGGTCAGTTTTACTGTAAATAACTTTGTCGATAATTACACTTGAAGTCCTGGTCTTCACCAAAATCTGCAAGGCCAGAAGTCTGTTGTTTCTGGGCCTGTTTTTATTTGAGGTCAGCATCCCCCTACTCAGATAACATCTACAGATTTCTGCATCTGTCAGCATTATTTTTTAAATGAATAAAGAGCACTTATATTTTGTTTATAGCAGGGTGTTTTTTTTCCTACTAAATTATAGGGATTAACTTTGACAAATCATGCTGCTGTTCTTCTTTTCTACATTTTTATTTTATCCATAGCACTTATTTCACATTTAGGAAAACGCGTAAAGCTGAAGAACGTGTGATGAAAGGTCTCTGTGCAATAATGTAAGAAAGGAAAAAAGAGGGAAAAAAAAGGAAAAAAAAAAAAAAAAAGGAAAAATGAAAAAAAAAACACAATAAAAAAGTCAGCTCTCTCATTTCCTTAATTTACTGATGCCATTATATTCGCACCATGATTTTTGTTTATTGTATGTATTTTCCACATTTCAAAATGGTGACATAACCTTAAAGCTGCTTGATTTCCTTCTGCTTGTTGGAATGTAATAGAAAGTGTGAGCAGGCGACTATTTGGGTGTGATTTCACTGTCTAGCGTGTGAAGAATGTTGCATGAGCAGTGTTTTTCTATTTGAAATGGCCTTTTCTTGCCATTCACAGGCAGGTCCTGTGGATCCGTTTTTACTGAGGGTCTGAAATTAGACCGTTTTAAACCGTGTGTTGATAATGTATCGTGTGGATGGTTTCTTCTTATGATTGTATCCAGTACTAATTTTGTTAAACAGATTGATAACTGCAGAGTGATTTTGTGGTCTGATGCAGTGGATCATTTCAGTAACCATTTGTCATGGGCACACACGTTTCCCCACGAAGGATCGATAGCGAGACTGTTGTCAGGAGGCAGGTCAGTGGCAGCAGGCCGGGTCTGGCCCCTTCACATGGCATGCAGCACAACCTTCCTTGTTTAACGCTGTCCGTAACGCAGAGCACCAATGCCAGCATGGAGCTCAGCGTCCTCAGAACAGAAGGGCTCAAGCTGTGCTCCTGCAGCACACAGACCCTCAGTGCATTGGAGGGATGCGGCATTTCCAGCCAGCACCTCTCTCCTGTGTATCCCTGTAGGATCCCAGGGTTTTAGGCACCGCATCTGAAGGTGCTGGCGCTGCTGACAGGTCGTTCTGCCCTGTTGTCTTTAGAGAGGTGGTGGAGCACAGCAGTCCTTGGTTTCTGTCGGATCGTTGACATACTTTGAAATATCAATTCTTAACTATGTTAAAATACGCATTTTTCTTGTATGTATAAGTGAGAATTATTTGAGATGATATCAGAATACTAAAGTAATTAAGCCATACATATATGCATATATTATATATAAGTAAGTAAACACACACAAAAATCCTTAATTCAAATGAGTGTAACAGTCCTATTTAAGGTGATTGACATCATAACAGGTGAGGAAAACACTCCTTTCATGTGTTTTTGCTTCTTTTTTTGTTTGTTTTAAATCTGGAACCTTGTTATTTTTTCCATATATTGTTCCACGTATTATTCCTTAACGTTTTAGCATATCCTATCCAGTGTTTAGTTATCTAAGCAACGACATATGAGTTCATCAGCCTAAACTAAACAGAAAAGATTGTGTATTTGTTTACATTTGTATGAAAGGAATGTTCTGAGGTATGCAGTGCTTGTGTTGTGACAGTTCATGTAAGGTTCAGTATTACTGCTTTTTTTATATAGTAATGCCATTTTTTGTTATTTACATCTATTTGACATTCTTTCATGTGGTAGGTTCTTTCTCAGGAACTCAGTTTAACTGTTATTTATTGATATATCATTGCCTTTGAAAGCTTCTACTGGCACAATTTATTAAAAATCTGAATCAAAACCAAAGGTGCTTCATGTGTTCTTGGGAAGGATCGCTTCTACCTGTTCTGAAGTGGAATCTGTAAAGGGTCTGTTTTGTAACGTTAGTGATGGGTTTGAGCTTCAAACACAAGATCCGAATCTCACCTCTTTGTAGCATCTGGTGTAGGATTTCTGGGCACATTAAGGCAATTTTGATATCACAAAGTACATGGCATTGAATTCAGTGCTGTCACTTTCACAGCAGCGGTTCTTTGGAGCAGCCCTGGGGAGCTGTGCTTCCTTCCTGCTGTATTTCCCAAAGGTCAGTAATTCACTTTCAGGTGCAGAATCTTTGCAATTAAGCAAAAAAAGACCAAAAGGAAGTGATGATTCTGCACCTAACAGACTGCTTGTTCAGCATCTGTACTGCAGGGAACAACTACTGCCGTGTCACCCAACCAGGAGTTGAACTGGAAGTTACATCCTTTCAGCTTATCAGGCACCGTCTCCAGAAGGCTGCACCTTCTCACCCACCTCAGGGGAAAACAAGAAAAAAAAGGGCTTCTGCAGCCCTTCATCTCTGCGTTCTCTGGTGGGGCCAGGAAACAGCAGCAGCTCTTGGTAAGCACATTGTTCCCGGTTCAGGGAGAAAGAACTACCTGCAGAAGTTACAAGCTATAAGAAGTTATGACCCAGCCTGAATAACTTAAACTAAATGAAGGAAAAAAGCATTTGGCTTTCAAATGGAAATGCAAGAACAGGATTAGCCATGCAGGAAACGGGGCCATTGCCTGGAGCTGGGTGGAAAATCGGTCTCATAGCCTTCATAAAATTCTGTTCTCCTCCCTGCAGCTTACGGGGTATGAATTAACTGCTCTAAAGGCTTTCCTAGGGAAGCTGCGATGGGAATGGGCAGATAGAACACATAACCCGATTCCATCCCAAAATACAGAATCATTGGCAGAAAATAGCAACCGCTACTAAAAATATTATTAGAATTAAAAATATTACATCTTTCCCACAGGAAATAATCACAGGAATAGATAATGTAGGAATAGCAACCATTAATGCACACAAAAAAAAGTGTAAAAATGTTTTTCCTGGCAAAGAAATCTGCTGCAGCACGAACATGGAAGTTGGGACTTCCTCTGGTTTTTGGTCTGAGCAGTGAATGTACCCTGAGCAGTGCTGGGAAAAACAGAGTCCTGGGCTCGTTATCAATATCATTAATAAAAACAAACTGCGGATCTGATCTGCAAAGCTCTGGTCACCTTCTGCAAAGGCCGCAGTATCTCCAGGTCCAGCAGAAGCCTGGTGCTGTGGGCAGTTGAAGTTCATGCGGACTGATGGATGCACTGACTGTCCTTCAGCTGGGTGGAAAATGCCCATGAGTGCATCTTCTGGCTTCTGCATATTGGAGGAAATTGCTGTTAGAAGAATAGCCCCAGACACGTGACCTTCATTAAAATAAAGTGGGGCTGTATGCATCCAAGGCACAGGTGGGCAGGGGGAGACAGCTGATGGTACTGGATTGCAAATGGGAGGTGGGAGAAAGCCTTCAAAGCTGTTCCAGCCACTGTGAGTAGTTGATGTGGAACATTTGTGGGGATTTTGGGGGAGCACACAGTGTAAGATGTCCCATTCCAAGAGTGCTGCTGGGCAGGAGAGAGGCTGCAGGTGTGTGTATGGAGTGAGCTGGGCCTACAGCCCCTGGCATCATGCTGTGAGGGGAAGAACCAGAGTGTTCTCATTGGTAATGGTGAGGAGGCAAACACATACATCTGCAGGTGAGGGTGTTTGTTAGCACATACCAAGTCCTTTAGTCACCTTGAGGTTAATTGTTGTCTGCACAGCACAGCAAAGAGAGCACTGATGGCTTTGCATACATACAAAGAGTTACAAACCCTGGCACCAGACCCCAGCACAAGGACATGGATCTGTTGGGGTGAGCCCAGAGGAAGGCCACGAAAATGCTCGGAGGGCTGGAGCCCCTCTGCTGTGAAGACAGTCTGAGGGAGCTGGGTTTCTTCTGCCTGGAATCCAGGGAAATCTCAGTGTGGCTTTTCAGTGCATAGAAGGGGGTTGTGCAGAAGATGGAGAAAGAATTTTTGCCAGGGCTTATAGTGACATGATGAGGAGCAGTGGTTTGAAACTGAAAGGGAATAGATTTAGATTGGATATAAGGAAGAAATTGTTCTCTTTGAAGGCAGTGAGGCACTGGCACAGCTGCCCAGAGGGTGTGAGTGCCCCACTCTTCGGGGCATTCAAAGTCAGGTTGGATGGGGCCCTGGGCAGCCTCAGCTGTTGGTCAGTGGCCCTGCCCATGGCAGGGGGGTGGGGCTGGGTGGGCTTTGTGGTCCCTTCCAACTCAAACCCTTCTGTGATACCGTGCTACTAAGGCAGGTCTGTTAGGAGGCGGTGGCACAAACTGCCCAGCGAGGTGCTGCAGTCACCGTCCCTGGAGGCGTACAGGAAAGATGGAGATGTGGCACTGAGGGACGTGGTCAGTGGGCACGGTGGGGATGTGCTGATGGTTGGACTGGATGGTCTTGGAGGTCGTTTCCAACCTTAATGGTTCTACGATTCCAAAGGAATTCAATAAATAAAAGCAAGCATCTCCAAGAAGAAAGTCATTTTTCCATTCCCAGGGAGCCGGTGTGGGCGGGCTGCTTCACTCAGGGAACGTTGGTTGTGCTGCTGAAACCACGGGGGCAGAAAGATGCGAATCCAGAGATCAGGAACTGTTGGGTTTTGTTCTTCTTTTTCCCTCAATGAAAATGCTTTTAAAATGTCAAACGTCGGTTCGACACGAATGGAATCATTTAGGGAGGAACTTACTGATATCTTTACAATTACACTTCAAAAACATAAATATGGCGTGTCCAAAACTCAAAGCAGAAAAGCACAAAGAGGCCAAAAAAACAGAAATGAGCAGCTGTGAATAAGTCATTCTGATGTTTCCAGGCCAGGTTTTGGAAATATAATTTCTCAGAAATTTCCAGCTGCCTGTTCCAATTTAAGACCAAACGATCCTTTTTTTTTTTTTAATGTTCAACTTCCCACATACCAGGACCTGCCAATTAAAACTAGCTCTAAAAATAACAGAAGAGGTTGAACTGAATAATATCTGGAATAAAAAGGAGCTTAATTGACATCCTCGTCTTCCATGCAATGCTGATGTCACCTGTCTTCACCATAGCGTTGAAGAGCCATTAAGGTTGGAGTGACCACTAAGATCATCCAGTCCAACCATCAACCCAAAACCACGTCCCTTAGGCCACATCTCCACGTTTATTGAACACCTCCAGAGATGGTGACTCCACCACCTCCCTGGGCAGCCTGTTCTAACCTGTATCCCATTAGGGATCCCTGTATCCCATCTAGGGATGGTTCACAGCAGTGGTCATGCAGAGGTTGGTGACTGCGCGGGTGTCTAATCCACCCCTTGGCAGAGGATGCCCTGTGCTGGGTGATTCTCCAGGGCAAGCTGTACCTGTGGCCAAGGTGGGCCTTCTATAGATGAGCCCAGCCATGAGCAGCTTTGTGAAGTGCTGCTGTGAAACAAGAGGGTTCTGGGCTTTACCCAGGCCCACAGCTGGGGAGTTGACACCGCTGTACGCAGTTTGCTTTAATTTATAGAAACACTGTGGTTTGTTGTTTTGCAGTTTTTCTCTCTATTATGGTTCAACTCAGGGTAATGGTTGATGGCCGGGACATTTTGTTATTGTTGATTTCAAATTCAACTGTAGGGCAGCTTTTCTCAACGCAAGATAAAAAGTGACGTACGCACAAGGCGAGATGGTGATGTGAAAGCATTTCAAGGCCAGTTAGTTTGAGACACGCTGTCCTTATGCCAGTTTTAGTGAGTTGGAGGGAGAGAGCGTGTTGAATGGGAATGCAATGGGGATTAATGGTCATACATGACTTGTGGAAAATGGAGCAGAAAATGACTCCAGCTCCTGAAGTCAGGAGGTACCAGAAGGTTTCTGTCCGTGTTGAGCACGCTCTGGCTGAGCATGGCACATGAAGGCCTCAGGAAAGAGTTGCTTCCTAGCCAAAGCCAATTCCATATTCCCAAGTCTTGCTCCAGGCCTTGATAATTAATGCAGTGAGGACCTTGAAGCCCAATTGCTCAAAGTCACAGTGAAAGCTTTGGAGCAGGGCTTAGGCATGTCCTAGCACGGGTTTGCTGAGTGACAGTGCAGCAGCTGTGTCAATGGCTTTCACCTGGTGTTCAAGTTACATAAAATTGAGTCTAAAAATCTCCTGTGCAGGTGAGAAACTTGGTTGGAAGCTGCAAAATTGTAATTGTTTCGTTTGGAGATTGCTGTGAGGGATTTATAACAGCTGGTTCAGTAATCAGCTGATTTTAATCAGTGGTTTTGCCAAAGCAGAGTGTATTGCTGCCAGCACATTCCTGCCTGGTGCCTTCTCCTCCTCAGCTGTAGGACACCTTGACGTGACCCGGGGCGGCCCCAAGCTGCCCACTCTGAGTTCAGCACAAATACTGCCCTGAGCCCAAGGGTGGGCTGAGACTGGGACCCCTCTGAAAGTGAAGGAGAGCGGTGCCCAGCAGGAGGCAGAAAGAGGCGCTGGTTGGTGGCCTACGGAGTAACTTGTGTGTTCCCTCTCAAGGAAGAGCCGTGCTGTGGTGTGGGTGGTCGCAGGGAGGAACATTGCACAGCTCTGGCTTTTTTGTCTTCCTTCCTGACACACTGAAGTTCCTTTTGCAGACAAATGACTGACTTAAGTTAGACCGACAGCCTCGCTATTGCACAAGGCATCCTCATCCCATTATCATGAATTTAAACTGTTACTTTGCAGTTTCTGAGCATCAATATATGTGATCAGGCTGGATTCCCTTTTGAGAAACTCCAGTAAAGCACCAGCTTCTGCTGCTGGGCTCTGGCACAGCTCCCAGTTACTGAGCTGGGAATCGTATATACGAATCAGTAGTTGGCATTGCCCAAAACCATTTTCCTGTTGCACCATGGAACAGACCATTGGAATTTGCTGCCCTCTTTCGGGTGTGATAATTACTGCTCATCTCCATCCGCCAGCAGCTTCCGAGTTCTCTCAGAGTTACATTCCTTCTCCACCGCAGCTCTCCCAAACGCTTGAGCAGTGGGTTGATGGGTGGATGTCTCAGATGTCAGTCTCTGAGGGGAGGATAAATCCAGTTCCTGAAAGGCTCTTGGATGCAGCTGAGTCCTTAGTTACTTCTCGCCACAATATGGCCAGCTCTGGCAGCCCTCAGGTTGCCCTCACAAGCCAAAATCCCATGAGATCCTTGATTTCATAGGGCAAAGACACTTAAACACCAAGCCTTAACCCTACTCCTTACAAGCTGCCAAGGGTCTTTATTCAAGCTGATGCCAGGCTGGTATAAAATGAGATAAAGGATTGCGTACCTGACCAGCAGAACCCACTTTGTTAGATACAGCAAATGGTGGCTGAGCTCATTGGAGTAGTGGAGTAGAATTGCAGGGGGAGGTTTCTGCTTCAGAGCAATAAATGTTGGTGAAATTAAGAGTTTCCATGACAAGCCCCTCAGTAGTCTGATGAGACAGACAAGGGGATGAGAGAAACTTCTGTCTCCAGAGGGTGCAGAGGTCCAGAAGGAGCCACTGCCCCACACCGTGAAGTCTCTATAATAAGTGCTATCCTTAATAGCCACTGACCTAAGTGTTCCCACTTCAGCAGCCAAGGAGTCGAAAATTGTTCAGGAAACTTAATTTAATCCCTCAGGTCGGTGTCCTGCACATGAGTCACCTCCCTGGAGGTGTTGAGGAAATGTGGAGATGTGGCACTGAGGGACGTGGTTAGTGGCCGTGGTGGGGACGTGTTCATGGTCAGACTGGATGATCTTGGTGTTCTTTTCCAACCTTAATGGTTCTGTGATTCTACAGTTCCCAGTATCGAGCTGTGTGCTCCTGGGCTGCCTCCCCACAGAGCGCCTTAACCAGCCTTCACCTTCCAGAAACCTGTGGGTGAGGTACTCAGTTTTCATCCTAGATCTGTTTACATCAGGTATCACCTCACCACAACCAATGAGGCAGTGAAGAACATCTAACGCTGTGGGTGCTGACCGCCTCATGAGCTGGGCAGAGTGCTTGGTGTGTAGAACTAAACCATGATGGAGCCAAAGGTTATTCGTTTCACAGAGGCCTGATTACACTGGGAAGATGTTTCTCACAGGAACACTTAATACGTACTAGACTGGTCAAGCAGTGCTTAGTGATGGGGCCATCTTGTGGTGAGACTCCAACTGTCTAAACCAGACAGTAAGTCCACATCCTTGGGTTTGAAAGAATAATTTGAGACTCCCTCAACCTTTTTGACTTACTGACAGTATTTCAGATACTTTAAAATGCAGGCGACTGTGTAATAACTGCTTACATCAGATGCAGACTGGGCAAGGGCCTGCCAGCACTGCCACATGAGTCAGGTCCCAGGTCCCTGTTTCTGGTGGAACAGAAAAGAAAAACTAATTTTATCTTTTCAGGTAGATTTTAGAAACTTTTCAGACTTTCAACTTAATTGTCTTAGAATCATAGAATCATAGAATCTTGTAGTCTTATAGTTTTAAAACAACTCCACAGAAATGCTAAAACAAAACCAGAATATCCAATATCCAGCCTCTCTGAGTCCAGAAGGCTGCCACAGTCAGGGCCACCATCCTCATGAGAAGCTTGTGTGGCGTTAGCACCACAGGATGGAGTGTTCTGCCAAAACTGCCTTGTGAATGAAGGTGGAATGGAGCACCCTGCCCCTGGATGTCACCTTGCTATGAGTAGCGTCATGGCAGCATTTCGTGAGAATCAGCCTCCAGCAATGGCAGCTCTTGAAGGGATTTTTGTACTCTATCCTGCCCCAAAGGCAGTTCTGTACTGAAGCCTTCCAAGAATGGAGGCTGTCAAAAGAGCAATGACAGAGCAAACCACGCATGGTCATAGTATGACTCTTGTCACAGATGTCCAAATGTCCCAGTAGGAAACCTCCTTCACCACTTTGTCTGGCATGTAAATCTCTTCAATTCCCAGCAGAGACAAACAAAATCCAACTCATCACGACACCTTCTTGCTTACACGTATTTCTCCCTCCTTTATCCGTACCATGTTTTACGACTCCTCAAAGGCATGCCTGGGTGATAGCACATTCTCACTCTAACTCAAGCTAAAGGACAGATTTTAGTCAGCATTGCTGTGCAGAAAATGTCACTTCCAGACATCATAGATGCCTGGCTTCTCTGTCACACCAAAACCTCCCCCACTGTGGCCTCTTGAGCAATTAGTGCCTCAGGACGACCATCCTCTGAGAGCACCAGCAGCCCTATCACTGAGGCTAACACAACTACCTCAACAGCTCCGGTCTGTTGGCTCCGTTGCTCCCTTTCCAATGACACTTCATGTCGAATTACTGAACAATGTGCTGGCAGATGCTGCAGCTCAGAATAACGCTGTCAGGTGATTTGTGTATGTAGAATTTCTGCTGGTGAAGATGAGTAATCCAACATTCTCATTTCTTACCTTAAAATCCCACTCAGAATATTTTCCCTGTGGCAAGTTGTTAATAGATTATCAGCTTGGTTTTGAAATACAATCTGTCAGAGCATCTATAAATGACATAAAGATGTTGATTAGCAATTAGGATCACTGCCTTATTTATCCAAAGCAGGACCCTTACATACTGTTAGGGGTTGCATAGGACAACTGCTTTCAATTTTTTAAATTCACATTATTTGCTTACAAATGTTTTTTAATTAAGGGTTAAGCAGACTTAAACTTGGTATTTTTTCATATGCTGTGTAATCAAGCTGGCTTCTAAGGGTAACACCTCCAAAATCTCCAGATCAAACCTGGCCCAACCCCAGGTGAGTACAGGGACACTGGTGAGTGCAGGGCGGCCCATCAGGAGTCCTGGCTCAGAGCTTTTCCTTTGGAACAGATTGCACATTGCCATTGATTCAGTCTGTAGACTTAATTGTTTGCTATGTGTGTTCCTTTGAGTGGTGAACACAAAAGGACGCTCACCTAGGAGACCCAACACCTCACATCGCAATGGGATATTTTGGTATGTGACTGCCCAAGCAAATTGTTCAGTATTTGCTTTTCTGGCAGTCACAAAATAAAACTGTTCTGTGATTCAAGTGGTCCCCTCCATTTAGATGTACTGAGGGACGTGGTTTAGTGGGAAGAACTGGTGGTAGGTGGATGGTTGGGCTGGATGGTCTTGGAGTTCTTTTCCAACTTCGGTGATTCCTATGAGTCCACGATTAAGTACATCTAAGCCTTCACCCCAGGAAACAAATGGATATAACTTGTTTATCAGATTTCATCTGAATAAGCGTGTGAATGTAAACTCACTGGCAACTTCACACATGGGCAGCTAGCAATAAATCAGTGCTGAAACAATTTTTAGCATTAGATCCTTTAATACTCTGCTTAACTGTGAAAGGAGAGAAAGAAGGCCATAAAAAGTGTATCATTTTACCTAATGGTTCCCTTTGATTCTTATTTATTTGACCGAGCTTGCTAACACTTAACTAGCAGCTTTCTGCACAAGACAAAAAGGACCCAGCAGTGACTTAATAACTGTAATAGAATACTCCGAAAGGGAGAAGTAATTCATATATTTTTTTAGACTTTCAGGACACTGTTTAGAGAAATTAAGAATGAGAATTGAAATGACAAAATGGAAAGGAACCGGTTAAAAATACAAAAATATAACAGAGATTTATGCAGTAACTGATGAAATTAAGAACAGGTGCTACAGGGTTGTATATTAATTTCATTATTGTTGAAGAGAGCACCATCTGGAAAGGGAAATATTAGATAACAAATCTGCAGATCATACAAGTAAATTAATTATCTTAAGAACCAGGAGCAGGCCATGGTAATCAAGAGAGGTTTAATAGGAATATGTGAATGGACAACCTGATATCAGATGAAAATTCAGTGGTGACAAACACAACAAAAATAAGCACTGGAGACAAAAATATAAATGATCTGTGCACGTTCGAAGGGTCTAAACTAATTCGGTCATCTCAAGGAGAGCACCTGTGCATGGATGCAGGCAGCTGACTGAAGACTGCTGCTAAACATTGAGCCCAGCCATGAGAGCATGTAGGTAGAATGTTGTGATGGTCAGATCCGAGGGATATTGTCACATGGAAGTTCTGCCCAGCACATCCTCTCTCATTTTCTTCTTTTGACAGAGGTGAAAAGAGCAGAGTGAGGAGGGGTGTTACGAGGGAGAGCCGTGGGGTCACCAGGCTGCACTGACAGATAGAGGACTGCACAGCACTGCTCCAGGCATGGTATTTAAAACACAAAAGGATGAAGATGAATTGTGTATAAGGTAAAAGTTCACAAATATTGTTCTATATTTCTACACCCAAAAGTTAATACTTTTGTCCTTGGAAAGGTCAGAAAGGAACTACAAGATCATCCAGTCCAACCCACCTCCCATCATCATTGCTACCACAAGCCGCTAAACCATATCTTGTAGCTCCTAATCCAGATGACTCTTGAACACTGCCAGGGATGGAGACTCCACCACCTCCCTGGGCAGCCATTCCAGTGCCTGACCACTCTCTGAGAGAAAAGCTCTTTCTTATGTCTAATCTAAACCTCCTCTGGTACAGCTTGTGGCCATTTCCTCAGGTCCTGTTTGTGGCTTGGGAGAAGAGGCCAAGCCCCTCCTCATCACAACCTCCCTTCAGGAAGTTGTAGAGTGCAATGAGGTCTCCCCTGAGCCTTCTACAGGCTAAGACTGGACTTCTCCCAGGTAACAGCAACAGGGCAAGAGGGAACGGCCTTAAGTTGTCTCTGGGGGGGCTCAGGTTGGATATCAGGAAACATTTCTTCTCCACAACAGTGGTGAGGCAGTAGCACAGGTAGGTTGAACACTGTAGTTGTTCAAGAAATGAGGAGATGCGACACTGAGGAATGTGGTTAATGGACTTGGTGGAGATGGGTTGATGATCTTAGTGACTGGATGATCTTAGTGGTCTTTTCCAAAGTCCCTGCCCACCGCCCTGTGGTGCAGCCCCTTTCCCTCACCCCCAGCCGCCCCTCCCCTGACAGCTCCATGCCGTTCCCTGTCGCTGTCACACAGAGCAGAGCTCAGCGCTGCCCCTCCGCTCCCTGTGAGGAGCTGCAGCCGCCATCAGGCCTCCCCTCAGCCTGCCCTGCTCTGGGCTGAGCACAACAGGGGCCTCAGCTGCTCTGCATGTCCTCCAGATCTTTCCCCATCCCTGTAGCCCTCCTTTGGACACTCTCTTGATGGTTTTTGTTTGTTTGGTTGTTGTTTATTTATTTATTTGTTTATTTTACCGTGGTGCCCACTGTGAAGGGCTGGGAAACAAGCCTGAGTTAGGTACATAAGCAGATAAGGCATACATTCATAAAGGGCAGTTAATCTTAGTATGCAGCTGCTTGAGGTTTCCAAGGCCCTACTGTAAAATGGAGAAAAATGGAATTCCTGTCTGAAATTCATTAGGAACTTCTTTACATCCATTTACCTGCACTGTCCCAGGCAGGGCTGATTCTAGCACTGAGACAACCTGCAGTGATGCCCTTGAGGGACTGGTGATGGAAAATAGAGATGGTATTTCTGCTACATAGACCTTATTGCAAAGGGGCATGTCAAGGGATGGGAAGCCTGAAAATAGAGCCATTTATAATACTTCTACAAATGGCTTGAGAACAAAAATAGAGCACACTAATAAAATCTGCAAATCATATTCAGTAAAAAGGAAAATGTCAGTGACTGATGCGTGGAATAACAGAAATAGAATGAAGTTTCTTACCATAAGACTTCTGGGATTAACACCCTAAAATTCCTGCTGTAACACACCTGTGTTTATCAGGTGATCCAGCGAGGATTAAGGCACTAAAACATCACAGACATACAACTAGAGGAGGCAACCTTATGACTTTGGTGAATGTATTTCTAACAGAGCTATAGAAAAAGCAGTGGCCTTGTACATTGCAGCCTTACTGCTCAGGTGGCCACTTCTGAGCAGATCAACTCATGGTAGAAGAAGTGCTGGCAGGATCAAAGGGACAGAATGTATTTATGGGAAGTAACCCCCTTCTAGTTCTATAGGAACTAGCAAAATGATGAATGAGGGCAACACGACTTTCTAAACATACCTAGAATAAACACTAAGAAGGAAGAAAATCTAATGAGGATAAGGAATAATATCTACTCCTGTGTCAGCAAGCTGGCTGCAAATAGAGTGAAAGTAAAGCAGGAAATCAGAAGGATGGCAGCTCCTAGAAGTCACACTCTGGAACAGTTGTTCAATAAGAGACATAAGGACAAGAAACTTGGGTCCTTTATTTTTATGCAGGACAGCAAGAACTTGACTCATAAGCTACCAAGAGAAAGGAAAAGCCCTCTCCTAAGCAAGTGGCTTTGGGAATAACCTACTGGAGTAGGAAGCCTAGGAGCAGGTATCCTAAGAGCAGAGCCATAACAGAATGATCTCTTAAAGACTAAAGCTCTGCAGACTATGCTAATCAAGCGGGTGACTTAATCTTGTGTGAATTACACATACATGAAACAAGTAGGTGTCTACAGATAGTAGCCTAAAATACCCTGGTACTGCATCAATCCCATTCAGATCGGCAAGTTTGCCTTCATGTCAGTTTGAGATGAAAGAGGCAGTAAGCTGGTAAGCTGAGTCTGCTTTGTGTTTGCTTGGACATGCTCTCAGGCTGGCTATTAGGAAAAAATTATTCCCATAAAGACTGAGGAGGTATTGGAACAGGCTGCCGGGGATTCACCATCCCTGGAGGTGTTCAAGAAACCTGGAGATGTGGCACTGAGGGACATGGTCTATTGGGCACAGTGTGATGGGTTGATGGCGGGGCTAGATAATCCTAGTGGTCTTCTCCAACCTTAATGACTCTCTGATTCTATTGTACACCTGCTACATGAAGATTGTAAAGTGTTTGCTATATAGATAAAACAGGCAGGCTCGAAACTATCATCCTAATATTGACTATACCAGTAAAGTTTTCCTAAATACCACAGAGAAGCACAGTAGAATTCAGTAAAAGAAGGAGAACATACATGTTTTCCAGTTACTACTGATAAATGTCCATATGAATTATATGGGAAATATTCTAGACAAATAGTCACAAATCCTGAAGGTCAAAACTGCTCAACTTGGCAACTGCTGTGTGCTCCATCTTTCTCAGTGCACTGAGGTTTTGAAGCCACCAACAGTGGCTGCTGGACAATTCATGCTCTATTTTTAACCAGTGCTCATGCTCTCACTATTGTAGTTTTGAATGGAGTGTCAGAGGATGCTGAAGACTCGATTTAGCAACAGTGCTGCCATCCAACTATCCTGCATGTTTTTCTTAAGCTGACATTTTGCATCCTGGCATCACCTGTATCTACCTCCATGTAATGCCTTGCTGATGGAAAGCCAGGTTGAGGCCTTCACAGAATCCCCAATATTTCACTCCCTCCAAGTAACCTCACCTACAATTCATTCCACCCTTTGCCAAATCTTCATTCTTAAAACTGAGAACTCTCAGGTTTGGTCATGGCTATATTAATGAACACGGAATGACTAAACTGGCTTTGCAACACTGTGTACTGGTGTTCTGTAAGAAATAAACAGAAGAGCTAATTGTCTAATGTGGAGCATAAACAAACTGAAGTAAAACAACTCTTTTTCAGACACATTTATTTTTAATTATGTGTTGTTTTTATTTGTAAAACCTATTTAGGCTACAAATAGATCCCAGATACAACAACACCCCCATAAAATAAAACACACAGACTGGTTTATGCTTTACAGCAGAGCAAATGCAAGAGGGTGGTGCTTCTTCTGCCCAGAGAAGCTGTGGATGCCCCATCCCTGTAGGGGTCCAAGGCCAGGTTGGATGAGCTTTGTGTTCAAAGTGAGCCAGATGTGGTGGGAGCTGTCTGCCCATGGCAGGGGGTTGGAAGGGACCTTCCATCCCATCCCATCCCATTCTGTGATTCTATGATTCTAAGAGCAGACGGATGCTCTCCTATGAGTTTGTTTCATTTTGATTCATCCCACAATTCTTTGTTCCTATGGACAAGATGCTACCATTATAGACCTCTTGTTTATAGATGGATCTTAATTCATTCACTAAAGAGAGCTTGGGGGGATAATGGGAAGCGTTCTGTTCTCTGTGGAAGAAAAGTGCCTGAGAGAAAAGGAAACTGGACTTCCAAGCTAGAGAAAAATGAGCATGGGCTACGTGGGAAGAGATCTCATGAGTACATCTGGGAATCAGGAAGGAGTTCTGGGAATACTAAGGTATCAGTGCTGGGAAATAAAACAACGCATGTCCTGATAGGGGAGGATGGCTTTAAAAGCTTTAAACCAGCTAAACATTAATGCATAAAAGATTAATGCCTCCCAAACTTGCCACTTGAAAGCTTGAAAATGTCATTGCTCTTTCATCCTAGTGATCCACCTCCCAGCTGAGACTGGCTTCCTTGTATCATGTAATTTAGTGCTTTGCCACTTCTTCACATCTTCACTTTCAGTCTTAGAGAGTAAATGGGTCCAAGACTCTTCAAGAAGGTGCAGGAGCAGGCTGTGCCCTTGAGCTGCAAAATGAGCCAGAGGGAAACAAGACCAGCATGGATGAATAGGGAGCAATTCTTGAGGCTCCAGGAGAAAAAGAGAATCTGCCTCCTGTGGAAGAAGGGACAGGCCACTCGGAAAGAGTGCAGAGAAGTTGTTAAGATGTGTAGAAAAAATCAGAAAGGCAAAAGCCCAGCCTGAACTCAAGATGGCCATTGGGAAAGGAACAAGAAACTCTTTTACAAATACATCAACAATAAGGCCTAAAGGTCCTCTACAACTTCAGCCATTCTATGATTCTATTACTAATCTCTGACCAAAACTAACACTAACTGGATGTTTTCAGCTCTGGAAGAAAGCAAGACAGAGGATTGCTAAAGCAGGAAGCACAGGTCCCATTATCAATAGCACTCTTTCTGGCTTGGCTGTGAGTCCAAGAGCTTTGAACTATTTTAGGAGTATTAACACCACAAAAGCGGGAAGTGTTAAGGAAGAATGATGCATCTTTTTAGCCAACGACACAAATAGCTTCAGTGTTCCCTCTGACAAGATATATGAACAATCAGCTTTTCAAAAGAACATGGAGACACTGATATAGCTAAGAGAAAACATAACTATATGAAATACAAGGGCCTAGGGAACAGCACAGCCACACTGCCCTGTGAGGCTGGTGCTGAGGGAGCTCTGGGTGAGCCCAGGCACTCAGTGCTGTGCTGCTGCAGGTCTTCCAATCCATCTGCAGGCATTTCAGCTTGTGTGCTCCAAAGGCTGCTCCAGCAAACGGTGTGTGCAACATCAGATGTGAGAAGCAAAGTCCTACCTGAAAGAACCATGGAATCATTTTAGATGAGACCATTAAAGGCCATCTAGACCAACTTCCCTGCCATGAATCATCCTATCTACAGCTCCATCAGGTTGCTCAGAGCACCGTACAGATGGACCTTAAATGTTTCCAGGAATGGGGCATCCTCCACCTCTCTGGGCAACCTTTTCCAGTGTCTCACTGTCCTGATTGTAAAAAACACCCCTTCCTCCTTACTTCCAGTTTAAATCTCCCCTCTTTTAGTTTCAAAACACTTCTCCTTATCCTATCCCAACACACCTTACTAAAGAGTCCGTCCCTTTACCTGTAGTTCCCTTTATATACTGAAATGCTGCAGTTCAGTCTCCCCAGAGCCTTTCTGCAGCCCCAGCTCTCAGCCTGTCCTTGTAGGAGAGCTGATCCATTCCTTGGGTTATTTCTGTGGCCCTCCTCTGGACATGCTCCAACAGCTCCACGTCTCTCCTGTACTGAGGACTCCACATCTGGATGCAGTGCTGCAGGTGAGGCCTCACAGCACAGAGCAGAGGGGCAGGATCTCTCCCTCACCCTGCCGGCCACTCTGCCTTGGATGTAGCCCAGGATATGTTTGGCTGTGTGTGCTGTGAGGGCACATCGCTGCCTCACGTCCAGCTCAGCACCCAGACACAGCAGCGCGGGCACAGCCCGAGTCCCGGTGCTGCTCTCTAGAGGTGATGCCATCGGTAACCCACATCCGGACAACACGCGGTGAGCTCCACATGGAGTTACACGTCAAGTCCAGAGATTTCTACCCCTTGTGAACCTCTGCGAACTTCCCCCTGAGCGGTTACAACTCCGTGAAGTCGCAGCCCCCGTTCTCCGTTCCCACCACAACCTACAGCCGCCCCCCACACTCCGGGGCCGGACTCACTCACGCGGCGCCGCAGCGGCCTCGAACCGGCGGCGGCGGCGGCTCCGGCTCCGCCCCGGTGGCCCGTCGCGCTGGCTGCCCGCCCCGGAGGCGGTTCTGTGTGCGGCGGGAGGAAGGCGCGCAGGGCGGGGGCCGCGTCCGGCGCTCGCTGTGTGTCGGCCGGCGCTCACGCTGCCTCCGGCGGCGCCGCCGCTTCGTCTCCGCGCCGGGAGCGGGATTGGCTGGGCCGCCGCGTCGTCCCACAATGCAGCGCATGGCGCGTCATTGAACACACACCATGATGGCGGCGGCCGCGGCGGCGGGGGGGGCCCCCGAGGTGATCGCCCAGCTGGAGAACGCGGCCAAAGTGCTGATGGTGAGTGAGTGAGTGAGGCGGACGGCACCGCGCCCTGCCCTCCCGCTCCGGCACCGCGCTCCCTGCGCCGGGCCGGGGCTCCCTTTACCCGCGGCTCCTCTCGGGGCACGCTGCCCGCCGCTCCGCTCCGACACACGCAGGGGCACGCTGCGGGCCGGGCCCTTCCGGAGTTCTGCTGGCGCCGTCCGGAGTGCGGTACCCGGGGAGCGGGATGCGGCCGGGCAGGGCCCCGTGCTGTGCTCCGTGCCGCTGTGCTCCGTGCCGCTGTGCTCTGTACCGCCGCGGGGTGAGGCCGCGCAGCCGGCCCGGAGCTGGGTCGTGCCGACACGCGGGGTCCGTGCCCTGTGAAAGTTGTGTGTCCCCCTGGACGTAAAGCCGCGTGCTGCCTCGTGCTGTCCCGCGTGGCGCTGGGCTGAGCTGGCTGTATGGCGTTAGCCGCCTCTCGGTAGCACCCAGCGCTGGGGATGGAGCGGTGTGTCCAGCGCTTTGTGTCTGTTGTGGGGAACCCGGTGCTGCCCCTCGGCCTGGCGGTGCCACCGGGGAACGCATCGTGGTGCAGCGTTAATAGAAGTGCTGGTACCGGGGGAAGGTGCCAGGCTCATGTGTGCTCCATGAAGAGCAAGTGCCAGACTTACTGGTCAGACTGTGTCTTGGATCTGCAGATGTGGGTGTTAGGATCTCTGCTGGCAAAGGTAATGCTCAGCATTAAACCAGCAATGTGGTCAAGATGACCAACAGCATCCTGGCTTGTATCAGCAGTAGTGCAGCCAGCAGGAGCAGGGAGGGGGTCGTCCTTCTGTACTCAGCTCTGGTGGGGCTGCACCTTGAGTGCTGTGTTTGGTTTTGGCCTCTTCACTACATTAGAAGAAAGATACTGAGGCCCTGATGTGTGTCCAGAGAAAAGGGCAGTGGGGCTGTGAAGGCACTGGAGCACTGGTCTTATGGGGAGCAGGTGAAGGAACTGGGATTGTTCAGTCTGGGGAAGAGGAGGCTCAGGGGAGACCTTACTTCAGCTGCCTGAAAGGAGGTTGTGGCGAGGTGGAGGTCAGCTTCTTCTTGGTAGCAGAGATAAGAGGAGAAGTAAATGGTCTTAAGCTGAGCCAAGGGAGGTTTATGCTCTCAGAAAGAGTGGTGAGGCAGTGGCACAGGCTGCCCAGGGAGGTGGTGCAGTCACTGTCCCTGGAGGTATTCAAGAAACGTGGAGATGTGGCACTGAGGGATGTGGTCTGTGGGCATGGTGGGGATGAGTTGATGGTTGGGCTCGGTAAATCTTAGTGGTCTTTTCCAATCTTAATGATTATGTGATCTCTCCCATTCTCTCCCCCTCCAGCCTATGTCTATATGAACATGGACGTGTTGCAGTTGTTTGCTGCTGGTTTGCTTGTTGTAGTTTTTTTCTCTGCTGTGGCTTGAAGAAGACCTGTGGGCAGCATAGAAACGGCAGGAGTTGGTTAGGTCCCTTCTCCCAGTGAAGATACACGAAGAAGACATTTCTGGAGGCTGTCTGAGGCTGAGAAACCAGCACCAGGGTTGGGGGTGGCCAGGGAGGTTGCAGGAGCTGCTCAGGGCTCTGCCCTGTGCTCTGTGTTTCTGGTTGTCTCTGGGTCCTTGGAAGAACTCAGCCAGGCTGCTGTGAGGCTGTATGGTGCTCAGTATGGGACCCCAGCTCTGAAGGGCTGTGCATGCTGTTCCTACACCTTCTCAATAGCTGTGGGCAAACAGCAAAATCCTGCTGCAGGATTGTGCCTGGGCAGTGATAGCCTTCATTTACATTTTCTCTACTCCTTGGTGAGATCTGTGAAAGATCTGTTGGGAGCTGGGGGCAGTGGGTAATGATGTGTGGCATTTGAGAGGCACAAAGCCATTAAACAACATGATAGGATTAGTTAGAAAGGTGAGAAATGCCTTAGGGGAGGGTGGTGAACCTGGTGCTGATAGTGGCCATCTGGGGGCTGGCACCTGGAACCTGAAAACTGGGAGAGGGCAGAGCTGTGAATGCTTGAAAGGGGCAGAGAATGGCCGGGAAAATGGGGGAGGAGATGTCACCCTGGGCAGGTGATGCTGGAAGAAGGCCTGGCCCTGTGCTTGGCTGTGAGGGCACCAGAGGTGCTGCATGGTATTGGAGCAGGGAGTGGTGGTAGTTTGCACAATTTCATACTGAAATACTGAGCTGTGGGGGAATTGTGGACTAGAGGAATTCAGGCATGCTAATTATATGTATATATATACATAAAGTAAAAATGTTTAATTAACCTTCCTTGAGGGTAAGTATTGATTACTTTAAGTTTTCTAAATCTTTGATAAGCATTTTGATAATTCTATTTTTATTGCTCTGGGTTAGTAGAGATTTGCTTTGAAGAACTACTTACTGTGTGTCAGATATGGGATACATACTTCACAAATTTCTGGTCTTTATGGGCCTTACAGAGTCCTTGTCCTTCATTACTGTAATGCCTTTCAGCAGATTCTAGGTAGCTCATGTTTGAAAGGCGGGGTTTGCAAAATGACTGAAATTTGGTACATGTTAGAGCTGTTAAAAAGATGAAGTCTGAGTTGTCATTAGTTGCCACATATGGCTTTGAATGCTGGTCCTGTGGCGGTGTTCTTTAGTGTGTGTAAGTGCATTTGTCATATTAAAAAGTAGCCACTTGTGGAACTTGATTCCTTTCCAAACAGTGTGTGTTTGAAGCTCCCCATAGTGCCTCATAACTTCAAACCTGATGCTCTGTGCTGTGGAGCATTGCCATGACTGATGGGTTTCCTTTGCCCTCTGTGACTTCAGCTCATTGAGGACCGTGCACAGCAATGTCTGTGTGAGCCAAACTGAGTGCAGTGCTGCTGTGTTTCCAAACAGCAGGCATCCCTTGGCTGCAACATACGGATTCCATCTCTTATGTTCTGTTTAGCTCAGGTGGTAATTAGTACTGAATGTCATTAGTACCAGTTAAGCACTGTTTTAATAACTGCCTTTGTGGATTAGGAGGATAAGTTGCATCATCTTGAGGGTCTTTACCAACTGAAATAACCATGATTAAGGAAAGACATGCATACTTCCTCCCATAGGTGAGAGGATGGAGGCTGAAATTGTTGGCAGATTGCAACTGTTCTAGCAAATGATGTTCTTTCTCTGTCACATGCATCTAAATTCACAGGTCACAGCTGGTTCCTGCCTGGCCCCCTCTGCAAAGGGATGCTCTGTTCCCACCTGCCGTTCCACCTCCTCCCTTGTGACCCTGTGCTGAACATATTAATATTGCAAAGAGGACACAGGAATTAAGCAAGGGAATGGATTTCTGTCAGGTTAGCAAGATGAATTGATGATCTCTGCAGCCATTTAAATTGCAGAGCTAGCACAAGGAGGGGGCTGAAATTAGATTGTTGGACGTGTGCAGGGCTGGTGTGCCCCATTAGCACTGCTGAGCTGTCAGATTGGCTCAGTTGCATCATACACCTTTGCTGTAAAATTAACTTGCCAGCTCAGGCTGGCTGGGTATTAGAAATGCCAGGCTTTCCTTAGGGATGCACAGTGAAAAGACAAGAAGTTACAGGTTGGGAGATTCCAGGTGCAGAAAGGAAGGAAGAAACTTGCACAGTAAGTGTGGCTGGGGGAGGCAGTGAAGCAGGCTGCCTGCCATGGGATCTCCCATCTTTGGAGAAATCTAAACCTTCACTGAATGAGACCACGAGCAACCTGATCCAACTTTGAAGCAGGTTCTCTTTTTGGCAGCAGTTTGAGCTGAGCCCTGTTGTCCTCAGCTCTTCTGTGCAATGTGGTTTTGGGTTGCATTCATAGGTGGGTTCCAGAGCACCTCAGCAAAGGCTTTTGCAGAATTCCCTTTTTAACGCATTTTTAAATATTGTGGTCTTTTGGGGGCTGCCAGTGGAGGGAGCTCACACAATTTGCTCTTCCTGGGGACTTCTTGATTTGTGGTGTCTGTTGCCCTTCCGAGGGGGATGTCAGGATGAAGCTGATAGTCTGATAGTGTCAAACTAAGTTCTTTTTCAGATGTTTCAGTACGTTGGTAGAACAGCATCATAAAGGAGCTCACATTAGTGTTCTTTAAACTCTGTAACAAATTGTTTGTTTCCTCTGTCCTGACAGTTTGCAGGGGTTTTTCTTTTCACCTGCCTTCCTTGGGGTTTAGGGCTGTGACACTCCTCCTTCCACAAAGAAGTTCCATTTCTCATGGCAGCTTGTCTTCTCTGGGGACAGTTTCTCAGATTTTGACTCTTGCATAATAGTATGGATGAGAGGAAGAGTTGGAGCAGCTCTGATTATATTAGAGCAGGTTACCTGCTGGAAGGAATCCAGACTAATGAATCATTTCAGTGCTGAGACTTGCTGAAGTCCTCCAGGTCATCACCTGGCAAGACAAGCTGGATGTATGCCATAATATTATAGCTGGATTAGACCAGACATCTGCCCAGCTGAGTTCTGTTTCCAGCAGTGGTCCCTGGCTGCTGATGTAGAAGGACCTAAAATAAATAGGGGTGATCCTCTCACTGGTGTGTACTTGACTGTGTTTAAATTAGTATTTTTCAAGAGCTCTGGGTAGCGTTGTTATGTTTAATGATTGTTGATGAACTTTTCTTCTGCTAACATATCTGGCTGTTTCTGGAATATATATTTTTTGCATTATATTTGTCTTGCAGTAATGAGTTTCGCTTGTGGTTGGGGGGGGAGGGGTGAACAACCCAAAGCATTGTTTTACTTCAGAGAAGCCAGCTTGTTTGACCATCTAATTCATTCTTGAATTATGAAAAATAGCAAGTAATTGGGTTTTCTTCTTCTGCCCTTGAATTGTTGTAGCTCTCTGCCGTATTGTGCTCTCCAGTTATCTTGTATACCCAGTCAGTTTTTCATGCAGGAGGTGCCCCATGCATCTAATTACCCCTGTATTCCTCTGTAGCTTTTTAAACTTGAGACACTGTTTTGAAATGAGCTGACCAGAACTGCATTCTTCTGCAGTGTAGGAGCATGAAGATTTTAGATGGTTGTAGATTTTAGGGTGGGAATACAGAATTACACCTAACAGTACTTAACATTGCACTTATTCACTAAATTGAGGTAGTGTTTTCAGAGGGCTGTGCTCAAGCAGTCCAGATCCTTTTTTGGAACTGCACTAAGTGACTTAGAGTCCATCATTGTGCATGTATGATTTTTCTCCCTTTTGCTTGAGAACTGCTCCAGTGGGTGCATTTTACTGCTCACGCAGTTCAGTTTACAGTTGAGGAGATAAGAAGGTGCAGTGCACAGCATGGTAATGAAACTTCTACCTGGCAGCTGTGAGCAAATGTGTGTTGACTGTACCCAAAGCGTACAGTGCTAAGGATGAGGAGCTGAGATAAGCAATGTGAAGGCTGGTGCTGGTTCTGAGATCTTTGACAAGCAAACCCTGCATCGAGTGAAATGGGATTCTTCACGCTCAGGGAAGGAGTGTTCATCTTTGAGCTAGAGATATTCCATGTCTTTGGACATGTCAGTGTTGCTTTAAAATATTTCTATGTTTTGCTCGTGTTGTTAATGAGAATTCTGGGTGTCTGCGTTGGGAATTGTCCACTGGGGAGCTTCATTAGTTGATGACTCCATCTGGATAATTCCTCTGCTGCTACCTACTGTTGTCTTCCCTTTAACCTGCTTCCTGAGTCTTATCCTTGTTACACTAATCTGTGTTCATTAGTTAATTAGCAGCTTTCCATACGGAGAGGTGGAAGAAATCCTCCTGATAATTGAGCTGATGCTGTCACGAGCAGCTAAGAAATACATTCCTTTTCATGAATTTCTGACATCATTTTGTTACTTAAAGTTGTCTGGATTAGGTGTATCTGAGTGTTTTTCTACTTGTTTCCTGGCCTGATGTAGGGTTGCGGTTTGATTATCATGTCTTCTTCCATTTTCCCTTGGTAAAATGCGTTCCTCATAGTGACAGTTGTTCAGTGCTGCTCTTGGCTCTGCCAGACATCAAACAGCAGTACATCACTCTGTGCTGCTGCATGGTCATCCAGTCTGGGAATGGGATGCAGGGAGTTGTTTTGTTGTAGCTGGAATTACTTTTGCTGTGTTGCATAACAAGCAATTCTGCTACCTTGACTGAGATGAAGATGGTTGTCTGACCAAAATAAACTTTGGTCAAGTTGTGCTGTTCAGCTTCTTAGCAAGATACGCTTATTTTCAGATCCAGACTATCTGATTTTATTTTATTTTATTTAGTTTTTAATGGGAAATGCATTTAAAGTTATTTGGCTTAGTATAGGAGCAAGTGAATGAGGTTTTATTGCCTGTGTTACTCCAAGTTAGGTAAGCTTCTTTTGTGGTGCCTGCTGGATTAAAGCTGACAGAACTGTGGAAGTGGATACTCAGGATGGCTGAAGGTGTATCACAATGTGTGTTCAGTGTTTATCTTCCTGCAGTCCAGTTGTGTTATGTGTCGCTGTGTGAAATGGTAGGGGCATTGAAAATACCTCTTATCACAGAGTCAAGTGTACTTCCTGTGTGACTGTGAAATCAATAAAGAGCGTAAAGGTGTTTTGCCATGGAATTTGTGTGACAGCAGTCCCTCAGATTTCACAGGGCTTTCCAAGGTGAGGAACACCTGCAGTCCCAGACTGGTAAGTGCCATGCAGATGTTGGCTGTGTTGTCGGTGAAGCCTAAACAAGTCCAGCAGCAAAGGGCCGAAGAAAACCATTACTTCCCCTTTTGTTGGCTTGGTTATCTGCTACTCTGGTGAGCTGGACTGGATCTTACAGATGTACCTGCCTGTTGCCAAAGCTAGGACGAGACAGCATTAATAATGTGTGACTAGGAGTGGAAAGGAGGTAGCATGTCTGGAAGGAGAGGAGGAAGGGCTCCAGCACTACATTGCATTACTGATGCTGCAGCTTTGGCGTTTTGCAAAGGCAGTGCCTGTTTGCAGCTGTTAACATGGACCAGGATCCCACTGCTAGAAAGGAGAAGGGTAACACTAGCATTCTTCTTAGGTGTGTTTTGATATCTCTTAGTGGGAAGGGTTTTTCAGAAACAGTTGGTAGCTTATAGGTGCTGAGGGGTGGCTGAGGCGTGTTCAGTTGTTTTTCTTTCAGACTGCTTTGGAAGGAGCTTGAATTTGGCTCTTTCTCATCCCAAGTGAATATCTCAGCTGCTTGGATTTTTCACATGAAGGAGGGCAGAGGTGACTTCTAGAATTCACACAGCAGGTTGCAGCATCATTAATACAGAGTCTGAAGATCTGAAGGTTGGATGTACTCCTGAGGCTGGTGCATTGGCCTGTGCTCAAATTATTGAGTTATGCTCTCCTTTTATAATAACATCGCAACTGTTGTCAATGGTGTTAGTTACACAAACAGCATAGATGCTAACTCTACAACCTGTGTAAATACAACCCATGATGGCTGTGATAGGTGCGCACTGATCCAATCCTGCAGCAATGCCATCTTTCTGTCACGTGGCAGCACAGAATAAATCAGACTGTTATACAGCCTGGCTGGGGACCTCTCTCACTAGGACACGGTCAGCTCTGGCAGACCTGCTTCTCTGCTGTTAGTCTCACTTTACAGCTCGGTTGGTTTCCTCTTGTGTTACACACCTGATCTTGCAGCTACATTTAGTACATCTGTCAGTGGGAGACTTAACGAGAACTGCGTAACGTGTGTGTGTGTGTGTATACTTATATAGTACAGCCTCGGGGGAAAAGAAAAAAGATGCTCTCCCTTCTTGTGTCACATGGCTACAGGTGCTGGTTTGATGTTACGTGCCTTAAAGCTGAGTTTGTGTGTTGTTAAAGCAGCAGCTGAAAAGCTTTACCCTGATCCTATGTTCATAGAGCCTATGCCATGTTCTGCACTGTTTTTCCGCCTTAAGGTTACAGCCATTCACATTTAGGTGAGCACTACTCTCTTCAGTCACAGACTTCTACTCTTACTTCACTAATAATACTGGCCTTAAGTCGATTCTGTTTGCCTTCTCTATCAACCACGCTTTTTTGGTCGCTTCTCAGATGGCTGAAGTCTTGTACCATCACTGAGAGAATGTAAGAGGTTAAGAAATTATGCGCATATCTCTTTTTCTGATGAAGAAAACACAAATAGGGGCTCCCCTACCTGTTGACAACAACAAAATTCCAGCTTCCCAAAACCAAACATGCTTCCCTTCAGGGAGACTTAGCTGCAAAACTGTTAGTGCGTGAGGTTGTGTTAAGTGGGATTAAGAAGAGAAGCTGCTTTAGTTTCAGGATGATGAATTGTTTAGCAAGGAATATAGATATAACATTTTAGTATTAATAATGTGTCAGGAGCTATTCTGATGGTTGCAATACAGTAACATTCCCTTTAACAGCAATAATCAAAAGTGTGTAAAGATAACCATATTTTATTTGCAATCATTTTTCAGTGAGTATGTGGAGCCCTGGGACTGTTGAGAGTTTGAGATTTAGGTAACTTGCCCAGGTTTCTTGGAGTGAACGTGGGCATTTATCTTCAAGGGAGTCTATAAAAATTACCTCCTTAAAGAAAACAAAAGCCCAAATTCTCTGCATATGGAAGAAAAAGATTTCATTTTCGCAGAAGTGCTTTTTGAAGATCCTCTGCAAATATGTGCTGTATGACTGCCCGTCTGTATGTGGGGTGGGGGATGGAGATGTAAACTTCCTCAGTAACACATGGTTCATGTTATGCATGCAAGAGCAGAACAAATTAGTAAAATACAGTAAAAATAAATGGCATCCTATGTTCTAGAGTATATGTGGTACTGAATTTCGTGTTTCTATAGTTATATTTCTAATACAAGTCTTGTTTCCCATGTGTCTTTTACCTGTCTGTATGTTTCCATTAATTACAGTTAAAAGCTTTTAGTAAAAACACTTGATGTTTCAAGCTTTGTGATTTTGAAACTACGCTAAGCCAGGGGCATTTTCTGTATCAAATTGGGTTGTGCTTTGGAACTTTTAGAATTTATGTCACTTTTAATCGGCTCCTTCAAATTAACTATAGTGGGATGGAAAGGTTTTGACTTTTTAGCAGGGGTGATGGAGAAGGAAGCACTAAAACCTGAGTTCTGGGGCTGGGCAGCTGGCTGACGTGTAGGCCTTTCCCCCGTAACTTAGTGAGAAGAAATGCTTTTTTGATGAGAAGCAAACTGTAAGCAACGATTAAAAATATGCATCATTAGCTCAGTTTAAGACTTTTACAGCGTGGTGATGTTCAACTGGGTGCTGGCAGAGGTGTGTTCTAGCATTGTGTAGGCACACTGCCACCACTGCTGCCTCTGACTTGCAGCCTGCACTGTGTGCCTCACCGTCCTTGGCAGCAGTATTGGCTTCCTTGGTCGGGTAGGTCTGTCAGTAATTGCAGTAGCACTGAGAGCTGTCTGATTGCTTTTCAGCCTCTCTTAATCAGTTTGAGGAGCTCTAAACAGAGGTGTGTGAGGTGGGTATAATTGAGTGTGGATATAATTGTGTTTATCCTAAAGTTTTAACGCATGAGCAGTGTACGAGTTGTAAATGGCTTTTGCAGATGAACCCATGCTGACTACTTGCAGGAGATGTAACCAAGAGCTGTAGAACCATGGCAGCTCTTCTGGACCTATGTGAGTTTGTGAGTTCTGTCTTGAGGCTCAGGCAGTGGCTCTTATCTCTGGGATAAGCTCCATCTTTCTGTAGAAGGCTGTGTGTGAGTAAATCTAACGCTGCCCTTGCAAAACAGGCAGTTATAGCTGTCACTTCAACAAGTATAATTGAAAATTGGGCAATGGGAAAAAAACAGGTGCTCCAGAACACTTCTGCTTCAGTAGGAAGACAGTTGCTGACATTATTTGATGCATGGTTAGCCTAGTAAAGAGGCTGTGTACATCATGTGAATCTCAGCTTGTAGGCATTGGGAAGTGAAGAGTGTCATCAGCGGCATAATTATGATCTGGTGTGTAGCAGGACAGGATCACAACAGTGGCACTTGACTTGAAATATTGTCCTCAAATTCATTATCGCAGTCCAGATTCTTGAATTAAGCCTGTCTATACTATCTCATACATACGGTAATTTGAAATATAGAGTTGGGCTACTTGAATCGTCAAGTAGCACCTTGAAGTAGCATCGTCAAGGTGCGATTATGATTTCAAGGGCTGTGAATATGTTGGATTATATTCTACTTGTCAGCTGATCTAATTCTGCTGAAGCACTGCAACCTGCCATAGGGAAATTAACTGTCAGTGGAGCCTGCAGCTGCTGTGGTGGTTCGTAGACTTTCTGCTATCTAGGATAACAGACTTGGGACCTGTAGTTGAGATACATTTATTTTCCATGTCTCCTTGCAACTCCTACCCACTCTTCAAGCAGCAGGTCTTGGGTTCCTGTTTGATGCTGAAAAGCAAGCATGATCAGTGGGAGCGATGTCCTCATGCAGCAGTGGCTGTTTCCTCCGCAGACTGGTTATCACAAATTATGTATGTCAGGTGTGTTGTGCAGGTAAATGGACGCGAATTTCAAGGAAGAACCCATAGTACTGTGTCTTTGAGGGTCAAATTGTTACTAGAGAAATAAAATCTCTGTAGTATTCATTGCTTGTCTTGGAGAGGAAGTTTGATATCAGAAAGCATTTTGATATTAATGGTGATTGTTTACTTTGGCTCTTTAGTCAATTGGGCTGTATATACAGTGTGTAAATATAGACCATTGCAAAACAGAGGATAGATCTTGTCACAACCAGTCGTAGAATAGAATCATGGAGTCCTTAGAGATGAAGAGACCTTTAAATGCCATCTAGTCCTACTCCCCGGAATGAACAGGGACTCCACAGTTCTCAGGTTGCCCAGGGCCTGATCCAGCCTTGCACTGGAAGTCTTCAGGGGCAGGGCAATTCAACTGATAATCGGTTTGGGAAATAATTTTTTTTCATCCAATTTTTGTTTCTTTTAGAAAGTTTAAGTATCACTGTGTTGTCTCTACTGCACACCTGGTCAGAAGCCATCTACTGCATCTTTCTTAGCAATTTTCATAACCAGCTTCATCTTTTAATTTGGAAGATGAGTTAGTGCTGTAATGTAAGTGATTACCCCAAAAAGCAAGTGCAAAAGAAGTAACTGGAGCATGCATAGGTCGATCTGAAGGTACTGCCTCCTATTTTGTTTCCACTGACACTAGAGCAGACACAAAGAGCACAGTAGCACAACTTGATAGAGCAGATTCTCTGCCACAAAGCACCACCTTTTAGCCATTATCAATGCATTTTCACCAGGGATGCATGAGAGCTGCTTGCTGTGCTTGTAAAATTCTGCACCAGTGGAGGTAACCCATTGTTTCACAGCTGCTACAATGGCATTATTGCTAGGAAAATGTTGCTGGTGCAGTCACATCTTTCACCGATGGAAGTTAGTGCCAAATCCAGACTGTGTGGTAGGACAATCCAGCCTAGATTGGCAGTGTTCTCCGTGGTTTTCAAGCTGGTATGGGGCCTGGCATTATCATGTTGTTATCTTCTCTGACCTGACTCTGAAAGTTCAAGCCTTCAGCTTAGTCAGCATCATAATGCAGCACGAAGAGCTGATGTTCTGTCTGGGTTCCAAGAAATCCAGCAGGGTCACCCCTTTCCTGTCCCAAAAGGCAGTGTGTATTACTTCACCTGCTGAGGGCTGCGTCTTGAACTTTTTCTTCAATGGGCAATTTACGTATCACCACTCCACAGGCTGCTATTTTGACCCCAGCTCATAATGGTGACACCAGATCTTGTCACTGTTTATTATGCTTGCTAGATTTTCTGCAGCAACTTAACTATTGTTCAGGGCTTTCACTTCTGTTTAATGACAGATCTGAATTGGACAGATGAAACTGCTGTCAGTACCTGTTGTCTGAACTGCTTTCTGGCCTGGTGCCCACGGCATTAATGCCTCATCCACTTGTGGAGTGGTTACTGAACGCTGCTGCCAAGCGTCTCTGTGCAGCCTGACCTGCTGGGTGATGGAGACCTCTCCACTGGCAGGCCTGGCATCCCTGTGTGGTTAGGTGTTATCTCCTAGAACCATGGGGTGAACAGTTGGGAAAGGGACACAGCCCGTCATCCAGCTGTCTGCCTAACTATTGTATTTGAGCTCCCTGTTAACTGTTTAGTAAGGCAGATGATGGCTATTGAACGTGTTGTGATGGTAGGAAAAAACTGTAAAGCATGGGGTGGGAGACCAACTCTGTGCATTGACTCCATGGCAGGCAGGAAGATGTGGCGTTGGGGCATGTTGCTTGCCATGACTCTGGTAGAATTAAACTTAAATCTCCTCATTCTGGAATCTCATTCTTCTGTATAATGCACTCGCTTATATAGAAGAGTTAATTCCCTAAGATGATCATGCTTATTTCTTTTAAGAGACAAAAGTCTTTCTCTTTAGCTAATAGAAAAGGAGGGGGTGTTGGGCATCCTAGTAGAAGTGCACAGTAAGTTAAGACTTTTTATTATTTAAATCTGTGTAATGATTGGAACAATATATTTGGGTTTCCTTAATGCAGTATGTGTACTACTCAAAAATATTGCTTGCTCTTGTTTAATTTTTCTTTCTCCTTCTATTTCTGCTCATACTCACTATCACGCGGTATTCCCCTGCACGTGCTCTGTGGTTTGCTCACGATCTCTCTGCTTTGCATATGGCTCTGTGTTGCTGGGCTCCATTGCCTGCTGGGAGGCATTGGTGAGCCATCTGGGCTCCTTCACTCCCCCATCTCTGTGTGCCTTGCCTAGTGGTGGCTGTCAGCATGGTCCCAACCTAGCGGTGACACTGCTGTATGGGTGGCTCTTGCTTACCCTTGTCTATCGGCACAGGTTCAGTTTCCTGTCTTTTTGATGCTTCTAGACGTCACTCTGGCAGAGTTTAGATGCCATTTGGAGGAACAGCTAACGTGTTTAATTGCTTTTACTAAGATTATAATGGCCCACAGACTGCAGTTAGGGAGCAGTTTTATCTTCCCTTTTGACTGCGGGGTAGGCAGGATGCCTTTTCCTACCTAGAAGAGCTCACTTGGGGAGTTCAGGGTGACTTTCATGAAGTCACACTGAATAGCAAGCTTCTTATTTCTACCCTTGTTGAGGTTGTGATTTACTTTTCTTGCAGACATAAACATTGCCTTTGGCAAGACAGTTTCTTCTTGGCATTAGTAGTAGCAGGTGCAAGTAATTTGATCAGTTTTAAATACAAGCAAAGTTGCTCAGGCATATTTGCCTTCTCATAATGCTACTAGTGTTGAGGCTGTGCCGCTCATAGGAGACGTTTTTGTAGGTGGAAATGCTGTGGGTGTCAGCTTAAAACACTCCAGTGCACTTTTTCTGTCTTCTCTTAAAAAGCAGTGAGATCTGGAGGAGGACACGATTGTTCTTTATGCTGTGCTAATTTGCCCATTTCCCTCTGGGTAATTGCAGGAGGATGCTCAGTTCAGTTGTGTTCTGTGCTGTTGTGCCGTAGCAGAAATCTGTGAAAACGCAGAGTTTATCTCCAGCAAATTTTTTCTGTCTGCAAGGAATGCATTTTGTTCATCTCATCCTTAGATGTTTGTAACCTGTTCACTTTCTATTGTCTTCATTGCCTTTATTGCTTGGCATTTTCCATCAATGACCAATCTTAGTTACTTTTTGGAAGGTGTGTTATTTGAGGTGGGAAATATTTTTACTCAGTGTGTGGCTGCAGATACAAACGTGTAGCTTTGGATCCCCTATCTGCACCTGTCTACTTCTATTTAAAACAAACACTTCCTTTTTACCCCCTATTTCTTCCATGTTGCACCTTCAGCCAGTGTTTCCTAGTTGTTGCAACAGAAGACAGTTGATTTTTCTTGTGGCTGCCAATCTCCTGTTTTGAATGTGCAGTGAATTATTACTTGAAATTATTTGTAATATTTGCTTGCTTTAATTAGTTTCAGCCTAGGTAAGGCATACTAAACATGTAGCCCTCTTATTCCTTTCCGATTTTACTGTCCTTTCATAGAATCATAGAATTACCCAGGTTGGAAAAGACCTTGAAGATCATCAAGTCCAACCGCAGCCTATCCAGCGCCTTTTCTCATGGCACCAGCTAATGACATCATTAGCAAGGCTTGGCTGTGTTGGAAATGTGGATGGACAGGACCTGTGAGGTGAGGGAGCTTTCTTGCACAGTGGGTAGGCTGGAGAAAGCTGCCAGCTCACCTAATGCTCTTATAAAGAGAAATGTTGTGCACAGCATATATACATACATACTGGATTTTCTTTAAAAGCCCTACATTAGCTGGGCTTGAGAATTTTCTCATTGCAGCTGTGATTGGTGAATACAGCAAAGGCAGGAGGCTGTGAGCTGCAGGCTCCCTCTGGTGGCTGCTGAGTGCTCCTGTCTTCTGCATGGATTTGAGAGTCTATGTTCGTAACATAGAGGTAAATTATTACTATTTTTAAAGTTCATATAGGAATACAATACTTGTGGTGCCTTTTCACGGTCCTGAAGGTCTGTAATCAAACTTCAAAGATCTAGAAGAGTTGAAATAATGTGAAATAAAATTCTTTTCTAGTTATTGTGGGTATGAAGGAGTATTTCCCATGGAACAGCTTTGATACCTGCAGGTGGGTGCTGCTGCTGACCCCAAAGAGGATGTGGGCAGGTGTCATGATCAGATTGCCAGAGCTGGTGAGGCTGAGCTGTCTTGTGAAGGATGGAAGTAATTAAATCAGGTTTAATTAATTACTTACAGGTGCTTTATTCACTGAAAAACATTTCTCTGAAGTTAAATACCATCGTCTTTATGCCATGGTCTTTCTGCTCTTACTCTAAGAGCAGCTGTACAAGTCAAGCAGGGTAGTTCACATGCAGTGCTGGGATGGCCAGGGACAGCACTCACATGGGCAGCTCAAAAGCCCAGCTGAGGTACAGCAACATACTGTATCACTTTGACCAGGCTTTATGCAAGGTGTTCGTCATCGCATGTCTGCCTCTGCCTTTCCCAAAGGCTGCAGCTCACACTGCCTTGTGGTATCAGTTCCCCACGTGAACATTTTGTGCTGTGTGCTTGTCAGATAAATCCCAAATAGCTGGCACTGGGGAATATTAATGGCAAAAGGGAACTGTAGAATTATAGAACAGGTTGAAAAGGACCGCAGAGATTATTTAGTTTCAACCCCCCTGCCATGGGTTATTTTACCTTTGGGCTGTCACGGCCCTGCATACAGTAAGCTCTCTGTGTGCGTTGTGCTCCCCAAACCATGGCCCACCCCATGATGATCTGGGTGCCTGCTCAGTTTTGTGCTCTATTTGTAGGTAACTTGGTTTGGGAAGCAACATGACTTCCAGCAGTGGTGAGAGGCAGGTGGCACTCAGCAGCCAGGTGCCCCGTGTGTGTCATGCAGAGCAGTGGTCCCACCATCCCAAACATGGACCCTTCACTGCAATGTGAGCCCTCGTGGCATCTTTAGAGTGTCAGCTTTAACATTAAACACTAGAGGGTGGTATGTTACTGCCGGTATGCTATTTTATAACAGCCAGAGGCAAGATTTTTTTATTCCTTGAGTTTATGGGATGAGCAACTCTATTAAAACAAATGTAGACCTAGAGCAAAAATAGCATTTTGTGATGAGCTTGTTTGGCAACCTTAGTGGTGCACAATGCTATTTTTGGTTTTGGGCGAAAAAAAGGGTTGACTTTATTCAGAAGCACTATTAGGAACATAATAAAATTAGGGTTACTCACTCTCTGCCTGATGTCTTGATAGCCACACTTATGTGCCCACAATGTGAATACAGTGGAACAGAAGAAGAGGCAGTTTACCAAGGTTTTATATTTAACAAGGCAGATACTTTCAAGTTCATACCATTGCTTGTGTATCTACAATTTGTGGTGTAACTGGTTTTTAGTACTTGAACAAAGTTGTTTCTTTCCTCTTTCAGGCACCACCTTCCATGGTCAGTAATGAACAACGCCAACATGCCGAGCACATATTCTTATCATTTAGAAAATCAAAATCACCATTTGCTGTTTGCAAACACATTTTGGGTAAGTTTTCATAAACTGAATGTTTTTTGTAACTAGATCTGTATTCTGCAGCTGGGAATGCAGACATCAGGTTTGATTTTGTGAAGGATATTTGTTGTTTGCCTGGGCTCTTTATTGTTTTTGTTTTCCCAAATTTCACACTTCATCTACCTATTTCAGTACAGCAGTCATAGCATTTCAGGGTGAGCACATGAGCAGAGACCTGTTTCAGGTTCGGTTTGTCAGTACCCAAATATGGCACAAGAATAGGAGGCGACAGAAATTGCAAGGAGGAGGGGCTGCTTTTTTTGATATCAGGTTTTGCTCAAAGTTTGCTTGAAATTACAACTTAAATGCCAGCAGGGCTGCCAGGACTGCTTTAAACAGAGTCCTGTGTGGGGAGGATGAAGCCCCTTGCTGTCATTGATTTTGTTTCTGGCACCTTTGTGGTTGGTGAGGCACAGCTTCATTTGGCAAAGTTCCTTAACTGATTTAATAGATTAAACCTGCCTCTATTATATGCTTGTATTTTAATGCTACCTAGCGTATGGAATTTGCAGAACTGCCTGTACTTACTGTGGTTGTTTGATGCTTCCCATTACATCAACTATCCATACAGTTTGTGCCCTTCTGCCACGTTATGTACTGGTGCTGTATAAGGTGATAAACTGTTTTGGACTGCACGTGTCAGTTGCTGTTAACAGCCCAACTGTTTTTAAAGAAATGGTTAAAGAAAAGTTTCTGTCTACCTGATAGAGGCAATAGAGTACTGGTAAATTTGTTGTGGGATTATGTGTGCAGAGACTGGAAAGGAATGTGTAGGTGTCACCCTTCTATTAAAAAAAAATCATAGGTTTCTATGGAAATGGTGTGAATTTGGTTATGTTACAAGTATTTAAACATAAATCTATTCTTACAGGCCCTATGGAGAATTATTACAATTTGGCAGCTAAATAATCTGAAAGGTCCAGGTGCAGTGTGTGTGTATTCCTGCTTAGTGCTGCAGTGCTGGCCACACGTGTGCGCTGGAGGGAGGTGAAGGGAAGTTGCAGGGAAAGCTGGATCTGAGACCTGGTGATGAGAACTGAAATGTGTGGAAATGCACCAAATAAAAAAGATGAATAAAACAAAGTACATACCAGAAAAACAATCAGAAAGCAACTTCCCATTTTAAAGAATTTGCTGTCAGGAGCAGAGAAATGTTGGAATGAAGTCTAAAAGAATTATTTTCCTACTTCATTCTGTGACGTTTTTAACAGTTGCTTCAAATGAATTTTAATGGATCAGAGAAGTATAACTGATGAATACTGTGGTCATACAATTGCAGTCCTTCTACAGTGCTGTCAAATTATGCTGTAACACATAGAGCAGGGTGTGGTTCCTTTCCTATACTCTCTCCCCAACCAAAAATTTTTCTACAAATGAGTTTCTTGAAGTTTGAGTGCATTAGAACTTGGTCTGGTCCTGAAGGCTGTAACCACACTTGTGCTTTAAGTCAGAAGAATTTGGGATTATTTTTTCCTTCCTCATATTGATTTTAAATTGTTTCAGGTAGGCAGCAGAACATGTGTAAGTAACTTTGTGTGAAGAACATTTCAGTGGCTATTAGGAGATGTGCTCATAACTAATCAGAAGTAGTGGAAATTTATGTAATACATGTAGCGATATTATCTGTTTATATTTGATATATTGCTGCATCTTGTCCTCAAAGAAGTACAATGTAGCATCAGTAATTAAAAATGTCTGCAGTGATAGTTTTCTTAGCTGTTCATCTGAAGTACAAGTGACTGAACAAAATGTGATTGTGTTATTAACACTTTTGGATGCCTAGGAACGTTACATCTTTAAACTCATCATGTGCTATCACCACTGAGAAAACAGCGGTTCTAGGTGGGGCAGGTTTTTCATTCCAGTTTTATCCAGTGGGCAGCTGAGATGCTGAGACCTGGAACTGAAGAACTTTCCCCCATACTTTCATACAGTGTTCATACAGTGTGAACAGAAAGAATAGCTGATTGGAGGGATCTGAGCAGGTAAGGATGAGTAGGAACCAGAGGTGCTGGCTTTAAAAAAGAAAACAGGGAGGTGTGATCAAGACAGGAATTGGAATGGAGGTGGAGAGTGGTAAGGATGTTGATGGCATTCATGGAAAGAAGAGTGTATGAGCCCTGCAGGGGAAGAGACAGAGATGCATAGCATAAGGGAAAGGAGAACAGCCACCACCATACAGTTTATTTAGAAACCTGTAGTTGAACCCACGAAGCAGGAGGCTCTACGTTCTTCTGGTGTAAGCTTATAGCTGTTAAATGTACTGGCAAAGCTTGCCCTGTCTTTCTTTAGTAACTTCATGTAGAGAATAACAGTGCACTGACTGGTTATAAGTTTACACAGTGCTGGAGGTCTGTGCTGTTAATGATTGCAGTTGTGCATCTGTGGTACTTGATGCAAAGGAGAAATTCCATCCTCTTTTGTTGTTTTTTTTTTCTTCTTTTACAAGCGTTTCCTTTTTGTATGTGCTTTGAGAAACCAAAGATGCAGAAGTTAACAAACAAATAAAAAAGCCAGAATTAAAATTCCTGTGCAGGTTTATTTTTATTTATATGTTAGACATGCACGCTGATCTTTCAATTAAGTGGTTACGTTGTTTTCCAAATTAAGCTTAGTAGATTTAAAGGAGGTTTATTTTCATTTCAGCATGTTTAAATTATGTTGGGTTTGGAGCCTGATAAAATTACTTAGCATCCACTTTTCTAAAATGTTTTTATCCGAGATATGGAACATGCATATAAAGGAATGTGTATTGTTAGCTTGCATGTATATAATCAGCGTAAGAAAGTTTTTAAAGCATGTCATCCCATGACTGAGGCTTTCTTCAGCAAATCCAGTTTTTTCTAGTCCTGGCATGTTGCCCACCACAGCTCAAACTCCACTTTTGGTTCTGGAATTTTAATTTGGTTTTTATTCTGTTTTTGCCACCCCGTGCCTGCATTTTGTTCTCAATGTTCTTAGTATGTTCTCTGTAGACTCAGAGTGTTTTGAACTGGCTATTGAGATCATAGGATCATAGAATGGCTTGGGTTGGAAGGGACCTCAAGGATCATCAAGTTCCAGTCCCCTTGCTGCAGGCAAGTTGCCAATGACTAGATCAAGTACTAGATCAGATTGCTTAGGGCCCCATCCAACCTGACCTTAAACACCTCCAGGGATGGGGCATCCTCAGCCTCTCTGGGCAGCCTGTTCCAGCACCACACCACCCTCTCCGTGGTAAACTTCCTCAACATCTAATCTAAATCTCCCTTCCTTTTAAAACCATTGTCCCTTTTCCTATCACTATCTACTCATATAAAAAATTTATTTCCCTCATGATTATAATCTTCCTGTAAATTCTGGAAGTCTGCAATGTGGTTTCCCCACAGCCCTTCTCCAGGCTGAACAAACCCAACTCCCTCAGGCTGTCTTCATAGGAGAGGTGCTCCAGCATTCTGATTGTCTTTGTGGTCCTCCTCTGGACCCTTTCTAAAAGCTCCACATCTTTCCTCTGTGGGGACCCAGACCTGTACACAGTACAGCAGCTGGGGCCTCAGCAGGGGATGGGACAGTCACCTTCCTCTTTTTGCTGGCCACCCCTCTTCTGTTGGAACCCAGAATACAGTTGGCCTTTGAGGCTGCAAGAGCTCACTGCTGGCTCATACTAAGTTTTTCATCAATCAAGACCCCCAAGTCCTTCTCAGCAGGGCTACTCTAAAGGAGTTCTTCTCCCAGTCTGTTGCACTTTGCTTTGTTGAACCTCATTAGGTTCACCTTCTGAGCTTGTCAAGGTCCCTCTACATGGTTGTTTCTAAATTACCAAGAATGTGGTGAGGCACTGTCTCAGGCTGCCCAGAGAGGCTGTGGATGCACTGCTGCCAGAGCTGTTCAAGACCAGATTGAATTGGGCCCTTGAGGTCCTTTCCAACCAAGCCATTCTATGGTTCTATGAAATTAAAAATAAAAAAAGTGAAGGATCAAAAAAATTGTAGTGTTCTATCGTCATATAAATCACATTCAAGTTCTGGGGTTTCTCTTTGTAGCCTCCTAAACAGTCACTTTTTTTTTTATAATATCATCCTCCTTTAGCCCGCCTACATACAAAGTAATCAGGTATTCAGATAATAAGGGTTATTGATTTCTACACTGCGGTAAGGAGTTACATTCTGACTATCTGAAAATAAACGTGGAAATCTGAATGCATAAAATCTTAAAGACACCAGTCTGTGAAACTTTTGCTTCAATAATAAAACACAAATGCTCCCTTAAGGCTTAAGTGAGCTTGCTTCTTGTTGCCATCTATAAGATACATGTAATTTATTCACTGTTGGTTCCAAAGGTAGAATCTCTGATAAAGAGGAGTCTTCGTTTTGGCATCTGTGTCAATCATATCTTAAAATACTGTGACTAAATCTGTCACAGGTATTTCAGTTTGTTCTACAGTTATATTAGCATTCTCATTCCTGATAGTTAGCTCAGTCTCCTGGTGTAGCCAGCTTTCGTTCCCCCGAGTCTCTGACTTTAATTAAACAGCACTGGGCAATTTGATAACTGAGTTATTGATTTATTTTTGCCTCTTTTGAGGTGTAAGTCTTTGTTTTCACAGTGACAAAATTTCACAGAATCACAGAATCGTAGGGGTTGGAAGGGACCTCCAGACATCATTGAGTCCAACCCGCCATTTAATAATTATTTAATATTAGAAATCCACTGTTTTTGTTAGAAGTAGATGCAAGATGAATAGATACATTTCCTGGCATTCAAATTACCTTTGTTTTTCCCCACAGAAACTAGTAAAGTGGATTATGTTCTTTTTCAAGCTGCTACAGCGATAATGGAAGCAGTTGTAAGAGAATGGATTCTATTGGAAAAAACTAGCATTGAATCACTGCGAACATTCCTTCTAACCTATGTCTTACAGAGGCCGAAGTAAGTACAGAAAAGTGCTGCTGAATGTGTGGGGTTCAGCCTGCAGTCTTGGTTTTCATTTTATCATATATATATATATGGCAGAAGACCATTACAGTAGTAACTTCTCTTTGTTTCTTATTGCTTAGTTGAATTCTGTAGAGTTGCAAGTTTGCCTTTGTGCATTCGCAGCAAGATTTGAAGAAGTGCATCTAAAATGTAATTGATCACTGATTTCCAGAACTATTTGCAAATACTGTTAACGATGTTGTTCACAGCCTTCAAAAGTATGTTCGGGAGCAGATTCTACTCGCAGTAGCAGTCATAGTGAAACGGGGATCATTAGACAAATCAATCGACTGCAAAAGCATCTTTCATGAAGTCAGCCAGTTGATCAGCAGTGGAAATCCCACTGTGGTAAGTATTTCTGTCTTCTCCATCCAACTTTAAGCAAAGAAATGTAGTAATTAGCTGCCTATGCAGTCATTTACCAAGTCTGAGATTTCTGAATAATAATGTCTTGGAACTGGTGGTAGTATGTGTAATTCTTTGGTATGCAGCAGTATCACATATTGTAGGGAACAGGTTTCTGTGAAGTATGATACAGTTTGTTGTGTTTGGTACTGTTTGTTTATTTATTTATTTATTTATTTATTTATTGTTATTATTATTATTATTTTGTTTCTGTGGGTTTCTTTCACAAAACGACATGATTTAAAGTGGATTTTGCATTTGCTGGCAGGCTGGCTGCACTCCCTGTCCATCTTCCATCTGTGCAGCACTGCACCCTCCTGTGCTCAGCTGTCGCAATGGGCTGCGAGTGAGAGGCGCGGGCCTCTGTGCTCCCTGGGTAGGTGGAGAGAAAGGGGTGCGAGGAAGCAAAACAGGGAGCAGAAATACAAAACTTAGTGTAGATTTAATGTCACGCTACTGGGGTAAGTGTTACCTTCCAGAGGGAGCTCAAAGTGGAAACAAGGTGTCCAATATCTATCATTTGCCTTTAGTGAAATGCCTTTTGCTATGCCAGGAGATAAGTTTAGAATAGGTCATAATAGAGGCATGAAGCTAGAGATTAAAGAGAGGTGATTTTCCTCCTACCAAATGCAAGTGGAAAATTATATAGATCTGTGCTGAAAGTTTTAACTGAAGTTTTTCACAGATGAGCCAAACCTTGAGGCAATGACTGGTGCGTTTGGGGCAGCAGTTGTGCTGGATGTGAGCAGCAAATGTTTAACTCCAAAAATTTGATCAAAGTGTGCAAGAAGTAACGCAGCTCATGTCATGATCCTAAAAATAGCGTGTTACCTCCTCAGCACGAAGTGGTATTCCTCCAGGGCATGGAAATTTTGGTTACTTTTCTAAACCTTTTGCAGTTACTTTAGTGAGAACAGTGTACAATTTGGATAGAAATGGGTGTTTAGAAGAGCAACACGTAATTTGTGCTTTTTTTTTCCCCAGGGAATATAATTTCATTTCTAAAGCAGAGTTACAACTGAGGTTTTCTAAGCTTTTTACATGTCAGTGTGTGTGCTTATATAGATTTTATCCTTTCAACATATATAAGTATGGAGCAATAAGCAATATATAACATATATAAATAAGGAGCAAATGGCAACCTGCATATTCACAGAGAAGCCATCTCTGAGTTAACTCTTGCCCATTCCTGCTTGTGCCCTTGTGTTCTGTTCTTGCACTGATTTGCAGACACACTTCACTGAGCACAGCGTGCAGCTCACCAGGGCTACCAGCTGTGAATATGTTGCCCAGTGCATCGCAATGGGTTCTGCCTGGGGAAAGGAGCAGCTCTTCACCCTCCTCCAAGTGTGAGGCTGGCAGTAGGTTACATAGTGGTTAAAATGCTTACAGCTTTCAAGTATGGCTCTTAGCCATTGATAGTGGCTTTCTGCAGATGTTGAGATTGAGTCAGGCTTATGGGGAATGGGGGAAGGCTGGATGGGAAGCTTGAAAAGAAGAGCATTTTTTTTTCACTGTAGTAGAAGAAATACTTTTTGGGTTGTTAAGAAAAGGAATGTAATGAACCTGGGTCTGTATGTGAAGATATAGCTATTTAATTTACAGAGTAGTTTGTAATTGGGAGTCCTTTCTAGAATTGCAAAGTGGTCTCCTTTGTGCTTCCTGCTTGTTTTCTCATCTGCTGGCTCTGAAGCTACCTGGCCCTTCTTAATCTCATAAGCTTGAAGTGCTTCATCTTTTCCATTCCCTGCAATGCTCTGCCCAGTTCCTGACAGACATCTGTACCACTTCTGTGTGTGTGTGTTAAGTACTTGTGTTCCATGGCATTTTCATGACTTGTCAGTAGCATATTGGCAAGGTCACGTCCTGAACGTAGGTGTAAAGAGGAAAACTGCAAATTTTACTGTCTTCTGCATTCATGTCTTTTGTAGGGTTTGATATGCTTAATATCTTCTCTGGCATTGGTTAGAAATATGTTTTAGGAATGGATGCATTTTGAAGATGGAACTTGATGGTATGTTATGGTACGGTATGACGGTATGGTATTTAGCTTTGATAAAAGCCATCCTGATCAGAAGAGACAGGCTGTAAACTTTCTCCAACAGGAATTTCAGCATCTCTTTTCAGTCTTCACCCCTTGGGGACAGAGCATCTGGCTCTAGATGCAATATCACGGGCCAGTCTTAAAATATGAATTGCATGGTTCCTGTCACTGATTTTGAACTGTGTGAGCCAAGTTCTTTTCAGCTATAAGTACCTTCAGTTTCTTGGACATTTCTGTTAGAATATAGTGCTTTTGAATAGCTTAAGGGCTGAGTTTGTTTGTCTTCATTCTTGCCAGAAGAACAGGAATAGTTCTGGAGTGTGTCCAGAGAAGGGCAACAAAACTGGTGAGGGGTCTGGAGCACAAGTCTTACGAGAAGTGGCTGAAGGAGCTGGGGTTGTTTAGTCTGGAAAAGAGGAGGCTCAGGGGAGACCTCATTGCACTTTACAACTTCCTGAAGGGAGGTTGTGATGAGGAGGGGCTTGGCCTCTTCTCCCAGGCAACAAACAGGACCTGAGGAAATGGCTGCAAGTTGTGCCAGAGGTTTAGATTAGACATAAGGAAAAACTTTTTCTCTCAGAGAGTGGCCAGGCACTGGAATGGCTGCCTGGGGAGGTGGTGGAGTCAGCATTCCTGGCAGTGTTCAAGAGGTGTCCAGATGAGGAGCTATGAGATATGGTTTAGTGGCTTGTGGTGGCAGTGGTGATGGGAGAGGACAGTTGGGCTGGATGATCTTGTAGGTACTTTCCAACTTTGTGATTCTATGAATCTACAAATCCTGGCAGCTCAGTGGCTGATTCCCAGGAGGAATAAGCAGTCTGTGCACAAACACAACCAGATGGACTTTGCATCAGGATGTGAATTCTTCCAGAATATGGATAGACAGATACAGAACAGGTCCAACTACTGCAGACCTGATAGAGAATAAGAGAAGCATTCAAAGTTGTGTTTTTAGGATCTCTGATATGTACATTAGAGTATATCCTAACTGTATAGCTCCATATCTGTTTTTTTCTTTATGATGTGCAAGGCTTATCAAGACTTGTTGGAAGAACTCCAGGGATTTTGTCAACTGCTTCTCTCTTAAAATCTTCAGATTTGTTTGTCTGCTTGCTGATGCTCACACTCAATCTAGAGAAGAGATTTGGATGCTTCACGTTACCTAGAAATGCATGGGAATGTGATGTGAATTTCATCTGAGCAATGGAGGGAAATACAAAAAATATGAATAAACAGAATTCTTGATATTCCTCTTCAATGAAATTCAAGGTTTTCACTTTAAGGCTGAAAAGTTACTTTGCCTAGAGAAAATAAGGCTCTGGGGAGATAATACTTGTGACCGTGGCATAGTGATAGGACAAGGAGTAAGTTGTAAACTGAAAAAGGGTAGGTATAAGGAAGAAACTCTTTACTTCTCTGGGCACAGGCTGCCCAGAGAAGCTGTGGATGCCCCATCCCTGCAGGTATTCAAGGCCAGGCTGGATGGGACCCTTTGCAACCTGATTTGGTGAGTGACAGCCTTGTCCCCTGCAGGGGGCTGGATGTGCACCAAGGGTCCTGCTAACCCAGACCACTCTATGGTTCTATGAAATAACTGTCTGTAGTAATGGTTAGATAGATAACTAATTGTGTTTGCTTTGCATTTATGGGCTTTATTTCTGTTTCTAAGAGTTGTTTTACACTTGGATCCCTGCCTAACTGTCGCTGTCTTGGATGGTGGGATAAGAGTTTGAGAGGCTCTCTTGACAATTTTGACAAAACCTTGTATATTATTCCCCTTCACATTCACAGACCACCTTTGCCCTCAGCTAAATCTCTTGTTCCAATAAAGGTACTGTCTTTTCCTGTAACCCTTACTACCCTGGAAACATACTGAATTTTAAAAACCAGATGGTAAGCAAGAATGTTTAAGCTGCTTCCTTTTTTCTGAGAAGTGGCCCGTGAAGGCCTAATCTAGCGTGTTATAAAATGGTTTGGGGAATCTTAGACATGTAGAAGCTACTCCAAATACAAGGTTAAGACTGTATTAAAAACTTTAAAACAACTGTGGTTTATTTTTCAACGCTCATATTAATCAGGCTGCATTTTAAACATCTCCAGTTTCTCTTTTGAAAGAGTCTACTTTGCCAGATATGTAATACAACAGTACTCCAGCTTGATTGCTTAATAATTTCAATATTACAAATTAGTGTCTCCCAGTGTTATCTTATACAGTACAGATAGGATTTCAGTGGGTTGTAAAGTGAAGAGACAAGATCCAGAGAAGAGAGGTGTGTGTTCCCTGTTCTGTGTGTGATGTTCAAGGCAGCTGCCTCAGTTTAACCATCTCATGAGATGTGCAGATGTGGAGGCATTTGTATGTACCGGAGAGGAAGAAATTACATCTTTCCATGTGTTCTTTTCTTTTATTACTGTGGTGATGTACAAGTAAATGGATATCAGAAGGGCATCTTTCAAAAGTGTATTGACTCTTGCTTTTTGGGCTTTATTCCTTCTCAGGGTTTTACCACCTTTCTGAAAAAAAGAACATCTAGTAATGGACCCTCTGTCTACATAGGAACAACCAGATTTCTCCTGCCTAACCCCTTGGTTTCTTTTTCTAAGCAAGTCTTCCCTGGAACCATGTAACACAGGTCATTTGGCATATCCTGACAGTAGGGCAAGCACAGGGGGCAGGAGCTGGGAGTGAGTACAGGAAAATGTGGAGGGAGAAAAGGACCTCTACCTGCTAAAGAGCTCTTGCCAGGAGTTTAACCTGCCAAAACTAAATATACATCATCCTCTAGTTCTACTGCTGGGTAATACTAATGGCAAGCTGCATGGCTGGTCTTAACTATTTGGCATTTTGAATTTAATGGAAGGTCTTGGGTTTGTTCATGCAGCTACTATAGGAATGAAGATCTAACTGGTACCTTTCAGACAAGAACCTGGAGGAAATACGTTACCTCTAGGTAAATGGTTTGCAGATCTTCAGTTTGCTTGATGAAGTTACTTTTTTCCCCCCCTACCTGATTTCTACTTCACAGCTTCTTCCGTCCCCAGAGACACAAAAGAAAGCACATTGTGAACCCTAAGCTCCAGTGAGCTGACCCCTTTGGCTATCAGTAGAGGCTGCTGCTTTCCTTTTCCCTTTTGCCAAAGTCTGCATACTTCACATGCCACAAGATCATCTTCCTGTGGCCCCTAGTGACTGGTTTCCTCTTTCTCAGCTCACTCTCAGGGGGTTTACTTGCATGGTTACTCTGGTCTGGCCCAGGAAGCTCGATCTCACCCTTTGCGCTGCTGTAGATGTGGTGTGTTGACCGAGCATCACTCATCTGTCATTGCAGGTGGTGGTAAAGTGGGGAGGAAAGGGGTGCTCAGCTCAGCCAGTCCCTTACTGCTGACAGCACAAATCTGCAGCTGTGGGTCCTATTCCTATCATCCTGTCCCCCCTCTACAGCTTTTTTCCACCAGTTGGCTCCTTTGGGCAGGATAAAATAGATGAAATCCAGTTGGTTCTTCCTGGTGCTTGCTTGGTTTTATTTTTTCAGAATATATTTTGTTGAGGGTTTTTTTTTAAAATTATTTTAACTTCTAAAACTTTTTACAACTATTATTTCGCATTCTTTTTTTTTTTTTAATTGTTTTTTTTTTGGAGGGCAGCTACTATTTCAGCTCCCAGTGGATTTTCTGTTGTTACATTGCAATGCTGCTCACAAGTGGAAAAGCCTGAGACACCCTAATTACTGTGTATGTACATAATGCTGTTTCTTTTAGTCCAGTCAACTGCTACCTTTCCATTTGGAGCTGCAGTTTATATTTGGGGAATTTACATACTCTGAACATGTTAGAAAATACAGCTGTGCTTACAGAGGGAAATTAGGAAAGAAGTCTGTTACCTACTTTATTAGGGAGGGCTTTCTTTAAACAACTTATTTGTTAAAAACTGATTTTGACTTTCTCACCACAGAATTTTATCACCTGTGAACACCACAGCAAACTGCCTCTTCTTTCTGCTTTACACAGGCTAAAACTAGCTGATTTAGGAATGCTATTAAATGCTTCTTGGCGCTTCCCTTTGGTTTCAGTAACAGTTTGTTTTAAGAGTGGAGACAAAAGGCATATAAATATATATTCAGTCTGGCAACAAGTTAATGTAACAGGGTTGATTATATAATTTACTTTGTGCAGGTGAGATCTTTAGTCTTTTAAAACTACTTTTTCTGTGGGTGTCAGTGACATTGCAGAGTACATGAGTTTGTATGTGGATTGCCTGGTATTTCTGTTTTTTATAGAGAAATGAACAATCAAATCGAGTCTGTGGCAAGCTAGCTTTGATTCTCTGCTCAGGATTTCCGAACAGAAGAAATATTTTAAGTAGTGTAGTTTGTTCTGCTTTGTCAGTTGACTTTTCTGCCTTGGAGCTGGTGTACCACATGTCCATTTTTTCCTAAGCCACATTTGAACTCTTCTTCCTTTCAGATGCTTTGTAACCTAACTACTCCCCAATGAAGCGGTTCATTTATTCCATGGGCAGTCCAGGCACAAGTGTGAAATCCCTTCAAATATTATGGCTTTAACTTTTGTTGTAGGGGACATTCCATTTGGAGGAACAAGTTGCATTTTCTTATGGCATCTGAGTTTTATGAATTATGCATAAAAGATTACTGTTCAAATGGTTGTGGCCATTCTGTAGCGTCTGTGTTTTATGAGAGTAGTTTAAAAAGAAAATTACTAAAACGATGTCACTACTGGGTGTCTGATTGCCAAGTTAATCTCTTATCTCAAGTCCCATTGATCTTCTGTTTGAGCAGCTGAGAGTCTATTTTATGTATAGCGATCTTTCATAAAGTTTATTTCTGGTAATAAAGCTAACTGGGGTGAGTGCCAAGCTATTCTCAGAGGCTCTCAACAAGAGAGGTATTTTATTTTGTTAGATGGAGTTATTGTTTGGGTATGTACTTGTGACAGAACTAGTGGAATTGCTAGCAAGTGAGTCAAGCTAGGTTTGGAGGTATACTCTTACTGGAGTGAAATTAATGGCCTTACTGGGCAACAGACATTCAGATCTGACTTTTAATGTGATGCCGAGCATCATGTGCATTTTCTACTTATTACTGTGTGGTATTATTACATTGATTGTCATCTGTTCTGCGGCATGGCAGAAAGCATATGTGAAGTATTAATTTAAAAAAAAAGCAATCCAACAAACTTGTAAGTTTATTCAAATGTATTATGTTAGAGGGAGTGATTTAGTTTCACAGTGCAGAACTATTTAGTGTTTACATGAGTATTTCTTCTAATACCATAGACTATATTTGTGTTGAAACGTTTGTGTGCCTTCATACCAAACATGCATGTTGATTCAAAAATTGTATTTCAAATTTTAACTTATTAACCTGTAGTGGAATTAGTCTTCATAAAGTGAAGTTTCATAAAAGTAAAACCTTGTTTTCATAAAATAAAGTTACAGCAAAGTGCATTAAAACCAAAGTGCATTTTGAGTAAGCTTTGTTGCAGGAGGTCTGAAGTATGTTTCTGTGCTTTCAGGAAAGTTTAATGGATGGCAGGACACGCATTCTTTTAATTAGTTTGTCTTTCAGTATTCTTATAAAGCTCGCAGTCTCGCTGCTATGCGTAGCAGTTTAATTTGTACCATTTTATGACAGTCCCATGGGAATTTTGGGGTGGTTTTATGTGCAGTGCTGTGTACATGCTGTGAGTTGCTCAGGCATGCTGTGGATCTGGGGCAGCTCTGGTGCTTTGGCCTCACACTGAGCTCTGGGAGTTTTACATTTGCCTGCTGGAAAACCAGCATCCAGCAATCTCCTCTTCCTGATGCTGCCATAGAGCTTAAATTTGGGGTGGAGAGCTTTCCTCTGTCCTTCTGCTGTAGTGATAAGGCTATTGGGGCACACTGCCACATTGTCAGAGAGGAAATAGGTGGGTGCAGGCAGAAGAAGGGCACACAGTGCCCGTGGAGGCCTTGGGATGCGGGGAAATGAGGCAGGACTCAAGGAATGGAAGTATCAAGGTGAAGGTGTGGGCACGAGGCTGGGAATGCAGGATTTAGGGGAGGGAGGGAGGGAGAATAGAGGGATGCAGTGTGTGGTGTTTGCAATGAGCTGGGCTGCTGGAAGGAATAAAGAGCACACATTTCTGGTAACACAGTAAGCAGGAAGAAGACTGTCTTTTTACACAGGGAGATAGTGATAGGACAAGGGGGAATGGCTTTAAACTGAAAGGGAGGAGATTTAGATTAGATATTAGGAGGAAATTTGTTACTCAGAGGGCAGTGAGGCACAGGCTGCTCAGAGAGCTGCGGGTGCCCCATCTCTGAAGGCACCGAAGGCCAGGTTGGATGGGGCCAGGAGCAGCCCTGAGCACACAGCAGGGTGCTTTATCTGCATGGGCTTTAAGGTCTCTTCCAACACAAACCGCTCTATGATGATTATCTGATGCTTTTCTTCCCTGTGCTTGGAGTAGTATCTGATGTCAGAACTACCTGAAGTAGCTGTTGCTGAAACCATTGCTGCTGTAGCTTTTTCATTGGGCCCATGGCAGACTCCCTCAGTCCTGCCTGCATCTGCTGCTCTCTGCATCTTTGAAGAGCTTTCACCATCACTCATAATGTTTGTCCTTAATTTTAAATTCCTCCTCAAGATCAGGAGAAGAGCCTAGTAAAAACATCCAGGACACAGTTGTTTTTTTTCATGGAGTACCTAAACCACGTAGATTTGTGATTACAGCTAACGATGGCATTGCATCACTACTTTTCAGAGCTGAAAAGTATCCACATGTTTGTAATTCAAGCATGAAGTGAAGTCTGTACTGAAGTATTTAGGGTGTCTCATGAGACTTCTGCAACTCCTGGCACAGACTGAACTTGGGCAGTGTTCTCTGGCAACTTTGGATTATTTCTCTAAAAACATGTATTCTTCTCTGAAGCATTGTTCTAGAGACAAACTTTGGGTATTTTTGTGGGGTTGGGTAGGTGGGTTTTTCTTTTCTCTCCAGATTAATTATTTCCATATGGAACTTTTAATATTGGAATTGAATCTCAGTGCTAGCCTACAGTAATTTTTACATCAACTCAATTCTAGCATTTGTGTTAATTAAAAATCATGACAATTGCTTACAAAGAAATAGTGAAATATTGAAATAGCTTATGCAGAAATTTGGAAAGAAACTACTGAAATGTTTGAGCTAGTCAGAAATATCCTAAGTCTTATATAGGACTGAGAGAATTGCATTTTTGCTGGACCAGATTGAAGTGTGATGTTTTTCACTGGATAACTGTTGTTTTTGTCATGAGCAAGTAGATGAGAAATAATCCATTTGAAATTTCTTTAAAATGGGAAAATTTGGATTTAGCAACTGATCAGCTACATGCTGGCCTAATGTACAGCTTTATTATGCAGCAGAAAAGAACAGCCGTCTAGTATCAGGAAGCTGCTATGTTTGATCTGTCTGGGATTTATTTAGCAAGTAAGAATGTTAATTTAGTGTATACTAGCTAAGATAACTAGTTGTCTGGGGGGGTCAAGGTACTGACTTCAGAGGCATTTCTGAACAAAGATGTTGCAGTTGGTGGGTGGATGGCACTGGTCTCAGCTGTTGTATGAGCTTGCATAAATAGTATCATCTCCACTTTAATCTTTCGGGTGTTCAGAGGTAGTGTGCATATTTCTGTTTAACCCCTGGACACTTGCTGGCATGCATGACCCTTTAACAATTCCTATCCCTCTGTCCATCCCTGGCACCTTGGCTCCAAACAGTCTAGGAGCATAGCCATTAATATGGAAGATTTTTGTTAAGAACATCTATTTAACAAAAAGTGTTTTCATTTTATCAGTATATAGTTTCCGTTGTGCTTGTTATGGCAGTACATGGCACACTTCTAAAGTACTTGTTATATCCCCACTATATGTTATTTACTTTCCTTTGTGTGTAGTGAACAGTTACAGAAATGCATTAAAACTGGTGATGATGGTTGATGAACTTCGGTATCAGGAAAAAACTTTTTTATTTCAATAAGCAGCAACCGTGGCTGGAGCATTGTGCTTCATAAAGGAAGGATGTCTTTTAAGTTGTGCTTTAGAGTAAGCATTTGATTTACCTTACATTAAATTTTGAGAGTGAAAAAGATACTTAAACCTTCAATCTTTGTGAATTTGTTTCTTTAAAATTAACATGTCTTTTCCTCACTTGTTTCTATGTTGCTTTGGGGACACTGTTCTAAAAGAGTTGCTCTAAAGGTTCTTCCTGAGGCTTGTGGAGCTTGTGCTTTGGAGGGAAGCGTGGAAAAGCTTTCAAGTACTGGAGCATTCTGCATAATCTTCCCCTTTTTTGATGGGAAACCTGTAGTCAGTGGTGCACTGCAGATGCTGTTTTTGAGCAGATTGTATCACTTTCTGTGGTATAAGTTTAATGATGATCAAGTACCAACTCAGTAATTGTAGCATTGCAAGGGAGGGCCACATCAAAGTTGACAATGATCTATTAGATGGATAGAAAATAATGGAAACTGAATCTTCCTTGAATCTGTAAAACCGTGTGCACAGTTAGAGAAAATAAACAGGCTGGCAAATGGATAACGTTTGCTTTCATTTTGTAGTGATGGTTTTACAGGTACTTAGCTGTTTTTTTTTTTTATGCTGCTCAAATGCTTGAATCTCTTTTGTAGGGATGGAGCTTGGATGATCCCGCAGATGGCTCACCCTAGCGTCTGTTCTCCTGAAAGCTTGAGTTATTCTGCTTTGTGTTAGAAAAAGTTGAAGTAATAGCCACAGGACTGTGCTGATAAACTAGAACATTCAGTGTAAATGGTGTTAAATTATTGGCCATCTTTTAGTTAAAATATTTCCTTTTATTTTCTTTATAGCAAACTTTGGCCTGTTCCATTTTAACGGCGTTGTTGAGCGAGTTCTCAAGTTCAAGTAAAACCAGCAACATTGGACTAAGCATGGAGTTCCATGGTAACTGCAAACGTATATTTCAGGTAAGCTAGTTCTGCATCAATATATGCTACCTGTATTTCTAAAATTTAAATGTTAAAAAGTGGAAGTATTTTCTTGCCCCTGGGGCATTCATCTGTAGTGCATGTTTGACTACTTTTGGTTAGACTACTCTGTATTAGAAATACAGATATTGGCTACGTTAGAAAAACTGATAATTTACTTTTTAGTTACTTGTGTCAGAAAGCGTCATCCCTTTTTGCCTATTTTATTAATGTAGAGCTGCAGATCTTTACATGGTTGGACTCTTTAATTCCCTGGCTACCAATTGCAAACAAAACGAACACTGTGGAACAATGATAGTCTTAAATATAGATTTGGTTTAAAGCCAAGGAGAGCTATGTATTTAAAAATATTATTGCAGATGGTGTAGTCTGGTTGTCTCAGATGTATTGTTTGGCCAGGCAGAAATGTTTTTGTGAAGGCGTTGCTTTAAACTCTGACTGTTGTGAAACAGTTTACTGACTTTTTTGTGTCAAAGACCAACCCTTCCTTCACTAGTTGTTAAGAGATATTGTTAAGTTTTCTGTTTAAAAGTAGTACTTAGCATAATATTTTTCTTTTTTGTTATTTACAGACATGTTGCATTAATTTTGGCAAATAAGTTGGGGTTCTGACTGTCAACTTAGGGTTATTATCTGTTTTTCAGTGAAAAATAAGGTGAGAACAAAACAGGCTGAGAGACTCTAATATATTGTGTTCATCCTGACTGTAGGAGGACGATCTGCGGCAGATCTTCATGCTCACAGTAGAGGTCCTTCAGGAATTCAGCAGACGTGAAAACCTCAATGCTCAGATGTCTTCAGTGTTTCAGCGTTATCTTGCACTAGCCAATCAGGTCTTAAGCTGGAACTTCCTTCCTCCAAATTATATCCTTTTTGCATCAGGCCTTTCATTTCAGAAGAGTTGGGTCATGTTCTAACAGGTGATAAGTTTTTGTGAAAAAATTGTCAACTTTATAAGCAGTGTGTTTTCTTCCATTAGTACTCTTGGTCATCCCTATGCTTGCTTAGAATGTGTTTACATATAGGAACTACTGTTACTTTTCATTGTAGTATTTTATACAAAAAAACTACTTCAAGAGCAGCTCTCAGTTCTGAGCTGTTGGCCCACTTGTCATGTTTGTGGTTGCTGCAAAGGAGAGGGAAAGTACAACCCTCTGCCTTACTGCAGGATAAAACAGGGAAGAGATCTTGGCTGTGTTTAATATGGAGTGGGGCAGGTAAGTGCGCAATTGAGGCATGTGCGCACTCAGCAGATATCATTTCTTCTCTTTTGCTGGGAGGAAATATGTATTTTTTGCCAACATACTGGTGCTGTTTATTCCACTTTCATATCTTTGTGGTGTGTACTGATTATGAAAGTCCAGGGAAAATGTAGAGATGAGAATGAAGTAGGAGTATAATAAACAGAGTGAGCCTTAATGAAAGAGGGAAAAAGGAGTGGAAATGCTTGGTCTGAAAAATGGGCTAGAAGAACATAGTAGAAACATAAGGTAAGGCAGCACTTGCCGTACAGCACTGTCACCTCTTTTAATAGCTGCATCATCTTGCAGATGCTCAGCAGACTTACCAGCACCCAAACTTTTACGTTCCTTTATAAACCTCTTAAAACCTTCCGAATAAATTGTTGAAGTTGCATGTGCTGCATGAATCTTGGTGTTGCCTTCAAATCCCCTCCATAGCATTTTATTTTTCTTCTCTCATTGACAATCAGAAGGCGGTATCTGTGTGTGTCTGTTGCCTTTGAGTCTGTTCGTTATGTGATGAACAGCAAAAGTAAAATTGATTTAAAATGCATTTATTTTTGTTTAATAAAGTAGAGAGCCAGTTAATATTGTCTTTCTGGAAAGTATTATTGAAATTATTTGGCCAACGGCCAGAGTAATTTATTGCATGTGCTTATGAGACTGAGACTGGAGTGAAATTATTACATTTACAAAAGTTTTCAGAACAGAGATTTGGGGGATTCATAAGAATTCAAATCATGTGTGGGCACTTGTTTTTAAAGCAGCCATCTTAAACAGAAAGAAAATGCCCTTGTGTTGTGCAGTGGTGTTTGGAGGTAGTTTCTTCTGTTATAGTCTTGCTTAACAGAAGCCTCTGATGCAGTCATGAGTGCTGATGATGTTACAGTATGAAAGAAAAAGCTTTATGGGTTTTTTTCAGGTGCGCTCAGTCATAACCTTGGTGGAATTAGATATGTACAAGCAAGATGTCAGTAGCAATTCAGTCAAGCCTTGGAGCTGTGGTTTTCACGAGTTACTGCTGCTGTTAAACAAATTCTGGCCACTTCTGAGGACTGGGTTCTGGTGCTGAACCACAAGTGCTCTTACATGACTTCATTACTTACTTTTCATAACTTCTGTCCTACCTTATAGTTTTCTGCCATTGGGCATTTCAATTTGCTGTGAGAATTACTGCCCTGATTTTGGTCTCCCACCTCTATTTATCAATCTGTTATCACCTAATTTGGAATAGCTTTAATTGTCTGAGAAAAGTGGGTCTTAACTATAATTTGGTAGTTGTTAAGGTTACTGTAGCATGTAGTGCCGTAAATCTCCCTTATGAAGACTGGTTTAAAAAGTTGCTGTTGATTGTTGGCTCTCGGCAGCAAAGTTTAAGTTGGCTGCAGTTCCTAAATAGACAGCACATTACACAAGAACATAAGAATGGCTGCATCGATTGATCAGTTGGTATCCTCTTTCCAAATCTTGACAGCACACATGCCAAAGCAATGGGCATAAATATAATACCTAAAGCATGGAGTAAAGTGACCCATTGTATCCATGTATATAACTTTTTTTTTCCTTTGGTTCATATTCCTCTGGCAAGATAATAATGATTCTCAGTATTCCCTGCAGCATAGCAGTGTCTGTAACCTCTAGCACAATTCTGGTATCTCCGTGTGGGGGAAATAAAAGAAACTGAGAAGTGCTGTTACAGGATCACTCAGTGTATGTTGCATTGTTAAATGCAGTCTTAGGCGATGCTGCCAGCTACTATCACTGAAGAGCCATAGTGATTGTGAACTGTTGGTTACCAGCGAGAAAAGCTGGTATTTGCGTTCTGGAATAGTCACCTTCTTAGAGCAATGAAAGAAGAGAGGCTGGGACATACCTAGTCCTAAGCTGGAACATTTTTGAGTGTCATAGAGCGCAGTGCCTGCAACAGGCAGGACAGTGACCCAAGAGGCCTTCAGTCACGTGCAATTGCTTCAGTTTCATTTTCTAACACACAGGCAATCATCTGGCATTGCTTTTATCTGTTAACTTGTGGTATTGGTTCACTGGCATCTGCAGATGTTTGAGGCTTTTGGCAGTACTCGTGGAAAAGACAATAGCATAGAATTCCTATTTTGCCCTGAGAGCGTGTGGCAGTCATGGCATGTTGGCTCCTTTAGGGTTTCTTTTTTCACTGTTGTCACAGCACAGCACTGTTTGTTTGGTATTGTTTGCCTGGATGGAACTACTTTTAACTGCATCTTTTGCTAAATAAATGTTCTGACTGGCCAAGGATGTGCAAGTGATGGGTACTAAGAGGTAGAGTGCCTTCAAGGATCCCACTCTTAGTGCATTGCATTGAGTGTCCATCCAGTTAAGGAGGTGTGTGTTGGTAGGCTGTAAAGCATTCTGACACAGACGTATAATCTCTCCTATGGAGTCAGGCTGTAATTATAGTTTATATTCTTTTGCCCCCAGATAGTTTCTCACTTCTTTCCTTTGGGATATATCTGCTCTTGGCGGCCACGTTCTAATGGACTTTGGACAGATGCCCACGAATGCTGGAGTTCTTGATCAAAACATAACTTTTTGTCCTGCTATCTCTTATTTATATGAGGACATTCATTATCTGTTACAAAACTATTTATTATTTCATTCATAAAGGTACAGGTTTTTGTAAAGGTGCTAATAGTACATGAACAAAGAGGAACTTCAGCTTTAGTTCTTGTTTTGGATTTGGTGCCTTTTCTTGCTTGGAGGCAAGCTGGTGAGTTTTCAAGTGAATGTAGAATAGGGAATTGAATTTAAAATACAGGTTACATAAACCTAAGGGGATGCGCTCCAGTAATGCACATCACTGACATTCCATGGAAATGAATGGTGCAACAGCGATTGTATGAACTGACTGAAGCTTTTGTCTGATCTGAACTCTGTTTGCAGTATGTGTTCCTCAGCCATACTTTTAAAGGAACAAGCTCTTCGCATCTCTGTGAAAATATCTCAGGCCAAAATGAGAGATCTCTCTCTGGGAGATCCTATGAACAATACAGTTGAATACCTTGAAGTAGGTCCAACCCAGATTGGTAGCATCTGTTATGCATAATGGAAGCGTGTGGAAAAACACACAGAATGCTCAAAAAAAAAAAAAAAAAAATCAAAAAAACTTCCAGAGTGGTTAAATGCTTCTTTCTAGCAAGACCCTGACTTTGATTTGTTGCACAGTGACAGAAATGACCAAGCCTGTGCTGAGGAGAGGCAATATTGGTTTCCTTCAGCAGCAGCGCTGCTTTCCTTAGGTCTTGTTTGCTGGCAGTCTGGGATCATCCAACAATTAGTACAGTCTATATCTGGAAGATGAAAATACTGTCCTGGCTGTTTGGGATAGGAAGTAAAATTCACTATAACTAAAACAGCTGTGTTGAAGAAAGGGCAAAAGAGAGATCTGTCTCTTACATTTATCCCTGTTAAGTGAAAATTAACTTGGAAGTCTCTACTGCTTAGATGTTTGTCAGTGTTTTGGTTGGTAAGCAGTATGTAGAGGAGGGGTTGTGCATCTGCACAGCAGCCCCTAATGTATAGGTGGTTTAATCATAAGAGATTTGGAGCTGTACAGTTGTAGCAAATTTTAGTAGGGATAACAGAATTTAGCAGGAGATGCAAAATCCCCTTGACTGGTCAGCTTGAGACTTCATGCAAGCATGGCTATGCCACCAGCAAGACGTGGCTGGTTTTAAAGCTGTCTGAGGGCTTCCTATTACTTTGAGACTGTTGTTTTGTAGATGCAATCTGAATCTGGTGCTTCCCATACGAGGAAGTTGTTCCACTGCTAGTAATATTTGTAGTTTAACAACTGAATGCCAAAGCACACTTTCTTTCTCATGATTGCTGAATCTGTTTCTTAAGAGTGTGAATTACATGCAGGTTTGTGAAGCCATTTTCCACAGGGGGCAGCAAGGCTCTGCATGACTTCTTCAGTTTGCTCTTAGGTTCATCCTATGTGCTCGGCTGACCAGATAGCAAGCAAGAGGAGGTTTAAAAAATACAAATATAAGCAGTATATTAACATTCTAACAATGTGTGGTAGATTTTAAGCTGTTACTTTTTTAATGCATTTTTATTTGTGAAGTATAAATCAAAGACTGATGTAAAGCTATCCAGATAACAGAGGTTAAGCAATTAAAACAAATTAAGGAAAAAAAAAAAAATCATTCTTTGCCATTTTGTGGGTTTTCCTTCCATTTCTGAGTTTTTCACTACTGTGGTCAAATTTGTCAATTGGAGCCTGGCAGAAGCCTTAGCTTTGGGTTTTGAGTTCCTGAACTCCTTCATGGTGACAGGGCAAGCCTTGCTTTGCTTCTCTCGGCAGGGGAAAAAAGAACCCAAGCCTTTGGGAGCCATTTGTTAGGATTTGTGGCACATCTTGAAGTACTGTGATCCTCCATGGCTGTCTTAGGGTATGAAATATTTCTGTACTCACATTCGCTCATCAGGTTCCTCCTGGAAGAGAGGCAGACTATGAAGAAAATTACAGGGTTTTTTTGTTGGTTTTTTTTTTTTTTAACTTTTAATTTCTTTCCTTTAATGTGTTCCAACAAGAACCTTACAGATTTTTTCTTTATATTAACTGTAAGTTAGGCTTATCGTTTTAAGACATGTTATCCTTTCTTCTCATGCTTGTGAAACAAGGCCCAAGCACAACACTAATGGCTACATATGTGAATTTCATCAAAGACACGAGAACATCCTTTTTTGAACACTGGCATCTCCTCTTCCTCTGTAGGCTCTAATCAAGGAATATCAGGGGTTTATCATACTGGAAGGCATCTAGTTACATTCCTACTCTTTTCAGTGGAGCTTGATACATGTTAATGCATCCTTTTGATAATGAAGATGACACTTCTCTACATGCGTGTGTCATGTACCAGGTAATTCAGTGCCTTTTTTTCAGGTTTGACACATCTGGGCTGCTGTTAATAGGGTTGAAGATTTGGAATTTCATGGTAGAAAGCATCTCCATACCCAGCTTGTGTTTGTGTTTGCATCCACCTAGTGTGGGGCAGAAGATGGATGTAAAATCTCAGTAAGAGGTGCAGGTATAATTTGTGTTGTTTAATGAACAGATATTTTACCCACAGACTACTATTGTCAGATGTGTCATCAGTCTATTAGCATGAGAAACGGAACTAAAAATAACGGGATAGGGCCACTAAATACTGAGGCTTGTTAAAATACCGACAGCAAATCGGCCCTTCTTCCATTCCACGTCAAAAGTGGTATGTAGCCGGTCCCCTCTGTGAACCCAAACAAGTGATGAGCAAGTTGGTTTTCAGAGACTGATAATTAATCGATAATCTTTTGGTGCTGCTGTCAGTCTTATGCTGGAGCATTAAGGCAGAGGACGGTCTTGTAAATAAAGAACGTTGAAGTGTTTTTTCAAGAATATTCCAAATGAAGGGAGGAAAAAAAAACCTCATAACTTAAAAGTGCCAGAGCTGATTAAATTAGTTTTAACTTGTAACACTACTCCTGATAAAGGATGCACATGATAAATTTTATTTTCATTTGAAAGAACTGAAGCATTTCTCATCCCCTACACAACTTTTCTGTTTCAGATAGGAGTAAGATATCTAACTCTGATTTTTACATTATTATTATGTTTTTTTACTCTGCTTGAAATGGAATAATGCAGGTCTGGTATGTTCAACACACATGCTGATAGTGTTGAAAATTGTGAAGAAGATGGCTAGTCTTGTTTTTGCTTTTTGTGCTACTGAAAATCCATGATGTTCTCCTGTGTTGCAGTGTGTTGTGCCATGGAAAAAGTGGCTTTTTTGGAACTGCACTGTGGTTATTGTGAACTCATGGCGTTGGTGAAGGACCTAAAACTGCACCATCTGCCTTGCATCACAATGCTTTGTGTGAAACTGGATGTTTGCCTTATGTGCAGAACTCTTAAAGCTCATCACGTTGCCAGTGACCTGCTTTCTTTCCTGTGTGGTACTACTTGTAAAAGTTTATTTTCGTTCAGAGGTATAAATACCTTTCGATAACCTTATTTTTTATAACACCTCTGACTTTACACTGCAGACACGTTCATGACCGGTTGCGTGCAGTTGAGCATGCCGCAGTTATTCTGATGTTGGGTTACAAAGGGATCAGAGGGGGCAGCGAAAGACTTTCAAAAGACAAATGAAAACATAACTCGTGTGTTAAAATGCTTCTCCTGCTCTTTGGATTGAGGGGCATCGGAAGGAAGGACTTTCAAAATCCTTTGATAAATGCTTCTCTGTGATCAGACTGACAGAGAATCCCACATGCTTGTTTAAGTGGTTTTGCTCATGTCTCTGTTATTTTTCCTTACTGGAGTACTGGCAGAATTTCATGGAAGCTAAATCATGCTAGAATGTATGGTAATAGCTGGAAGGAGTGCAGCAAAGTTGTAGTTTCGCTGCAGAGTGGACGCTTTTATATGGGTCTCGTGTAAGCATACATTTGCTATGGCAGTACCTTGTGGTGCCTTATGCTTTTGTTCTTCACAGCATGATGAAAAATGTTGATTAATGCAAGGCTAACATGTCTGCGTTCTGGGATGCATATTTGGCTATTTAGCAAAATGGGCTATGGATTTCAGTGTGCTATCTTTAGCTCTCGCAAGGCCTTTTTAAAAGCTGCCAGGAAAATTTTTTAGGAAATGATTTCCCATTTTGCATAAATTTTAACACCTGTTAATTGCGGTTGCTTTCTTCCCTTCTCGCTGTGTCACATTAGACACCCTGGTTATCAAAGTGATCGTATCACTATGGTATGTCTCATAATTATGATCAAACTGTTATCTAACATTCCTGGAGCATTCTTTTTTTCAATACTTAATACCTTTTATTCCTTGGCCTCATGCATGAATTATGCTGTGTATGTGAAGAGGCTTAAAGTTTGTTTCCATTACATTCTTTCTGAATGGATCCTGTTGTATCTAGGATTTTTTTAAAGCCAAGTAGGAATGTTATTGTTGACCTTGACACCAGATAACTGGGCAGACATTATATAGCTATGTTTGAATCCTCACAAAATGTGATGCTAAAGCCAACAGAATCCTGGCGTGAGACCCTCCTGGACAGCAGAGTTATGGAGCTTTTCTTTACAGTAAGTTTCATTCTTCAACTTTCATAGTCCAGACTGCAGGGAAAGCAGCTCCTTCCTGTTTTAAAGCTTTGTTGTTGGATCGTTCCTTTTGCATCAGGTAGGATTGATTCCCTTAACTTCAGACAGAATTATTGTATTTTTCTTAGGCTTCCAGATATGTGTTTTGCTATAAAATGATAACTATATACCTTTTCCTTAACAGTTATCTAAGCTTTACATTTAGTGCTTTGGGAAGTATGTTCATCAAACGAAACCAGGCATTATAAGCAGTGATAAATTATATCTTTCTGATAAGGTATAACAGTTCTCAAACAAAAAAAAAACCAAGCAACCAAGTGAAGAGGGTGTGGGGTTATTTGCTGATATTAGAACAATTGCTTCACAGAGCAGCTGAATGTTGGTAATGTAATTGCACTGTTCTGGTTGGTTCTGCATACAGAACTCTGCATCTCTTACCCCGGTACAAAGTGAATCCAAGCATGCTAAATCAAAAGAGATGGGGTTAGGAGTGAAAGAGGTAAAGCGGGGAGTTGGAATGCCGTTTTCACTTCTGTCATTTAAAAGAAGTCTAATAATAAGACTCAGTAAGAAATGATCTTTCTTCCCCCAGTTTTGGGGGGAGAAGTTGGTAGTCTTTGTTCAACTCGGAATTGCTGCAGCAGCAGCAGCATGTATTGGATAATGAATTAGCTTGCTCTGCTATTTTATGTTAAATCTCTGAGGACCTGAGAATCCAGCATTTTCGGGCTGCTTTGTTCTTGCAAAACGGAAAAGCAATATGTTCAAAGCAGGAGCAAAGCTTTTACTAGAGGAAGTAAATGGCATTCTCCCGTGGTGCTTGAATTGTCCGATACGTGTTTGGGTGCATGTCGGTGCTTGGTGGGACATTTGGGCAATTTTTTAACTAAAAGTTTTTCTGTTCCAGCAGTTCTGAAAAGGTGAAAAAATCACTGGCAGAACTCTTAGCAGCTCCTCACAATTGGAACAGCTGTCCAGGCTATCCAGACAGTTGCTACTGTCAGCTGTGAACCTCCACATGCAAATAACTTATTGGCTTTCATGTTAACCCTTCCTCGTTTAATAATACAAAGCTGTCCAAGTTAAATATCTCTCTTTAGCTAGTTTACAAGACCAGTATGTACTTGTGATAAGGATTTTGTTTTAAATAACATGTGGAATTGTTCAATGCGTTTGTATTTTACTTAATAGCAACCACAGTATATCTGGGTTTGATTATTTTTGAATGAATGCTTGCCAGGGCAGTGCGCTGTCAGTTTTGGTTTTAGATTCCTGATTCGCCATGCTTGAGGCTGTTGGTGTTAGGTTCCTATCTGAAGTAATGTGAGTGAATGGTGGTTGTTCATATGCATATATCTGATCTGAGAAATTTTAATAACCTTGCAAAACTTGGCAAGACTGCCACATTAAAGAGGAAGCCTTCACTTCTGATCTCAACATAGTGCGGGATGCATGTTAGAAGGGGTATTTGTGTTTCTGGGCTTGTTTCACCTAGCGCTTTGATCTTGCAGGGGTTAGCTAGTTACGAATTGGGTGAAACTGAAACTATAATACCACGAATGGGAAATTTTTTAACTAGGCTTTCATGATATTTGTAATTTCAGTAAATTTGTATTGAGAGGAGGAAGGAAGCTATCCTATGTTTTTTGAGTAAACCTTACTTGAAATCATGGAAGAGTGAGCTTAAGAAAACTCTTAAAAATCCATAGTTGATAACTGAAGTAAGGTTGTAAGAATTTGGTCACTGAAATATTAGCAGATTTGAATGTCTTACCAGCAGAAGTAGTGATGTAATGTGCCACAGAAGTGAGAGAAGATGACTTGGCCTTGTATAATGTAAGGGTGTTGCCAAGGAAGTGATGCATTCATTTTCGTCTGTCTTCAATGTTTACTTCTGCTAGAGAAGCATCTATATAATCTTGATTGAACTTGTTGACTAACTTTAGCAAGAGTTCGTAGCTGAGGCATAGTTAGCATAATAGAGATGACTGTCATTATTGCTGTTTTTAGCAGGAGCAGTATGTCTGACTGGCTGGCATCTGTTTCTCTCTTTAAGATATAACATTCAGTGCCGAGTTCAATTTTCAAAATGTAGGTAAGATGAACTAAACGTTGGTTTCAGTGAGTTAACTGGGGGCTTATGACTTTGCGAACCAAGTCACTGTGTGGTCATTTTCTGTGCTTTAGGGAGCTGTAGGAAGCCTTGCATTTCAGACTGAATAGAGTCATAGAAGTTATAATAAGCTTTTTTTGGTGTGTGCTCTTTTGGATTGAGAGCCATGTGACTGTTGTAAGAACACGCTATTTTCCGTGTATTGCTAACTATCTCGTTTCCTGAAAGGTACACCGAAAAATCAGAGAAGATACAGATATGGCCCAAGATTCATTGCAGTGTCTGGCGCAGCTGGCATCTCTGCATGGCTCAGTCTTTCCTGATGAAGGCTCACAAGTTGATTACCTGGCACACTTCATTGAGGGATTACTGAACACTATCAATGGGTATGTATGCCTGCTCTCTAAATTTAGATGACGTCTTTTAAGCTTTAGTTCAGAGTGCGGTGTGTGTTTGTGGAGAACTGTTATGACTTGCTTATTTCTGGGTATAATCTGTCTTTACTGCTGGATTCCTGAAATTAAACAAAACCAAACAAGTGCATCTTAAAGTAGGTGCTTCTTAAATAGATGTATTAATTTGAAAGGAACTGACAGAATCAATTGGCTTTAAGTGTTTTTCTTAATGGCAGAAAAGTAACTCTTATTTCTATCTATAGAATTGAAATAGAAGACTCTGAAGCAGTTGGAATTTCCAGTATTATCAGCAACCTGATAACTGTATTTCCTCGCAATATTTTAACTGCCATTCCAAATGAACTTTTCTCTTCATTTGTTAACTGCCTCGCCCATCTCACTTGTTCTTTTGGAAGAAGTGCTGCCTTGGAAGAAGTGGTAAGTATCCATTCTCAACAAATAGTCTTTTTTTTTGTTTCCCTGTCCTTGTAATAAGGAATGAAAATTTGGTTCTTTTGTCATTAAGTATTGTGAAATGCAGCACTTTAGTTCTAAATGTTTCTGAAATCACATCTGAGATAATTTTGCTATAAATAACGTGTAACTGCACACTGCATCTTTCAAACTATTGATTTAAAGCACTGCTTTGTATCTTTGTTTTTAAAAGAACAGGTACATTGAAAAAGTAGGAAGGTCTTTTAAATGCTGCTGAATTGCTCTTGTAGGGCTTCTCAGAGAAGTGTTGTAGATAACAAACGTGTTACAGACTCAAAAGCTTGAAGTGACAACCTGGGCATATGGACAGGTGGAAATTTACGCTGTGGGGTTCTCCAGGCAGGAACTTCTGCTTTAAGTGAATGTAGCTCTTAGGGTCTGTTGTTAACCCTGTACAGAGAACGGTTTAAATAACCCCTGCATTACTGGCATGGCTCAAGCAAGAATTCCATGTATGTATCTGTAATTCAACAGACTTTTTTTTTTTTTTCTATCAAACTTTGGGTGTAACATTAATGATCAGTTGGGATAGGGGTAAGTCTTCTCCTTCCAGAAGTTGCATTAAATAAAAACATCTCAGAGGATGGAATTTATTGTAAAAAGCCCATAAGAATTAAGGCAAATGTTGCCCCTGAGTTATTTAAACAGTTTTATTTTAAAATGAAACTAGCGAGATACCAGCCAGTTTTCTGCTGTTAGCATTAACATCCACTATTTGTTTTTCTGAGTTGTCTATATTGACCAGGCTTAATAACTGAGTTTGAAAATAATTACAGAAGTATTTAATTATAAAGCTGACAGACATGTTTCCTCACTGAAGATGACAGGTGCGTTAATATTAGCATTGGTTGTAGTGCATTAGACTATGTCTTTAACGCTGTGAGGTTAAAATGTAGTACTTCTGGCCCGGTTTTCACTTAAACTGGAAGCCTTTGAATCTTTACAGAAAGGTTCTGCAAAGCCACAGATAGCTATCATCTAAATGAGGGGGTTAGAGGATATACATTTACTCAGTTAGCCTCTTGTTTCTTGGGAGCTGGAATACACAGCCATGTTTTTTCACTACAGCAGCGCTCGGTGTGAGCTGTCAGCTCAGCACTTCTGGTCTCAGCAGAAGCCTGTGGCAGCTTGTGCCACTGTGGGTACAGAGTTTGTTTTAGAGATGACTGTGACCACTGATGCCTACTGAGCAACGGCTGCCTGCACTTATATCATCCCATTGTTTTTGCTGAAGGCAATTTTTCGGTATTATATTCAGTGTTATCAGATCCAACCACATCAGAAAGAGAACTGTGCAGGACTTTTCCTTTTCCACAGCAGGATTTAAAAATTCTCTCTTTAAAGGAAAAGTTACGTGTTCATCACCGTGCTGTATCATAAGTGTAATGGATGTGAAGTTGAGATGTAAACTTCATGTTGTTTCTTTGAACTCCAGCATGGTTACAGCATTGTGTGGTGTTGGGTCTTCACAAATAATTCCTGTACTTGAACAGTGTGTCAGCAGTAAGGTGCACTGTGCAGAACTTCAAGCTGTTGTTCACTTACACTCGATGGTGTAATGGTATGGTGTGCTCTGACTGTAGAAAGACTGGTTTGCATCCCTAAAAGCAATCTTTTAGCTTAGGAAAGTCACAGCTGAGGTCAACATTCTGTCTGAAGCTTCTTGCTGAGATTCTCTGTAGTGATGCGCTCTGTGAGCTCATGTGCAATTAAGAGTTCTCGATGAAAATTAGAAAACCACGTGTTTGGGACTCAGTGGAATCCTGAGATAATATTCCTGCAGCTTGTCAGCATTCTGCATTGCAGCAGTACACAGGCAAGTGTACACAGTAAAGCTTTGCTGGTGAGACAAGCTGTTTTTCTCATATTTCTGCCAGCAGAACAGCTTGTACAGACGTTGCAGAAACCCCATCAGACACAGGGGATCAGCTCAGCCAGAAGCCTGCTATTGAAACTGTCAAAATCAGGAGGTCCCAAGCTGTAATGTGCAAACCACTTCAAAGCAGTGTGCGTCTTGGCACAGAATCAGAAGCTGTTGCTGACACTACTTGGTGCTGTTGCTAATATTGATATTCAACCAAGGGTGGGGAGAAAGGGGAAAACACAATCCAAGCATGATGTTCAGATGTTGTTTTATGCTTACGTGGCTGCTGAGGAAAGTTGAAACATTTGCCTGAGCAGTGCTACTGCTGCAGAACAGCAAGATTCAGGCATGGTGAAGGTTGGTCTGCCGTCTACAGGGAAGAAATATGAGTTCACCTTTCCCATCCTAGAGGATTTAAGCACTGGCCTTATGTGTTGCATTTTACCTCTCCTGAATGTCTTGAGTCCTAAACTTCCTAGTCCTGGCTTCCTCAGGAAAATATCAGATGTTAACAGCATTTTTGTATAGTATTGCCTTTTCAAATTAAATCTGGCACACTTTGTCACCAGTAAAAAGGCATTGCTTACTGCATTCTGGTCTGATTTCTTATAAATTATTAGCTGTATGTAAGTTACATAAACATTCAAGTCAAAATGTCTTGTGATTGAATGAATGTATTTTAGCCATATTTTAAAAAAGACACATTATGTGAATCATGAATTTGTTTGTTAGCACTGAGTACAGTTTGCGTCTCTCTTTATTTTCAGCTTTTGTTTTCAGACTTGCATCAGTGTGCCATATTTTAGCTTCTGTAAATACATCTGCACTGCAGTTACAGAAGGATGCTGTGAAGATATCTTGAAGTGCTTACAACATGGTGGTTTCCCTTAGTCATCCAGCCAGTGCTTTCTTTTTCTTTGTTCATGCAGCCGTGTTTGTAACTTCACTGAAAGTCAGGAATTCTTCTGTGTGGAGCGTGACTGAGGCTTTTAGTATCTCTGTATTTCATCAAGAAATCATTTTACTAAGCTTTGCTGTCTCAAAGTAACTTGTGAGCAATCTTGTTGGATAAAAGTTGAGAAGATTTTTTAGAGGCAGGAAAAGTCCTCCAATACAAGCAAATCTATCCATATGTTCTAAATCGCCTGCAGTTGGTGTATTTACTGAAGGTTAATTTTTGCATAAATTGGTGGAGGGGAAAATGCATTAAATGTCCTTTTGAAAAGAAACAATCCCTTTTCTCTCTGGTTCTCTGGCTTGCCTGTAACCCAGGAGTTTTGTTATCCAGATGTGAATTTCCTACTGCTAGTTTGAGTGCCTCATGTAAATATATATAAGTAGTAGTTAAAATGCACTAAGCAATTGGAGGTGCGGGCTTATTCTATGGAATTCTGCTGTCTTTTTATCCTTCAAAGAAGGAGACGTTGTGTTTCATCAGTATGGACTACCTGTAGTGGGATTTCTTTAACATATGCAGTCATAATAACTATTTCTTTCATAATAATCATCTCTTCTCTTTCTTGTATTCCCCTATGTTTGAAATAATATTAATCTATATGCACTTGTTCTGTTTGTCTAAGTAATTAAACAGATAATGCTTAATTATTTGTTGTTTCTGAAATGGCCTGAGATGCTTGGAATCATTGTGGAGAGAACACGGTATTGCTTGTATTTAGGTAATCGTGCACTGAAGGCCTAACTTTAGAGTAGTTTGGTTTTGGACACTAGATGAAAAGAAACGACTAAACATCAGCAGATTTTTAAAGCCTAACAAAGCATCACTGACTTTTACGATGTATTGCTTGAATTCTTTCTGATTTATTTATGACTGTCCTTGAAAAGGCTTTGTGATGACTTATTTTAATTGTTTCAAAATTAGAAGGGCATCTGTTAAATAATAATGAGTAACAATAATTAGTATGAATATGTTCCTCTGATTTAGTTTAGGAAATAAGATTTTGTTTTGTTTCTTTCATCTCTTTACAGCTTGATAAAGATGACATGGTATATATGGAAGCATATGATAAGTTGCTGGAATCTTGGCTTACCTTGGTACAAGATGACAAACATTTCCATAAGGGTTTCTTTACCCAACATGCTGTTCAGGTCTTTAATTCTTACATTCAGTGCCATCTAGCTGCTCCTGATGGTACAAGGAATTTGGTAAGCCCCAATTCTAGTAGTTCCTGGTGATAATATATGGCAACTAACCCATGGGTTTTTTTGTTTTGTACTTCGTTATGTAGCTCAAAGAAGGTGGCTGTAGAATTACTGCTTGTGACTTTGACTGGAGACAGAAAAATGCTGAAAGAGTTCATGACTCAGAGGTGTTTTCTGGTCTGTTTCTCTCAGTATGAAGAGCAAATAAAGGAATACAAAGATGAAAAATACCTTTTAAAAAAAAAACAAAAACAAACAACAACAACAAAAAAAAAAAACCAACAAAAAAAACCCAACCAAACCTATTACTCAACTTGATCTGCATCTTACTACAGATGCACTGACCAAACCTTTGACTGTCCTTCTCATGCCTGGAGTCATAGTTAAAATCTTCAGTGACACTGGAAGCATTTCATGCTTTTGTTACCTTCCATCTGATGTGTAACTGACGTGCATGAATGTGTAGGAAAACACAGAATAGCCATGCTCAGGCTAGAAGAAACATGAAATATTAGATTCTTTTGGATACAGTGGTACATGAGTTCCCTTTTCAATTTTTATAGGTGACTCTTCTAGAGGAAAAACAAAATTATTGTAACTAGTTGCTGAATCTTTGAGAAGGAAAGCAAGAAAAACCTCTTTGCCAGAAGTATAGATTTCACTGACACAGATTGTGGCACTGAAACTTGGATGTAGATGCTGAATGAATTAATTATTGCAGAGATTTGATTCAGTAACTACATTAACTTAAATTGATGCTGTGCAAAGATACTTAAGATACCTCTTTCTGAAAATCATTGTATAAAACCTAATTCTGAAAGCTTGATATGCAACAGATGGCAATAACAGTGCCAAAACAGAGACAAATATTTCACAAGAGAAATTTGCATTCATATCAGGCGGTCTTGACATAGCTTGTATCCACAGGTTAATTCATGTCATTCTGTGAGATAAGTCATTTATCCCATGGGTAACCTTTTAAAAGCCACAGCTGGCATTTTAGAATGCTTCTTGTTCGATATCAAAGCAGTAACAGGAACTTTCAGTCTCTGCCTTGAGACCAGACTCACTCTTCAGTAAACAGCTGCGACTTTGAAGTTGCCAAAAGAGAATGATTTGGTGGGTTAGATAAAGACAATATGGGTTAAAAGCACTTTAGGTAAGAAATAGTTTGGATTTAATTTTCCAGAGTCTTTGCAGAAACGATGCAGAATGATGGCTTTCTCCATCACTTGTACTGGAGTTTGTTATTTATGTAAATTCCATCATTCTTCAAGGGATTTCTTAAAACCACGTGTAAGATTGGTATGTGATTTCTACATGTGACTCATCTCCTCAAGGAAATAGTCTTGTAATTATTTCGGTAGTTTAAAATGAAGATGAACTTTGAGAAGTACAAAAGTGCAATTTCTGCAACAGTAAAAAATGAACTTTTAAAACTGAGATTTTGTTATTTTCTCAAACAAGGAGTTACAGAAAACATTCATTGAAAGAGGTGATTTTCATTTCATTTTGAAAAATACTTCCTCTTGTGATTTAAGTAAGATCTCAAAGGAAGAGTATCTTTGGCTAATGAATAGGATGTGGAAGTCACAGTGTTTCAAATGGTTCTTGGCCTGATCATATATGTGTTTTGAAATCCACATCCACGTGTATTTTAGCAGACTCCTGACCATTGGGTTTACAGTCCATCTCTGTGAGTGAAAGCCAGTGCATTGATATACTGTACCTATAGCAGTGGATGCTTGGCAAAGCTTATTTATGTATATGATTAAAGAAACTGTCCAGTCTGCTCTTATCCTATTAATGAGCATCAATTTTCATAACTTTTATCTTTGATTCTTTTCACTAGCAGTGATTCTTTTGACTTGAGTGCACTATTGGAAATGGCGGCAAATATACAGTGAACTGAATTTGCTGTTCCATGATAAGTTTGTGAAATTATTATTTCCAAAGAATATGAGGCTTTATTTACTCTTCTCTTTATTTCTTCTGCATCTAATTTAGTGCGAGTCTGTTGCGTTTATGTGACACAAAAGCCAAAATAACAAAGAGAAGTCCAGTGGTAATGAATTGTAGTGAATGTAACATGAATTGGTTGCTTCTGTTTTTGTTGCAATAACACCAGACTGCCAATGGTGTGGCCTCTCGGGAAGAAGAAGAAATTAGTGAACTGCAGGAAGACGACAGAGACCAGTTCTGTGACCAGCTGGCCAGTGTTGGCATGCTGGGAAGAATTGCTGCAGAACACTGTATACCTCTTCTTACAAGGTACAGAACAATAGCCATGAATGCAAATGAATCAATTTGTCTAATTGGAAAAGCTTGTCTTTGCTAAAACAATTTAAAAACAATTAAGTTGTTTTATTATGGTTTGTCCACAGTTTATTAGAAGACCGAGTGACAAGGCTCCATGGTCAGTTGCAAAGACATCAGCAGCAGTTGCTTGCCTCACCAGCATCAGGCTCTATTGACAATAAAGTGCTTGATGACCTGTATGAGGATATTCATTGGCTTATTTTAGTCACAGGTTGGTGAACAGTGTTAAATAGCACTTACTGTGATATTGCTATTGCAGCTGCAACATCTCAGGAAAGAAAAATCCTTGCATGTCAACTGCTGATAAATGACTGCATATAGTGTATATAGTGCTTACAATTCTGTCATCTTAGGCTGCTTGCAAAGTCTTTGTCTCAATTTCACCTGTGCTCAGTAGCACGGAAGTTATCTTTAAAAGATTTATGGCATCTTTACATGAAGTATATCCTTTGGAAATTCCCATAAATAGTTTTATCATAGACTTCTGAGATGTTACCCAGTCAACCTATTCAAGAAATTGGTCTGTTCGTAGTTTCATTTGTATTGTCTGGGATGGCTTTGTGAGGGAATCCATGAGAGATCTGGATAGCAGTATTACTTGGTGGTGCAAGGAGTCAAGTAAGTTCCAGAATCTCTCAGGGCTGTTCATCCATGCCCTGGCATTTTGCTATTTCAGGGAACTTAAATTTAGAACCTTTTCATTCTTGATTTTTAGATGGAATTATCTTACATCTGTTTGCAAAGCATGACGTTAGCTAAGATAGTATCTGTATTTCATTAGAAGAAATGTACACGTTATAAAGTGTTTTGTGGGGTCTTTTTGAATGCCTCATGTTTAACTTCCTTTTAGATGTTGGCATAAATGTGTTTATTAATATTTTTGTTTCACTCTGAGATGAAGTTTACATTCATATCTCAAATGTTTATGAGATCAAACAGTGAAAACTCTGAATATGGAATTAATGTTAATTAAATTCTGAAAGTTAAAGTATTTGAAATGTCAGCAGAGCAGAAGTCCCAAATGAGGTGGACTTAATACGGAAGCTGTAAAATCAAACACTTGTTTTTATTACTTAACTGAACAGAGAGAACAGTAACTGCAAAATGTATGTATATTTTTCCCAATAGCTGGATTGGCTGTAGTACTTGATGTGTTTACTTCATGAAGTAAAAGTTTTCCCTGTCTTATTTTTATTACTCAATCTGATGGTTTATTTTTTGGTATTTGTTTACTGTCACGTTAGGTTTCTCTCTGCAGAATGGTTTTTAAGGATTCTGATGTTAATGGTACTTATTTAAACAGTATAAGTCAGGGTTTGTATAAATATCTGGTTCTGGCACAATGTCTGCATTTAAGCCAATGGACTCTCATTAAAAAAGCTATAGACTAACCTAAGATAGAAAGTTGTGATCACTCTCTTTCTTTAATGTAAGGCTACCTCTTGGCTAATGATACTCAGGGAGAGACTCCGCTAATACCTCCAGAAGTCATGGAATATTCCATTAAACATTCAGCTGAAGTTGACATCAATACTACACTTCAGATTCTGGGATCTCCAGGAGAAAAGGCCTCTTCCATCCCAGGGTACAACAGAACTGATTCTGTAATAAGGTAAGAACGCATTGTATGTTATGTATGTCAAATGCTTTTTCAGAGGAAAAAGTAAGAATCTTGATGGATTTCCATGAACTTAAAAAGCACAAAGCCATATATAAACACTGAACAGTAGAAGTTACGTGCCTCTTTTAACCAGTTTTAAATTAAGGGTCAGTAACTTATAGGAATGTGTTTATATGTCTTTACACATGAAGACAGCACTGTAAAAGAAAATACAGAAAAGATTAAGTGTATTTTTCTTACGGTAAAGAAAGGATGAGTGATTACAGGTTATATTTCAAGTAAAGGTCCAGGGGGAGAACTGAGGGGCTGAATACGGCATCAAAACAGATAAGCCATTTGAGATGGGTTGGCCAAAAAGACAAGATTGTTGACCTAATACTTGTAATGGAGGACATGGGCTGCTTATTAAAACAGATTTTAAAAACTTTGTACTGAAAACTTGTCTTTGATCTGTTTGTTACAGGAAGTCCATACAGTGGCTCAAATTACTGAAATGTTGTTGTTAAAGCAACACAGATGACTCGATAACATACTGTAGGCTATATAATCGCATTCAGTACATGTTCAGCTTAAGCAAGAACTTCCCAGAGCTTAGTGAGTTTGTCTACTTTAGCCATAGATTAGTTGTTTGTGTACTAAACATTTTCTTCAGGAAGAAGCTAGAAAAATCTACTTTCATGGGCAATCTTAATGATTTAACATGTTCAGGAGTTTCAGTACTGCTTGGTAATATCAAGTCTGGCAGCTTCAAGTAATAAACAGTTCTTTAATGTGGTGTCTTGGTGCAGATGGAAATAAAACCATGTATAGATTTGAGGCTCTCTAACAATAGCTCTGAAATTTCTTCAAGAAATAGACCACTGTCAACTCCTAAATTCCTTAAGAACCAATGCTTTGCTACCAAAATTAATTAGTAAGCTGTAAAATTTAGCATTTAATACAGTTTTATGGACTGGTTGTATTGAGGCAATCATTTAGTAGTCTGCTACGTCACACTGTCTCTCTGTGGTAATGAGAAAGTAAGAAATATCTGGGCATTTCTGTAGTTGTTCTTTAGTAGCTGTCGTGTTACTGAAGCTTCACCATTAGGCCCCACTTAACTAAGGTGCTGGCTGCAGGAAAGGGAGAAATCCCATGCTGTCAGGATGTATGTCAGGCTTCCTTTGTTCCAGTGTTTTTGATATCAAAGAAAATCACTTTACCTTTTAATGCATATTCTGACTTCATGGATGACAATTGCCATTGTAGCCTGTCTCTTTTCTTACGTTTAAAGAAGCAGTAATTTCAAGTGCTCTCTTCTTCATTAGAGTGAAAACACTTGTTCCTACCTTTATATTTCATGGAAAAAATAAGTGTTCTGTTTCTGCAGAAAACACTCTCAATATCCTTATTGTATGCTGCAACCTACAGGTTGTTATCTGCTATTTTAAGAGTGTCAGAAGTAGAATCTCGAGCAATAAGAGCAAATCTCACGCACCTTCTGAGCCCCCAGATGGGCAAAGATATTGTATGGTTCCTCAAGCGTTGGGCAAAGACTTACCTCCTAGCAGATGAAAAACTGTATGACCAGGTAAGGATATAACTTTTGTGAATACATTGGTGAATATTAGCAACTGTATCTTGTGAATGTCGATGTTGGTGTAGCTGTTTTAATTTGTAATGATAAAGCATTTTAATATTAAGTGGGATTGGGTTTATTTTGGAGTAAGTTTGGAAGTAGTTGTCTTTTTTTTCTTTTTCTTTTTTTAATTAGAAATAAAAGCTGTTAGGGGATCCATCTTGGACATCTTGATATAAATACGATTTTTCTGGCCAGTGCCCTCACAGAATAGCATAGTGTGCTATCAGGCTGCTTAGTGGGTGAAGCTCACTGACCACAGCAATTCTGTAAGCTGCATCAGCTCTTAGAATGCATCTCTAAGACAGTGGTTGCCCTTGAAGGGTGATTTAGTAAGAAAACCTGGTCATGATTCTGAATTACATGTCTAACGCTATCACATGGTGTTGGACATTAGCTAAAATCATGTTACTTTCTCTCCTCTCCCCATTCTCATATGTTCTTATTGTATATATCACAATTTCTATAATGCATTCTTTGTAAAGGGCAACGTTTCATCATGTTTGGACAGCACTAATCGTGATTAGACTTTGATCCTGTTTTTGCTTATACTACTAACTATAATCCAGCTAGCTAATGGAGACCTCCCATCCTGAGAAGGTTCTCTTAGCTCTAACTTCTGGGAAAGAAGCCTCTTTCTCTTCCATTACTGAAGCAGCTACGAATACTAACGCATCAGTAGGGCCCTCAACAAAGATGGAGATAGCAAAGACTCATAATTAATTTGAATTATATTATTCAACTCGTCCTTGCAGTAGAGCAAAGACAGCTGGGGAAGAATTGGAGAGCATGAAACAGAGTATCTGGGAAATGCTACTACACACGTTGGCACATGAAAGTGATTGAAGGCTGCTGTTTAACTTCTACACTCAGATGTTCTTAAACTAGGAATTCTGGTGGGGTGCTGACAGGGAGCCCCTGTCCAAATCTTAAGGATGCCTGCATTTCACTCTTGGAACTTTGTTTTCTGAAGATAGGACAGTGGAGAGTTTCAAGGAAACATCAAAATAAGTTGTCAAAATGTTCAATCTAGATCAAGAGCGAGATTTATTTCTAGCTGCTTCTGTCACATCATGAGTTCATGGAAACACTTTTGGGAGATGATTTGGTTTGGATCTTTTTGTTAAGTTTTAAAGCTTTTGAACTTTGTGTGGCATTAAAAGCTAGACATGATCAAACCTGATACTGTGATGAGGCTGAAACCTTTCTTTCTTTTAGGTGTTGTGCATAAAATTGGTAGATAAATTTGGCAAAGATTTTTCTGTTACGGGTATTCTTTGCCTTTGTCTGTGTAACGTTTGTGTATTGTAAGTAGGTGAGAAGTGACAGCCTGAAAAGAATTTGCTGATTACCGTACACTTTGAGGTTCTGCCTTCTGTAAAACTCACTCATTTTAATGCTTTTCTTATAGATAAGTCTGCCATTTAGTACAGCATTTGGTGCTGATACAGAGGGTTCCCAGTGGATTGTGGGTTACCTTTTAGAAAAAGTGATCAGTAACCTGGCAGTGTGGAGTTCAGAGCAGGACCTTGCAAATGATACTGTACAACTGCTAGTAACATTAGTGGAAAGGAGAGAGCGGTAAGTTGCTACACCTCTGGAAGTCAAAACATTTCTTTTGCTTCCTTTTAAATTCTTTTGGCCAAAGTAATCCAGATATGGGGCACTTTATATTCATGTCTCTGTAAGTCAAATTACTTTAGTAACATATTATAAATGGAAGAAAAAAATGTCTGACCAAGCGAGGAGTGAGACCTAGATTTGACAAACCTGACCTTCATTATTATTTATCAGTGCACTCTCCTTCCCCTTCCTTTGTGCCTCACCTCCAAACAAGGAGAATCGAAAACTCTCCTGGTCTCCACTCTTATTGCAAGGATTTTCATGTTGTTGGTCATTGTTGAGCAAGTTGTGTAAGACTAAGTTCAGATACTGGCTAAGCCTATATATAATGTGCTGTATAAACCTTTAAAGGAAACAGTAATCTAGGGTTTGGTGGGTTCAGCCAAATTTCAAAGCTTATTCAGTATTACAGACTGTGAAGCAGAAAGTGCCTGTTTTGCTCTTGCAAACTGACAAGCACACATACATTCAGTCTGTAGAAAGACTGTAGTTTTAAGGGTTAAATGCTTGAGAAGTTTTCTTGTTAAAGATAAATGGATAAAACCCTCAGGAGCTAGATTTGGAATAAACTGCTTATTTGATGATGACATAATGAGACTAAGCTCTTAATCCATGCAATATATCCATTAACTGCGTGTGTGTTCTTTTGTGTGTAAAACTAAAGTACTTTCCTGCTTTTCTGCCATGTGAATGGAGCTACTTTCAGAGTATACGCTTAAGAAATCTTAGGGCTGAGGCATTATGATGAAAATCAAAAGGCAATTGAGCCTTACAAGAAAGGAAATGCAATTAAGCAAATTACAGTGTTCTGACAGCTGCTAGTAACCTGAAGCACTCTGTTCAAAGTACAGTCTTTTTGAGTCTTTAACCCAAATGTTTTTTTTCCCTTTCTAGGGCAAACTTAGTAATTCAGTGTGAGAACTGGTGGAATTTAGCTAAACAGTTTGCAAGGCGAAGCCCTCCTCTTCACTATTTGTCCAGTTCTGTGCAGAGAACACTAATGAAAGCTTTAGTTTTAGGAGGTTTTGCTCATATGGATACGGAAATGAAACAACAATACTGGACAGAGGTGAGCTATTTCGCAGCTTCTGTTACCTTCATTTTAACAAGTTGTACAGTTCAAGTTTGAAGTTGGTTTGGGGTATTTTATGGCAATACAAACGTAGCTCATTCAGTCTTTAGATTTTGAACATCTATTACAGATACATTTTTCTAGTGATTCTTTGAACTTCCATAGTTTTATAGCACCTTGGAGTTGCCAAAATTGTCTAAACCATCAGTATCTAAACAGAAATAGCCAATAAGTGCTCGGAGGGTTCATGGAATCCAATATAACAGAGTGCTATTTGTAAAGGTTAAAAGTTTTCCTCAGATCTGTACCATTTCTTCCCTTAGTTTTATTTTGGTGATGGTTATAAATTCATTTATTTATTTACTCTCATTGAGTGAAGCTAATGAGAAAAGAAAAAGAACCCTGATCAGCTTTTCTGTACCCTGGTTCTATTAATACTCAGATATTTAATGCCAAAGACTGGTAGATGAGATGTGGTCAGAGAACATTACGTTAGCTCTGAAATTTGAAAAGCATTGATCTTCAGAGAAAAGCTTACTTTTATTAGCAAAGTTACAAAATTAATGAAGTGAGATGATAATAAAGCACTGGAATTAATTGGTGAAAAAAAATTAAGCTGTTCTATGGAAAGCTCTTAAGTTGATTTGAATTGGTTTTGTTACAGCTGCAGTCACACTGCCTGATTGTAAGAGAGATTGTAATGTGACAAAGATAATGCTGAATATAATTACTAATTAATGCTTTCAGCACTGACCTGTAACAATTTCGTTGTAGCCAGTATTGAATCTGGAAAAGCATCAAATGCTGTCACTCAGAAAGTCCTTACTTGTTTAAACAGAGCAAAGCAACGTTAAATATGTATGGAGGTTCTCATTTTGAAACTAGCCTGCAGGGGGTGATGAATAGTGAGAGTCACTGATCACTGTCACCTCAGATGAAGCAGAAAAGAACATAATTGCAAACTGGAAGTAATTGATTCTTGTACTGCTGTGATAAAAGCAACCCATGAGCTTGCTAAGTTACCGAAACCTCAGACTTCATTCACGTAACAACATGCTTGTCTTACTGGGATTTCCTGAAACGTTTTCAGGTTCTTCAGCCACTTCAGCAGCGATTCTTGAATGTGATAAACCAAGAAAACTTTCAGCAGATCTGCCAAGAGGAGGAGGTGAAACAGGAAATCACGGCTACATTAGAAGCACTCTGTGGCATTGCTGAGGCTACCCAGATTGACAATGTAGCAATTCTCTTCAATTTCCTAATGGACTTCCTTAATAACTGCATCGGGTTAATGGAAGTATACAAAAACACACCAGAGACTGTTAATCTCATAATAGAAGTCTTTGTTGAAGTTGCACATAAACAGATTTGTTATCTTGGAGAGGTAAATAAGCCAACAGGGGGAAGAGTGTCTGTGTGTACTCGAGTGTGAATGTTGCTATTCCTTATGCAGAATAATGCAATGGTGGTTATGTTTTGTGCAGAAAGAAACCCTGCGTGGTCATATCACTATTCTATACAGAAAGGAATGGAAATGCTGTATGGCTGTATCTGTTTGAGGAATTCCTTTGTTTAAAAATATACATTCTCAAAGGTTTAAAACAGGGCATGTAGGCTGTTCTTACAGCAAAAAGTGTAACTAAAATTCATCACTAATCTCACCGTGCATGGGGGACAAGAGTGCAGACCACACTGAGTGCTGATTTAACCATCTCATACATCTCTGAAGGCTTGTCTGGCACAATGGCAGTACTGTTGTCTGTGACAGACGTGTGCTGTAGAGATACTGCTTTGGTCCTAAGCAAGTGGTTACTGAGGAATTATGGGGTAAAATGAGTCAGTGCAGCCCCCTTGTATTGCAGTACTGTTGGCTAATTTTGGTGTTGCATCTAAGAGAAGCCCACCTCAAACTGGGTCTGCGCAGACAGTGTATTATGGCTCCAAACTTTGGTAGCTGAAGCATGTCCCTTTGGGATCTTGTCAGTAACTTGAATTCTGGTTGGTGAGGTTAGTGAGATAGGGCGCCTATCCCACGTCACTTTTTTTTCCCTAAGATTGGATTGATAAAAGTAGTGTTATAAATGGGGAGGTTGGTGGCCCTGCCTGTTGGAGGAGGGTTGGAGATTCATGATCCTTGAGGTCCCTTCCAACCTGGGCCATTCTGTGATTCTGTGATACAGTGTGAGACAACAGTGCATAAATATATGGCTCTGAGCATTCTCAGTATTTAGGGTGGCTGTTTTATTATGATTTTGTAGGCAGTTATTACGAAAGTGGATGATATAAATGGAATTTGATTCTTGAGGTATCGTTGACCATGGAGTACTGTCTTAAAACAAAATGTGTCACTTTTGGTATGTTGAAGTTTTCTTACTGTTATCTAACGATGTTTTATAGGCCAAAGCCATGAACCTGTATGAGGCCTGCCTAACTCTGCTCCAGGTGTATTCAAAGAATAATCTAGGGCGACAACGGATAGATGTTACAGCAGAAGAAGACCAGTACCAGGATCTCCTCCTTATTATGGAGCTTCTCACTAATCTTCTATCAAAGGAATTCATTGATTTCAGTGATACAGGTATGGAAGGCTTGGTAATTGCTGAGCTGTCATTTGTGTTAAACGTGGGGCATGTGTTCTGTCAAGGGAAAGCAAGAAGTCAAGTGCATCTGCCTTGTTTTGTCATGTATACTCAACACAAAAATGCAGAACTAGATGTGACTGTCACTGCCAGTTGCTGGGAAATATGGATCGTAACAAGTAGAGAAGCTTGTCAAATTTTGTATTACAGAGTTTTCTTCAGCAACTTGCCCAATTTATTTATCTTTGTATTTATACAATTCAAATAATTAATTAATGTACACTATATAGAAATTTATAGAAAGCATAGAAATGCTTGTAATATTTTGCTCAGTGTATTTATGCAAGTATGAAGCAGATATCATTAGAAACAAATGTAAGGTTCTGTAATGGAAGGGAGCTCTCAAAGTATCTGAAGTGTTCTGGCTTAGTATGCCAACTGCTACGTGTGATTATGAAATGCTTAGTCCTTGTGAATATAAATATAGAGTGTTGTGGCAGCCTCTACTCACTACATTTCTATTTTAAAACAGTGCCTCATGTTTTTGTTTGGGAAGAGGGAAATAGCCCTATCACTAAAAATGTCTTTAATAAAGTAATGTGACTCTTCCTTCAATGTACTTAGTTTTACTCTTATATAAACATATTTTTGTCTTCTACAGATGAAGTATTTAGAGGACACGAGCCTGGGCAAGCTACAAATAGAACTGTATCAGCTGCAGATGTTGTCTTATATGGGGTTAATCTAGTTCTGCCTCTAATGTCTCAGGATCTGCTGAAGGTAAACCTGCTCTTACATGGAACTTTTAGAATATGAAAGCTTTTACAGTAGCAGATCCCCAGAAATGGGGATTCTACTTAAGTTGAATTTTCTAGGCTTTTTAAAATGCAAATAACTGTCCTCTAATTCTTGATACTGGTCAAAAAGAACTATTTAAAGCTGAAAAAAATGCTTGGGCCTTCCAAATACACAAGGCTTATTTCCTCTAAAAGTGAGTCTGTGCAGGTTATCAGTCAGCCAGCCTGGAACTGTGGCCCATGGAATCCTTTTCCTGATAGTGTCAGAAATGGGATGGGAAGCATCAGAGAAGTCCAGGAGCAAATAGCAACTCTGTAGTTATTTTTGTAGTAGTGCTTGCATGGTACACCAGTACAGCATGGAACAACTGAACAGGGGTATTTCATTGGGTTGTGCTGTGCTGATATTTACTCCGCATCAGGGGAACAGTTTTTCAGTGTACCTCAGTTGTCTCCTCTGGGCGTGCTTTGATTCTTATCTGGTGGCACCTACTGAGCGTGAGAGCTGTGTGCATTTTAGATGAAACCAAGGCAAAGGACATGCCATCAGAGCGCCCTGCTTGTACTCCACAACTGCTGAAGAGGCTTTGTCCCCCCAGGGCTTGACCTGCTTATGTGGGAGTAAAACTCCATCACTTTGTATGGTGTAAATACTGGACAGCTGCCATCAACTTGAACTTGTAGCAGTCTGCTTTTATTGCACCATGCTTTTTGTTAGTATAGTTTTAGCTGCTGATAACTGAAGTTGTTGTCTGTAATTGTCTTTTTTCAGTGCAAAGCATCAGACTTGTCTTTGTACAGCTGGAAATAATGCCAGGATAATGCTACGTGATTCCTAAATGATCTTGTTTTTCTTTTGACAGTTTCCATCGCTGTGTAATCAATATTACAAACTAATCACTTTCATCTGTGAGATATTCCCTGAGAAAATTCCACAACTTCCAGAGGACCTCTTTAAGAGCCTAATGTACTCACTGGAGTTAGGGATGTCATCGTATCCTTTATGGGGCTTGAGAGTGTTTAAAAGTCTGAGCTGCTTTTATAAGGATGTGTTAAGTCTTGGTTCTTTTTCTTTGCATTGTTTCTTTTCCTATCAATTTCTGTACCTACAATTCTATATCCATAAACAACTCCTCTTCTGTGCCTTCCAGTGACTTGAGAATTTCATGGTAGCATCTATTGAGATTCCAGCATTAGCTGAATTTCCTGACTCGTGTCTCTTGAATGCGTTGTTTAAGTGGTTTAACGTGTAAGTTTTTTCTGGCAGCCATTCCTGCCTCTTCCATTACTTCACTTCAGAGTGTGTAACTTCATAAGCCTTCAGCTGGCATCCCAAAGCTGTTCCTGAATTAGTTTCTCAGCTGGTAATAGAAAACACTGCTGCTGTTCTCCTGGGCTGGCTCCAGAGCATTTCCTGTCAGGTTGCCAACGTGCTCTCCCTCTTACAACAGGAGCACCATTTTCACTAAGCTGTGGCACGTGTCAGAAACAGATGAGCTTGACCATAAGGGACTCTTTCTGAAAGTGTTATGTCAGAGAGGGTTATGGTACTTCAGGGTGTGCAGCTAATAAGGAAAGCAATAAAGATGGAGCTCCCTTTTCCCCTTTTTTATATTTTTTTATTATTTTATTAACAGCTTTAAAATAACAAGACATCTTGGAATATATAAGCTTTTAAGTGTTTTCTAGTGATGCCACTGGGAAGTGTTGTCACAATTTCACTGAAATCTGGGGTTGATTCTTTAATGCTCGTTATCAGAATGAGTTCTGAGGTTTGCCAGCTGTGTCTGGAGGCTGTAACACCTCTAGCAGAACAGTGTGCAAAAGCACAAGAAACAGATTCAGCCCTCTTTCTAGCAACAAGGCACTTTCTGAAGGTAAGACAACTGCTTCTTGTTACTTTGTGAGCTTTTTGTTGTTGTGTTGTGGTTGGGTTTTTTTTGTTTGTTTGTTTGGTTTTGGTGGGGTTTTATTGCATATAAGTGGTTTCAAGAGACCAAATTGTGATACTGTCAGACTACATTAATGAGCATCATGCACAAGTCATGAGAGACACAACTTGCAGTTGAAGAAGAGCATTCAGGACCAGGAACACTGACTGTATTACAAAGAAGAGCAGGGACACAGATAGAAAAATTATTTTCACCATTGAACCAAAGATCTGAGCACTTCAGAACGCAATTAATATTTCATCTCTGCTCTGCACATGAGTCCTTGAATGAATCTCAGTGGTTTCAGCAGTTAGGCTTACTGTTAAATGTGTCAAAAAGCTTCCAGAATTATGTGGAATGAAGGTAGGGTTAGAATACTAAAACGAGCACAGCTGGGTACAGCAAAGAAAGATAAACGCTCTCATTTATTCAGTGTACCCAGTAAATTTTGCTTTTTCTTCTTGGCAGTTTCCTTGGAGGACCACTCATTCTGTTTCATTGAATTTCCAGTTTATTTGGTAGCAGCCAGCTTGTAGCTCATTGATAACCAGGAACAAAGTGATTGGAGAACTTGTGTTCTGGAGTCCAGGTTTCAGTAGATCAGTTTTGCTTAAACACACAATGTTTTCTTATCAGTCTGACATTCAGACATCTGGGGGCTTCTCATTAAGAGTTGACATCAGCCAAGAGTGTGAGAAACACCTTGAATAACTGCATTCATCTTTTTATTTCTTTTCAGTTATCGTGGCTATCTGCCTTTTCTCTACATTTTCCACTTAATTTTTTTAAATTACCCTTATTAATCTATTCCTTGTTTGTCTTTCTGTGAGCTGTGAAGACTTTAAAACTCGAACTTCATTCTTTCTCTGCTTTTGTTTTGTGATTTCAGATGGTCTTTGATATGCTGGTACTTCAGAAGCACAATACAGAAATGACAACTGCAGCAGGTGAAGCATTCTACACATTAGTGTGTTTGCATCAGGTATGATATGAACACTTCAGAACTCTGAAAACCACTCACTTGTTGATGGAGTATGGCTCGTTACTGTGCATTTGGCAAACTGTAGTGTCATTCAGGAGGTCTGTAGTCCAACTTCTCGCTTGAAGTGGGCTAAATACTGAAGTCAGCTTGGCTTACTCAGGACTTTTTCCAACCATGTCTTCAGAACCTCCAGGACAGGGGTAGCACAGGGCCTCCAAACATCCTATTGAAAGCTTTATTGTCTTTTAAAGACGTGCTTTCAGCACCTGCCTGACTACATTGGTGGCCCTCCTCTAGATCAGTCATTGTTCTTCAACACTGGAGAATGCAAGGCTGGACACAGTATTCCATCTGTAATCCAGTGAGTGCTCTGTAAAGACAAATAATAAATGTGGTCCAGTGTGCTGCTAACGTTCATTCCTGGTAGGGCGCACTGTTGATTTATTTAGCTTGCTGTCCCCTGGAGCCCTCTGATTCTTTATTCAGCAGATCTGCTTCTCAAGCTCTCAGCTCCCAGTCTGTATAGTTGCAGGCAGTTGGTCGTCTTCTACTGCAATACTGGACACCCCAGTATCAGACCCCTGGGCACTATTAAAGGTGGCTTCCAGGTGGATATGAACCATTGAATTCAGTCCTTTGAAGATGGACACAACATTTTGTTTCCTACAGCCATCACCGTTTACCCAATCTCCAGTTTTTCAAAGGCAATAGAGTGGCTGGCCTTGAAATAACAAAGCCTTGTTGGTCTTCAGAGCTGCATTTCACAGGACCTCACCCACCAGTCTCCTGAATAAGTTGAAATCTGCTTTTGGGATGTTCAGGGTCAGTTCTGTTCTGCTTTCTGCCCTCACTCTCTTTAAGGATGCACTGCCTATTTCATGATCCATGCAGCCAAGGTTGCCATGTAGCACCACCTCCCTGACTAGTGCTTCCTTGTCTGAGCGTAGCAGATGCAGAAAAACGGTATACCTGGTTGGCCAATCTGGCACGTAGGTGTCAGGGAGATTATCTCCTAAAAGTCTGCGATCCAGATTCTTCTCACATTAAAGATTCTTTGGTCTTCTATTCACCTGTTTAGGTGACTTGTAATAACTCGCACCATGTCATCATCTTTACTGCCTCTTTTCTCTGACCCACAAGCACTCAGCTCTTCAGTGTTGCTTTGTCCATAAGCATCCTTAATTTCTTTCTTTCACATAAGCAGCGACCTTCTGTGCTCTTCCCTGTCCAAAGAGCCCCTCTGTCCATTAGAGCACTTCAGTTATATCAGCTGTCCCACCGCCTCTATGTTTCTGCAGTGATCTTGCAGCTCTGCATCTGTTCTTACTGTTTGTTTCCAAGGCTGAATGCATTTCTTCTTAGACATTTGAGGTCAGCCTCCTTCAGCCTGTTTTATTCTTCTCGATGAACACTCTTAGATCCATTAGTGCCTCACATTCTTACTGCTGCTGGTCACCTTCCCTACTTAACCATAAGTTGTTACCACTGTCCCCAACATGCCCTTGAAAGCCCTTTTTGCCAGGTTGACAAGCTTTTGAAGGGTGTTCTTAAGCCACTTTTTCTTATGAATCCTCTGTCTTGTTAGCAGCGCTCATCCTACATAAAGGGGCACATGAGCATGTTATACTGAAAGAGCCAGGAGCCTGTTACTCCCCGAACTGAGTGCTCAGTTTGCTGTTCTTAAAACCTGCAGCCGTTCCTTCGCTGTCCTATGTACTGCTTTGTCCTCTGTTGCTGTCCAAGTGAGGAAACTTAGGAATTTAATCTGTCCATCCCAGGGAAGGGAATCCAGAGAAAGGGAAAACTGTGGGAGGAAATGGCATACTGAATGTGGGGCAGATATGAAGGAAGAGAAGCCCAGTTCATAGAACTGAGCACATGTGAAGAGCCAGAAAGAACTTTGAAGGGAGGGCTTAAAGTCTGTTCTGGTTGAAAGTCTTTGTCTGGTTTAGAGAAAGGTGAGAGGCTGCTAGTCCGTAGTTACTCCTCGTTAACTTGTTGATGGATGTGAATATACAGGTGGGGGAGATACTGCTGAGGGTGTTCAGTCACTGCCTTAATTCTGGGTTTAGTTCTGGCAAGAGAAGTTGTATATGTTGTGGCTTTGTGGGTTTTTTTAATTTTATTTTAAAATTAATAAGACTCACGTTTGTTTAACAGGCTGAATATTCAGAGCTAGTTGAAACCTTACTATCAACTCAACAAGATCCAGTAATTTACCAGCGATTAGCAGATGCCTTCAACAAGCTTACTGCGAGCAGCACTCCTCCTACACTGGACCGTAAGCAGAAGATGGCCTTCTTAAAGAGTTTAGAAGAATTTATGGCAAATGTTGGTGGACTTCTCTGTGTAAAATAAACAACAAAACTCTATGCCTAATTTAGACCCTTTCTGCAAAATGCACTGAGAAACGCTGAATGCTGACTAAATCTTGTACCTGTCTCTGGGTTCTTTGCAGCCATCTCAGATTCTACAGAGTCTGGAAGTTTGAACATACATAACACAGTGGAATAGGAGAGGTCAACTTGGAATCAGCTTCTGCTATTATGTGTTAGCTGCAATCTGTCATACTTGTGTGTGGGAGAGAATGAACAGAAAATGAGAATTTAATTTTTTTTTTTTCCATATATGTGCATACAGATATGGGCACAATGAAAAATAAATTCAGTGCCTTTTCCCCCCACTGGTTTAAAATGAGTGTCCAGATATAAACGTGCAGATCTCTTTTCTACCCAGAATTATGTTAGAGTGTGATGCAAATACATAAAAAGCTCTAAACAGTTTTAGCTGATTTTAAGCTTTATTTTTTTCCTCTCTAAAGTTTGAGTTTGGTGTTCCAATGGGGAGAAAAAAAAGAATGGTGTTTTAACTTGTGTTTAGTTTTGTTTTTCTATATCAGCCTGACATTGCGTGTTTCTGTAATGCAGGTTTTTACATTATGTTCTGCTGCCTAAAGTTCAGAAGAAAAAAGGTGTATATTTTTGTTCCCCTAAAAATGAACTTTAGGATCTGTAGCCATTTCATTGCCTTAATTTAAAGAAAAAAGTTCCTGTACTTATGAAAGTTAAGGCAAGATTTGACTCTTCAGAGTTGGTTTAGGATGTTGGCATTAAGCTGCCTTGTGCCTCTTGCAGCCCTTCACGCTGACAAGTGTCATTTTGGAACTGCGTGTGATGCAAAGTTCACGTGTAGTTTTCGTGTCCAGGTTACGTGCAGCTGCGATGTGTTTCTACACTGAACTGTTTGCTCAAGCAATAACAACTCAAAAGGTCTCAGTTACCAACTTACAGTCTTTTCAGAGTTGGGGCATTAGCTAAAACACTTTTCTTAGAACAGTGGTAGCAAACCCTTTGACTCACGGACCGTGTTTACTTGACTCTGGTCAAGGAAGATAAGTGGGGTGTGCAGTGCTGTGGGGGAGTTGGGTTTTGCTGAATTTGGCCTCTGTCAAGCCATCCCAGCTGCTCTGCTGCTGCTCATTGTTTTGTATCAGCACTTGAGTGGTTATGACAGCAGAGAACAGTGCCCAGAGCTTAGTGGACCAACAAGGGAGACAAGCACACAACACAAAAGCGAGGCCTGTTTTGTCTCCAGTCACAAGCCTGAGAAAACTGAAGCAAACACAAATGGTTGTGTACCAAGTAAGGTTGGTTTTAGTGGAAATACATGGAGGCAGAAGTTGGCCCTTTTTGTTTATGACCTCTGCTAGATTATGTTGTTGAAGGTTCCCCGTGTGCTTTTTGAATTTCTATAGAATGCGCAGCACCTTGGTTTGGCTCTGTATAGCATCGTGTCTGCAACTCTGTGCCATCCTTCAGCTGCTGGTCCCGCAATTAGTCACTATAGCCAGAATGTTAAAAAGATGAAGCTGTAATACTGTGCTATGAGTGATCTAAGGCTTCATTTCTCAGTTAAATCCATACCTCTCTCAAATGAGGACCCACAAGGCCAAAAAAAGCCATCTCTTCATTACAAGTTAAACTTAATTTATGTGAAAGCTGGGCCTGTACAGATTGATGCATGAAAAAGTGACCATAAAACTCAGTAGATAATGTACCTCCCCTGTGAGTGCTTTATTTCTAACATAATTGGCATAGCTTTTTACAACAGGGAGGGGTGTTGCACTCAGTTCTTCCCTTAAGCTCTAGTGCTTTCCTTCAAAAACAACCCAACCTCCTGACCATTCACTTGCAGAGATGATGGTGATCCCAGCAGATTGATCTGTTTTAATTAGGATCTGTTTTTAATAGCTTAGGGTTTTTTGATCTGTTTCTGAAACTGCTTCTGGTGTTTCTCTGAACCTGTATGTTGCACAGGGTGATGATGAGGGGGCATTAAAGCCTGTGAACAGAAGGGGCTCAAGGAGCTGCTGCTGATCTGTCACAGTGTAGATGATGCCAAATATTTAGGCCGAGGCCTACAAAGAGATCATGGCAAATACCTTCAACTTATTTGGATCTGACTGTCGAAGTGATGCTCCTCTAGAACCAGCTGTGCCTCCGTCACTTTTTAGAAGCTGTCTCAATATTCAAAAATATAACTTCACTTTTGTGACGTTATCTCAAGTGTTGTAGCTGGTTGGGAGTAAAGGTGGAGTTAGTATCCAGATCAAATCCACGTGCATGCCCATTACTTTTCTACTCAGGCCCATTGTATTGTAAAAAGTGCTGATGCACGCCTTGGTTTGTTTATCGAGACCTGTTAAAGTATGAAGATTTACTTTCAAAAACACATCTTGAAGATTGTTTAAAACTTTTGTTTATCCATTTATTTAAAAATCAATATTATGTTAAAGGGAAACTGTCCTAGAGAGCGCTTTGTGTGATTTTTGTGCTTAATGTTATGTGGAACGATGTTGTTCTTTTTAATTTTTCTTCTGTTCTTGTCTGTTCAGTGTGGATCTTTCCTTGCTGGTTGATGTTCTTTTCAGAGCACATGCAAATGTGCTTCCCCTTAGTGACATCCATGAAACGCCCAGCATGTTTTTCAACAGTGGGTTCTCTGAATTGATACTCCTGGCCAGGTGGCTACTTCTGCCTGAACTATTTTGCCTCTATATACCTTTCACAACCCCAAGAAAAACAAAACGCTGCATCCAGTTGCTGTAAGTCTGTACGTGTTGTTCATTCAGGTCCACAGAGCAGTGCCTAAGACCACTTTCAGTGGACCTTGAGAGCTGGCTCCAGGTAATGGTTCCGAAATACCAACAGCATCACTGCATTGCTCTTCCATTCACCACGCGAAGGGGATAATAGTTTTTAAAGGCACTTGTTTCTTGAAAGAAAACATCCAAAAAGGACATGTCAAACTGAGTTGCAAGTGCTGCATGTGATGTAATTGTAACAAACGTTATTTGTCTAGGCATAATAATGCTTTGGCAAAAGCAGATCATTGCTCCCATGTTTTTCTTCTGAGAGTAGAAACCCAGCAGCTTCTTTCCCATTTCTCCAGCCCTTCCCCCATCACCATAGCTGTTTTTAGTGCTACCACAGTAGCACTGTTGTTCTGACTATAGATTTTGATGCTGGCAAACATGACCATCTGCTTGGGTCATGAAATCCAAGACTTTGAAAGCACAGACACGTGGGCAGGGAGAAGTGAACTGCGTTACACCTCTGCTTTCATGCACATAATGCCTTAACTACCTTTGCCGAGTTACCACAAGAATCTGCTACATCTTCTTGCCCCCACGTTTGTGTTTCACTGCTCAGTGACAAAGGGCTCACGGTTTTCCTCAGGAATTAGAAACTTGTTTTCTCAGCATGTCCAAATCCTACAAGTTCAAAGAGAGGGGTTTGAAGCTGGAGCATCTCTTTGATAGTGCATTGCACTTGGTAAAACCCCGATGTTTACCTGGGTAAATCCCGTTGTATTTAAGCCATGTAGTTCTAGAAAATAAGCTTGCTTGGAGTAGTCAGTTGTCCATTTAAATTTAAATCTTTAAAAGGTGATGTAAATTCTAGCTTGTGATCTGTGAAAACTATGACAAAGAGACAATTGCGGCATTTCTTTTATAAACACTTCAAGTAATTTCAGTTAAATAATTCCGTAAGAAGGGGTGTTCTTTATGGAAGTAGCTTGATGAATATAAGCGCAGGAGTAGGAGCCAGGCTCCTCTAATTTTGTATCAGTTTTTCCACTGGGCCCTCCGTGGCCGTTGGCACGTCGCTAAATCTGCATCTTTGTAAAAACAGCGATGGTACCTACCTACCTCACAGGGGTGTTGTGAGGGTTAGCTTATGCCTATGAAATGCATTGAGGATCGGGATTGCTTTGTAAATATTAAATATTTTAATTTTAGTTTTGCGAGGTGTAAGATTTACTGTAATGGAAACAGAAGGGTTTTGTAATTCTGAAGCCGGGGAGGCAGCGGCAGAACGGTGTTCCACAGGAATGGGCTACTGCGGTGCAGAGCTGCTGGCTGTCCGCATCGGCTGCTTCACTTACAGCGGTGGTTTCTTCTTCGCTAAGACCTGATTCCCCACCACGGTGCCTCGGTTCTGCTCTAAATAGAAAACAGAAGGAGGACAGTTGTTAGGTATCCAGGCTTTGGTGCTGCTGCTTCTCTCAAGTGCTTCCCATGGTGGTAGGTTTATTGCTTTTCTTTTTTGAGTGCTTTCCTGCAATGAGCAAACGTGAATCATCTCACACTTCTCTCAGGTTTCTCCCACCGCCTCGAGTTCTGCTCAGTGTAACTACAGCCTGGTGGCAGTGATTAAAACGCAAAGAGCCAGCCCTCCGAAACCTCTACGTTGCTTCCAGTATGAGATCGTGCTCTCCGCAGTACATGAGATTAAAGCTTCCTAGCACAGATCATGGAGCAAATTGTGTGATTTGCTGTAGAGCCTTAAGCTACCACCTGTCTTAAGAAAATTAAGGAAAAAAAGAAAGCAATATGAGATTTACTGGGCTCAAGCAACAGAGAAACGAGGTGTCCCTGGCCTGCCTTCCTCCTCACTGAGTTAAAGCAAGTGCTGCTTTTTCATTTCGTCCCATTCCCTGTCCTGATTTTCATGTTCTTTGAGGCTGTTATAAAAGATCAGGAAGGCTCTTCCAGCCTTGATGGAAGGTGGTACTCGTGCCATTTTCCATCTATTTCTGTGTGATCTTTGAAAATGATTTTAAAAAGCAAATGTACAGCCAAGCTTTCTAATAATGCTATGCAGCACGTTTCAGCCTCTCACTGAGCAGTTCTAAACTTTATAACAAAATTAATATCCCTTTTATTTGTTCTCTTTGTGAGGAACTTCCACGCAGTAACCATGCAGCTTTAAGGCAATAAATGCTAGGACTGCTGGCAATCAAACGTGTAAATACTTAAATGTACAATTCAGTACTATGTTGAGTTTATATATTATGGAAAGCAGGGATTGAAGTGCTAGTTAATTTCACGTCTTGTTTTACCTGTACAGTTGGCGATGTGGAGTTACATAGAAATGTTCCAGTTGATTGCAATAAACCTTGGGAAGCAGCTATGTAATCCAGCCTTATCGCCGCTGAATCTCCAGTTTTGAAATGAAAGCTTTCTGTATTTTTAAGATCCGTAAACAGGAAGAGGATCAAAGTGTTTTCCACTAAAGGCTTTTATTTTGTTTTGGCCATGTGTTGTGTGTATTCTTGTTCATCATGTTCTGAAATCCCACTTGTGTTGAACTCCTGCAGTAGCGTTTGTTACCCACCTTCAGGCAGGAGCGAGCAGAGGGCCGCTGTGGAACTGAGAGCCGGCCAGGAGCGGTGGGCTGTGTGAGTGAGCGGTGCTTTGCTTCAAGTTTCTGGGGGTAACAAGATTAAAATCAGCGCCTAATGGTGTGAGTTTGTCCATCAACAAAAAGAACTGTGGTCGGTTTGGGTGTGTGAGGGGTGCAGTGTGTGGAAGTGCCAGAGGTCACAGAGGTGGCTGGGAACATAAAGACAATTTTCTCTCCCCCCTCCACCTCATTCTCCATAAACAATAAGGTAATGGTGACTGTTCAGGCCTGCTACTGGTGGTGTCTGTATTCCCAGAAGCTGCTTCCTGGGTCTCAAATTCTGTGTAGATTTAATCTAAGCAGTTCAGAGGATGCGAGGCATAGAAGTGTTCACCAACCTCGTGTATGTTCCCATGTAAATTACATCCAACTGTATGTTCCTTCATGTATTTTGGAAAGGCTTGGCTACGGGCAGCAGCTCCTAATGTTCTGTAATGTGATTATGTTTGGAAAAACTACAACTGTGTTGTTCTGTTCCCATCTTCTTTTCATGCATTCACGTTGCTTTTTAAAGAAGAAAAATTCCCAAGTCCTGGAAGTAAAACTACGTGACAGCTGCAGTGATGGCAGCTCACTGCAGCCTTGGCTGTACGCATCACTGAAATGTCACTGGTTTCAAAAGTTCAGTTACTGTGACAATACATCGATATTGGCCTGTGTTAGTTCAGTGTCTGTTCTGGTGGAGGACAGCAACATCAAAGGTGATTTCAGGCCAGTCCCTGGAAAGAGCTGGCGAGACTGAGAGCAGCAGCACATCCAAGAGCCTTACGTGTAGAAAACTGGACTACTTTACCTTAAATACTAGGTCTGGAATAAACTTGAATGATTTGGGTACAAAACCTTCACTCGTACTTGTTTGTGGAAGTGTGTGCAACACCCACTCATTTTTCCTCTAAGAAATTTCCACTCGCTTCAGTCGTGTGTGGTGACGTTAGTGGCTGGTTTGGTTTTCCCTTCTGATGCTTATTGACTATAAGAAGCCTGAGTGCTGGAGCGATTTGGCAGCTGAGCAGAGGAGGTCTGGACATGGGCATGAGGAGTAGGAAGTAAAAATTCTTCTATGGGGTTAAGAAAGAAAAATCACGCTACTCCATAAAAAGGAAAGCAAGTTGATAATGCACGTGTCAACCTCTCGTTACCCAGTGTCATCCCACAAGGATTAGTAAATGCTGCCCTTCCATCAGTGAGGGGTTGTCTTGGCATTGTGTGATATGGCACAATCACCATGAGGTTTGCTAACTGTATAATGGAATCTTGTGTTGTCTTTGCAAGTCCAAAGAAGGCAGCAGCTTTGCATGGTGTGCTCCCTTTCGCTCCCCCTCGAAGTCTGTCCCACCGCTTGCTGCTGTGAAGGAGTTCAGTTGGGTTGCTGTTACTTATTGCCGTGGATGTCACAGTTTGGGTTTGTGGCATATTCAGGTCACTTCCAATCTATCACCGTGCTGTTTACCGAATGAAGGGCATCACTACAGACTGTCAAGTGCTGATTTGAAAGGTTCCTCCACAACTGGGTGACAAGTTGGCAAGACATTGGCTTTAGTCTTAGTACCGCACCAATACCTGTAGTGCTGCTTTGCTCCCACGAGTACTTGTAACAAAGAACCAAAGCCCAGCACAGCGCTTTGGAGCCTTTAGGAAGACACTGATGTCCCCTTGTGAGATCAGCGCTCCTGGGGAAGGCTGGCGTTCTGCCGCTGTGAGGACAGACTGTTCCGAAGTACTTTCTGCCTGCTTGTAGGCTGTTATGCACTTTCATGGTTTAACAAACTACTGTTAAAAATGTACTGTAACGTGGACTTTGATAAGCGCACATGTATGTAAACATTTCACTCAGCCTCAGGAAAGCTGGACAAATTAGATAACCTGTTTTGTATCTTGGTTGTTTGTTACCTACATCCTTGAAGGTGGACAGATAATGTCTAGATGCTATGAGTGTAACTGTTGTGTGAGATACCGGTGTAGTCTGTAGGAGGAGGACGGTGTGATTTTAATCTAGGGACTGAGAGAGTGCTCTCCTCTTATTTTTCTGAATCATATATATCCTTATCTGAATCGGACCTGCCAAAGCAGTGATGAACCCCCTTTACTGTTCAGGAAAAATATGTTTTCTTTCATAACAGCTTGTTTCTGTTTACTTCCTTCTCCTTAAGAAGCGTATGTGAAATAAGTATGGAGGTATGTGTAGGACAAACTGTAAAGCCGCCGCTGTACATAATGTCTGCTATTTGACTGCATTTTCTGTTCTACTTTCATTTTACTGGTTTTGCTAAATATATTTTATATATTTTCCTTCCTGCTTCTTGTGATGGCAGAGTAATTGCATCTCTTGGGGGGGGTAGGGAAGAAAAAATGAATGTGAGAAGGCTCTGGCCACAAAGGTCCATCAAGTTTGGGTGTCATTTTTTAAATGGACGTGTCCCTGTGTGACCTACTGCATGACCCTGTCTTAGCAGCAGGTTGGACTGGATGACATCCAGCCGTCCTGCCAGCCCCTACAATTCTGTCATCTTCTAAAATCCATTTAAAACATCAATGCCATTCGATTTCCCCCAAAGTGCTTTTCCATCTGAGGTCTGTAGCCCTCTCTGTGGTCCACGAATTATATGCAAGGGCTCTACAAAGCCTGACAAAAGAGAAGTCATCGTGATCACATGCAATATTTGCACCTCCACAAGAAAGAGAATTCAGGAGTCCATAAGTGGGCTGAAAATTCCTTTGTAGTATGCTGAAACTCAGAGGGTGACTGAAAGCTCCCGGAAGGCTGGTGGTACGCCGTGCTGCGGGAGACCAGGTGATGTTCACTGAGTACACACTGGGCCGTAGAGCACGCTGTGTTCTGCATCTGCAGTAGGACATCTCGGCACTGAGGAAAAGTGCAGAAAGCTTTCACTGCGAAAGGTGATGCATCAGAGATGTGCACATCACCGCTGTGTTTCCAACAAGACCACGGGTCTGTGACTGACAGGGCAGGGGTAGATAGCTTAACTTTGGGCACCTTCCTATAGGAAAAAAAGCTTAAGAAACAGTAAAACCTATTAATAAATATCTTGTAGAGTTCCCATTACTGGTGTTCCCGCACTGGTGACTGGTTTGCTCTCATGTCCCCAGAGAAGTTCTGCAAGATACAATCTGTTTTCCTTTGCAATGGATCAATCCCAGCATCTCTGCTTTCCTGCCAGCAACACTTACCAGAGATTCAGGCAGCACCAATCAGTGTATTTGCTCCAAGCAGCGCCTTATAGCACAGCCAAAATGCCGCTGCCCTGCCTGCCCCCAGGCCTGCAGAGCCGTGTGTGATGTCTGCGACCCTTTGGAAAGGAAGAGCCGCTGGTGGCAGCAGGGCCCGGTGCTCCAGAGAGCCGGACCCATCAGATGTGGCTGCACAGCCTCCTTTACCTTTCCATTATTCAATTCTATCAGCCCTTCTTCAGCAGTGCCTGCTGGGCGCATCCAGCTCTCGGGACAGCCATGCGGTTTTATGAGGAACATCTTTAAGCTGTAGATCGTTTAGTCAAGGTGAGGCTATTTTAAAGCCCCTTGGAGCACGTCCGCTGCCCAAGTCAGTCCGTCGGCCGGATGAAGGCCCACCCCACCCTCCCCTCAGTACACCGGGCAGCATGAGACCACAGGACGACCGCGGGGACGAAAGGCGGGGCCTCCCCTCAGCAAGGGCGGGTAAGGGGCGGGTAAGGGGCGGGCAGAGGCAGCGCCAGGCACCGCCCTCACCCCGCGGAGCCCGGAAGGGGGCGCGCCTCCCTCGGCCCACACGGCGCTGCGGCGGGGCGGTCCCGGGAGCGCCGAGCGATCTGCCGGCCGGTGAGTGTGCGCGGGACCGAGTAGAGCGGCCGCCGTGGTGCCCGCCCGCCTCCTTCCTGCCCTGAGAGTTGGTGTGGAGCCAGCACTGAGCCGGCGTTCCTCCCGCGGCCCCGTGGGGCCTGTGCGGGCTGGGGGTGCTGCGAGGCTTTGGGGCCGCGTGGGGGCGGCTGCCCGCGTTGGGCACGTTAATGGGGGTGAGGGGGGGCGGGCGGTGCAGGACGTGGGTTGTACGTGTGGAGCGGCTCCCTGCGCCTCTCGCAGGCGGCAGTTGTGCCCGGCCGAGCTGTGCAGGCCGCCCGCCCCGCTGCAGCCTGAGGGTCTGAACATGGCTCTGCACGGTGTTTTGGTCACAACCCCAGGCAGCCCTACAGGCACGGGGAGGACTGGCTGGAAAACTGCAAGGTGGAAAGGGACCTTGGTGTGCTGATGGACAGTCAGCTGAATATGAGCCAGCAGTGTGCACAGGTGGCCAAGAAGGCCAGTAGCATCCTAGCTTGTATCAGGAATGGTGAGCAGGACTAGGGAAGTCATCCTGCCCCTGTACTCGGCATTGGTGAGGCCTCACCTCGAGTACTGTGTTCAGTTTTGGGCATCTCAGTACAGAAAGGACATGGAGGTACTGGAGCAGGTCCAGAGAAGGGCAACGAGGCTTGTGAAGGGCTTGGAGAATCAGCCCTATGAGGAGAGGTTGAGGAAGCTGGGGCTGTTTAGTCTGGGGAAGAGGAGGCTGAGGGCAGACCTTATTGATATTCCAGCATCTGAAAGGTGCTCACAGTGAGAGCGGGGCTGGTCTCTTCTCACTGATGACAAGTGACAGGATGAGGGGAAATGGCCTCAAGTTGCACAAGTTCAGGTTGGATATCAGGAAACACTTCTTTACAGAAAGGGTTGTTAAGCACTGGAATGGGCTGCCCAGGGAGGTGGTTGAGTCACCATCCCTGGATGTGTTTAAAAACCATTTGGATGTGGTGCTCAGGGACGTGATTTAGCAGAGTGTTGTTAGTTAGGGTACTATGGTCAGGCTGTGGTTGGACTTGATGATCTTTATGGTCTTTTCCAACCTGAGTGATTGTATGATTCAATGAAAAACATACCAGCCAGGAAATGTTGGAATTTTTAAGAGAAAGAGAGGAAATGCAGCAGAGAACATCTTGAAACCACAATATAGATGAGTGGTCACCTTTATCTGAAGTGCAGCGTACAGCTGCAGTTCCCCCATCACAGATGGGTGTGTGAGAATTGGTGACTGAGGGCAGTGAATACAGGGAGGCTCTGCTAAGGGACAGGAGCCAGGGGCTGCAGGGGGAGCAGTCAACGCACAGCTGTGGAGTGGTGGGATGGTCTGAGAGATGGAGGAGGGGGCACACATGAGATCCTTCCCATGCGAGAAGTGCCTGCACCTACTGGATCTGGTAGCCATGTTCACTGCAAGAAGAGCTGCCGTTTCATAACACGGAACTTACTGCTGTGGGCCATTGTAGATCACTTGATGTGTATATAAGGGATACTGGGAAACGGTCTTTTAGAGAACTGCACTCAGAATAAATCACTTCAGCCAGAAATGCCCTTCATGGGGAAAGTTTATAGACCAGGAGGAGGCAGAGTGAGTAAGTGTCACTGCTGCTTACTTGCTGCAGTCTCACTCTTTCCAAGACAGCTGCTTCTGGCTGTCTTCAAGATACTTCAAGAACTGCCAGCATCAACCCTTGTCTGAGCTAGTGAAGCTTCTCCTCTGAACCTCTTGCTGTGGATGTTAAAGTTCTCCAGGGATCCCAAAATGGAGCTGTTCTTGGCCTGTGGCTGTCCCACGTTCACATCTCCTTCTTGTCCCTCCTTCCTTCCTATGAAACACTAGGAAACCAGTTCCGTTTTGTATGCAGGTTTGTCAGGCCTTCTTTTCTGATGTCCCGCTCGCTGGGATCCCCCTCAGTGGCTGCTTGATGCTACCTGGCCCCAGAACCTTGCAGCTGGCTGACAGTGCATGGGGACGGCATCCCAGATGTGTGGGGAGTTTTGTTTCACGTTGGGAAGACCCTGTAAAACAGATGCACATGTGGCCTAGCACCTTTCAGTCTCTTCTGGCTGGACCATGAGGATTGTTGTGGTTAGGTTACTTTGGCTGCTGTACTTAACAAGCTTTGTGCTGTCAGTCACTCTTGTGAAATCTGGCATTCTTGCACATTTGGCAGTGCTCAGGTAACTTGTCAGATCCTTGAGCAATAGCTGAGCTTTCACTAAATTGCTTTTCAGATTTAAAGCTCTAAATGCTTCTTTTTAAAGTAGAGGTCGTTTCTGTGTCAGGGTACTTTCTGTTTGGAACAGGAGCGCTCAGAGAAGCTGCTGCTGTGTGTGCCTGCTTGGCTGTGTGCTGCTGGTGGAAACCTGCGCCTCGGATCCTTGCATTCAGCAGCTGGAGCATGAACAGAGCCCCGTGCTTTTCAGGTAGCGGGGCACGTGTCCAGCTTGGGAGAAACTTCTGTCCCCTGATGGAGACTTGTTCACCTCCAGCCAACTCTCCTGATGCTGTATTGCTGCCCAGATTTTCTTGGCACATATTTCATACCTCATCTATGACAGGCTCTGTGCCTTATATGCTAACACGGTTGGCTCGGGAAAAATACTGCTATGTTTTACGCAGTTGCATACTGGTCTTAGATCTATGCTAAGCTAGAATAGTCTTTGTTGAAGTTGCATGTGCATGTTTTATATTCTTGGTAAGAGGTTGCAGGGCTAACAGCATCCTTCCTCCCCACACAGAGGTTAACAACACCAGTTGCATTAATATTCCTTGGCCTTCCAGTAGTCCCTCTAGTTAAGGGACGTTCATTGCAATGAGTAGTGCTGTGGCTCTGGAAGGATCTGGCTGCATCTTCTGTAGTTATGGGGTAAGCAGTGATGCTGACACGCAGCCCCCATGTGCCTGACCTAACCGGGTGGGTGCAAGTTCCCAGGCTTCTGCTGTAGGACACAGGCACATCTGTGCACAGGAGCTGTGCTGTATCTCACAGTGCTGCTTTCCAGATGTCTGTATGTTCCTAACTATGGACGGACCAAATGTATTGGGGCACAGAAAGTCTATGAAAGCCCTTAGGAATTTTTGAGTGAGTTAATTTTTCCACAGTGTTCCTTCTGACTTTAGTTTGTCTCAGTTTCAGGGCTTGGCTGTGTAAAATTGGAGTTTTCATACATGAGAGCTGGAAACCAGCACTAAGTTGTGCACTACTGCCCTGTAGACGAGGCAGTGGAATCTTCTGTGCTGCTTTTTCATTGTGTTTTTTTTCTTTTAAAAGAGCTCTCACACAGACACGACTACATGAACAACTCAGCAGGAGCTCAGCTGTGCATGGACAGGGCTCTGCAGGCACCTTCCCCTGCCCTGCGAGCTGTAGTGTGTGTAGTGTAGGCTGTAGCGTGTGGTGTTGGTTCACTCCCTCTGCTCATGCAGTGGGTCGGGCTGCCCCTTTGGAGGCCGGCAGCATTCACATAACAGTAAATCACACTTGACACATTGCTAGCTTTAAACTTTGTATTCCTGTTGATGGGTTTCCTCTGCTTTGTCCCATCCTTCCTCAACTTTCAGGGCTGTTTTTGGACTCCAGAGCAGTGGTGTGTGGGAGGGCTGCGGAGGGTTTCAAGTAGTAGCACCTCCTGCTCACTTGAAGCCAAAGGAATTTACAAGTCTTGTTCTCATAAACTCACTGTAATAGTTTTATAATGTAGTTCATGTGCATAAAAATGTCTTCATACTGATGACTTAAGTCAGTCAATGTAGACAACGTATGTTAGTTCATCCAGGCTGGATGTGGCTCTGGGCAGCCTGGTCTGGTAGTTGGTGACCCTGCACATAGTGGGGGGTTGCAACCAGGTGATCATTGTGGTCCTTTTCAAGCCAGGCCATTCTATGACTCTGTGATTACTATGATTCAGAAAAGCATTTTGAGTTTTGGAAGTGTTCTGAATAGATGGACCTCGTGATACTTCTGCCATGTGTTCCGAGTTACCTTTCCTTGCAGCCTCACAGTTAATTGCTGCTCAATTCCTGAAGCTTTACTGTGCAAACCGAAAGGACGATCGCTAAAAGGGGCTGAAATAACGTGTGTAGAAAAAAGATGCCTCTGCTTGCATGCCCGCCCTTCCACCAAAACAAGGGATTGTGTGCCCCGGTGGCGCAGTGGTTAAAGACGCCGCCTTGCAACACTGGGGCCCGGAGTTCGAATCCCCCCCTGTGGCGCAAGTGGTAGAAGTGCCGCTCTGCTACACAGAGGCTCGAATTCCGGGGGCTGGACTCGATGATCTCTAAGGTCCCTTCCAACCCGCACGAAACTATGAAACTATGAAAGGGATCTTAGCTTCTGTTGGTGGGAATTTCATTTCATGTGCATAGATTTGGTCTTTGCAAAGGCCCGGATGGACTCATTGAGCGTAAAGTCAACATTTCAGCTTCTGACTTAAGAATTGCAGGTTTTCATCTCTTTTGGCTTCTTAGCATTGGAGCATAGACGTGTGCTTGCCTTAGGGATAACAAAACCAGATTTCTGTGTGTGTGACATGCTTAATTAAAGAGAAGGTATGAGATGAAAAGTAATTTGTAACACCTGTCCCAACAAAAGATGTTCTTGTACAGGGCCACGATGGGTGTTAGCAGTGTGCGGTGTCAAGAAGTAGGAACAGAATGGACCGTTGTGTTGTTACCAGGTGGCCTGGATCCAGCATTTCCCCCTGCACGGGGCAGGCAATGGGCTCCGTGTCGCAGCACCCTGCATTGCTGTGCCCTGTGCCGCCAGACCAGCACAGCAGTTGCTGTAGTGCGGTGTTGAGCTGGGGAGTATTTCAGCAAGCAGCAAGAAACTGAGTTGTAGGAGATGTCCTGAAAGCTCTGCACAGCACGGAGGAAAGAGCAAAGCAGGAAGGTTGTGTGCACTGCAGCCTTCACTGCAGCCAAGGGTGGAAGAAATGTTAAGCAGCTGTAGTTCAGGTGCAGCTTGTCACCCTCGCTCCACGAGGTGACGGTGCCCCTTCTGGGAAGGACAGAAGGCAGCAATGCTCGGCTCCGGCCCATGGTGAGCAGCGTGGTGGTGGCACCTGGCTAACAAACGTCCAGCAGTGGCTCTGCTTGGCTGCTTGTACCTCGTCCTTCTGACATGAGCTCTGTCTGTGTTCCTGGGCACACAAAGCATCCTCTTGAGCGTCTCTTCTGCTTCAGGTCTGTAGCACACAGAGGAGTCTTGTTGCAGTGAGGGAGGTGAAGCCGGGTGATCCTCTAACACTGCTTTATTCATTTGCAGTCAAAATTGTGACTTTACAGCATGGCAAGAAATGATTGGCAGCCATCGCCGTGTCTAGGAGGGAAGGGTAAATATGCCAAAGAATTTGCAAAATCCATTAAAGCTTTTGGGTTTTTTTCCACAAGCTGATATGAAAGTGGTGTCTGGATGCAGGCTACACAAGGTGTCGTGACAACATCCCTATAGAAGTACAAGCTACTTCTGTGCTGTGCAGAAAGGAAACAGCTCCTGTGTTCTCTCTGGAGACACGCTCTTTCCATTCTGCCTCTGCCTGGTTTAAAGCTGCCAAGCAGAGGGAGCACACTGTGCCCTGCAGGAGGTTTTCCCAGTTAGGTGTCAGACTGAGCCCGTGGTGTCAGGAATGTTGTTTGTTTTTGCCTCAGGCAAGCAGGCTGTTATTAAAAGCTTCCACCATTGAAAAGGGTTAATACATTTTTTTCCCTCTGGGCAATGTCTAGGAAAATGGATGATGATGATGACGACGTTCCCCAGCTTTCATCCCATACGTTGGCTGCCCTCCAGGAGTTCTATTTGGAACAGCAGCAGAGAGAGGGCATGAAGACCTCCCAAGGGTTTAATCAATATTCTGTTGGCTCAATAGAAGAAGACTGGGTAAGAAATAACCTGCAGCGAATGAGGCACGCTGGTTTCACCAAGCTTTCTGTTGTGGGTAGGTGATAAGAAGATGAACACTCGAGATGTTCCTAGAGCGGCCAGGCTGTTTGTGGATGTTAATGCTGTAGGGTTATTCACTTTAAAATTAAGTCAGGTAAATTACATGAAGAAAGGGAATAAAGTTCCCAACAGAATCATCTGTGCCCTCTGCAGACTGAGCTCCAGCCTTTGTTTGAGAGTGGTGAAGATTCTTCCCTGGGTTTCAGACAATAATGTGTAACAAGAAGGAATGTTCTGAGCTGACTTTTGTCTCTGAGTTTGTTTTTTTTTTACTCTTTCTGATCTCATTTAGTTCTTAAATCCTTTATTTCCTTCTATATTGGCATTTTCCAAGTTTTCTGTTTTTGTTTTTTTTTCCTTTTCCACTGAAGTAACTCAATTTAAGCATGTGTTTATTTTGCACTTCGGCATGCTGGGTTTGAACTAGCCCTGCCAATGATTGGTTCTCCTGCTACCATAGGTAAGTGCTTTAGCAAACACACAGTGTGAGCTGCCTGCTGTTTGTCCTTGGTTTTCAGAAGTAAAAAGCTTCTCCAGAAAATGACGCCTTTGTAGTTTGTGAGCCAAGACGTTGCAGTGGATTTGGGTTTTCTTCAGACAGGCTCTCAACCCAATAGCGCATAACACAGTCAGAAGATACAATGTCGCTTATAATTGTGCATTGTTTTTCTCAGCAACTGAGCCAGTTTTGGTACAGTGATGAGACGGCAGCATGCCTGGCTAATGAAGCGATTGTGGCAGGAGGAAAAGGTGGCAGGTAGGACTTGATAGCTACCTTGTAGGTTTAATGTGTCTTTTCTGTAATTGTTCCGTGAATCACAGAATCATAGAATCACAAGGTTGGAATGGACCTAGAAGATCATCCAGACCACCCTCCTCCCATCACCATTGCTACCACAAGCCACAAAACCAGATCTCACAGCTCCTCAGTCAGACACCTCTTGAGCACTGCCAGGGATGGCAACTCCAGCACCTCGCTGGGCAGCCATTCCAGTGCCTGACCACTCTCTGAGAGAAAGAGTGTTGCTTTTTTCTTTCCCATTTGTGCAGAGAGCATGCAGTGTAATTCATTACTTTTTGTACCTCATCTCTCTTTGATGGCGCTGTTGCAGAAATGCCTCGCCATTTCTTAATCAGTGGTTCCCAGTGAATTTGTTCTGAATTGCAGTGAGTGTTGCAAGCTCTGCCGTACAGAATCATAGAATCCATAGAGCTGGAAGGGACCCTTAAAGGCCATCTGATCCAACCCCCTGCCATGAGCAGGGACACCTACAGCTCCATCAGGTGCTCAGAGCCCCATCCAGCCTGACCTTGAGTGTCTACAGGGTTGGGGTATCCACCGCCTCTCTGGGTAACCTGTGCCAGTAACAGAAATTTACTATGGATCTTCTTTCCTTTCCCCCCCCCCCACCCCTGAGAAACACAACGAGCTCCAGAGCACATTAATGACTTCTTATTCTTTTTTCTATTTTCATACACTTCTGCAGAACAGATGGGAAAACTTTTCCCTCTTAGTTCTGCAAGGATTTTCATTTGAAAATTGGATTCTCTGGTATATTTCATTGCTGCTGTGAAATAAGCTTTTCACCCTAGTTATGTACATTACCCTGGGTGAATGTTTAAGATGTTTTCCCACAGCAGCCCTGAGAACTTACAGAATTGTCTTTGTTGTAATTATTTTTGTTGCCTTATGAAATCAGCCTTTTAATATTTTACATGTCTTTTTCCAGGATAGCCTGTGTCAGTGCGCCAAGTGTGTACCAGAAGCTGAGAGAACAGGGTGGCACAGATTTTTCCGTGTGTATCCTGGAGTATGACAGAAGGTTTTCTGTGTATGGAGAAGAATTTATCTTCTATGATTACAACGACCCTTTGAACTTACCTGAACATCTCCTGCCGCACAGTTTTGACATTGTAGTAGCAGATCCACCCTATCTGTCTGAGGAGTGTCTTCAAAAAACTGCACAGACCATCAAATACTTAACAAAAGGAAAGATTCTGCTTTGCACAGGTATCATTAATAGAAACATGTAGCTCACTGGTAAGCTGCTCTTCTTCTGTCTCAAAAGGCACAAGTGCTTGAGTGAGAAAAGTCCCAAATCAGTAATACTAGTTCATGTAATTCTAGGAAGAATATATGATCAGAAGAGGGTAAGCTTTATGCTTTAGTTCTGTGTTTGTTTCTCGTTGAAGATGTGTATTTCAATAGTTACAATCTGCCTTTTTCTTACTGCATTATGAGTTTTACGAAGTTACAGAAGAGCTGATAACATCACCCTGCAAAGTTCCAAAGTATTTGTTTCTTGTGAAAGAGGTGTTCTGTGAATTGTGATGCCTGAAATTCTGGCTGTGACAGGCAGAGGTGCGACCTACTGCTGAATGCTGGATCCTGAGCATGTCTGCAGCTGCTGAATGTAGCAAAACCTAAGGTGAACTGAATAGAAAGACAAGCAGGTAGCATGGCCTTTGCTTGGCAAAGTGAAGGTTTCAGCTACTTCTTCAAAAGAAGAATGAAAAAAAAGACAACTATTTTTCTTTTCCATATCACCTGCTCCTCACTGGTAAATACAACAATTGCAGCGTGAACAAGCACTGGAGAATTCCGCCATTGGTTCAAATAATTGTTTCTTAGGCATTGAAATGCAGCAGGAAGAGTTAAAAATTGGTGGTTACAGCAGTGAAACCAGAAGACTTACTGAGTGCATTTGCAGGGCCTTCTTCATGAAGATGCACTCGATAGCTTTAAGAAGCTACAAGCATCTGTCTTGGTTATGGTGGTTCTCAAAGCTGTAACCTTACAGTGAGACATCTGAAGGCATTCAAGAAACTTCTGCAAAACAAAAACCAAAGGACAAAAACCCTCTGTACGTACAATTCTGGGCAGTCAACCAAGTAGGCAAAATAGGGAAAAATGAAAATAACATGTGGACGTAGAAAGTCTCCTCCTTTGTTTAATTGTAAAAGACAGTCATGCATAAAAATAGCTCTGAGATTTTTTTTTTTCCCCCTAAAATGGACGAGTGGGCCCTTGGTTTACACCATTTGACAAATACTCCTCAAGAGAACGATTTCTCAGCTTGGCGCCATAAATATCACACTGTGGTTTACTTAAATCAAAAAGTATATGTAATCTGTTTGCATTTCCCATGCTCCTCACCATGAAATTTCTCTGCCACGTAGCAGTAAGACGGAGTTTACATTTCTCTTCTCTGTGAAAGGGGCACCCATCTCAGCCCTCTGCCTATTTTCAACAAACTCTGAGGATGTTCTTCCATTCTTTCATGCTTAAATAGCTCGAAACTTCTGTTGTTGAAGAGACAGTTAACAAAATGACAGTGCAGCTGCTTTAAGTCTGTCCCCTAAAGAAAATAAAGAGGCAGGCAATTGGGAGGAGCTGATAAAAAGTCCAAACATTCTGATATCGTTGATGTTTTCTCACCAACTACCATTTTTTGCTGCAGGTGCAATCATGGAGGAACAGGCAGCAAAGCATCTTGGTGTGAAGATGTGCAAGTTCATTCCAGAACACTCTCGAAATTTAGCTAATGAATTTCGGTGTTATGTGAACTACGCTTCTGGGCTGGACTGATCCTTGGGAGAAGATCTGTAACTTCCTCAGAAGATCCGTAACTTTCGCAATCAAGTTACTTTGTATTTTTTTCCCAGAGACTCCTCAATGTTCCCCTCCAAGCAGTACTTTCTGGGCTGGAATTAATCAACACAGAATGACAGTGTTTCTCTTTTAAACCTGTGACCATTTGCAAGTGTTACTTGCTTTACTTGTTAGGTAAGTGGGGACATAAACAGTGCAGGTTGTGCAAAATGGGAGCTTCTTTGTTCGAGTTCCATTCCAACCAGTAGTTTTTGCCATCAGAGAACTTTTCAGTGACCTCTCTGAAGTGATTTTAACTGGTTGTCCTCTAACACCATGTTGGTGTCTGCCTCACTGGCATCAGAACCATCAGCTATGTCAGAACTGATGACTTGGTAGCTGACAGTAGAGAAAACATGAATATTGGTCTCACCTTTGAAAGCTGTTCTGAACATGATGTGTCCAGATTCATTATCCAGCAGGCTGATATTTTTATACAGAATAACTAAAGAGAAAACACATCTCCTTCTGACTGGGTCTCTCCATTTGCTTTTTATAATAATCAAAGATTTGCCAACTAAGATAAGACCTGTATCTATAATTGCCTCCAGAGTGGCTTAAAAAAAAAATAATGGAGTGGTTGTTTTATCTTTAATAAAGGCTTTTCATAAACCCATACTTTGTAGAACATGAGATCTGTTTTGTCATCAGTTCCCACCATGTAAACTTGTGTATGTGTGTCGTGCTTGAAGAAAGTCGTGTTAAACATCTCTGTGCAGCAGAACAGTGCATTTATTTTGCAATACAAAATAAACGTGAGCAACAAAAACTGGTGAACTTTAAAAACAAACAAAGAAATACCCAACCAGACTTACGTATTCACTAGCCACGCTTATCTCTAAATATTGGTACAAACCCCATGTCTCCTTGAGAAAATCACAATAAGGATTCCCTCCATAGGCAGATCTTTACTTTCATTAAGGACCCTATAAGTAAGTCTGGTAAAATCAGTCTAGAATATGCAGTAATTAATAAAAATGCAGCACATCAGCCTAGTTGTCTAAATTAGAGCTTCAGGCTGTGTCCATGGCTTCTCCCTTTGAGTTGCTCCTATTGCTGGCTAGGAAATACTGCTTGTGTAGTGACCTGACTCACACATGTGCATTAAATCTTGAATCACTACGGAACTGATTAAATACAGCATCTGCATTTTCATTGATTTCAATATCAAGTTAAAGATAATTTACAGATACATCAAGTTTATGGTTCCAAGAACAGGCCTTTTTTTTTTCTTTTTTCTTTTGAATACTGATTTTTATCTTGGTCTTCTGTTCCACAGACAGAATTGTTGGGACTGTTGGATCTTAAAAGGCTGATGAGGTATAATGTCTGATAAACTCCTACTGTTTCTAACAGGCATATCAAATTTTATATTAAAGGGTTTGACTGTATTTCAAGCAATTTCTGTCAAAATAGATGATGCACTAAAAAAACCTTAGGACAGATGGGGTTGTTGATAACAGGACACTTTTTAGAGTCGGTTTTCTCTAACCTCTTGGCTACGCTGCTGATGTGTTTTTGGGTGAAAGCAGGTTCATGAATTCTGAGGCACTCAAAAGTTTTTATCAGCTATAAATGTACCAAACAAAATATAAGTACTTATCTTTGTATAGCGTATGAGATACTGGATTTGTGTAGAAGGCTGACAGAAAAGCTGCACCTACAAAATGAAGCACCTAAGAAAAAGGACTAGAAAATCTATTTTACAAAAGGGATGAGCTGCCAGAAATGATTATATTCTTCCCTCCTGCTCAACTAAATTACAATGTGCTGCTCAAATACAAGCCTTACATATGTTGCTGCTTTATAGTTAATGTCCTTCAGTTGTCTCCTTCCCTTTGCTAGATCTGTCTTGCTGGGCTCTCTACCACAACATGAAAAGGTAACTTTGCTAACTTCATCAGCGACGCATTTCTTTTTCTTAAAGGTACAACTTTGAGTTGTACCAAGAAACCCAGGTCACAAAATAACTGCTGCCCCTCACACGCTGGCCAGACGGCTTTGAAAAGAGGCACTGTGAAGATGCGTGAGTGCGAATGAGGGAACTTGTATATTTTTGTAGATGCAGTCCACAGAGCAGCCCATTATCCACTGACTTCCTTCTCCCAAGGCTGGTGAGGATGGGCAGCTGCCCAAGCGGAGATTGACTGGTGGCATTCACAGCGTCCATCAAGTGATAGGCTGGAAACTATTTTTCCTATATTTGTTTATGGGAAGTTGCTGTGTTTCTGAAGCCACAAAAGTCTGTAGTGAATTTGTACATCGTGCCAGTGCAGTAACTTACATAACAGCAAACATCTCTTCTCTGGAACAGGACTATATAAGAAAAAACAAACCAATTCAGTGTCAAGTAGTGCTTGGCTGGCTTTAATGCTGGTCTCCCGTGGATTACTGTCATGGTTTTGTGGGCTGCACATGAAGGGGCAGGTCCCACGGCTGCCTGCAGTGTATCACAAGACAGACGAAGCTTTCCCTAAACTCTCACTGGTGTGCTCATCTCAGCACCACGCAGCCAGCCAGGCTCCGTGCCTTCACCCCTCGGCCCATGAACAAGTGGGAAGCACCTGCTGATGCTTCTGCTCCACTCCTCATATTTTGCAGCTTCCCTGAAAGGAAGCACTGCAGAAACAAGTGGTAGCTCACAGCACTCAGCAGCAATACTTGCTGATCTCCCTCCTATAGTTATGGCTGCTCCCTAATCCCAGAGAAATTAACAGGCAGTTATATGTTCTGAGAGCATGTAATCGCCTTCTATCCCCTTCCTCTTACTGCTGGCAATCTTGTGCTTATTTGCAGCTGCAGGCCACTGCCTGGTTATGCAAACACCTTCTTGGAATGACAGGCCAGTAAACCAGCGCAAGCATCTCAGGATTTTCTCAGCCGTCCTGTATGATACCAATTTTCCAATGTGTCTTAAGTGATACTACAGAGGAGAAAATAATTCCTTTACCAAGGATATTGTTCCGTGTTTTGTGGCTCCTAATGCATTCCAGGGACAACCTCCGTGCAGGAGAAGATTTTCCTGGCACAACAAACATTTTCTCGAATCAGCCACAGCTGCCAGATAGTTTCAGCTTGGAATTGTTTGCATTTATTGGGCCTGGAGTTGGTCCAATGAGGCATTTCATGTCTGCCTTCTGTCAACAGTTCGTGAGCCTCGAAGCAACTCCAACGGACTTCCCTCCCCCTGTGCAAACGAAAGGCAAGGCTACAGCAGCTGTAAGCAGAGGGCTAAGAGCTGGAAAATGTCACACCACAGCTGAGGTCCAACTGATATAAATCCACACTGTGATGAAATCTTAAAGAAAAGGAAAAAAAAAATCCAAACAAATGCAAACTACATTTAATACTCGGTGAGTACTGTGGAGAGGGTCTATATATGGAAGGGTGTGATGAAGGTTAATGAATGTTTGCATAGCTCATAGTTTTTGATGTTAAGCATTGGGAAACTGTTGTTCGGTAACAAATTATTACCAAACAGTTGGTCACAGTGAAACATAAACACCACTTTAAACAGACACCTAACTGGATAGCTGGATCAGAAAGCAAATTGACTCAGCTGGAAAGTTGGTCATAGAAGAGAAGGAAGGTTAGAACAAGGGAAAGTGGAATAGCATGAGGCTGCCTGTGACCATAGGGACCTTTCTGCACTTGTTGCAGTATGAAGAGGGGGTCGCCAATACACATAATCTATTGATCCACTGAGGCTTTGCAGTTCTCTAATACTTTCCTTTCAGTCATCCAATTCCCGAAGCTTTATGTAAGCTAAAGCATCTGTTCTTCTGGATTGGCAAAACCCGTTGTGTTCCATTTACCTGGTGTCAGCCCGCGATTCCCACAAATTCCCAGCACATGCTTCAGTTACTTGAAGAAACCCAAACTGATGCCATAAAATTATGGCTGCAGGACAGATATAACAGCATGGGAGCTTTATTTCTCTTTGTGTCACACGAATAAACCCATAGATGCTGGTTATCACATCTGTCATAAACACGGATCTGTGTATCAGAAGGATATGGTCAGTCACACTGATTCTCTGGAGGGCAGTTTTTTCAAAAAGCTTTGTTTGTTTTGTTGTTGTTGTGGGCTGCTTTTATGGTCTTTTGAGATGAATAATTTGTTTAATATGTTATGGAGTCTGAAGGTCCAATTTCATCCTTCCTGAAGTGTGACTGGAGAAAAAAAAACACTATATAACAGTGAAGCCTTTAAGGAACTGCTGAAGTATCACCTAATGCAGTATTTATCTATGTAGGGCTGCTTCCATTTGAAACCTTCTGTCTCTGATTAGCATTTCCCTTTTCTCCAGGGATGAGAAGTTCTTCCACATTAAGAGGAAAGAAAAATGGCTCTATCAGCTTCAAGTATTTATATTCTCTGGAGAACAGGTAACCACCTTTAAACCGAGCAGAACTACTTGTATGAATTAGTTGTATTTAACCAGTTTGGATTTTCTGTGATTCATCTCAATGACATGAAAAACATTTTGGCCTTTCAACTTTGCAGAACAGTTTTATCTCAAGAAACTCTTAAGCAGTTTACAGTGAATGAGATCCAACACAGAATTCTTGGGATCCAAACCCTATTTATTCCAATGGATATTTTCTGTTCAATTAGCTGTAGTCCACACCAGGGAGTCCACACTGCACTTTTATAACGTTCTAGCATGGTTTTTTTTCTCTCAACACTTTTGTACCCTTGGCAATTTGGTGAGTTTAAAAATAGCAAACTCACAGAATGTTGTTTCATGAATGACTCCAGCCCAGTGAAGGTTCCCATGCTGTGCTGTATAAACAGCCAAAGATATAACAGCAAAGAATGCTGCCTTGGGTTGATATGCAGCATAAAGGAAGGCCCTCCCAGCCTGAAAAACCATACTTTGAAACGGTGTTTTGGCATCTGGACAATAGCTATGTGATCTTTATATGAAAGTATTTAAAAGTAGAGTATAAGAGATTCCTGAATAATATCTACGACCAGCGGTCTGCTATAGCAATAGCTAGCATTTCTTACTATTGCATCATCTTCTAAAATTTACTGTGAATAATATGGATAAAATGTTCCACTCTAAGGGAAGGGAAAAAAGCTATACTGGAATTTGCAAGAAATACTCACATGAGCTACAGAAGTTCTTAATATGAACTGTCATCGCTAACGATCTGATCAACTGGACAGAACTTTCTATCTTATAACTAAAATAAATGTAAGCAGAGAAACAGTGTAACCTGATGTGTTTCTCTGCTGTGCGCAGTTTGCTGAGGTGGTGAAATAATGATGTGAAGCCAACACCGTACAGACAACTCTTCCTATATTCTTCACTCCGATGACGGCTTGTTCTGGTTTACCAGCAACTTCATTTCTTGCTTGTCTATGCTGGAATTTACACTTTCGGTCTCCTTCTCTTGCTCAGGCACACAAGTGCAGCCCACTGGGATAGTGACGTAGTCTTCCGTGTACACATAGCGGCCTCCAGCACAGGAGGAGGTGCGGCGCAGGATGACGGTGGGCATGTACACCGGGGTGCTGCGGAACTGAAAACTCTCCTCGCCAAAGATCCCCATGAGGCAGCCCTTGCATAGGCAGTATGCTTCAGGAATGTATTTAGGGTATCTTGTGGGGTCATACGAAATTCTACAGGGAAGCAAGTAATAAAGATTCATTAGCATCTCTCTCCATATTCATCTGGAAAACATTATTATAGTTATTTGACTGTAAACATTCATATAATGTTCTGGGGGATTTGTTGCCAGGAAAAACAGCAGTAGTTGTTGCTGTCTGGATTCTTAGTTGAAAAACTGAAAGAAAGAGCACAAACGACTCATTGAACTGACCAAGTCCTACAGAGTCTGCTGAAGTATGAAGTGACCAGCTTCCCAGAATGTGATTCGGGGGTTTCAACAGAGTAAGTCAGTCTGGCACTTTGGACCGAGTGGGAAATTAGAGTATCAGAAAAGATGTGGACACTGCCAAACTTACCATCTGCCTTGAGTTCTTAATTTAATAGGAATTATTTTGTACAGTTCTTTTCACAATAGTTCTTGCTCCCTCGTACGCCTAAGGTGTTCAGGGTTATAAAGGTTCCTTCCTCTTAAACAGGACTCAGCATTTCTGCACCTTATTCACCTCTGTTGTCTCTACCTTTTCCTCTAACCACAGAGAATCATAGAATAATGAAGGCTGGAAAAGACATCCAAGACCATCCAGTCCAACCATCCACCTATCACCAGTTTTCCCACCAAACCATGTCCCTCAGTACAACATCTAAATGCTTCTTTAACACCTCCAGGGACAGTGACTCCACCACCCCCATGGGCAGCCTGTGCCACTGCCTGACCATTCTCTTGGAGCAGTATTTCCTAATGTCCAACCTGAATCTCCCCTGGCACTATGTGAGGCCATTCCCTCTAGTTCTAACTAGTTACGTGGGAGAAGAGGCCAACCCTTATCTCACCACAACCTCCTTTCAGGTAATTGTAGAGAGCAATAAGGTCACCCCTGAGCCGCCTCCAAGAAAAGGTGTGATAGTGTGGCGATGTGACGATGTATTTGCTGCTTAGTTCTCCACCCCCTCTTCCTGCTTATACTGGAATTGTTGGGAAGGGCTGTAACTTAGACTGGGAGTTTTTTAGTGAGGATGGCAAGGCACTGGCACAGGTTGCCCAGAGAGGTGGTGGATGCCCCATCCCTGGGTGGGGCTCTGAGCAATAATTGAGCTGTAGGTACTCCTGTTCATTGCAGGGGGTTTGGACCAGAAGACTTCTAAGGGTCCCTTCCAACTCACATGATTTTCTGATTTTAGGATCATTTATAAAAAAAAAAACAAAAAACCTTTTCACTTCTGTTTTTGCAGTGGCCACATATTCAGGATTCTTATCTTTTTAAGAAACTTGATTTCCTTGCAGAGAAATGTGGCCAGTTCTTGCATAGCCAGACATCTGTGATACTGCTGATAGGTTTTGCAAAGCTGCTCTGTCCCGTTTACACTTGCTTACTTTCCCCAGGAAATACCTTCAAGTTACAGGATCTCACACCAATGTGCAATGAAATGTCTGCTAGCCAGCAGAAAGGAAGACAGTGAAATACGGTTGGTTCTCCTGTGATGTATGCCTGTTTCAAACTCTAACATGAATAATTTCAGTGGCAAAACGTTAAACACACCATGTGTCAAGCCAGTGGTATTTCCTATGCTGTATTATCTCTAGCACCTGGTTTATGATGTTACTGGAAAGCACAAAATGCTTCTTGATGTACTAATAACACTAATAACACTAATAACACTAATCACAAGAGAACAGTGTCAGTGGAATCATGGTCTGCAACAAGCTCCCCCTTTCTGAATTCTCACGTGGCAAAAGACAGGCACAAGTGAGGTTTTCTGGCAGGATGGCGTAGTGTAGTTTTCTACTTTCTGTTGTAAAATCTCTTATATTCGTAAGTGTAGAGTAGGTACCACTGCTCCATGAGATGAGGACTGAGAGGAACCAGTTATATACCTGAAAATGAATCCAAAATGCAGATACAGTTTTGCATCCAGAGCAGAACTGGGGGGCTGAATGCTCTAAGTAATGGAATTAAAGGCTATACTAAAAGGTTCTGACATCTTTGGCTTTTGATAAAGTTAACCTAATTGTGCAAGTGCATTTTGTGACCTTCTCTTGTCTTTATGCATTGATCATCAATTTGTGCATGCAATGACCACAGCCTAAGCCGCAGCAGGCTGATGTATCTCCATTATTCCAATCACTATGAGTTCCATTTGTAAGACTTTTGGAACATGACAAGCAAGTTTGACAGTGTTCAACAACTGGACAAAACGTGTGCTCCAATTTCTCACTGACTTTTTCCTACATGTGGTAGAAAATGCACCAAATGGGCAGGCGCAATAGAATTTGCCCAGAGAAGCTGTGGATACCCCACAGGGTGTAGCTGTGGATGCACCCTGGAGGTGTTCAAGACCAGGTTGGATGGGATGCTGGCAATATGATGTAACGGCTGACTTAGAGGTTAGGAAACCTCTAGGCAGGTGGAATTAGATGATCTTTGAGGTCCCCTACAAACCAAGGGATTCTATAATTCCATGAATCAGCTGAAAGCAAAGGATCATCTAAGATCTGCAGCTTCCCACAGCAGTGCCCCCCTGCATCCTAGGGCCAGGTGCTGTACCAGAACTGCAAACTAAACACAGACCAAGCACATAGATGCAGGCTGCCCTTGGCACTGAGCTCAAGCTCTTGTATGCCAAGTGATCTCTCTCTGGCCAGTGGTTCCCATCTGCAAATGACCAACAGGGAGCTATGCAGGGCTGCTACGTTTCCATCTGCTGGAACAAGCAGAGGGTTTGTGCTGAACTGGAACTGCTAATGAAGTGCGACTAGTTCTAGGCTGCTTTTACTTACAGCCCTATGAGTGTCTTGAGAGCTCCCAGTGAATAACAAACTTCCTGCCGTTTATGCACTAAGCCTGGAAACTCAAGAGAGGCACTGCTGTCAGAAGCAAAACTCTTGCAAAGACTTTGTCTCTCTTGCCCTGTATTGCTACTTTCAGATGTAGTATTGGTTAATAATATTAGCACTTCATAGTCTTCAAGCTTCCAAATCCAGCGGTTAGATGCTGTGCTGGATTAGGCAGGCACAGCTAACTCTTCAGAAACCCACAGCTGGCATTGGGCAATTCAGTTCCACACGCACCATGCTTACTACCTGCATATAGAACACACTGAGCACAATGGGAACATAACAAATGAACACCTGACACAGAGATTTACATGTTCTGTCAAGGGAAAAAAACAGTTGTTAGCTCCTGATCTTCTAAGTCTTTCAGAGTGCAGTGGGACAATGATCCAAATGTCACACCCCCAGTACCATCCAGCTGTTGTATGAGTGTGTACTCAGAAAAGACAGCAGTTCTGTGTTCTTGGCCTCGGCTGCATCTTTGGGCCACGCACACTGTGCTGCACACAAATGCTAAATCCCAGAAAAAGTCTTGGATAAGTTCCTTGCAAATCACAAATTTTTATCTAAAGGAAAGACCCTCTCATGTATGACATTTCCAAAAGCACTGCAGCCAGTAACAGGCCAGCCTGTATTACATTTATTAACATTTTATGTAAGTGAGCACTAAACTAAGGATTGCAGAAACATAGAAACACAGAATCACAGGACCTCAAGAGACCACTGAGTCCAACCCCCCTGCTAAAGCAGCTACCCTATAACAGGTAGGCGTCCAGATGGGTCTTGAATCCTGCCCCTCTACTCTACTCTGGTGAGGCCCCACCTGTAGTACTGTGTCCAGATGTGGAGTCTTCAGTACAGGAGAGACATGTGCCTGTTGGAGTGTGTCCAGAGGAGGGCCACAAAAATAACCCAAGGAATGGAACAGCTCCTACAAGGACAGGCTGAGAGATCTGGGGCTGTTCAACCTGAGGAAGAGAAGGCTGCGAGGTGACCCAAGAGTGGCCTTTCAGTATCTAATGGGGAGCTAGAGGAAAGAAGGGACAGACTCTTCAGCAGGGTGACAGAACAAGGGGAAATGGCTTGAAGTTAAAAGAGGGGAGATTTAGGCTGGATATAAAGAAAATGTCTTTTACAGTGAGGGTGGTGAGGCACTGGAACACATTGCTCAGAGATGTGCTGGGTGCCCCATCCCTGGACAGTTTCAAGGTAAGGCTGGATCAGACCCTGGGCAACCTGACTGAGCTGTGCCTGTCCCTGTTCATTGCAGGGGAGCTGGACTGGATGACATTAAGAGGTCCCTTCCAACTCTAAGGATTCCGGGAGTTCATGAATACCTACCATAGAAGGAGACTCCACAACCTCTCTGGGTAGCCTGTCCCAGTGCTCTGTCACCCTCCCTGTAAAGAAGTTCTTCTGCATGTTAGTATGGAACTCCTCATGTTCAAGTTTTAAATGGAGACTTTCTTGAAAAGCAGAAAAAGCAAGGTAGGCAACATCTGAGAGAGGGACGAGGTGGTACTGGACTTCATCATCAGATAAACATAGACAATAACAACCAAACCTCAAGGAACTCACTTCAGAAAGGAAATGTAAGACAGAATCCTAAAAAGATGGTAAGGAATTTTGCCGATTCTTTCACCCTACTGCGTTTCAGAAAACAACCTCCCGTGGAAATCATCACCTCTATGTAGAAGATCTTTTTTATTTTGCTGGCAGTCACAAAGTGCTGAATGAAAAATAAACAAAGGTGAGCTTTGCTTTGGAGAATCTGCAGTTCTAATCTTGTCTCTCAATTCAGGAAGTGACTCTTTAGTAAAAAAAGGGGAAGACTCCAAGAGAGACACAGAAGACATGAAACTTGGAAATTCAGAAATAGGCAGGATTTCTTGGCTACACAGTTTTTACAAGTCTGCCTTTCAGTCCTAGACTTGAATGCTACAAATATCTATAGGGAAGGCACATGGATGTGGCCAGGCTCTTCTCAGTGATATGCAGAGACAGGACAAGGAATCATGGCCTAAAACTTGTACATAGCAAGTTCTGTACTAACATGCAGAAGAACTTCTTAATGGTTGAGGGTGATGGGGAACTGGAACAGGTTACACAGAGATGTGCAGCCTCCTTCTATTCAAGACCCATCTGGATGCCTACCTGTGCAACCTACTGTAAGGAAGCTGCTTTAGCAGGGCTGTATTGGACTCGATGGTCTCTGGAGGTCCCTTCTAATATGTGCAGTTCTCTGACTCCAAGCTTCATGCTCCCAGCTATGCACCAAACTCCTGTGGCCATTAGGCTGGAGTTTCAGTATCAGGCAAACAAACTCGTATTTTACCCCAACTTTTGCTGAAAAATCAGCCGCTGCCAACAGCAGGATGTTGGACCAGATGGTTCATGGTGCAGTCCACATGCAACTCCTGTATGTCCAGGTTGTAGCATGCCAAATATGACATAAGTCTTGTTAGTTGTGTAACCAGATTAAGGATCAAGTAATAGAAAGCAAGCTGTAAGCATGGAACAAAGATGAAAAGAGAATCCACACAAAGATCAGTACTTTTACCCAGTCAGAGCTAAGTCTTTCACACTGAACAGTGATAAACTCAGATTTATATATGGAACAAGATGACCGGTTACATGCTGATCTCTAAGTAACATATTTGATTCTCTCAAAAATGCTGATACGAAGAAATTCTTGATCTGAACTGGCATGTGAGCAGAAGAATTACAAGAAGCAGCATTCAACAGCTGGGAACAGGTGTCTGGGGAGACGTGCGGGGAAGGTAAGTGCAGCCAGGCTTGATATCCTCATTATTAATGACCTGGAATAGGGAGTATAAGCAGCACGTTAATGAAATCTGCAGATGGTCACAATGGGAACTGCTACAACCCCAGTGAAGATGGAGTAATAGCACAGTACTTCTCGGACATTAAAATGCGGGTTAAAAAGGAAAAAGATTTCTGCATCAAGCATAAATTGACAGTGCTGTATCTATCTCTTCACTAGCAGCTAGAAATGGGCAGGAATCCTGAAGCAAGTCTTAAACAGTGAAATTCATGTTTGAGGTGGGTGTGTCCCGTGGAGGCATAGAGGAAGCATCGGAACACAGAACACCAAGGCTGGAAAAGACCTCCAAGATCATCCAGGTCAAAAGCCCATCTCCCACCACTATAATTCCCCACTACATCATGTCCCTTAGTCCAAGATCTAAACAGAGGGGATCACTTTGCTCTTCTCAGGCAGCTCTGGGTGAGCGCACTTCTGGCCAGACACCAAACAACCCTGGCAGTTCCAAGGAACAACATCGGGAAACACCCATGACTGGAAGATGAGCAAAGGGGAGCAACTTGTGGGGAAAGACTGAAGGAATGAAACATATGTAGGCTGGTAAAGTTCTCTCACACAAGGAAGAGCTGCATGCAAATTTTCACATTACCCTTGCCATGGATAAGACATTGCCAAGACTGTGTCAGAGGAATTGCTTCCCCACTGACAAGGTGCACTGTGTCACAACGCGTTTAATGAGGGCCACACGTCCTTTTTGGAGATACACAACAGCTCTAAAGGTATTTGGGAGACTGCTGAGGGAGTTAACCAGGTGAGCAGCTGTCCTCTGAACACTGTGCAGCAGGGCTGGTCCTCCTGACACTTCTTGGATCTGGCTGCACAGCCTGTGAAACAGCAGGTTGTCATCAAAGCACATCACTCTTCATAATGGGCAGTTCTGTACCGTACACTTTCCACACACATCGTGCAATGTCTCACAGTACCAGCAATGAAGGAGAAATGGGCTCTGTTACAGGACAGCATCCTCTGTTAAGCACTAAGCACGCACAGAGCTCCAACTGAAAAGAAATACCCGCCCAGAGGGGCTGAGGATGGAACCCCCTGCTTTCTGAAGTGACTCCTTGTCTGACAGCAGAGCTATTTGGCACAAGCTACGCACAAATACCTGAGCTTGCAGTAGGTGTCCCTCACAGTCCGGTCCAAAAGCTCTCAGTCCGCTTACAGAAACGTATCACACAAATTGCTATTTCTAAAAGAACTTCGTTTACAAAAGGCTGTTGGGGCAGACCGACCGCTTTTCTCTCGGCAGGAGAGAATCGTGAAGGAGAAGCGGGCGACGGCCGCGCCACAGGACGGACGTTCCCGGCGATGGCTCCGAGTAGCCGTGCTGCAGTGTGCCGGACTTACGGCCCCACCTCACGGCTCCGGCTCCCACCGGCTTCTCCCCAGCGGCTCCTCCCGCCAGGAGCGGCTCACACCTGCCCGAACATCCCCCCGGCCGCCCCGTCCCTCAGCGCAGCCCTCGGCCCCGCCGCCTCCCGGCCCCACCCGGCGCTCCCCCGCCGCCCGTCGGTCACCTGTAGGCCCAGGGCGAGGCGCTGCGCAGGTTGACGGGCAGCCGGAACCTCTTGTCGCCGCCCGGCCGTGTCCCGGCGGGGCAGCTGGCGTTGTGCTGGCGGCCGGGCGGCTCGGGCTGCAGGGTGTGGTGGAAGGCGCCGAGCATGCCGGCCGCCAGCCGCCCGTACAGCTGCTCCAGCAGCTCCTCGGGCCGCTCTCCGCAGCTCCGGGGCCGGGCCGGGCGTTTGGGCGCTTTGGCGGCGTCCGAGCGGAGCGGGAGCAGCGCGGCGCACAGCAGCGCCGTCAGCACCTGCAACGGGGCAGCCGTCAGGGGTCCGCCGCCACACGCCCCCCGCGCCCCGCTACAGACCCGCTCCCGTCCTAAAGCCCCCCCGCCCGCCGCCCCTCCTCACCCTGCCTCGCTGCATGGCGGCGGCGATCGGGCCGCTCGAGGAAGGCGAGGGGAGCGAACCGCTGGCTGGATCCCGGCGGAGCAGCGGCTGGAAAAGCGCCCCGCGCCTCGCAGCATCTCTCCTGGGCTCGCGTGCCAGGAGGATCGCGGGCGCTCACGGAGGAGGCGAGTGCTCCGGCGGGGAGAGAGCCCGGCCCCGAGCTGAAGGAAATAAGGAGCGCGTGAACCAGAGAACCGACCGATGGGTTGGTGAAACACAGCTTGATTGTGAGGCGCGCTTGAATCGGTGCGGATCAAGCACGAAGGAGAACTGGCCTACCATTTCTGTAAAGAAGTTCTTCCTGATATCCAACCTAAACTTGCCCTGGCGCGACTTGAGGCCATTTCCCCTCATCTTGTCACTTGTCACCAGTGAGAAGAGACCTGCCCCACTCTCACTGTAAGCACCTTTCAGATACTGGAAGAGGGCGATAAGGTCTCCCCTCAGCCTCCTCTTCCACAGACTAAACAGCCCCAGCTTCCTCGGCCTCTCCTCGTAGGGCTGATTCTCAAAGCCCTTCACAAGCCTCATTGCCCTTCTCTGGACCTGCTCCAGTACCTCCATGTCCTTTCTGTGCTGAGGTGCCCAAAACTGAACACAGTACTCAAGGTGAGGCCTCACCAATGCCGAGTACAGGGGCAGGATGACTTCCATAGTCCTGCTCACCACCCCATTCCTGATACAAGCCAGGATGCCATTGGCCTTCTTGGTTGGATTTACATGGCAGAAGAATGAATACATCAACGTGCTGCAAAAGTAACCCCAGCTTGGAATGATCCTATTTAAAGGAGTGATACCTCTAGCAAAGAACATTTTAAACTGTTATGTTTTTGTATGTCCAGCTTAGGAAGATACCCCTGTGTACAACAATACAAGCCTTTAAAGCCAATACATTGATGTTTGTATTTTAAAAAATGCCATCACCTTCGATTACAGTGATGAGATTAATGCATCAGACACTGTTTGAGCATCACACAATAGACGTTAAATAGAATGTTGGCAGTCTGATTCATCTAGTGTTCAATACCGAAGCACACAGTTGGCCAGTGCTTCTGAAGGAGAACTGATGTTTGTCAGAGAAAACAGCCGAGGCGCTGACGTGCTCCCCGCCCTGACGCCTCGGCTGAAAACCGTCCCCTTGTGCCCCTGGCAACGGCTGAGCCCACGCTGCGGGCTGTACGAGCAGCACGGGGTGCCCCGGCCTCATGGCCTCCCGCATCACGGCGCTGGATGAGCACATGGCGGTTGGCTCACGGGCTGTCATAGGGCGCTGCGGTTCTGTGACCTCAGAGCTCATTGTGCTGTCAGTGCAGAGATTCTTGGATATGGGGAAGGGTGTCAAATAAGCAGAGGTTTGGTCTCTGCGTGTATCATGGGGACGCTTTGTCCGTGTCTACAAGCGCACACACCACACACAGGCACACACGTGTAAAGACGCTTCAATGTCATAAGAGGGACCGCACAAAGGAGAGGCACCAAGCAACAGATTCACGAATCAGGCTTTATTGGGAGGCAGACCCGGAGACTGTCACAGAGCAGCGAGGGCCGGAGGTGCAGCGCTCTCCTCACGCACTGACAGCTGCAGGGCTGACACCAGGAGCATGCCGTGTTCCAGCCGTGTCCGTGTCCCTGGCCTAGAAGACAACAAACCCTCCTCCACCACCCGCGCTCACGGGTGATGCGAATGGGAGCAGAAGCGCCTGGACTACACTCACAGTTGTGTTTCCACACCGTGCCCATCCACTCCTCCCTCTCCCTATCTCTTCTCACTTCAGCCCCTGCTTCTCCCCATCCCTTCTCACCTGGGCTCCTGCTTCTCCCTATCTCTTCTCCCCTCGGCCCCTGCTCCTCCCCACCCCTTCTCACTGCAGCCCCTGCGTTTCCCCTCCCTTCTCACTTCAGCTCCTGCTCTGCTGCTGCTCGCTCTGCCGCTGTCCGCTCTGCTCTGGGCTGCCGGCTCACTGGCACTGCCGGCTCCCTGGCACTGCCCTTTATATACCTGCAGGGGGGGTTCCACCGTTCTACCCTCTCTGACTCTGCCTCCACATCACCATGGCAGGTGGACGCTGGGAGCTCATGGAAGGCCCGCCCCTCAACTGCCAGCGTCTTATTGATTTATTTAGTTTGCTTTTTGCAGTTCTAATGAAGTAAAATAACCAATCGTAAAACACACTGTAACTCCAATTCAAAAGTGTTTAATATATGGTACCACAAGCACAAAGTGTTTCAACAATTATTTCATTAGAACCTGGTACAAAACCATCTCAAAGAGGCATTTTCATTGCTAAAAATTTTAGAAGGAGAAAAGATTTGGGGTGGACCACGCATTATTCTGGAAGCAAATCCTCTCCCAGTTCTTCGTCAGCAAAGTCATCTTCGTCTGTTCTTTTCCTTGCTGCAGTTTTAGGTCTTTCTGCTTGTGGGCCAAGCGGGTCTATGTAGGAAGCATCTGGGATTTAAACAAGTACATTTAAAACAGTTATCTGCAAGTCCTTTTAGCCTTGGTTTTAAACACCTCTAATCAAACATGAGACTGCTTTCTAACATGACACATCTGGAAAGGTTTCTTCTTTGCAATGCAGACTAGAAAGATCACTGAAGGAGAAGAAGATACCACATTTGGATTCTCAAGATATTTTTTCCTGACCAAACCTTGCAGCAGACACACAGGAACATAAATAAATGTTTAGTTGGGCCTCATTCCTTAATATGTGCAGATCCTTTAAAGTGAGCTCTGAACTAAATGTGTAATTACTGCACTTGCTCTTCCAATAACACAATTCCTCTACTTCCCATCTCTTTGAGGGTCTGGGAATTCACAAAGTGTAAGATGCCCACTTGCCTATTTCTTTACCGCTGCTGCTTTCATAGGGCTCACTTGTTCCAGGCAAAGCTTTTAGTTTGGCACTCAGCCTTTCCCCTTTGCTACCACCAGCATCTGGAAGGCAAAAATATGTATACATATAAATAAAAATAGTGAAAATGAAAGGAACGTGTTGTCACGTGCTGTGAAATCACGATACAAGAACAACATAACTTCACTACTTTCTTTTATACAAGATTTGGATGAAACCATCCCTTCACAATGGAGTCATCACTCATTTGTAACAGCCATTATCAAAACACACCAGACACCGTATGATGCTTTTTGTTTTTGGTTTTTAACTTTGCAGTAAACACATCAGACTATTTCTACTTCCCGTGCTGACGTGTCAGTTGCTTACAAGTTAAAGTCACGTGCTGGAGCTAAAACCATTGCGGTAAACATAAAGCGTGGTCACACTGCATCCAGTTCCCTTTATAAATATAAGACATTTGTTTAATGGCCAGTTTTACATGGCAGAAGAATGAATAAAACAACATGCTGCAAAAGTAACCCCATGAATAAAACAACATGCTGCAAAAGTAACCCCAGCTTGGAATAATCCTACTTAAAGGAGCGATAGGAGGAGGATGCTTAAAGGAGGATGCTGAGGGAACTTGTGGAGGTGATAGCCGAGCCGCTTTCCATCATCTATCAGCGCTCCTTGTTGACTGGTGAGGTCTCACAGACTGGAGGCTTGCCAATGTGACTCCCATTTACAAGAAAGTTTGTAAGGAGGATCTGGGGAACTACAGGCCTGTCAGCCTGACCTCGGTGATGGGGAAGGTTATGGAACAGATTATCTGTTCCATATCATGCAGCATGTGCAGAATGGCCGGGGGATCAGGCCTAGCCAACATGGGTTCATGAAGGGCAGGTCCTGTTTGACCAACCTGATCTCCTTTTATGATCTAGTGACCCATCTGCTGGATGAGGGAAAGGCTGTTGATGTGGTCTATCTAGACTTCAGCAAAGCCTTTGACACTGTCTCCCACAGTATTCCCATGCAGAAGCTGGCAGCCTGTGGCTTGGATGGGTACACTCTCGGCTGGGTAAGGAGCTGTGTGCCCCGGTGGCGCAGTGGTAGGAATGCCGCCTTGCAACACCGGAGGCCCCGGGTTCGAATCCCCCCTGTGGCGCAAGTGGTAGAAGTGCCGCTCTGCTACACAGGAGACTCGAATCCCGGGGGTTGGACTCGATGATCTCTAAGGTCCCTTCCAACCCGCACCAGACTATGAGACTATTTCTACTTCCAATGCTGACTGTCAGTTGCTTACAAGTTAAAGTCACGTGCTGGAGCTACAACCATCGCGGTAAACATAAAGCGTGGTCACACTGCATCCAGTTTCTTCATAAATATAAGACGTCCATATGCAGCAAGCAGGTTAAGATGGCCACATTATCAGGTATTTCCCACATGATTACAAAAAGAACTTTTTTTGAACGCACATGACACAGCCAACAGAGCCATCCCAAAGCCACTTGAAATTAATGAGGCACAAACAGGCACACAAAAAAAAAATAACAGCAATCATGCAGTACTTGCTGCAGAGTAACAGGAATTATCTTTTGCCTCAACCACAGTGAAGGTTATTTGGGATGCTTAGTGCCCTAATATCCATAATATACTAATATTATGCATATTAGTATGAAGAGGTTCCTATGAGGTGCTAAAGGGTGTCTGAATACAGAATGTATGCTTGGGATGGACAAACTCATTTCTCCTCTAATATGAAATAAGAGACATCTCAGTTCTTGTTGTGGCTTGTTTTTTTCTCCCCTGATGCATCTGGACAGGCTTAGGTGCCAGGGAGAGTACAAAACGCTTTGCCTTTCATCTACTGAGCCCTGTACTGCTTCTTTGGGCTCCTATCCGAGACATCATGACTCCTCATGTACAACTGCCCTCTCATCTGGTACAACACTCCCCATTCAGAGAGCAGGGCAAATGCAGAGACCAAGTAAACACTGCTACGGTAACGTATTCCTTAAGGTCACACTTTCACTTATCTATGAAAGGCCTTATGGTCTTCAACTGTAGAAACCCCTTATAGCAGTAAAAACCATAATGCCCAGACTTCCAAGTGCTGGATGTTAGTAGCACCTCTCTGCAAAACTCAAAGAAAGCAAGGGAACAAGATTATTAATGAGGAAATTTTTGACAACTGCTGAAACTCAGACATGCTGTTAAAAATCCTGCAGGCTTTTTTGCCTTTTTTTTTTTTTTTTTTTTTTTTTTTAAATTAACAAAAATGTTAAGGATATGTACTAATGCAATCTCCTTCTAACGTGAATCACAAAGACCCCAAATCATTAATCTGGTATTCATGTAGAGAAGAAACTTTGCATTTATAGAGCAAATGTGTTCAGTTGTGGGTAAGCAGTTTGGATGTAATGCTTATTCCTCTCACAACACAAGAGTAGACTTTAACAGTGACACTCATGTAGATGTTAGTTTTCTTGTTCACTTTTCTTCCATTCCATGCACTATCCATGCACACTCTATTCGTACTCTTCAAAGTACAGTTTGGTGCACCTCATGCTTCTCCTGTTTTAATTCATATTGACAAAGCAAGGTTCTAAGCACACACCTTGCTTACTTATCTTTCTTCTTAGCTTCCTTCGCTGAGCAATTTTAAATAGTATTTCCTAAAACAAGGAAGTCCGAACTGTTAATACTCCTGCTACAAGTACGGGAGATAAATACTCGGAGAAAAAACTTCTCCTGGGAATGCCAGGCAAAGGGCTGGGAAGAGGAAAGAAAGAAATCAAGCAGCATATCTAAACTTTTGGGAATGCATACACACTTCATTTAGCTAGGAAGTACTTTCATTTAGCTAGGAAGTAATAAACTAAGCATAATTCCATGCCTCACTGCATTCAGTAATGATGACAAATCTCCCATACAATGAAGGAAAATTATCCCTTTTGGTCTTGGCAACAACACTGGAAGAGATGAAACTCAAAATGTATACAAATGTTTCTTTTCTTGTAATGAAGACAGTAGCATTTCAAATGCATATTATGATCTTGAAATAAAGTAATTCTTGTTTATACTTCATATGTGTCTCCAAGCAAGCTGTATGCAGATGCTTCTAATGCTGTAAAATACAGATTCATAACCCAGTTGAATAATGCCTAACACTGGCTAAAATGATGTTTCAGTCTTTGGCTTTCCCTCTGTCTTCTTCAAGACTACACAAGCTACAGTGTAGTCCTTAACATTTGTTGCCACCACTTCTTCACTGATAATGTTCCCCAGGTCAAAAAGATGTAATGCCTTTGACTCCATTAAGATATAAGCAGATATCTGTATAAAGATACACAATTTACATCATACAAGATAGATATTATATACATAATATACATATATACACACACACTCACCACAACTTTTAATTAGGAATCTCGGAATCTCAACAAAAAGTTTACTCCAGGCTGAATACAGGACCTCCTTTGTACCTCTGCTTGTTTTCTGAGTCATTTTCAGACAGGCTGGATCTTTGGCAACAACTTCATACAAGAGGCTTCCCAAACATGCCCTTACACAGGCTTGTTCCCAATATGTTTTTTTCCATTCCTTCATGAATTTGACACTGTACCTTGAGCATCACACTAAGAATTATCGATAGGACAATTCTAGGTTAGTTGTGATCTTGATTATCTCCTCGTCCTCTTTTATGTTTACAGCTGCTCTTCTCCAGTTACTCTGACTGGGGAGGGGAGGTAACCCCTTGGAATTAGTAGAGTCTGCAGTCAAAGTTCCTGATGTGCTCAACATTTTTTTTTTCTTCACAATAACATTTTAAAGGTATTTCTGTCTTTAAAGAAAGGATTGACTTACTCGTCACTTATATTCTCTCTGATGCTGATTCTTTTCTTTTTATGTTTTTTCTAAGAGAGGTAGAAAAAAGATTGCTGTAAGAAAACAGACCCTTTGTGCCAATTGCCTGGATGCCTGATGCAGTGTTTTGCACAGTAGTGACCCTTACCTACTCTTCATTCTGTTCATTGTAAGCTGAAGTGAACCTCTGCTCTGTGATAAAAATGTGTCCCAAAGCTCTCTCATGCTGCTGTCTTACTCGCACCTCTAGCTGACTGTCTCATTAGAGTGCTTATGCTACAAAAAAGAGCCCAGACATTTCCATCCCTTCCTGTTACCAGGAACTTCACCCCAAGAATTATTTGGCCTAAGGCCCAGAACAGGTAGAATTAAATTCAAGGTGAATTATATTTTTCCTACATAACAAGAAGTGATTTAAAAGCTTCTCTGGTGAAACTGCTGAGCTAAAAAAAAAGGAATGAGAACTCACAAGAATCCAGTACTAATTGTTAACCCTTAGAGAACTCAGTAGAGCAGTCTTCCTAAATGCCAAAGCATTCTAAAATATTCCTTCCAATACGATGCTAGTAATGTTCATGACCGTATAGAACTGGATCAATGTAGTAAAACTCATGCTATGTCAGTGGAGAAATAAAATTACCAGCTAGTTACCAGTTAAGAAAAAATGCATGAAGTGTTTCACTGAAAAAGGAAGAGAATACAATTAAGAATTTCTAGGTGAGATCTTTTATGACACTGAATGATATAAAATAAAAATGAAAGCAGAATACTAAGGCGTAACTTCCTATTTGGGTCAAGATGGACTTTAATCCAGCTGGCCAAAGTAGCCATAAGTCTGGTAGTTTCCTTCGAACAGCAGAGGGGAACGGTCAGGTTTAACAGTATAATGTCTCATACATTTATTAATGGGAGGGAAGAATCATTAGCTCTGTAATATGTAGGCTGCCCAGTAGGGAAAAGACTACACAGACAAGCTTCCAGATTTACCTTTCTACAGCTTTATGTTTAAGAAACTCAGCATTGTGAATCTACAGGAGAGACTTAACAGTCAAGAGAATGAGCTTTTCTTTAAGGAAGCCTCTAGCACTTCATCTCTGCCACACTGGGAAAAGAGGAAGAAAGAGTAAGAAGGGAACACTGGGGTCTTCCAATTACAGGGTTGGTAGCACAACATAGACTCTTGAACATGCCACAAACACTACTTGATTATTACTCAATGCTCATTTGTGTGCATTTATAAATGCAAGGAGGTTCTATAAACATTTTAAGAAAAACTATTTTCTTTGAAATCCTGACAAGCCTGATATTTAAGCAGAGGCATTAAGTACTTACCTCCACCAGCACTTCCTTCCCTGCGGTTACGTGCACTGCCATCTCTGCCAGATTTAATGCGCTGCAGAACAGTGAAATAGGTTTAAAAAGAACAGAACAGAACTCCATTTACTAATGTATGCCAGAAATAATTATAAATAATTATTACAAACTCAACCTAGCTTATTACTAGAACAGGAGAAGAACATTAAATTATGTTTATCCTACTGTAACTAATAACCTCTATGTTCTCAGAGCACAGAATTATCCCAAAATCAGTGTTAAGGCCAATGTTTATGTAAAACTACAGTCTTGTGAAATTCAAACAGACTATCTCAATAAATTGTTTTTCTTCAGATAAAATTTATACAAGGAACGTGCATAAAAATAGTCCAGATGAACCTCTGTGAAGTACAGCTGAAAAAACAGGCAACATAGCCCTCCTTGCATGAGTTCAAAGTAGCCTCTGCCCATTAACATCCTGCAAATCCCACAGGCGTATTATTATTGTAACGTTTCAAGGGAGGGGGGAAGTAGGGAAATGTATGAAAAGAACTATTCACCCCATAGGTCTTAAACTTTGACTACTTGGCATGGCACTGCAATTTACAGCAAAACTTAATTTGCTGTTGAGTGTTAAATGAAAGATAAAGGCGAAGGCAAATACTTCAAAAACTATGCTTAAAATCTCGGCTCTTGCTCAGAAGAAGGTACCATGAACATCTTCCAGCTGTGTTTTTTTTAGAGCTATTTGAAAACCCTGACAGTTTATCAAAGCAATACCTCTGCATCACATGGCAGAAATGGCTTCTCCTGGCTAAACACCAACGTTCTCATACACATATACTGTCAGTTACAAGATGGCACATCTCAGATAGGGACTGTTTTATGGCCAGATACAAATAGTCAGCATTTCAAGCACTCAGCTGCCAATAAAAGTCACCTCTGTATCCTACAGAATTCAGGTTCTGCTTAAAACGTGTGCACGCTACTTGACCACGTGTTCAGGACAATTACTATAGCTTCTTCACTCATTTTTCACCAGAAAAGTAACACGGAGTCTGGCAAAGTTGGAATGACCCAGATGTGAAAGAACTTCCAAGCTTCTCGCCAACAGAAAAAGGAAGAACCTTTAAATCAAAATTCACAGGAGTCAGACAGGAAAGCATCATGCCTAGCGTTAAACCTGGAACGGTGTTGGAACTATCCAGCCTGGGACCAGAATCCTTGTACTTTGTATTTATTTTGGGAAACCTTCAAGTCTGGAATATGCTCTCTCAGCTCTGGGCTAAGCGTCCCATTCGTGCTTTGGGAAGAATGTTCAGACTGTCCAGGCAGTGAAGGACTGACAAGAGCACAGCAGCAGAAGTTCAGCTTTTGTCTATCAGAGGGACGTGGTCCCTACATGATAGAGCCGTGGTGGTGTTTACATTCTTGGACTTTACTCCCACAGTGTTGCAGAAGTACTAAAGCTGAAGCGTAAGACTAATCCCCGTACAGTTCCAACTGAGTAAAAAGCAGATACTTAAAATAGGTCCAGTCACTTCCACCCCCAAAATTTCTCTGTTAAGACTGCAAAAGAAAGGTAGGTTGATGAGTCCAGATGTAGGTGCCTGAAGGCAAACACAGCAAGTCCCCCGTGGTGTTTGCACCGATCATCACTTCACACCACACCCAATCAGTCCCACTTTTTCAGTCATTACGCTCACTTAAAGGAAATAAATGGTAATGTATGTACACATGGGAGCCAAGGAGGTTGAGTGAACTTCTACACTAATACCTGCCTTTTTTTTTTTTTTTTTTTTTTTTTTTACACTGAAACATGAAAAAGAAATATTAATGCTGTTTAAAAAAAAAAAAAAGACACGAAGGTTACAGCAAAAATCCAACACTGTGAGAGACAGGGAGAAAAACTTCTACAGTGAATGAAGCCCACAGATGTTCCCAGATTCTTGTCTGGAAGTATTTAACGACTTGCCCATATTTGAGACCGAGTGAAGAAAGTACTCCAGAACATTTCTTTTGGTATAAGCTCCATGTGGATATACTTCTTCTGGCAAAACGGTGCCAGAATAGCAAATTTTGATAAATTTCCATGCAGATACAAAGTCAGTGCTTAGACTTTGAAAAACAAGTATATTATAGTGCCATTCACCCTTATGGTCTTTTCTGTGTGCAACTGACAAACCAGGTGTTAGTTGAAAATTGTGAGCAGGAATTGAGTTATATCTGGTTTTGTTAACTGAAACCAGTGCTCCTACTAGAAATCTATGCAGTGAAATATTAACCCTTGATAATTTTAGAGCTCGAAATATAGTTTACACATGCACGAATGGCAGAGTTCCTTAAGACAAAAAGAGCCAGTCATTCCCAAAGCCGGTTGGCAGACATAAGAATAACCTCCCACCCCCCCAGAACAACAAAACACCAAAACCAAGGGATGGAAACCCAGATGTAACACCAACAACAAAAAACAACACTGGTGTTGAGACTCTGTCTTGCACTACTGGATTCCACTAAGATCTCTATCATTCACTTAGTACTCAGTGAAGTCAGAATGAAAAAACCCAACATTTTAAGCATAATTAATGCGCTACTAAACTATCAGTTCTTAAATAACTTGAACAATATAATCGTATATTTACTGGTAGCTTTTCCCCACCAGACAGTACAGAAATGCATCCAGGAAGGATCAAGCTTTCACTAGGAAATAAGCACGAAGAATTTTGACACAACATTTTTTCCCCATATATTTAATTATCAATTTTCTTAAGAGAAAGATATGTGCTTCCTTAGAACCCTCAGAATTTACAGATGAATGATTATTCATTCATATAAACATAATTAAAATCTTCACTGGAAAGAAACCAAAACCACTGGAATTCTATACCAAGCATGAGATTACTCCTGCATCTCTAGGAACCTCTCCCACCATCTAAGGTAACTGAGTATTTAACTGGTTTCATAGCTGAACTTTCCTGGGTACAGCACTGAGAAATTGGATGTTATTGCAAAGAACTCTGGCTGTCACTGACATCAAAGTGAGATTGTCTAGAAACTAAGGAAAGCCTGTTTAACATACTTCAGAGAGGTCTCGATTCAGAGTTTTGTAGAGTAGGAATATCTGGTTATCTGCTTTGCATACTGATGCCATTATGCAAGAGACATGGATGAACACTAGCCCAGTGTATTTGACCTCCTACATTTCCAGACTGCCTTCTTGTGTCCATTTTTCAGAAAGCATTAAGGTTTACATTCACAGAAAATCCAAACCACCATACTTCAAATGGCCCACAAAGCAGGCTTGTAGCATAAAGCTGGAATCCTTTGAACAGCATTCCCCTGTCTGAGTTCTTTTCATTTTTGAAATGCTCCAGTCTACTCATGCATACTTAGACTCTCTGGAATTGAAGCAAAATTGCAGTAACTGAGGAGGTATTTACGCATTATCCGACACTGAAAGGGAGCCAGTAAGTCTTACTAGCACAACATATATTAGGCAAAACTTCAATGTGCCCTAATGTGACAATGTAGTTTTCATACAATTCACTGGAAAGAAAGAGCAAACTTGAGTATACTGCAGCTCCATAACACAGACAATGCTTTCCAATTAAGAAGCTGATTTTAATTTTAAAATCTTAGTTTACCACGGGAATAACAAGAAAATTAAGAACACACACTGCTCTGAATGCAACACAAGTTGTGATTTCACACCTTTCACAGCCTGTAACTTTTCCATGGAAATTCTTTCTCAGTTTAACATTTGCCACTAACATAAATGATTTACTTCATACTTATGTAACCTGCTAATGTTGTGGTCCTGTAATAGCAAAAAGGAGTTCTACAACATGGAGAAATTCTTGCACTCCCTTCTCTCTCTATAGCTGCATTATTGCTTGGCTGGTAAATATACTTTTCACACTCTGGCAAAGAAGTAGGAAAGATGACATTCCAGAGGAGCTGAATTATGCGTGTGGCTCCAGCGTTCCCAACACATCCACATAATCTATCTTTCCCTAATATTTAAAATCACAGAAAATCCAGTGCTCAACAAACATTCTGACAGATTTAATGCTGACCGCTAATTTACAACTAAAGAACCCAAACCACAGAATATGAGCCTCTCCAAACCTGGAATTTAATACATATTTTATTTTAAAGTGCCATCAATACTGTCTTAGCTTTGTCTGTGGTATGCTGTCCATATTGCAGAAAGAAACAACCTTACCTGCTCTCTCATCTCCTTTAATTTTTCCACTTTCTTGAGTTTTGTCATATATTCTTGGACTTCTTTCAGTCCCAAATCTGTGCAGAGACGAACTAAAAATCGGAGGCCTAATTGAAGAACAAACCATTGTGAGAAAAAGGCTTACAAGCAGCTCAAACTACAAGTGCACCCTACGCAAGCTGGGCATACTGAATGGAGGTACAGACCACTACAAACAGCAAGGAATACAAGGTGACTCCAGTCCAACATCACTAGAACATAACTGTATGTTTCCTCTTCAAAAAGTAGGTTTATCAAAGCCGAATGATACAATTTTATTTTAAAACACAGTAAAAACTCTTCCCATTTAAATTTAAAAGTGTAGGTTTGTTGGTGACAGCCTTGTGGTTTGGAATTAGTATGTCAGTGTGAGATGTAGGAGGACATTGTGGCAACCAGTAACAGACCCAGTTTCCTAAAGGGCTTCTTCATTTCAGCTTCAGTAAAACATTCTGCTCTTCAAAGCTGTTTCCTGTAAGTGCAGTTTGAAATTGCCTAAGAGACTACTTGACCTACTGTACTTAGGAACTGTCTATGTCCTTTCAGAAGGACAGACTGTAGTAAAAATTTTACTGGATCATTTTTTTGTATCTGGAAATTTACAGCAGAAGTTTCACCTAGTGGCAACTAGAAGTAAAAAGGTTTTAATCTCATGATGAAACAATGAACATAATTATAAAATGCAGCAAGTATGCAAGAAAATGAACTCAGCCAGTAAACTACAGTTAGTGCATTTTCATATTTCTTCTTCAGCATTATCCTAGTACTTCTTAAGTCACATTTTGGTGTTACCACAAACAAACAATAATCCAATACGGGGGCAGCAGCAGGAATAAAAATGTTAGTTCAGAACAATATCTGGGTATGAAAACTACTTACATCATATGGATCACCAACAAACATATTTAAAGTAACAAAGTTTTCTTTGATGGTTGTACCACTCGGTGAAACAACTTACATTCAACATTCTCCGGGAATTTTTGGTGAATGACTTTGTATTTCTCTAGAGCTTTCTGGTAGTTACCTGCAAACAAAACATGTTTACTACCAACATTACCACACATTAGAAAATAAAAAAATATGTATATTACATACATATATACATCTGAAGAGGAATTTATACAGTTCAACACCACTTCATCTTTTCAGTTTTAATACATGATTTAATATTATAAGACCAAATTTGAGAAAACCAATCTTTTACACAATTACGTGATGAAAGAGTCTAGGAAGGTTAGGCTCTTTCCATTTCGCTTATTGCCATATAATATTTCCAGTAAGAAACTGCACATTAAGACTGCCTGTTGTTTGTGCAATGCATATGCTACTTGAATACCTGAAAAATTACACCTAGTGTTGAAAATGAATGGGAATTAAGCAGCTTTAAAATCTAATGACTACATTAGATCTGACAGTATGATCATTACATTAGAAAACTTTGAGCAAATAATTTATGTTGTTACACATTATATATATATATATTCTATGATTCTATATCTTTATTTTAATCACTTAAGAGCACAAGTAATGTTTTATGTCTCACTCAGTAGAGGCATATTTCTCAGACTTAAAGGAGAAGTCACACTTTACTGCACACACACAGAAAATTTGTAACAAAATAATATGCAATAGAAATTTTAAATAAAATTTCGGACCAGTACTCACAGTACTCACAGGAGACAGAAAAATCAAAAGGAAAAAGAAATCAAAACATCCATCAAAACAAAACAATTTTTCAGCTAACTGCAAAAAACGCTGCCGAGCTTACCGCTTCTCCGATAGCAACTGGCAACCATCAGCTGCCACTTCACTTGTGTAGGTCTGCACAGAAAGAAGACAAAGTTGTGCACACAGTAAGCATATAATAAACAGGCAACATATTCTGCATAGCATTTGTAAAAACCTGCTATTAAACTCCTCTTAAACATTTCACCCCTGTATAGTCTATTCCTAGGAAGCAGCTAACCTGGTCAGTTCACACACAGTATATTTGTGTGTGTCATCTTCTTGTGTTCAGGGCTCTAGTTTACTAGATGTAAGTTTATTTCCAATCAGTAACGATACTTATTCAGCAATTTATATCCCAACATTCATATTTATCAATTAACATACCTAGATTATTTTAATAACAAATAACCAAATACCTATGCAGTGCTATTTATTAATAACAGCATAATCCCACCATTTCTATATAAAAGACGGATGATAATTACAGATAACCAAGTAGAACTTTATGTGTCAGTTATTCAAAGCTACTTTACAAGGTCCTATACTCTGACTAAGCTTCTCCTGCCTCTTCTAGGGTACATGAGGCTTTACAAGCATCAGCTACTGAAGTACTGGTTGCTCTTCATGCTATCTTTGAGATTTGCACACATTTGTCTGCTGCACCAACTGGTTGCAGAATTGAAGAACATTGCATACTTTAGTATTTTACTGTACCTATAATTGCACATTTTTATATCCTCCCCTACATACAATACAATCTCAAGTCTAGTTACTTTAAATGAAAAGCTGGATGATCAGTAGAATAACACTAATTGCTTCCTACAGAAATAAGAGCTTGAAAACATTTTCACGAGGAGTGAAGGAGCCTCACACAGAACAGAAGAAAGCAGTCTTTGCATCTGAGGATCTGCATGCTGCCAATGCCACTTCCCCAAGTAGTGAATCAGACTGACCGTTAAGGTCAGGAACGTGGTCTTGATTTCATTATTTAGAATAAGTTAATGTGATATCTCTCTTAAGAGTAAAGCTCTTGTCTCACAAGCTCACTTTTCTGACTTAGAATACAAAGCATAGCCTACAGACTCGCATCCTTAAGTACGTCATATTCGGCTAAAGGACAATTTCAGTAAGTTCAAATATCTATATCGAAATCAATTTGATTTGCTAACCTACATCCACTATCCACTGTTAATTCTGCATGGCACACTTCTGCTTCCTTACGCCCTTATTTGCAATATTGTTCCTCTTATGGGAACAGAACTTAGATGAAAAAGGAAAAAGCAGCAAGAACCTTTAAATACACATTTATCTAAACCATCAGTTTCTCACTGTGTGATAAAAAGAAAGGGAGTATTTCATGTAAGGCCACAGAGAAGGAAGTCTTGGTGACTTAGTAGAAACAGTCCCTACTTCATCTCTATGTTTAATGACAGAGGATAGAAAAAAGAAGTTCTAATAGCAAATACCATCTTGGGCCCTTACTTACTCTTACTTACTTACTCTTATGGGAACAGAACTTTGATGAAAAAGGAAAAAGCAGCAAGAACATTTAAATACACATTTATCTAAACCATCAGTTTCTCACTGTGTGATAAAAAGAAAGGGAGTATTTCATGTAAGGCCACAGAGAAGGAAGTCTTGGTGACTTAGTAGAAATGGTCCCTACTTCATCACTACGTTTAACGACAGAGGATAGAAAAAAGAAGTTCTAATAGCAAATACCATCTTGGGCCCTTACTTAACATTGAAATAACACAGTAAGAACAAAAACACTCTGTAAACAAACAGAAATTTGGGGAAAATTAAATGATGTTCCAAAATAGTTTACTCTGATACTTGCTTACAGTACAAAAATTATCCAATTAATTTATCTCTGAGTATAATTATGGATGTCTAATCACAAAACTTGATATAAAATAAAAATTACTTACAGGATAAGTGCTGCTCTTTCAAAGTACTCAATGGCTTTTTCACAAAACTGGGTGTCAATGCAATATGCTCCGAGCCATTCAATGACTTCAATGTTTGAAGGGAAATACCGGTACGACTGACAAAACAGAAAAGGTGAAGGAAACACAACTGTAGTGATAAACAACATCTTTATGTTACTTCTGGAATATCTGACTCAAGTGCTTAATACCCCAGATGCCAAAAATATGTTGTATGTGAATGGAAGCAGTGTACTATGCTAAGCAATCCTGAGGAGGAAAAAAAAAACAGCATGCCAAGTCTTCTAATTACAGAATGCATTTCAGAAATTACCTGAGATAAGTCTGTCACACTTTCCATCCAGCCTTACTTAAAGTACTACAGCCTGCAACAGCTAAGATGTTTACTTAGACCAGGTCTATGTGTGAACACATTACCTAAAATGATAAACAATGCTACCTAATACAATTTCACACTCAAATCTGTCTGATAGAAGACTGACTTAAAAGCTTTCTTTTCCAAGAAATGCATTTGTGTAAATAACATTTGCAGTTTCTTAGAAATCTCCATTGAAACAGGCACCAAAATTATAATCACGCACAATTCCACCAGTACTCAGAACTGCAACACTGGTCATCCTCACTTTACATGTACATAAAAAGAACTGCTGGAGTGCAAAGTGGCTTCTTGTCTTATTCCCACTTCTGAAACCAAAGGATCTCTAGAAATCACAGCCAGTACCACAGTTTGTAAAGTGAGAGGATGTCTAATTTTGGGCAACTGTGCATACATAATGTATAGCAATCAAACAAAGACATGTAGATTTATCTCCATATCCACCACACAGGTATATCTTCCAACAAATGCTGACAAGTCAAGCACCTTTAAAATCACATTTATTGTATCCATTTTTAATCCTGAGTCTCAGATTAAGTTTTAAATTGAAACTGATAGGGGCCAACGTAAATAACGACCACTTGACAAAGAAAAGTTAGAGGTCATATACCAGGTGGAAACACAGACTGCACTTCCTTGGGACCTGACTACAAAAATCAGATTTTGTCAACTGCCTGCAACCCCCCACTCCTGGCAAAGGTCATTATTTCTTCTTTTGGATGACATTTTTAACAGTTGAAATGAATCAGTTGTTAACTTGACACAGAAAACTATGGCAATATTTTCTTTAATTATGAGAAAGCAACAGAAAGCAAATACCTCATAGTAATAATGAAAGGCTTGGGATTTGTCACCTTCATTGTCATATAATTTCCCTAGCTTTGAAAGTACATGTGGGTCAGTTGGTACTACACTGATCAACTGCATGAGCCACTCTATGGCTTGATTGGGATCTTCCATGACTTCATAACTGAGTTTTCTTCAGTTAAGGAACAGTGACGATGATTTTTTTAATTCACTCATATTTCCAACTAATTCATATAATATAATCCATACACTAGACAGATATACTAGTCACTGCAGTGTGGTGCATATCAATAGGGATTTTTTGTTTATTTTCAACACAGGCTTTCCATTATTTCTTTATGATGATACCAAGCTGAGTGGTGCAGCTGTGGGAGGTAGATTGCATTTTTGCAGTGAAGCAAGTGCTTCTGGTACGCAGAGTAGGCCTTCGTTGTGGAACCAACGCTTTCTGTATGCAGTGTAGGCCTTTACTGAACCCTCTCATGAAACAGTGAAGCAGTTAATGTGAGTAGTTTTTCTTCCACTAGTTCACTGAGCACTGACAGGAGTAGATTGTTTTTCTTCCACTAGTGGGGTGTTTTGACATTGGTAGAACTGAGTACAGGAAGAAGATAAGGCAGGTGTGCAGGGAGAAGCAAGAGCCTAGTATAGAACAAAGTGAACGTGCCTTAAGAAAAACTGCCCACCTGTTTCATGGGACAGTACATCAAAACAACAGGTTGGTAACCACTTTGTATGGAAATGTAGTACAGACACAGCGTCAGGGTGATTGTGAGCCCAAGATGCTCAACCAATGAGCAAGCACCAGCAGAGCATTACCTGCATCAGGTTTAGTGTATATAACGGGATAAATTTCACTGATAAGGGCACAATTTCTCCCTTGCCAACAGGGGGCATGCACCTGTTATTGCAATAACAAATAAACTTTGCTGCTATCACTAAGATCCATGCCGCACCCCAAATTTTTGACTTGGAGTGTTTCTCACTCAGCTGACAATACCAGGGAAGGGAAGCCGTCCAGAGGGCACACAAGAATCAAACCAGCTTTAACAAGGCCAAGTGCAAGGTGCTGCACCTGGGTCAAGGTAATCCCAGATATACACACAAGCTGGGAGAATAAATCCTTGAGAGCAGTCCTGTGGAGAAGGACTTGGGGGTCCTGATGGATGAAAAGCTGGGCATGGGTCAGCAGTGCGAGCACACAGCCCAAAAGGCCAACAGCATCCTGGGCTACATGAGAAGAGAGGTTCTTGCTGAACCCTTCATCCTTCATGGAAGAAACCTGTAATTAATGCTGGAAAGCTATTTCACAAATCCCTGGAGCACAGAAATTCTCCATCTGACCCAAGTCAGAATGGTAGGGTTGTATATGCTTTTTTTTTTTTTAAATGGGCAAGGAATACAAACCATAGTCCTTTGGCATTTTTGGAGGTTGCTTACCGTCTCATCTATTACTTTCAATCTTAATAGCACAGTGCAGCAATTGGAATCTGTACTACTTTAGGGACAGTTTTATTATGGTTTGCACATTCTCAGAAACACTGTTAAATGATCTTGTACTACAGAACATCCTTGATAATGTGCAAAGCCAAAACATAACCTATCCTACGTTTGGCTTTTCAATTTGTTTCTGCCTTTGCAGTGCTGGGAGACTATTACTTTCTTACACATACACTAGCCTGAACACAGCTTTCCCAACAGAACTTCACTTTCATTTTGGCTTTACTCAACTGTGCTATGACATTATTTTCAAAATAAAATCAGCAGCATTTTACATATTCCAGGACATCCTCAAATACTGACCATAAATGTTTAGCTATTCCCTGACATACTGATTAATTTAACGTGAGCAGTATTAACATACTTCTCCACTTGCTTCTCTGGAAATGTCAAAGTAGATTTTAAGTTCTGTTCTTGTTTTTATAAGCATCAAACTATGCACGATCATACTAGTTACAATGGACAATATAGTAAATTTCTTAGTCTTGCTGACATGGCTGAAACACATATTTCAGCTGAAAAGAGTTTACCAAAACCATAATCCCTATCATAACACAGAAAAGGATACATGTCTGCTATTTGGTGAAGAACCTGGGCACTATTCCCAAGTATTGCATGGAGCTTCAGAAAACAATCCAAAGCTTCATCTATTCTGTTTAATTTCTTGTATGTTAAACCTAAAAATAAAAAATGTTACAATGTAAGTGCAAGGAGAAAAAGATGAATTCAGCTCATTAGTTAAGAGAAGAACCAAGAAAAATAAAATAGGGACATGGAAACCAACAGCAGTGTAGCTGCCCTGATACCAATCATCTCTATTACTTCAATCATCCTTACAATTCTTTAATTCTTTCCTGCCATTATGACATTAGGTGATTAAGACAAGGAAAGTGAAGATAATCACAGACCAAGAACATTACTCGTCTCACTTTTTGAGTAAGATGAATGAGGAAAAGGGATGGCTCTCATGAGCAGAATGGTTTAATACTGCTAAAATCAGTAGATTTCAGTAGATAGTAATATTTACATCAATTTTTATGTACAAAGCGACTTACAAACACCAACTAGTAATTGCAGTTGAGTTAACAGTTTGTTTTTTGTAGAAGAGATAGGAAGATCATATACTACTACAACATAAATTACTGAATAAAGCATTAACAATTACTATATATTTATACACAAGAGAACTGCAAAAGCCAGATTCTCAGAAACACCCAGTATTACCTTTAGAGAAAAACTCAATCGCAAAAGCATGTTTGGCTTACCAAGGTTATAAAGTGCTTCAGTGCAAGAGCAATCATTCCTGAGAGCTTCCTTATAAAACTCAGCTGCTTTTTCATAGTCTCCATTTGCAAAAACAGTATTTCCTTTGTTAGTTAGAGCTGCTGGGTTGTACCGATCAGAACTGACAGCTAAATCTGCATAGTTTGTTGCTTGTGTCAATTCATTCTCCTGTATGAACAGAACCAACACTGTATTAGTCATTTCTCAGTCAATTTTCTTGAAGTCCTGGCTTCCCATGGTTACTACAGTAGAATTTCAAAAGATTAAGGATGAAAAAAATAATAGATTCTTCAATCTGAAAATATCCCTTATGCATTTTAATGATCTCTTTAAAATTGCAGAGAAATTAGCACTTGAGACCTGTCCTGCCATTCTCTTCCACTCAGTCTGGAAGTTTTCCTTGCTGCAACAAAGAATGCTTGTTTAAAACAAAAGACAAAAATAAATAACTCTCCAACCCTACAAATCCTATACACAAACATATCTCACTAACCTACATACTGCACACAACCCTGAAGTTCAGACAGGGGCTTTGGGAGACAAGCTTTAAATGCAGGTTGTGAACTTCAGCACATCTCATACTTGAGGTATACTTCTGTGGCCTGAACATCAACCTCACTGCTCCCCCCAGCAGCAGAAGCCAGAGGAATGTGTTCCAGTCGTGCTCTTATAACATGCATTTTGTGCAGGTTTAAATAAACACAAAACTGCTACAAAGATACGGAAAACACTGCATCAGGTTTGGTTCTTAAGTGGATTTGTTGAAGTACACACTTACCAAATAATAAAGGAATGAAAGGTTTGTTGCAGCTGCACTCTTTACTCTGCTATCCTTCTTTTCAAACATTTTTAAAGTCTCCAGAGCCTAGAAGCAATTCAGAAACTACTTAATTCCCACTGAAGCAAACACCACAGCATTGAGAAAGTACATATTGAGCACTGAGAAACAAACACACAGGGGAGAATACTGGGAGGAGAGGAGGAACTCCAGAAACCAGCAGAGCTCAAATACAGAGAAAGGAAGGTGAGCTTTAGCACATGGCCTTGTGTGCATCCTTTCAAGTGATGGGAAGCTGAAAGGCCTTAGATGGTGACAGAGGTATTGAGATTCAATTAGAATTTTGTTCTATATGATCTCTCATATCCCTGCCACTTGTGCTAATTTGGTCTGTTATATTCTCCTTTAGCAACAATTCCTGTCACTGACTATAAAAAAGCCACCTACAAAGCATGGTAGAAGGAAACTGAGCAAATCCAATCTGAGCTTCCCACTGTTCAGATGAAGGTGTTTTTTAACTGCCACCATTTCAAAATGAACCTCTTTCATATGCAAGGAAATTATAAGAACCTTAAAACCTGCTCTAATCCATTGTGCTGAAATCTAGAAGAAAATTGACTAAAAGCAAGAAGTGCATTTGACTTAAAACTTCTTAAGAAAAAACGTATGTGCCATTAGACAATAGCAAAAGCTGTATTCCTACTGTTGCTGTAAAATGTGCTGTGGCCACATAAGATATCTTTGACAATATCATATTAAAAAAAAAAAAAAGATATGAGAAGTTACTCTACCTGGTTAAAATCCCGTTGTCTCAAATAAGTCGTGGCTTTATTTATCTCCAGGTCATTGGCTAGCTCTACGTAGTGGGAAGCCTTTACTGCTTCAACACACCTGCGACAGAAAGAAATCTGAGGTACAATACACATCTTTGCAAACGCCACTGTAAGGTAAATACTTGCTGCCAATTCCATTTCCCAAAGGGGTTCTTGGCTATTCCTTTTTTTACAAAGAGAAACAGCATTTCAATTAAAAATATTTTAAAACACATTTTGTTCCCATAATCTACCTCAATAACACTGCCTCTGCTTCCTCCAGTCAGTTGCCTAGATATCGTGTCATTCTCCAACACTCAGTGAACGCTGTGATACTGATTTCTTTCTGGAATCCCAAGATTATGTTGCACTGTAAGAACTCTACATAAGAAGCTAAGAAATCCAAAGTATTTATCTCTATTTTATTTTTGCAAGGAATATTCACTTGGTGAGAAGCACACTGAATATTCAGAGGACTCAAACTAGATATCTGGAAAAACAAGCATAAAATGCTGGTTGAACTAAGATCTACAACTTCTTTACAGGAATTCAATACCTCAGCCTTGAAGGGGGAAGAGAATCTGTCCTGACATCCACCCAATGATTCCACACATCTCACTGCTGAATTGTTTAGTTATCCAGAACAGGTATGAAAGACTACATTCTACTTAATGAAAAGTATTTTGTGGAAGGAAACTGAGCATCTGATAAACTGTGAAATAAGATTTCTTGAACAAGAGAAAAAAACAAACCCATCAGCTACAGAGCGAACAAATCAACCTTACTAAGCATGTGCTAAGTTGCAAAGCAACCAAATAATTTTCACAATACAGTCTGCTCTGGTAAGTCAGAATGGCTTACCAGAATAGGGAAATGATTGAATTATGTGATATTAAATCATCAGACACCACCTTGTGGGCTCTGGCAGACAAAGCACATCTTTAGTGTGAGAGATTATTTCATGACCTTCAGTGTTTGTAAATACTCCTAATTGGACAACAAAAAGTAAAGGAAGGAAAATTTCCTTTTCCAGTCGCTGGGGATCATCACTCCTACTAATCATTTTTATGCTGTCCTTATTGAAATTGTCTTTTTTTTTTTTTTTTTTTAAATTAAAAAAAAAAGAAAAAGAAAATAGCAAAAACACCAGAAAGCAAAAGCGACGCCATAAATAAAAAAGCTGTTCCACATATATACACCTAAATATTAAATTTACAAATGAAATGCAACTAAACACTCCTAATAATACTTAGGTATCTATGTTCTGTATAATGACAAGTCTTCATTATGTTATCTTCTAACTTAAAGATTTGTTATCATTGTGGTCTGTGTGCTCATGGACACCATGTCTGCTGAGACTTTTACTAAGTTCTGGAATTTTCAAATTCAAATGAATTTTACAGAGCTTCCTCTGTGCTCACGTACAGATTAAAACACATAATTCATTGCTGAGTTTCATTGATGCAACAAAACTCTTTGTTAAACATGGAACGCATTCTGTTTTCTTCTCCAGTGCATTACAGAGTCAAACTACATACAGCTGTATGTATGTATGTATTACATACATACTACATACCCTGTGCTTGAGATGTACAAAAAATGGCATTCTCCAGAGTCCTCATGTTTCATAACCAACACGAGACTGGCACACAGGTTAGACAGAAAGAAGCCCTGCTGAACTCTTACCAGTCATAGCCTGCAGCAAAAGATGTTTCAATTACTGGTGCTATCAGTTTAGCAGCTGTCATGATATAATCTTCTGCCATGGATTTCCTAAGGTAAAACAAACAAACAAACACCAGCCAATTTAAAAACCAACACTCAAACATGTCACAGTTTCAAAACCATGCATGCAAGAAATAACCAAACCTTGTTCTCACCCTTTCCTGTGCTCAGGAGACAATCTGGCAATTCAATCTAACCAGCCCCCTGCTGCTACTACTGTTACCTTGTATCTTGACAGTGTTTTCAATTCTTAATGTTTTCCTTTCCCAGCACACTGTGGTTTCATTAAACAAACAAACACCAAAGCAACAACCTAAAGCCACAAGCTTTAAGCAGCACAACCCACCACATATGAGGTAGATGGCTTATTTTTAATACTTTCAGGAACAAAAACCTACAGCATCTCAGTCAAGAAGGAACAGACTCCTCTATTACCTCTCACGTTCTATATGTCTTAAACTGTCATTTTTGATGGCTTCGATCAGCAGATTTGTATGTGGATCATCCTGGATGGGGAGAAAATAACTGTAAATAATTATGCCAGTATACACACACTTCAACTTGACTAAACATAAATAAATGCAGATTACATAATCTACAGTGTTATTTACTTTCCGCATTTCAAAAGCTGAACCCAATTTAAAACATTAACCACAATATCTCAAGTTTGACATCACAGCTACTTTCACCCCATTTCAGTGCTCAGGCACGTGCTTCATTTATTTGCTCCTCTTCTTCTAACTTACAATTCAGTAAAATGTTAAATAAATATAGGATGCAAAGCAGTGAGTGAGCCTTAGTCAGCTCAGATGTATTTCAACCAAATCTTTAATTTTATGTAGACTGTATCTTTAGAGGAAAAAAAGTCATATATTCTCAACATCTTTCTACATTTCCAAGTGGTACTGCCATGCTAAATTCATCCCAGTATCTGTCCCTCTTTCTCCCGATTTATCGTAGAAATACACCATTTATTTTGCTCAAACTTACATTTGGTGAAATGTATTTGTCATCATAATCCACTTCCAAGGGAACAGCAATCAGTTTTTGGAATGCTTTTTTCATTTGTTCACCATCTCCAACAGCAAAGTAACATACGATCAAGTTGAAGCCTGCCTTCAGGTTTGGGGACATGCTCATTATATGTTCAAATGAAGAAATGGCATCCATGTATTGGCCAGTTTTAATAAATGCAACTCCAATATTTTGCATTATTTTAATCCTAAGCAAAGAAACCAGAGCTAGGTTACATTCCTATTAACTATCACGCTGTACTCAAAACTTTTATCTCAGAACCATGCTTAACAGTGTAAGCTCACCTCATTTCTTTGTGGACACTAGGAATCTGGTCTAGAGCCATGCGGTACAATTTGACAGCTTTGGAATAGTTCCGTTGTTTTAAATATATATTTCCCATATTGACCTTCAGTCTACCTGTCACAAGAAATCAACAAGTTATAATCTTTTAAAGCATAGTTACAGCAACTATTAAAACTAATTCAAAGGGAGATTAGAATGACTTTTTACTAAAATCAGTCTTTCTTACAGTCATCCTTTAAAGAAGTATAGCAAGGAACAGCCCCCAGGTAACTTTGACCCAGAAGGAGATAAAATAATAGCAAAACCTAAGTAAGACTACCAATGTAAGACATCTTTTTCATTTTTGATTGTGAACTGAGGGATGAGCTAGAGATTTAGGATGGTGTGCTCCAGGAAGGCAGCTGCAAATGATCACCTCAGAAAAAGAGATGGTGGAATTTGCAGGAATCTCAAAGAGGGTAAAACACTGAAAGTAGGTTTTAGAAAGAGCAAGCTGAGTCAAAAAAGAAAAATATTAATAGAGTAGAAAACAGTATGTTCCAGGAGAAAATGATGTATCCGACTCCGTGCTTTGCTTATGGAAAGAAAAGACTTCATGAGCAGAAGGAGTGTTAAGCAGACTAAATTATACCAAGCCAAACAGTACGAACATCCACTGTTCATTCTGGCAGATGTGAGAGCTGAGATCTCTGAATCAACACATACAAATAAGGTGCTGATTTTGGATGCATGACTACCAATTTTAATTCATTTTGGTACACAACTTACCTCCATTGCTGAACATCTTATTTTTCACTATAACTTGATAAGTATTCAGTGCTTCAGCATACATTTCATTAGCAGCATACTGAGTGGCCAGATTGAAAAGAACCTAGAAAAAAAATCAAATCATAGGTACAGGAAAAGAATGTTCTTATTTCAACTGTAATAAATTTGAACTCATAGTACATACTTTCAGATAAACTTTACCTAAGAAATTTGGCTTTTGCAAGTTTTAAGTTTCTCATCTTTAACATTCCTTTATTCTTTAAGATAATACTCAGAAACAGTGTATAACACGTTCCCTAATACTTAATGGTTGAAGATAAGGGCAATGTTTGATCCACCTGTTTTCTTCTCCTTTACATTCACACATTACATTTCCTACACTACTTATTTTTGAAATATGGAGCTTACATTTACTATATTTTGATATGCACTTTTTTAATGTGATAGGTAGCAGGAACATCCCTGGGTGTCCTTCAATTTACATTGACTATGTGATGGATTCCTCATCTCTGGAGGTATTTCAGAGATGCGTGGATGCGGCAGCACACGACATGTTTAAGCAATAGGACTCCATAGGTCAGGCTGATAGCTGGATTTTGTTATCTTGAAGGTCTTTTCCACCTTAATGATTCTATGATTACAACATGCACATAGAAATAATGAAACATTAGCAACCAATACATTTTAGTCATTGAAGACTTCTAAGTACTTACTGAGTAAGTGAGATCTAAGTTGATATTATCTGAAGTACCAGTTTGCTCACGTTGCCTCACTAATACTCTTTCCTTTCTTCCAGCTTCTTTCGCTTTTTCCAGAGCCTTAAATTAAAAACTGAAATTTAGTGATGCCTCAAATCTTACTAACAGAAGACCACAAAAATACACTCAAAACAAGTATGAAAATAATATACTCATGTCCCTTTTCTTTAGACACACAAGTGTACAAAATGCTTGAAAAGTAGTGCTGACAAAAATTAACTGAAACATCTCTCCTATAAGGAGAAACTGAGAGAGATAGAACTGTTCAGTCTGGAGAAGAGGAAGCTCAGGGGAGGATCCCATCAATGTCCATAAGTACCTTAAGGGAGGGTGCCAGAAGGATGGAGAGACTGCAGCTGAGTGGTGCCCAGTGCCCAGACAAGAGGCAATGAGCACAAAATGGAACACAGAAGGCTCCCACTGAATACCAGGAAGCACTTCTGTGCTGTGTGAGTGATGCAGCACCAGCACCAACTGCACAGAGGCAGTGGAGTCTCCTCCTCAGAGATCTTCTAAAGGCATCTTGACATGGCCCTGGGCACCCTGCTCCAGGTGTCCTTGTTGGAGCAGAAGTTGGACCAGGTGACCTTCAGAGATCCCTGCAAGCCTCAGTTATCCTATGATTTCAAACAAAGAGCAGGGCTATGTGTTTCTTAGCAGGTCCAAACTGCAGCTAAGACTGCCTGCACATTCAGATATCTGAGGTAAGATTAAATGATCATCTGCCTACCATACTAGACAAAATCTAAAGAGAGGTCTGAAATTGTGTGAATTAGATTGTGGATAGAAAACATTCCTTTGTGCCAGGCAAAAGAATAGCAGTTATTAAAAATGCTAACTTGCCCAAATAGCTTGAACTCACTAACTATATCCACTATAAACATAAATAAAATGAGTTGTTACTTAGTCACTAGCAACTGTGATGACATGATGCATCTGCAATAGGGCAAACACATTCAAACTGCCTCCTGGAAAAAGTTCCATAGCAATCTTCAACTATATGTAGGACATGTTATGGAAAACGGCCTGGGCCTAAACTGTAACAGTAAGTAAACTAACTTAACCTAAGCTCTGGAATGTGTTGATTCACAAATAAAGCATGTGTACACTAAAGAGTGTCATTTTCCTGAGCTGTAATGAAGTACAGACCATTTTCAATTTATCACAAAACTTGGAGCTCTAATCTTCTCAAATGAACGTGAGAATCAATCAGACCAAAAGGCCTTCTGGCACAGGATCGATATTGAATGGTATAAAGCAGTTCAGAAGGTCAGTTTATTCATCTGGTACTCTAACTGTACTTCCACAAATTGCTTTCCTAGACTTCTCATTTTGTGTTTCAAATAATACCAATAGAAAAAATAAATCCAGAATAAATACCAATTTCAAGTCTCCACAGCTGTTGGCAATGCAACTTTCTTCAATCAGTTCACCCACTTTTTTTTCTAACTGTCTAATCTTCTCTTCTGAGCTAAAATGAACACAATAAAAGGATTGACTACCATTAGTAATACATTGGCAAATACTTAAGCTTTAATGCAGCATATTCTCGGTTAAACAAGACAACAATACTTCACTACTAACTGGTTTTTCCATCAGACGATATAATGTGAAACTACGCCCAAAGAACCTCAGAAGACAAAACACTCATACACACAGAGACCTAAGAAAACTTAAACTGTCTTATGAAAAAGAGACCGACATGAGAATACCCCACACACAAGTGTTAATCTGAAATAAGGACAGTACAAACAGGCGAACTAGTGAAACTTTCAAATCTAAACTCTAGTGAAACAAAATACTGTATTAAAAGCAATTAACTGAAATTCATTTGCATATAGAACTTTAAAGTATATGCAGATTTTGCTTTAAAGTTCTTATTAGTATGTATTTATTCTTTCCATTTAAACAAGCAGACATTTCAGTAGGACTCCCTACTCCTAAACGAATTTAAGGCATACAAATGTTGTGAAAAGCTCACCAACACTCACAGCAGACTGTAAAACTTCCACAACCTCAGTTCTAACTCAAGTGTTAAGGCCAGACAGTAAACAAGGAGAAAGGGCAACCAGATTCCCTCCAAGCTGCATGAATCATGGTGCCCCTTTGTCTGTGATACACTCTTTCATAACCCTATACAATCCTATTCAGTATCTCAGCATTCATGCAGCAACATCCACATCCAGGCTGCTAGGCTACAGCTGGAACCACAAATATCTGAAAGCACACTTTCCTTCAAGTCAGTAAAACTACTGCCGAGAATCAGGTAACCATGAAGGTAAACGTTTGTGGCTCTATTCCACAAAGTAAAGTTTGGCCTCTCAAGGTTTCTTAACTGCATGTATGTTTCTAAGCTCTGCTGTCAGCTACTCTTTGTACTGTTAATGCTTTGAAATCAGAGCAAAACTGAACAAACCTGTCTGGATTTTTCATTTCCAGAGGTGGAGCAGGACCCCTTGCTTGACCCAGAGGATCAAATAAAGAACCTGCAAAATTGAGAGTACTGAAAATTCCAGAGTACTGAAAACTGTAAAATAACATCTTCTTCTGATAGCATCTCATTTCTACAAACTGTACCTCTCATAGCTGCTTTAGTGTAACCTGCAGCTTGCACTGCTGTCATTGGTCGAGCAACCCCATCCTTAAATAGAAAGGAAGAAATATTAAAAGACATATCATGGACAGCACAGGCAACAGTTACACACTAAGAAACCTTTAAGTGCAAAAATCAATTGTACATCAGTAAACTGAGTATTTAAAAACTGTTTTTATTGACCTGCCTCATCGCCATGTCACTGCCCTGATTTTCCAGGCCTTAGGTTGGATATGGGCACCATTTCCACGCAGACCCTACTTGGTTTGCTCAGATACTGCTGAGTGGTATCTGACTGGTGATGCTCCTGCACTGCTCAGAAGGTGATTTCCTCCTGGGATCTTGGTTTACCTTCCCTTAGGGAGCAGCCCCGTTCCCAACACTTCCTAGTATATCCTGTATCCCATCAGGGCTGGTGCAAGGGAATAAACAGTGACAACTCTCTCATATCACTAAGTCAATAAGTTTAAGGATGGCATGGAAAATCATTGGTATGTTGCAGTAGTCTCTTATTAAAGTATAAATACATAAAAAATGAAAAACAGAATCCACCTTTCTTCCTGTTTTGAAGCCAAATTATTCATTTGTGTGTCAGGAAGTGTTAAAAACAAATACAGTGACGCTGTCCCCAACTATGTGCACAAGCAACATACTCATCCAAAACATTACACTTGCTGTGCAATGCTTTCAAAAAAGGAAAAACTTAAATAGTGCCATCATTTATATTTAATGGTTATTTGAAATAAGAATATTTGCAATCAACCCAAACACTCAGCAGAAAACACCACTGTTCCGAGACAACAGAAAATGTAAGCATTAAAACTTTTACCTGCACTACTCCTGTCACCGGTCTTCCCATAGATGAAGTTAAAGTTGCTTTTGACTACAAAAAGAAGAAACTTGTTTGAAACTGGCATTCACAGAGCATTACAAGCCTATAAAGGCTGTGCATACATAGTTTTCTTGGCATTACGTTTTAAGAGATGACTACACTCATAGAAGTTCTTAGCAAAATTCCCATTTACTTTATTCACATGCAACATACTTGAACCTGGCAGACCTGAAGATGTGAAACACTTAGTTAGCACAGATTCACGATACTCTTTCTATACATTTGAATATTTCTGCCAAACCTTTAAAAAATGCAAACTGTATAAAGGCAAAATAGCAGTACTTTCCACTATTAAATTACTGAAATGACATTTAGTCATTACAGTTTATGTAATGACTTTTATATATAAGTCCCGAACAAGTAATTTATGTAAATTCTGCAGTAAAATTCTGAGTACAGCTGATACAAGATTGAAACTATAACTTGTCTGATTCATCTACTTTATTACACTCCAGACATCCTCCAACCATCTTTTCACTGTACAGTGAAAGGTTTTTTTGCATTTAGCTATGAATTTTGGTGAGAAATGTTACGTCTTACACTCACGCAGATCATTTTACAATAAAGACAGATATACTTTGAAGCTGCCAGTGGGTATCTTTTCCATTAGCTGATATGCCACATACCATCCTTCTGCATTATGTTAAAAGTGTAAAGTAATAAGCACATGAAATAGTAGTAAATGCTAAAGGTTGCTACACATGCAATATAAATAGGCAAAAACACACAAACTTAATTTGTTAAATAAACAATAAAACAAACACCTACCCCAAATGCAGTATCTATAGGTCTTGAAGTTGCCGTACCAGGAACTTTGGCTGTTACCTGGGTGGGAAATAAAACAAAAAAAAATGCAGTGAACAACTGTATGAGTAAACTATTAGTCTTTTCATATAGCAAATTCATGGAAATAAAGTTTCAATTGTTACAGAAATGCCTACTGTGCTAGAAACATTATACTGGCAAATAACAAAAATTTCTTGTTTGCTTTGTCCTCCAGCTTAACTCCAGAGCATAATGGAATTGACACTCCACTAATTTTTCACTTATCTTTCATACAAACAACTCAAAATTGTATATACATGCTATTAGTGGACAGAAAGATAAGAGTTACAACCTTCTGCTGAGTACTGGGGCTAAAATAAGAGACAGAACTCTAGAGAACTTCACTACTACTGTAATATCCACAGAACCCAAAGCCAGGAACCAGGAGAACAGAGAACTGCTTGTCATAGAAGATCTGGGGAAAAGGAGGCTGAGGGGAGACCTTATTGCTCTCTTCCAATATCTGAAAGGTGCTTACAGTGAGAGAGGGGCTGGTCTCTTCTCACTGGTGACAGGACAAGGGGGAAATGGCCTCAAGTTACACTGAGGTAAGTTTAGGTTGGACATTAGGAAACACTTTACAGAACGAGTAGTTAAGTACTGGAATAGGCTGCCCAGGGAGGTGGTTTGAGTCACTGTCCCTGGATGTGTTTAAGAGCCATTTGGATGTGGTGCTCAAAGATATGATTTAGCAGAGGGTTGGATAGAGTTGGGGTACTATGGTTAAGCTGTGGTTGAACTTGATGATCTTCGAGGTCTTTTCCAACCTGAATAATTCTATGATTCAATGATAAAACCATCCAAGGAACCTGAATATGCACAAGCCTATGAGATGCATTGGATCACCTCAAATGAACTGCTGGATTAAGTTGCTAAGCCACTCTCAATCATATTTGAAAAGTTGTGGCAACCTGATGAAGTTTCCTCTGACTGGAAAAGGGAACAAAGGGCTTTAGAAGGGAATAAAGGAAGACTTGGGCAACTGCAGTTCACTCAGTCTCACTTCCATGCCTGACAAGAACACAGAGCAGATCTCCCTGGAATCTGTACTAAGAAACATGGAAAAGACCGGTGATTGGTGACAGGAGGCATGGTTTTGCTAAGAGCAAATCATGTCTAACAAATCTGGTGGCCTTCTACGATAAGCATTTGCAGATAAGAACAACTGATGTAATCTACCCAGACTTGTGCAAAGCATTAGATGCTGTTAGGAATAACATTCTTGTTTCTAAAATAGAGAGGCATGGAACTTATGGGTGGATCCTGGAAGTGCTCAAGACCAGGTTTGATGGGGATTTGGGCAGCCTGGTCTAGAGGAAGTCATCTCTGCCCACTGCAGGACAGGGGTGGAACTGGATGGTTCCTTTAAAGGCCCTTCAAAACCACTTTATGCTGTATTTTTAAAAGTACTTACAGGGGGTCTTCTACCGTGACTTGTTCTTGCTGCCTGTTGAAAAGCGACATCATTTTCTAAATCCTGTAAAGAATAAAATAAAATAAAACTTTAAATCACAACATCCAAAGCCACAATCCCAGAACATTATGACCACTGAAAGCAGATGGGTAAAAAGTTATTCTTCGTCTAAAAATACTTAACTAGAACTGAATGACAGGTTTTACTGACAATAAGTAATGACTGCATCTTGTCTATCTCCCTGGGTATTTTAGAATAAGTGTAAAAATCAATTACTCCTTGAAAAAAAATACCAAAATGTAACTTTGAGGAAGCAAAGATTAAGTTATGAAATATAACATGATTTATGTCCTTATTATTAGCATTGTTTCTGAATTTTAACTGACATCAATGTCTGCCACATACGCACATAAAGACATCTATCTGAGGTCCTAGTGAAGCTCCCACGGACTTTGGTATAGGGATTTCATGCAAGGCAGCAAGAAAGTCTTGTGACACTACCCACATTTGAGGCAGCTGTGTGAGATCTGGACCAAATGAGACCCCCCACTCCCTCCTATTGCTCCCACTCCAGCATATCAGAGGGTTTCAGTAATTGGTCTGCAGGGTTACTTTGCTACCCCAGATGCTCTGCAAGTTGGGCAGAGACCTGAAGAGTAGGAAACCCCATTCTCATTCCCTTCAGCAGCAGCACATTAAGAGACCAAAGACCTATTGATCGCTAAATATCAGGAAGCTTGATGCTGAGAAACACCCAGAAACACCACAATGAATGCAAATATAGCCTTCAGATAATTAGAATTACCTAATTGTTATGGTATATTAGGCTTATTACAACATGCACAAAAGCGTTTTGTTGGCACAGATAAACTATCAGAAAAAAAGGTTATTTAAAGAGACGCTGGTGAGGCTTTGTATTTCTTGCAAAATGCAGAACATTTCACTTCAAAGCATCCTTGCACATCACCATACTCTTCTGTTTTTATCTCTTACTGAAGAATTGATTCTCTGTAGGAGAAGCTGGTAAGAGCAAACATTTTTACCTCTGTGTCAAAAGTGGGATTATAATCATTGTAGCCAGAGTAAAGATCATCTTCGTCTTCCTCAGGAGCGAGGTGCACGTTCTGCATCATCTTCCTCGAGTTGCTAAAGGTGACAATCGTGCAGTTAGGGGGCACTTCAGTAGGGAGGTCCCTGCCAGGAGGACGCGCTCACGTCCCGGTACATCCCGGCCCCGAACAGCCGGGCAGAACCGCTCCTTTCGGCGGCGTTCCTCCCCCACTGCCCCTGCTCCGAGCGCTGCACAGGCCGCCCGGCCCACAACGCCGCCCAAGGGAGCGGGAGAGGACGCGGGCCCCTAACGCACCGCGGACAGTTGCTATGAAACGCACGGAGCGGAGCGAGCCTAACCGGGCTCCGAGCATGCGCGAGAACCCAACGCATGCGCACAGCCTGAGTGGGCGCTGCCCGCTGCCAGGGGGCGGTCCCACCCTAATGGCGGCGGGTCGTGAGTGTCTGTGAATATTACACAACGTTGAGCCTCTCTGCTGCTCACCTTTCGGCCTCAAAGTCCTTTCGGGAGAGATAAGGCACAAAGGATATCAGTGAAAGTTCGTTCTACTCCAGCTCCCAACATGATAACATAAAGTAGTATTAACACATTATCGCTTCTTTCACTAACTTGCTCACGTTCTCTGAAACTTAAGCTGTGAATCCTTTGGACATGAGAATCCTTATACCTAAGAACTGTTGTGAGAATGATAATTAGCTAACATTGTAACGGCCTACGTTAACAGCATAACAACATGTGTTCATAGATTTCAAGACCTTAAGTACCTGATCTGATTAATTCAGTGAAAACTTCAGGAGATCATAAACTATTAAACGGTGCTTATGGCCTGGCAGTTCAATAAATACATGGTGTACCCGTAACACTGCAAGTAAGGACTCAGACAAACTGTTCCAGCACCTGCTAACTCAGGTTCAGGGGTTACTGGCCATCCTCTGTGTTGTAATCATTGTTCCTGTGCACCCTGCCCTTGATCCGTGGGTTAAACTGTCTGCCCAGCTTCTAAGGTTTGGTTTTGATATATATTAATATATGTGTATTTTTAACAGTCTGAATTGAAAGGGTATTTCTCCTATTAAAATTTTATAAAAGTGAATAATTTTGTAGTATTCAATTCTTGACTGACCAGATGTTCAGTTGTTGTCAGCTGTCCCATGTGGGCACTTCAGCTTAACATCCCCACACAATAACGCTGCATTTAGACACTCCTCTTGAAACTAATAGATCTTGTCTGCATACCTTTAGAAATTTCTGAGTAAAGAAAACATAGAATGTTTTTGAAACACTACAGGCTTGGGGCAGAGCGGCTGGAAGACTGCGCAGAGGAAAAGGACCTGGGGTGCTGGTCAACACTCAACATAAGCCACCAGTGCACCCAGGTGGTCAAGAAGACCAATGGCATCCTGGCTTGTGTCAGAAATAGTGCAGCCAGCAGGAGCACGAAGGGGAACCTCCCTCTGTACTCAGACCTGGTGAGGTCACATAACTTCTGCGTTCAGTTTTGGGCCCCTCACTGCAAGACATCGAGGCCCTGGTCCGTGTTCTGAGAAGAGATCGAAGCTGTGAAGGTTCTGGAGCACACATCCCATAGGGAACACAGAGCTTAAAAGACACCTATGTCAGGAAAACTATCTTGTTGACAGGTATTCCTACTGTTAATGAATATAATTCTATCCAGTTTTCCTAAATCATGCATTCATATAGTTTGCTTTTCTTTTTTCTTTTCTTGCTATGAGATTTCTGATTCCTACAGACAGTTTAAGAATCAGCATTACAGTACTACTGGTAATAATTGCATCAGACCATTTACACTGTAAACAGCCACCTAAGTTACCTGCACAAATTGCTAGCAATAATCAGCATTACAGTTTCAATTACAGCATGACTTTAAAACACACTAATTAAAATAATTGTGCAAGCCATTACTTAGAACTTTACAGGATAGGAATAAAATTATTAAATGAGAACTATTAGTTAAGCACATTTTGTTTCCCGAGACACTACTAGCACAACAGCAATGTTTTATAGTCAATTACAAAGTAAATGTACTTTCTGATTCCGCTGGTGAAAAGTAACACATTAAAACAACCTAATATTTAACAAGGATGAACTGTGGCTCTGTTTTCATCCCCTGCCAGAAGTTCAGACTAGGACACTCAGTATTTTAGAGACATGTGATTTCTTTTTTTTTCCTCTATAGAGACTCACACTTCCACCTCCTCCACATCCCAACCCACCCATCTCCAAGGACGCACTACAAATGCTCCTCCTCTAGTTTTTTCCTCAGGCCTTTTTATAGTTCCCTGCTCCTCCCCTTCACTAATCCCACCTCCCCTCCACAGCCAATAGTGGTTTTCACCTCCTCTGTGCATGCTGAGTATGCTCAACACAGATAAAAACATGGAGGAAGCAACTTGGGAGCTCCCAGTCTGTTAAGTCAAGTCTTCCTCTGCTGTTTGACCACAAAAATGAACATAGAAGATGGTGAGTGTATACTTGCTCCACTTGGGCTTTTTCCTCCTGCCAATATAAGCCTTACTTTTCAGCCCCTAATGAAGCCTAGAACTTTTCACCATTTCTTGGCTATGGGTTTTTGATGCCTCTGGGCTGGAGGTATCTTCTGTTCTTCCCATGTGAGCTGCAGAGGAGGGAGGAGAATTGCTGCTCTATATTTTAGAGGCTCCAAGTACTAGGTCTAAAAATTCCTATGCTGATACACAAAAGTTAAACGAATGTGGTTTGTTTTCTTTTCTTCCATAACTTACACTAATTTCAACTTAATTTTCTCTTATTTTCCTTTCTTGTAAATCTCTTTCTTCTAATCTATCAATGTGTTGGCAGCTTGTGCTCATTAGTGTGTCTGGCTATCAAAAACAAAGGCTTTTCTTATGTCCTAATAAAATAACTAATGTAGAGTTATGTGGCACTGTTACTGCTACATTGATGGTAATGGAACAGTTCAGATGTCATGCCCACAGATCTCTTGTTTTGGTCACCAACAGAGCTTGTAGGCCACGTAACTGTTCTCAAACTCCTGCACAAGCTCCTCCTAACTTGTTTGCCTGAGCTCTTAATTTCCCTACATCACAGTCATAAGGGTTAGAAAAGACCTCTGGAGATCACTGAATCCAAACCCTTGCTAAAGCAGGTTCCCTACAGTAGGTCGCAAAGGAAAATGTTCACATGGGTTTTGAATACCTCCAGAGAAGGAGACTCCACAGCCTCTCTGAGCAGCCTGTTCCAGTGCACTGTCACTCTAAAATAATTTTTTCCTCATGTTGATGTGGAACTTTCTGTGCTCTGGTTTGTGACTGTTGATCCTTGTCCTGTTGTTGGGCACCACTGAAAAAAGCCTGGCCCCCTCCACTTGACACCTGCCCTTTAGATATTTGATGAGATCCCCTTTCAGTCTTCTCAAGGCTGAACAGTCCCAGGTCCCTCAGCCTTTCCTCCTAAGGGAGATGCTTCATGCCTCTCACCTTTGTGGCCCTCTGCTGGACTCTCTCCAGTAGTTCCCTGTCTTTCTTGTACTGAGGTGCCCAGAACTGACACAGCACTCCAGATGTGGCCACAAAAGGGCAGAGTAGAGGAGGAGGATCACCTCCCTTGACCTGCTGGACACGCTCTTTTTAATGCACCTCAGGATCCCACTGGCCTTCTTGTCTACAAGGGCACACTGCTGGTTCATGGCCAACCTGTTGTCCACCAGGACACCCAGGTCCTTCTCCATAGAGCTTCTTATCAACTTGTCTACCACTGAATCTTGCTTTTGACTCTCAAAGTCTAGTCGTTCATAAGGCAACTTCAGATTTAAATATGCATCTCAGTAATATCATTGAATATTGAGATAACCTGTAAGTAATTCCAAGTGGGAACGATGATGATCCTGCTCTCAAAACCATGTTTCCAAAGTCCAAAATACATCTCTTTTATCTAGGATCTTTTTTTTCTTTAAGTAAAAACTTGTGTACTACACAAGGTAAACACACAGAGCTTCAATTACACTTTGGCTAAACAAAGTTCTTTGTAATATGTGCCAAGTCATGCAATTTCAAATCAGTCTTTAAAGAAGCAAAACTGGTATTTGCTGTAATAATAGAACAATGCTTCTGAGCCATAAACTGGCAAAGCCAGGTTTCCTGCATGCTGTTGCCCCACTTCCTACAATCTTTAGGACCAGTGGCCTGCACTTGACTCCTCCATTTCTCACCTAATGGTAGCTGCAGTGTTTAGGTGCTGAGGTCAGAGAGATGGTAGTTTGGTTTTCTTTCTATCCGCTGTCCCATGGGTGGCCATCACGAGGCCTTTAGGAATTTGTGCTTCTGAGATATTGGCCTCCTTGTTCCACGTGATTTGAATTAGTGAAGCGCTAGTGAGGGGAATGGATATTGAAAATGATTATGTAGGTTTTTTAATTTCTTTCTTGAAAATTAGAAGAAACGATAACCAAACTGATCCACTAACATTCAGTAATTATGAAGGGCTTAATTTGGGGGGGGAGGGGAAGTCAATTTTTTTTCCAGTTTACCATTAACACAACACTTACTAGTGGTTCTCAGCTATGCTAAGCATGCTGATCTTTGGTAGCAAACAAGTCTTATTTTTATTTCTTTTCAGGAACATCCAGCATGATAACAGAAAAACAAGGTCAATAAAAAAGCATTATCAGAATTCAGGAAGAAAGTAGTTTGAATGATAATGGTGCTTCCCTGATAAATAAAGCATGGAATTGACTTTAAACTTGAACTTGGGATCCAGAGCTTTCTGCAGCCCAAGCACTATGGGATGGGGCTGCTGCTCCTTCAGGAAAGGCCGCAGCTCCCAAGGCCGACTCTCCCAGCTGGGTGTGTTTCAGTGGGACACAGAACCTGACCATCTCTGAAGCTGTGGCTCTGATACTTTTTGCCACTATGCTAAAACTGAGGCCTCTGCATGAAACGTTGGCCGTGGTTCAACACGCCTGCATGGAGGAAGGCCGGGCAGGCTGTGTCGTGGCTGGAGAAGAGACCCCTGCCTGCTGCCTCACGGCGCTGCCCGTGGACCACCGCACATCACCGTGCAGGCAGGGCCGCCCTCACGACGCTTTGGACGCCGTCGGGGCCATCCTCCGTCGTGCCGTTGGAGCTCCCACCCGCCGCCAGGAGCCGGCCCGGCCCCATCGAGGCCGGTTCCCTCCCGTCGGGGGACCGAGGGCGGCCGGCCGGGCTCGAGGAGTGGCCGCCGAGGGGCGCGGCGCGCGGCCAATGGCAGCGCTCGTAGCAGGAGCCAATGGGGGCGGCCGTGACATGGCGGGACCGTGGGTGGGGAGCGGGTGTTTTTAAGGCGGCGGTGTCGGCCCGAGCCGTGTGTTTGTGTTCGTGGTGTGTGTGTGTGTTTGTGGCTGCCCGGCATGGAGCCCACCCGCGTGGCGATCATCGGCAGGTGAGGGGCTGCCCGCCCGCGGGGGGGCGCTGCGCGGGGCGGCGCGGCGCGGCCATGTAATGCAATGCAATGCAATGCCGGGCCTCGGGTGAGGGGCGGCCGCTGTGCCGCAGCACCGGGCAGTAGCGGCTGTCAGCGGTGTCGGGCACGGGAACTGCCGGCTGGGGCCGGGCGGGCGCTGCCAGCGGCCGGGAGGCCTCCGTGCGCCACGGGAAGTTCTTCCGTAACGAACGGCCTCATGCGGGTGTGCGGCAGCGCTGACCGCTGTGCTCCGTCCCGTTTATGCACGAGTGGAGGCTGAGAGCTGTAACAGCCGGGAGTGTCATTGAGCTGCTAGGGTTCCCTGGTAGGCTCTGCAGTGCTATCACAACGTACGGCGCTATCTCTGGCTCCCGAGTGCTTTGCTTCACCTTCTTGAGCTCAAGCCGACGGCCTCTATTTGACCACAGCCGCGGCCGCCGGAGCTCAGCGGCACGTGTCCGGCGCTGCCATGTGACAGCACGGCCCGCCCGCACCGCTGCGCCGCCCGCCTCGAAGGCGAACGGGTGGGACCCCGGGGGCTGAGCTTCCAACTGCAGCACGGTGACGGCGCTTCGTGTCCGGGAGGGCAGCGTTAGTAACGGGTTGAGGTGTTGGTCTTGTGTACAGTGCAGGAATGGCACGAGGCTGCTGCCTGCCATGAGCAGCTTTGTGTGCTGCTGAGTTCTAAAGAAAGCAGATCTCACCATTCTAACAATCTGAATGTGAATAAAATTTACTTTGTTGTTTTAAAATGTTAATTTAAATACCCCTTATTAATAGTACAGTTTGAAGAGGTGTTACTAGTTTGTAAAGGTATTGGTAGCCCAGGTATGCTTGCTTAGAGTTCAAGTACTTCTAGTTGACAAATGGCTGCTGTGGCCACCATGGCCTGTACCTCTTCTGTAAGTGCACATATTCTGTAGCTTGCTTGAGAAATGCAGGCCTCTGGGTTGCTACAGTGTGTCTGATTTATAGTTTAAGTTGTATGCTTTAAGTGGGCAGTAGGTTCTCATTCACCAACACTAAATGTAAAGTTTCACTTTATTTTTGCCTCAGTTATTTCCTCTGACTTTTTTCCTCAAAGCTTCCTGTTTTGTTCTCTTTTATTTGTTCTCCTTTAGATAAAGCCTGATCATGTTCCTATTTTTTCCTTTTCCTTCTTTTTTCTATCTGGTCTGTGGACTTATCTCTGTTTATTCCCCCCCCCCACATTCCTTTAGTGTTACCCTCCTGGCCTTTCCTTTTCCCAAATGCCAGAGGTTGTTTAAGTTTAGTGATACAGGGACAGCAATGTGGGAAGTGGCAGAAAATGCGTGTAATGATCAGTGCTGTCACTGTGACAGTTGAGGCCGTGGAGTTCTTCTTGCTGGGGTTATTGCTGTTTGTTTTTAATGTGATCTGAAGTTACTTAATCTTACTGCACTGTGTCTCAGTGCTTCAATCTGAAGAAGCTAATGCCCAGTAGTAAAACTATTTAAGTTAAAACCAGCATTGCTTTGATGTAATGTGATTATTGGTTACTACAAATCTCTCAGTAATGGACCACAGATAATGTGGTTCTCTGCACTAGCTTGTAGGTTAGGATTACAGCTGACAAAGCTATTGACACTTGAATCTCCAGTGTCCCAAAGTAATGGTTCCTGCTCCTTAGAATTCTGCTGTTCTTCCATTTATGACTCCTTGTTATCATTCTCCCTGCTCTCAGAAGCTTCTATACAACTAGTGAAGGATATTTATTTGCTGTAGAGAGAGATTAGATTCTTATTAATATGTAACTGATCTTTAGATTAAATGCTCGAGAATCCAAACTTTGGTTTAGTTCTTGAAGTGCTCGTTGGACCCCAGAAGAAAATACTTATTTATTAATTGGTTAATATTTATTTCCTTTTCAGTGGACTCATTGGTCGCAGCTGGGCCATGGTGTTTGCTGCTGGAGGCTTCAAAGTGAAACTTTATGACATTGCACAACAACAATTAACAACTGCACTGGAAAACATTCGGTAGGTCTCCTGATTTGCTGTCATAGAATCACTTGGGTTAGAAGGATCTAAAGCCCATCCAGATCCAACCGCTTGCCATCAACAGGGCTACTGCCCAATAGCTGGGGCTGCCTGGGGCCCCATCCATCTTGGCCTTGAGCACCTCAAGGTGGGGTATCTACAGCTCCCTGGGCAGTCTGTGCCAGTGCCTCACCATGCTCTGAATAAAAAAATTGTTCCTAACATCTAACCTAAACCTTATCTCTTTTGGTTTCAAACCATTCTCCCTTGTCCTATCACTGCCTGACCATGAAAATGACTGACGTTATAATGAATCTGTGGGATTTCTTTAACTATGAGTGAACAGTCTCATTTGAGGGAGCATAGATTTTGGGCATTAAAGAAGATATTAGCACAAAACTATGACTACTGTTACTAACAGAAGAACTGTGTTCACAAATCTCTTCTGAAGAACACTTCAATTATTAAATAAAGATTTAAGAGCTTAAGTTTAGATTCAAGTTCTTGAAACCATATCTTCTGTGATTAGGTTACCTATAGGCTAAGCTTAAATACGGGTTGTTTTTTGTGTAGAAATACAACAAGAGTGTTTCAAGATGCAAAGAGGCTAATATGATTGCTAAGGAGCTGTACTATTATTACTAGTTTTCTGTAATTAGAAATATTTAAAAATTTGAAGCAACTTTTTTGGAGTTCTAGAAGAAGAGGTAGCCAGTTCTGCTGAAGGCACAACTACTGACCAGTTACAGTAGAGGCTTGGAAGCACCTTAAAATGTGTGAATTTGAGGGCTTGAGCATGAGAACAGTCAGTGCTTGGGAGCAGTACGCCCCAACCCTTTTCTCTGATAACCCTGTTGCACTGCGGTGAAAGTCCTGTTCTTTGGGAATGTCTGAGAGGTATAAGTTCAAGTCTTGCCAGTCTTTCCCCGCCCCCCCCCCGAGCATACAGTGCCTTGAAGTTGCATATGTACTGAGTGACTCTTAACCATATTGTTTCTAAGTATTTCTCTTAACCTTCCCTTGAACCTGCATAAATCTTTCTGTGACCTCCTTCCCAGAGGACTTTGTGATGTACAGGTTTACTGCTCTCTGCATGAAGAGCTATTCCCTTTTGTTTGCTTTGAGCGTGGATCCTCAGCTGCTTTATTTGGCCACTGGTTCATAAGTTAGAAGGAACAGTGACTGGTCCTGTTTACCCTCTTCTTGCCAGTTCTGGAAATCAAGTTTGTGTGGGAGGGGGCATGCGCTGATAGAGTGATTCTGCACACAGCCTTCTATTCTTTACCAGCACTGAATTCTAAAGTTCTGGTTGTTTGATCATGAGTATCAAACTAAATGTTTCAGTGTTTCCTTCCTGCTGTCTTATAATGAAATGTAACTGGTACGTGGCAGCTGGTTTAGGCATGAAGTTTCACCTGAGAAAGAGTTACAGTTTGTTTCACTCTGAATATTTTGAGTGACAAGGCTCATATCAAGGGTCTTCAGGAGCCCTTTGTTGAATTAGTTCAGTTCTTAGAGTTTGGAGGTTAATCAGTATGCAATATTTAGTGAGATTTGCTTCTTAAAGAAAGAAGAAAGATTTGATAGTGATGGAGGGGAAATCTTTCTTAGGTGGTGGTTTGTCTTTGTGTTTTTATTCCTTCAAAACTCTGCATGTAGATGTTAGTCAAACCTAACATATCTGTTACTGCACCTGTATGAGGACACTTGCATTTATTTTTTTTTGCAGAATTGCTGTCATAGCAAAATCCACAGTAAGACTATAGATTACTGAGAATAGGAGGAGTTCTGCATGCTATGTTAGTAAAGCCAGCACTCATCTCTATTCCTTGTCTAATAGCAGAATGAAGACTTCAGTCTTCCAAGGTTTTCAGCTTGGAAAGGAGAAACATAAATTACTGTGCATAGCTGGGTAGAGCTATTTGGGTGTGTCATTGTACTGTCCTGTGCCTGTATATGCTGTTCCATAGGAGTTCAAGGCAGGTTTTGCCCTTTACATAAGGTGTTCTCAACTCAACTTATAATTAACTTATGTGTCTTGGCTGTTCTAACATCTCAGTTAAAAAGTTTAGTTCTAGAAAAACATAGCTTTTGTGACAAGAACACAAGCAATGCAGTTGTTGGTTTGTTTTTATTTTTTCCCAACCAGTATTTTAATGATTGAATCTGTGAAAATACAGTTAAACTCAAACATTCTTTTGGCACCGATTTCATAGCATGTAACCTGCAGTAAATCTGTTTGTGTTACTGGGAAGATGTTTTTATAAGAGCTGGAACTCCAGCAGATCCTGAAGGTTCATAGGGGAGAGCAGCAGGATCTGCCTGATGAAGCTGAGTGACAGAGCAGTTGGTAGTTACTTCTCTGAGCTTGCTGGGATTTGCTTTCTGGGAAATTTTTAAGATGCAGTTGTGGGTGTGTTGTTTTGGTGTTTGTGTGGCTGTGGTTGTTGTTGTTTGTTTGTTTTTTAGTTCAGTGTTGGAAAGAGTTTTGTTCTTTAGTCCATGGCTTGGAGTATGGAGCTATTTTAAAGTATTAAACTGAAGAGTCCAAAGTAATGTTCTTAGTTTTTCTTTCCTAAACTAAGGAGAAGAAGATTTGAGTAGTATGCAGCACTTTCATAAGGAGTAGAAATGACCTATTATGTGACTCACTTTTTGTACGCTGGCTTGTAACTCGCTGTTCTGAATCTACACAAGCTGTGTAAGAAGAGCTCTTCAGGATTCCTTAATGTAGTGAATTTAGGTCTCTCAAAACAACAGGTGCACAGATCTGCAAGAGAACAGGCAGGAGGGTAGGATGGACCTGCAGCTGATGATGAGGGCCTGCTTTTATCTGCATGGAAGCTCTGAAATGTACTCTGCACTATTTCTGGAATATGTGCCCTAAAATGAGACCAAACTGTGGAATTTGCATCTACTGGAGCATGTTGAAATTTGTAACAGGTTACCACAATAGCAGTGGACCAGATACAGAAAGTGCACTTATCGAGGCCTAGCTTAGCATGGTAGATTCATGGCCTACCTACCTGCTGACGTGCACGTGGTAGCTGGTACCCTGACACAAAAAGTGATTTCATGCTGGATTGAACTGGGTGTACCAGTAGCTGGATTAACCAGTGCCTGCTCTAATGGAACAACCTTTTTTCCGGAGAATGGGGGGAAAAAAAAAGTCAATTGAACAACTTCATGCCACTTGATCTACTGAAAAAAACCTGTAGTAACCTGCCTTGGAAAGCGTAACATTTCCTATCTGACACTGAGTCATTGTGATTCTGGTTTGATTGCAAGATTACTGAACTTTAAAATAACAAAAAACAAATAGCACAGTATTCCTGAAATTAAATGCAAAACCTACAGTGTAGTGCATACTACTCCCTTGCACAGTGATTGTTGTGCAGATTTCTTTCAAATAGGCACTGTGCTACTATTCTATAAAGAATTATGTTGCTGATAAAGATAAAACACAATGGAAATGTTGCACTAATATTAATAAGGTAATGAGGCTGTGGAAGGAATATTGTGTAGAAGAAGTGGATGGGAAGTTTGAGACTGGTCTAATTGTTCCCCCAAAACAGTCTTAGGACAGCAGTTTCCTCTGGTCATGAGGATGAAAAGTTTCCAGGTTTTTAAGGAACTATGGGGCCTGGAGCTGGGTTTCTGCTGTGATGCAGTTGATAACTGCTTTTCAGAAGTTCTGTATTCAGAAATGTGTTTTCTTCTGTGTGTGAATGTATCTTTCTCTGAAGACCTTATGGATACCAAGTCAAGCTTTTCAAGCTTTGCATGTGGTACAGCCGCAGTGTGAAGTCATGTGGTGTGTCTTCCAGCACAGACTGCTGTGTCTGTCTTTTCAGTCTGTGCTCTTGGGGACAATCGTTCTGAAATTGAAGCTGCTCTGAATAAAAAGTCATCCAGTAGAGGTCAGTGGTGCACTGCTGTGTGCCTTAACCTGTCTGTTACTATTTAGTGCATCTTAAGTATTGGGGAGGCTCCCTGCCATTGCTTACGCTTCCGTGACAATGTAGGACCCAAGGGGAATTTAATTTAGCATTTGGAAAACTTGGAGTTCATCTGTGGAATAAAACAATCACACTGATTATAAATGTATTAGTGAGGGTGGCAAAGAAAAGAAGAACAAGGAGAAATGTCTGCTCAGGGAGGGTAGGTTTAGGTTAGATATAAGGAAAAAGAATTTTTTTTACAGTGAGGGTGGTGAGGCACTGGAGCAGGTTATGTAGTGCTGTGGTTGATGCCCTGTCACTGGAGACTTTGAAGGTGAGGCTGGATCAGGCCCTGGACAACATGGTCTAACTGTGGTGTCCCTGCTCATTGCAGGGGAGTTGGCCCTTCCAACTGTAAGATTTCTATGATTCTGGTAGTTATGACCTTTTAATAAAACCATGTCATAACTAGTACAGTTTAGTTATGTTGTACCCAAGAAAATACAAGAAGTCAGAATTTTACTTCAGCTACTGTGCCTGTGGAATTTGATAGTTGATTTCAGCTCAAACTGAAGATTTGAGGGCCTGCTGAATCTTGGAGGTTGGACTTCTTTGTAGTTTAGTAGGAACTGGATTGTCTTTGTATAAGAAACTTATTTTTGCTAACTTAAGAATACTGTGATCTAAATGGTTTGTGTTTTGCTATTTTCTGCAGGGAGAAATAGGTACTTCTATCATAAGATGAGACATAGCATATTTGAATGCCAAGAAAAAAAGTCAAAGGCACTACGTTATCCTCTCTGAAAGAGAACTGAAGGTGATTGTCTCAGAATGTGCTGACAGGGAAGGTGAGATTAATCTCCCTCATTTTATTTAGGGAATCTAGAGGAGGAAGTTTATTATTAGATCTATGGATTCAACATTTCTTGACAGTAAAGAGCTCTATATAAAAGGATGGATTGACAGAGTGTGAATGTGTTAGCCCATGTTGTTCAGCAAGCAGTCTGAAAAGCATATTGTAAAAGATGGAGGTGGAGTGGCTGACATCCCTCTCCCTCTTCTGTTAATTTAAAATGTTGCTTGGAAAGCTGTTGATGGGCTTCTCACCCCAACTTCATACAATGTCTGAAAGCTGAGGTGCAGTCGATCCCTGTCTGCAGTACCTCTGCTTAAGGTTACTGCTGTAAAGGTGGCTGCAGCTGCCTGGCTGGTAGAGGTGAAGAAGTGCTGCCTCAGTGTAAGTGCTGGGGTTGGACTGGAGAGGAGGTCTGGAGCTGATGCTACCCTTGTCTCAAGGCTAATTGTCTTCCTGGCTTCATAAGGATTAAGAGCAGCGTTTGCCTCTGGCTGCTGTAGTCAATATGGCAAATGTTTGGGGTCCCCTGTCTCTTCTGGTGTCTCTAGGTGCAAACTAAGTCCAGTGGTACTGTCCCAGAAATCCCTTCATGCAGACTGGCATGTGTGCCCTTGAGTCACAGCCACTTAGGGAACATGTGGTGGATCATTACTTGTTTCTATATTCAGCTGTATGATTTTTGTTATACAGGAATACACTTTTTCTTTTCCCAGGCTGTACAACTCCTATTTGCTGTGGCTTTTCTGCCCTCCAGCTGGGTGCCAAGTGCAATGTGCTTATTATGTAAGCAAGCATCCAAAAGAGAAGCCAAAGTTTTTAAAGTAACTTGGCAAGGAGAACAAAAGATTCCTTCCACCCTCCTCCTCCCCCCCCCCTTACTGATAACCATCAGCTGAATTTCTTCCTCTCTAAAGAATGAACAATTTTTGCTGAATAATAGCAAAGCTATAGGGAAGTTCTGAACTGAGGCAACTGGTAAGTTTAAATGTATTAATGGCTGTGTCAAGGAGCTTCCAGTTGATAGCGATCAGGTGGTTTAATCCCATGTAACTTCTGTGAAAACTGCACTTCTCAGTTACTCAAGCAGTTCTGAAAATGGCCTTCTTGCTCTCAGCTTTTGAGGGTTTCAAACTGTAGAGACTTACTCAGGTGGCTTGTCCAAATGCAGCAGTGACGTGTTCACTGGTTCAGTTAATGTTCTGGATACTCAATTTACTAAGAGGAATTTTCAGGCACTCACTGTAGTCATTACCTGTGTTAGGGGGGTTTGTTTTAGTTTTTAGGAACAATTTGTGGCTGCATGGAATGCATCTCTTTCTTTTTCTTTTTTTTTTTTTTTTAAATACGGTTAAACAATGATCCTACAGTGAGATGTCATAACAAAAGGGCTGTTGTTTGTAATACTAAAGAAACAAAATAAAAGGTACACTAAATTTAAGGAGAAATTCTTGCTGATCTGCACTAGTAAAAAATCTGACGTGGTGACAAATTTGGGATTAGGAATAGATCTTTTAGCTGCCCATGTCTGAAGAAAAGGAACAATGTTCCTTGTTGAAGGAAGGAGGGGAACAGAGAGAGAAGCAGAGATAAAGGACTGAAATTAACCTTTTTGTTTCTGACTGTCTATACAGTGGCATGACAAATAGCATGTCATTACTGTGCCATTAAGAAGCTTTTATTGAAAAATAATACTAATAGTGGCTTAAAAATGATAATGTGGCTAAATGTGCTTTATTTCTATTAGCAAACAAATGAAAGAGCTGGAGGAGTCGGGATTCCTGAAAGGAACTTTGAATGCAGAGAAGCAACTGGCTCTCATCAGTGTCTGCACAGACCTGAAGGCTGCAGTAGAGGGTGCTACTTTCATTCAGGTAAGCAAATGTTTGACAACTCCTAGCAAACAATGTAAGGTGAAAAACTGTTGCTGTAGATGAACAGTGAAGAGTTCATCACTCTGACCCTGTAAGGAGGTTTGTGTTTGTTATGATTAAAACTCTTTCCAGCCAGGACAGATTACTGTTTCTTACTGTTTCTTTGTAGTTTTCCTGCTTGAGAATCTTTGCAAGTTTCTTCTGGGTTGTGTTGGGGGGAAAAAAAAAACCACCTCTCTGCTGGCTAAACTGTGAGAGAATCGTTTACCTGTGTGTGTAACAAAGGCTGTACCTGTTAGAAAGAAGAATATGGGACAGGACATTCTCAGAGGAGGGCTTAACTATTGGACAACATCACACATCCTAGAGTTAGGACTAAGAAGTATTCTTCTCTAGGTATCTAGAGGCTGGGAATGTGGCTATGCCAAGGGTAACTTCTGTTCTGCTGTCCTGGAATGCAGGCCTCTTCCTGTTTGTGCCCTCATGTAAAAATTCTGCCACAACAGCTTGTCATGAATGCTGCAAAGAGTCCTGCACAAATTGCTGAAATAGTGGCTGAAAGCAGCAATCTGCAGGTTTGTAGACAGCACTGAATCCATGCTGCTAAGTAACATTTGTCTGAGGAATGAGCTAATTTTCTGGACTTAACACTTCCTGGTGCTTATATACTAGCATGCTCACTGACGTGGGCACAGTGGAGTGGATGCAGAAGAGACTGTTTCTGCAGTAAAACATAAATAAGTTTGCTTGGACTTGACACTTTCTACCTTACAGGACTGCCCAGTGCTATTCCAGTGTTTGTTAGTTGTCCCTACACATTCATGTGCTGCACCTAGGAATTTATGGTTCATAATGTCTCAGGCTGGTAAATACTGCAGTTTGATCAGCTTCAGCACATCCTTAATCATAATTTTAATCCATAATTTTAATCAAGAGGACAGACTTCCAGCCCTTTTTCCTCTTGCCAAGTTGAAGGGGGGAGAATGGGAGGTAAAGCAATTACCTCTGCTGAGTTTAATATGCAAATTTATTGTCTATTCATTCAATCTTATCTTAGTGATAATCTTAGGGCGCATCTTATATTCCCTTACTCCTTCTGCTGCTACTGAACACATAGTTGTTAAACATATGTATAAATGAAGTAGCTGCAGTGTGCCAATGGAGAACGAGCCTTAAGTGTGAAATGCTGTTGGTGGTGTTTGTCTTGTCAGTTTCAAACTGTAGCATAAACTTTTGGCTTGAAACAAAGTGTTATCAAATAGGTAATGTAAGCAGGGAAATTATTTAACTATGTTTAAATTTGTTCTTTTGGGATAGGGGTGGGAGGGGAAATGGATATAAAAGAATTCTTATTCTAAGCTCATAGCCTTATTTCAGCCATGAACTGACTACCTTCTCACTGAACCTTACTGAACTTCTGAAACTTGACCAAGTAAAGATTTGAACCTGGGAGGACAAGATGGAACAATTGTAACTCACAGGGCAAGTGTATTGACCTTTTTATTGGTTACTTAAAAACATCATTTGTGTTGATCTTGGTTGAATATAGAGGGCTTAATTTTCTGGTCCAATGATAAAATCCTACTGATTAACTTGTCAGAAGACTTCCATGAGATCTGCATTTCTTTGCACTAGATCTCAGTTGGTTAAATCTTAATTTCTTTTCAATTTCGATCTTAATAGAGCAAGTCCATTCGCAATTTAAAAAAAAAAAAAGCCTTGGTCTTTGTGCTCTTTGAGTGAATTCTTGTACTGGGCCTCCTATTTATTTTTATTTTTTATTTTATTTATTTTTGTGGGAACTTTAGTAGCATTAATGTAGATCCAGAAGTGAAAAAGATGCAAGGAATAGTTAGAAGGACTGAGAAAAAAATCGGAACAGTAGCATCACAACCTCCTGCAAACAGGGTATGATTTGTGTATTGGTTTATCTTCACTGTCCTGGATGTTTTTTATGAAGCATCTTGTTTTAATGATTTGGTGTGCTTTATGTCATCTGCAGAAGGAAATCTCTCTTTTTTTCTCTAAAACACGAGTATTCACTCAGAAAATGATCAAAGTAATAGTTTCCCGTCTTAGAGTTTTACTGAGCTACTTAGAAAGCAGATGGAAGTCTCTTACCACAATGCTATTAAAATAAAAGCACAACTTTTTATGCTTTTCTCTTTTATTTCTGTTACTGAACTCTTCCAAAATTTATTAGCTCACATAGGAGGATGGAATGACTGGTTGTTGGTAAGATCTTATGTTTGATACTTGAGCTTTTGTGTACTCTGGCATCAAGCAGGAGAATGACTTGGCTCTAAGGGCAGTGCTTGCAATGAGCTGCAGGGCTTGGCAGGGTCATTGATGGGCCTGGGGGGCTGCAGAGGGGGGTGCTTGCTGAGCCATGGGTTGAAGGTAACCTTAGATGACTGCTCCTGTGGAAAGGAGTTGTAATCCTCACAGTATGAGGTATTTATCCTTCTACCTTCTTATTGCCCTCTGTATAAAATGCCCTAAAGGAGGCAGGTTTTTCTGTGTGTGTATAGATTGTTTACTTTAAGAAGGGAGGGTCTCCTCTTGTTCCCCATTACATCTGCCAATTCTTTTGAACTGGTGACGATAGCACTAACAGATGTTTTAGGTTGCTTTCCTTTAGATCTTCCTGTCTATTTTATCCCCCCCCCCCCTTTCCCCCAGTCAGAAAAACAGAGTTACCACCTTAAAAAAACAAATAAAAAAAAATCCCAACAACTGTCAAAAAGACTGGAGGTGCCTTACAATGGGCTATTAGTGCTTACCTGGGAGACTTGACAGTAGGTGTCTCTTGTGTCCTGTCATAAAATAGTTTTTGATTGATACCAGTTTCTACCATTGTTTTTACTTTTCTGATGGCTTCCAAGGACTCCTTTACTTCTGGTAATGGGTAAATATATGCAAACAGCTATGTGCAGGGATGCCTACTGTTGCCCTGAACCTGTAGGGTAAAAGACAATCCTGATTTGGAAGCTGTGTTAATACCTATGTAAATGAAAAGCTGCTGCAAGGCAGAGTGTTCAAGCATTTCAGCAACACGGTTTCTTTGGGTCTGCTATCTGATCAGCTTGGAGCACTGGACAAACAAGCATGTGTCTGTTTGATCTCAGTTGGGCAAATGTAACCTTAGGCTTGGTTTTACCTTATCTAGTTTAAACACCAATCTTGAGGCAGCAGTTGAGTTTCAGCTTCTGAAGGAGCTGGTTCTAGGGGTTTTAATCATGGTGCCATCATTGTAGATGTTGGGGGGGGAAAACTGTGATTTTTAGAGGTTGAATGAGTCTGATCACAAACACCTGCTGTAAAATGCCTTTTTGTCCATGTTTGAATTGAACTGAAAAACGGTGTTTGATTAAGCAGCTTGCTCATGTCACTTCTGTGATGCTGTTACTGAATGGACTCTTCAAAACTTGCTACTGTTCACTCCTGTTGTGCCTCTGTGTGTATCAACTGGTGTTACTGACCACTGCAGATTTGAAAACAGTCTTCATTGCTGTAATTGTCATCTTGCCCAGCCGTTAACCCTACTCCTCATGTTCTTTCAGTGTTCCCTGGTCTCCTTTCAAGAGCTACGTTTCCACTGTCTTTCTTAGATTTCTTCCCCTGGTACTTTTTTCTGCTTTTCAGATTGGTTGGGATCACAGTAAAAGAAAAGAGATCTGATTCTTTGAAATGGGATGTGGGGAGGAGAGTGTCCATCAAC